>NC_138133.1:80839088-82039088 GCF_964188305.1 Podarcis bocagei | reverse complement strand
TTGCATTGTGAAAAGGAAGGGAGGATGATGGAAGCTTGCAGCATCCAATTCCAGTCTCTTCAAACAGGGCTGGGAAACCTCTAACTTGCTGAGGGCCAGATCCCCTTGGAGTAACCTGTCGGGGGCCGCATGCTGACATTGGGTGGAATGAAAACCAGAGATGGGGAGATACATAAAATGAGGTTGGGGGCTAGCTAGAGGCTACTTGTGCCACAGGTTGCCCACCTGTACCTTAAAAGAACCAAAAAGTGTTTCCTGCAACAGCTTCTGAGTTAATTGAAAATGTTATTGCACATGCATGGGGGAAATCGTGGAGGCCGTCAAGTAAAGCGAAGTCCAACTTGAAAAGATGCAGCAATAGAGTCCCCATCCACACATTTAAAGCAGCATCATACCACTTTAAATAGTTGCAGATTCTCCCAAAGAATTCTGGGAACTGTAGTTAAGGGTGTTAGAATTCCTGCTCCGTGATTGCAGTCATGGGATTGTTGCCTTTCACATGATGGTGTATGTTTTGACTCCACAGAGTAGGAAGTGACGGAAACAGGATGTTTGTGTTACTGTGTTCCGTGAAGTGGGACTATTGTCCTTTGCTTTTTCTCTTTGCTGTCTGATGCTAGAGAGAGAGGGAGCCATGTTGCAGTGCTCCGTGTGTGATTATATGTAAATAAAGTAGATTAGCCAAAATGCTGAGTTGCTGAAATCTGTCACGCAAGCTGCGAAGACTCTGTGGATCCCTAAGTGTGCCGATGTCTGTTGGCATCGGTCTCTGTGATGTTCGGGCTGAAGAAAGCTTTTGAAGCTCCTGAACAATTGACCAGGAGGGAGAGGACATACCAGTCGGGCATGTGTTTCTGCCAGGAGTGTAGGACGAGCTCCTCACAAAGGGTTCTGAGGTTTGTTAGGAGACCCCTTCCAGAGTCACAGTTTCTAGAGTGGTTTAACATTCAATCTTTCATCACAGGGAACTCTGAGAACTGTAGAGGGGAAACAGGGGTCTCAGAACAACTCTTGGCATCTTAACAAACTACAGTTCCCAGGATTCTTTGCTAGGGGGGCAGGGAGAAAGAGCCATGCCTGTTGAAATGATATGGCCTTAAACACAGGGTGTGTACGGCACTGAGGAGTGGCATTACGGAGTTGGAAAGTGCAAGAAATCATTGTCCTTGCCCATTTGTCTTTCTTACAGACTGTCCCAAACCTTCTCCCCACAGATTACGCTAGCAACCATCGGCTATGGCGACAAGACGCCCAAAACATGGGAGGGACGCCTCATAGCAGCAACATTCTCTCTCGTTGGAGTTTCCTTCTTTGCTCTTCCAGCTGTAAGTTCTGCCGGTGGACTCGTGAGAGAAGGCATGGGGGAACTGGTTGGGAATGGGGCAGGTGACGTCGCTCCTGGTAACCCTTAGAGGGGGCTAGCTATTTCAAGTGTTCCAATCAAAGCCCCCATCCCACAAAAAAACCCACCCAATGCAGATATCCACCTCATCCTCTCCCTTCCTCAGAAGAGGCTCTAGTTCCACCAATGGGGGCTCCTCTGCCTTCCGCCCCACACACCAGCCACCACTAGGGAGGAACACCTCAACAGGTCTTTTGCATTTTTGGGGGTGGAGGGGGCAGGTCCATAAATAGCATCACCCTAGAGGTCCCGGACCCTAAGGAAGTTAGATTAGCTTCAACCAGAGCCAGGACCTTTTCACCTCTGGCTCCAGCCTGGTGGAACGCTCTGTCTCATGAGACCAGGGCCCTGCAGGATCTGATTTCTTTCCGCAGGGCCTGTAAGACAGAGTTGTTCTGCCTGGCCTTTGGCTTGGAGTCAATTTGATTCCCTCCCTCCCTCTCTTCCTTTTTTCTTTTCCTTTCTCCTCCTGCGATGAGGCTACATTTTAATATTTTAATGTTTCAGTATTTTAATGTTGTATTTTAATGTTGTTTTTAAGTTGTATTCATTCAACTTATTTTTATTATTGCTTGTTAGCCGCCCTGAGCCCGGCCTTGGCTGGGGAGGGTGGGGTATAAATAAATTATTGTTGTTGTTGCTGTTGTTGTTGTTATCATCATCATCATCATCATCATCATCATCATCATCATCACCACAAAGGCTTAAGCTTTGAGACGCTGCCCTTAACTCCATCACCTCTCACTGCCCAGGACAATCTTGGTTCCAACTTCCCCACCATTTTTGAACCCCAGGGAGAAGCTGTCTCCCGTTTTGCCCTCGGTCTGACATTTCCATTTTCAACAGGATGATGACGATGATGATGATGATTTGCCCAACTTTGCTTTCAGGGCATTTTGGGTTCAGGACTCGCTCTGAAAGTTCAGGAGCAACACCGCCAGAAGCATTTTGAGAAAAGAAGAAAGCCTGCAGCAGAACTCATACAGGTTGGGATTCATCATGCCTGCTTTGAAACACACACAGTTTGCAGCTCTTTGAAAACTGCCCTCTTCCAGGTCTCGTGGCAGAGAAGCCACAGAGGAGGGGTTGGCCTTTATGAAACCCTTCCAGCTTTAACTAGAAGAAAAGATCACTGGCTGGACTGAAAGTTCTCCAATGAGAACTTTTTGGGGAAATTTGGGGAAGGGGGTATTTGGAGGGCAAAAGCGGGGTAGGAGTTGCCTTCCTTCTTTTGCATTTTTGGGGGTGGAGGGGGCAGGGACAAAGCTCACCAGTGTCCCTCTTGGAACCTAGTGGTCATGGGTTGGGGTTTTTTGTGGAAAGGGCAGGATTGCAGTGGTAGAGCATCTTCTTAGCATGCACAAGTTCTCGGGTTCAGTGGCATGCACACGCCTGAAATCCTAGAGAGCCTCTGCCAACCAGTGTGAGCTAAATGGGCCAAGGGAGAGCTCCCTATATTCCTGTGTTCTTACCAGAATGTCATGGAATGATAATACGTTGTGATCTACAGAATTGGACAGATCCCTGTGCCTCTGTCCTATGTGTGGCCTAGGACCCACATACCTACGGGACCGCCTCTCCTGGTATGCCCCGCGGAGGACCTTAAGGTCTACAAATAATAACATTTTGGAGGTCCCAGGTCGCAAGGTGGTTAGATTGGTCTCAACTAGGGCCAGGGACTTTTCAATACTGGCCCCGACTTGGTGGAACGCTCTGTCACAAGAGTCTAGGGCCCTGCGGGACTTGACATCTTTCCGCAGGGCCTGCAAGACAGAGCTGGCCTTTGGTTTGAACTCAGTCTGACCCTTATGTTTCCCTCCCCTTATGGACTGGATTTATTGGCTACTTTTAAAATGAGGCTGCATTTTAAATTGCATTTTAACATGTATTTTAAATTGCCCCCCTTATGTTTTTACTGTGATTTTATTGGTGTTTGCCGCCCTGAGCCTGGCTCTGGCTGGGGAGGGTGGGGTATAAATAAAATGTATTATTATTATTATTATTATTATTATTATTATTATTATTATTAACCACAAACAGCCCTAAAACCTTGGACTGCTTGGCTGGGTCGGGGTCGGGGCAAATCACCTCTTACATCTTGTCTCATCATCTGGCTCCTGGGCGCAAAAGCATTCATTCACCAGTTGCATTTGCTCATAGGCACAACATTCACCCCAGTCGTTCCCCTTCTTCTCCTAACCGTGTTGCTCCCCTTGTGTCCCTTTAGGCTGCCTGGAGGTACTATGCTACTAATCCCAATAGGCTGGACCTCGTTGCCACTTGGAGGTTTTATGAATCAATTGTGTCATTCCCGTATTTCAGGCAAGTCTTGTGCTTTGAGACATCCTCCCAGATCAATCAGCACAGCCTGTTTCGTGGTTATGGAACAGGAGACCAGAGCGTTACGAAAGGGGCAGCTTTGTTGAGAGCAGGCAGAGAAGATTGTGTATCCTGTAATGTATGCATACCAGGGGCGGGGAACTTCCTGGCCCTTCCAGGCCTATCTGGCTCTTGGGAATCTTCCCAGGCCATGCCCCTTCCCAGACCACACCCTCGCAGACTGCTTTTGCCTGACTGCAATGCTTTCTTGAACTGTGATCTGTGATCATGACTGGAAGTGACTGTGTTCGCCTGGAAGGAGGGTGGAGAAATATGTGGCATGTGGGCACGTGTGAGGAAACCTCTGACTTTGGTTGAATTACAACTCCCATAATCCCTGGTCATTGGCCATGTTGGCTTGGGCTGATGGGAGTTGGAGTCCAACATCACCTGGAGAGGAACAAGGTTCCACATCCCCGTGATAAAGAAACATTATCACTTACCAATATGTCCCCTGAGAAGCACATGTAGGATTCTTATGGGTCAGGTGGCAGGACCAAAAGCACTTAGAAATGCCTTTGCATGGCTTGAAGCTAATGCTTGGCATTTCCTGCTAAATTTAACAGCTACCTCCTTTCTCCTTGCTTTTCTCCCATTGCTTTCAATTCTCCAAAAGGAAAGAGCCAGTGGATGGGACCAGGTATGTAATCAATATCTTCAGCTTCCTATGGTCGTGCATTCATTTGTTGTATGTTCAGATGGAGGAACGCAAATCCAGCCCCGCTATTGTGACTTTTAACTGGTTTGTAATGGGCTAAGTAGGTTTGAGTATTCTAAGTCTGTTTGTTTGTCCAGATGACAAAAAACGGACTGTCTGGGTAGCATAATCATGGATTAGCATTTGACCTGTTGCTGCAGTAATTATTTTAAGCAAAAGGGAAATCAGTACCTTTGATCTGATAGCAGAATGGTCTTAATTTGCTACATGCGCAGGCTTTAATGAATTGGCGCGTACTAATAATTCTCAAAAAGAACAACAGCGTAATTGATTTATCGTTGTTTGTCATGTTCATAGTGGGGGAAATTAATAAGCAAAAGAGAACAAATCAAAGCCGCCAATTGCAACCTCAGTTCTCCGAGTGCTGGCATAACTGCACCATTCGTGCATGAGAACAAAGGCTTAGAGGAATCTTGAGTAAAGTAAATATGACTATTGAGGAGTGTGTGTGAGAAGACTCAGCAGGATAGTGAGGTGAGGACCCTCCGAAAAGCTGCCCAGTCAGGATGGAGCAAGTGAAGTGGCGAAGTGTATTGTTGGGGTGAAGTAATAGGAAACCACTTCAGAGCGGGGGATAGAATGGAGAACCCTGAACAGACGCACTCCATACTGCAATATTCTGTTACATCTCCCACTTCTTTGTATCAATGTCAATAGTACCACATTTGTCTTCCAACCTTCCTGGGCAATACCATTTCAGATTCTAGGTGGAATCGCTCATTTAAATTCTCCCCAGACATAGAAAGCTAGCACCTCAGGGCTAGACCTACTGAATTTCTTTCCAGATGTATTATCTCTATGGCCACTTCCATAAGCAGCATCAAGGACTGATTCTTAGATCATGATACAGCATAGCAGCTGTAATGCATGAGAGTGCTTATCAAATGGACTAGCCCTTATGGGATGTGGAATGTTCATGTCCCCTGTGCACATTTCTGGTCAAGGTGAGGGTGACCTATATGGTAAGCAGCCCTAAATGTTATGGCACCATGACTGCATATTCATCCATTCCCATATTGGGTACAAAAACCAGCACCTAGTGTGCTGTTTCTCATTCGTTTTTTGGTGTCTGACATGAACCTGTTTTTAAATGGGACCTGAGACAGTTTGCAATGATCTGCTTTAGTTTATGTAAGATGTATTGGCAGAATGTTAAATAATAGATTCTTACGCTTAGAAAACAAGCCGAACAAGCCATTTACTGCATCAACAGCATGTGGTTAGGTCCAAACGTGTCCTTGCAGCAATAGAAAGAGTCCATCTGTTGTAGAAAGATTCTTTCCACAGAGCAAGAAATTCCTTGGGTCCAACCCAAGTCTCCAAGCAGCAACCAGCTATGTCATGGCATGAGAAAGTGTTTTGAATGAGAACATGATGATCTGTGACGGGGATACATCTTGGCGCGGTCACATAGCCAGTTCTCAGCTGGGAAGGTATCTCAAATCATAGAATTGTAGAGTTCAAAGGGAGTCGGTATGGGGATTGATCCTGCAACCTTGGCGTTATCAGCACCATGCTCTAACCAATGGAGCTGTCCACATGTGAGCAATCATCGCCATATGGGACAGTTGCATATTCCTTCATTGCAAGGGGTTGGAGTGGATGAATTTCATGGTCTCTTCCAACACTACAATTCTATGATTCTATGAGATCATATTCCAGAAGGATTGGTATGATCCAGCTCAGGGCTATTGGGCAGGCTCACCCTGTCTTTCTGTGCTCTGTTACGATGTTTCCGTGCTGATGATGAACAAGAGAGATCATGGTTCAGAACCATTGCTATGACTTGTTATTTCAAATATCTCAGGAGGTATCTAGTTGCTCCAAAAGCACACCATGACAAAACCTCTTCTGCTTGGGCAGTGAACCCTCCCTTCAGTCTGCTCTCCCCTTGCTCCCCAAAATCTGCTCCAGAGGGTTGTGTTGACCCCCAGGACAGAGCTGGGGCACATGGGGAAAGGAGACGTAGGGGAGGCTCCTCATGCAAACAGAAGTCTTTGAGGTGATGGGAGGCCTCTGCTGAACGCAACCCAATGTCACAACGCCTGTTATTCTTAACGTTGCATCTCTTCCCAATATTTTGTGTATGTAATCTGTGTTCCTTTGTTCAATGAGGTGTGGGTTGCGAAAGGAGGATAGCAATATAGCAAGCAACGGTGTAAGTGTAAAAATGTGATTATTTTTAGCCTTCCTTCCTGAGAAGAGAAACTGGGTCAGGGCTGAAGGACCAGACGCTCCAGTAATCCTGTTTCCATACTCATTTAATTAATTCCACGTAGATTCTCATAAGTGAACATTAATCACTCACAATGACATCTTTTTCACTTTGCAGTAATGTCATGTTTAGTAGGGAGGCTTTCTTTGGATCAAGCGTCACCAGAAAACTTAGGTACATGCATCTGAATAGCAACCAAATCTTTTTTATATACTGCATGCCGTTCTTGCCTGCGATATCTATCTTCTCCTTTATTTTAATTTTTGAATAGCCATTTTTACTACAGTAGTTTATCAAACCCAAAAGTGGAGAAGGGACGGAAGTCCAAGGGAGTTATCTAGCATGGAACATGCAAATTTCATTTTCAGCTTAAATGTCTAATATGTACTATAAAGCAGGGATGAGGAAGCTTTTTTTTACAGCTTGGGGGCCACATTTCATTTTGGACAACTGCCTGAGGGCCACATGCTGTGGTGGGCGGGGCCATGGGCAGAAAGTGGGCGGAGCAATGTACTTTGTCACAGTACAGTGGTACTTCGGGTTACATACGCTTCAGGTTACAGACTCCACTAACCCAGAAATAGTGCTTCAGGTTAAGAACTTTGCTTCAGGATGAGAACAGAAATCGTGCTCCTCCGGCACAGCGGCAGCAGGAGGCCCCATTAGCTAAAGTGGTGCTTCAGGTTAAGAACAGTTTCAAGTTAAGGACGGACCTCCGGAACGAATTAAGTACTTAACCTGAGGTACCACTGTATCTTTCTTTGCTTCTTTTTTTAAAAAAACCATTTGTGCACACCGCTGAACTACAGCCGTCTCTAACTAGTGTGCAAGAAATGCAATACAGAGGAGGAAAAGTTAGAACTGAAAAACCAGACTTCAATTAAAAGTGTTTGCTGGAATAATAATAATAATAAAATCAGTAGATGCCAGAAGTTCAACAGGGAGGGAACTTGTCCAATCCCAGGTGGAAGGGAGTTCCATAAAATTGGGCCAACAATACCGGACACACAGCTCCTGGTAGCTATGAGCCATGCATCCGAACCATGGGAGACCAGGGTTCAAATCCCCACTCACCCATGAAGCCAGTCACTCACTCTTAGGCTAACCTACCTTACAGGGTAGTTTTGAGGATAAATGGGGGAAAGGAGAACTATCTACACCACCTTGAGCTTCTTGAAGGAAAGGTGGAATATTAATTAATTAATGTCGGATATCAAGCCTTATCAGAGGAACTGGCCACTTTCCAGGCACCCGGCTTGATCTCCTTGTTGACCTCCCTGTCTGCGTTTCCCGGCAGGATACAGGCTAGGTCACTATCGGCGATCCTCCTCAAGCGTGAGAAGAACACACCACTCTTCCCTGCTCCCTGCTCCCCCCAGGGAGGGGAAAGAGATAGACAGAAATGTATTTACATGCCTTTATTTCTGTCTTTGCAGCATTACAGAGAAACACGTCTGCTCTCTTCAGAATCCAATAGCAGAGAGACAAAATCCACCCCTGTACTTCCTGTACAGGTCAAATGACACTCTGAGCTAACATCCAGTGCTCAGCACAGTGAATAGACTGCCCCTTTGTTCTCACGGTACAGTCCCAAACATTTCCATAATGTTTTGCTTTCCAGCCAGCTGCAGCTCGCTGCTGCATTGCTCCTTTTCCGTAACATTAAATGGGGAAGGGGTGATGTGAAGCCCAGAAGGTGCTCCCACCCCCAGATTATTGCACCCCCAGGAGACGCAAGGTGTAGCACAACACACGCAGGCAACCTGGCCTCACTCCCTACTGCTAGGGCAGCTCACAAGTAAGAGATTTCCCTTCCCGTGTTGCTCTTGAAGGCATTAGATTCTCTGGGAGAGAAGGAGTCCCCTCGTCTCCTTCTCCTCCAGCCTGCAACTTCTAGCGCAGAGAAGGAGGTGATGAACTGGCCGGTTTCATCTCTCTCTCCCGCCCAACCCAGATTGGAACTGCAGGACAACGCTCCCTTTCCTTACCTTCAGAATAATGAAAATAAAAAAATTCCTTCCAGTAGCACCTTAAAGACCAACTAAGTTAGTTCTTGGTATGAGCTTTCGTGTGCATGCACACTTCTTCAGATACACTGAAACAGAAGTTGCCAGACCCTTCTATATAGTGAGAAGGTGGGGAGGGGTATTACTCAGAAGGGTGGTGGGAATGGGAGATTGGCAGATAGCTGAGATGAGCCTGTTGACGACTCTTAACGACTGTAATAGGTCTTACAGGAAAAGGCAAGGGGTGAGAAGGTGAGAAATGGCTTAGTCATGTATAATGAGATAAGAATCCAATGTCTTTGTTCAGACCAGGTCTCTCCATGGTTTTAAGTTTGGTAATGAGTTGCAATTCAGCAGCTTCTCTTTCCAGTCTATTTCTGAAATTCCTTTGTAGTAAAACAGCTACTTTGAGATCTTGTATAGAATGTCCTGGGAGATTGAAGTGTTCTCCTACTGGTTTCTCTGTTTTGTGATTCTTGATGTCAGATTTATGTCCGTTTATTCTTTGGCGTAAGGTTTGGCCTGTTTGTCCAATGACTAAGCCATTTCTCACCTTCTCACTCCTTGCCTTTTCCTGTAAGACCTATTACAGTCGTTAAGAGTCGTCAACAGGCTCATCTCAGCTATCTGCCAATCTCCCATTCCCACCACCCTTCTGAGTAATATCCCTCCCCACCTTCTCACTATATAGAAGGATCTGGCAACTTCTGTTTCAGTGTATCTGAAGAAGTGTGCATGCACACGAAAGCTCATACCAAGAACTAACTTAGTTGGTCTTTAAGGTGCTACTGGAAGGAATTTTTTTATTTTGACTATGGCAGACCAACACGGCTACCTATCTGTAACTTCAGAATAATGGTGGGACTTCAGGTTGAGCAAACCTGGAAGAAAACTGGATTCTGTTGTAGAACAGGGTAACATCAACTGCCATTGAGGAATTGGGAAATTTTGAAGGAGAGCCCATGATGGGAGGGGTTTGGAAGGAAGGATAGGATATATGATTTATTAATTATCCTTCCTCTTACTCACTTGAGGAAGATTAGAGTCTAGTTTAGCAGATATTGAAACGTACAAGTGTCGATGTATCCTCTTTCCCCTGTCTCCTGCTTCTTCTTCTTCTTCTTCTTCTTCTTCTTCTTCTTCTTCTTCTTCTTCTTCTTCTTCTTCTTCTTCTTATTATTATTATTATTATTATTATTTTATTATTATTTATAGCCCACCCACTCTGGGCAGCTTCCAACAATATATTAAAATACAGCTGCCTTCAGATGTCTTCTAAAAGTCTGGTAGTTGTTCTCTTTGACATCTGGTGGGAGGGCGTTCCACAGGGTGGGTGCCACTACCGAGAAGGCCCTCTGCCTGGTTCCCTGTAACTTGGCTTCTCTCAGTGAGGGAACCACCAGAAGGCCCTTGGCCTTAGCAGAAAGGGTTGTGGCTCAATGGTAGAGTGCTTGCCTTGCATGCAGAAGCCCCAGGTTCTGTTCTTGACAGGCAATGTCTGAAATTCTGGACCAGCTGCTGCTGGTTGTCACAGAACAGGGATGGGAACCTGCAGCCCTCCAGACGTTGCTGGACTTCAACACACATGCCCAACACTACTAAACCTTAGGTTACGTTACCAGGACTTCAACGCACATCAGCCCCAACCAGAATGGCCTAAGGGTCTTGAGTGATGAGAATTGTCTTCCCACAGCATTGTGAAGGCCATAGGTTCTCTGTCCTTGATGCAGATAATACTGAGCTAGAGGGACTGATGCTACCTCAGCTTGTTAGGTTCCTTTACTTACCCTTTCCTTAGTTCCCTCTGCTGCCTCCATCTCTTTTCTTAGCCTCCCTGGATTCCCTTTTCTCCCTTTAGATACAAGTCTTAATACACTGGAGGTAATTTTTGGAGTCCACCAGAAGCTGATGTAACATAGGCGTTTCATTCTACACCATGAGAAAGCCTTGTGGGTGCCAACCCAATTTGCAAATTTTAGGTGGAATGGGCTTCTCCTTGATTTCTTTCCTGGGTAGTGTTTACAGATCTGCCAAATTTAGTCCATTGTCTTCTGCCTCTCAGTTTTCCATCGTCACCTCTTCCACCCTTTCCAGCAAAGCAGTTCAGAGAGAGCAGGCAAACAGACCTTCAGACGTTGAGTTGTGTTACTTTGAGGCATGGTTTCTTTGGAGTCAGGGATGCAGACGTTGTTGGACTACAACTCCCATCATGCTTCACCATTGGCCACGCCATCTGAGGTTGGTGGGAGCTGGGGTTAAAAAGCGTCAGGGGGCCATAAGTTCCCCACACTTGCCTTAGAGGTTGTCCTGGGCTTCCAGAACATTGTGTAAGTCCGTCTTACGTGTTTTTGATATCACTACCAAACAATACGCAGCTTGGTGGAACTGTGTTCAGCCATGTTGATACATACATCTTTCTAATGTAGTAAAAATCAGAGCAAGCATGGTTGTCTTGTGTTTCCAGTGTTAAGGCTGCAAAATCTAAGAATATAACTGCTATATTTTTGTTCAGTTTTTATTGGTCTTTTCCCCCTCCTCCTGCAAAAAAAAAAAAAAAAAAAGGCTGATAAATGGAGGAAGAGGCATGCTTTGCTCTGCCATTTGTTATTTAATTATTTGGTTATGAACTGCAGAATCAGACAATGAATAGGGGAGTGTCTGGTTTGCATGCTGAGAAGGAATTGCATTCAGCTGTTGCATGAGTGGTTCCAAAGGCTTATTCAAGTTCCGTTCTGCTTACACACTGGAGGCAAAAGTTTGACCTCCACTATCCTTCCCATTAACTTTCAGATATTCAATAATATTCAAATGCTTTGTGGAGAAGCTTCCGTTGAAGACCTGACAATGTTTATTCTAAAGAACTGTATTAAGTAAAGGCTGGATCATGGCTTGTCATTATGAGAGGAAGTCTGCACAACCCTTCGGCTAACCCTCCTTTGTGCACATGAGATTCTGCTTTCACTTTGAATCTGCCACAGTTCCTTGTTATGTCCAAACTCTGGAAACTGTGGTATGTTTTAATTGAAACAAACGTATTTTGAAACAAACGAGGATATCAAACTATAGTTTGATAACTTGTTCTGCTGCATTTGGACATCATTCTACTTGTTCTATTTTCACCTGGTCCCTGTATAGATAGATAGATAGATAAACTTTATTCACATTAGCCAACAGCCATAGCAACATAAAACAAACAATATATACAATTAAAAAGACAACAATGGGTAAAAAGGACAATCAAATGACCAAGATTATCCCTGTATTTACAACTGTTTTCATTTTCTCTGGGTTAATCTGTTCACAGTTTATCAAGCCTGAATATCTATTAGCATGCATTGACTGGTTGTTCCTACATAAGATAACTAATTCTGTTTAGGCCAGTTCTTCTCAGAATAAGACACCCCGACTCTGGCTCTATTCTCTTCCTCTTTGAGTTGGCCTGGAGGTCCTGGTCTAGTATTGTCTTTTCATCTTATCCATAGAGTCTCTATCTCATTCAGATTTAACCCTTCATCCATACTTCTACAGCTAAGTATTTTTATCACCTGCATTTACATTTGCTGTTCAAGCTGTGTTGAAGTTCAAGGGTGGTTTACACGAAAGTGTGGCATGGATATAAGCTTATATGGCTGGAGGAACACCCAGCCCAATGTGGGTTGAGGTCAGAACATAGTTAAGTGACCACAGTTAAAACAAACCACAGTTCCATGTGTACATGTGTAACAGGGAACTGTAGAAAGTTCAAAAATGAAAGTGGAAACCCAGTTCCCTCCTGTGCACTAAGGACAAGGGTGTTACTGTACATGACATGGTCATTCATGTCATCATAAATAAGTGTTTGCCATTACATCTGATTCTGGCTGCTGTATAAGAGATGATCTAGTGGAGGGGTAGTCAATGTGTTGCCCTCTCGATGCCGCAGGACTACAGCTCCTATCATCCCTGACCGTCGGCCATGTTGGCCAGGGCTGATGGGAGTTGGAGTCCAACAACATCTGCGGCCACCATGATGGCTACTCCTGATCTCATATAATGGCTAAGAGCAGTACAGGCATTGCGGTGAGCACAGGGTCAATGCTAAAAAACTGAGCTCATCTTTAGTATTGTGTGGCAAAACATGCCCATGGCCTGGTGACACTGTGCTCTTCATTTCACTGTCCCCTGCCCTGCACCATTTTTGTGCACACTCTGCTCTCCGGGGATAATACTAGCATTATTAGGGATAATGATATTGTGCCATTTTATAGGATTGCTCTATAGTTTACTGGAAATGACCTGGGGGTTGGGTTTTGATGGCAACTAGGCAGCCATCTAGGGCACAGCACAGACCTCAGAGGGGTGCAGTCCTGACCTTTGAGGGGCACAATTTTATACAGTTTCTTTTAAAAAATATACATTCCTGATAATATTTTACTTTTCTTTTATATTTTGAAGAATTTTATCATTTCCAGAAGACATCTGTTTTTGAAAATTGAATTTAGTGTATATTTTGGGGGGAGGTGCAAGTATTTAACCTTACCTAGGATGCAAAATAGCTTTGCCTGGGCCACAAAACAGCCTGGTGCCAGCACTGGGGATATTCCAAATGCAATATCATTGCCAAGTATTGTTGTCATTATTATTGAAATATCTGAAATTGTTAATGCAGACCATGCTTTATGCGTGCCTACAATTGATTATCTGTCTATTTGGGATCTTGGGCATCTAGGACTGAAACACCTCAGAACTGGCACATCCACACAGTTTATTTCAATGGAGTTGTGTGAATCGATGTCTCTTCTCTGCATTTGCTCTGCACCATTCATATATTGCTGATTTTCTTCCATTGGCTTCCTGACATGATGGCGCAACTATATTGTTCAAAACCCTATTTTGTTCGTGCATTATGTTTTCTAACTTTTGGGGGCAGACTGTTGCACATATTACTTTTTTCCAATTCCTACCTGGTCCGCGGTGAACTGAGTTGCCTTGAACATGTCTAAGACCCATGATTGATTCCTGTGTCATCACACATTTGCCCAATTGTAAAAACCTTGTTTGCAGTAAAACATGGTGGAATTAGAGTCCGTAATGTGACGGGCCGATTTGGACTCCATGTACATCATCCATTTGCACAGTGATCGCAAGAGAGGACCACATAATCCCCAAGAGCCAAAATTATTGGCTTGACGTCCGAATTAACAATTCCAAATCCAGCACAGTGGTTGTATGAGCCTAAAACAGGATGAATGCTCTGAATCATAGCTTGTGTGTTTATGGTGGAACCACAGGGTCTGCTGAAGCTGAACCATCCCACTGAACCAATTTCAGTAAACCTCCCAAGTTGCCTTCTAGAATCCCATGTAGATTATTACCAGATCTTGCAGTGGGTATGTGGGAAAAGCAAGCACCGTCTTGAAATGTCCCTTATGCCACTCAAATGCTCGGTACCCGTTTGCAACACACCCCACTGCAAACAATTGTGGAGAATGACACACACTGGAATCATTGGCCGCATGTGTGCAGAGACCTAATACGGCACATTTGGACTTATTGAAGCCCCTCGGATCCAACCACATACACAAATCTAGACTCAGGACCAGCCCAAGACCTTTCGCTGCCCCAAAATGACTGGACTGGGGTCAAATTCTTGCCCTGCACCTGAGGCAGTCATATACCACTTAGTCATGCTTCACCCCAAAGAACCCTGGAAACTAGCCTGCTAAAGGTGCTGGGAATTGCAGCTCCATTGAGGGGTAAGCTACAGTTCCCAGGATTCTTTGGGGGAAGCCATGACAAAGTGGTATAGGAATGCTTTAAATGTGGGTGTGACCTGCTTCATTGAATACAGTGGTACCTCAGGTTACAGACGCTTCAGGTTACAGACTCCGCTAACCCAAAAATAGTACCTCGGGTTAAGAACTTTGCTTCAGGATGAGAACAGAAATCGTGCAGCGGCAGCAGTGGGAGGCCCCATTAGCTAAAGTGGTACCTCAGTTAAGAACAGTTTCAGGTTAAGAACGGACCTCCAGAACGAATTAACTTCTTAACCTGAGGTACCACTGTACTGGTGATGGAGGAATGCCATCTACAGAGTCAGCAGGCTGGTTTAGGGGGCCTTGTAGGCAGGGGCAGAGGAAGGGTGTGTGGTGGGTGCCGGCCACGTTGGGCGTCACCACTGATGGGGGTGACAAAATGTTGTGCGACACTCACCACAGGGCCTACAGCACACCTGAGCCACATGTCTCTCCTGGGAGAGATGCGGTGGCTTGGGCATGCGCAGGTTCCGCACTGCCCAAATGGTCCACCCACTGTCTCCCCCCCAGCTGTAGGGCGGCTGAGTGGGAGGAGGCAGGCAGACTCTGGAGGTCCCGCAGTGTGCCCCTCCCTCTCCCCTATGTCCAGCTCACTCTGACCCTGGGCGTGCTGCCTCAGGCGCCCGAGCAGCTTCCTCTGCCACTGCTTGTAGGACACAACTCTGTCCCCCCACAGAGGGGGATGGGAGAGACAGCCAAGGGCTACTGCTGCTTCACAACACTTGCCATCTCAGGCTGTCTCCTCACTTGACCTAATGGCAGGGCTGGCCTTATCTACAACTGAGACCATAGGCCATTTTCCAGCCTATGTTGTCCATTACTGGGGATGTCTCAAGTATCTTCCAGAATGGACAGAATATTTTGCTCTGTTGGCCAGGCTCCTAGTATTTATACCAGGCCTCCTAGTCAATCCAGAAGCTTCAAGCTGCCAACCCATCAAAGAAAAACACCCCTCTTCCCTCTCTTCTGCATCCAAAGGGAGCTCCCAGGCTTTTGCACTAGTCAGCTAGGTCAGCTTCAGCTCATGCAGTTTTCAGTTCCATCCCAGAATCCCCGAGTTTTGAGAACAATTGCTGCTTTGTCCAGAAGTTACACATTCTACTGCAAATTACAGTTGGCTCACCATTCGACAGCATCCTCACTGCTCATGCATTTTGATTGACAAACTGGAATTTTGTCCTTCCCGCAGCATTCTTCAGAAATGCCTTCCCAGTGCCACACGGGGGTGCTGAGTGACTGAATTTGTTAATGTTGGTGGACTGGAATCACATTATGTATGGCAGATCCAACCGGTGGATTCATTTAACCCTGGTGGGGTAACCTAGTGGGATTGCTTAGCAAATCGAGTGTCATTGTATGCAGGAATCCTTGCTGAAACACACCACGATTCATTTGTTCAAAGAAAATACTAGCGGTGCAAGTTCAGCCAATAAATATGTGTGATTAATTCTTCAGTAGGGTGAGTGTGATGTTGGGTGGTCCATTGATGGCATTTTATTTGAAGACCTATGAAAACATTGATCTGTGGGTTTGTACAGTCAGCTTCCATGTGGTCCTTACTAGTATCCTTCATGCATATGTTTGCTTGGGATATAATGCATTAGGATCACCTTGAATTGTAGGTCTGTGTGAGAGTGAGGGGGAAAATGATCCCTTTTCCTTATTTTTTTAGCCAAAAGCTGGGTCTCTTGGATCGGGTTCGTGGTACCAATACTAAAGGAAAGCTATTTACCCCTCTGAATGTAGATGCAATTGAAGAAAGTCCTTCTAAAGAACCTAAGACTGTTGCCTTGAATAATAGGGAGCGTTTTCGCACTGCATTCCGAATGAAAGCTTATGCATTCTGGCAAAGCTCCGAAGGTAAAAGGTTCACATTGATTTCTGTTTTAATTTTCCTGGGCTATTTCACCGATCACTCTCTCCATTTTCTGAGTCCCTTTGGCTGGAGTTGAAATTGAATGTTGCACAAATGTATAATCTGGCAAAGCTCTGAATTTTCGGTTGAGTCTCTCTCTCTCTCTCTCTCTCTCTCTCTCTCTCTCTCTCTCTCTCGCACACACACACACACACCCTTCTGAATTTTAAATTAGGAGGACATTTTCAAAACAGCAAAATCTTACTTCTTGTTGTCCGAACAAAGTTCGATGACAATCCCCGTTT
Organism: Podarcis bocagei; assembly: GCF_964188305.1. NCBI lineage: Eukaryota > Metazoa > Chordata > Lepidosauria > Squamata > Lacertidae > Podarcis > Podarcis bocagei. Next base: position 82,022,413 of record NC_138133.1, on the reverse strand, counting down.
GTTTGCTTATTATCACTTTGTTGAATATTTAGATCTTGGAATGAAATTTGGTGCACACATTCGGGACGCGATTCTGCATTTCAGGTTTTTAAAAACTAGTTCGACCCACACAACTATTTTAAAGCGGTGGGGGGGGGGTGAACTATGAGAAAACACACCTCACAAAACAGTACCTTGCGTGGCGAGTCTCCTCCCCCATGTGAAATGAAGACACTGGACACAGTATTTTAGGTTAATGGGCATAAAAAGGCCACAACTTTATTGATTACAGAATTGAAAGGTATTGGCTTTAGGCATTGGCTCCTATTGACTACCCGGCATGGACGGGTTATCCACAAGCCGTGGGAGTCCTGTTGAAGTACGCCAACTAGGATCCCACGGGTGTCACCGCTCTGGGGCGTGCCGGAGGCCCTTACCTCCCTAGGTTTCGGACAAGGCAACGCCCCCCGGAGTCCTCTACCGGACTACCCCTTTCATTGGGGGAAGGTGATGGCACTTCCTTCCCCCCTTTCATTTGCATAACAATTCCCCCTGCCAATGCCTAACCGCCAATACCGCGGAAGTTGTGACGTTTGCTACAAGGTAGGCGAAAAAACCAAAAGGCTCGAAGTGCGCCAAGTTGGAAAAATTCCTACCAGGCCCCTTGCGGCGACCAACCGAAGTCCATAGCAAGGTCATAGCTAGCTAAGCCTAAGGGTGGGTGGGATGGGAAAAAACCTCTCAGCTGCCCAGGTGGAAAGAGGGCGGTCTCCGGGCATGCCTGGCCTTAAGTAGGCCAGGCCCCACCTCCCCGGCCCGCTGATTGGCGGGCCGGCTCAGTGACACGCCCGGGGATTCCCTGCTCGCGCGGGGGCAAAGGCCAGCCCCCGTGTGTGTGTGGGAGGAGTTAGCCCGCAACCCCCTCTCCTCCAAGGTGGAAATGGCTTTCCTTGACTCTTAAGACATTGCAGTAAAAGGTGGTGTGTTCATTTATGAACTCTCACATTTTTCAGGGAATCCATAGCTCAAATCACACACACATTTTCAAGAGTGTCAGGAAAGGCGTACACGACACTGTTCAATCATAGAATAGAATCATAGAATCATAGAATCATAGAGTTGGAAGAGACCACAAGGGCCATCGAGTCCAACCCCCTGCCAAGCAGGAAACACCATCAGAGCACTCCTGACATATGGTTGTCAAGCCTCTGCTTAAAGACCTCCAAAGTAGGAGACTCCACCACACTCCTTGGCAGCAAATTCCACTGTCGAACAGCTCTTACTGTCAGGAAGTTCTTCCTAATGTTTAGGTGGAATCTTCTTTCTTGTAGTTTGGATCCATTGCTCCGTGTCCGCTTCTCTGGAGCAGCAGAAAACAACCTTTCTCCCTCCTCTATGTGACATCCTTTTATATATTTGAACATGGCTATCATATCACCCCTTAACCTCCTCTTCTCCAGGCTAAACATGCCCAGCTCCCTTAGCCGTTCCTCATAAGGCATCGTTTCCAGGCCTTTGACCATTTTGGTTGCCCTCCTCTGGACACGTTCCAGTTTGTCAGTGTCCTTCTTGAATTGTGGTGCCCAGAACTGGACACAGTACTCCAGGTGAGGTCTGACCAGAGCAGAATACAGTGGCACTATTACTTCCCTTGATCTAGATGCTATACTCCTATTGATGCAGCCCAGAATTGCATTGGCTTTTTTAGCTGCCGCGTCACACTGTTGGCTCATGTCAAGTTTGTGGTCAACCAAGACTCCTAGATCCTTTTCACATGTACTGCTCTCAAGCCAGGTGTCCCCCATCTTGTATTTGTGCCTCTCATTTTTTTTGCCCAAGTGCAATACTTTACATTTCTCCCTGTTAAAATTCATCTTGTTTGTTTTGGCCCAGTTCTCTAATCTGTCAAGGTCGTTTTGAAGTGTGATCCTGTCCTCTGGGGTGTTAGCCACCCCTCCCAGTTTGGTGTCATCTGCAAATTTGATCAGGATGCCTTTGAGTCCATCATCCAAGTCGTTGATAAAGATGTTGAATAAGACCGGGCCCAAGACAGAACCCTGTGGCACCCCACTAGTCACTCTTCTCCAGGATGAAGAGGAACCATTGATGAGCACTCTTTGGGTTCGATCAGTCAGCCAGTTACAAATCCACTGAGTGGTAGCATAGTCAAGACCGCATTTTACCAGCTTCTTTACAAGAATATCATGGGGCACCTTGTCAAATGCCTTGCTGAAATCAAGGTATGCTACATCCACTGCGTTCCCTTCATCTACCAGGCTTGTAATTCTGTCAAAAAACGAGATCAGGTTAGTCTGACATGACTTATTTTTCAGAAATCCATGCTGACTATTGGTGATCACAGCATTCCTTTCTAGGTGCGCACAGACTGTTTGCTTAATGATCTGCTCCAGAATCTTCCCTGGTATTGATGTCAGACTGACTGGGCGGTAATTATTTGGGTCCTCTCTTTTCCCCTTTTTGAAAATAGGGACAACATTTGCCCTCCTCCAGTCTGCCGGGACTTCGCCTGTTCTCCAGGAATTCTCAAAGATGACTGCCAGTGGTTCTGAGATCACATCTGCCAGTTCTTTTAATACTCTTGGATGCAGTTCATCTGGCCCTGGAGACTTGAATACATCTAAACTGGCCAAGTATTCTTGTACTATCTCCTTAGTTATTCTGGGCTGTGTTTCCTTTGCTGAATCATTTGCTCCAAATTCTTCAGGTCGGGCATTGTTTTCCTTATCGGAGAAGACTGAGGCAAAGAAGGCATTGAGGAGTTCAGCCCTTTCTGTGTCCCCTGTTTGCATTTCACCATCTTCTCCTCTGAGTGACCCCACTGTTTCTTTGTTCTTCCTTTTGCTACGAACATACCCATAGAAGCCTTTTTTGTTGCTTTTAACCTCTCTAGCAAGCCTGAGTTCATTCTGTGCTTTAGCTTTTCTGACTTTGTGTCTACACGTGCTGGCTATTTGTTTGAATTCCTCTTTGGTGGTTTCCCCCCTTTTCCATTTTTTGTACACATCCTTTTTTAATCTTAACTCAGTTAAAAGTTCTTTAGATAGCCACCCTGGCTTCTTTAGGCACCTTCCATGTTTCCGTCTCATTGGTATTGCCTGACGTTGTGCTTTTAGTATCTCCCTCTTAACAAACTCCCAGCCATCATGAACTCCCTTTCCTTTTAGTATTGCTGTCCATGGGATCTCACCCAGCACTTCCCTAAGTTTTATGAAGTCGGCTTTCTTAAAGTCAAGAAATTGAGTCCTAGTATGCTTGGCTGCTCCTTTCCGCTGTATAGTAAACTTCAGAAGAGCATGATCACTCGCGCCTAATGATCCTTCCACTTCTACCCCACTAACCAGATCATCAACATTGGTTGGGACCAGATCTAAAATGGCTGTTCCTCTTGTTGCTTCTCCCACTTTCTGGACAATGAAGTTGTCTGCAAGGCCAGTGAGGAATCTGTTTGACCTTATGCTCTTGGCTGAGCTTGACATCCAACAAATATCTGGGTAATTGAAGTCCCCCATTACTACTATCTCCCTTCCTTTTGCGTGCTTGGCCATCTGTTCCAGGAAGGCATCATCTATGTCCTCCGTTTGGCTTGGGGATCTATAGTAAACTCCCACAATGAGGTCCCTGTTATTCTTCTCTCCCTTAATTTTGACCCAAATGCTCTCACTTTGGCTTTGAGGTTCTAAATCTTGGATCTCTTCACAGGTATACACATCCCTGACATATAACGCCACTCCTCCTCCTTTCTTGTCTGGTCTGTTTCTCTGAAATAGATTGTATCCCCCCATTGTTACATTCCAATCGTGGGACTTATCCCACCAGGTTTCAGTGATGCCTATTATGTCATATTTAGTTTGCTGTACCAAGAGCTCAAGCTCATCTTGTTTATTTCCCATGCTTTGCGCATTAGTGTACAGACATTGAAGTCCATTAATCATTCCCCCGTGTCCCTTATTTAAGGATTTTTTCCTCCCACCACTAGGTCTGCGTGCTGTTTGCTCCATTTGGTATATGACATTTGGATGATCATCTTCATCAATTGATAGGCTCCTACCTTCAGGAGCACTGTCTCCCTCCCCCACATTAGTCAGTTTAAAGCCCTCCTGATGAGGTTTCTGAGATTTTTGGCAAAAACATTTCTCCCAACCGTTGTGAGGTGCAGCCCATCGCTTGCCAGAAGTCCATCTTCAAGAAACTGCAGTCCGTGATCTAAGAATCCAAACCGTTCCTGCTTACACCACCTGCGAAGCCAGCTGTTCACTTCCACTATTTTTCCCTCTCTCCCTGGGCCACGTCGTTCAACTGGGAGGAGAGATGAGATGACAATTTGTGCATTTAGTTGCTTCAACTTCCTGCCGAGAGCCTCGTAGTCTCTTTTGATCTTCTGGAGGCTATTGCTTGCAGTGTCATTGGTTCCCACATGAACCAAGAGGAAGGGGTATTTGTCAGTGGGTTTTATGATTCCTTGCAGTCGTTCAGTTACATCTTGGATCTTAGCCCCGGGGAGACAGCACACTTCCCGAGACATCTTGTCAGGCCCACAAATCACTGCTTCTGTTCCCCTCAGTAGGGAATCCCCTATCACCACTACACGCCTCCTCTTAGGTTTGGTTGGGGTTCTTCCATGAGCTGTCTGTTCCAAGGTCGCCTGCACATTCCCTGAGGACTGACTTTGCTGCTCGTCTTCATTTACCTGATCGACTGAAATGAGGGAGAGATCCTCAAATGGAGTCTGCTCTTCATCTTCCATGCTAGGGGAGAGGACCTCAAAGCGATTGTGTATTTCTAAACAATCAGAACGAACCCTGGGCCTCCTACTTCTTTGAGTCACGTTTCTCCATATATCTGGCTCCTGTGTTGGTGAACTAGCCTCCTTCTCAGGGGAGTCCCCTGTCTCCTCCTTGATGGAGACGGTGTGGTCTGTTGCTTCCAAGAAGAGCTCCAGCTCTCTAATTCTTTGGAGCGTAGCTACACGTTCCTCCAGTTGCTGGACTTTGTCTTTTAAGAGGGCAATCAACATGCAATTGCTGCAGGTAAAGCTGCCTGCAACCTTTGGCAAGATGGCAAACATTGTGCAGGAATCGCAGGCGACTGCAGCTGTTCCCTCCCCCTCCATCTTGAGAATGTGTCGTTGGGGGTGGCTACAGGGGTCCTCCATAAAAAGCGTGAAGAAAGGACAAATAACTCCCCCCACAAAAAAACCTAGGTCTCCACCAACAAACGTTTGAGACTAGCTCCTCTAAATCTAAAAGATGGATTGAACTGCGCGCGCTGCTAGGCGTGCACCACTTCCCTGCTAGCTCTGATAAGCTCCTCCCACAGCTAATCACCTTCCTCAACAGAAACCCTGCCCCCTCTGACCTTTGCACAGGGAGAACAGCTAATCAGCCACAGAGAAACACAAACACACAAGAGAAAACCCTTTTTGCTCCTTCTTCAACTTCTTCCCTGCTAGCTCTGATAAGCTCCTCCCACAGCTAATCACCTTCCTCAACAGAAACCCTGCCCCCTCTGACCTTTGCACAGAGAAAACAGCTAATCAGCCACAAAGAAACACAAGCACACAAGAGAAAACCCTTTTTGCTCCTTCTTCAACTTCTTCCCTGCTTTGCCCTGAAGACAGAGAAAAAGAAATGAGAAGTAATGTGCACATTCAGGTCATTCCCCCCCCCCCCCGTATTTTGGAGTTGTAGTGGCCAACATCGATTCTACCTTGTGAATTTGGTACACATATGGTTTGGCCCTTGAGGTGCTTTCTTTTGCTCCCAGGTTAATTCATGTAAATACTGCCAGGTAATATGAAGAATGTTAATGTGTGTCAGAAATCCTTCTCAACCACACATTAGGTTGTGTCCTCAGGGCTATCAGGTTGTTGTTTTTATTTTCATTAGGTATTTTGTGGTTTTATATCTTGATTTTATTATGTGAACCGCCCTAAGCCCCCTGGGTACAGGGCGGTATATAAATCCAATAAACAACAACAACAACAACAACAACAACTAATACTTTAAGCATGATTTTATTCAGGCAACACAGCTAATTAACAAGTGTCAAAAGAGTAGGGTTTTGTTTTGTTTTGTTTTAGCTAAAGAAGAATGCATGGTGAACTGTTAATTTCAAGAGAACTAGTTTCTGACTTCTACATTGTTGGCTTGTATAACATTTGGGAGCCACGGTTTTGATGGGTGGTAACTATGGGTTTGCACAAAGACTTCCACTTGTACAAAGGAATATCATCTTCCTCTCCTGGAGTACTGTGTCCAGTCAGACCTCACCTGGAGTACTGTGTCCAGTTCTGGGCACCACAATTCAAGAAGGACACTGACAAACTGGAACGTGTCCAGAGGAGGGCAACCAAAATGGTCAAAGGCCTGGAAACGATGCCTTATGAGGAACGGCTAAGAGAGCTGGGCATGTTTAGCCTGGAGAAGAGGAGGTTAAGGGGTGATATGATAGCCATGTTCAAATATATAAAAGGATGTCACATAGAAGAGCGAGAAAGGTTGTTTTCTGCTGCTCCAGAGAAGCGGACACGGAGCAATGGATCCAAACTACAAGAAAGAAGATTCCACCTAAACATTAGGAAGAGCTTCCTGACAGTAAGAGCTGTTCGACAGTGGAATTTGCTGCCAAGGAGTGGGGTGGAGTCTCCTACTTTGGAGGTCTTTAAGCAGAGGCTTGACAACCATATGTCAGGAGTGCTCTGATGGTGTTTCCTGCTTGGCAGGGGGTTGGACTCGATGGCCCTTGTGGTCTCTTCCAACTCTATGATTCTATGATTCTATGATTCTCCTCCTGTGGGCTCCCCAGATCTGGTCTGGTCTGGGGGTTCCACCAGTCCTCCAAAGCATATTTTTTGGATAGGGGAGCATGGGGAGAGAATAATGGAATTTTCCATTGTGCAACGCAGAAGTCTTGTGCTACTGGGACATTTTCAATGGATACAACCCAATAACACGAGAATTTAGCTGGTACTGTAGGAGCAGCTCCACTTTGCTCTGAACTCTTCTGCATCTGCCCTTCCTTCATGTGGATTCTTCACTCACCTTTTAGATGCTGGAACTGGGGATCCTCTGGCAGAAGACAGAGGGTACAGCAATGAACTCCTCATTGAAGACATGATCCCCACGCTGAAAGTGGTCATCCGAGCTGTCAGGTAAAGTCTGTGCTTGTTGTCCTCTTTTTGCCTCAGTTTAAAATATTGGCCCCTGTAAACCCGACCTTTGAGATGACTGCAACTAGGGGAAAACTTAGTTTTTCTCATTTCCCCAATCTCAAGGTGCATTTAGAGCTGGCGAAAAGCATTGCAAAATTCAGAGAAGTGCAAATCTCAGTGAGTGGCTGTGTTTCGGTTTGCAAGTTGTTTTGGGAAGTGCTGCTTCACCTTAGTTTTTTGTTTAGAATAACAGGACTATTTTTTAATAACGGCATTATGATATTGACAGTTTTATTTCCAATTGTAGCTAGTTAGAGCAACCCGGTAGCTAGTTAGAGCAGGTGTTATTAGCTATACCTCCTGCTATGTATGCCAATTGGTCATGTTGAGTGGGGCTGATGGGCACTGGAGGTGAGCCAGCATGGCAAAGGCTGAACTATGGTTAGCGCAGTAGGCTAATAAGCAAGGCTGATATTTAAACACAGATACATATGCAATCCCTTCCTCTATGAGAATGGTGGGAATTAGCCAAGGGAAACCCCAGTGATAAACATTCTCTCCTTGTACCAGAATACTACAGTTCCGCCTCTATAAGAAGCGATTCAAGGAGACCTTGAGGCCTTATGATGTAAAGGATGTGATAGAGCAATATTCAGCAGGACACCTTGACATGCTTACCAGGATCAAATACCTTCAAGCGAGGTAAGTGGCTCTGCTGCCAGCAGTGTGCTAAAGGTGTAAAGATGTTCAGCTGGCAAGGACTGGCCCAGAATTTCACAGTATGGATTAGAACAGTGTTTCCCAACCACTGTTCCGCGGCACACTAGTGTGCCGCGAGATGTTGCCTGGTGTGCCGCGAGATGTTGCCTGGAGGGAGGCGGGCGAGTCAGGCGGCGAGAGGCGGGGCGGCGACGGCGAGGAGAGGCCGCCCAGCGCGGGGCTCTCGCCATCTGCCTACCTGGCTGCCTGCGAGCTCGGCGGGCAGCGCCTCCGTCCGCAGCGCCCACCTCGCGGCTCTCATTCCCTGCCCCTGCCAAAGCTCACCCAGCCAAGCCGCGCTCTCCTTCCTGCCTCGCTTTGCTGCCTCCTCCCCCCCCCCAAAGCTTGGAGGTTCCCCGGCAAGGGGGAGGGGAAAAAATTGAAACTTACACTTTCGTGCGTCCCTCCCGGCGTGACGCTGCACGCTGACGTCACGGGGCTGTAATGGTGGTGTGCCTCGAGATTTTTTTCATCAAACAAGTGTGCCTTTGCCCAAAAAAGGTTGGGAAACACTGGATTAGAAGACTCTTTGGGGTTGCCAACCCATGCACTAGTGACAGCTGTAGGAGATATTCAGAAGTTACCACTTTGTACAGAAAACCCTGCCCACATTTTGGAAGGTGCTTAAACTCACCCGTCCTCTGTCTGGCAATGGAGGAAGGCAGAGGTATATGCACATAAATTCCCACATACATCATGTCACCATGCAGTAAAGAAACTAAAGTTGAGATACTGACAGGAATATTATCGGAGAAACCATAAGCTTGTTAATGTCTGTAAAATAAACTTGTTGGGGTTTTTTTGTTCACCTTTAACAACTGTCTGGACACAGTGTTTTACCAGAGAGTAACCGGTTGGTGGCAGCGGGGAAGCAAGCACAGTGGTGGTATAGGGATCAATAGACCGTTAAACCTCTGGGGACCCTGTGTGATCACCCCCCCCCCCTCAAAAAAAACCCATAACCAAGTGGGAGCTAAAGCTATTGATGTATTTGGAAGATTTATAGCACACCTTTTGATCCTAGAATGTAACTGGGGCCGCGGGCCAACAATTAACGAATCACACCTGTTTCATTATGTCCTCTTACTGTCTTCTTTCAGAATAGATATGATTTTTGCACCTGGACCTCCGTCCACTCCCAAGCATAAGAAATCCCAGAAAGGAGGAGCCTTCCCTTACCCTTCGCAGCAGTCTCCAAGGTGAAATTCCTCTGTGCACAGCTTGTTGAGAATAGATGACTGTCCAACAACACCTAGAGAGCCAGTGTTGCCCATCCCTGCTGTAGACTTTACAAAAACCACAACCACCAAAACTCTTAAGTGAACCCTTGCAAAACCTGACCATTTCTGGAGCTGGAGGTGGCAAAAGAGGGAGATCCCCGGCCGCGCCCCCGTTAAATAGGTCAGGCCATGCCCCCAGAGCCAGCCGATTGGCTGGCCAGGGGGTGATGTGGCTGGGGATTCCCCCAATCACGCGGGGGCTGGGAGCGTGAAGCCGGCAACCCCACCTCCTCTGGAAGGCGGAAGTGAAAGAATGTTTGCACATCCTTAGAAAGACACAACAGACTTACGAACTATTAACAGAGGCTGATTGAAAGGGGATAGGCAAAGCTAGAACAGTAAGTCGTACAGAGGTGCATTGATCAGCCTCATTTGTGGATGGGCCTTTCGGTTCACAGGAGCACTTCATTATATAACATCTTGTAGCACCTTCACCATTCTATCATAGTGCCTCCTGCCACACTATTTGGGAATCATTGAGTTGGCCATTCTGTGCTTCTTCAAAGGAGGACATGGTAAGCATTAGTTGGGCATGAGGGATGCACACAACATCTCAGCAGCCTCAGCACCGCTCAGTCCAAAAACCACATGCAACTCATTCAGGTTTCTGTGCTCCTCTTGCTCTGGGGCCAAAGAAGCACCTACAGAATGCACTGTCAAGCAGGACAGTTGTCATAGCGCCACGGACAGCTCCTGCTGAGCAGCATGCTCTGATGGGGTCTTGGAGCCTTTTGACTCCAGTCCTTCTCTCCTATGTTCTGCCTCCTTTGTTGGAGAACCTCAGGTGCTTAAAGGGCCAATCCCCTGGCCTGGAGAAGGCCACTTCTCCTTCATCCAATGGCCTTCCACCATGCCACATAAGACTGGTGAGGTAGTGTGGGAGGCACTTAATTCCTTGGGCCCAGAAGAAGTGGAAATATGAGTGAAAACAACAGCAAACGTTTTGCCTAAACTAGAGCCTTCTTTGCTTTTAGGAATGATCCGTATGTAGCCAAAGCATCGACAGTAGATCCTGAAGACCAAAGTATGATGGGCAAATTTGTCAGAGTTGAAAGACAGGTAAGGAATTCTCAGCTCTTCCCAAGTCTTCCCTATAACATCCACTTATAACATATAACATGCCTATAGCAATATATATATGTGTGTAACATGGCTATAACGATGAGATTTTGTATATATATATTGTACTGGTGACCATCTTTTTTGCTACAGTTGGCTTCAGAAGATGTGGAAAGGCTTAGGTGGAGACTCCAGACTTCCTTGAAGTTCGTGTTGAGTTTGCATCTGGCCCCAGTGACGCGCTGCTTTCCAGATGCACTGTTGGTCCAGCACTCGAAAGCAAAAATTGCTTCCCTCTGCCATACATGAAATACCACCCTCCTGATTGAACATGCTTACAGATTCCAAATGGCTAAAGCGAGCTATTGATAAGGGGGACATGTAAACAAGCTCTTGGTACAAACTTGCTCCAAGAGAAGATGTAGAAACGTAGGTGAAAGCTCCTCTCTCCATCACAGCCTAACATGAAAACTCTGGGGGAAAGGGCTTATTTTCTGTGGTGGAGTACATGTTTTAGCTTATTCTGTGAAATCTTCCTGTTCAAAACTATAGAGAGTGGCTACAAGTCAGTGTAGACTATGGCTAGTCTGGCCCTGTAGATCAAGTGTGGGGAATTACAACTCCTATCATCTCTGGTCATTGGCCATGCTTGCTGGCACGGATGAGAGTTGTAGTTGAGCAAGACCTGGGTGGCCAATGGTTCCCCACCCCTGGTCTAGAAGTTGCTGGACTACAACTCCCATCACCCCTGACTGTTGGCCATGCTGACTGAGGCTGATGGGAATTGGAGTTCCAACAAAATCTGCAGGGTCACAGGTTTCCATGGTCCTTGGTGGAGACCATGATGAGCTAGAAAGAACAATGGTTCCTTGCCACATATGATTGGATGGCCAATTGCTCATTGTCCTCCAGTCTGATGGGCTCTTCTCTTTCAGGTCCATGACATGGGGAAGAAATTGGATTTTTTGGTCGATATGCACATGCAGCATATGGAGCATCTCCAAGTCCAAGTGTGCCCTTCAAAAGAAACTGTGTCCGCAGCAGAGGATAACAGATATTCTGAACTGAAGTCCATCATTTACAAATATTCTGAGCCTTCTATTCATGAAATGCCTCCGAGTTTCCACCATGTACCGGTGAACAAAGTCCCCCCTTTTGGTTTCTCGACGCAGGGCTGCGACGTTGGCCCGCTCTCGTTGCCGTTGGGCGGTCAGAACTCCGGTAGGTGGCAGGCCATGCCGTTCTCAACTTCGTACGCTGAAAGGCCGACGGTTTTGCCTATACTCACCTTCATTGACCCCCACGTTTCCTACCGTTCCCCACCAGGAGACCTCCAGAGCCCCCACTCAGACAGAATCTCTTCCAGGCAGAAACATAGCCTGACGAGAGACAGCGACACTCCCTTATCCCTCCTCTCTGTCAACCACGAGGAACTCGAACGATCGCCTAGCGGGTTCAGCATCTCCCAAGACAAGGACGACTTCCTTTTCGGGTCGAACGGGGGCTCAAGCTGGATGAAGGAGAAACGCTACTTGGCCGAGGGCGAAACGGACACGGATACTGACCCTTTTACCCCAAGTGGTTCCATGCCTCTTTCTTCGACAGGGGAGGGCTTCTCTGATTCAGTATGGACTCCGAGCAAGCCAGTTTAAAATTTATCCAGTGGGGGTGGGTTGGGGTTGGGGTGGAGTCACTGGCTGGCTTCTTCTCGTAATGTAAACATAAACTTTGTATATCTCACTATACACACCCAAAGCTTCCTAGCTCATAAACCAACACACACACACACACAAATTTCACCAATGGCTGCAATGCATGCTGGTATTAGTGGTAGTCATCCTGCACCATTTCATACGGTCGGCTTAATGCGGTTTTCTTCATGCTGCCAAAACTAAGCGGTTTAGTTTTGAGCAATGGTTGTGCATGACTTTACACTATAAATGGTACAGATAATTTCTTCTGTGGTTTTAAATAACAAAAACAAAACAAAAACAACCCATAGCAAAAATGGATGTTCTTCGGTATACCGAGGGCCGGGTCATCTCTGGGCACAAAAAGATATTCTAACAGTGGCACATGCTACATTTTTGTAAGCAGAGCAAAACCAAACACTAGGTTACAGAGCAATGCCCTTTTCAATATATATATATGTGTCTGTATGTCTGTGGAATATTCCACCCTCCCATCCTGTCTTTCTGTACGTCGGTTTTCCAGTTTGCCGGCATCACTGTAATTCATTCTGTTCATCCAAATTTCCTTTGCTATATCCTTTTTTTAAAAAAAGAACCCTGAGGGTCTTTTAGTCCAACCCTGTGCAATATAGGAATCAGAGCTAAAGAATACCTGATGGATGTTTACCCAACCTTTGTTTAAAAACCTCAAATGAAGGAGATCCCAGCAACTTCTGAAGGAGTCCGTTTCGCTGTGGAACAGCTCTTACTGCCCTTTTTGATAACTGAACATTCTTCATGCCCCATATATATATATATATATATATATATATATATATATATATATATATATGAGAAATCATAGAGTGTAGGCACACTTTTCAATGAGAATTACATGTGCCCTAGCACTCTGGGTTGTGGCAGCCTTCCTATCACCTTGAGAGCATCCATCTCACTAAACTTGGTGGGTTTCTGACTCCTTAAATTCCATTAATTTAAACAGGATTTTTAAGTGACCAAGGCTGCATTCAAATGGCACTTTATTCCATTTTCTTTTTTTAAAAAAATAATATATATTTTAATTAAATTTCCATAATTTTTTTTGCAAATTGACTTCAAATTAAATATTGACATTGTTCACGTATGGACTTCTCACCCACATCTCCAAAATGTATTTATCCAAACCTTTTCCCCGATGCATTAAATATCAAACCCTTATCTACTACAGAAATCCCTCTAATACAATTGCTTCATCATTTTTTCCCCACTACTCCAATCTCAAATCCTGCGATTTCATTTGCAGTGTTTTTCCCCCTCAAATGATCCCCCAAAGACCTCCATTCTTCTATTTTAAAAAAATCCATCGTTTTGATCTCTTAATATTGCTGTCAGCTTTGCCGTTACCTCATATAGTCCATTACTTTTTAAAGTCATTCCTCCTTCGTTGGAAATGTCCCTCCTTTCCATTTTTGTGCATATAACATTCTGGCTGCCGTTGTCACATATAAATTACTTTATTCCATTTTCAGAACTTTCCCCTAACTGTTAAGCTCCGCATTGTATTTGAGCTTTCACGCAATGTGAAAGCTACTTCTGGAACTATTACGAAATTATAGCGCAAGGTTAATGCTAATTTCCATATTATTTGCTCCCAGGTCGTATATAATATGGAAATGAGTGCTAAATTGTGCTATGCTTCACTACAATCCCATTATGTTCCACTACAATTCTGGAGGTGGCTTTTGCACTGTGTGAAAGCTCAAGTATTCAGGCAACTCTCCATTTACGTTCCGAGTGAAATCCCACATCTTTGGGAAACCATTGAAAAAGCCTGCAAGCACCACAATCACTCCCTCCAAACATCCTTGCTCAAACTCCCAACTCTCCCAAACCCTCCAAGTGTCCCTATTTTCCAAGGATGTCCCTAATCTAGAGAAGCTATCCTGGTTTCTGATTTGATCCCAGAATGCCCCACTTTTCCATAGCACGTCCCTATTTTCATTGGAGAAATGGTGGACGGTATGGAGTTATCCAACCTCTGAGCCGTCTGAAGGCAGCCCTGTATAGGGAAGGCTTTTAAAAAGATGTTCAATGTTTCATTATATTTTTATATATGTTGGAGGACGTGGGTGGCGCTGTGGGTTAAACCACAGAGTCTAGGACTTGCCGATCAGAAGGTCGGCGGTTCAAATCCCTGCGACAGGGTGAGCTCCTGTTGCTCGGTCCCTGCTCCTGCCAACCTACCAGTTCAAAAGCACGTCAAAGTGCAAGTAGATAAATAGGTACCACTCCGGTGGGAAGGTAAATGGTGTTTCCGTGCGCTGCTCTGGTTCACATGACCTAGAAGCTGTCCCTCAGCCAATAAAGCAAGATGAGTGCCACAGCCCCAGAGTCGGCCACGACTGGACATAATGGTCAGGGGCCCCTTTACCTTTTACCTATATATGTTGGAAGCTGCCCAGAGTGGCTGGGGGTAACCCAGTAAGATGTGTAGGGTATAAATTAGGGAATGGGACGTCCCTATTTTCATTGGAGAAATGTGGGAGGGTATGCTCTCCAAAGGCTGTTGCCATGGAATTGCACTTGCAAAGGCTCATAGGATTGCTGGATCTTCTTTGAGGGTTGTTTTTGCTCCTTTTTGTGCCACTTCCGGGTTTGTGGTGATGTGCACCTGCACAGTCGGGCATGCCTTGAACGTGTGAAAACGGAGAGATGCCTATCATGCAGAAATGAACAGTTAGGCAAACGTGAAAATGAGATAAACTGTCATGTGAATGCAGCCCTGTCACATTTCATTACTTTGTGATAGCAGACATGTTTGCTGCATTTATGCCAGTACTGGCTCTGTAGGGAACAGGTCACATGCCAAAGGGAAATGTGAGTCTACACCACTAGGGCGGACACCCCATGGACATGCCCTGAGAAGCATGATCTGTGTTTCAGAGTTATGCTTCTCCCTTTCACAATCCTTGTAGGGAAAACCACAATACAGCAGCCAGATATTCCTCCATGGAGTGCAGGCCAGCTCTGAATCCCAGTGAGCTCTATGGTATTGGAGCACACAAGAGTGGTCTTAGGTTCCATTGGTTTAAATGTGATTTCAATGCATCCAGAATCTCCATCATTTATGATCAGTGTCCAGGGCAAGCATATATTGTGCAAAAGGAGTGCAGTGCAATATTTTGGAAGACCGAACAATCTATTAACAATATTTAGGAGAGATAACTCCAGTGAGACACGGCTTGGTACCCTTGACAAACTGAAGTAGAGCTCCTCCTACTTTTCTGCTCCTCCTAATATTACAAAACCCGGCACACAGCAAAGGATGTATCCTAATCCATCGGAGATCAGCAAAAAAATTGGCACTCTGTTTGAGTGGCACTGAAATTTCACATCACCGGTAAAATAGCCAGCTTGGTATATCCAGGGACCCTCATGCGTCTGTTTCCTCATCTGTAAAATGGGGTTAATTATACCTTGCCACGGAAGACTACGTGAGGCTCAGTTTGTCCACATCTGCCAAGCATTTTGAAATCAGTGGAAAGTCCATTGATATGTTTCCCCCCTTTTACTACCTGTGTATGTTGTGGGGCACATTCGCAGGACCATTGGTAGGAAGAGAACGGTACTCATTTACCGTCTTGCAGAGGAGTAAGGCTCGCTTCAGACGCTGGATGGACTGGTGAGGCAATGCATTTGGTGCGATGAGGGCAGATGCTCTTGCACTGCATACATCATGTAACATGCAGAGCGAGCATCTTTTTTTTTGCAGAACCTCATGTGCATTGCGGCTGTATGCACTCCCTCCCCACACTTTTTAAGGGAATAAGTCATGTGAATCAAGTCATTCTACACAACAGGCCTTTACACGGAACACCTTTAGGAACATAGAATGCTTCCTTATTACTAGGGCTATCTAACTCAGTACTGACAACTCTGACCGGCAGCTGCTCTCCAGGATCTCTCCTGCTACCTAATTCCTTTAACTGGAAATGGCCAGGATTTTCAACCTCTGCAGGAAGAACGTGTGCTCTGCCACTGAGCTGTGGTCCATCCCTTATTTCCGTAAATGGGTGAAGGACATAGAACCATAGAACTGTAGAATTGTAGAGTTGGAAGGGACCCTGTGGATCATATAGTTCAAACCCCTGCAGTGCAGGAATATGGCAGGCCCATGCCAGCTCCTCTGACGATGTCATCATCCATGCTGTAAAAATCTGAAGCAAGCCTAGATCATGAGGTCACCTGAGCATCACTGTCGGCAGGCAACCTCTTTTGCAGGACTCACGGCAGGTGAACCATTTGTGAATGTGATGCCTTTTCCACCAGTTCTCATTGGAAAACTTCTCCTATGGACCATAATAATTGCAAGCGGGGGGGGGGGGGATGCAGATACCATTTGGTGAGGATTGATCATGTCAGGAATTCTGGAAATTAAGGTTGGCAATATGCTACCATTACCATCGTGACAACAACTCGGACTCGGCCGATTCTATATACTGGTGCTGTCTTTCACAAGTGATACGAAGGTGGAAGTGGTGTGTTTGCTGAATTTATGGTCACATGGGAAACCACCATTTTAAATGATCATGCTCAGAAATGTCATCCATTTCCTTTCAGCTACCTGAATTCCTTTTCACCATGGTGGGTTTTAACAGGGCATTTCTTTGTCCCATCTTGGCCATAGAGAAGCTTAGCATGCCAGATCTCTTTTTTTTTGGGGGGGGGGAGCACACGACATCTCTCACACTACAAAAGAGCAGTAGTTGAATTTCCGAAGAGTGCAAAGCAATTAACGATTGATCATGTGGAACAGGGGCTGGCACAGCCCATTGTGAAGGAAATGGGCTGTCCAAATCTGACAAGTGTTTCTTATTAATGCACCTAGCAAGTTTTCAAAACAGGGTGTCTGTTGTGGGTTGCCATATTTCAAAAAGTGAAAATCCAGATGCAAAAGTTGTTGAGCTATTTGGGAGGTGGGGGCAAAGCCATGGCAGCCCTAGTCTGTCGCTATGTGCCAATTCCCATCCGATCACTTTATTGTGTGTGAAAAATATGGCATCTCTACATGGCCTTAGATTAACCTTGCAAGCAGCACTGAGACCATGTGGGAGAGAATGCAAAAAAGAAAAACTTTATCAAAAGTACATTATATCCCTTGCAGGTTGGCAGAAAGGCTGATTCTATCCATGGTTGTCCTTGTTGTGGTTGCGGTAATATTTTCCTTACATATCCCACTAAGTTTAGCAAGATTATTATCCTGTTTTCATCCAGGAGTTGTGGCTGATTCAATCTGTTTTCTGTCCATGGTGACTTAAAAAAATCAACAACGGAGCAAATCGTTTTTAACGGGTCAACTGAGAGCAGGTTTTGCATTGTTAGGCTGCTGCTGCTAAGAAGCTGCTTTGAATTGCTTCAGGTGACTGGCTGAGAAAATAGCTCAAGGGATTCAGCAACTGAACAAGTGCAATCAGGCTTAAAGAAAACGAAAACAAAAAATGAGCTTTTTTTTTAAAAAAAATGGTGGCCCATCAGCTAAATAGCACTGCCACTTTGGAAACCAGGTGTATCTGCAAGAGCAGCATTAACTCATAGAATTGTAGAGATGGAAAGAACCTCAAGGGTCCTTTAGTCCAACTCCCTGCAATGCAGGAATCTCAGCTAAAGCATCCTGGACAGATGGCCAGCCAACCTCTTCTTAAAAACCTCCACAGAAGGAGAGCCCACAACCTCCAAGGGAGACTGTTCCACTGTCAAACAGCTCTTTCAGTCAAAAAGTTCTTCCTGATGTTTAGTCGGAATCTCCTTTCTTGCAACTTGAAGCCATTGGTTCGAGTCCTTTCCTCCAGAGCGGGAGAAAACAAGCTTGCTCCATCTTCCATGTGACGGCCCTTGAGATATTTGAAGATGGCTGACGTATCTCCTCTCAGTGTCCTCTTTTCCAGGCTGAACATGCCCAGCTCCTTCAACCGTTCTTCATCAGGCTTGGCTTCCAGACCCTTGACCATCTTGGTTGCCCTCCTCTGTTCCAGCTTGACAATATCCTTAAAATTGTGGCACCCAGAACTGGACACAGTATTCCACTCATGTTTCTCACAGGCATCTGGTTGGCAACTGAGAGAACAGATTGCTGGACTAGATAGGCCCAATCCAGAAGGCTCAATTTATGGTTTTTTATGTTCTTTGCATCAAAATGAATGGTGTGGATTTAATTATGTAATTATGTGAAACTCCATCACAGTGGACAGTTACATTCAGTAAGATGAATAACATCAGAATTTGAACTGCAGTGGAATGAAAACATTGCTGTAGTTGACAGACATGGGTCAAACAAATATTGATGTTTTCTTACATTCCTAAACATTTTTTAATAATAAATTTTATTGTTTTCAAAAAATTTACATATATACTTCAATACATAATAGATTTATCTTCTTTTGACTCCCCACCCCATTTTCCATGGTGTTTTTATCCCACCCCCTGCTTTCTTTTTTCTATACCATAACATCAATATTGTATTCTTTAATTCCTTCTGTTGCCCATAATTCAAATCCTGCTCACGAGTTCATCATAGTGCAATATTTCCTTAAGTAGTCCAAAAAGGGCTTCCATTCTTCCACGGACTTGTCCCATTGATTTCAAAGCTTAGTCTAGGTTTCGTCCATTGTATTTTATAATTTGTTTGTTTGTGTGTTCATTGTTAGATCTACAGATTTGGACTGGGCGAATTTTAAAGGCAATGTGGCAAAATTGTTCCAACATTCTCTAGTTTGTTTACCTGACCACAGCGCCCCCCCCCCAAGTTAGCTTCTTAGTTCTTATTTAGGTAAAATTCAGGGAAGTCTCTAGCACTGATCTCAAAGGAGTTTTTAAAAAATGTGTGTTATGGCAGGACCATTTGTGTAGCAGGTCCAAGTTACCCATAGGATAGCGATCTAGCCAGTGCCGGCTCTGCCATTAGGCCGACTGAGGCCGCTGGCAGATAAACAGCTCTGCCATCGGCTGAAACAGTGTCCTGAATTACGTGAGATCGTGCAAGTGTGCAAGATCTCATGCAATTTCAGTGAGATCTCATCCAAATCGGGTGGGATCTCACCTGAAATTTGTGCTGATTCCAGCACTGCTTCTTTGCCAGTAGCTGAGGTGGCAGGATGGATGGAGAAGTGGTGCCAGGAGCTGTGAGGCAGTTGCAAGGCATCAATTCCTGCTTCACCTTGATGGGCAAAATGGGACACACCTCCCTGGATCTGACCCATGCTCACTTCTAAGGGATGGGAGTCGTCATCATCAGATTTGACAGAGCTTATTTTTGAGTCAACGTGCTTAGGATTCGGCTGGGCTGCTAAGCAAATGCTACATTATAAACTCCACCTTCTTGCAGGTAGGGCTGTAAAGTACATCAAACTCATTGGGACCTGCCTCTAAGGAAATCCTCCAGCTTTTTCTGCTGAAGGCAGAAAGTGGTGGTGTTGGGTAATGTGTTTCTTTCAGCCTCAGTGACTCTGGTTGTCGTTTTCTTTTAAATCTCCCCTCCCCATTGAAAACAATGGTAGAAAATGACCAGCACCAGCTGGTGGCTAATTGGGCTTGAAGTTCTCAGGGTTTTTTTGGGGGGATCCAGTAGATCCAAGGCCACATCTGTCCCAGAAGGTCCTATATACTGCTGGCCGAAACCCCGTTGGCCTTTGGATTTATGCCTGCATAATTCTCTAAACATATTTGGGGTCTCTGCCCACCAACCTGCTAGTGACACCTCTCTGTCTCATCCTGGCCAGATTAGGATTGCGTTGTAAGGTTACTGTCCAAGGCAGTGTTCTTCAGCCTTGGCTCCCCAGACTACAACTCCCATGTTTCATTGCTGTTTGGCTAAGTTGGCTGAGGATGATGGGAGCTGGAGTGCATGCCGTCTGGTGGGTACCACGTTTGGGAAGGCTGGTCTAGGGATAGACAACTGGTGGTCTGGAAGTTTGATCCAAGGACTCCAGATTCTTTCTCTCCATAGACAGCCAAAGGACTCTGTCACAGGGCACTTCTTGATGCTGCTGCTGCAATTATTATATTGATAAAACACACAAAGCCAGTAGGCACTGTACAACGAGGGTGGCTAGCTCTTTAGGCTACAAGGGCTGCATTCAACCTTCTCCTGCATGCCATTGATGGAAGGAGCATCTCTTAGGTCTGCAGAGATCAGCTAAGGAATGGCATATCATTGCCCCCTCTTGCCGAATGATGAATCCGATGACTGGGGAGGGGCCATTTTGTATGCCCATCAAGGTGCCCACCTCAGCACTAAGTCTTGGCTGTTTTTATCTCCTTTCCCCTGCTGCTGTTGTCAAAATCAGTGAGATCTTGGGCAGCCAAAAATAAAAATAAAACCTTCTTGCAGGATCGGGGGCGGGGGCAGATCAGGTTGCCAAACTGGGGGTGTTAACTAGCCTCTCCAGCTGTACCGTAAATATAAATATTGAAATAAATAAGGACAGCCCTCTTCTTAACAAGCAAAGTTTACAATCAAAATGTGTTGACATATACGGTCATACCTTGGTTTTTGAACAGCTTAGTTCACAAACAACTTGGAACCCAAACACAGCAAACCTGGAAGTACCGTATTTTTCGCTCTACAAGACGCACCCGACCATAAGACGCACCTAGTTTCTAGAGGAGGAAAACAAGAAAAAAAATATTCTGAATCAAATGTTGTTGAAGTGGCTTTGCGCGGCTATCGCTGAAGCCAGAACAGCAAGAGGGATTGCTGCGCAGCTCTCCCTCTTGCTGTTCTGGCTTCAGCGATAGCTGTGCAGCCTGCTTTCGCTCCATAAGATGCACACACATTTCCCTTTACTTTTAGGAAGGAAAAAGTGTGCCTTATAGAGCAAAAAACACGGTAGGTGTTCCGGTTTGCAAACTTTGCCTCAGAAGCTGAACGTCCAGCATGGCTTCCACAGCTTCCGACTGGCTGCAGGACACTCCTGCGGCGAATCGGAAGCCTCGGCTTGGTTTCCGAACATTTTGGAAGTCGAACGGACTTCCGGAACGCATTCTGTTTGAAAACCAAGGCACAACTGTACATTGGTGGTGTGCATGTGTGTGTCAAAGAAGGCTTTGCTTCTATCTAGACTGCCATGGAGATAAGCCACAGCGCCAGCTTGTGATAGGACTAGAACCAATATTTGCTGCCCCTTCAGACATTGCTTGATTCAAAATACAAACGCCTGTGAAAAATGAATTGCTGATTGGGTACTCCAAACGAGGCTCTGGCCACCTCTGGACTATGCATTTGAAGCACTAGTGTACCACTCCAAGGGATCTTGAGAGTTTGCAAAGAGTGACAATTCCCAGAGTGTCTGAACAATCAATCCCTCTGGCCAGCGAACTCTGTGAGCTGTAGCTCTGTGAAGGGAACAGGGAGTCTCCTAACATCTCTCAGCACCCCTAACAAACTAGAGTTCCCAGGGGATGCCGTGATAGTTTAAAGTGGTATGATGATGCTTTAAATGTTCTGTTGGAGATGGAGCCCCTCTTTTTTTAAAAAAGCACTTTGTAAACCCACCTCACCCATGCACCAACGTGCCGCCCAGTTATATGATCAATTGCGTTTTGTTTTCTAGCTTAGAGCCTCTTGTTCTTCTAACTTGTAATTGTGCCTTGCTCATTCAGATAATTTCTCCACGCTACAACAGATGCTCTTCAGATCCGGGCTGACAAGGGAAACACAACTTTTATACAAGTGGCCTTCAGAGCTCTTTCTAATATCATTTAATGTAATTTTTAAACGGTTATGTGTAATTTATATTCCAGCACTGTCCAACATTTGAACAACTTTAATATGTTGATTTCAATGTGTTATATATACATATATATATATAAATATATATATATATATTATGCAAATAATACTTCTTACCTGTTTTTTTAATTTATGTTCTGTCTTTAAAACGAAAATATACAACCTGCACCACTTATTAATAAATGAATTGAAATTTCAATTACTGGTCGTGTGCGAAGAATTCATTTCAAAATGCGTTCTGACTAGAGCGGCGAGCTGCCTTGGTCAGAAAATGAAAGAGGCCATTTACGGTGTCGCATTTGCATCTTCCAAAAGCCTTGAAAAGTTTTCTAAGTACAGTGGTACCTCTGGTTAAGAACGAAATTCATTCTGGAGGTCCATTCTTAACCTGAAACTGTTCTTAACCACTTTAGCCAATGGGGCCTCCCGCTGCCACTGTGCTGCCGCCACACGATTTCTGTTCTCATCCTGAAGCAAAGTTCTTAAACTGAGGTACTATTTCTGGGTTAGCGGAGTCTGTAACCTGAAGTGTCTGCAACCTGAAGCGTCTGTAATCCGAGGTACCACTGTATTTAAGAGAACATGCAAAGCCTTGAAAAAATTTCTTTAAGTGCTTTCTTTAAGTGGCTCAAGACATTTCGGCACCCAAGGTGAACCACACAATATCCACCCCACCAAGGAAGAAGCAGTGAGTGAAGATCTAGGAACAAGGGTGCAAGGAGACTAGCGATGCCCCCTATTCGCCAATAAGCCACTGTAAAGGCATCATAGAGCTGCAGAGTTGGAAGGGACTCAAAGGTCATCCACACCAACCCCCTGAAATGCAGGAATTCTTTTGCCCAACCTGGGGCTCAAACCCACAACCCTGAGATTAAGAGTCTTGTGCTGTACTGAATGAGTTATCCCTCACTTGGCGGGGTGGGGACTTTCCGAGGGTAAGAGCTGTTTGGCAATGGAACGGTCTTCCCCGGGAAGTGGTGGAATTTCCTTCGTTGGAAGTTTTGAGGCAGAGGTTGGATGCATGAATACTTTAGTTGAGATTCCTGCATTTCAGGGAGGTGAACTAGATGATTTACAGAGTACCTTTCAACTCTACAATTCTATGGTTCTAAGAAATGTGAGCTTAGTATTTGTAATGAGCAGGAAAGGGAACTTAAAGGAGTTAATGTTGGAGGCAGAACTGCAGGGGGGTTGGTGAACAGACCAAGTGAGGTGAAGCATCTAGTACAGTGGTACCTCGGGTTAAGAACTTAATTCATTCTGGAGGTCTGTTCTTAACCTGAAACTGTTCTTAACCCGAGGTAGCACTTTAGTTAATGGGGTCTCCTGCTGCTGCACCACCACTGTGCGATTTCTGTTCTCATCCTGAAGCAAAGTTCTTAACCCGAGGAGTCTGTAACCTGAAGTGTCTGTAACCTGAAGCATCTGTAACCTGAGGTACCACTGTACTGTATACTCATTCTCTCTCTCTCTCTCTCTCTCTCTCTCTCTCTCTCTCTCTCTCTCAGAGGATTTAGCTTTTATCAAGCCTAATTTCTGCAGTGGTGGTCTCCTTGAATATTGTAGCTGAAGATGGAGGATTACAGTCATACCTCGGGTTGAAGTAGCTTCGGGATGAATATTTTCAGGTTATGCTCCATGGTGACCCGGAAGTAATGGAGTGTGTTACTTCTGGGTTTCGCTGCTCGCACATGTGCAGACGCTCAAAATGACATCACGTGCGGGACTTCCGGGTTGGCGCGATCGGGAAATGGCGGATTCCCTCCGAGCTCCGGAGGGAATCGGCTCAGCGGTGGATGGGTCTTTGCCGTGCCGGCGACACGGGGACCCTTAAAAACCGCAGGCGCGGAAGCCTGCGGACTGAAGACTCGGCGGGTGCCTTAAGCGCCCCCCCTGATTCGCAATGAGCCTTTTTAAAGGCTACGGAGGGGATACAGGGGACGGCGTGGCACTGAGAGTCGACCGCTACCGCCGCTGAGCGAAGCCGCGAGCCATAACTGGAGAGCGCTGACTTCCTTCCTTGAAATTCGGACTGAAAAAAGAACCCGTGAGTAATTTGGAACTGAACTTTAAAACTTTTACCTTTTGAATTTGAGACGACCGGGGGGTGTGCTAAAAGGAAGTCCCCCCCCCTTGCAGACGATCCAGAGCAACGAAATAAGAACTAAGCTGGAGTGCCTACCCTGTAAAGGGTGAGTTTTAAAAAGACAGTAACTTCCAAGATTTAGAAAGGTAAATTTGAGCAGGAGAGTGGAGTGTTGGAAGAGTCTTTGTTTTGTGGTAAACAACCCTCCCTCCCGGGCCCGGGAGCGACCTGCTTTGGAGCCTGTATAGAGGAGCAGAATTTGACAGCTGTCAAAAGCTGTCAAATGGACTATTAATAGTGAAAAAAATTGCTGTTTAAGACCTCTCCGGATTAAAAGGAGTTACAATTGAACTAAAATTTTGAGAAACAAAGAAACAATAATAGGACAGAGGATTGTTGGAGAAAAGGTTACTCAGTAACCAGATTCCCTCTAGGGGGAATTCTGTGGAATTACAATGGCTGTGGGTGGAAAGATACTGAGAGAAATCGAAAGAATGTTCTCACTGGTGGGAACCCTACAGGAGCAGACTACAGCTATGAGTAAACAATTGACGACCTTGGATTTGGAAACAAGTAGTTCTGCTGAAAGTAATGAGGGCCTGAGTGAGAAAGAACCCACAGCTGAATTTGAAACAATAAACAAAGAAGAGGAGAAGACAAAACAAGAAAGAGAACAAGTTATCTGGGAAAGTACTAACCAGAAGCCGACATCTGGAGAACACAAGCAAGGAGACTATTGGATTAAATCCACTCTAAGCCTACGAAAGATACAGAAGATGAAAGTGGAGGCCCTGGGACTTTATGGAATTCAGGAGCTCGAAATAAAGAAGTACAATTGGGGCCTCCACATAGACTTTGATTTTGACTATCAGCAAGACTTAGGCCTTGTGGAAATTCCTCAGCAGTTGCCTTTAAATATGGGAAGAGACTATGGACTGATTGGATTGATTGTTAAGGAAATCTTTCGAGACTCGATGACAGACAAAAAGGACTACCAACAAAACCGGCGGAGAGGGACTAAAAGAGAATTGAGAGCCTCGGATATCCGGAATCCAGGCTAAAAACTGTTAATTTGGACATGTCCCGGGAAAGGACGCAAAGCGGGGAGGGGAGGGAGGGAAGTATCAAATTTAAACAACACTCAAGACCAGGGGGTTTAGTATTAAGAAAATTATGTAAGAAAAAATGAGAAATCGAGGGAAGAGAATTGGGGTCCAACTTAGGGAAAATTTATTTTTGTTTTTTTATAAAAGGACTAATATTAAGATGGAAGAAATGCCAACTTGCTGACATAAGTTTGGGAATAGGGATGCAGGGGAGGGGGTGGGGGGAAGTCAAGGACTAGGGTTAGAAAATAAGATTTTCGGGAACTATTCTTTTTCGTTGTTTTTTATGTTTGTGTTGGTGTGTTGTTTGTGTTTATATAAAATGTGAAAACCCAATAAAAATATTTAAAAAAAAAAAAACAAAATGACATCACGTGCATGCACAGAAGTGGCAAAACGTGGCCCACGCAGGCGCAGGCACACAGTCACATGTTACGTTCACTCCAGGATGCAAGCGGGGCTCCGGAACAGATCCCGTTCGCATCCAGAGGTACCACTGTACTCCTTCCTTCTCCAAATGCCTGCATTCACTAATGTGAATTTTTCAGGGAATGTAGCATCACACACACACACACACACAGAGAGAGAGAGAGAGAGAGAGAGAGAGAGAGAGAGAGAGAGACTATTTGATAATGTAACAATCGCCTTGCTAGATAAGACCTACAGTCTGTCTGCAGCAGACACATACCTCTCTGAATCTCTAAGTAGGGCATGATGCAGAAAACATTTTTCTGTGGTTTGTCCGCAAGGGGTTTACTGCCCCGAGAGATGGAGGCTCTACGCCTTCTTTTTTTGCTTCTTTCCTTAGCAATTGGTCAAAAGATTCCTGCTGGGAAGTTAAACTATAGCCCTGAGAAAGTTCCTTGCATAATTCATCTGAGCTGTGCTTTCACAGAAAATGTATTATTGCCCCAAATAAAGCTTTTTGTATGCTGGTCGGAGCAGAACAATACAGTGATTTAGCTGAGCATCGCCTTGCAGGGAGGCACATCTGAAATTGCACTGCCCCAAGATGAAATGGCCGTGTGATGTATGTCCTGCTGAAAGTCAAATTATCTCCGCATCCAAACATCAAACGGTTTGGATGGTGGCCCAGGGAACACCTTTATCTCTCAGTTAGAGAGTCTTGTGATAGATCATTCTCCCAGGCCCTTTCATTCCAGCATGATTGATGAAATATTAAGCAGCGGTCAATGGCAACAAAACCTCCAGCAGGGGAGGAAGCAGAAATCTGAGGAATTAATTTCTTCAAGTACCTTCATTGAGCCTACACTCTAGAACTGAGGCAGTCAATGTGATGCCCTCCAGATTTTGTTGGACTACAACTCCCATAATCCCTGACCTTTGACCATGTTGGGTGGGTCTGATGGGAGTTGGCACCCAGTAACATCTGAAGCTACTGTGTGACCGACCCCTGGACTGAACCCAAAGAGATAAACAGCAGAAATGCACTTCACGTCTGTGTCAGGAGCTTGGCCTACACATGAGTAGGACCCTGGTAGAGACACATGCCCGGCTGGCATGTTCTCTCCCTCCTGGTCAATCGTTTTGGAGCTTCAAAAGCTTTCTTCAGCCCAAACATCACAGCGACCGATGCCAACCGACACCGGCACACTTGGGGATCCGCAGATTTTGCGCATCAAGCGTAACAGACCTCAGCAACTCAGCATTTTGTTGCTAATATGTAAATAAACACACACGGAGCACTGCAACATGGCTCCCTCTCTCTCTAGCATAACACAGCAAAGAGAAAAAGAATGTAGGACAATAGTCCCACTTCATGGATCACAGTAACACAAACACCCTGTCCACGCCACTTCCCACTCTGTGGAGTCAAAACATATACCGTCATGTGATAGACAACAATCCCATGACTGCAATGATGGAGCAGGAATTCTAACAGTCTGGTGGATCTTCAGATCTGGTAAAACCAAGCCCTTCACATTGGGCAGAATTAAGCACATAACTGGCTGGATTCAAGCCTGTGCAGCCGAATATACACCAGAGCCAAAGCAGTCCTCTGTTTGCATAAGATAATGCTGTACCCACCAATGCTGTACCATCTGTCTTCCTGGGATCAGCCTCCTGTAGGCAGATCTCCCCTATCATGTGTAGTCTGACAGTTAAAAGAGACAGTGTAGCATAATGGTTAGAGTGTTGGGCTAGGACCTGGGAGACCAGGTTTCAAATCCCTGCTCAGCCATGAAGCTCACTGGGTGACCAGTCACCATCTTTTTGGATAAAAAAATTCCTTCCAGTAGCACCTTAAAGACCAACTAAGTTAGTTCTTGGTATGAACTTTCGTGTGCATGCACACATCAGATACAGATGTGCTACTGGAAGGAATTTTTTTTATTTTGACTATGGCAGACCAACACGGCTACCCATCTTTTTGGAGAGCCAGTGTGGTGTAGTGGTTAAGAGCAGTAGTCACGTAATCTGGGGAACCGGGTTCGCATCTCTGCTCCTCCACATGCAGCTGCTGGGTGACCTTGGGCTAGTCACACTTCTCTGAAGTCTCTCAGCCGCACTCACCTGACAGAGTGTTTGTTGGGGAGGAAGGGAAAGGAGATTGTTAGCCGCTTTGAGACTCCTGAAGGGGAGTGAAAGGCGGGATATCAAATCCAAACTCTTCTTCTTCTTCTTCTTCTTTTAGCCTAGCCTACCTCACAGGGTTGTGGGGAGGATTCATAGCTGTCAACATTTCCCTTTTTTTAAGGGAAATTCCCTTATTCCGAATAGGATACCTCGCAAGAAAAGGGAAAAGTTGACAGCTATGAATGGGAGGAGGAGAAGCAGGCACACCACTTTGAGATCCTTGGAAGATAAAGGTAGTATATAAATGTAATTAACAAAAATAACATACAGAGAGGCATGTAGGCAAAAAGATTCCTGCATTGCAGGGGGCTGGGCTAGACGACCGTCGTGGCCGCTTCCGACTCTGCAATTATATGCTTCTGCGATTCAGTTGGTGCAATGTTTCAGAAGCTGCAAATGAGGTGGGTCTGCCAATACCCGCTTAACTGAGTCAAATTCCCCTCCTGATTACACACCTGGTAGTATACGATGTGAATAATAATAATAATAATAATAATAATAATAATAATAATAATAATGGTTTATTACATACCCCGCCCATCTGGCTGGGTTTCCCAAGCCACTCGGGACGGCTCCCAACAGAATATTAAAAACACCATAAAACATCAAACATTAAAAACTTCCCTAAACAGGGTTGCCTTCAGATGTCTTCTAAAAATCAGATAGTTGTTCATTTCCTTGACATTGGATGGGAGGGCTTTCCCCAGGGCGGGCACCACTACCGAAAAGGCCCTCTGCCTGGTTCCCTGTAACCTCACTTTTTGCAGTGAGGGAACCGCCAGAAAGCCCTCGGAGCTGGACCTCCGTGACCGGGCTGAATGATGGGGGTGGAGACGCTCATTCAGGTATACTGGGCTGAGGCCATTTAGGGCTTTAAAGGTCAGCACCAACACTTTGAATTGTGCTCGGAAATGTACTGCAAGCCAATGTAGGTCTTTCAGGACCAGTGTTATGTGGTCTCGGCAGCCACTCCCTGTCATCAGTCTAGCTGCCATATCCTGGATTAATTGCAGTTTCCGAGTCATCTTCAAAGGTAGCCTCACATAGAGCACATTGCAGTAGTTCATGCGAGAGATAACTAGAGCATGCACCACTCTGGGGAGACAGTCTGCGGGCAGGTAGGGTCTCAGCCTGCGTATCAGAGGGAGCTGGTAGACAGCTGCCCTGCACACAGAATTGACCTGAGCATCCATGGACAGCTGTGAGTCCAAAATGATCCCCAGGCTGTGCACCTGGTCCTTCAGGGACACAGTTACCCCATTCAGGACCAGGAAGTCCTCCACACCTGCCCGCCCCCAGTACTTCTGTTTTGTCAGGATTCAGAATTAATGCAAAGCACTAACACAGAGGGAGTCATTTTCTGCAGTCAACCTCTCTTTGTTCCAGAAGGGATGTTCCTTTATGACACTAAGAGGGCCTGTCTCTTTAAATGTTGGAGAAACAATCCTCTCAATTCTACTTTTCAGGGAAAGTAATTACTGCCAAAAGTGGCTTCACATCGCACCTTGCTATGTCATCCCACTAAGGGATTCACTCCAGTTCGTGCCACAAGCACTTTTTGCTTGCCTTTCACTTCCTCCATCCCATGGAGACTGACATTTCTCTTTTTCCACCGGCTTATCTTTTAAAAACAAGGTTATCGAGCCTGTCCATTCGCAGCCTAGTCACCTTTCATCAAAAGGAGTGAGATAACCTTTTGGCTGAGTACTCTTCAGGGCTTTATCAACACCATCCACAGAAGCCAGGTGAGTTGAAACTAAAAGATACATAGATATGGTGAGAGAGAGAGAGAGAGAGAGACCCTGGATAGTTTCAGCATAAATATAGCCCTTTTTGAAAAGCTTTAAAACAACAACAACACAAAACCCTCCTCTAATAATGGACCAGACAGAATGCTAAACGTTAACAAGCTAGCTTTAAGTATAGGATTAGCGATCAAGAAAATAATTTCTTTTCTAATTTGCGGTATTTCTAATTTGCAGTATATATATAAATATTTGAAGTCAGCTTCAGATCTGAGACAGCGGCCTTTTGCCGCTTGGAAATGAGCTGAAACAGGAAGAGTCACAAAACAAGAGATCTCTCTGTGTTCTTTGCATTTGCAGTAATTCCTTGTGTATTGCTACTGATAAAAGCAGGGGGAACACCTGATACCTGATTTGACATTACTGGCAACACACAAAAAGGAGAACATTATAAGTTACTTGTCGTGCTAAATGGTGCACGTGAACCGTGGCTAGTGTTTTTGTTAACTCGGGTCGGAGCAATGAAAAGGCACTTAATCCTGATTAAATGGTCTGACTATGGATGATCAAACAGGTTATAAATTGATATATTTGGAACGAAGCTATCTTTTCCCTGCTGAAGCTAATGGCCCAGTCCCCTTCATGAACCTTAAATGTGTTAGAAAATAAATGTTTTGTTGAGTTCAGGCTTGGCATCAAAATAATAGCGTGTCATAGAAATGCTACACATATTAGCAAAACAAAATGGAAAACGTTCTTTAATGTTCTATTAGTATGTTATCTAATAATGATTTTTTAAAGCTGAATGAAATTGTGGGTGTGGGGCTGGACTTCAAAAGTCATCATTAACAGCGTCTCTCCTTAGATGCTCAGCAGTAGAAACTGCTACAGAAGAGGTTTTAAAATATTCGTGATGAACTTACTGAACAGTTTCAAAATGCAAGGGATTGTATTTGGCCAAATGTTGCCGAGTTATTTTATGTATTTATTCGCTTGCTCGTTAGAGAGTCTTGCATCCTGCCCCACCTGTGATCTGGAGCTCAGGACAGCTAAAAATTAATAGATGGATAATTATACAAAACGCCGCTTTCAGTTAAACTGCAAAGTCATAACAGCAACAATTGATCAGCAAATAGTATCAGTAAAACTACATCTAAAAATAGCTTGCCCTATTGTGCAAACAGCTGGCCAGAATGAAAATATCTTCAGTAGGGTTAGGCAGGGACAAAATCAGTCTTTAATCTGGATGGGAGATCACTGGGACTTCTATGTATGTAGAATAATAATAATAATAACAATAATGAATTTAACATGCTTTCTAATAAATAACAAAAATGGGTTTTATCCAATGTTAGTGAAAACAGAGTAGACCTTAGTCCAGAGCTTTCCAAACTGTTCATGTTAGGGACATGCTTTTTAGACATGCATCATTCTGCGATGCAGTCATTCAGTTTCATTAGCAAACCAGAGGTTAAACTAACCCCTTTTCCAGCCCCAGGAGTAGCGCAGGGAGCATTCGCACGACACACCTACACACTGCAGCCAACACACTAACGTGTCATGACACAGTTTGAAAAGCTCTGCCGTAGGCATTTCCATTCATTTCAGTGGGACTCCATCTAGCCCAACCCCCTGCAATGCAGGAATATGTAACTGTCCCATGTAGGGATCGAACCTGTAACCTTGACCTTATCAGCACCATGCTCTAAGCAAATGGGCTATCCAGGCTTTGCAAAGCTACCAAGCAGAAGAATTTGTTTTGAGGCTGTGAAGGTCTTGTGTGAGTGTCTGGAGGAGGTTGGAGGATGGGTGGCAGCTAACGGATTGAGGTTGAATCCTGACAAGACAGAAGTACTGTTCTTGGGGGGACAGGAGACGGGCTGGTGTGGAGGACTCCCTGGTCCTGAATGGGGTAACTGTGCCCCTGAAGGACCAGATGTGCAGCCTGGGAGTCATTTTGGACTCACAGCTGTCCATGGAGGTGCAGGTTAATTCTGTGTCCAGGGCAGCTGTCTACCAGCTCCATCTGGTACGCAGACTGAGACCCTACCTGCCCACAGACTGCGGGCAGCTAGACTGGAACACCCTCACAGCAGATGTCAAGGAAATCAACAACTATTTTACTTTTAAAAGACAACTGAAGGCGGCCCTGTTTAGGGAAGTTTTTAATGTCTGATGCTATATTGTTTTTAATATTCAGTTGGAAGCCGCGCAGAGTGGCTGAGGAAACCCAGCCAGATGGGCGGGGTATAAATAAAAAATTATTATTATTATTAGAACTGGGATGAGCTCGCAGCCCTTCTACACAATAGGTAAAGGTAAAGGGACCCCAGACCATTAGGTCCAGTCGTGACCGACTCTGGGGTTGCGGCGTTCATCTCGCTTTATTGGCCAAGGGAGCTGGCGTACAGCTTCTGGGTCATGTGGCCAGCATGACTAAGCCGCTTCTGGCGAACCAGAAACACTGTTTACCTTCCTGCCGGAGCGGTACCTATTTATCTACTTGCACTTTGGTGTGCTTTTGAACTGCTAGGTTGGCAGGAGCAGGGACCAAGCAATGGTAGCTCACCCTGTCACAGGGATTCGAACCGCCGACCTTCTGATCGGCAAGTCCTAGGCTCTGTGGTTTAACCTGCAGCACCACTCGTGTCCATTCTACACAATAGTCCATTCTTAATTATCCCCCACGATTTTTGTACTAGAATGGGGGATGAGTTTTCTGTCATCCTTGCCGATCTACTGCAAATCTTTCCCTTCTGCCCACTCCTGCTCTAGGGATCTTGGGTGGGGCAGGAGAAAAGCCATGAGAAAAGACAATTCACACACCAACAAAACATTCAAAAGCTATGCCACCAAAGCAAAAAATTGTGACAATGAAACTGGGAATTGTCCCTGAAAAAAATAAGGGCTGATGGAGCACCTGGGAATAACTTGAGAAGCAGTAATGAATCTCATGGGAACTGGTATCTTGTCACGGAATACAATCACCCACAAACTCCATTTGAATAATCTTAATATATTCAAAGAGCTCCTTTCTCTTTTCCTTCTGTGTTGCTCTGTACAGCTCCCCACCAGTTTGAACGTACAATCAGAACTCTTGAATCCTGGTTGGAAAATTGCTTGGACATATGAGAAACGTTTCCTTTTATCCGTGACCATGTGTTGAACCAAACTGGTAATGACGGCCGGATGGCTGACAGACCGGTTCATTCTTCCATGCAATATTAATAGACATCAAAGGCATTTGTCTTCCTTTTATCCTTCGTCCATTCCAAAATGTTGTAATAATGCAGAGGCTCAGGTAATTGTCCGCCCAAACAGAGAGGCTATTTTGCAGATACGACACAAAACCATCCCAATGCGGGGTTTCTAATTTGGCCCAGCCATGTGATTTTCTGACACCATTTTGGCCTCCTGGAAAAGTCAAGAGCAGCTCAGCCATTGGGTGGGGCTTTTTAGTTTAGCGGGGGGGGGGGCCTTCATGAAGAGAACTTCTAATTTACCATATGAAATGTGGGCCAGCAGCATTGCGGGGGTTCATGGTGCCCGGGGCAGGAGCCTATCGTTCCTCTCCACGAATGTTGTTTCCTCTGATGTCAGGAGATTAGCACTGGGCCAGGGGCTTTGAGAGCCAGTGTGGTGCAGTGGTTAAGAGCGGTGGACTTATAATCTGGTGAACCGGGTTCGCGTCTCCGCTCCTCCACATGCAGCTGCTGGGTGACCTTGGGCTAGTCACACTTCTCTGAAGTCTCTCAGCCCCACTCACCTCACAGAGTGTTTGTTGTGGGGGAGGAAGGGAAAGGAGAATGTTAGCCGCTTTGAGACTCCTTTGGGTAGTGATAAAGCGGGATATCAAATCCAAACACCTCTTCTTCTTTTTCTTCTCTTGCTTTGTGCCCCCTCAAAAAGGCATTTCCCCAAAAGATACCTTTGGCACAATTTTAATGCCATCATTATGATATCGACTGAAAATATTTAATAAGCCAATGTGATGGTTAGATATTGATGAGAAATACTTAATGAGCCAACATCTCAGCAAAGTATAATTAATGCATTAATCATTTTATGGCATTCTAGCAATGAGGAAAGTTCATCATCATCATCATAATTTTATTGGTATGCCACCTTTCCATAGTTAAAACAATGTCCAAGGCGGCTTACAACATGACAAGATTTCCACAATTACCAACGTAACAAAAGTCATAAACAATAAATAAAGCACATCAAAATGCACACAACCAAATGGATAGCAATTTCCACATAAATCATAAAATCTAAAACTGAAAAAATGCACCATTAATATCAATAACAATTTAAAATGACATAGATAAAAAATAAAAACAATTTTGAAAAGGAGCCATCTTTGTCAAGCAGCAGCAGCAGCAGCAGTCCTTTCTGGAGCCCTCGAGGCCCCACCTCAGGCCAGGTGGAGAGAGGCAGGGCATGGCATTATAACCTTTGATTTTGTTTGAAGTTTATACTTGTAACTTAAAAAATAATCCAATAATAATAATAATAATAATAATAATAATAATAATAATAATAATAATAATATTTTAAGTCAATGACAGCCAAGTAGACTAAATGGGATCCTCCTAATTGAGGGGTCCTGGTTGCGCCCGGGCACTCAGGGCACACCAAGGGTTAATTTAGATGGAGGGGTGCAACCCAAGCCCTAGCCATAGCCCTGGGATCATGCCAGGCTGTCTGGGCCAATCGCCTGGGGGTGGCGTGATCCCAGGGGCTGTTAAGAACGGCAGTGCGACTTAATTGGGGGCACTTGCTTCGCGCTGCCGAACACCCTCCCTCCCTATTGATTAGGCAGTGCTGCTCTGGCCTTGCTTTGGACTGGGTCACCTGTTTTGGAACAGGGGCTGGGTAGGAATTTTTTCCATTTGGCAGACTGGCTATAGCCACTTGGTTTTCGCCTACCCCCTCAACAATTGTCACAACTTGTAAGGTAGCAGTTAGGCATTCGCTCATTGAAATGTGGGGGAGGGGAGGTGCGGCCATCACCAGCCCCTCCAGGAACAGGGTATTCCAGTAAAGGAATCTGGGGGTCCTGGATCTTGTCCGAAGTCCGCTTGAGGGGCTAGGGCCATGCCAGGACCACAAGAACCCTGGGGTGAGCTTCGGTTGGTCTTCATCGATGTTGCTCCCTCGTGTGGTCTACCCTTTTAGACTACCAATCAGAAAGGTGGAGTCAGTTATATTTTGGAGCCAGTGCCTAAGCCAATACCGCTCACATGGTTGTATTAAATAAAATTGTGACCAAAATTTGCCCAAAATTTAAAGTAATGTAAGTGTCAGTGTGAAGTTATTTCAAGGGGGGGGGGGATCCTGGGGGCCTCAAAGTGCAACTTACCTTTCCACCAGAGGTACTGAGTCCCCCACCTCTCTCTTTTCTCACACTCCAGGCAGTTTACATAACTGGAAGTCAGATTCCAAAATGTCATGGTTCCCTCTGCATGGTGCTGTTAATTTATCCCTCGGGTTCCTTTGCCTCCTGTTTGCTTCCAGCTTGGGTAAGTAACATATGTGCATAGGCAAATCTTCGCAGGGCTGGCTCTGCCATTAGGCAGAAGGAGACAGCTGCTTTGGGCAGCACGTGCTGGGAGGTTGGGAGCAGCAACGAGATGCCGGTGCTTTGTGTGACCCACAGGCTGCCCGCCATCTCGTAAGCTAGCTATCTCGTAAGCTAGCGGTGAAGGAGACCCTATCCTACCATCAGGGTTGAAGTAAGATTCAACTGCTGGACCAGTATAGTTAGGGAAGGGGCTCTGTTTTGTGCTGCAAAACATCTCGGACCACCTCTGGGTCTTGCTATCAGCAAAGGAGCTGGCTTTTAGCAAGTAACAAAATACCCATTTCATATTAGCTTGCAGACTTTCAGAGTCAAACCAATTTATGAAATGAGAAGCTGGAACTCAAAGCTGCCATTCAGGCTGCAGACCTGTGTACACTTACCTGGGAGCAAGCCCCACTGGACAAAGGGGATTTTCTTCTGAATAGATACCGTATTTTTCGCTTTATAACATGCACCCGACCATAACACACACGTAGTTTTTAGAGGAGGAAAACAAGGAAAAAAATATTCTAAACGAAACAGTGGATGTATGATTTTTGTGGTTCATGCTGTGGCCACAGACATGTGATCTGACGGTGAGTTTGGGGTAGCCCAATGCAAAAATCCTGAGGATCCATGTGGATCCATGTTTGTAACCACGCTTTTGCACCACTGCGGCCCCAGGCAACAGTGGGTGCGTGATTTTTTTGGTGCAAACTGTAGCCATGGACATGCTATGTGATCTGATGGTGAATTTGGGGTGACCCAGTGCAAAAATCCTGAGGATCCATGTGGATCTGTGCTTTGTAACCACGTTTTAAGTAGGGAGGGAAGGAAAAGCACTCAAGGGACAAGGAGCATGCATGGGGTGGGTGGAGAAGGATGCTGCTAATAATGCAGAAGAGGGGTATAAGGGGATAAGGCTCCTCTCTTCTCCCGCTTTGCTCCTTTAAAGCAAGCAGGCTCTGCTTTTCTCCCTCCTCCCCGCTCATCCCCGGCTTAGCGAGCTGAAAAACTTTGCTGCTATGTAGCGAGCTGAGTGGGGAGGAGAGAGGGACAGAGATCCTGCTTGCTTTAAAGGAACCAACCGGACAGGAGCCGCTTACACTCGTGTAAGCAGCTTCTCTCCTCTCCCGCTTTGCTCCTTTAAAGAAGCAGGCTCTCTGTCCCTCTCTCCTCCCCACTCAGCGGCTCTTCTCCCGCTTTGCTGTTTCAAAGCGAGCCATGGAGGAGGGAAGCATTCACTCCGTAACACGCACAGACATTTCCCCTTACTTTCTAGGAGGAAAAAAATGCATGTTATGGAGCGAAAACTACAGTATGTGCAAAATTTCACTGCCAGGGTGAAACAACCCTGATTTTTTAGTTTAATGACCTTTGGCTGCTTGAAAAATTATTGAAGTTGTTTGTAGGGTGCATGAAAAGCATCTGCTGCGCTTTTTTTTTAAAAAACGTTCCATTTACTAAATATAAACCAGACTTTCTGAATCAGATCCCAATTCATCAAGGGCACCTGAAAGGTTTCCAACTCAAAGCTTTTCCATTCCCTGTATCCCACCATTACTGATGCAGAAGATCTCCAAGAAGCCTTTCATCATTTTCAAGCAAGACAAGTAAGTTTTGTTTTGATAGATTGTGGCATGAAGCATAGAAGCCTCTTAAATATCTTTTGCAGCTGAAAGCGTGAAAGGAGAAAGCAAGAAAGTGGCGGTGCTGGCAACTGCAGGTAAGTCTTTCTGTGGAAACTCAAGGGTTATAAATAAGGGAGTGTGTTGATATATAGTCTTGCACACTACCCAAAATCAGAACTGCAGGAAGGGTGACGGATGAGTGTTTCACATGAATAAATTGATATTTTCCCCCTTGCACCCCACTCACCAAAAAGGGGCCAGCTAATACAACATTTTGCCTGAGACAAATGGTGTGATTGCGCTAACCACTAGGGGTCTCTAAAACACCTTCTTCACATCATCATTGTGACTGTCTATCCAATTTGAACCAATATACGAAACCCACCAATACACTTCTTGAACCAATACACAAACCAATACAGTGGTACCTTGGTTCTCGAACTTAATCCATTCCAGAAGTCTGTTTGACTCCCGAAACCGTTCGAAAACCAAGGTGCAGCTTCCAATTGGCTGCAGGAGCTTCCAGCACTCAAGTGGAAGCTGTGTTGGATGTTTGGCTTCCGAAAAGTGTTCAAAAACCAGAACACTTACTTCCGGGTGTTCAGCATTCAGGAGCTGATTTGTTTGACAACTAAGCTGTTTGAGAACCAAGCTACCACTGTACACAGCTAGCCTTCACAATTCACAGATATCTGAATTTCACAATGCAGTTCCTCAACCAAACCAGAGCACTTCAGAACTTACTGCCTCAAAGTTTTCCAGAAATGTAAGAACAGCAGGATGTTGGCATGCAGAGGGTCACAGAAGGTTGTCTCCTTCCAGCTGTCCCACTGCAAAGACCCATTGGCCTCTGCTCTGATGTAAATCAGCGACCCAGGCTTCAAAACCAGGGCACACTATGTCAGCAGAGTGAACTGCGCACACAGAATAGGTGTGAGGCTTGTGGAAGCATGCTACAACTATGGATTTATTAATCATAAATCAGGACAAAGAAACATGTCGTCTCTCTCTTTGTCTTCTCCGAGAGACAGAGAAAAGCAAAAGCTATACACAAACGGAAGTTCCCAGCAGACTGTGCTGGATTGTAAACAGACATGTGACACACAACAGTTCCATGTCTGTAACTAAAGGTGGAGTGGAATTTTTCAACATGCATGAAGTTGACTGACCAGAAGTCACTTTATGCGGAAAACAGCCATATGAATTTGTTCCTTTGTTGTTTACCTGATCGTTGTTTTCTGTGTGCCATTGCCTGCTTCCAAACTGAGACAAAACCAGATAACTTTTCAGGTGTTACTGATTCTCACAGAGCACCTCTGTCAGTTTTGCAATGAGGAAGAAGTCTAGTGAGGTCAGACCCAGAGAAGTAGTGCAGGCAATGTACCAACCATATTGCGCATAACTGTCTTGGATGTGGCATGGGTTATGCAACCTCATTATAGCTGTTGCATATGCAATCACAAGCACAAAACTGTTGCTGAACTATGCACTTTGAAGTGTTTGGTTTGGGCATAATTGCAACATGGAATGTCGGCGCTAATAAGAAATGGTTTCTTCTTTTCCAGAGTTGCCTGCTAAATCGGTTGATCTGGCAGCGATTAACCTGACTGAATTGGTAAATGGGATGCTAAACACGGCTCTCAAAGGTATCTGTTCCTTCCCATTCTATTATTTGTTTGAATTCCTGCTCCATGATTGCAGTCATGGGATTTTTGTCTTTCACATGACGGTATATGTTTTGACTCCACAGAGTGGGAAGTGATGGAGACAGGATGTTTGTGTTACTGTGTTCCGTGAAGTGGCACTATTGTCCTTTGTTTTTTCTCTTTGCTGTCTGATGCTAGAGATAGAGGGAGCCATGTTGCAGTGCTCCGTGTGTGTTTATATGTAAATAAAGTAGATTAGCCAAAATGCTGAGTTGCTGAGGTCTGTTACGCATGATGTGCAAACTCTACGGATCCCTAAGTGTGCTGTTGTCGGTTGGCATTGTTCTCTGTGATGTTTGGGCAGAAGAAAGCTTTTGAAGCTCCCAAATGATCGACCAGGAGGGAGAGAACATGCCAGTCGGGCATGTGTCTCTGCCAGGGTCCTACTCGAGTGTAGGCTGAGCTCCTTGATTGACTACATTCAATGCATGCCCATTGGAGAATGGAGACAGGAGGTATGTGATGTTAGGGGCAGGGGCAGGGGAAAGCAAATGCTATATCTGTGAGCTTGGGCCCTTCCCGAATATTCATTTGCATGTGTATATAACTGATGGGTAAGTTTTGTCTATATCTCCACAGGCAGCAAAAAGTTCTTCTCATTGCTGAGCATCACATCTTACAGCTCGTATGCCTTCCATAAGGTTTCCATAGTCGTCTACAACAGTAAGCTAATTTTCCTTCAGGGAGGAAGGGTGGGTTATAAATCTAATAAATATATATTAATGGGTTTTTAAACGTTGTGGTTTGTCAATGACAATTATGCCATGCTTTTTTCTGCTATCTTTGATGAGATTTTCCTAAAAAGGAGGATGAAAGCCCTGTTCAGGGAAGTTTTTAATGTGTGACATTTTTGTGTATTTTTGGTCTCTGTGGAAGCTGCCCAGAGTGGCTGGGGAAACCCAGCCAGATGGGCGGGGTACAAATAATAAATTATTATTAATTATTATAATTTAGAAACAAGCAGAACATAAGCCATTAAATAAATATTTATAGAATTTATCTACCACTTCCTCCTCCAAGGAGCTCAGGGTAGTGACATGGTTTACCCCTTTATCCTCACAACAACCCTGTGAGGGAGGTCAGGTTGAGACACAGCAACTGGTCCAATAAATTGTTGGAAACATGCCCGGGAAGGCCTCCAGCTTCCTAAGTCTTCAGGGCGTCTCTCTGTGGTCCTCCCTGACTGTAAATCTCCCTCAGTTCAGAGAGACCAGTAATAAGTGACCCCTCTCTCCTGAGAGGAGCACACTCGTCTTCTGGCATATCATAGCAGAAGAAAGAGTCAATCAGTAGCTCTAAACTACTTTATTTTACAGTCTATATACAGAGAATCCATCAGCACGTCTGTGCTCTTTCAGCATCAGTACAGAAGTAAAACTAACTTCCAACAGTACTGAGACTTCCTGTCTCACGCTCTCTCAGACACTCACATATGATATACACAAAACATAGTGCTACTGCTGGAGCAGCACGGATGGATAAAAATCCTAACATAAATTACCTGATTTAACAATTCAACTCCTGAACATTGCCCATGTCTTAAATGCCTCTGCAGCGTATGTCTTGTTGCTTCGTCCCCCTCCTTTCTTTACAGTATCCAACCTGAAGAATATCGACCCCAGCAAATTCCCCATGAGGTACTGCTATTGCTTGAACAACAGGACAAATGACTTAACAGGTGAGTGGTGCGTGAAAGATATTTGCTATTGCCACCAGGGGGACATTGCCAAAGTATCTGAGGGATACACCCAACATGTCAGTCTTTACTCGCAGGTAAGCAATATGCCGTTGCACAGGAGTTGGGTGCCAATACTTAAAAATAAAAATGGGCAATTTAAACACCCTTTTTTGGGTGGGGGAAGTGATGATTGTAAACCAGGGATGGTGAACATGGCAGCCCTACAGATTATTGTAAACCAGGGTGGCCAGTTCTCGGGCATGATGGGATTTGTAGTCCAACAGGTGGACCATAGATCCCACCATCCCTGTCGAAATGTGTAGTTTGGCCTTTTCTGTTCCATCACTTCATTTTTGGTGGTAAAGAGATGGACTTGGGGAAGGTCCTGGACTAGACAAGTGCTTTATTTATTTGGCTGGGTTTTCTCTCTCCAGATTTTACCGCTTTGCTAGTTGATATCGTTGGCAACTCCACTGATTCCCTTAAAGAAATTTTCAAGTCTACCTCTATTGTGTCAGGTAAGAGTCATTGCTGGCAAATTTGATGCCAAGTGCATTAAGCTTGACAATCGAAGGGCAGGCACAGGGAATGTGGGTGCCGGGCCATGGACCCCATCTGCTGCCCTGACCAGAGGGGCTCCCCACCACACTCACCCGCCTCACCTGAACTAAGGTCACCAGATTTTTTTCAAAGAATCCAGGGACACTTTTTTTTTTGAAAAGAGAAAAAAAGATATTAAAAAATAATAATTAAGAAGTAGAATCTTCTCTTCTGTGGTCTCCTCTGTCGTGCGGCCTTCCTCTGGGCCCCAGCCTGCTTTCTTGGAGTGCTAGCCACCGTGAGGTAGGCTTGGGTCAGGCCTGGGCTTGGCCATGTGTCCTTGCCCTTCCGGTGCTCTCCTACCTCTCTTCCTTAGCGGTGGCAGCGGTGTGACAAGGTTGGGGCTACCCTCTTTTTTCTCCTTCCTCTTTCTCTCTCTCCCTTTTCCTTCTCCTTTCCTCCTTCTCCCTGCGTTGGTTCCGGGGTTTTCCTGGCCCCAGAATGCCGCTGGGCAGTCAGCCAAGTGGCCAGTGCTCTCGCTCCCAGCTCAATTTGGGTCGTGGGGGGGGGGTCAGCAGTTCCCCCAGTTGATGCACCAGGTGTACCCAGTTCCCCCTTGGCAGTGGTGGTGGCAGTGGCAGTCTCAGCAGCTCGGAGCCAGCCTGTTAGTGCAGTTGATCGCTGATCGCTGACATGGCACCCGCCATTTTGCCGCACCAGAAGTCCCCATATGATGTGTCTTGTGCTGTTGAACCAATCACACAACATTCATGTCAGGGAACTGACATCGGAGCCAGAGGTGGAGGCAAGGCTCCCAAGTGATGCTGGAGAAGGGCCCAGCAGGGAG
This sequence comes from Podarcis bocagei, assembly GCF_964188305.1. NCBI lineage: Eukaryota > Metazoa > Chordata > Lepidosauria > Squamata > Lacertidae > Podarcis > Podarcis bocagei. Next base: position 81,981,205 of record NC_138133.1, on the reverse strand, counting down.
AGAGGCAGCTCATCAGCGGGGGAAGGAAATCAGCGTAACACCAGGGATAAAGGGGGGCAGATGGGGGAATCGGCGAGAGGGCTCCAGGACTCTTCGCCGGACACCAGAGGGGAGAGCACGGGTCCTCCGCTGCCCACACCCTCCCTGCGCAGAAGACTTCCGCGCAGGGAGAGTAGGAGGAGACTTGGCGTCGAACAACTTTTATGTTGGAAAAGGTTTAAGAAATGCCCACTGACGGAAACTGCTAGCGACTGAGACAGCCACGGAGTGAAGGGCTGTCCAGACAGGAAAGGTTCAACCAGGCAACCTAGCCAGGAGTGGCGCCAACGTACGCACGAGCAACCCCTATTATTATTACAATTCATTCCCTACTAATAAATCTACAGCACTTAAAATATAAACCCGGGGGCATTAAATGAAATCCGGGGACGTTCCGGGGATGGATTTTGTCCAGGGACAGATTTGTAAATCCAGGGACTGTCCCCAGGAAACAGACATCTGGTAACCATAACCTGAGCAGCACTTTGAGCAGGAGCTGGGAAAGGATGGGCCCTTGCTTTCCTCAGCTATGCAGTGTCTCCCACTGGTGGGGGAGTCAGGCAGATGGCAAGACTCGTGCCAGTGCCCCAGCCCAAGGAGCCATGCACGTGTGTCCTGCTGATGCTCCGCAGCCCTGTCTGGCAGCAGCATTGGTGATGCATGGAGGCACAGGTTAGGAGGCGCAATACTTGCCTTACTGGGCGCAATACTTGCCATGCCCTGGGAATTGGCAACCCACGCTACACCACTGCTGCCCATGCCATCCACCGGGAGCACCCCTTTTTCAGGACTTACAGCAGCTTAAGACCCACAGTGCTTGGCTCAGTCAGCTGGATCCCAATTCAGCTGAGGGTCATAGAAATGTAGATTTGGAAGGGACTACGAGGGTCATCTAGTCTTACAATGTGGAGCCAGCGCTAATGTGGTCCGCTAATGTGGTCGGCGCCAGCGCTAATGGCGGTCCTCTTTCCAAGCTTCGGAAAAGGACTGCCCTGCGAGTTCGGGTCTGTCCCGCTATGGCAAGCGGGGGACCCCTAAAATCACAGGCGCGGAAGCCTGTGAACGAGGAGATTCGGTGGGCACCAGAAGCGCCCCCCCTTTACCGCAGAAAGAGCCTTTTTAAAGGCTCCGGAATGACATCGGGGGAGCGCGGTGCTGAGAATCGCTACCCAGCCCGCAGGGTGAAGCCACGTCGCTATTAGTGGAGAGCGCCGATTCCTTCCTGTAAATTTTGGACAGAAAAAACCCGTGAGTAAAACGGAATCTTTATTTGGAATTAAAACTCGGAAATTTGGCTGAAAACGGGGAGGCGAAAATAAAGGAAGTCTGCCTTCCCCCGACTGCATGAAAGTGAAAGCAACGGAACTTAAAAGCTGCATCCATTAAAGACTTTGCTTTTGTTCAATTAAACCTGACATTTGGACCTTAAATCTCCCCTCTAGCTAGCAGGGCAGAGGGGAGGCAAGAGAGACTTTAGCAATTGCATGATCTACTTAAAAAAAAAAATCCTCTGCTGCCTCTGCTGTCTTAAGAACCTGAAACGGTCTGCCTAATAAGACAATAGGACACTGAACTGAATCCTTCCTGTGAAAGTTACATTGTGACATAAAGTTTTTGCATTGCTTGGATACAGTATACCAGAGCAGGCTGAGACAATATCTATTGGGAAACTGTGGCAACTTGCAGTTACAAGCCTCCTGCTATACTTGTTTTAATTTCTCTCTTTCTCCTTTTCCTACGCATTTGGATATTCTCTTTGTCTTTGTATTTGGACATTTTGATTTGCTCCCCCTAGAGGGTAAAGTAAAGGCCGGCACAGCTTAAGACAGTGGAACTTTCCATCGGGAAACAGCTCCCGTGAGAAACGACCTTGACATGAGTGGTTCACAAGAAGAGATAGTCACAAGAGCCAAGACCAAACAACAACAACAGCACCAGCAGCAGCAACAGCAACTAAAGAAAAGAGGCTCGATTACAGGCGTAACTTCTGCAGGACCTACAGGAACAACAGGAACAACAGGACAAGAAAAAGTGACAGCTGTCTCCATGGATGCTGTGACACAAGCCTTACTTAAGATAAACCAATCCCTGGAGTCTTTGACAAAACAGACTTCAGAAAATACTCAAAAATTAACAGAAATATCAGCAAGATTAGATCAGAACACAGAATCTATAAATAAACTGGTTGAGGAAAATTCTACTACACGTAAAATCGCTGAAGAAGCTAGAGCTATTGCTGGAGAGACCCAAGAGAATTTAGAACCAATTGCCAAAAAGGTCTATGAGCACGATGCAACTCTGGCTCTATGGGAATTACAGAGAAAAGAGAGAAATCTGAAATTGAGATTGATTCCAGAGAACGAAACTGACAATCTCGAGGAGTTTTTAACACAAGAGTTTGCTGACTGCTGGGAAGAACTGGAGGAAGACGAATTTAAAATTACCACAGCGTTTAGACTGGGTAAAAAGCAGGACAGAAAGACCCCGAGAGATTGTCTGATTACACTTAGATCTAAGGAAGAAAGAGATAAAATACTAAGACTACACTTTGAAAAGGCCTTGCAAATTGGAAATTCAACTGTACAGATCTTTAAAGACATCCCAAAATATATCCTGGACTTGAGAAACTTCTATAAGGACTTGGCTCTTCTGTTAAAGAAAAACTCCATCCGCTTCAGGTGGGAATTCCCACAGGGACTGTCCTTTGATTACAAGGGAAAGAAGGTGAAAATAAAAACTATTCAAGATAAAGAGAAATTTTTGAAAAGAAACCAAGAGGATCTTCAGAAGGGAACTGTGGACCCAATTGCAGAACAGAGGAGAGCAATAGACATTCTGAATCTATCGTTTGGACATATCCCACCACCATCAGACGAAGAGCAACAACTTGGAGCTGTTGGAGGAGTGTCAGAAAAATAACAAGATGGCTCTGCAATTCCTTAGTTGGAATTGCAATGGGCTCAATGGGCCTTTGAAGAGACGACAAGTTTTTCACATCTTGAACAGAGAACAATTGGATCTGATATGTCTACAAGAAACACATATAACCAGAGCTCACAGGAGATTACTTATAAACAAAAGACTAGGACAAGAATTTATCTCATCAGACAAAGTTAAAAAAAGAGGAGTTGTGATATATGTAAAAGAAAAATGGGCCCCAAAAATGATGTTTAAAGATGAACAAGGGAGATATTTGGCAGTGGAGATACAAGTACAAGGAGAAAAATTTTTGATTGTTGGAATCTACGCACCAAATGAAGGCAAATCTGACTTCTTCAAGAGACTTCATGAAACTCTGACGGACTATTTGGATTACAATATGATAATTATGGGAGACATGAATGGTGTGGTCTCCACTAACATGGACAAGGCACAAAGACCAACAGTTATCAAGGAAGGGAGACTTCCTAAGACCTTTTTTGAAATGACGGAAGACATGGATTTGATAGATATATGGAGAACAAGGAACCCTCTGGAGAGAGAGGGAACCTTTTTCTCCCAAGCAATGATGACCTGGACCAGAATCGATCAAATTTGGATTACTAGTGGCATGGCTCCAAAGATTAAAAAGGTAGAAATCTGCCCAAAAACTTGCTCCGACCATAACGCTGTGAAGATGGAAATGAAACTGTCAGGGGTTTAGGTGCAGAGGCACGGGCAAGGGAGGAAACAGAGAGCGAAGGGGAGGAGACAGAGGAAAGGATGAGTGATGATGACGACCCGAGATCTCCCAGTCTTTCCAGTGAATCAGAGGATTCACAGAAAGGAGCACCAGTGGCCAGGGCAAGGGGGGAATCTAGAGAGGCACCCCAGGAAGATAGAGCCAGAGGAGACTCAGGGGGGAGCAGCTGGAAATCGGGACCAGCGTCACCGCCAGGAAGTAGGGAAGAGGAAAGGAGCCAGGAGGGAAGCGCTGGCAGCTCACCACAGGAGGGAGGGCAGGAGTCAGGAGTGGCCACACCTCCATCGGGGAGCGAAGAAACGGTTAAGAGGAAAGTGGAAGGTTGGGCGCGCGCGCCAAGTTCAAATGCAGAGGAAGGCGGCGCAGTGAGCAGCCCCGAAAGGGAACCAGGTCCTAAAGCCCGGCGCAAGGAGGCAGAAGGGTCCGGGTCAGCATCAGAAGAATCCCGGAAGGAAGAAGCCCCGGGGGGTAGAGGGACCCAGAGGAGGACAGTCAGGAGGAAAAGGTGGAGCAAGGCTAGGATATTAAGTTGGTGCGCACGGGGCGGAGACTCAGACGGAGCCTCGCCGATCTAGCTAGTAGACGTAGAGTTGCAGACAGCAGCGTGAGAATGGAGACTGTAATTCAATAAAGACTTTTACTTAATGACCGCTGGCTAGCGTGATCCTCTGTGAGCTAGGATCTTGAAGCAGCTCTGACAGTAGGCTCCGTCTCTACATTGTGGGCATCTGCAGCCTCGAGGAGGGGAGAGAAACAGGCGCCCACTAGCGAGCTCACGAACGGCAGGAGACATGACGGCTGAGCAGCAGATAGAGGACCTCAGAAAAGCAGTGGCACAACTGAACGCCGAGGTTCTCGCATCCAGGAAGAGAGAGGATGAGGCAGCTGCCGCCTGCAGGGATCTCCAGGTCAGGTTAGACGTACTGGCAAAGCAAACACCCCGGCAGGAGGGAATTGGGTTGGCGAGACGGACAGGCGGACTGCTCTCTCACTTCGATGGGAACCTGCAACAGTATCCCAACTTTAGAGCCGACGTACTGTGCGCACTGCAACTGTTGCATAAAGACTTTAGAGATGAACAGGAGAGAGTGGGGTTCATCATGTCCCATCTGCATGGGGAGGCGAAAGCATGGTTGCGCAATTTATGGAGAGATAACGATCCGGCGCTCCAGAATGCGGATGCCTTTATTAAAGCGATGGATGGGTGTTTCTTATCAAGTATTGACATTGATCTTGCACGGAAGGAGGTGCATGGGCTGAGACAAGGGAGGGCCAGCGTCAGACAGTATCATGCCCGCTTTTTCGCCTTGGTCAGCGCCCTGGAATGGGACAGAGATTCGGCTCCTGTAAGAGACCTCTTTTGGGAGGGACTGCACAACTCGATTAAAGATGAGATAGCGAGGGGGGAGAGACCCCGAACCACCCAGGAGGTCGTTCAGAGGGCACTGGCTGTGGGGGTGAGGCTGGAAGGACGTCCGTGGAGCAAGGACGAAGGACGTGGAGGGCGCGAACCAGCCGGGGGCCCCTCCTTCTTTCCCAGAGAAGCAGCACGGGCGCAATCCACGCCTCCGCCAGGAGGAGGAGCCGAACCTATGGAGGTTGGAGGTGCAAGGGCTCAGTCAGCAACCAGAGCCCTAGCACCGGCAGCAGTGAAAGCGAAGCCCCCTAGAGGGACCAGGAAGTGTTACGTCTGTGAGCAGCCAGGGCATATGGCGAAAGAGTGTCCCCAGAGGCCCCACAAGCTTACTGCAGCCTCAGCAATGGTGACTGCAGCAACGCAGCAGGGAGGACCACAGCAGGGAAACGACAATGTCTGGCTGGAGGAAGAGGCACTGGGGCCCAGCCAGACGTGTTAGTGACGCAGTCCCCAGAAATTTTACAGCCAGTGAACCCCCTCCCGCCCAAACCAGTAGTGAGGCTCACAGCATCTCTCCAGCTACCCACTGGAATCACCATGGACGTGCCAATCACCATCGACTCCGGCAGCAACGCGGACTTTATAGGGCAGGAATTTGTCGACAGGCACGCTGTGCAGTTGCTGCCGGCCACACTGCCCCTGCAGGTTGTCACGGTGGATGGCAGGGAGCTGCTAGGGGGGCAAGTGGTGAAGCAGACGCCACCAATGGTGATGCGACTTGGGAATCACAGGGAAGTCATCAGCTTCAACGTCACTCAACTGTCTGACACGCCCATTGTATTGGGTATGAGTTGGCTGGACAAGCACAGCCCAACGATGGCTTGGTTCCAGAGGCAGCTGGTCTTCGGCTCTTCCTTTTGTGCTGAACACTGCATCGTACCCAGGCAGGAAGGAGAGGAAGAGGAGTCACAGCTGCTGCTAGGCACGCTGCAAGCGATTCCCCACACGTACGCAGAATTTCTGGAAGTTTTCTGCGAGAAGGAGGCAGACAGGCTACCCCCTCACAGACCATATGACTGCAAAATTGACCTGCTGCCGGGGGCGGCGCTGCCTAAAGGGAAGCTGTATTCCATGTCTGAGGACGAACTGCAGGAACTCAAAGACTTCATCGATCATAATTTGGAGCGCGGTTTCATCCGGGAGTCTAAGGCAGTGGGGGGCAGTCCTGTATTCTTTGTTAAGAAGCGAGACACGCCCCAAAAAAGACTCGTAGTGGATTACAGGATTTTGAACAGTGTGACCAAGCCGTCGGACTTCCCCATGCCCCGCATCGACGACCTCCTGGCGAAGGTACGGAAGGGAAAGGTGTTCACCAAGTTGGACCTGCGGGGGGCGTACAACCTCATTCGCATGCGGGAAGGTGATGAGTGGAAGACAGCCATGTTCACGCCACTGGGTACCTACGAATACAGAGTTATGCCTTTTGGACTGCAAAATGGCGCTCACGTTTTTCAAGCATTTATGCATCACGTGTTGGCGGGACTTCTCTACAAGACGTGCGTCTGTTTCTTGGATGACATCCTGATCTTTTCGGAGTCGCAGCAAGAACATGACAAGCACGTCAAGGAAGTGCTGGGCAGGCTAAAGCTACACAGGCTCTACGCCAAGCTGGAGAAGTGCCAATTTGACGTGCCGGAGGTGGATTTTCTGGGCTACAAGCTGTCTGCCAAGGGGCTCGCCATGGACAGCGCCAAGGTTCGAGCGGTGTTGGATTGGAAGAGCCCACGCAACCGGAAGGAGGTCCAACGGTTTGTCGGCTTTGCGAACTTCTATCGCAAGTTTATCAAGGGCTTCGCGATGCAGACGGCGGCCATCACTGACACCCTTAGCTCCAAGAAGAAGAAGTTCATCTGGACAGAGCAGGCGGAGCAGTCCTTTCAGGCCCTCAAGCGTCTCTTCGCGTCGGAAGAGCAGCTGCTTCATGTCAACCCCAGCATGCCGATGAGGGTGGAGACAGACGCTTCGGACAGAGCAGTGGGGGCGGTCCTGCTGCAGAAGGACCAGCAGGGCGTGTGGCGGCCGGGAGCGTTTTACTCCAGGAAGCTCAGCAAGTCCGAGCAGAACTACACCATATGGGACAGGGAGTTGCTGGCCATTCATGCAGCGTTCAAGGCGTGGAGGCACTTTCTGATCGGCGCCAAGCACACAGCGCAGGTTTGCACGGACCACAAGAATCTGGAACACTGGCGCACGGCACAGTTCCTGAACCAGAGGCAGATACGTTGGGCTGAGTTCTTTGCGGACTTCGACTTCCGAATAGAGTATGTCCCGGGGGACACCAACATCATGGCAGACGCTCTCTCCCGCAAGCCACAGTATCTGGAGGACGCAACACCAGCGGCCGCCATGCACATCTTTGCACCGACAGTGTGGGCGTGCGCCGCGGCGACCGTGGACCTAGAGGCGGTGCGGCGAGCGTTGCAGGGGGACTCCTTCGCACGAACGAAGATGGCAGAGGTGCGAGGGGGCAAGGCAGCGGCCGACGGTTTCCAGCTACGAGATGGCTTGCTCATCCGTAAAGGGGCCATCTACGTGCCGGGTGACGAACTTCGAGCCAAGGTGCTACAGCAGCTGCACGACGCACCCACGGCCGGGCACTTTGGCAAGGAGAAGACGGTGGAATTAGTAGCCAGGGATTTCTGGTGGCCTGGAATGAGAGGGGAGGTCGCAGACTACGTAGCGAGGTGTGACACCTGCCAGAGGGCAAAGCCGGTGCACAAACCGCCGGCTGGACTGTTGGAGCCGCTGCAAACTCCGGTCGAACCTTGGGAAAGGGTGGCTCTGGACTTTGTCACGGATCTGCCCAGCTCAAGGGGCAAGACGGCAGTGTTGGTGGTGGTGGACCTGTTCTCCAAGATGGCGCATTTCATTCCGTGTGCTAAGGTGGCCACGGCAGAGCAAACCGCCAAACTGTTCATAGACCACGTGTTCAAGGTTCACGGTCTGCCACGGTCTATTCTGTCCGACCGCGGGCGGCAGTTCATCTCGAACTTCTGGCAGAAACTGATGGGCTTCCTAAACGTCAAGATCAATCTGGCGTCGGCGAGACACCCGCAGACCAACGGGCAAGCGGAGCGAGCCAATGCCATCATGCAGCAGTACCTGAGATGTTATGCGAACCAACAGCCTGCGACGTGGGTGGATTACCTGCCGCTTGCAGAGTTTGCCTACAACAACACGAAGCACGTATCCACGGGCGTCACGCCGTTCTTCGCCAACAACGGGCGGCACCCTAGAACCTTCCCGGGACTGGAATGCAGGGGAGAAGGGGAGCCGCAGTCAGCAGATGCGTTCGCGTCGGAGCTGCAGGAAGTCCACGATCAGCTGCGGCGCCACCTGGAGCTGGCTAAACACGCATACAAGGTACAAGCGGACAAACACAGAAGGGTTGGCGAAGAGCTCCACGTGGGAGACTGGGTCTGGTTAGCAGCCCACGCAGTGCCGGCCAGGTCGTTGGCCAAGAAGAAACTAGGGCATAAACAACTGGGGCCCTACCAAGTCGAAGAGCAGGTCAACCCGGTGGCTTTCAGGCTGGCGCTTCCGGAGGGTTCCAGAATGCATCCGGTGTTCCACAGATCGGTGCTCACTCCCTACAAGGCACCGCACAGGTTCCAGGAACCCGGAACGGCGCCGAGTCCGCTCAGAGAAGGAACGGGGCACGCGGGAGTGGCACAGGAGGAGCGCATCAACGAAGTCACGGAGATTTTGGACTCCAGATGGGGGGAAGAGGGAGTAGAATACTTTCTCGCCAGGGAGGGCACCCCGGCCAGTGCGAACAGCTGGGTGCCGGGCTACGCTTTAGACGAACCTCTGCTCAAAGACGAGTTTCATGCCCTCTTCCCACATAGACCTATGCCAGCGGACTTTTTCGACGACTGGCTTTTCACGCCCACGCTTTCGGACAGCACGTTCAGGGGGTTCGACTCGGACGAGGAACCGACACGAGACGTCCGTTCCCCGGAGGGGTCACCCTCGGGATCTGTCTCAGAACCCTCGTATTGGTGGGACGATAGGCCGGAGGAGCAGTTCCGCAGGAAGTGGCTGGACTGTTCCGGCCGAGCAACGCCGCCTGGAGGAAGTGCGGGAGAGACGGACATGGACATTTTCGGGGACGACCCTGGTTTCGAGCACGGCGGCACAGAGATGGAAGAGGAGGTGACTGTCGTCAACGAGAGCAGGGAGGAAGACCCGGAAGAGTTCCGATGGAGGCCTGCCACGGGAAGCGACCGATATCCGACGTTCGTCCCTTTGCAACAGCAGCCCCCAGCTCCAGCACCGGAAGGAGGGGAGGGGGGACTGGGGGGCTTCGAGGGGGGGATGGATGTCAGGGGTTTAGGTGCAGAGGCACGGGCAAGGGAGGAAACAGAGAGCGAAGGGGAGGAGACAGAGGAAAGGATGAGTGATGATGACGACCCGAGATCTCCCAGTCTTTCCAGTGAATCAGAGGATTCACAGAAAGGAGCACCAGTGGCCAGGGCAAGGGGGGAATCTAGAGAGGCACCCCAGGAAGATAGAGCCAGAGGAGACTCAGGGGGGAGCAGCTGGAAATCGGGACCAGCGTCACCGCCAGGAAGTAGGGAAGAGGAAAGGAGCCAGGAGGGAAGCGCTGGCAGCTCACCACAGGAGGGAGGGCAGGAGTCAGGAGTGGCCACACCTCCATCGGGGAGCGAAGAAACGGTTAAGAGGAAAGTGGAAGGTTGGGCGCGCGCGCCAAGTTCAAATGCAGAGGAAGGCGGCGCAGTGAGCAGCCCCGAAAGGGAACCAGGTCCTAAAGCCCGGCGCAAGGAGGCAGAAGGGTCCGGGTCAGCATCAGAAGAATCCCGGAAGGAAGAAGCCCCGGGGGGTAGAGGGACCCAGAGGAGGACAGTCAGGAGGAAAAGGTGGAGCAAGGCTAGGATATTAAGTTGGTGCGCACGGGGCGGAGACTCAGACGGAGCCTCGCCGATCTAGCTAGTAGACGTAGAGTTGCAGACAGCAGCGTGAGAATGGAGACTGTAATTCAATAAAGACTTTTACTTAATGACCGCTGGCTAGCGTGATCCTCTGTGAGCTAGGATCTTGAAGCAGCTCTGACAGAAACTTACAACAACTGGTCAATTTAGATGGAGAATGAATGACACTCTCTTTCGAGATAAGGAGATCCTCATGAAGGCCCAAAAAACTTTAAAAGACTACTTTGAAATAAACTTGAGGGCTGAGGTGGAAAAAAGAGTGATCTGGGACGCAAGCAAAGCCGTGATGCGAGGTTTCTTGATTCAACAAAATTCAATAAAGAGGAAAAAACAAAATGAGAAAAAAGAAAAGATTTTGGAAAAGATAAAAGAAGGAGAGAAAAAATTAAGAGTAAAACCAAAGTCCCAGGAGATCTTAAGAGAGATTAAGTTATACCAAACACAATATATGGAATTGATGAACCAAGAGATTGAATGGAAGATAAAGCAAATGAAACAAAAGACATTTGAATCGGCAAATAAATGTGGCAAACTTCTGGCATGGCAATTGAAGAAAAGGCAGAAATTAAATACAGTTACAAGCCTAGAAGTGGATGGAAAGAATATATCCAAACCTAATGAAATTAGAAATTGCTTTTTGAGTTATTTTAAAAAACTTTATACTCAAGGACCGCAAAATGAAGAAGATATAGACAAATTCCTTGACAAATATGGATTACAAAAAAATCTCTCATCAAAGTAAGATGGATCTGAACCAGAGAGTAACAGAACAAGAGATAGAGGCTGCCATTCAGAATATGCAATTGGGCAAATCTCCAGGACCAGATGGACTGACTTCCAGATACTACAAATCGTTGAAGGAATGGTTGATTCAACCATTAAAAGAGGTCTGTAATGAGATCCTAGAGGGGAAAAAGGCACCTGAATCGTGGAAAGAAGCATATATTTCACTCATACCAAAGACAGAGACTGAAAAGACTCAACTGAAGAACTACCGCCGAATTTCACTACTTAATGTGGATTACAAAATTTTTGCAGACATTCTGGCAAAAAGATTTTAAAAAGTGTTGATGGAAAAGATTCATAAGAATCAAGCAGGCTTTCTCCCAAAAAGACACCTAGCAGACAATGTAAGGAATATAATAGACATTTTGGAAAAGCTAGAGGTGAATATAAATACTAAAGCAGTACTGATTTTTGTGGACGCGGAGAAAGCCTTTGACAATATCTCTTGGAGCTTTATGATAAAGAATCTTCATGGGATGGGGGTAGGCCAAGGTTTTGAGAATGGTATGGCTGCAATATATTCTGAACAAAAAGCTAAATTGATTGTAAATAATGTAATAACTGAGGAACTTAAGATAGAAAAGGGAACACGACAGGGGTGCCCAATTTCCCCATTGCTCTTTATTTCAGTTCTGGAGGTGTTGCTGAATATGATTAGGAATGACCAGCAGGTTAAAGGAGTGCAGGTCGGAGCTAAACATTATAAGTTAAGAGCATTTGCAGATGACCTAGTATTGACTTTGCAAGAGCCAAACACTAGTACGAAAAGGGTCCTAGAAATAATCCAACAGTTTGGCCAGGTAGCCGGATTCAAGTTGAATAAACAAAAAACCAAAGTTCTAGGAAAAAATTTAACAGATACGGAAAAGGAGAAATTCCAGGAGGAGACAGGGTTGACGGTGGTCAAGAAGGTGAAATACCTAGGGGTTTATTTGACATCTAAAAATGTGAATTTGTATAAGGATAATTATGAAAAATGCTGGTCAGAAATCAAAAAAGATCTAGAAATATGGTCAAATCTGAAATTGTCAATGCTAGGCCGAATTGCAGTGATTAAAATGAATGTATTGCCTAGAATGTTATTTTTGTTTCAGACCTTGCAGATTCTTGACAAGATGGAATGTTTTAAGAGGTGGCAGAAAGATATCTCGAAATTTGTCTGGCAGGGCAAAAAGCCCAGAATCAAATTTAAAATACTGACAGATGCTAAAGAAAGAGGGGGTTTTGCCCTGCCGGACTTAAAATTGTACTATGAGGCAGCAGCTTTTTGCTGGCTGAAAGAGTGGATGCTCCTCGAGAACACAGACATTTTGGATCTGGAAGGTTTTAATAATGCATTTGGTTGGCATGCATATCTATGGTATGATAAAATCAAGCTGCATAGTGCCTTTAAAAATCATATTGTTAGAAAAGCATTGTTTAATGTTTGGATAAGATATAAAGATCTGTTGGAAAACAAAACCCCCAGATGGGTGTCACCAGTGGAGGCTAAGGCAGTGAAGAAGCTCAATATGGAGGTCGGATGGCCGAAGTATTGGGAAATCTTGGAACAGGAGGGAGATAAATTCAAACTACAAAGTCATGAGAAAATGAAACATAAAGTACAAAATTGGTTTCAATATCATCAAATAATGGAGTTTTTCAAACAGGATAGGAAAATTGGTTTTCAGGTGGAAAAATCAAAACTAGAGACTGAATTGTTAGAACCCAATACTAAGAATTTATCAAGAATGTATAACTTGCTGCTGAAATGGAATACACAGGATGAAACAGTCAAATCGGCAATGATTAAGTGGGCACAGGATATTGGTCATAACATTATGTCTGCTGACTGGGAATGGTTATGGAACACCGGTATCAAATTCACGGCATGTAATGCCTTAAAGGAAAACATTATGAAAATGGTTTATAGGTTGTACATGACCCCAGTCAAGCTGGCAAAAATTTATCATTTGCCCGATAACAAGTGTTGGAAATGTAAAGAGACTGAAGGTACCTTCTATCACCTTTGGTGGACATGCCCAAAGATTAAGGCTTTCTGGGAAATGATCTATAATGAAATGAAAAAGGTACTTAAATGTACTTTCCCTAAAAAACCAGAGGCCTTTCTCTTGGGCATTGTCGGCCAATTGGTGTCAAAGAGGGATAGAACTTTCTTTATGTATGCTACAACAGCAGCAAGAATACTTATCGCAAAGTATTGGAAGACACAAGATCTACCTACTCTGGAAGAGTGGCAGATGAAAGTGATGGACTATATGACACTGGCCGAGATGACAGGCAGAATCCGTGACCAAGGAAAAGAGACGGCGGAAGAAGAATGGAGAAAATTCAAAAGTTATCTTAAGGACTATTATAAACTTGATGAATGTTAGAGTGTTGTGGTTTTTAGGAATAAAGGGATACAGTGACATAAGGTCAGAATACAGAGATGACTAAGATGACAGAGGTTGGAAAGGAACAATTGGGAGTTGCTATAAAACTATGGACATTGGGATGCAGAAAGGGGGGGTATGGGGGAGTCTCAGAAAAGAGGTCTATGAAAAAATGTTATGAAACTATACGTGTTTGTATGTCTTTTTAAGTGTTTGTTTGTTCTTTAAAACTTTGTAAAACCAATAAAAATTTTATAAAAAAAAAATACAATGTGGAGCTGGAACCCACGACCCTGAGATTAGGAGGCTCGTGCTCTACCAACTGAGCTGTGGAAGGAGTTAAGCTGGCGTAGCCTGGCTGAGCTGAGATCCTCCTGTTTCAGCCAAGGATCTGCTGGATCCCATCCTGCTCCTCCTGGTGGATCTTTCTATAGGATTGCTCCCTTATCCACTACACAAATTCAGGAGGGAATCAGATTTAGGCTCAAATTGCTTGGATGCTGTGTGTGTGTTTAATGCATGCTACAAAAAAGGTCCAGTGAGGAAATTATAAGGAGGGCATTGTTCCTTGCTGTTGCCCCTTGAAATTCCAACTTGAAAGAAATTGGCACTACAACTTTCAGGATAATTTTTGGATATTTCTGTCGCAGACTTTGTGATGTGAATGAGAAAACTGATTTTGTTGTTGTTGTTCCTCTTCAATGAGTTTTAATTAAGGCAGCATCTGTCTTTCAGTGAGCCAAGGAAATGACACGGACTGCATCTATATTTGTGTCATGTCAGGCCGCACAGGTAACCATGTAATTGCCCTTCTCTTCCCCAAATATGTTGCTTAGAAATCTGAACTCTGTATTTGGACGAACCCTGTGCACAAGAGCCCACCTTGGACTTGACCACTTCAGCCGGGGGTGTTCAGAGCTTCATTGCTTTGGATGGGGGTGTTTCAGGGCTAAATCTCTGCCCAAGCTAACCTAACATGCCAAGAGGAAGGGTTGTAGTGATGGAGGCCAATCCTTAAGGTTGAATGGGGCACTGCCTCCCCAACCTCATGCTGGCTGAAGGTACCTGTCCAGGGTGTGGCACTAACTGAAAACATCTACCTTCATGGTCCTTGTTTTGCATTTGACGAACTCAACAGGAAGGACAATGGAGACGAATCTAGAATTTAGTTGGCTGTGCCAGTTATGGGCTCTAGTGCCACCTACTGTTGGCCTCCATGCCTTCCACTAGCCAACACTTGGACCTTGAGCATGTTACTCAAATGCTCTTCCACTGAGCTACAGCCCTTCCCATGATTCTGGGACAAGCACTAGCCTGCTTGCTTACTGCTATCCCAGGTCATTTTCTCGCCCCTTGTCACATCCAGTTTTTACTGAAGCATCCTGAATCCATGTTTTCCCAACAGGAAGAAACCTGTCCGATTTGTGGGAAGCCATTGAAAAGTCACCGTTTATTAATTACACTTTTTCAGGAAATGTGTCAGACCTTCTGGGTAAGTGTATCTTGAATGTAACACGGAGGGAGGCCGAGCTGTTAATGAACAAGAAGCGTGTTTGAGTTGCATGAAATGGCCAGGCTTTGATCTTTGGAAGTTAAGCTTGCTTCTATCCTAAGACCCTTTAGCGCTACTGAGGCATTACTTGTCAGCCGGGCACACAAGCAAAATGGTGGTACTTAATATAGCTCAATCCTATCCACCAATGTCCTCTCCCAGGGCCCAGTTCCTCCTTTAACATTTATTCCCATGCAAATCCCATTCAGTATGAGCAGGGAACCTCAGGCCCAGAGGTCAATAATCAAAGAAATTGTAGACTTGGGAGGAACCACAAGAGTCATCAACTTCATTGACTTGGGAGGAACCACAAGAGTCATCAACTTCATTGACTTGGGAGGAACCACAAGAGTCATCAACTTCAACCTCCCTGCATTGCAGGCATGTGGCCCTTCTAAGGCTGCCTGCAAGTAAGCGTGGCCCTCAAGCTGGGGGGGGGGAATCCCCATTCCAGCTATTTGTGAAAGCTCATCTGCAGTGTTCATCATAAGATTCTGAGTTGCAGATACTGCCTCTGTCATTGGTTCCTGTTCAGCATGACCATGGGCAGGCAGCTTAGAGATGAGGTGCTTCTCAATCGTTTATTACCTGTTTCCTGTGGTGTTTTCCAGTGTTTGGTGGTGATGGCCATTGCGTTTTCTCTGCTGCAATAGCTTTCCTTTCTTTTTCTCTCCCTCCCTCAAAGGTTTAGATTTGATTCTCCCCGGCCTGGTTCCTTTATGGGAGGATGCTGGCAAGGTGTTAGGTGATGCTGCAAAAGACACATGGACATTTAAAAGTGCGCAAGTATCCCTCTGTGTTTGGAAAGGCAATCTTTTGTTTATTTGGCTGACTAATCCTTTGTCTTTCAATGGGCATGGTTGTTTTTAGATGTTCTTAATGCTTTCAAAAGCACAAAATGCCTTCACTTACCTTATTGTACCGGCAATATATCACTTTGATGGGCTCTAGCCCTGATCTTCGCCATTCCTAAAAATGTTGCATTCTCTGTTTTCTGTATCACAGTTCCCAGGCTACTTTGGGGGAAGCCATGACTTGTATCTGCCTGTGATGGCTTCTAGCCAAGTAGTATTGGAAGCACAAAATCAATGTGTGTACTGGTGGAGACAGTGGTGTGCTTACGCTTGTATGTGATTGACATATATATAATCACATATATATATTTATCTTCTGATGGGGCACCACTGAGGGTACCATATGTCCCAGAGGTGCACTTAATTTGTACTGCAAAACTGGGCTTTTAGAGTTGCAGCACCAGCCCTCTGGAATCAATTGCCAGCTGAAATAAGATGGGACTTGACATTTAGGTGGTTACTGAAGACCTTTTCCATCAGAAGACCTTCCCAAAAGTGTGACTCAGTCATTTTTTTGCAATACTATTTGTACAACTGTAGAAATGGTTTTATTGTTTTTCAGAACTTTTTGGGGTTGTTGTTTTTTGGTATTCAAACTCATTTTTTATTGCTGTATGCGAGCTTGATAATTTTGGGCAGTGAAGCAGTTTATAAATCTGCAAACATATTACATATCTATATCTAATCTATACTTTATCTTCATATTTCCTAAACATATTTCAGCTACAAAGATACCTAGGTGGTCACAGACTGGCGACTGGAAAGGAAAAGAGATGCCTTTCACGCAGGATCCCACGATACAAAAGAGTGTTAATCCAACAGGCTTCGAAGCATCATCCTCAGAGGTTCCCTTATGGCTGCAGACTGAGGTTTCAAGAGCGTATGAGGTTTCATCAACTACAACAGCTTCCACAGGGCCTCCTCCAACTCCTCTGGGAAGCTATGACAGTCCATCAGAAGCTCCAGCAACCCTCAGTAAGTTCTGAGGATTCAGAACAGGGTGCACAGTCCATATCTGGATGGAGTGTGAGCATAAAGCAGGCAACTGCAATCTGTCACTCAGACAACCGCTTTCTCTGTGTCACATTTATTTTAACAGATTTTATTGCTTTCCTTGGGAACGCTTTTAAAACCTGCTCTGTTTCATTTCAAACAATCATACTCTGCACAGATAACATAAAAACGCCTTGAATATCGGCAGTTGCAACGGAAACACCTAAAACTACATTAGGCATGAAAAGATATCCCAATGTATGCAGCAAATCCATCTTCATATCAAAGACCAATAGCTAAGAAAAGGAGACTACCATATCCTTTCAGAGTGTCCTTCCCTCATTCTACACAATCTGTTTTTATATCGTTTCCCCCCCCCCCCCCATTCCCTAAAGTATGGGAAGCTAGGGTAATTTAAATTAAGTGGGCGTAACGTGTGCCAGATTCAAACTACATTCAGCAGTGGGACTGCTGCCAGCTGAGCCAACCTAAGCCTGACAGAGGAAAAGTAAAGGTAAAGGACCCCTGCCAGTTAAGTCCAGTTGCAGACGACTCTGGGGTTGCGGTGCTCATCTCGCTTTACAGGCCAAGGGAGCTGATGTTTGTCCGTAGACAGTTTTTCCGGATCATGTGGCCAGCATTACTAAGCCGTTTCTGGCACAACAGAAACCAGAGCAGCACATGGAAATGCTGTTTACCATCCCAGCAGAGCAGTACCTATTTTTCTACTTGCACTGGAAGTAGGAAAACAAGCCTTTAAAATAGCATTTGAGTTCCACCATAAGTCCCACTAGGTTGTCAGTTCATGCGACTGAGCTGAACAGAGTTAAGATTCTGAGTAAGTACCCCTTGCTTGCTCAGTCCCTCGCCTCTACCCTGGAATGTCCATTTTTCATGGCTTGGGCAGTTCACACTCCTGGCTCACGGGAATATTCCTAAATAACTGTGCACAGGATTGTTTCCTTTGCCTTTCCACCACAGGCAATGAAAAGACAAAGGTTTGTCCACAGGCCTCTTGGATAGGTTTCTCAGCGAGCCCTCAGGATCTGTTATTAGGTATGCGATATGTCCAGGAAAACCTGGACATGTCCTCTTTTTGGGGGCCAACATGCCCATCTGGGTAGATTTTTAAATTTAAAAGGAAATAATAATAATAATAATAATAATAATAATAATAATAATAATAATAATAATAATAGTTTTTTTATTTATACCCCGCCCTTCCTGGTTCAAAAACCAGGCTCAAGGCAGCTAACAATAAATTTAAAACACTTAATTATAAAAGCAGTATAAAATACAGTATAAAAACATGAATTACAATAAAATTCAAAAATCAAAAATCAATTTAGGGGAAATAAACATTAGATAATCCCCAGGGCTAGCTGGCTGAATTGGTCCTACTTGGGCCAGCGAGGAGACCGGGGGAGAATTAGCTATGGGGTCTCAGAGTGCGTGATCTTCATAAAAGGGGAGGGGAGGGAAGGGAAGGGAAGGGAAGGGAAATAAAAGATCAGGCTGAATTCAAATTAAAGGTCTTACAGGCCCAACGGAAGGAGGTTAAATCCTGAAGGGCCCTCGTCTCATGGGACAGAGCATTCCACCAGGTCGGAGCCATCACTGAGAAGGCCCTGGCCCTGGTGGAGGATAGTCTGACTTCCTTAGGGCCCGGGACCTCTAAACTATGGTTATTCATGGACCTTAAGGTCCTCTGCAGGGCATGCCAGGAGAGGCAGTCCTGTAAATACAAGGGCTCTAAGCCACAAAGGGCTTTAAAGGTCAAGACCAGCACCTTGAACCTGACCCTATACTCCACCGGGAGCCAGTCCGGGGGTTTTTTGTTTAAATTTGGGGGGTAGGGGGTTGGGGGCACACACATGCTCAGGTGGGTGCTGTGACCCAGAAGCGGAAGTGGCGCAGCAGAGCGAGGCTGTTGCAGCAAAGATCAGGTAGGAAGGAGCTGGGGTCTTGCCTCTGCTTGGACTAGCAGTGACTTGGGCTCTTTGTGCCATGGCTGCTGCCATCCTGAGCCATGGAAAAAGGTGCATGAGTGTGACGGCAGTCTCGCATGCCTCTTTCCCCAGTTTGGGCTGGCAGCGGCTCGGGCTGCCCTCTTTTTTGCTCTTCGAGACATGGCAACCCTATCTGTTATGCTTCTTCATTTTTCAGCTCCAGAGATGCCTGCGCAACCGTGGACCATTGCTGCAAAAGGTGATGGGGCATCCTCGCCGCCGTTCACCATGTGGCAACAGACTCCTGGCTTGAAAGGTGTTGAGGCTTCGTCTTTCCAAGAGTCCTCGTGGCTGCAGACGGATGCTGTGAAAGAATGGGCGGTCTCGCCTACTGCGATGGCTTCTTCCTTGCCTCCGTTGAGCTATGGGATTCCGCCTGGAACGCAGCCAGTGCCAAGTGAGCATTCAGAGTGTGGGAAGCAGAGGGATGATAGATGCCCACTATGAATATAAGCAAACCTTGCTTTGTATACAGCAGGGGTGGCCAACTCCCAAGAGACTGCAATCTACTCACAGAGTTAAAAACTGGCAGTGATCTACCCCCTTTTGTGGGGGGTTCAGGTCAAAGTTGTAGAGGGGTTTTTTTTAGGATGGTGTTATGTACTGAGTTGAATAGGATTCAGAACGCAGCAGTCTGATTGGTCCTAGAACAATAGGATCCAGAATGCAGCAGTCTGATTGGTCCACAGGAGCCACCCAATCCAGCTCCAGGTGGAAATGAATCTGTAACCTGATCGGCCTCCAGGTGAATCCCGGAATTAGCCAATCACATGGGGCCCATGGTGTAAATAATGTATATAAAGCAGACATTCTGGGGGAACTTCCATTCCTCCTCACCACTATGAGCTGAATAAAGAGCATGAAATCTCAACTCCCAGTATAATTCAGAGGGAAAGCCCCATTTTTAGGGCTTCAGGTCAAAGTTGTTGAGCTTCCTTGAGGTGAGCCAATGATCAACCAGTGATCTACCACAGACGTCCAGTGATCTACCGGTAGATCACAATATACCTGTTGGACGTGCCTGTATACAGGGTACTGTACTTAGCATTAGAAACACTTCGGGAGGAATCCTATAGCCAGATCCACCAGGATGAGCAGGTTAGGATCCAGCAGATCTCTGGCTGAACTTGTGAGTTTCCCGAAACAGCTGGCTGTGCCAGCTTAACTCCCTCATCCTTGGCTCAGCCAGAGATATGCCAGCATATGTTCCCCATCCCAGTTCAACAGGGACTCAGCTGGTGGTGTTATATGATACTGATTAGAATCATAGAATTGTAGAGTTGGAAGGGACCTTGAGGGTCATCTAGTCCAACCCCCAGCAATGCAGGAATCCCCCCAAAGACTGTCCCTGGGTGTGCTTGAACCACCAACCTTCATGTTAATCATTTGGTGACAGCAGCAGGAAGCAATGAGTCATTTTTCTTTTTTCTTTTTAGTGTTTAAGTTTTTGGAAAAATAATAAATATTATTTTTTTAAAAAAGCAATGAGTCATGTCTATGAATGAGGCAGGATGAGTCTAGCATCACAGATGCAACCTCCATATTGCCTGAGGTGCAAAACATTTTGTTGTACAGTGGTACCTCAGATTAAGAACTTCATTCATTCTGCAGGTGTGTTCTTAACCTGAAAGTGTTCTTAACCTGAGGTACCACTTTAGCTAATGGGGCCTCCTGCTGCCGCCGCGCCATGCCACATGATTTCTGTTGCCATCCTGAAGCAAAGCAAACCATCATTCTGCCTGGACACTGAGGTCCAGCGCCGAGGGCCTTCTGGCGGTTCCCTCACTGTGAGCAGCAAAGTTACAGGGAAGCAGGCAGAGGGCCTTCTCAGTAGTGGCACCCGGCCGGTGGAATGCCCTCCCATCAGATGTCAAAGAGAACAACAACTACCAGACTTTTAAAAGACATCTGAAGGCAGCCCTGTTTAGGGGAACTTTTAATGTTTGATGGATTACTATATTTTGTTGGAAGCCGCCCTGAGTGGCTGGGGAAGCCCAGCCAGATGGGCAGGGTATAAATAATAAATTATTATTATTACCCGAGGTACTATTTCTGGGTTAGCGGAGTCTGTAATCTGAAGCATCTGTAACCTGAGGTACAACTGTCATTAATTCATCCATTAATTGGTGGATCATCTGCAATCATTTGATATGCTAAATGGGTTATTGTGCATGAATTGGGAAGCTCTGTGGGTATAAATTCACTGTAGATCCTCAGGGGAAAAATATTCATTTTGTCAAAGGATTCTTGTACTTTGTACACAAGATTGCACCCTTTTATTCCTGGGTGTCCATGCAGTTTGAATCTCTATTTGTACAAGATTAAAATCCAACAGTTTGGGATCATATTTCCAGCTCCAGTTATCTTGATATTATTTTGGGGTCCTCCCCCCCAACCTCCTCCCAAGATAATCTAAAATAGGACCAGTCAATATATTGCCTTCTAAATGTTATTGAACTCCATCTGCCATAAGACCCTACTGGCATAGGCAACAGTCGGGGAAGATGTGAGATACAACCCAAGAATCTCATATGGAGGGTACCACATTAACTATCCCAATCTAAACAAAAGGTGGGAGGAAATGCCATTTCAGCCAAATGATATGATGATGGTGATTATTATTTTTAAAGCAAAGTTTCCAATACAGTGGTACCTCTGGTTACGTACTTAATTCGTTCCGGAGGTCCGTTCTTAACCTGAAACTGTTCTTAACCTGAAGCACCACTTTAGCTAATGGGGCCTCCTGCTGCCACCACGCCACCGGTGCACGATTTCTGTTCTCATCCTGAAGCAAAGTTCTTAACCTGAAGCACTATTTCTGGGTTAAGCGGAGTCTGTAACCTGAAGCGTCTGTAACCCGAGGTACCACTGTACTTAAGAAAATGTATGTACACAGTAAACTTCCTAAGAATTGGGATCAGTTCTCTCTTTTTAAGCAGATCTGAAAATTTACGAAGATGCTCCAGTTTAAGAACCCCACATCAGATTTAGTCCATGTTTATCTCTCATAGATATAACCCATGCAAAGTTTAAATTCAGTTCAGATCAGAGGCAACTAATTTTAACATTCAACCCTTTCAGCAACAGGAATTCCTTTACCGCTGGCTTCTCCTTCCATAGAGCAAGTGCAGGATGCGTTGAAGACCCGTCCTCCTCCCTGTGAGTAGAGATTGTCTATGAAAATGTCTGAATAATCTACTGGAAAGATGCTGCATGGGTTACTCTCTTGCCAGAAAAACCATCCAAAGTTTGATTGTGTGTCATTTTAAGGATTAACAGAGCCTGGTTTTTCTGATGGATCAGGCATCCCCAAACTCAGCCCTCCAGATGTTTTGGGACTACAACTCCCATCATCCCTATCTAACAGGACCAGTGGTCAGGGATGATGGGAATTGTAGTCCCAAAACATCTGGAGGGCCAAGTTTGGGGATGCCTTTGATGGATGAAGTCCTGTGATATCTCAGCACAAGTAACAAGGAACGCGGGGGGGGGGGAATAATTCAGTTTGCATTTAAAGCTGAACTCACTGAATTTACACTTGCCCAAACAGTATGCAAACTGAAACACACCTCATTCTCCTCTATTCTATTTCCGGTGCCGTTCTGTGGCCAAGCAATGTCCACAGAAATACTAGGGTAAAATAAATACAGTACACATAAATATATTAGTGAAATGAAAATGCATGAATGCATTATGTATGGGGAAATAGTTTTGCAAAAATGTGTATTTTAGAGAAAATTACATACAAGCAACGGAGAAATCTGCACCAAAATGCTGACAGGTTTCACTAGGCTCATCATCAGCGAATGGGGTTGGCCTGTGTGGACCTAAAAAAACCCATTTGCACATCCTTTGGATTCATGGGAGAATCTCCTGCACCTCTCCTAACTTGTTTGAGGAACTGCAGTAACGTAACTGCTGTGAAACCCTTAACGCTACAAGAGTAATTCTTCTTGCCACTGTAATTAAGGTCATACGTGTTTCTGCTTTTGCTTTTTCAGCTGAAGCCCTTACGTTCTGGACGCGACCAGCTTCTTTGAAACGGACCAAAGCGCCTCGCCCAATGCAGACAGGTGAGCTTATTTTGCAGTGCAAGGAACCCACAACACTTTGGTGTATATAGCGAATTTCTTGATGATGGAAGCCATGCCCTAGCTCCAGCCTTTCTGTATATATTAGTGGAAATGGTTGCAAAAATATGTATATTAGTCCAAAATGCATACAAAAAATGTATTTCTTGGGACAAATTCTCAGTAGAATAGTTAGAAATTTAAAATTTATTTATTGTTTTAAACAATTCAAATGTGGAAAATAGAATTTAAGATTGGAGGAAAACTGAGATCATCATCATTTTTTAAAATTTGTATACCTTCTTTCTATCTTACAATACCCAAGGCAGTATACAAGCTGAAGAAATAAAAAATGTACATCTTATAACAATCTTCACCCCTCCAAATAATATTTATTAGTTTTTCAATTAGATACTCCACATACACATATTGTATTACATCATCTTATAACAATCTAATGCAATACAAAAATGTGATAATAAAACTTTAAAATAGGCAACCTACATCAAAAAAGTAAAATTCAACAATCATTAGAATAGTATTAAATAATATTAACATATAAAAGTTAAACAGAAATCCACTCAACAGTTACAATAAATAATTTCTACACTATAATCAATAAAACAACGGCAAGCCACAGTACATAAAATAATACAATACAAATTGAGAAGCAGAGACTGGAGGGTGGAGCAAGGCAGGTGGAAGGAAGCCTTGCCTGATGAAGTCTCTCCTCTCACAGTTCTTCCTCCAGGACCAGATGAAACGGACAGGTCCATCCATGTATGAGGAGGCTGGGATGCAGGGATGATTCTTGCTCAACAACAATACACTTCTAATTGCCTTTGTCCACTTTCGTTTCCTGGTTCTTAGAAATGCACATGCAACTCCACGGGGAATCAAATTCCTTCAACAAGTTCCAAGGCACCCAGAGGCTGTACCTGAAGACTCTGGCTGGGCCCACGAGTCTTTGCAGAAGGTGCTGGTTGCCTGGAAAAGTGACACATAGTTCAGCACGTTCTGCAAAGATCCACACAATCTCCCCTACCCATGGTTGAGTGAGTGGTTATCTGCATTCTGCAGGATCAGGTTGCAGAAAAGACCGGTCCCATGAGGATGCGCAGGCACCTCTCAGACAGGGCAGATTATTTGTACAGTGGTACCTCGGGTTAAAGACGCTTCAGGTTACAGACTCCGCTAACCCAGAAATAGTACCTTGGGTTAAGAACTTTGCTTGAGGATGAGAACATAAATCGTGCTCCGGTGGCGCGGCAGCAGCAGGAGGCCCCATTAGCTAAAGTGGTGCTTCAGGTTAAGAACAGTTTCAGGTTAAGAACAGACCTCTGGAACGAATTAAATACTTAACCCGAGGTACCACTGTAGTTGTTTATATCCTTGACATCTGATGGGAGGATGTTCTACAGGGTGGGTGCCACAATCTGTAAATTTTAAATCAGTTTTCCACAATCTTTCCCAGTCTTCAAACATTATATTATGACCTATATCTTGCAGCCCAGCTGATCTTTTATGTTCTGTTCCTGATTTCAGTGGCAGAAAACATGCCTCTTCCTGCAGCATCTACACCACAACAGAGGCCTGGCATTTTACTAAAGGTGCCCTCCAGTAAGTACCTATGTCTTGTGCTAATTTGCTATAAAACGTAGACCATATACGGCTAACCGCTACCAGGCTAAGTATGTTTACTACCATGCGTGCGAATCTTTTTCTTTCTTTTTAATGAGTTCCCATAGCTTTCTTTACTGTAGATCCTACACATATTATCCCAACTTCAAAGATATCCAACTTTGCAAATGCCCCATATTCATCCGTGTTTGGGAATTTCACAAATGCACTAAGCGTCTCATCCTGCAGCTAATTCATCTGTGCCAGTGAATTTGCCTCAGGCTGGAAAAAAGTTGGCTTGTTTCAGGGTTCTTCAGCTGCAGAAGGAAGACCAAAGCATCATTGCTCAAGACTTTCTATCTGCCATGGATTTGACAGGGAAATGGGGTTGGGGCCAATTTGGGGTCCAGGAACTGTCCTTTAACTGCAAAAAATATCACCTCCAAGTTTTGCTTCATAAGCTGAGCTTTTAGGGTTTGAGAGGAGGAGGTTAAAAGCATGTTTAACATCATCCTACTACTTCATCTTAAAATGCAATATGTAATAGGGATGCCAGAATTCCAGGGCTGAAATGAAATCTCCTGGTTTGCCTGTCCCCATTCCAGGTGGCAGGGAGAGAGCTTGAATCACTAGGTGGATGAGAGGGTCTAATAATAATAATAATAATAATAATAATAATAATAATAATAATAATAATAATAATAATAAAGCTATTCATTCAGCTTGCAAGCTTCAAAATAAGGACCCCAAAACTCACCAATTTTGGAGGGTGGCACCAGAGGGCATTTTGGCTGCATCCCTGGCATGCATGCATTCATGTACCCCTGTACAGAGCCTGTGGCAGACAAGCTATACTTGTGTGGGCATCTTCCATACAGCCCATTAGCAGCACTTAGGCTCTCTGTGTGGATTAAGGATGAATGTGCAGGGCAGGGGTGGGGAATCTCTGGCCTGGAGCTGAATACAGCTCTCCAGGTCCCTCTGCCTGGCCCCTGGCACTCTCTGCAGGTCACACACTTAGGGTTGCCATATTTCAAAATCTGGACACAAAAAGTTGTTGAGCTTTTTGGGGGGCAATCACATGATAGCCAGTCGGTCCAGTATATCTGAAGCGTCTTCACCCCCATCGTTCTGCCCGGACACTGAGGTCCAGCGCCGAGGGCGTTCTGGCTGTTCCCTCACTGCAAGAAGCCAAGTTATAGGGAACCAGGCAGAGGGCCTTCCCAGGAGTGGCACCCACCCTGTGGAACGCCCTCCCACCAGTTGTCAAAGAGAACAACAACTACCAGACTTTTAGAAGACATCTGAAGGCAGCCCTGTTTAGGGAAGCTTTTAATGCTTGATGTGGAACGCCCTCCCACCAGTTGTCAAAGAGAACAACAACTACCAGACTTTTAGAAGACATCTGAAGGCAGCCCTGTTTAGGGAAGCTTTTAATGCTTGATGTATTTTAATATTTTGTTGGAGGCCACCCAGAGTGGCTGGGGAAGCCCAGCCAGATGGGTGGGGTATAAATAATATATATATTTTTTAAAAAAATAGCCAGACCCAGAGCTGCCTGCACACAAAAAATAACCCAAAATCCTGGAGATTTGCTTTGAGATGTAAAAATTCCCCCCGGGTGGGCATGTAGGACTCCCAAAAGAGGACATGTCCGGGAATTCCAGGAGAACCCTGCACACCCCTTGCTGGTGATTGCTTGCATGGTTGGAAGGTAGAGGTGGGGGTGCGGAGAAACTAGCTCACTGCACACAGGTAAAATTTACATTTTTCCCACCCCCTTTTGCCTCCGTTGCCACCCACCACCATCATGTGTAGTGACTGGCGGCAAGCCACTATTGCTCTGTATCCAGCAAGATCTGTCCAGGAAAGACAGGGGAAGCTGATAAGCAAAAGCATCTGGAGAATCCTGCCTCAATTAAATCCATGGGCTGTTGTCAGGGGTTTAGGTGCAGAGGCACGGGCAAGGGAGGAAACAGAGAGCGAAGGGGAGGAGACAGAGGAAAGGATGAGTGATGACGACGACCCGAGATCTCCCAGTCTTTCCAGTGAATCAGAGGATTCACAGAAAGGAGCACCAGTGGCCAGGGCAAGGGGGGAGTCTAGGGAGGCACCCCAGGAAGATAGAGCCAGAGGAGACTCAGGGGGGAGCAGCTGGAAATCGGGACCAGCGTCACCGCCAGGAAGCAGGGAAGAGGAAAGGAGCCAGGGGGGAAGCGCTGGCAGCTCACCACAGGAGGGAGGGCAGGAGTCAGGAGTGGCCACACCTCCATCGGGGAGCGAAGAAACGGTTAAGAGGAAAGTGGAAGGTTGGGCGCGCGCGCCAAGTTCAAATGCAGAGGAAGGCGGCGCAGTGAGCAGCCCCGAAAGGGAACCGGGTCCTAAAGCCCGGCGCAAGGAGGCAGAAGGGTCCGGGTCAGCGTCAGAAGAATCCCGGAAGGAAGAAGCCCCGGGGGGTAGAGGGACCCAGAGGAGGACAGTCAGGAGGAAAAGGTGGAGCAAGGCTAGGATATTAAGTTGGTGCGCACGGGGCGGAGACTCAGACGGAGCCTCGCCGATCTAGCTAGTAGACGTAGAGTTGCAGACAGCAGCGTGAGAATGGAAACTGTAATTCAATAAAGACTTTTACTTAATGACCGCTGGCTAGCGTGATCCTCTGTGAGCTAGGATCTTGAAGCAGCTCTGACAGTAGGCTCCGTCTCTACATTGTGGGCATCTGCAGCCTCGAGGAGGGGAGAGAAACAGGCGCCCACTAGCGAGCTCACGAACGGCAGGAGACATGACGGCTGAGCAGCAGATAGAGGACCTCAGAAAAGCAGTGGCACAACTGAACGCCGAGGTTCTCGCATCCAGGAAGAGAGAGGACGAGGCAGCTGCCGCCTGCAGGGATCTCCAGGTCAGGTTAGACGTACTGGCAAAGCAACCACCCCGGCAGGAGGGAATTGGGTTGGCGAGACGGACAGGCGGGCTGCTCTCTCACTTCGATGGGAACCTGCAACAGTATCCCAACTTTAGAGCCGACGTACTGTGCGCACTGCAACTGTTGCATAAAGACTTTAGAGATGAACAGGAGAGAGTGGGGTTCATCATGTCCCATCTGCATGGGGAGGCGAAAGCATGGTTGCGCAATTTATGGAGAGATAACGATCCGGCGCTCCAGAATGCGGATGCCTTTATTAAAGCGATGGATGGGTGTTTCTTATCAAGTATTGACATTGATCTTGCACGGAAGGAGGTGCATGGGCTGAGACAAGGGAGGGCCAGCGTCAGACAGTATCATGCCCGCTTTTTCGCCTTGGTCAGCGCCCTGGAATGGGACAGAGATTCGGCTCCTGTAAGAGACCTCTTTTGGGAGGGACTGCACAACTCGATTAAAGATGAGATAGCGAGGGGGGAGAGACCCCGAACCACCCAGGAGGTCGTTCAGAGGGCACTGGCCGTGGGGGTGAGGCTGGAAGGACGTCCGTGGAGCAAGGACGAAGGACGTGGAGGGCGCGAACCAGCCGGGGGCCCCTCCTTCTTTCCCAGAGAAGCAGCGCGGGCGCAATCCACGCCTCCGCCAGGAGGAGGAGCCGAACCTATGGAGGTTGGAAGTGCAAGGGCTCAGTCAGCAACCAGAGCCCTAGCACCGGCAGCAGTGAAGGCGAAGCCTACTAGAGGGACCAGGAAGTGTTACGTCTGTGAGCAGCCAGGGCATATGGCGAAAGAGTGTCCCCAGAGGCCCCACAAGCTTACTGCAGCCTCAGCAATGGTGACTGCAGCAACGCAGCAGGGAGGACCACAGCAGGGAAACGACGATGTCTGGCTGGAGGAAGAGGCACTGGGGCCCAGCCAGACGTGTTAGTGACGCAGTCCCCAGAAATTTTACAGCCAGTGAACCCCCTCCCGCCCAAACCAGTAGTGAGGCTCACAGCATCTCTCCAGCTGCCCAATGGAATCACCATGGACGTGCCAATCACCATCGACTCCGGCAGCAACGCGGACTTTATAGGGCAGGAATTTGTCGACAGGCACGCTGTGCAGTTGCTGCCGGCCACACTGCCCCTGCAGGTTGTCACGGTGGATGGCAGGGAGCTGCTAGGGGGGCAAGTGGTGAAGCAGACGCCACCAATGGTGATGCGACTTGGGAATCACAGGGAAGTCATCAGCTTCAACGTCACTCAACTGTCTGACACGCCCATTGTATTGGGTATGAGTTGGCTGGACAAGCACAGCCCAACGATGGCTTGGTTCCAGAGGCAACTGGTCTTCGGCTCTTCCTTTTGTGCTGAACACTGCATCGTACCCAGGCAGGAAGGAGAGGAAGAGGAGTCACAGCTGCTGCTAGGCACGCTGCAAGCGATTCCCCACAAGTACGCAGAATTTCTGGAAGTTTTCTGCGAGAAGGAGGCGGACAGGCTACCCCCTCACAGACCATATGACTGCAAAATTGACCTGCTGCCGGGGGCGGCGCTGCCTAAAGGGAAGCTGTATTCCATGTCTGAGGACGAACTGCAGGAACTCAAAGACTTCATCGATCATAATTTGGAGCGCGGTTTCATCCGGGAGTCTAAGGCAGTGGGGGGCAGTCCTGTATTCTTTGTTAAGAAGCGAGACACGCCCCAAAAAAGACTCGTAGTGGATTACAGGATTTTGAACAGTGTGACCAAGCCGTCGGACTTCCCCATGCCCCGCATCGACGACCTCCTGGCGAAGGTACGGAAGGGAAAGGTGTTCACCAAGTTGGACCTGCGGGGGGCGTACAACCTCATTCGCATGCGGGAAGGTGATGAGTGGAAGACAGCCATGTTCACGCCACTGGGTACCTACGAATACAGAGTTATGCCTTTTGGACTGCAAAATGGCGCTCACGTTTTTCAAGCATTTATGCATCACGTGTTGGCGGGACTGCTCTACAAGACGTGCGTCTGTTTCTTGGATGACATCCTGATCTTTTCGGAGTCGCAGCAAGAACATGACAAGCACGTCAAGGAAGTGCTGGGCAGGCTAAAGCAACACAGGCTCTACGCCAAGCTGGAGAAGTGCCAATTTGACGTGCCGGAGGTGGATTTTCTGGGCTACAAGCTGTCTGACAAGGGGCTCGCCATGGACAGCGCCAAGGTTCGAGCAGTGTTGGATTGGAAGAGCCCACGCAACCGGAAGGAGGTCCAACGGTTTGTCGGCTTTGCGAACTTCTATCGCAAGTTTATCAAGGGCTTCGCGATGCAGACGGCGGCCATCACTGACACCCTTAGCTCCAAGAAGAAGAAGTTCATCTGGACAGAGCAGGCGGAGCAGTCCTTTCAGGCCCTCAAGCGTCTCTTCGCGTCGGAAGAGCAGCTGCTTCATGTCAACCCCAGCATGCCGATGAGGGTGGAGACAGACGCTTCGGACAGAGCAGTGGGGGCGGTCCTGCTGCAGAAGGACCCGCGGGGCGTGTGGCGGCCGGGAGCGTTTTACTCCAGGAAGCTCAGCAAGTCCGAGCAGAACTACACCATATGGGACAGGGAGTTGCTGGCCATTCATGCAGCGTTCAAGGCGTGGAGGCACTTTCTGATCGGCGCCAAGCACACGGTGCAGGTTTGCACGGACCACAAGAATCTGGAACACTGGCGCACAGCACAGTTCCTGAACCAGAGGCAGATACGTTGGGCTGAGTTCTTTGCGGACTTCGACTTCCGAATAGAGTATGTCCCGGGGGACACCAACATCATGGCAGACGCTCTCTCCCGCAAGCCACAGTATCTGGAGGACGCGACACCAGCGGCCGCCATGCACATCTTTGCACCGACAGTGTGGGCGTGCGCCGCGGCGACCGTGGACCTAGAGGCGGTGCGGCGAGCGTTGCAGGGGGACTCCTTCGCACAAACGAAGATGGCAGAGGTGCGAGGGGGCAAGGCAGCGGCCGACGGTTTCCAGCTACGAGATGGCTTGCTCATCCGTAAAGGGGCCATCTACGTGCCGGGTGACGAACTTCGAGCCAAGGTGCTACAGCAGCTGCACGACGCACCCACGGCCGGGCACTTTGGCAAGGAGAAGACGGTGGAATTAGTAGCCAGGGATTTCTGGTGGCCTGGAATGAGAGGGGAGGTCGCAGACTACGTAGCGAGGTGTGACACCTGCCAGAGGGCAAAGCCGGTACACAAACCGCCGGCTGGACTGTTGGAGCCGCTGCAAACTCCGGTCGAACCTTGGGAAAGGGTGGCTCTGGACTTTGTCACGGATCTGCCCAGCTCAAGGGGCAAGACGGCAGTGTTGGTGGTGGTGGACCTGTTCTCCAAGATGGCGCATTTCATTCCGTGTGCTAAGGTGGCCACGGCGGAGCAAACCGCCAAACTGTTCATAGACCACGTGTTCAAGGTTCACGGTCTGCCACGGTCTATTCTGTCCGACCGCGGGCGGCAGTTCATCTCGAACTTCTGGCAGAAACTGATGGGCTTCCTGAACGTCAAGATCAATCTGGCGTCGGCGAGACACCCGCAGACCAACGGGCAAGCGGAGCGAGCCAATGCCATCATGCAGCAGTACCTGAGATGTTATGCAAACCAACAGCCTGCGACGTGGGTGGATTACCTGCCGCTTGCAGAGTTTGCCTACAACAACACGAAGCACGTATCCACGGGCGTCACGCCGTTCTTCGCCAACAACGGGCGGCACCCTAGAACCTTTCCGGGACTGGAATGCAGGGGAGAAGAGGAGCCGCAGTCAGCCGATGCGTTCGCGTCGGAGCTGCAGGAAGTCCACGATCAGCTGCGGCGCCACCTGGAGCTGGCTAAACACGCATACAAGGTACAAGCGGACAAACACAGAAGGGTTGGCGAAGAGCTCCACGTGGGAGACTGGGTCTGGTTAGCAGCCCACGCAGTGCCGGCCAGGTCGTTGGCCAAGAAGAAACTAGGGCATAAACAACTGGGGCCCTACCAAGTCGAAGAGCAGGTCAACCCGGTGGCTTTCAGGCTGGCGCTTCCGGAGGGTTCCAGAATGCATCCGGTGTTCCACAGATCGGTGCTCACTCCCTACAAGGCACCGCACAGGTTCCAGGAACCCGGAACGGCGCCGAGTCCGCTCAGAGAAGGAACGGGGCACGCGGGAGTGGCACAGGAGGAGCGCATCAACGAAGTCACGGAGATTTTGGACTCCAGATGGGGGGAAGAGGGAGTAGAATACTTTCTCGCCAGGGAGGGCACCCCGGCCAGTGCGAACAGCTGGGTGCCGGGCTACGCTTTAGACGAACCTCTGCTCAAAGACGAGTTTCATGCCCTCTTCCCACATAGACCTATGCCAGCAGACTTTTTCGACGACTGGCTTTTCACGCCCACGCTTTCGGACAGCACGTTCAGGGGGTTCGACTCGGACGAGGAACCAACACGAGACGTCCGTTCCCCGGAGGGGTCACCCTCGGGATCTGTCTCAGAACCCTCGTATTGGTGGGACGATAGGCCGGAGGAGCAGTTCCGCAGGAAGTGGCTGGACTGTTCCGGCCGAGCAACGCCGCCTGGAGGTAGTGCGGGAGAGACGGACATGGACATTTTCGGGGACGACCCTGGTTTCGAGCACGGCGGCACAGAGATGGAAGAGGAGGTGACTGTCGTCAACGAGAGCAGAGAGGAAGACCTGGAAGAGTTCCGCTGGAGGCCTGCCACGGGAAGCGACCGATATCCGACGTTCGTCCCTTTGCAACAGCAGCCCCCAGTTCCAGCACCGGAAGGAGGGGAGGGGGGACTGGGGGGCTTCGAGGGGGGGATGGATGTCAGGGGTTTAGGTGCAGAGGCACGGGCAAGGGAGGAAACAGAGAGCGAAGGGGAGGAGACAGAGGAAAGGATGAGTGATGACGACGACCCGAGATCTCCCAGTCTTTCCAGTGAATCAGAGGATTCACAGAAAGGAGCACCAGTGGCCAGGGCAAGGGGGGAGTCTAGGGAGGCACCCCAGGAAGATAGAGCCAGAGGAGACTCAGGGGGGAGCAGCTGGAAATCGGGACCAGCGTCACCGCCAGGAAGCAGGGAAGAGGAAAGGAGCCAGGGGGGAAGCGCTGGCAGCTCACCACAGGAGGGAGGGCAGGAGTCAGGAGTGGCCACACCTCCATCGGGGAGCGAAGAAACGGTTAAGAGGAAAGTGGAAGGTTGGGCGCGCGCGCCAAGTTCAAATGCAGAGGAAGGCGGCGCAGTGAGCAGCCCCGAAAGGGAACCGGGTCCTAAAGCCCGGCGCAAGGAGGCAGAAGGGTCCGGGTCAGCGTCAGAAGAATCCCGGAAGGAAGAAGCCCCGGGGGGTAGAGGGACCCAGAGGAGGACAGTCAGGAGGAAAAGGTGGAGCAAGGCTAGGATATTAAGTTGGTGCGCACGGGGCGGAGACTCAGACGGAGCCTCGCCGATCTAGCTAGTAGACGTAGAGTTGCAGACAGCAGCGTGAGAATGGAAACTGTAATTCAATAAAGACTTTTACTTAATGACCGCTGGCTAGCGTGATCCTCTGTGAGCTAGGATCTTGAAGCAGCTCTGACAGCTGTGTTCCCTTGCTTGAAAAAGGAGAGGAGCTTCTCCAACTGCATTCTTGCATCAGCTGAACACTGAAGCTCACATTCCCCGGAGAAGGTATCCCAGAGGTGTCCCCTTTGGCCAGATCTTCCCTCTGGGCCATCTTTTCGTCACAATGGGATGCAGTGTTGTGCACAAGCCCAAATCCTTCAGGAGGGAGATTCTGTTTCAAGCCACTGAGTGAACTTTAACTTGATCCATCTCTGAAGAGCTGTCTCTACACACATCCTCCACCCTGGGCACCCTCCTTTGACATTAATGCCTGCAGAGCAAGCAGAAATTCAAGCAGCGAGGCTGATGTATCCCATGTAGAGGCTACCCAACCAAAATTGCTAAGACTTGCCGATCAGAAGGTCGGAGGTTCGAATCCCCATGACGGGGTGAGCTCCTGTTGCTTGGTCCCTCCTCCTTGGTTGTGTACCTTTTGATGTGTTTTATTTATTTTTATTTATTGGACGCAGGTGGCACTGTGGGTTAAACCACAGAGCCTAGGGCTTGCCGATCAGAAGGTTGGCGGTTCAAATCCCCGTGACGGGGAGAGCGCCGTCCCAGCTCCTGCCCACCTAGCAGTTCAAAAGCACATCAAAGTGCAAGTAGATAAATAGGTACCCCTCCAGTGGGAAGGTAAACGGCGTTTCCGTGCGCTGCTCTGGATCCCCAGAAGCGGCTTAGTCATGCTGGCCACATGACCTGGAAGCTGTACGCCGGCTCCCTCAGCCAGTAAAACGAGATGAGCGCCGCAACCTCAGAGTCAGTCACAACTGGACCTAATGGCCAGGGGTCCCTTTACCTTTATTAACAGAGCAATCTTAAAATGTCCACTCAAATGGGCCTGATCATCATCATCATCAACATCATTTAAAATTCTTAGTCTTAATCTTTCCTTGAGTAATAGCTCAGCAGAGTCCTTCAGGGTGGTTCGTAGGCTGTTGACACCTATATCAGTGAATGAAGACTGGGGTACTTCCTCTGTGAGTTGCATGCTGTGGAAACAGTAAACCCAGATTAAATAAGGCAATTGTGTGGGGCACCATTTTTGGTGAGGACGACGTCTTCTGAATGCTGCACACACAAAAAATATCTGCAGGATTGACTAGCAGTGCGCCCACAATAAACTGCTGTGTGGAAGCCCCTCTAAGTGCCAGTAAGGTTGGGTATAGGATTGCAACGGCAACCTCATGGAGTTGAATGGGGAGAAAGGAAGCATGTGTTTTGAACTTACCACTGGAATATGTGGTTCTTCAGAATGCTGGATTTGGCTTGGTTGTGCCCACATATATATATTTTTAAATGATGATTGAATGTTAGAAATGCAATTACATTGTTATTTGAGTACTGAGCCCGTGGGTAGTTGAACTGTAGCATGGGACTCGTTTCTTGGACTGCGGGGGTTTGGAGGCATGAGCGGAAAGAAGCAAATGGCTCAAGCGTATCGCCAGGTTTGCTTCTCTCGTGTTTCTCTGCAGTCTGCTTTTCAGCAGAATAGACGGCTGGTGAAAAAAACCAAGAACACCAAAGGTACAGGTCACTTCATCAAATTGTAGCTTGGTGGCAGGGTGCATGATTGGCATGTAGAAGGTTCCAGGTTCAATCCCAGGCATCTCCATTCATAAGGACCTCCATGGAGCAGGACTGGGCAAACACCTTCCTGTTTGACACCCTGGAGCAGGGGTAGCCAATTTTGGTGCCCTCTGGATATTGTTGCACTCCAGCTCCTGTCAGGCCCAGCCAGCATGGCCAATGGTCAGGTATGATGGGAATTGCAGTCATCTTGGCTACCCCTGAGTCATGATCAGTCAGAGAACAAAATACTGGGCTAGAAGGATGGAGCTGTGTTTTCTTTCCCTTGGTATAAAGCAAGGGCATGGCCTCCAACATTCCTCAGATGAAAATAGAGACACATTCGACATCAGTGTCCCTGTCCCCCTGCACACCTCTTCCTCAGAGGCTGTGGCAGGAACACAGACGCAGCAGCCAAATGAAACAAGCCAGAGCCAAGAAACTGTAATGGCTGCTCTTCAGCGCCTGTGAACACTTGGAGCCATGGCACCAGCCTCATGGACAGGCCCTGCCCCTTTGCTCCCGTACACACCACTTTCTTTATGGGAAACTGACCAACTGAGGAAAACAGTGACCAACTTTCTTAGCCGTGTTCGTGTGCCCCAGATCTTGTTTTCACAAGAAAGGGAAGTGGAGCCATATTGACTGAGCGGTAGGGAGAAATGTGTGTCCTTCTGACACACAGATCTAGCCTTCTAGTAACACACTGAAACGCTGTGCAGAAGGGAAGGTCCCTGGGGAATTTGGGACTCTGTGTGGAAAGGTGGAAAGCCATGACAGCGTAAGGGGGGTTTTTTTGATGATCCCAGTATTTTGGGGGTAGTTGGAAGGTATGTGAGGGGGGGGCAAATGTACGCCTCTGGGCCTCTCAAAAATTCTCCTCAGGGCACACCTTTCTCTGGCTTTGTTCTGTGCCCAACTCAAGTACATTTGCCTTGTTCTGTGTCCAACTGCAATTACTTTTGCCTGCCACTCTTACTTTTATGCCCATTGAATAAAAGTAAGAGTGGCACCCATTGCTCCACACACTTTTGCCTTTGGCCTTGCCCACCACAGGCGTGTGGTTTCTGGAAGGTTCTCCACAAAGGAAGGTGGGCCTTGGACTGAAGCATTGTCCCTGTCCTGGTATAAAGCTGCTATTTATGCTTCATGGCACACTTGCTGATGTGGAGCCACTCCTTATCATTTTGAAGTGAGGACAGCAAAAGCAGCCCACCACAGGCTGCCCAAAGCAAAATGGCTACTGACAGGAACATGTAAATTTGATTTACTATACTGTCCTTCTATATTATACGGTGGACCCTCCGGATACGAACTCAATTCATTCTGGGGGTCCGTACTTACCCTGAAAAGTCCATATCCAGAGGCACCACTTCTGTGCATGCGCACGGCATGATAGAGCGCTTCTGTGCATGCGCGAAGTGAAACCTGGTTTGCCGCGTTCACCACTCAAAATTACTTTACCTGAAGGTAATGTAACTTGAGGTATGGCTGTATTTCTATACTGTCCTTCATCCAAGGGTCGCAGGGTGGTTTACAATATAGAAACGCAAAAATACATACCACCACAGCAAACAATGGGATAACAGGAATCCTGAGTGGGAATCAACCTTTGCAGGCTGTCAACATGCCATCTTTGCAACTTCTATTCTAAGCAGAACATCGGTCTTAAGTCTTCTGGGAAACAAAAGCATGGATTGAAAAGACTTTCTCCTTCATGTCTGGAAATGATAGCAAGGTAATTCATTGTCTTCTCCACTTTTCCCCTGCTCCTTTTGGCTTTCGTCCACTTAAAGCATATATTTTGTTCACTGGAACACAACTGTTTCTTTCAGGCAGGTGACGAGGGGCGGATACTTCTGAGAAGAATGAGCCTGTTGTCCCTGGAAGAAGGTAAATGTGTATGTGAACATTTTCAGCTTTGAAGAACATCTTCTTCACCTTAAAATGCCCCCCACTGAAAAATGATCTATCATCTCTGGTTTCTCTACAGGGACATAATGAGATGGTGGGACAGAGTTGGTACCTGCCATGTGATGAAGCTACAAGTCTCCTCCCTTTGCCAATGGAGATGCTTCTAAAGTTTTTAAAGAAAGCTAACACTCTTGAGTAAATAAATGAAAATGAAAAGGCTCTCTGGGCTTCAGATCACTGATCAAGACTGAATAAAGCCTCACCTCCCAAGCCATCATCCCAAAGGAATCATTTTACAGAAGGAGATAATGAGATTGCATCCATCATATTCCTTTGATTCATTCATATTATAATAAAATTGAACCAGCCATTTTTGTCCTATGTGGATAGAGACTGGGACTATAGAGAATGACCTCTAGGGTCCCAAGGTACAGTTTGAAGACACAATGGACCACCTGTTTGCTGAAGATCTCGGTCTGGTCAGTGCCCAGGTAGCAGACCACCTGGGAACCACATGTATGCTGCTTGGGCTCCATGGTGGATGGGAAGTGGGATATATATGTAAGAAAATGAATAAATGTGTTATATTCTGAATTCTGTCACTTGCCCATGAAGTGCCACCCAATTGCCAAGATGGACCCAAGGCAGTTTGCAAGTTATGGGCAAATCAGCCCAAGAAACTGTCAATAAAACTGTTCATGTATGTTGCTCTTGATTGTTTTATTTATTTAAGCCGTTTGTATCTGGCTTTAGCTATGATCGTCTCTAAACAGTGTATAAGAAATTGCAAAGAAGAGGTAACCCCCCCCCCCCCACAAATAAACAGTCCCAACTATAAAACTGGACTTCAATTAAAACGCCTGCTGCAACAAACAGTCTTCAGTAGGTGCTGGAAGTTCAACAGGGAGAGGGTCTGTCTGTCCTCAGCTGGAATGACTGCTTGCTGGGAGCCTGAAGGACCCTGCCCCACCTCTCTCCACTAGGCTTGGGGCAGGGCCTGACAAGGACTGCTGTTGCTGCTGCTTGACATAGAGGGCTTCTTTAATATTGTTTTTATTTTTTATCTATGCCATTTTATATAGTTATTGATATCAATGTTGTAGTTTTAGTTTTAGTTTTTATGTTTTATGTGGAAATTGTTTTCCATTTGGTTGTGTACCTTTTGATGTGTTTTATTTATTGGACGCGGGTGGCGCTGTGGGTTAAAGCACAGAGCCTAGGGCTTGCCGATCAGAAGGTCGGCGGTTCGAATCCCTGCGACAGGGTGAGCTCCCATTGT
This sequence comes from Podarcis bocagei, assembly GCF_964188305.1. NCBI lineage: Eukaryota > Metazoa > Chordata > Lepidosauria > Squamata > Lacertidae > Podarcis > Podarcis bocagei. The sequence continues at coordinate 81,943,590 of NC_138133.1, read as the reverse complement.
TCGGTCCCAGCTCCTGCCCACCTAGCAGTTCAAAAGCACAGCAAAGTGCAAGTAGATAAATAGGTACCGCTCCGGCGGGAAGGTAAATGGTGTTTCCGTGCGCTGCTCTGGTTCTCCAGAAGCGGCTTAGTCATGCTGGCCACATGACCCGGAAGCTGTACGCTGGCTCCCTCGGCCAATAAAGCGAGATGAGCGGCGCAACCCCAGAGTCATCTGTGACTGGACCTAACAGTCAGGGGTCCCTTTACCTTTACCTTTATTTATTGTTTATGACTTTTGTTATGTTGGTAATTATGTAAATCTTGTCATGTTGTAAGCCACCTTGAACACTGTTTTAACTATGGAAAGGCGACATACAAATAAAATGATGCTGATGATGATGGAAGGGAGTTCCATAAAATTGGACAAACCGTTCTGAAGACATGGTTCCTGGCATGGCTGCCTGCTGTGCTGATGTCACATGGCCTTGGGCCCCCTCAGTCTCGGGGTCAAGGCAGCAGAACTAATCTCTGCTACTGGCTTATCTAGCCTTTTGGATCGCCATTCCACCACCCACCATTCCATTTCTGCTCCAAGAAGCTCAGTTCACCCTGTCTCTCATTAGATCTTTGTGACAAACCTGGGAGGTAAGTTTGGAATCGAGATAATGACCGCTGTAAGACCACACGCTGTACTTTTGGGCTGAGTTTGGGGCTGGTGGGGGTAACCTTGGGCAGGAAAATGAGTGGGTTAGAGGCCAGGATGACTTAAAAAAGATGGGATTCCATTTTGCTCACTAGTTCACCCAGCTCTTAAGGTAGTTTTGTGCCTGTCTCTTTGAAGACGACAGCAGCTTTATTTCTCTGCCATCAACGAATGCCACTTTTTATTAAATTTGCGATGAGCTCCGACAACTCAGGTGTATGTCAACAGAGCTTCATTACTCTAAGGGTAACCTCCATAACCTCTCCTATCGTGTAACACAACCAAAGCCATAAGGAATGCAAGGCATTGGGTGGGTGGGGAGAGATTCAATTACCTTGTCCAAAGAGATTACGGCTCAGAGAGCTTGCAAAAATGATGTACAGCTGAGCCTTGATTTCAAATGCCTGGCCAAGGCAGCTCCAATAACCACAAGCGTCCCTATAGGATTGGCTGCACCAGACTTTGGATAAACACAAGTATATTAAGTGTGGCTATTTTTCTGCATTGGGTTAGCAGGACTTGCTTGTGCCCCCTGAAAATCATGAAGTGATCTCCTTTGGACTGAGATAAACAGGCAGCGTCAGCTAGAAATGCAAAAACGCAGCGATTTCTGTTCCACTTGTATTCAACACAGTCAGCACTGTTTCCATTTCACTGCAGTTTGGTTTCTGCAAAATACTATGCCATTTGTCTCATATGACATTATTTAATGTAAGCTGCATAGCTTACACACGTTTCAATGTAAAGGAAATGTCAAAACACTGTTTAAAAAGATAATTAAGTTTCATCTGTAGGCTTAAAAACAGCAACAACCTTGTGAATGAATACAGTGGAAATTCAGTTCTCAAACGTCTCTGTTGACGTACGATTTGGAACCCGAACACCGAAAACATGGAAGTAATTGCTTCCGTTTTTGAATGCGCCTTGGAAGTTGAACGGCTTCCGATGCGTGCTTTTCTATTTTTTCAATGGATTTTGCCAACCGCCCATTGAACCGTTTGAACGTTCCAGAAGTCGAATGGTCTTCTGGAATGGATTATGTTCAAAAACCAAGGTTTGACTGTATTGATAATGCTTGGCTGATTTCTGCTCTAAATCTCAGCAATTCTGGCTTCCTTTTCCATTTTCATCAGAATCCTCTGACCTCACCACTGCCAGAATGATGTAGTGGCAGGAGGATGAGGAGAAGGAGCTGACCACTGAAGCCATGGTACACTTGGCTCTGCACCTGCCCTCCTCCACCCCCTGTTTTTTGAAACATGGGTGGCAGGAGCAAGGAAAATTATTGGAGGGCCTAAAGAGCTTTGTTGATGACTCTACGCCTAGTTCAACATTCTGTCCCCACTGTGGCCAACCAGCTCTCTACAGAAAGTAGACATGAGTGCAATAGCTCTCTCCCTAGGTTTATTGGTATTCAGAATCATACCATCTCTGACAGTGGAGGCTGCAGATAGCCATCAGAGCTGGTAGCCACTGATAGTCTTCTCCTGCATGCATTTGCCTAATCCTTGTGGGAAGGCCTCCAAGTTGGTAACCATCATCACCTAAAGTGTGATGAGAGCCAGTGTGGTGTAGTGGTTAAGAGCAGTAGATTCGTAATCTGGTGAACCGGGTTCGCGTCCCCGCTCCTCCACATGCAGCTGCTGGGTGACCTTGGGCTAGTCACACTTCTTTGAAGTCTCTCAGCCCCACTCACCTCACAGAGTGTTTGTTGTGGGGGAGGAAGGGAAAGGAGAATGTTAGCCACTTTGAGACTCCTTCGGGTAGTGATAAAGCGGGATATCAAATCCAAACTCTTCTTCTTCAAGTGGGAGCAAATCTCCACTATGAGCTGTGTGAAGAGTTGTCCCAAGTTGTCACAGGGTGGGAGCGGGAGGGAAACTTTCCCGATCCAGTTTCTCCAAACCTTTCCTAATTTTATACACCTTTCTCATGCCCCAAAGTCTTAATTCTTTTTTTCCCTAACCTAAAAAGCCCCAAACATTGCAACTTCCCCACTGTAGAGAATTACTCCAGCACCTTGATCCATTTGGGTGCCCTATTCAGGACTTTAGCAAGTGTCTTATTCCTGTGCCTCTGACATGCCAAACATATGGAGCTACTGTCAAGGTCTACTTGGAGATTATCTTCTCCCTTGTAGGATGTCCGCAGGCAATGAAGAAAGGCACCTCCATGACTACACCGTACATCACGGCTCAGAAGATAAACCCTTGTGTGATGGAGCTGTGCAAATTTTTCCAGCAGTGCCTCTGTGCAAGGGACAGAAGCTATTCAAGAGATGAAGCTATGAGGTAAAAGGTAGAACCGGTCTCACCTTGGTTTTTATCCTAAATTTGGGGAACAGTGAAGGATAATTGAGAACATTGAGTTTGCATGAGGAAGTTCAGACCTATACAATTATAGCAAAGAGTTTTCAAAACATAGAATTCTGGATTCTGTTGGATGGAGAGGTCCCTCTGCCCGCTTCCTCAAGAGCTCTAAGCTTGGGCTGTATTGTCCCATAGCTAAGGTTAGCTACAAAAGATGACACAGTCCAGGTTTTTCCAAGCACTGGATTGCCTCAAGATTCATGTCTTGCCACTCACTGACTGGAAATACCAAATTCACATTTTATGACTGAAAAGTCATGGAGTGCATCTCCAGTGTTGTAGTTGCTGCTGCCTTTGTTCCTATGACCCTGCCATGAGTTTGTGTGGTGGTTCTGTGTAATTGTGGAATGACTAGATGATCAGATCTTATTCTAATCAATATTGCATTGATCTTGTGATTCTGGTTAAATTTTTTAGGTACTGTATTGAAAACTATTCCTGGTTCTTGAAGAATGCAACATACATCTGTGAAAAAGTCAAGAGGGCTGCCCATTCAAGGAGTAAGTAGATGTTCCTCAATGGTGTTTCATAATGTTTTCTTTCTCAAATATAATGGGACAAATTCTCATCTGGCTCGCAGGGTTTTGGGGATGTGGCCTTGAAATGGACAATGGAAAATATTAAGACTAAATTAATTGCATTTAGTACCCACTGAAGTCAATAGGATATGGTTAGCCATGACTACTTTTTCCACAATGACCTTCAGTGGGACATCAGTGAGACTAACTTAATCCAGGTCCATCCTAATGGGTCTACCGGCTAGTAGCTATGGGTAGACCTTGGACTAGGCAGCAGACATTAATTTTCAACAAACAAGTAGACCTGGTGTTCAGCTCTTTTCTCTGCTGCAAACTGAACCCAGATTTCCTCCTTTTTCACAAGATTGCAGGAGAGCTTGCAGGCACCCCAAACCTGAATTCCCTAGGCTTGCCTCCCTTTCCCTTGGACAAAATCTATCTCCTTTCCCACTACCCTTCTGTGATTACAGGACAGGTTAGCTTGACCACAGCTGTTCGTGCACTGGCAACCTCAAGTCTGGATTAACATACAAGGCTCTTTACAGCACCAGGTTACTTAAGAAACCATCATAGACCCAGTAGGGTTTATACTTCACTTCTTGAAGTCCCTAAAACATCAGAAGCCTGCTCCACAGCAACTCAAAACAGGACTTTCACTGTGACTTCCCCTGCTTTGTGGAACAGCATCTCTGTTGAGATCATACAGGTGTTCACTACCTGTATTTTCTAGAAACTACTGAAGACATTTTTTATTTTGACAGGTTTTTCCATCTTGGTGTAATAATAAGAATAATTTTATTATTTATACCCCACCCATCTGGCTGGGTTTCCCTAGTCACTTCATTAGGCATTGATTTTGTATTGTTTAAAAAACCTGTATCTGCCCCTTTTCGGGTATTGTTTTAAAATTGGTTTTGATTGTTGTTACGGTATGTTCGTAAATAGCCTTGACACTGATTTGAAAGGCTATTCAGAAATGGATGACAAGAATACAATACTTTGTGCTTTTGCACAGAATGTTTTCAGAGTGGCTTGCTCCCAGCTGACTTTACTTAGGTACCGTATTTTTCGCTCTATAACACACACCCGACCATAACACGCACGTAGTTTTTAGAGGAGGAAAATCCGTAGGCATGCCACCCGTAGGCATTTCCTCCATAACACGCACAGACATTTCCCCTTACTTTCTAGGAGGAAACTGAACCTGGGGCATTCTGCCTGCAAGGCAGATGCTGTATCATAGAGCTATGGCCTTCCCCATCTTTTGGTTCCCAAGCTTCTCTTCCTCCAGCCCAGCTTGCTGTCTCTAACCTCTGGGTGAAAGGATGGAAGGAAGGAGGGGTGCATGGGTGGCACACAAAGAGGAAGCACAGACAAGCTCATTTAGCTCCTCGCCTTCCTAAGTGATTGCTTATGAGTGGTAGACCCCTGCCATATGGAATATTGCACTTTGCACATGCTCAAGGCACTCAGGAGGTAGAACCAAAGGAGGGTAGTGGGTGGAATCAGAGGATTCTTTTTTTAAGGGTGCCATCAAAGCTACAATTTTGGGAGTGTGAACCATTGCTATATATTAAATATGTGCAAATAAGAGAAGACTGAGAGGTGATATGAGAGCAATCTTCCATTATCTGAAGGGCCGTCACATGGAAGATGGAGCAAGCTGGCTTTCTGCTGCTCCAGAGGGTAGGACTCAAACCAATGGATTCAAGTTTCAAGAAAGGAAATTCCAACTAAACATTAGGAAGAACTTTCTGTGGGAATGTTCAGGGATGCAGGAGAGGATATATTGTTTGATTATGGCCTTTCCAACTTGTGTTAACAAGTTCACAATTTAGTAGAGTAACATCCCCCTTTTTAAACTCACAGCGGATGCGTTTGCTCAGGCTCGCTAAAGCCTCTATAACAACTATTCTGGTATTTCCCCCTTATTCCCTCATAAAAGATAAGACACGACACGGTCTTCTATAAAAGTATAAAAAGAGTTTACTCACATTCTGTTCACAATCGGATCCCAGAAGGCAGACTTAGCTTAGAAAAGTTACATACACCTGGAAACTATCTCATAAGGAGACAGTCCCTTTGTCCTCTCTTGGATGGAGGCCAAGACAGCATCTTTGGCTAAGCAGATGTTGCTTCTTCAATGAAAGTAGTCATAGAGAGAGAGATGGTGGCCAGTCCTATGCATTTGTTACCTGCACAGCTGAGGCCACGCCCACCTCTGGTCACATGCAGAGGAAGTCTGTCCCAGCCCAGAAGGAAACAGGAAGTTTACCTGCTGGCTGGACAAACATTCCTCCCCATGTGTAAACATGTTCACTCTAGGAATGTTGTACTTGACTGCTCTTGTGTTTCACATCCCACACTTTCTAATAGTAGGAGCTGTTCAACTGGGGAACAGACTCCCACAATAGGTGATGGTGTCTCCTTCCTTGGAGGTTTTTAAGCAGAGGTTGGATCACCATCTGTAAGGGATTCTTCAGCTGTGATTCCAGCATTGCAGGGGCCTGGATCAGATGAACCTTTGGGTTCCTTCCAACTCTACATTTCTATGATTCTAAGATTGTTAAGAGCTTCCTCTTTTGCTTTTTCAGCTTTAAAGCAAAAATGCCTTGCAAGCATTTGCAGAGCTATTTAAAGCCCAAAGAGGAGTCATTGCTAAGGAGAAGACTCACACAAACTCTTAGTCTTCATCCCATTATCCAGCGCAAGAAATCACTGCCAGGTATGAAGAAGAAGAAGAAGAAGAAGAAGAAGAAGAAGAAGAAGAAGAAGAAGAAGAAGAAGAAGAAGAAGAGAGGAGAATGAGTTTTTCCCTGTAGTAGCGTAGAATATTTTCCATTCCAAGCACTGATTAAATGAACTGTAATAATAGGAGGTGGAACTCAAGCATGAAACTAAACTTAAATGTTCTTTCTTTTTTTTGGTACATTGTACTTCATAAAGTGTAATCATTAGTATTGTTGCGGGTGCATGTTGAGGGTTGTTAACTGTGGTAAACCAGCTCTGAATAAAAATATGTTCAAGAATTAGATTGTGATAAAATCCTGGAGAACTTTTTTTTTATTATGAAATGGCATATATTTAAGTGAATTGATATGAAATCTATTGCTGTTTCATATCATGTGCAGTATACGAAGAACCTGCTTTAACAATGAGTAGACCATTGGTCCAGTGAGCTCTCAAGGGTTTCAGACAGGAGATATCCTCAGATCTGCCTGGAGATGGCAGTGATTGAATCTGGAACCATTCCATGCTCTGCCACTGAGTTTTGACCCTCCTTGGGACTGTGAGATTTAAATGTGACTTGCGGTGTGAATGGGCAATTTCAGATAAAACTTGTTGTTGTTGTTGTTTAGTCGTTTAGTTGTGTCCGAGTCTTCGCGACCCCATGGACCAGGCACTCTTGTCTTCCACTGCCTCCCACAGTTTGGTCAAACTCATGCTGGTAGCTTCGAGAACACTGTCCAACCATCTCGTCCTCTGTCGTCCCCTTTTCTTTGTGCCCTCCATCTTTCCCAACACCAGGGTCTTTTCCAGGGAGTCTTCTCTTCTCATAAGGTGGCCAAAGTCTTGGAGCCTCAGCTTCAGGATCTGTCCTTCCAGTGAGCACTCAGGGCTGATTTCCTTAAGGATGGATAGGCTTGACCTTCTACATCCTAAAGATAGCATTAGCAGACACACCACTGTACCTCTAGGTGGTGCTAGACTAGCAGGCCCAACTGTTTTGAGCAAGGGGGCGGAGTTAAGGCTCTGTACCAACTCCACAATGGAGAAAGGAGTGTAGATTTTCACAGGCCACAGAGCAAGGGATTGGGGGCGGGGAGATTGGTGGCTTCTCATTTAATACTGGGCGAGATATCAGCTTGGTTGGAAACCTGTTTCCTAAGCAAGTTTATGTCATGCATGAAATGCATTGCCCACCCATGTAACAAAGGACCCAAGCTGTTGATCTCATTACTGGAGCATCACTTCATGAACTGCTGCATAGGAAAAAGGAGGCCGGCCACCTGAGCAGACTTTCCCCATGGCCATCTCAGACAGGTGCAGGAGAGCTGACAGAAGGAGAAGAATCTGAGAGTTGCAGGGCTGTTGTGACCTCTCATTTCACCCCCAGCTCCTTCATCCTAAGAGGAACTAAAACACACATTTTTGCAAGCAATTTTCTGCTACGTCACGAGTCCCACCTTTGCATGCTGTTTTTATGGATCTGTGCATTTTAAGGCTCACTTCCTCCCCTGATATATATACATACAGTGGTACCACAGGTTAAGAACTTAATTCGTTCCGGAGGTCCGTTCTTAACCTGAAACTATTCTTAACCTGAGGTACCACTTTAGCCAATGAGGCCTCTTGCGGACACCGCACCGCTGGAGCACGATTTCTGTTCTCATCCTGAAGCAAAGTTCTTAACCCGAGGTACTATTTTTGGGTTAGCGGACTCTGTAACCTGAAGCGTGTGTAACCCGAGGTACCACTGTACTTGCACGCTGCATTGCAACATTCTGAGAAGTCTAAATTCTGATGGGGGGAGGCATCTCCTGAGTCCTGGGTTTGTGGCGCCACACTCTTGGCCCTGCTTCCAGATATCCACGTTAGTGCGGCCATCTGCAAAGTCAAAAAGGCCATGCACAAGGAGCTGCTACCACAGCCTGAGTGTTTTTGCCAAGCTGGAATTAGTCCTTGGAAACAACACTGCTTGCTTGCCCAGACAGAGAACAGAGAGGTGCATATGTATGTGTTTGTGTGCAGAAACGCCCCTATTGTGCAAAGGTGACATTTGCATTTGTTGCTCCACCGACTCTTGCATCTGGCTCCGTCCACCACTGGCTCCTGGAAGGTTGCCCAGAAGGAAATATGGCCCTCAGGATGAGAAAAGTGCACTACCCTTGTCCGATGTAGTTGCAGTCAACCATGTTAATGTGTAGATGTCTGGAGCAGCTTTCCTCAGCATAATGATCTCAAGAGGTTTGGGACTATAATTTCCATCAGACGCAGCCAGCATGACTGGTGGTCAGGGATGGTGGGAGTTGCAGTCTGGAACAAGAAGAGGGTCACAGGTTTTCAAGGATGGTCTAGATCGTAGAGTTGGAAGGGGATCATTTGGTCTAGACCTTAAAATTAAAAGTCTCATGCTCTACCGGCTGAGCCAAAAGGACACTTGACAGCGGTGAGATTCTTTTTTTCTCTTCTTTTTTAATAATAATTTTTATTAGTTTTCAATTACAATCCAATAATAGCCTCATTATAACAATGCCCATTTATGATACCATCATTAATACCAATTGTTCAAATACTGAATTATATAATTTAGATAAAGTGCCCCCCCTATGCTAGATTGGATGAATTGATTATTTGCTTAATTTCTGCGTTCCAAAATCTTATTGATTTCCATTACATTCGGGTCATAATAATAATCCCTTCTACAACAACTGCAGTATTAATAACTTTTATTTGTGTTGACACATTAAATGATTTATAAAGTTTGAGGCACTCAAACGATATCCTTGTTCTTCCTGTGTGTGGCAATTATTCTGTCTGTGATGTTTCTTCCTGTCCTTGTAAGATGTTATGTGTTTCTTTCCCTCGGTTGTTGCTGTTATCCGCCATGCCTAGGGCGAAGCTGATATCCCACCGTATCCCATTGGATTCAAACCCACGACTCTGGAGAGACTGGTGCCTAAATCCAGTGCCTTAGACCGCTTGGCCACATTACCTTAGAGCAATGGCAGGGAATGTGCCTAATACAGGGGTGCGGCCAGGAATGTGCCCCCAGATATGCCTTCTACGTGCGAATCACACATGAAAGGTGCTATGGCAAAGTAGCAATTTGAACCCGGGTCTACCCAGCTCCAGGCAAGCCCTCTAATCACTGTACTATGCTGGCGTTCTTGCATAGGGAGATAAACAGCACAACGACCCTAAACTTTTAAAGTACTTCTAAAGCCCATAGCTTTCCCTGAAGAATGCTGGGAATTGTAGTTTGTAATGGGTGCTAAAAAATGTAGCTTCACAAGGGGATGAACTACAGACCCCAAATAAAAAAATTCCTTCCAGTAGCACCTTAAAGACCAACTAAGTTAGTTCTTGGTATGAGCTTTCGTGTGCATGCACACTTCTTCAGATACACAGTGTGCATGCACACGAAAGCTCATACCAAGAACTAACTTAGTTGGTCTTTAAGGTGCTACTGGAAGGAATTTTTTTATTTTGACTATGGCAGACCAACACGGCTACCTATCTACTACAGACCCCAAGGTTCTTTGGGGGAAGCCGTGGGACTTAAATATACTTTGTTTTTTAAAAATAAATTTATTTATTTAATTTTCCAAATTAATATTTACATTCACATAGTAACATAATATATAAAATCAAGATTCCCAAGAATCTCTTGGTCTTCCCTCCTCCCTTTTGTGGGTCTTATTGTTAATCCTTTCCGTCTGCGTCTTTTATATTTATCCACATTTTTATATCTCCATTACGTCCATAGTTCGTTGTTTTATTACAAGTGTTATTCCAATCCCATAAATTATAAATTTCCCCCATCCCTTATTGAAGTCTTGGTCTTCCTGATTCCTGATTTAAATATACTTTAGAAGTCCTTCTAGAGCATGCCAGAGTGGTGCATGCTCTAGTTATCTCTCTCTTGGACTACTGCAATGCGCTCTATGTGGGGCTACCTTTGAAGGTGACCCGGAAACTACAACTAATCCAGAACGCGGCAGCTAGACTGGTGACTGGGAGCGGCTGCCGAGACCATATAACACCGGTCTTGAAAGACCTACACTGGCTCCCAGTACGTTCCCAAGCACAATTCAAAGTGTTGGTGCTGACCTTTAAAGCCCTAAACGGCCTTGGCCCAGTATACCTGAAGGAGCGTCTCCACCTGCATTGTTTTGCCTGGACACTGAGGTCCAGTGCCGAGGGCCTTCTGACGGTTCCCTCACTGTGAGAAGCGAACTTACAGGGAACCAGGCACAGAGCCTTCTCAGTAGTGGCACCTGCCCTGTGGAACACCCTCCCACCAGATGTCAAAGAGAAAAACAACTACCAGACTTTTAGAAGACACCTTAAGGCAGCCCTGTTTAGGGAAGCTTTTAATGTTTAATAGGTTATTGTATTTTAGTGTTCTGTTGGAAGCTGCCCAGAGTGGCTGGGGAAACCCAGCCAGGTGGGCAGGGTATAAATAATATATTATTATTATTATTATTATTATTATTATTATTATTATTATTATTATTATTATAATGGCAGAAGCACAACAGGAAAGCAGCAAACTGAGCCTCCCAGGGGAGGGAGCTCCATAATGTTGGTGCCACAACCAAAAAGACCCTGCTTGCAACTAAGGTCTCTCTTTGGCTGGTACAGCGAATCTCACAGCGCAGGGTTGGAATGGGAGTGGAAACAGTGGCAGACAGTGGCGTCTCAGATTTAGGTGGGACCCTGTGTGACGCGAACCCCTCCTGCCTTCACTTGGACTTCACTTGGACTTCATAGTTGTGGCGCCTGCTGCAGCACACCAGAAGCTCTGTGCTCCCTGCCTTTGTTGGAAAGATGAGTTTTTAAAAAGGAAGTGTGTTGCGGGTCGGTGGAGATGAATTGCTGGGCCTTTTTGGTTGTGGCTCTTTGGCACACTTTCGCCTGCTCGCCCCACCACCTTCCCTTGCCTCCTGGCATTTGACGAAGACCTGGCTCTTCAAGAAAGTTTTTTGACTTTTCTTTGTAGCATTCTGTTTATGCTCTTTTGATTATCATTTATTTTTTCTTTCAAAAAACCTGCAATCCACTTTTATTTCCTGTTCTAAAAAAAGTGGGACAATTTTTTTCATACGTGTGTATGTGTGTCTATCTCTCTATCTCTCTATCTCTCTATCTCTCTATCTATCATCTATATCTATCTATCTATCTATCTATCTATCTATCTATCTATCTATCTATCTATCTATCTATCATCTATCTATCTATCATCTATCTATCATCTATCTATCTATCTATCTATCTATCTATCTATCATCTATCTATCTATCTATCTATCTATCTATCTATCTATCTATCATCATCTATCTATCTATCTATCTATCTATCTATCTATCTATCTATCTATCTATCATCTATCATCTATCTATCTATCTATCTATCTATCTATCTATCTATCTATCTATCTATCATCTATCTATCTATCATCTATCTATCATCTATCTATCTATCTATCTATCATCTATCTATCTATCTATCTATCTATCTATCTATCTTTCTACAGGTATCTATCATCTATCATCTATCATCTGCCTGCCTCTGACCCACACACCCTAAAGACCCTTTAATTTTGTTTTTCCCCCAACACTCTCTGTCCTTTTCAACACTTGGAGAAACCAGGGGATCCAAATCAGTCTAGATTTTCACCTGTCTCTCAACATGGAACATTGTCTCTTATTAAGTTCTTACCGCCACCGTCACGTGACTTGGCAGGAGAGGGATAACAGAGGGGCAATTGTTGTTTAATTACAACAGGGCCTGTATTATTCCGGCAACTCGCAGTCCCCTGGAGAGAAGGCCTATTTAATATAGCCCCAAGTATATAAATGATCTATAATGTTAAACCTCGCCGCGGCGAGCATTGTGACCTGCACAAACCTCATGAAAGGGCCGATTGAGAAAGCTTAAAGTGGGGTTGACGAAGAAAGTGGTCACATGGGTGAGGGGGGATAGCCAAGCAAAAGTATAAATCACTAAGCCCTAACCTTCTTTAAAGACCATTTCCTCCTTCCCATCTCCTTTAGAGCAATATCCCTCAAGGTAAGTTGTGCGCTTTTGGTTGGAAGGGGATCTTACGTGATGATGAGCGGATCTGAACTGGCACCCTGATCTTAAAGCAGTTGACTTGGAAGGATGGAAACTCCAGCGGCCGTAAGGGAACAAGGCAGCCGTCCTCAGCATGCGGACTTGAATTAGTCCAGTTGAACCCAGTTGAGATAACTTCTTCCAAAGAATCATGTGCAGGATTGCATTTTAGTGATGGTCAGATCTGTCGATTTCAGTTTCTCATTTTTTCCAGTTGCTAGTTCTCCACTTTTCCACGTTTTACTTTGCTATTATTATTATTATTTAAAAAGTCTTCATGGAAATCACCAGCATTTTAGTACAAAACTCTCCTAATTTCCACATTTTTGTAAGGCAATTTCCCCACATATCATGCATTTGGCGTGGTATTTTCACTATCTATGTATATGTACTGCTTTTGCATTTATTTGGCTGGAGAACTGCATTTGGAGAAGTGAGAATTTCAAAGGGATGGTTGTATTTCAGTTTGTGTATTAATTCGTAAGGTACCAGTTAGGTTGGTTTGCCTCTCAATGTGATCTGAATCGAATTTCTCCTCCATCCCTGATTTGCGTTGCACTTTACCTTCGAGGCAGAAGGTGTGATTTAGATTCTAATCATGTGTGCAGCATGATCCTATGTGTGATGAAAACTCAGCAGTAGGGTCAGGGATCCAAGCAAGGATTGATCTGGAAGAAGCTGGTTGATGTAGTCACAAAACTGTTTGGGGTTTTTTGAATTGGATGGGCCCTTGGAGTAGGGTTGCCATATTTCAGAAAGTGAAAATCCTTTCTGACAAAGTTGTTGAGCTTTTGAGCTACGTATTTCTTTTAGGAAATTCTTCTGAAATGGGTTGCCTTATGTCCGGATTTTCCCAGACATTGCTTCCTACTGCTGTATTCCGTCTATAGCAACTCTACCTTGGAGATTCTTGAGGTAGCAATTGTAGATAAGAGATTGGTTGATCTCAAGAGGTCTGCTGAAATTTGAAATTCTGCCCCTGTGTGTCCCACCCACTGTCTTTTTCACACTATTTGATTTTTTTAAAAAAAATCTTTATAGCCTTTTTTTCCCTTTTCATGAACAGAAAAGCTCTAAGTGCTTTTATTCTCTCCTTTTGTGAGCAGTTACTTCCACAGACAAGCTGACTGTTGCATCACTGTTGCCAGTTCTTAGGTTCCTATGCTGAAATACTTTCAGGGACTAATATTCTCTTTTGTCGTTGAATAGTGGAATGAACTGAGGAGACATAAATAATCTGATGGCTTTTCAATGGGGCAGCTATATTGTATTACCTTCAAAGGAAATACGCACGCCCGGTCTAACATTTTACTTAATTCACCAGGCAAGATTCCTGAAAAACAATGATGGTTATTCTCCTGGTGAATATGTTGATGGTATTGCATAGTGGTGGTAAGTGGAAAATAATGTTCCTGTTTCTCAAGCTCTAGTCATCATTCTGTATGGACGTTTTGCGTCAAGCATGCCTCGAGAACTGTTTAGGCTCTTACAGCAGAACTTCCCAGCCTTGTATCCACAGAATCGGTCAGGTTGCATGTTCCTTTATCCATGGACATTGGCCATGTTTAATGGGGATTATGGGAGCTGGAACATTCGGAATACCATTACAACATCTGGGGACCCAAGGTTAGAGAAGGCTGCTCTATAGTAAGAACTGATGATGATGATGATGATAAAACACATATAGGTACATACAACTCTGATCTTAAATCTCCACTAACTTGTGGGACATCTCTGGGAGAAGAAAGGGCTAAGGAGGAAACCCTACACAAATCCAGAGCAGAGTCCCTAATATGGTTGGATGGCATCTTGTATGCCTGCTTCTGGCAACTGCTGCAGCCCAGCTGGTGCCAAACGTCTTGCTCTGCTTTCCTTTGGACCACATCAATGAGGCCGAGAGGGGGGTCTTGTCTTTTGGGCAGTCCAGGACCTCCATGCACACTACCCAGGCTTGCATCCCAGGGAGGTCACTTCAGTACTGCTAACACAGCTGTTAGACTTCACCCCTGACCTTAAACGGCCTCGGCCCAGTATACCTGAAGGAACGTCTCCACCCCCATCATTCTGCCTGGACACTGAGGTCCAGCTCCGAGGTCCTTCTGGCGGTTCCCTCACTGCAAGAAGCAAAGCTACAGGGAACCAGGCAGAGGGCTTTCTTGGTAGTGGTGCCCACCCTCTGGAATGCCCTCCCACCAGATGTCAAAGAGATAAACAACTACCTAACATTTAGAAGGGAAGTTCAGGGAAGTTTTTAATATGTGACATTCTAATGTATTTTTAATCTTTGTTGGAAGCCGCCCAGAGTGGCTGGGGAAACCCAGCCTGAAGAGTGGGGTACAAATAAATTATTATTATTATTATTATTATTATTATTATTATTATTATTATTATTATTATTTTATTGCCCCTGGAGGCTCACTCCATTGTCTCTTGAGACAGGTGGATGCCAACAGGTGATGAACACATGACAAGGTTGCAATGCTCTGCAGACGTATCCATAAGTAGGCCTAGAGGAAGTCAGTAAAACCCACCTCTATCTGAGTAGAACACAAAGATCAAGCTGTCAGCCAAACAGTAAAATAAAATAATTGTGTATTAAACATAATTAGATTTTTTTTAAAAAATTATCAGATCAATGCATCGGCTGCTGAGAGATGTATCAGTTCCTTCTAACTTTTGGGAATAGCCCTACGTATTACAATGGCCTGTGTATTTTCTGATATACAGAAGTTGTGTAAGAGAAGAAGTCTCTATTCACTTCAGTAGAGGGTTCACTTCAGAGAGTGTCCCACCATCACAGTGAATGGGAAGTTTCTCACAGCTATATGGAGCTGCTAAACCAAGTTAAAAGTCTACACAAAATGTACTAAAATCCTACAAAAACCACAAGTGTAGTCCCCCCCCCTTAAATTAAAGTGAATCAAATATTTTTGTAAATGTTGATTACGTTATAAATAATTCTTCCTCCCTATACTTTTTCACACCCATCCAAATTTCTGGGTAAGGTGATGTTTTACAGACTTATTCTCTCCCCCCCACCCCCATTTCAGTGAAGCTGGTTGGAGTAAGGTGAAAATTGAACCTGGAAATTTGATCTTAGTGTCACTGATGTGCAGATAATTCCCACCGATTTCAGAAAGAACTGACTTTGAAGTCTCCGCAACA
Source organism: Podarcis bocagei (assembly GCF_964188305.1). Lineage (NCBI taxonomy): Eukaryota > Metazoa > Chordata > Lepidosauria > Squamata > Lacertidae > Podarcis > Podarcis bocagei. The sequence goes on along the minus strand of NC_138133.1, from coordinate 81,928,013 downwards.
GATGGCTGGGGTTATTATTATCTGTCGGATACATGTGCCTTCAGTTCCTAATATGCAACCTGGTCCTGGGTACACAACACACTTACACATTTTAAGTTCATCTTGAATTTCATTTCAGTGAATGTTTAATATAGAAATAGCAAAGGTACCGGTAAATGCAGGAAGTCAACCAAGAGATATAGAGAAGAGGAGAGCAAGTAAGAGATGCACTTTGGATATTGCAATGGAGACCAACAAATGAGTCGATGAAAATTGGCTTCAGGCACTCTATTGATTAATCTTTCTGTTTTAATTTGTGCTCCTTCTGAACGGAACTGGTGAGACAGGAGGTCAAGGATCAGAGACACCAGCAATTCCAATGGATCTTCCGCACGCAGCAGAAAGAGACCTAAGTAAGAAGCTCTTGTTCTGTATCTGTCCAATAGCAACAGAACCCCTGAATATGGGGCGTTGCATGTACATCTTGGCCAAGTATTGCTGCCTACACTGGCAATAGCTCCTCCAGGTCTCAGGCAGGCTGCGATGGCTGGTGTCCATTGGGTAGGGCAGATGCCAGGGAGACCACCAGCAGGTGGCATCAATGACAGGCTGTATGCAAGGAGGCAGGTAGGCATGGACCAGGTGAGGGCTGACTGAGGTTGCTGCAGCAGTGCCCCATTTTTTCTTAATGGACCAAGTTCCACTGCAGCTGCCAACCAAAGGCGGCCCAGCCCATTTTGCCACCTGCGGCAAAATGGAAAATGGCACCTCCTACCCCATGGCGGGTGGCGCTGTGGGTTAAACCACAGAGCCTAGGACTTGCTGATCAGAAGGTCGGCGGTTAGAATCCCCGCAATGGGGTGAGCTCCCGTTGCTCGGTCCCTGCTTCTGCCAACCTAGCAGTTCAAAAGCACATCAAGTGCAAGCAGATAAATAGGTACCGCTCTGGCGGGAAGGTAAACGCCATTTCCGTGCGCTGTTCTGGTTTGCCAGAAGCGGCTTAGTCATGCTGGCCACATGACCCGGAAGCTGTATGCCAGCTCCCTTGGCTAATAAAGCGAGATGAGCGCCGCAAACCCAGAGTCAGCCACAACTGAACCTAATGGTCAGGGGTCCCTTTACCTTTACTTTACCCCACTGCTGTGCTCCACTTCTTCTGCTCCTGCTGTTCCCTAGCTCTTGCTGAACTTAAAGGAGCCAGAGAGCTCCTCAAAGTCTTGCTGCTTGCTTGGCTTCTCCTCCAGGGGCAGGGAAGATGAGCTGCAATGTTGCACACTGGAACGCCTCCCTCTCAGTGATGGATGCAAGGGGTCAGGTGGGTCGAGTGCTGCCTCTTGCATTTCTGCCACCTGAGTGGCATGGGCCATCTGTGTTTCCAGCTCTGTTGCCCTCTGGGATCTTCTTTACTGGAGATACCGGAGATATAGGACTAGGGATAATGCAGGCATAAGACTGAACTTCTTGGACCATCTGCATGCAAAGTATGCGCTGCCGCTAAACTATTGCCCTTTACCTGAAAGGGCTGAATTGTTTGCTTACAAGAGGTGGAGTTTAAGAATGGATTCAGACAACCAGTTTGTCCCAGTGAGAATTGCCTTCAGCAGTTTCCAAGGGATGGGGATTTAGTGGAACCTATGCAGGTGGTGCTGTGGTGTAAACCACTGAGCCTTGGGCTTGCCGATCGGAAGGTGGTCGGTTCGAATCCCCGTGACGGGGTGAGCTCCCGTTGCTTTGTCCCAGCTCCTGCCAGTCTAGCAGTTTGAAAGCATACCAGCATGAGTAGATAAATAGGTACTGCTGCGGCAGGAGGGTAAACATCGTTTCCATGCGCTGCTCTGGTTTCTCCAGAAGTGGCTTAGTCATGCTGGCCACATGACCTGGAAAAACTGTCTGTGGACAAACGTCGGCTCCCTCAGCCAGTAAAGCGAGATGAGCGCTGCAACCCCAGAATCGTCTGCGACCTGACTTAACTGTCAGGGGTCCTTTACCTTTACCTTTTTATGCAGACTTAGCTCTTGCTGAAGTGCACTGTTTCATATTGCAGTAGAGGGCATCAAATGCCTATGTTATCCAGGGTATCCTTCTCCCTGACACACTTGGTTTCTGCATGCAGGGAGCTTATGTTTCATGACAACATCCCCACACTGGCGGAGTGGACAGTCTAGAAAAAGACATATGTTGTGATTCCTCTGCCTGTGCCAATTGATTCTAGATCAGCTAGGAGGGTCCAATGAACAATGCTATGGGCTCTGATGTTTTTCAGATCAGCTGCAAAAATGCATCATTCCCAAATGGTGGCTGCTAAACCCATCGACTAGAGCTGCAGCTGTGTTGCATATCCACACTACAGATGAGAATATTACCTGTAGCGAGGAATAATGAACAATAATCATAGCCTGAGCAGGGGTTGGGTGGCAGAGGTTTCCCAGAAGTCCATCATACGTTAGCTGGCTTTGTCATTTTAAATATTTTCTGAATTTCCTTCCTGTGGCATTCCCACCCAGAGCCAAGACCAGTTTCTAACTGTACAGCCTCGCTGCCTTGGGTTGGGTTTGTTGGTCACTCTAAAGTGTGACAGAATACTGGGAGAGTGGTACAGAATGTTGGAAAACGGTTCATTTTTTTGTGATTATCCCACAATTTAGTTTGTAGATGAAATGAAATAGATGAGAGGTGGGCATGTATAACCTTTAACATTTTAAAACTTTTTACATTCAGATAACATTACATTCTTCAACGGGGTCTTTGCAAACGTGGAAGGTGTTGCGTTGTTCTTTGGTAAGTGAACATCGTTCTTTTTTTAAAAAAAAATCAGGCTCGTTTTAAAGGGAGAACACTTCCTGACACTTAAATATCTGCACGTTTGTTTGTGTGCATGACTTTGAATTGTGGACATATCTGACTGTGCCTATGTGCATGTTGTTGTTTAGTCATTTAGTCGTGTCCGACTCTTCGTGACCCCATGGACCAGAGCACGCCAGGCACTCCTATCTTCCACTACCTCCCGCAGTTTGGTCAGACTCATGTTTGTAGCTTCGAGAACACTGTCCAACCATCTCGTCCTCTGTCGTCCCCTTCTCCTTGTGTCCTCCATCTTTCCCAGCATCAGGGTCTTTTCCAGGGAATCTTCTCTTCTCATGAGGTGGCCAAAGTATTGGAGCCTCAGCTTCACGATCTGTCCTTCCAGTGAGCACTCAGGGCTGATTTCCTTAAGAATGGATACGTTTGATCTTCTTGCAGTCCATGGGACTCTCAAGAGTCTCCTCCAGCACCATAATTCAAAAGCATCAATTCTTCAGCGATCAGCCTTCTTTATGGTCCAGCTCTCACTTCCATACATCACTACTGGGAAAACCATGGCTTTAACTACATGGACCTTTGTTGGTAAGGTGATGTCTCTGCTTTTAATGATCCTGTCTAGGTTTGCCATCTCCTTTCTCCCAAGGAACAGGGGTCTTTTAATTTCGTGACTGCTGTCACGATCTGCAGTGATCATGGAGCCCAAGAAAGTAAAATCTATCACTGCCTCCATTTCTTCCCCTTCTATTTGCCAGGAGGTGATGGGACCAGTAGCCATGATCTTAGTTTTTTTGATGTTGAGCTTCAGACCATATTTTGCGCTCTGCTTTTTCACCCTCATTAAAAGGTTCTTTAATTCCTCCTCACTTTCTGCCATCAAGGTTGTGTCATCTGCATATCAGAGGTTGTTCATATTTCTTCCGGCGATCTTAATTCCGGTTTGGGATTCATCCAGCCCAGCCTTTCGCATGATGAATTCTGCATATAAGTTAAATAAGCAGGGGGACAATATACAGCCTTGCCGTTCTCCTTTCCCAATTTTGAACCAATCAGTTGTTCCATATCCAGTTCTAACTGTAGCTTCTTGTCCCACATAGAGATTTCTCAGGAGACAGATGAGGTGATCAGGCACTCCCATTTCTTTAAGAACTTGCCATAGTTTTCTGTGGTCGACACAGTCAAAGGCTTTTTCATAGTCAATGAAGCAGAAGTAGATGTCTTTCTGGAACTCTCTAGCTTTCTCCATAATCCAGCGCATGTTTGCAATTTGGTCTCTTGTTCCTCTGCCTCTTCTAAATCCAGCTTGCACTTCTGGGAGTTCTCGGTCCACATACTGCTTGAGCCTGCCTTGTAGAATTTTAAGCATAATCTTGCTAGTGTGTGAAATGAGTGCAATTGTGCGGTAGTTGGAGCATTCTTTGGCACTTCCCTTCTTTGGGATTGGGATGTAGACTGATCTTCTCCAATCCTCTGGCCACTGCTGAGTTTTCCAAATTTGCTGGCATATTGAGTGTAGCACCTTGACAGCATCATCTTTTAAAATTTTAAATAGTTCAGCTGGAATATCATCACTTCCACTGGCCTTGTTATTAGCAATGCTTCCTAAGGCCCATTTGACTTTACTCTCCAGGATGTCTGGCTCAAGTTCAGCAACCACACTACCTGGGGTGTACGAGACATCCATTTCTTTCTGGTATAGTTCCTCTGTGTATTCTTGCCACCTCTTCTTGATGTCTTCTGCTTCTGTTAGGTCCTTTCCACTTTTGTATTTTATTATGGTAATCTTTGTACGAAATGTTCCTTTCATATCTCCAATTTTCTTGAACAGATCTCTGGTTCTTCCCATTCTATTGTTTTCCTCCATTTCTTTGCATTGCTCGTTTAAGAAGGCCTTCTTGTCTCTCCTTGCTATTCTTTGGAATATTCTGCATTCAATTTCCTGTATCTTTCACTATCTCCTTCGCATTTTGCTTGCCTTCTCTCCCCTGCTATTTGTAAGGCCTCGTTGGACAGCCACTTTGCTTTCTTGCATTTCCTTTTCATTGGGATGGTTTTAGTTGCTGCCTCTTGTATAATGTTACGAGCCTCCATCCATAGTTCTTCAGGCACTCTGTCCACCAAATCTAAATCCTTAAACCTGTTCCTCACTTCCACTGTGTATTCATAAGGGATTTGACTTAGACTGTATCTTGCCGGCCCAGTGGTTTTTCCTACTTTCTTCAGTTTAAGCTTGAATTTTGCTATAAGAAGCTGATGATCTGAGCCACAGTCAGCTCCAGGTCTTGTTTTTGCTGACTGTATAGAGCTTCTCCATCTTTGGCTGCAGAGACTATAATCAATCTGATTTCGATGCTGCCCATCTGGTGATGTCCATGTGTAGAGTCATCTCTTGTGTTGTTGGAAAAGAGTGTTTGTGATGACCAGCTTGTTCGCTTGGCAGAACTCTATTAGCCTTTGCCCTGCTTCATTTTGAACTCCAAGGCCAAACTTGCCAGTTGTTCCTTTTATCTCTTGACTCCCTACTTTAGCATTCCAATCCCCTATAATGAGAAGAACATCCTTCTTTGGTGTCATTTCTATAAGGTGTTGTAAGTCTTCATAGAATTGGTCAATTTCAGTTTCTTCAGCACCAGTGGTTGGTGCATAAACTTGGATTACTGTGATGTTAAAAGGTCTGCCTTGGATTCGTATCGAGATCATTCTATCATTTTTGAGATTGCATCCCAGTACAGCTTTTGCCACTCTTTTGTTGACTATGAGGGCCACTCCATTCCTTTTACGGGATTCTTGCCCACAGTAGTAGATGTGATGGTCATCCGAACTGAATTCACCCATTCCCGTCCATTTTAGTTCACTGATGCCCAGGATGTCAATTTTTATTCTTGCCATCTCATTTTTGACCACATCCAACTTACCAAGGTTCATGGTTCTTACATTCCAGGTTCCTATGCAATATTTTTCTTTACAGCATTGGACTTTCCTTTCGCTTCCAGACATATTTGCAACTGAGCGTCCTTTCGGCTTTGGCCCAGCTGCTTCATCAGCTCTGAATCTACTTGTACTTGTCCTCTGCTCTTCCTCAGTAGCATGTTGGATGCCTTCCGACCTGAGGGACTCATCTTCCAGCATCATAACTTTTATATGCCTGTTGTCTTTGTCCATAGAGTTTTCTTGTCAGGGATACTGGAGTGGCTTGCCAGTTCCTGCTCCAGGTGGATCACGTTTGGTCAAAACTCTCCACTATGACCTGTCCATCTTGGGTAGCCCTGCACGGCATAGCTCATAGCTTCTCTGAGTTCTTCAAGCCCCTTCACCACGGCAAGGCAGTGATCCATGAAGGGGGCCTATGTGCATAATCCAGAACAAAAAAAGTGGTGCTGTGTATCAGGAAGAGAACTGCTGCAGCGTGACAGGCTGCGTTTCAGAATTCCAATCTTCCATTCCCTCACCCCTTGGTCCTGTATACCTGAAGGAGCATCTCCACCCCCATCGTTCAGCCTGGACACTGAGATCCAGCGCCGAGGGCCTTCTGGCGGTTCCCTCATTGTGAGAAGTGAGATTACAGAAAACCAGAGAGAGGGCCTTCTCGGTATTGGCGCCCACCCTGTGGAATGCCCCCCCCCATCAGATGTGAAGGAAATAAGCAGCTATCTTATCTTTAAAAGACATCTGAAGGCAGCCCTGTTTAGGGAAGTTTTTAGTATTTAATGCTGTATTGTTTTTAACACTTGATTGGGAGCCTCCCAGAGTGGCTGGGGAAACTTAGCCAGATGGGCGGGGTAAAAATAATAAATTATTATTATTATTATTTCCTACTTGGCCACACAACAGTCAGCATTCCATGCCCACTGACCCCTTTCCATCCTCATTGGGCTGTTTTTATCCCTCACCCTTAAGAGATTTTTTTCTAAAGGTTTATTTTCCTACTCCCCCCCAAGCATGCTGATATCTCCCTCTTCTGTATGGGTGGAAGAGCTTTGGCTACTGAAGCAATGCCACTCACTTGCCAGTCTCCCACTTTCCCAAACAAACTTGGAGAGAATTCATGCTGGAGAGGACCTGCTGGGAATAAATGAGTCTGTATAAGTCTGATCATTAGGGTTGAGGAATATCATTTTCTGTTGGGAGGCATGGGATTTAGAGTTTCCTCTGCCTCCCTGTCCAATTTACTGAATCGGCATGATTGAAGTTACTCAGTTAGGAGGCACCGGGAAACTGCAAACCCCCATGCATCCCAGAAGGAAATGTGCCCCTCAATATGCTTGGGACCATGCAGGCCATAAGAGCTCTCACATCACTCTCCCTACTTTACAATGGTTACTTGGGGAACTGGCATGGGGGTCAGGAGAACATAGGAATCTGCACTATACAGAATCAGACCACTGGTTCGTCTAGCTTTGTGCTGTCTATACCAATTGGTGGTAGCTCTCCAGGGTTTCAGGCAGCGCTGTCTCCCAGCAGATGCTCTACCACTGAGCTATCCTTCTCCAAAGGGTGGTCTCCTTGAGGTATGTGTGTGTGTGTTTCTGAGGATTCTCTGGAAAGCCTCCAAAATAACAATTTATGAGATGAGCCCGGTTGACTCACTACAAACAACCTTCAGACTCTGAATTCACATTATGGTTGTCCCTGCAGACTGTTTGGGTTCTCAGTTCACCTGGCTCCAGTCCATCTTTACCAGCTTCCCTGCGCTGCTCAACTTTGTGAGCAAAATGAGGTGTGTGACCGGCATTTGCCCGAGAGATTTCGAAGACTACGGCTGCACCTGCCGATTTGAAATGGAGGGTCTCCCCGCAGATGAGTTTGATGGGTGAGTCTGGAATATTCATGATTACATTCCCATTTTGCAGAGGTTTTGTGAGGGACGCCTGTCCGTGTCTGGTTGCTTGCTGTAACAACGGCCTGTAAGACTACAGAGTCATAGAATCATAGAGTTTGAAGGGACCCCGAGGGTCATCTAGTCCAACCCCCTGCAATGCAGGAATCTCAGCTAAAGCATGGCCACCCAACCTCTGCTTAAAAATCTCCAAGGAATGAGAGTCCACCACCTCTTGAGGGAGACTGTAAGGTAAAGGTAAAGGGACCCCTGACCATTAGGTCCAGTTGCGGACGACTCTGGGGTTGTGGCGCTCATCTCACTTTATTGGCCGAGGGAGCCGGTGTACAGCTTCCGGGTCATGTGGCCAGCATGATTAAGCCACTTCTGGCGAACCAGAGCAGCGCACGGAAATGCCATTTACCTTCCCACCGGAGCGGTACCTATTTATCTACTTGCACTTTGACGTGCTTTCGAACTGCTAGGTTGGCAGGAGCAGGGACCGAACAAAGGGAGCTCACCCCGTCGCAGGGATTCGAACCGCTGACCTTCTGATCGGCAAGCTCTAGGCTCTGTGGTTTAACCCACAGCGCCACCCGCGTCCAGGAACATTAATTCTGACTTTGTTGACTGCCTGGGACTGTAAAAACAAGAGGCTGCCATGCATTATAGCCTGGTTCACATGTCACCTTAAATCTAGGGTGGATAACCTTTGATAACCAACAGAAGTCCAAATTGTTGGAAAAACGCCCGGGAAGGCTGCCAACTTCCCAAGTCTTTGGAGCGTCTCTCTGGTGGTCCTCTCTGGCTATAAATCTCCTTCATTCCAGAGAGACCGGTGATAGGCAACCCATCTCTCCTAAAAAGACCACACCAGTCTTCTGGCATATCATAGCAGAAGAAAGACTCAATTGTAGTTCTAAACTACTTTATTTACAGTCTATATACAGAGACTCCGTCAGTATTTCTGTGCTCTCTGAACCCCGGTACAGAACTGTGACACACACAGAAGTGAAACTCAGTACTCAGAAGAAAGAGATAATACAGACTTCCTTTCTCACGCTCTCTCAGACACTCACATGATGTATACAATCACAGTACCACTCACTGAAGCAGCTCGGATAGATAAAAATCCTAACACGAATTTGGGCTGAAATGCTTTCTGGACTATAGATCTATAGGCACACTTTACCCTAGCAGCCCATGAAGTGGATTGGGCACCTGGTAGGACTAGGTCCCTCAAGACCAAGGTTCAAATTCCCTCCCACCCATGAAACCCACTGAGTTACCTTGGGCTACTCACAGTCCCTTGGACTGTCCTACCTCACAGGGTTGTTTTATTAGGACAAAATGGGGGCGAGGAGAACCGTATGTGCCACCTTGAGATCGTTTGGGGAAAGGTGGGACATGAATGTAATAAGAATGTTCAAAATAAATAAATAAAATTAGTGTTTTAGTGCACTTTTGGAGGGAGGGGTGACTAGAGAGTCGCACCACGGAATTCAGATAAGTGTGAATGCTGAAGTGTTACAGTTCACGTCTTTTTTCGGGAAGTGAAAATTAGGTATTAAAATGCAAACTAAACAGATTAAGTGGCTAAGCCAAGAATCACATTCTGAATAGCCTTATATTAATTATTTGATTGTCACACCCCCAACACCTGCATGCCAAACAAGCTGCTGTTTTGAGCATCGCAAGTGTTACGAAGAAGCAACAGAAGAAGAATGTGTGTGGGACCCTGCAAAGATTTCGACGGATGTCAGCTGCCTCACCAAAAACATCACCTGCGGTAAGATTGAGGGCTTTGTAATAAATGCTATGAATGCTTCGTACCCGTTCCCACTCCTCTCCCAAGGTTCCTTTGCCTTCAGATGAATAGGCCTCTAAGACACACCTATTCTGGCTTGCTTTTTGTCTGGTGGGCTAAATGTTATGAGCAGTGCCAGGCAAATTCTAAGAACTGTTCAGCACTACAGTAAGCCTGCAACTTACACAGCGGCTATATTTTGGGGATTGCCCCTAAAGCCAAAATCACATCTAGTCCAAACCCACTGGTTCAATGGTGAGTGAGACTGCCAAAGTATTTGTCCTGGAATATTATTTCTAATTATTATTATTATTATTACTACCCACATTATTAGCTCCAGAATGGATCCAATTCGCATCCAGAGGCACCACTGTACTGTGTTCCAGAATGTTGGACTATTGTCCTTTGTTTCTTTCTCTCTTTGCTGTCTGACGAGAAAGAGGAAGGAGTTAAGTCAGAATGCTCCGAGTGTATTGCAGTCATACCTCTTGTTATGTTTGCTTCATGATACATTTTTTCAGGTTGAATCCCGCGGCAACCCGGAAGTACTGGAAAGGGTTACTTCCGGGTTTCGCCACTCGTGCATGCACAGAAACGCAAAATGATGTCACGCACATGCACAGAAGCAGTGAATTGTGACCCACTCGTGCGCAGACGCGCAGATGCAGGCTGCGTTTCTTTCAGGTTGCGAACGGGGTTCCGGAACAGATCCCGTTCACAACCAGAGGTACCACTGTATATGTAAATAAAGCTGATTAGCCAAAAATGCTGTGCTGCTGAGTTCTGTTACACAAACTGCAAATACTCTGCAGGATCGTAAGTGTGCTGATGCTTTTTGGTATCAGTTGCTGTGATGTTCGGGCTGGAGAAAGCTTTTGTAGCTCTTGAACAATCGACCAGGAGGGAGGGAACATGCCAGTTGGGCATGTGTCTCTGCCAGGGTCCGACACACGAGTAGGATGATCCTAACAGCTGGCACGGAGGTGACTTTTGCATATAGCCCACAAATTCTCAATGGGATTTACGTCCGGGGAATTCCCTGGCCAATCAAGTACCTGTATTTGCTGCTCAGTCGTGAATTTCTTCACCACTTTCGATGAGTGACTGGGGGCTAGGTGCTGCTGCAATATCCCAGTACCGCCAGGATACCTCTTTTCCAGCTCTGGAATAATTCTCTTTCGTGGAACCTCAATATATTGTGGCGAGCGCATTTTTCCTTCTATTGGCTGCAGGCTTTCGACATCATAATAACTGAAGCATCCCTAAAACATCTTCTTTTATGGGTGCTTGGCAGACTGATTGATGTGGCATAGAAAACATGCTTTGTTTCAATTAATTTGCACAATGGTGTACTTAGGTCTCCGCACAATCATTGGCCCGTCATTCTCTTATGCATGGAAGAGTCCTATGCTTTGCATCATTGTTCATGGAGGCTTCCTTCTAACATGCACTGAATGTGGTAAGCTGCTGTGGTCAAATTGCACAACATTGGGGGATTTGGGTGAAACACCCCCCCCCCCAGTCCTTGTGAGCTTTCAGCACATGACTGCATTTGTGATAATCTTTTTGCATGCCCTTCCTATGTGATCACAACAAATCCCTGTGGTCCTATGTGAATGATTGTATTCCTATGAATGTGTATTCCTATTGGGGTTTTCACTATACTACATGTTTTAGTTTAGATTCAGATTCTTCTTCTTTTTTTTAAAAAAAATTGCTTATTCCATTTCCAGGTGGCATTTTGGTTTTATCTACTGGCAGATTATAATATTTTCAGAGGTGCAGCTGATTTTTGCATGTATAGTTTCCTGAAGAGAATCCTGTCCAAATCAGCAATTGGAAAGAAAAGAATTTCATATCAGCATGAGTTTTCCAGTGTATTAGAACCATCTCTCACTGTGAACTGTTCTCAGTCTTGAACTCATTCCATGCTGGTTGAATAGTGTGGGAGGCACAATATACACTCTCAGCTACAAAACGAAATGCACTTCTCCAGGTCAAAACCTTATAGAGAGAAGGCAGATTGTGGAAACAGATACCTCAATAGTACTTTGTATGTTGATCTCTCCAACCCCCCTCAATTTCGGTTTTCTTTCGTCTCCAGAGTCTGACGATGCCTGTGAACGCCTTCTCTGCAACTGTGACAAGGCAGCTATTGAATGCTTTCTGCATTCCCACATTAACTCTTCCTTGAACAGCATGGATGTTTCACTCTGTCCCTCTCTGGTTACAGGTGAGAATATAAAAGAGAAACTCTGAGATCTTGTTTCCTCGGCGGTCTGTAGATGTCCCTGTTCCCTGATTTGAATTTTAATGAACTGTATTCTTGCAAAGTTAATTTGTTGCTACTGGCTATTATGTCACACGTCAGCAAAAAAATTTTGTGTCTGGGTCTGGGTTTCAGTGAGTGAAAAGTACAAGCCAATGGTTTTAAGACTGCTTTCCAGGGAATTAGGCTTATCAAAGGTTCCTCAGTGAGAAGATCTTGCTAGAGATGGACAAGCATGCCAAAGAAGACGGGTTTGCCTCTCATGCCCAATCTTCTGTGTTACTGTCCACAACACCGATGAATGCTTGCAATACTGTCAGGAGGATAAAGGTAAAGGGACCCCTGACCATTAGCTCCAGTCGTGGCCGACTCTGGGGTTGCGGCGCTCATCTCGCTTTCTTGGCCGAGGGAGCTGGCGTACAGCTCATGTGGCCAGCATGACTAAGCCGCTTCTGGCGAACCAGAGCAGTGCACAGAAACGCCGTTTACCTTTCCGCTGGAGCGGTACCTATTTATCTACTTGCACTTTGACGTGCTTTAGAACTGCTAGGTTGGCAGGAGCAGGGACCGAGCAACGGGAGCTCACTCCATCGCGGGGATTCGAACCGCTGACCTTCTGATCGGCAAGTCCTAGGCTCTGTGGCTTAACCCACAGCGCCACCCGTGTCCCAACAGGAGGATAGAAAACAATAAAGTTGTTTCTGCAAGCCACCAAATTGGGGAGAGCTCCTATAAGTTCAATGAAATGCAAACTGCAACAGACTGGGTTTGAGCTACGATAATATAGTCAAAAGACAAATAGATGCAGAACAGCAAACTCCATCTCTAGCACATGTACTTTGTAAGTGTGCCAGGATATATGTGGGGCTCTGGACTGGATTGTCAATCAAGTTTAAAAAGCAGAACAAATTTCTGTATGTACTTCATGCATTGAGAAGAGCTGTTCACCCCTTCATTTTCATCCCTCCTTTCCTCTTTAGTAGGCACACTGTCCATTTTTCATATGCCTGGACATTTTTTTATTTCTATTTTTTACGAAAATGAATCATGGAACACCTGCTCCCTCTTCTTTACAGAAACAGTCAGCGAGAGAAGTCAGACGACGCTTCATGCTGCAGGTATGCTATGTGTATCCTTCCCAGAGCCCAAAGTGAGGCAGGAGTCTACAAGCGACAGGTAACAGACCTGCTCTCAGCAGCCAGAAACACCATAACCAGACACTGGAGAGACCTGTCAGGAGTAAGCATGGACCAATGGTACCAAATAGTATGGGAAACAGCCCTACTAGAAAAATTAACTAATAAACTGAAACTGACACGGGGACAAACAGAAGAAGACGCCTTCACCCCGGTATGGCTCCCCTTTATCACATACACAGCCCAACAGGACAATGACAATAATCCACCAACAGCATATAAATCAATATGGCTAACCTGATCCAAAACACCCACCCACCTCACCCACCCACGAAAACAAAGATCACCACAGCCAATCACAAGCAAACAATCACACCCTAGGCCAACCCCAACCTCTCTCACCACCAAAGGAACACAAGTGAACAACACAAGCAACGCTGACACCAAACTCTACATACATTAAGCATAATAGAAACACCGCCACCCGACCCCACCCCTATCCATCTTCCCTCTCTCCACCCCCCTTTCTTTTTTCTTTTTTCTTTTTTCTTTTCTTCTCCCCCTAATGCCTCAACAAATGAAACGGATTTGTAAAAATGTTACATGGGAAAAAAAAATACAAGGCACTACACTTCTGTAAAACAAGAAAATCCTGAATAAAATATATATTAAAAAAAAAAACCTGACTCCCCCTGGTGAATAGGCCCAGATGGAGACTATGCAAATATGTTCATCCCTTCCAGTAAGAAGCTATTTTTTCTTTCTTTCCATAGAGTTTCAGAACCAGAGGGCTGAAGATAGTCAGCTGACAGATACATCTGTTGCAGAGGGTAGGTTTGCCAGTGTTCTTATTTAGTTTAGCTGGGATTAAAACCGAACCTAATGGGGCCTCCCGCTTCCACCACGCCACCAAAGCACAATTTATGTTCTCATCCTGAAGCAAAGTTCTTAACCCGAGGTACTATTTCTGGGTTAGCGGAGTCTGTAACCTGAAGCGTCTGTAACCTGAAGCATCTGGAACCCGAGGTACTACTGTAATATACTTCTGAATTGTATTTCAGTTACACAATTATGCGCAAATGGCTTTAGATACAAATAAATCCATAAATTAACATATAGCAGGGGTCAGCAAACTTTTGCAGTGGGGGGCCGGTCCACTGTCCCTCAGACCTAGTGGGGGGTGGACTATATTTTGAAGGGGGGGGGATGAACAAATTCCTACGCCCTACAAATAACCCAGAGATACATTTTAAATAAAAGGACACATTCTACTCATGTAAGAACACGCTGATTCCTGGACTGTCCGCGGGCCGGATTTAGAAGGCGATTGGGCCAGATCCGGCCCCCGGGCTTTAGTATGCCTAAGGTAAAGGTAAAGGGAACCCTGACCATTAGGTCCAGTCGTGGCCGACTCTGGGGTTGCGGCGCTCATCTCACTTTATTGGCAGAGGGAGCTGGCGTACAGCTTCCGTGTCATGTGGCCAGCATGACTAAGCCACTTCTGGCGAACCAGAGCAGCGCATGGAAACACCATTTACCTTCCTGCCGGAGTGGTACCCATTTATCTACTTGCACTTTGAAGTGCTTTCAAACTACCCATGCCATTTAGCAAATATACAATATAAAAAAGCAGCGACAATTTGTTGTTGACAAAGAACAGCTGGACATATAAAGGCCCCGTTACCTTCAGTAGCGGGGCCCCATCAAACTTAAATCTGGCTCAGATTGTCTCCATCCTCCTCCTTGCTGAGTCCTACGAGAGAGAACACTAGTGGGAAGGAAGCTGGCAAACTGTAAGAAGGCAAGCAGGTGGGGGCCAACTAAGGGCCAGCAGAGGTCTATGGGGCAGTACTTCATATGTTTTTTAAAAATATATATATTTTTATTAGGAATTTCAACATAACAATTTATCAAAAATACATCACCCTCATTCCCCCCATTTTTCCCTCCCCTCCCCCCAAAAATAAAAACCCACCTTCCACCCCACTCCCAGACTTCCCTCAGCTCCTCTCTCTGGTTTTTCAGCACATGTTATTCTCTGCATATTATAAAATAGTAAAGATCCTTAATTTATAGATAGATAATATCTATGTTGTTGTTGTTTAGTCGTTCAGTTGTGTCCGACTCTTCATGACCCCATGGACCAGAGCACGCCAGGCACTCCTGTCTTCCACTGCCTCCCGCAGTTTGGTCAAACTCATGCTGGTAGCTTCGAGAACACTGTCCAACCATCTCGTCCTCTGTCGTCCCCTTTTCCTTGTGCCCTCCATCTTTCCCAACATCAGGGTCTTTTCCAGGGAGTCTTCTCTTCTCATGAGGTGGCCAAAGTATTGGAGCCTCAGGATAATATCTATATATTACCAGTAAAAAGTTTGTGTATGTTTACTCAAAACCTGCCAAGGAGTCCAGTTCATTTTGTTGTTTCTTTAAGTACTTTGTGAAAGGTTACCATCTTCTTTAAAGTCACAGTTGTCCTTATCACGTACTGGTAGTTTGTGTGTCAATTTCGCCAATTCCGCATAGTGTTTCATCTGTTCTAATGCACCAGCCTCTGCTGCTCAGCTTAGCCTCTTCGGGGAAACTGAAGAGACAAACTGGAACCGGATCACAAGACGGCAATAACAATAGCCAGTGGGGTGTTCAACAAGTCCTGTTGAGCAAAGCTTCGAGGAAATAGGTCTATTTTTCCTGTAGAAAAGATGAGCAAGGCGTAGGGGGCATGATAGTACTTTTCAAATACCTGAAGATCTGCCAGGTAGAAGACAACAAAGGCATATTCTCTGCTGCCCCAGAGAGCAGGAACAGATCAAATGGGATTAAGTTACAAGAGGGTAAATTGCTGCTGAACATTAGCAGAAACGTCTTGACATCAAGTGCTGGGGGAACCCAGCCAGATGACGGGATATAAATACTAATATTATTATTATTACTAAGGGCAGATTAGGGACGCGGGTGGCGCTGTGGGTTAAACCACAGAGCCTAGGACTTGCTGATCAGAAGGTCGGCAGTTTGAATCCCCGTGACGGGGTGAGCTCCCGTTGCTCAGTACCAGCTCCTGCCAACCTAGCAGTTTAAAAGCACGTCAAAGTGCAAGTAGATAAAAAGGTATCGCTCCAGCGGTAAGGTAAACAGCATTTCCGTGCACTGCTCTGGTTCACCAGAAGCGGCTTAGTTATGATGGCCACATGACACAAAAGCTGTACGCCGGCTCTCTCGGCCAGTAAAGCGAGATGAGCGCTGCAACCCCAGAGTCGGCCACGACTGGACCTAATGGCCAGGGGTCCCTTTAAGGGCAGATTGACAATGGAACTAGTTAGTGCGTTAGGTGGCCTGATATTTGATGGAGGTCTTCAAGTAGGGGTTGGGCAGCCAACTGATGCTCTAGATCTCTGGATGTCCTGTATCTTGAAGGGGGTTCAACTGAATGGCTCACAAGACACCCCCCCCTCAAATCTTATTATATCATGACTTACCTTGGGGGAGGATTTGGGCCTAGTTTTTCAGATATGGCTATATGTGGTTTATCCCCCCTTGCAGAAGATCAGTCTCTTCTCCTTACTGTCCTCTGCACAGACAGAAAGCAAAATATAGCACAGCAGATGTTATTCTGATTATGGGATGCGATGATGAAGCTTGCAGATTCTCATAGGCATATATCGATATTGTGTATCTTTCAGTTATCCCACAGACCACAGATGGGATGGTTGTACTGAGTTCTGGAGCAGACCGTAAGTCGTTATTCGCAGGCATGATGCTATCGTTTGTCTCCTTGATATGATTAATTTCTTCTGTTGCTTTTCCAAAGCATGCTTGCTTTTCCTGACCAAGAATCGCTCCCATTGTGGTTTATTTTCTTTTAAACAGTTGCTTCAGATGCGACGAGTGATGGAGGCCTTGAAGCCCACAGAGAAGGAGGTGTGCGATGGCTTTAGGGCTTTTAGAAGACTTGTTTAGAAGACTTATAAACTGCGGTATATAGATGAACTTACAGATAAAACATGGCTGAATCCATAAGCCAATTAAATCAAATATTCTTAAAGTCATCATCATAAAAACAAAATCAATTGATCATTAAAACTATTATGTTTCAATCCCCTTCATTTGAAGTTTTTAAGCAGAGGTTGGGTGGCCATCTGCCATCGATGGTCCTTTGGATCCCAACTCTACAATTCTATAACTAACTTTGGGAATAATCCTATATCAAGTTCTTCCAGGGTGAGCAGGTTAGGATCCAGTGGATCTCTGACTGCACTGGATTAACTCCTTCATCAGCTCAGCCAGAGATACACCATAGAAGTTGCCAAATCTTTGATTTATAATGGTCTGAATAAACTAAAGAATTTGAACTTTCTTGTTTTTCCTTTGACAGACATTTCTCCTGAGTCCAGTGGCCTCTTGCTGAGAAACCCAGAAGAAGGTGGTAAGTACTGTACATCTCAAAGGTTAACATCACTGTCTTCTCACTCTTCAACCCCAGCCTCTTCTGACAGCACAGCACATAAACAAAGTCATCATTGATTCATAATCTTCTTCTTCTTCTTCTTCTTCTTCTTCTTCTTCTTCTTCTTCTTCTTCTTCTCCTCCTCCTCCTTCTCCTCCTCCTCCTCCTTCTCCTCCTCCTCCTTTTTACAGAAATTCCAGTTTGTTACATTTACCCAGTGAATGCCATATGGCTGAGTGATGGATTTGAACTTAGGTATCTTCAAGCCCAGTCCAACACTCTGACCCAGGGGTAGCCCATGTGATGTCCTCAACTCCAACTCCCACCAGTCCATCCATTATAATCAATAGTTGGACATGATGGAGTTGTATTCCAGCAACATTAGGAAGGTACCACATTGGCTACTCCTGCCAATGTGGTACCTACTAACATCAGGGATGGGGTAACCAGCAGACCACTACATGTTGCTGGGACTCCCATCAGCCCCAGTCAGCATGCCCGATGGTCAGGGATCTTGGTAGTTGCGGTCTAGCAACATTTGGAGGGCCACAAGTTTTCTACTTCTGCATTACACCACAGCGATGCTGCTAAATGTTTTGCAAAGTCTATCACATAGGTAAGGGTAAAGGGACCCCTGACCGTTAAATCCAGTCACGGATGACATCTTGCTTTACTGGCCAAGGAAGCTGGCATTTGTCCGCAGACAGCTTCCAGGTCATCTGGCCAGAATGACTAAGCTGCTTCTGGTAAACCAGAGCAGCGCACGGAAACGCTGTTTACCTTCCCGCCGGAGCGGTACCTATTTATCTTCTTGCACTTTGATGTGCTTTCGAACTGCTAGGTTGGCAGGAGCAGGGACCGAGCAATGGGAGCTCACCCCGTCGTGGGGATTTGAACCGCCAACCTTTCGATCGGCAAGCCCTAGGCTCTGTGGTTTAGACCACAGCGCCACCAATGTCCCCCATTTATAAGAAGAAAAGGAACCAAGGAACAACTATGCAACCTTAATCTAACAACATCTCCCTATATTTTGTAACTCATGGGTCATATGTGGAGAGTGGAAAAGTGGTGGAGCTGATGAGAATAAGTCAGTGACAGAGGTTCTTGATAGATCATGGTAGACCAAAGTCCATGACACAGTGAATGCTCCATCAAATACTTGGGTCCATGATAGCAGTCAATAACGCACTAAGGCCCACTCTGAAATTTCCTTCAGAGGTGAGGGGACTTGCCACACAAATCCTCTTTGTATTTTAATTTTAATTTTTTATTGGAATTTCTATTTACAACGTAACACAAACCCTCCACCCCCCAATACACATTAAACTTGAACATGTGAACATAACATACAACTATACAAACAACCAAATAAAAGACTTCCTTTATCCTTGTGGATATTTAAGTTATAATTAGAAAAATCTTAATAATTATTCATAAAGGAAACAGTTTATAAGAAGTAAATAAGGAGGCCAGATACAGGATAAAGGATAGAGGACAAACCTCTTTGTAGTGAATCTTTTGTAAGTACAGTAGTTATTTGCTTGGATTTATATGGACAGGAGAATGAATGGCTTTTCTGACCAAAGTATTATTTCTACACTGGATGCTTTTCTTTCAAAACAGTTAATCCAGACATGGAAAGCGGTGGAGGCCTCGAAACCCTCAGAGATGGAGGTATGTGGTTTCCAGTCCTTGCACTCTGCTGAAAATGCCCTCATAAAAATCACTGGCGTTCAGTGCAAAAAGTTCTAAATCTTTTAATCAATCCTCATTCTTCTTGGCCTTTGCTTTAGGGTGGGGAGTTGAGATAGGGAAACCTCAACAAATACTGTGCAAAGAGTACAACACATTGTCTGGTTTGCTAACATATACTTTCTGCTTTATTCATGACTAAAGCGCAGGAAGGCCTTGCTGGACCTTTTGGAAACTCCATGCCAAGAGGTAAGTCAGCATCACCCTGTGGTTTATATCCCATGTGATCGGGAACCTTCTTCTTTCCTTATTCCAGATGTTGACAAGATGGATCAAGAGGACAGGAAAAAACACTACACAGGGGCCAAGAGGGACCCCTGTCGTCAATATCTTAAGTAAACCAGGAATGAGGCCTCTAAACCCTGACACTTTTCAGGCCACAGACTTTTTAGTGGTGCCTCCCCACCCGTGGAATGACCAAGATTGTTTTGTGGGAATTTAGCTAAAAAATTTAAAGCTAAATCTAAAGCTGTCTGATTTACTCAATGGTGGCTTCCTAGTTTATATATATATATATAGTGTTTGGATTATTTATGTAACCCAGAGATGCATTTTAAATAAAAGGACACATTCTACTCATGTAAAAACACGCTGAATCCCAGACTATCCACGGACTGGATTTAGAAGCCGATTGGGCCGGATCCGGCCCCCGGGCCTTAGTTTGCCTACCCATGGTTTAAACCTATGCCAATAAAGACCAATGACATAAATCAAATTTATTGTTTAGTAGGCGAGTGATTTAATCATGAGTGTGCTTTCAGGGTTGTCAGTGAAAGCCTTCAACACAGAAGAAACCAGTGCTGCTCCACCTGTTGTTATTAGCTCAACAGAGCCTGAGTCAGTTTCAACTTCTGATTCTCTTGGGAGATCAACAGAGAATGGTAAGTCAGGTGGAATCTAC
Source organism: Podarcis bocagei (assembly GCF_964188305.1). Taxonomy (NCBI): domain Eukaryota; kingdom Metazoa; phylum Chordata; class Lepidosauria; order Squamata; family Lacertidae; genus Podarcis; species Podarcis bocagei. Next base: position 81,908,113 of record NC_138133.1, on the reverse strand, counting down.
ATATATATAAAAAACGCTGTGAAAATCCTTTTCCAAAAAACGCATTTTGAAAAATACATTGAATTTGCCATAGCTCACTTTCTCCATCTAGCGTCACATTTGTAATACTGCACTTTACAACACACTTAAAACATTTTATTTGCAGCTGAATCGCTGAGTCTTGAGACTCAGGTATCCATCTGATGGAAAAAAAATGTAAAGTGTCTATAGAGGTCCATAGACATGTGATTGTTTCTGTTTAGGTGATTATTTATACTATTTGCTATGCCAATTCATCACCAATGGTCTATAGTAGGGAGTGCATCATTCCTATTCCTGATTGTGCAATGCTGTTCTTACCTGGTATTGCTTGACTGTCTGGTCTCATCAGGGCCAGATTTAGTACCCTAAGCTACTGAAGATAATGGGTCCCTTTATATGTCCTGCTGTCATTTGTCAACAACAAATTGTCACTGTTTTTTGTTTTGAATATATGCTATATGGTAATTTATGGACCTAATAGGTATCTAAAGCAATTTGAACATTACAAATTATGTATTTTATCAAAGTAATTGTTGAACGGAAATACAATTAAGAAGAAGTATATTAATAGTGAAATACAATTAAAAAGTATATGAATAGTGAAATAATTGTTAAGCTCTAACTTAAATTGATTTTTTATTCATAACAAGCTTACTAATGCAAATACATTGGCATTTGGCAATAACAAAAGTTCATTCAGAAACACAGTTTACAAAGACTCATAATCTAGTCTCTAGAAACTTGCTATAACATGAAATAGTAATAGCAAACCAGTGATATTTTAGGGAGCAGGCTAGCAGGCGGGGCCCATTACTTACATCCTAGGAGCCTACACAACACAAAACACTGTTCTGTATGTAAGTTTTATTTTATTTGTTTTGTTATCTTATATTTTGGAAAGGTACATCCAGGTTTTTTCCCTTTAATTTTTTTTTGGGCCCCCAAGAGAGTGGGGCCCTAAGCTATAGCTTGTTTAGCTTATACGTAAATCCGGCAGTGGGTCTCATTTTGAACTGCCTCTCCCAACAATACTCAGGGTGTATATCTATCTATCATCTATCTATCTATCATCTCTATCTATCTATCTATCTATCATCTATCTATCTATCTATCATCTATCTATCTATCTATCTATCTATCTATCTATCTATCTATCATCTATCATCTATATCTATCTATCATCTATCATCTATCATCTATCTATCATCTATATCTATCTATCATCTATATCTATCATCTATCTATCTATCTATCTATCTATATCTATCTATCTATCTATCTATCTATCTATCATCTATCTCTATCTATCTATCTATCTATCTATCTATCTATCATCTATCTATCTATCTATCTATCTATCTATCTATCTATCATCTATCTATCTATCTATTATCTATCATCTATCATCTATCTATCTATCTATCTATCATCTATCTATCTATCTATCTATCTATCTATCTATCATCTATCTATCTATCTATATCATCTATATATCTATCTATATCATCTATATCTATCTATCTATTTCTATCATTTATCTATCCTTACCATTTTAACTGACCACTTGATGCAATTGATTTGATGGACATCTAACCCATGCAAGTTTATATCACCATAAATTGTTCGTTTTAAGAGTGCCTGGAGATTCTTTGTGTCATTTTGTGGGTTTTTTTTATAAAAAAACCCCAGTTAGATTTAAAGCTTGAGGTTCTAAAAACAAAACAAAAACCCTCATTTTATCTGATCTACAGGGAATCATTTCAAGATAGCTGAAGAAGAAGGTAGAACTTTTTCTACAATATCTCCAGAAGAGACGCCAGATCCTGATGAAACCTTTGGAGAAGGTGAGAAGGAGATGATCTTGCTCCTTCACTGGATCTCAGCCACCCACTAAAAATTAAAGATCAGGGTGTGTCTGCTCAGCTCAGGAATTTGCGACTAGTATCAGAACTAACCTCAGAACTGTATTCTGCTCTGGTCAGACCTCACCTGGAGTACTGTGTCCAGTTCTGGGCACCACAGTTCAAGAAGGACACTGACAAACTGGAACGTGTCCAGAGGAGGGCAACCAAAATGGTCAAAGGCCTGGAAACGATGCCTTATGAGGAACGGCTAAGGGAGTTGGGCATGTTTAGCCTGGAGAAGAGGAGGTTAAGGGGTGATATGATAGCCATGTTCAAATATATAAAAGGATGTCACATAGAGGAGGGAGAAAGGTTGTTTTCTGCTGCTCCAGAGAAGTGGACACGGAGCAATGGATCCAAACTACAAGAAAGAAGATTCCACCTAAACATTAGGAAGAACTTTCTGACAGTAAGAGCTGTTCGACAGTGGAATTTGCTGCCAAGGAGTGTGGTGGAGTCTCCTTCTTTGGAGGTCTTTAAGCAGAGGCTTGACAACCATATGTCAGGAGTGCTCTGATGGTGTTTCCTGCTTGGCAGGGGGTTGGACTCGATGGCCCTTGTGGTGTCTTCCAACTCTATGATTCTATGATTCTGTGATTCTATGAAATCCTTTTGCACTAGAAATCCACTCCTGGTTTTCCTCCTAACATCCTTTTTCAGCATCCTAATTTAAAGCAGGTGGGGAGGGGTGGGAATCTTTTTAGTTGTTGAAGTTATGAAGCTGCAACATAGCTCAATCGGTAGAGCATGGGACTCCTAATCTCTGGATCATGGGTTCGAGCCCCATGTGGGGCAAAAAATTCCTGCATTGCAGGGGGTTGGACCAGATGACCCTTGTGGTCCCTTCCAATTCTACAGTTCTATGATCAGACGGGGGGGGGGGGTCAGGGACCGTGCCGAGGAGGGCTGGTCAAACTCAGGCTGGTAGCTTCGAGAACACAGTCCAACCATCTCGTCCTCTGTTGTCCCCTTCTCCTTGTGTCCTCCATCCTTCCCAGCATCAAGGTCTTTTCCAGAGAGTCTTCTCTTCTCATGAGGTGGCCAAACTATTGGAGCCTCAGCTTCAGGATCTGTCCTTCCAGTGAGCACTCAGGGCTGATTTCCTTCAGAATGGAGAGGTTTGATCTTCTTGCAGTCCATGGGACTCTCAAGAGTCTCCTCCAGCACCATAATTCAAAAGCATCCATTCTTCGGCGATCAGCCTTCTTTATGGTCCAGCTCTCACTTCCATACATCACTGCTGGGAAAACCATAGCTTTAACTATACGGATCTTTGTTGGCAAGGTGATGTCTCTGCTTTTTAATATGCTGTCTAGGTTTGTCATCCTTTGCTAGGTTTGTCATTGCTTTGCTGGGTTTGTCATTTTGTCATAGGGGGTCAGTTTCCTACAAATCACAAGGAGATCCCAACCTATTTTCTGCCTACCCTGGCATAAAGAACTCTAGGGAGGACCATAACAACAAGAAGGTGTCCAAAGATAGACTCAAATTATATGACTTGGATTTCTACTTCTTTCTATAGTTTGTGACCGGTTTACGTTCCTGCAACTGAGAGACAACGGAAGAGTCAAGCGAGTGCTCCCACAGTTGGGGGAGATGCTGTATTGCTTAACCGACCGATGCCCGGAGGACTTTGAGTTATACGGATGTTACTGTGGGCAGGAAGGCAGAGGCCACCCAACGGATGAACTGGACAGGTTGCTCCTGGCAAACACTTTTGACACAAAATAGCACCAAGCAAGCAATAACCCCAGCAGCACCAGCACACATTACTTCAGTAAAATACATTTAATGTTAAAAAATGGGTATTTCACCGTTTGTGCCCCAAACGTTGCCTAGGATGGCTTGCAATATAATAAAAAAAATAGTCAACCCATGGCAGCCATTTTGTGTTGGCACTTTTCAAGATATTTGTTCAGACAGTTCGTATTTTTTTAAACCCCCCCCCCCAATGCACTGGTCATTCATAAAATGAATGAAATCCAATGAAATGCAGTAAATAGAAAGAATTTCAGAAAGACAGAAGTGGAATCTAGACACATATTTAAAAAACGCTGTGAAAATGCTTTAAAAAAAAAGTTTTAAAAATGTATTGAATTTGCCATAAGTTCACCCATTCAATCTAGTGTTGCATTTGTATAATGCACTTAAAACACACTTAAAGCATTATATTTGCAGCTGTATAGCTGAGTCCAGAGTCTCAAACATTCAAAGCACACAACTTTGGAGAAAGAATCCTGGGAATTATAGTTTGTTAAGGGGACTGGGAAATGTAGTGCTTTGAGTAATAAACCACTGTTTCTGATGGTTCCACAAGCATGCCCCTTGTCATGACCAACAACCAGAGTTTGGATAATTCCAAGACATTTGATGAAAGTGACCTAGAAAAACTCTGACAATTTTTTATGGGATCCAGACATTCAAAGCAATACAAAAAATGCAGTTCTGCAGAAGACTTAACACTTTGGCACTTTTTGTGTAACTACAGGTGCTGTTTCTCTCATCACTGCTGCCTGGAGCAAGTCAAGCAACTTGGATGCCGTCCAGAAAGAAATTCGCGATCTGAGGTTGTGTGCTTTGATCGCACGCCAAAGTGTAAGTTTGGGATGAAAGGGGACTCCCTTCTTCACTGTTACAATAAAAGGCAACATAAACATCAGTACCAGTTGCTGGAGAACTCAGGAGGAGAGAGTGATGTTGTGTTCAGGTCCTGTTTACAGGCTTCCCATGGCTGTGGGGTTGGCAACTTGTGAGAACAGAATGCTGCACCAGATGCGCCACTGGCTAATCTTATGTTTTTATGATAGTGTTTTTTACCCACTATATGTAAGGTAAAGGGACCCCTGACCAATAGGTCCAGTTGTGGCCGACTCTGGGGTTGTGGCGCTCATCTCGCTTTATTGGCCGAGGGAGCCGGCGTACAGCTTCCGGGTCATGTGGCCAGCATGACTGAACCACTTCTGGTGAACCAGAGTAGCGCACGGAAATGCCGTTTACCTTCCCACCAGAGTGGTACCTATTTATCTACTTGCACTTTGAAGTGCTTTCGAACTGCTAGGTTGGCAGGAGCAGGGACCGAGCAACGGGAGCTCACCCCGTCGTGGGGATTCGAACCCCCGACCTTCTGATCGGCAAGTCCTAGGCTCTGTTGGCATAAATGAATGAGCAAATAAAATGGCATAAAATCAATGTAGCAATACCACATTTTCAATGTAACATTGTTTGATCTAGAGCAGAGCTGTCTAAACTTTTCGACAAGCAGCACTCCCCGGAAAAATATGTTCTGGTATTCACTCACCATGAAGTTGTTACAGTAAATGCCACTTTTCTATTTTATTCTTTAAAAATTTGCTGGTACTGTGTACCCCCTGAAAACAAAAACCTCACTACAGGTGACACACTTTTTAGACATACATCATTGTGAGACACAGTAATTCAGTTTTCCTAGTTTGGAAAGCCCTGATCTAGAGTTTGGCTTTTACCAATTCACCACAAACCAGGGTAAACAGAGTTATTGTGACTGGGCAACAGGCGCCTGTTATGGATACAACCATTCATTCCTCCAGGGAAAGGGAATTCCACAGCTGGAGGGTAACTGCTTTGAAACCCCCACAAATTCCCACCCAATGTACAACCATTGCTGGTGGGAAGGGGAAAACCCACTTCAGCTGACCTACAGGCCCAGGACAGGCTAGTAAGGGTAGAAGCATGTCAACAATGGGGCCGCCTCTGTGGTATGCCCCGCGGAGGACCTTAAGGTCCACTAATGACAACATTTTGGAGATCCCAGGTCGCAAGATGGTTAGATTGGTCTCAACTAGGGCCAGGGCCTTTTCAGTACTGGCCCCAACTTGGTTGAACGCTCTGTCACAACAGACTAGGGCCCTGCGGGACTTGACATCTTTCCGCAGGGCCTGCAAGACAGAGCTGTTCCACCTGGCTTTTGGTTTGGACTCCGTCTGACCCTTATCTTTCCCTCCCCTTATGGTTTTGATCTACGGGCTACTTTTAAAATGAGGCTGCATTTTAAATTGCATTTTAACCTGTATTTTAAATTGGTGGGTTTTTTTCCTGTTATGATTTTACTGTAATTTTACTGGTGTTAGCCGCCCTGAGCCCAGCTCTGACCGGGGAGGGCGAGGTATAAATAAAATTTTATTATTATTATTATTATTATTATTATTATTATTATTATTATTATTATTATTATTATTACAAGAAAGCTAGGATGGGGGGCTCAAAAGGGACAGCAAGAGGAGCTGCCTCTGCTGCCTCCCGATTCATTTGAGGCAGCTGCCCCACTTTGCCTCATGGTAGGGCCGGCCCTGATTATTATCTAGTCCGATTTTGACAAACTAACACGAAGCATCTTTTTCTCAGGTATCGGATGGACGATGTGCGAAAAGCTTCAGTGTTCCTGCGACAAGGCGGCGGCTGAGTGTATGGCGGCCGCCTCTTTCAACGAAAGCATGGGGTCTCCAAACAGACAAGCCTGTCCGGAGCCGGAGGTTAAATTGTTCTGCCGTAGGGGAGGGCATGAAAGACCCCTGAGCGGTGCTGGGGTCAGCTCCAGGGCTTCCAGCGAGGAAGAGAGGAGCAGCGAGGAGACCGATCCGGCGAGGAGCCTTTTGGGAAGAGGGAAGAGGTCAGCACGCCTGGCCCGGGGAATCTCCAGAGCTGTACGGCTGCAAAGAAGATAACCGGCGTTTCTTTTGCACCAGTTAGGAAGCTATCAGGAGTAGGGAATGTATGAAATTAGTACTGTCTGTTCTGCTCTTTATGCAACATTAAAGCGAGCTGGTTTCGTTCCTCTGCTGCTCGGCTCCTACCGGATACATTGCTATCCTTCCTGCTGTTTGCTATGGCTCCATTATATTGTTTGTTGTCATAATTTTGTCATAATCTATGCTGCTGAGTCACACTATATTTACAAATCAGTAGCCTTCCCTGCATGATCCCTTTCAAAGCTAATTTTTTTTTTAGATGGGTAGCCCTGATAGTCTTTTGCAGCAACGGTGACCCCTCAAAAAGCTTGTGACACCTTAAAGACAAATTTAATAAAGTGGCCAGCTATGGCTGAAAATCTAACCATGTATATTCAGAAGTAAGTCCCATTGGTTTCAGTGGGGCTTACTCTCAGGTAAGCAATGTTACGATACAATAACAATACGATAATCTTTATTGTCATTGTCCCATACAGAACAATGAAATTTAAAAAATCTACATCAGACATTCAAAAACCAACAAGCCTGCTATCCCAGCCTGGTTAACCCCCTAAAAACTCTGATACCCCATAATTAAATACAATATACTCCCACAGAGACTACCTTACACTGTGTTTAAAACCAAAATCGCATCTGGATAGAAACTGTTTCTCAGGCGGCTAGTCCTCGTCTTTATAACCCAGTACCTTCTTCCAGAAGGCAGAAGCTGAAAGAGATCATTTCTGGGGTATGCACTATCCTGCACTATCTCTGCAGCTTTCTTATGACACCTGGAAGCATAGATTTGATCTAAGGTGGGAAGAGTGCACCCAATTATTCTCTACGCAGTTTTTGCAACCCTGGACAGCATTGTTTTTTCCCTGACCGTGCAGCTCCCAAACCACACAGTTCATTTGACATAACTCACTATTTTGATTTCACAATTCAGTATAAAGTTGTCATTCGATAGAATGGTGGTGCGTGTGTTTTACCTCACTCAGGCACCAAGAAGGGATGGTTTAGTTAAAAATCAAGAAAACTGGAGTGGGATGGGGGGGGGGAGGAGGAGAACTGGGATTTTAAATTTAATTTTAGTTTTAAAATTCAAATATAGAGTGGCCAAAACTGGGCAGTCAAATCCAGATGGTTCTTTCGACTTTGACAAAGAGGCTGCGACTTTAGCAGAGGAGCCTAGATAAAACCCACAGGAGAGATCACTTCTGCCCATGAGATAAAAATAATGGGTGATGCATTTCTTTGATATTTAAAATTCACAAAACAAAGAAGATTGACCCCAATTACTTAGGAGTAAGCCTCACTGATTCAATGAGATTTACTTCTGATGAGACAGGAAAGCAAAATGATATCCTGCATCAAGGTACACCAGTATACAGTGCAGAAGATATGTAGTTATGTTCTCTGGATTTCCTGTGGATTTTAACATTATAAACAGTTGTGAAGGGAAAAGCAATTTAAATCAGGGCCCCATGCCCACCCTCTCCCTCCCTAAGCTCTTTTCCCCACAGTGAAAACCTACAGATATGGTTACCTGTAATTTTTCTTCCCTGAGGCAAATATTAAATTTGGAAGGGAAGTTATTTTAATCATGAGAAAGACAAGTGGGAGTCCTGTTATTATTTTTAATGAGGAAAAACCCTGTAAAATAATCCAAAATAGTCACATATGACTGGGTGTGGGGCAGCAGGGTGTAGTTTCATTAAAACAGACTGGCAGGCCAAATTTGGCCCATGGACCAGAGATTTCCGCATCCGTGGCTCAGCACATCACGAGGCCATTAAAAGCCTAAGGCAACCATAATATAGTAATAATAATTTCAGGAAGACACGTGCAAACAATGCGGCTTATTTTCACATTTACCTTTATTTGCTTAAATATAGAAGATTACAGAAAGTGTGTTCTACATTTCACAAAAGCTTTTCATTAGGTAAAAGTTAGGGAAACATGAGCGGTCAAAGGAATAAACTAGCCATATTTTCACTCTGGACAGTTTTCAGATCTGAAGTGTGTGAATCTGCATTTTTTAGTTTTAGCAGTGTTTTCCTCCAGAGAGTTAGGAAGCTAGAGAAAGAAATGAAAACAAAGAGCTGGACTATGTGGATCCCAGGAAAGGGGCTTTAGCGTCCACACATGAATCCCAACTGGTCTGTAGAGATCTCTACCAGGTGACATTTCCCACACAGGGGTTTGTGTTTGTTGGATAAAGTGACATTCTTCAGATGGATACAAAGAAGAATAAGACAGTAGTAACACAACTATGAATGCTAGGTCCTGGTGCACAAAAACCATTTTTTAAAAAAAATTAGAAAATATTTATTACATACAATGCAATACTGAAAGTGTGCAAGCAAAGGGGAGTTTTTTAGACACTTTGGAGGTGCTTCGTTCACACGCACCACTGAAGCAAAAGGGAAATCACATCTGTAGGGCTCAAGGTGTGGTTCTGAGGGGGAGATTGCTGCTTCACTTTGATTTTAAGTTTTTTTTGGGGGGAAGCTATGGGCACAAGCAACCAGGGCATTCTCCTGCTCCAGCCCCAGTGAAGAACGTGGAAGATGTGCAAGGGGTCTCTTGTACCAATCCCAAAAGCTTCAAAGGGGCACAGCATGGGGAAATGGCTCTGGTGGGTTGCACATACAGCGGTACCTCTGGTTAAGTACTTAATTCGTTCCAGAGGTCCGTTCTTAACCTGAAACTGTTCTTAACCTGAAGCACCACTTTAGCTAATGGGGCCTCCTGCTGCCGCTGCACCGCCACTTCATGATTTCTGTTCTCATCCTGAAGCAAAGTTCTTAACCCGAGGTACTATTTCTCTGTTAGCGGAGTCTGTAACCTGAAGCGTCTGTAACCCGAGGTACCACTGTATAGAGAACAGCCACGGAATAATTGTTCTGCAGAAGCCACATCTGCGGTGTCTTTTCTTTCACTCAACAACATCAGACCCTCCAAGTGCCCCAATTTTCAGAGGGACGTCCCTGATTCAGAGAAGCTGTCCTGGTTTCTGGTTTGATCCCGGAACATCCCACTTTTCCTTAAAGGTAAAGGGTAAAGGGACCCCTGACCATTAGGTCCAGTCGTGGCCGACTCTGGGGTTGCTGCGCTCATCTCGCTTTATTGGCTGAGGGAGCCGGCGTACAGCTTCCGGGTCATGTGGCCAGAATGACTAAGCCGCTTCTGGCGAACCAGAGCAGCACACGGAAACACTGTTTACCTTCCCACCAGAGCGGTACCTATTTATCTACATGTACTCTGACGTGCTTTTGTACTGCTAGGTTGGCAGGAGCAGGGACCGAGCAACGGGAGCTCACCCCATCGTGGGGATTCGAACAGCCAACCTTCTGACCGGCAAGTCCTAGGCTCTGTGGTTTAACCTACAGTGCCATCAGAGTCCCTTACTTTTCACTTTTCCTTAGGACATCCCTATTTTAATTGGAGAAATGTTGAAGGGTATGGAGTTATCCGACCCCCAAGCCGCCTGAAGGCAATCCTGTACAGGGAAGTATTTTTAATGTTTAATGTTTTATTATGTACAGTGGTACCTCAGGTTAAGTACAGTGGTACCTCGCAAGACGAATGCCTCGCAAGACAAAAAACTCGCTAGACGAAAGGGCTTTTTGTTTTTTGAGCTGTTTCGCAAGACGATTTTCCCTATGGGCTTGCTTCGCAAGACGGAAACGTCTTGCAAGTTTGTTTCCTTTTTCTTAACACCGTTAATACAGTTGCGACTTGACTTCGAGGAGCAACTCATAGAACGCGGTGTGGTAGCCTTTTTTGAGGTTTTTAAAGACTTTGGTGATTTTTGAAGGTTTTCCAAAACTTTCCCGACACCGTGCTTCGCAAGACGAAAAAAATCGCAAGACGACAAAACTCGCGGAACGAATTAATTCCATCTTGCGAGGCACCACTGTACTTAATTTGTTCCGGTGGTCCGTTCTTAACCTGAAACTGTTCTTAACCTGAAGCACCACTTTAGCTAATGGGGCCTCCTGCTGCTGCCGTGCCACCTGAGTACGATTTCTGTTCTCATCCTGAAGCAAACTTCTTAACCTGAGGTACTATTTCTGGGTTATCGGAGTCTGTAACCTGAAGCGTATGTAACCTGAGGTACCACTGTATTTATATATGTCGAAAGCCGCCCAGAGTGGCTGGGGCAACCCAGTAAGATGTGGCAGGTATAAATAGTACAATTATGATGACGGAATGGGGCACCCCTATTTTCATTGGAGAAATGTTGGAGGGCGTGCAACATGTATGTGCACAACAACTTTATCTTGCACACGCAAAGTATTTTCCTCATACAAGGGATCACAGATCAAAGGAGCTGTATGAGAACCTTAAGACAGTTTGTGAATCAACAAATTGGGGAGTTTCCTGATTGCGGGTCCTCATTAGATTTGGCACCAGGTAATCTCCTAACCACCCGGAATAGCTCTCTCTTGGCGTAAAAATGGGGGCTGCTGTAGGAATAGAATAATTTAATAATAATAATTTTATTATTTATATGCCACCCATCTGACTGGGTTGCCCCAGCCACTCTGGGCGGGTCCCTCCAAAAAAGATTAAAAACACAATAAAACATAAAATATTAAAACTTTCCCTATATAGAGCTGCTTTCGGATATCTTCTAAAAGGCAAATAGTTTATTTCCTTGACATCTGATGGGAGGGTGTTCCACAGGGTGGGCGCCACTACCCGGAAGGGTCAAAATCCTGCCGGGACAATGCATATAAAAGCAAAGTCTGTAGCCCATTAGACTTAACATTAACATTAACATTAACTGACTTAACATGCTCGCAGCAGGGGTGGAACCTGTGGGTTCTCCAGATGTTGCTAGACTCCAGTCAACCTCTACCTGCCGGGCCAACTGTCAGAGACAATGGGAACTGTAGGCTAACAACATCTGGAGGGCCAAAGGTTAGTCACCCCTGGATTACAGGGTCCATAATTTCTTAAAACAATTATTATTTAAAGCATTGATGCCCCATTCTTTAGCCAAACAGAAGACTTCATTATGAAAACTTCCCATTTTTTGAGAGTTTGGGGAGGATTAGTCCTAATGGTTAAATCAGCAGCTAACCTGAAAAACGAACATATATAAGGATTTCATGCAGGGGCTAATGCTGTGTCTTCGTTTTATTCCAACACATGGATCTCCTGCCATTTCTAAAGAATTTTTTTAAAAAAACCAACTGAGATGAATGCAAAGTTGATTAGAGTTGCTGACCTATTAGTCTTGACGTATACAGGCCAGGATCCCAAAATTTGCATGAAAAGTGGTGTGTGGCATTCACACTACAATTCCTCAGAAGATTTCTTACCCTGGAAAAAGAGACTTCCCTTATTCCCAGGGTATTTTAGAACCTTTTTCAGAATCTGGTGGGTACAGGACTGAGCTTAACTTTCTTGCGGTGAGGAGGCCACGGCTGTATGTTTTTATCTCCATTAAACATTTCTGCAGCACTCTGTAGCCTCCCTAGTTTCTTGATTTGAAAAAAGCCCATGGCATCTTCCCCTGGACTTTATCTGAAGAGTGGAAAAAGCCAGGGTATGTGCTTGGGTACATGTGACCACCAAACCCTTGAGACTGCTGCGCGTGCCAATTTCGTTCTTAAGGGAAGTTCTTCCTCTTTCCTGTCTTTTTTTTAAAAAAAGAGTCTTTCCATGCTGGTTTATTTTAAAATTCTAGTGCAGTCTGGGAGGTCCTGTGAGCATAAAAGTATAAAAGGGAAGGCTTCACTTAAAAAACAATGGCATTGACCAGCTGCTAGGTGCAGGCAGCAGACAGCTCCCTTGTGTTCTCATGGCTGAGGTGTCATGGAGCTTTTTTCTGAAATACAGGCACCCAAGAAGACTGCATAGTGCGACGCTGTGTAGAATGAAAGGCAGAACATTCATACACACTCCTTGGCCACCTCGCAAGTCAGGTAAGTGCAACAAGTGTTCCTGGCCCACGAGAATTTCGCAGAAATTTATATCCCTTCTGTTTTCTGAACACTGTTTCTTTTCTCATAAATTGATGGAGAATGGTTGGGGAGGTGGGGGAAGCAGGAGAAATCTTTGGCACAACACTCCATGTTATCTACAGAACAACAGGGAAGGGCAACAGCCCTGCTGATTATTATCACATTCTTTACACAACATTTTGCAGTTCAGCTTTAACAGAATATTACACGCTAACCTTGCACAGGCAATGTGTTGACACCAAACACATGGGCCGACAAAATTTAACTTAACCATTAAATCCAGTAAAGCACATACAAATTAAGAGGGCTATGGAATACAGTCATACCTCATGTTGTGTTAGGTTCATGTTGCACCTTTTCGACTTGTGAACACACGTGTGCGTGCAGAAGCGTTCTGTGTGCTTCGTGCATGCGCAGAAGCGCTGCTCTAGTTGCAGACTTTTTGGGGTGCGAACGGCACCCTGGAATGGATCGTGTCCGCAACTGGAGGTACCACTGTATGCTATTACTGGACAACAACATTCTAAACTTATCAACTACAAAGGTTTGCTAAACACACACACACACACACAGAAATACTTCACACCCATTTCACAGTTCGGCACATTATGAAATACTTATCCTCCTTAAAATGCCTTTACCATATCCCTTGCCATATCAAAAATATAACTTTCTTTCCCTTTAATTGCTCCTAAGTTCTCATTAACAAAATACTCTGCATTTCAAAACCACAATCTGTAAGAAATTATATTCCTTTAGAAGGGGAGGGGGGATAGTGCAATTCCAGAGACCCCAACAGAAAGCTTCTTGCCTTTCAAGCAAGACACCCTGACCGTGGGCTGGTGATGCAGCCCCACAAACATGGGGCAAATCCTCCAACTGCCAGCAGTGAGTGGAAGGGAGTGCCCCATATGGGACAGTCAGCATTGGGAGCCTCATGCATGCAAGGGTCTCCACATTATAGCCTTTGGCAGGATGCCAAATACTCTATAATAACAGGTGTTTAAGGCTCCCAAACATTATATGGAGCTTTCCGGTTCATGTGGCCAGCATGACTATACCGCTTCTGGCACAATGGAGCCCCTTGATGGAAACCAGAGCGCACAGAAACGCCATTTATCTTCCCGCCACAGCGGTACCTATTTATCTACTTGCACTGGTGTGCTTTTGAACTGCTAGGTTGGCAGGAGCTGGGGCAGAGCAATGGGAACTCACCCTGTCACGGGGATTCGAACTGCCGACCTTCTGATCAGCAAGCCCAAGAGGCTCAGTGGTTTAGACCACGGCGCCACCCGCGTCCCATATGGAGGACTGCCACTGAACGGAATACACACTTTTATGGCCTGCATCAGGGTGCTGATCCAACAGGATGAAGCACACATGTGACAGAGGGAACCATGCGTGAGTTTTCCCAGGCTGAAAGTCCAATCTAAGAAGAAATGTGCAAGTCAAGTTGCTGCCAATCGCTCGGGGTGGGGTGAATCTCAGACTCCACCAACAGATAACTGGTAGCAATAAATGCTACTCGTATGCAGCTCCAGTTCCTGGGCTGGGATTCTAGTGGCCAGGCTTCCAGAAAGGATATTGCAATCACTTCACACCGACTGGCTGTTTGGCTGCTGCGCCATGAAGAGCTAAGGCAGGCATAGGCAAACTTGGCCCTCCAGATGTTTTGGGACTACAACTCCCATCATCCCTGACCACCTGTTAGCTAGGGATGATGGGAGTTGTAGTCCCAAAACATCCGGAGGGCCGGGTTTGGCATGGTTTGACTACACATTTCACTGAACCGAGGCTTAGCTTTCTCCAGGCAAACTGCAGGTTGCAAGTCATAGGACAAACCTTCATTCCAGTTTGTGGCTTGTCTGCAGCCTGGGTTCTGACCATGTGTTAAGCCAAACCATAGCTTAGCTCCATGCAGTGCAGAAGTAAAATGACTTGGGTGATGTGATGCAGCTGTAATATTGTCTCTGGGATGTAACACGTTTGTGCAAAGCAATGGTTTGGGCTTAGCATGCAAACCAGGCCACTGTGTGTGCGCAACTTCCTCTCCATGCATGGATTATCTTCTTCACCCCAACAACTCACAGAAATTTAAACATATTTCAAGCCTGTTTATAACTCTCATAGTTCCTCCCTGGGAGCTGTAAATTCTGTGCAAATAAATAGCTACCCAGTGCTGTAAATATACCAGTGTTGCCAAAAACACATACGTCAAAACAGGTTACAAAAACTCATGGTTAAAAAAAAAGAAAAGAGCCCATCCAAAACTACACTTGCAAACTGTAGTCTAAAATTACAAAATGCTAAGATATAATAAACAAATCGGAGGGGTGGGGGGTGGGACAAAAGAAAGGTTTGCCTTCCAAATAGTAATAATATATTTTTTAAAAATGTCTTGAATTCTGTGGAATGAATTAGGACCCCTCCAGAAGTCTTTTTCATTGTGAAGATTTGTGCTCATAAGCAATCTTGCTTTCAATACTGTTTGTGCCTGTTTTGGGTGGAAATACTGCTTTGTTTCCAATCGGTGCATGTCCCACGGCTTCCCTGCTGAAATCCTGCAACATTTCATGCCACAAATGTTCTCTTCCTTTCTCTTGTCCTGTTCATGTTGCAAAATAGCGCATGAGTGTCCCTCCAGCTAGCAATAGTGCAGTTAACACTGGAGGAAACATCACAGAACTACTAATAAAGTAACTAATCGTGTGGAAAGTCCGGTATAGATCTATCACTAATGCACTACTACTGGGACACAGCAGAAGTGTTGGAGAATTCACCTATAAAAACAAAACAAAACCATATTCAAAATATAATGTAATCTGCTCGGGGCAGACACCCCATTAAAATCAATGAAATAATTTTCTGAGAAGCCAAAAACCTGTCTTTTTGATGAATTCAGAGGACACTCAATACACACAAAGATCAGGAAACTTCATCTCGTAGACTGGGATGGACTGGTAATGGTTGTGTCCAGTGTTAATCGCCACCGTTCCAGAAGGGCTTGGAGGAGGCCTGGGGAAGATGGAGAACAAATAGAGGCATTGTTTTTAGGCTTTACTGCACGCTCACAATTTTATTTGTCTTGCTTTTAAGTGTTTGCGATGAGGCACTCATTTCAGGTTGTCTCCTGCCTGGGGTACTGCTGGGAGAAATATTGGGGTGATACCCAATACCCCCTGTGGGTTTGCTTGGACAACCCTATCGGATCAATTAACAGGCATTTATTCAGCATTGAAATGGACACCACTTTAACCCCACCTGGGAAGGGAAGAAAGTGCCGAGGAGATTGAAAGATACAGCAATATTTATGGTTTAAGCATTCCTAAACAACAGGTATTCTGTCCAGCTAAGTCATGCGTCATAGTTACAGCTTTCTGGTACAGCAATTGACTTCATCCTTATCTCCTTCATTTTGCTGTTCACGCAACTACAATATTCAATGGCTCTCTGCTCAAGTATACACGACTACTCAACTTTACAGCACGTGTCTGACTTACTCATAAACCCCCTTCAACATATTTTGGTTCTTTCCATAACATTATACTTTGGAAGCTTCAGTCGTCTGGGGTTCTTTTAATTGTCCAATCACCCCACTTATGCAACTATTTTATTTATTCATATCCCACCTTTTCTCCCAGATTGGAGCGTAAGGTTCAGCTACCTGGAACAGGCCCACGGCCGTTCCGTGGATCGGCGTGGGGATTCCATGCTTTCCCCCCCTGCGGTGCCAATTTTTTTCTTCACGTGGGGACCAACTTCTGGGTCGGAAGTGTGCCGGAAATAGCGTGTGTGCACGCGCATGGGCGCTCCTCACCTGGAGTAGTGCCTGTACGCGTGCGTATAAGCCATTTCCGGCGCACTTCCAGGACAGAAAAGCGCCCATGCGCACACGCTATTTCTGGCGTTCTTCCAACCCAGAACCGTGCCAGAAATAGCTTGCACACACGTGTGGACACACACACTCTGGCCCACCAAGAGGTCGGCCGGGGAGTGGACCGGACCAGCCTCAAAAAATGTTGCTGACCCCTGCCTTAGAAGGAAGTGCTACAGATATTAATGGGACCCTAGGAAGTATGGATAGGGGTGCAGCCAACATCTCCCCCCGCCCCCACCCAAAATAAAGCAGAAACACAAGTTATTTTTTGGAAACCAGGAACAACCTGGTAGCCTTGCCTATTCTTCACAAACGCAAAACCACTTCCATGAACTCTTACCGAATGGTCCGTTCCAATATCTGTGTCAGCCTGTCGTGGAGCAAGTTTGCCTGCAGGGAGAAAAGATTGAATATTTTAGGGAGAGGGGTGCTGGGTAACCACCGCAACCTTCTGACAAAGTGGTCTGGAAAAAACAGAGCCAGCAATAGCAGCACTGATCTTGTATCAGAATCCACTGGCATTGTGGGCATCTAGGGCACCATGAAGTTACTGGGATTGGACATGGTGGTTGTGGGTACTGGGATTGTCCAGTCGCATGGAAGCTTGTGCACGAGCAACTCCTTATGAATTTGGCTTCCATGACCAGAAAGCCTGTGGGAACACATGACTGTCTTGAGGTGGGGGCAGCAGCATGCCTGACACTGGGGACACACCCAGATGTGCAGTCCCTTTCCCAGTGACTGCCAGTCATTCACACAACTGATATGCTGGGGGAGGGGTACACATCCAGGATTATATCCTTGCAAAAAGTTAGGTGAATAACCATTTCAAGGAAACTTGCCCACACCAAAATGTGTGTCAGTAACCCACAAATTGTAAAGGCAAACTCTTAGGGCAGGGGTGGCTAACCATTTTGGGGGTCAAGGGCCACGTTGAACCATTGTCAACCCTTCAAGGGCCGCAGGTCAAAGCTGCTGACGCTTAAAAGCAGGAATGGTCAACTTGCCGAAATGGGGATAGGCATTTTTTTTAACAAGACAAATTTTAGGGTCTCTTAAAGGGGAGGGGTTCAACACAAACCTTTTAGCATCACAGAGAAACCCACAGAAAGAAGAAGAGTTTGGATTTGATGTCCTGCTTTATCACTACCCTAAGGAGTCTCAAGGGGACGTGGGTGGCGCTGTGGCCTAAACCACAGAGCCTAGGGCTTGCTGATCCGCGGGTCGGCAGTTCGAACCCCCATGACGGGGTGAGCTCCCATTGCTCGGTCCCTGCTCCTTCCCACCTAGCAGTTCAAAAGCACGTCAAAGTGCAAGTAGATAAATAGGTACCGCTCCGGCGGGAAGGTAAACTGCGTTGATCCCTAGCTAGCAGGACCAGTGGTCAGGGATGATGGGAATTGTAGTCTCAAAACATCTGGAGGGCAGAGGTTAAGGAAGCCTGCCCTAGAAGATTCCTTTGTAAGATGCTTGCCAAAGGGTACCTGTATGCATGGCGAAGGAGGTGGCATCTAAGTATATAGGGGTGTTTGGGACTCCAACTCCCATCAGCATGGTGAATGGTTGGGGATTATGGGAGTTGCAGTCCCTAGCATCTGGAGGGTGTCATGTTGGCTATTCCTAGTCCAGAGACAGGAGAGCCTTAGCACTTTCTCTCTGACATTCGTCGCTAATGAGGTCCAGCATACCTGGTGCATCTGTTTAAGCCCTTAGCAGGATTGAGTAGGCGGATCATGGCCCGAGTACTTACCTTGGTTTCACACTGTGCAGCAATTTCTTCAAAAGGAGCCTTCTGGAATCTTTCAATCACAAGGCGCCGCCTTTCTTTCTCTTGTTCCTCAAGCCCATTGTTGTCTTTGGGAGAGATCAGTATCAACAGAGTAACCAGAAAGCAAAGCAAAGGGAAACATCAGGAATATTATTCATCTTCACAAAGAGTGAAATGAAATAATTCACCCTTGAATATGGGAGCATATTATTGTTACTAGTGAATACAGAAATGCAAAGCTTTCTTACCTATTGCCTGCTTCAGGGTCTCAAAGGTGATTTCTTCAGTGCTATTTGCCTAAAGAAACAATAGTATTTAGGGTACTGTGTCAACCACAGTAAAGGGTCAGCTAGAATTCATCTTAAGTGTCTCAAATATTTTTTCCACCCGAAAAACAGCCCTTCGACTCATGTGTGTGTGTTTTTCTTTTCCTGGTGACATTTTTACTTTAAAAATTGCATGCAGAACAGTAGATCTGCAAATGAAAATCACAATCCTGTCTACCACAACTTGTGGTATATAGATAGACTGAAAGCACCGAAGAATGTTTATAGGGGGGAAAAGATGCACGATCTTTTCTTTAATGGAACTGTTACATACCTTTTCATCCAGGCTGCAGCCAGGCAGAATGTCTACCTGAATTGACAAGGTGTCCACAATACTCTTCCTCCTGGACAACCTGTCTTCATCTGAACAAAAAGAGAAATGCCTGTCTTGTCAATACATCATTGTGTTTTCCTGTTTTCTTTGCCCCAAACTGAAGTGAGTCAATTCAAATTTCAGTGGCCTCTTCCAGGACCCTATGTCTGGCCCTTAGGACTCTGTCCAGCCACACCTCTTGTCTCCAGGCCACACCCCTCACCTGCCTGCTTCACACTCTCTTTGAGTGCTTTTGCCTGGCTGGAATTCATCCTGAAACTCCAATAAGTCCTCTGGCTTGCATGGGTGGAGCCAAAAGTAACCCCAAACTAACAGTCGGCACCAGCTAAGTGTCCCTGGGAGAAATGCCCTGTGTCTGGGTCACCATCAATGAAAAGGTCCTCTCTCCAGTGGTCTTCTACTTAATTTCAGAAGATAGGACACTTACAGTACATTTCTGAGCACAATTCAAAGTGCTGGTGCTGACCTTTAAAGCCCTAAACGGCCTTGGTCCAGTATACCTGAAGGAGCGTCTCCACCCCCATCATTCTACCTGGACACTAAGGTCCAGTGCCAAGGGCCTTCTGGCGGTTCCCTTGCTGCAAGAAGCCAAGTTACAGGGAACCAGGCAGAGGGACTTCTTGGTAGTGGCACCCGCCCTGTGGAACGCCCTCCCATCAGAAGTCAAAGAGAACAACAACTACCAGACTTCTGAAGGCAGCCCTGTTTAGGGAAGCTTTTAATGTTTGATGCATTACTGTGTTTTAATATTTTGTTGGAAGCCGCCCAGAGTGGCTGGGGAAGCCCAGCCAGATGGGCGGGGTATAAATAATAAATTATTATTATTATTTATTATTACAGGAAGGCATAAAGGTGTCAGAAAGCTGACAGCTTCATAGCTGGTGCCTCCAATTACTTAGCCTCGAGCCATCAAGGGCTTTGTAATAGAATACCAGCCATTTGAACTGTGTGCAGAAGCACACTGGAAGTCCGTGAAGAGGCAGTGTGGGGTAGTGGTTAGAGTGCTAGGCTGCAATCTGGGAGACAGCGGTTCAAATCCCCACTTGGCCATGAAAATTATGAGGTGACTTTGGGCAATTACTACCTCTCAGTCTGGCCTACTTTGTGGGGGTGCTGTGAGAATCACGTGGAGGAGAGGACAGCCATTGGAGGAAAGGTGGGATATAAATGCGAAGATAGATAAAAAAAAAACATTGGGAAAAATACCTATGAGATGCGTACGAATATGCTACATCTACTAGGGTTGCCAACAGTGCCGGATTTACGTATAAGCTAAAGCTATAGCTTAGAGCCCCACTCTCTAGGCCCCCCCCCAAAAAAAAAATTAAAGGGAAAAAACCCTGGATGTACATTTCCAAAATATAAGATAAAAAACAAATAAAATAAAACCTACATACAGCAACAGTGTTTTGTGTTGTGTAGGCTCCTATGATGTAAGTAATGGGCCCCGCCTGCTAGCCTGCTCCCTAAGATATCACTGGTTTGCTCATTTCTATATATAGGGTGCCTACATTCTGCATGGACTGGTTGCATGGCAACATGGGCAAACGGCTTTAGATACCTATTAGGTCCATAAATTACCATACCACATATATGCAACACAAAAAACAGTGACAATTTGTTGTTGACAAAGGACAGCTGGACATATAAAGGGCCCCATTACCTTCAGTAGCTTAGGGCCTCATCAAACCTAAATCCGGCCCTGGTTGCGCCATATTTCAAAAAGTAAAAACCAGGACACCCTGTATGGCAGCCCTAATGTCTACAGTTGTGTGGGTCACAGCTACTAGGAGCAGGGGAAATAAAGGAAAATCGCACAACACTGGGATTTTCTATCTATGAGCATAAGGAGCTTATTTGGCTTTCTTTGGGTCCTAACACCATGAAGCTATAACTAGAACAAGCAGTGGCAGTTCCAATTTACCTTTCGACTTGCGCCTGCATTTATGAGGCTTTTTGCCAGATGGGAATAGAGCTACATTTCCGAAGACACATAAGAATGGAAATAGAAGCTTTAGGATGACATACCATATGGAAAATTAGAAAAAAGAAAGGGGCAGCAGAAAAGTCACCAACGTTTGGGCCAGAATCTAAAGAACTAGGCAACCCAAGAACGGCTCTGGGTCTCAGTTCCTTTGCAATGCTTTGAACTGCATTTAATATGTTAGTATGGAGAAGGAGCCTGTTCCCCACCCACAAGAGCTAAACACGTATGTGTGCATGTCTCACTCTGCATATAGTTATCTCTCACTTGGACTACTGCAATGCGCTTTATGTGGGGCTACCTTTGAAGGTGACTCGGAAACTACAACTAATCCAGAATGCGGCAGCTAGACTGGTGACTGGGAGCGGCTACCGAGACCATATAACACTGGTCCTGAACATTTCCAAGCACAAATCAAAGCGTTGGTGCTGACCTTTAAAGCCCTAAATGGCCTCGGCTCAGTATACCTGATGGAGAGTCTCCACCCCCATCGTTCTGCCCGGACACTGAGGTCCAGCGCCAAGGGCATTCTGATGGTTCCTTCACTACAAGAAGCCAAGTTACAGGGAACCAGGCAGAGGGCCTTCTCAGTAGTGGCACCTGTCCTGTGGAATGCCTTCCCACCAGATGTCAAAGAGAAAACAACCACCAGACTTTTAGAAGACATCTGAAGGCAGTCCTGTTTAGGGAAGCTTTTAATGTTTAATAGGTTATTGTATTTTAATATTCTGTTGGAAGCTGCCCAGAGTGGCTGGGGAAACCCAGCCAGATGGGCAGGGTATAAATAATAAATTATTATTATATTATTATTATAGAGACACAGAATCAATAAGACTATTGAGCATGCCTAAAAGTAGATCCAAGAAGACTTTGTTGTTCGCTAGCAGTGAAATGTATCACAGCATTTATTCATCTCTAAAGGGCCTCCACGATGGATATAAATAGCTGCAATCAAGAAAGCCAATAGGATATGCTTCTAAAAATGTATGCATATGCATTTCACTCAGATAATATTATGAGTATTTGGGATTCTCCTACAACAAAGATGTGGAGCCTGGTCGCACTTCCAATGTTGCTGGACTGCTGGAAAGCACCAAAGGATGCTATATGCAACCCCCTCCCTTAAAAAAGCAGCTATGATAAACAGTGGTCAATGACTACAGGTGAAGAGGATGCGTGAGCCACCAGGGGCTTACCTGTCACAAGTGGTACATATGGCACAGATAGTCTCTCCACGCAGTAGCCACTGCCACCCAGCGATTCTGCCATTTGGTTGGTCAAGAAGAACAAGCTCGTTTCGTCCTTCTCCAGGGACTTGGGCAGGCTTCAAAACACAATTTGCAATTGTGGATTTAAAACCATTAGATAAAAGAAGCAAAGAATGAGAAAAAAAAGAGAGGCATGGTTCGGAACGTAGGTTAGAGCGAATTACCCAATGGAGCATATTGCACCCTAGATCTGATTCTTAAATACAGTGGTACCTCAGGTTAAGAACTTAATTCGTTCCGGAGATCTGTTCTTAACCTGAAACTATTCTTAACCTGAGGTACCACTTTAGCTAATGAGGCCTCCCGCCACCACTGCGCCGCCGGTGGGCGATTTCTGTTGTCATCCTGAAGCAAATTTCTTAACCTGAGGTACTATTTTTGGGTTAGCGGAGTCTGTAACCTGAAGCATCTGTAACCTGAAGCGTCTGTAACCTGAGGTACCACTGTAGTATTTAGTACCAACAAGACCAGGGATGTGCCTTCCAGGCCTTTCTACCAAGCCACACCCCTTCTCCATTCACATTTACAAAAGAAAAAGTAGGAGGTAAACTATTGGAGGCAAACCCCTTGTCTATTTGGTCTTACCTATATGTATATATGTATGTATGTAATTTCAAATAATCTGTATTGGAATGGCAGAGAGAAAGATGGACATGCAAGGCGCTTGTAGATATGGCTCATATATGGCTGGGCTGCCTTTACTCATGAATGGGAGCAGGTGGCGCTGTGGTCTAAACCACTGGCCCTGCTTCACACCTGGAGTGGTTGTACCTGGCTAGAATGTGCCTTTGAATTCTGATAATGTCTCTTGCTTGTCTGAATGGAGGATACAGAGCAGAGCAGGGTGCATGTGTGCGTCAAAACTAAACTATTGCACAAAGGTAAGATTTGCATTGATTGCTCTGCACACTTTTGCCTCTGGTTCTGCCTGACACTGGAATCTGGCTCCAAGAGATTGCTCAGAAGGGATTGAGAAAGCTCCCCCACTCTTGCATTAAAACCTGGGGAACACAGTGTTGGGAATCTGAATACGTGCAGCTACTCACACAGAGTCAATTAGGGTTTGGCAGACAGCCAAAAGGCAATGTGAAGGAGTAAGTCTGCCTGGTGATACAGAGGCACGGAGACAGCTCCATGATTGGTCAAGCTCTCTCACGGGAATAATGATTAATGGCCTACTAACTGGAATGTGTGTTAGTACGAGGTTGAGTGTAGGAGTTGGAGGTTGAGAGTTGTGAGTTGGGTATGAGAGAGTTAGCTAAAGATCTGTGTTCTGTTCTGTTCCTGTAAATAGTGCACTTTATATAATAAACACCTGGTTTCTGCTTCGTCCATCCTGCCTGCAGCCAAGTCACCAATTGCTTCCATGGATTCTGCGTTTACTCTGCTAGGTCTGGCTAAGGTCCTGCAACTAGTCAGAGAGTTGCGAAACACCAAATAGGTTTCGAGGATGGCTCAGTTGGTAGAGCATGAGGCACTTAATCTCCGGGTCATGAGTTCAAGCCCCACATTGGACAAAAGATTCATGCACTGCAGAAAGTTGGACTAGATGACCCTCACAGTCCTTTCCAACTCTACAGTTCTATGATTCTGTTTTGTCCACCCAGCCCAGTACTGTCTACTCTGAGTTTCAGAGGCTCTCCAGGGTCTTGGGCAGAAGATCTGTCCTCACTGCCCTTTAACTAGACATGCCAGCAACAGAGATGGTCTTTCACAGTCCTTAAGTCAAAAACATTACTGGTTCACATGTTTTACGAGTTGTTTAAAATTTCACATACTTGCACTTCTCTCTGAAAATTGTTTCAGGTAAAAAATAGGGTGCTTCTACATGTCTGGTTTCAATGACCTGCAACACGAGCAGAAAAACAAGACAGCGTTTGACAATTTTCTCACTTTGCATTCTATGTTAAAATATGTATGTTTGCAAATAAATAAATATGCATTGCAAGTGTAGACATGTTTGAGGGGTGAGCCTGCTTCCTTTAAGCCCCAGCCCATGCCTGCTGTCACTCACAGCGGTCTGTCTCTGCAGTCCATACATATTACCACAAGTAACCCCCAACCCAAATTTGCTTTGGGCTCTTGATTTAGCCAAACCGGGAGGGCAGTTTTGCTACTGTATCAA
Organism: Podarcis bocagei; assembly: GCF_964188305.1. NCBI lineage: Eukaryota > Metazoa > Chordata > Lepidosauria > Squamata > Lacertidae > Podarcis > Podarcis bocagei. The sequence goes on along the minus strand of NC_138133.1, from coordinate 81,883,822 downwards.
TGCAAGGCACACCGGCGAAAATCAGAAGCGATACAGCACCTTAGTAACATGTTGGCAAAAAGCAGGAACAGCGATCATCTGGCTTAGGAAGTTGAGGTATGCGGCTACCACTGCCATCACACTACAGCGATGGAACATGGGCAAGTTGTCTTCGTTAAGGATTGCAATGTCCTACAATGAAAGGAAGGGAAGAGGGAACCTCATTCAAGACTGGCATTGGTCATATTTTTTTCATATGGGTGAGAAGACTAAGAGCCAGGAAGGTAAAACAGTTTTTTCCCCTGTCCCAGGTCACTGTTAAGTCTTTTGAGTGGAGAAGTCAGTTCAAGTTTTATTTATTTATTTATTTTGCAGGACAAACTAGTCTTAATAGCTTGTGCAGTGCACAACACATCTTAAAACAGTTTTTCAGGACATGGGTAGTTATGATCTGGCAGTGTGTTGGAGCAAGGGTTCCCAAACTGCGGTCCATGGACCGTCATTCATTCAGGAGCTTTGTTCAGGTAGTCGGGGGGTAGGGGTGGGGTAGTCGGTGAAAAACAATAGAATAGAATAGCAATAGAATCCAACCTTAGAAAGAAAAGAAGCAATGAAAATGTTATGTACTAAGCTTGAATCCTAGAACAATAGGCAGGTAGGATCCTAGAATGCAACAACTGGGATGGACAGGTATCAGAAAAGCCCACTGCCCATCCATCCCATGAACACTGGGAACACTGTACTGCCCCCTTCTCATTTCTGAGGCTGCTCTACACATTAACTAAGCTTTATTTTGAAACCACAGCATGTACAAAAAGAAGGTGAGATTCTCAAGGTGGAAAATGATGCAGCAGGTAGATTCAAAGCGTACAAAATAAGCGCACCGTTCTTGATCAGAAATACGGATTCCAATCTTTTGGCATGATATCAACAAAGCCGTCCAGATGCACTTCGAAAGCCCTACCTGCAAGGCGATAGCCACTCTGATGAGGTCAATGACCACTTCTTCGTTGGCTAGTTCAATTGTCATGAGAGCCAGCGTTGTGTAGAGAAGCTCAAAGTTCTTCTGGACATTGTCCTCTTCCTTACATCCTAAGTAGACATGCCTATACAGCTGCTGCCCATGCTAGAGAGAGCAGAGAGGAGTCTTGATTAAGGTTTTTGTTGGAAGATTTGGGATAAAAGAAACGACTTCTTTACGCATAGTCAAGCTATGGAACTTGCTCCATCACAGGTGGCTTTGATGGCCACCAAGTTGGGTGGCTTTGAAAGAGAATTGGCAAATTCATGGAGGAGGTGGCCATCAATGGCTGTGTAATGGCCTGGGAATCGGATTCAGAGGCTGAACCTGAGGAATCCCAGTCTGCACAGGAGTCCCCACCTCCAGGGCCGGCTGAGCTGGGGCTTGAACCTGAAGGGCCCTCACCTGTGCTGGATCCTCAGGAGCAGACACCAGCTGAATCCGCTCTGACTCCAGAGGTGATAGAGGACCCATTGCCTGCAAGTGCTCCACTCTCAGCCCTGTCAGGGGAAGCTGAGGTTGCCTCTGGGTCCTGTAGCTCTCCAGCCTCTCCTGAGCTGTAGAGGCTCAGGGCAGAGAGGCGGAGGGAACTAAGTTTTCTCACAGGAGGAGTGCTCGCCTTAAGGCCAGGAGAGGCGAGTCACCTGTGGGCTGGGACCGCCCCTGGCCTCAGAGGAGATAAAGGCCAGTCAGCCCAGGTTGCAGGAGCAACATCGTTGGTATCCTGTTCCTGCCGGCATCCTGACCTGCTCTCCTGAGTTCCTGACCATGCCCGACTCCTTGCTTTGGACCTCGCTTCGCCCCTGACGGACAGCCTCCTTACCCTCGACCTAGGACTGGACTTAGACCACGCTGCACGGTAAACCCCCCGGGACCAGCACATTCAAGGCTATCCTCTGCCTTGAAAGTTCTAGCCAGCAATGCTTCCAAATACCAATTGCTGGAAACCATGAGAGGGGAGAGGGCTCTTTGGCTTGTCTTCTGCTTGTTGGTTTCCCACAGGCAACTGGCTGCCCACTGTAAGAACAGCATGCTGGACTAGATGGGCCATTGAGCTGATCCTGCAGGCTCTCCTTATGTTCGTATGCTTATGTCAGGTTTTTTGGAGCCACTGAGGAGCCACTAGGTAATACTTGGTGCACATTCACAATACAGGTATTGGCTTCTACCAAAGCCAGAGCAGCTTCTTCCATCAAGTGGCCCTCCAGATATTTTGGAACGCGACCCCCATCAGTCCCAGCCAGCGGAGTTGTAGGTGATGATAATAATAATAATGTTATATTTATTTCTATCCTGCCTTTTCCCCAGACTGGGACTCAAGGCAGCTTCTCATGGTAGACTACCAAGAGAACAGGATGCTAACCAGTTGAGCCTTTGGTCTGACCCAGCAGGGCTCATCTTATCTTCATCTAGCCCATGGGTAGGCAAACTAAGGCCCGGGGGCCGGATCTGGCCCAGTCGCCTTCTAAATCCGGCCCACAGACGGTCTGGGAATCAGCGTGTTTTTACATGAGTAGAATGTGTGGTTTTATTTAAAATGCATCTCTGGGTTATTTCTGGGGCATAGGAATTCGTTCATTGCCCCCCCCCAATATAGTCCAGCCCCCCACAAGGTCTGAGGGACAGTGGACCAGCCCCCTGCTGAAAATGTTTGCTGACCCCTGATCTAGCCCATAATTGTCAACTCTGCCTGGAAGAAACACAGCTCTGTTACTAGACTTTACATTTAGAGGAGATGCCAAAAATAAATTCTGGGCCCTTCTACATTCAAATCACAGGTTCTACCCACAGAACAGTGAGTCCCTATATCCCTTACCTAACAGTATGCAACATCTCTTTCTTCTAACAATTGGTTTGATCTTTAATGATATTATTACCTTTTTGATGAAATTCGCATCTTGCCTTGAAATTTTGTCCCGTTTTATCTTTAGATCCGAAACATCAGGTATTATTCTGCGCAGACACAAAACAGTATGTTACTTTCTCAAAACAGCATTAATAATTATAATTTGCAAGCAAATTACTTCTCAGCGATGGGGAGACTCGGAATCATGCTGTGAAAAGTATTTAATTTATCCAGGCATTTTCGAAGTCATCTCCATTTTAATTACACCCACATTTTGCAATGACAATAGATTTCCTATTCTAAAAAGGGGGGAATCATAAGTAATTATGACTCAGTACAGGAATAGTCAATTTTATGTTTTGTATAAAACAAAAATATAATTACAAGCTTAATTAAACCAGGAGCAATTTGGAAGAGCTATTTAACATTCAGGGCAGGGCACCTGGAAAACAAAATCATCAATTGCTGCTTCAAAAACATTCAGCTGTTACATTCCTGCACTCTTCCTCTCTTCACTGACAAAATGGAACATGTAAAACAGAAGAAAAATGTGTACAGTGAATGGTATCTATTGATCACAGTTGGAAAGCATAATTTGTTACTGTAGTTTTCTCTTATTTGCTATATCTTTTTAAACTTGTTCACTTACAAAGCTGGACACCTCATAAGATATCGAGACCAAATTTTGCAGGTTTTCATTGATGTCTGGATACAACCAGACACCATTTTCAATCAAGATGGCAGACTGAACCCTTCAAAACTGCACTGATTTCCTTGGTTTCTTAAAGTACCCAAACAATTCTAGGTTTGAGGCTGGTAGTGCATTATTAATTGCCTGCCTTCAGTGCAAACCAGAGATCTGAACAAAAGTACAAACAGCCTGGGCTACCACACTCTTTCCCCAATCTTAAGTCACTTCGCCCCATTTCTGCATCCATATGTGATTCCCTTCCCTTTAAATATTCCACACAAAAATTCAGGTATTTTTGCCCAATCCAGGAATTTTGCCCAATATAATATAGTAGTTTTGTACGTAATATACACTAGCATGTGCACACATCTTGGTTAGGGAGTTGCACCACAATTGTTTGGAGATTTTGAATGACAGATGTGTTTTGCTTCCTGACCTGAGAACTGCAAATTAAATAGGTTTGCATCAAAACGCAAACCAAACAAACTTCTTCCCCACTGCTTTATAAGAGTGCACAAACTGCAGAAGGAACATAGTTAATGGGAGTTTTGGCAGAGATGGATTGATCTCTTTGTGCATGCCACCAATTTTAGCATCTACATCTGAGATTCCCATGGTACACTGGCATGATCTACTGTTGCATAGGGACTCAACAGAGACCCTGTCAGACTCAAGCATTAACCTTATCCCTCTGAGCTTCACTCGGTTGTCATGCCGATCAATAACGTTGTGCAGTATTTCCAGGACCAGCTGTCTGAGTTCAGAGTCATCCATGAGTGAAGGAGAGAGCAAAGGATCCAGAAAAGGAGCGGGCAGGGCAGCAGAAATGGTCTTGGCACTGTATCCTGTTGTGACCTGGTGAGCATCAAAGAGAAGGTAAGGAGAAGTCACCAAAGAAATGATTCAGCCAAATCACACAGCCAAAAGCTGGGTACTAAAGCTGTGCCCATTTAACTGAACAAATTGTGCAGGCGAGAGCTGTGTCCATTCAGCTGCACAAACTGCACAAGGGAAAGCTGAGCCCATTCAACAGCAAAAAAAGAAACCCACCAAAAATTGATGTAGTTCTTTTGTTTTAAGTAGGTTTATATCATGCTTTTCGTTCAAGGAGTTCAGGGCTGTATGCATGGTTCTCTCTCAGTTCATTTTATTCTCACAGGGTTTTTTTGTGAGGTAGATTAGGCTGAGCAATAGTGACTGACCCAAAGTCACCTAAAGTGAGCTTCCTGTCAAAGCGGCCATGCTGGCTGCCCCTGCAATGACTCCTTTAGAGATAATAATAATAATAATAATTTATTATTTATACCCCGCCCATCTGACTAGGTTTCCCCAGCCACTCTGGGCGGCTTCCAAAAGAATATTAAAATACTGTGATACATCAAACATTAAAAGCTTCCCTAAACAGGGCTGCCTTCAGATGTCTTCTAAAAGTCTGGTAGTTGTTGTTCTCTTTGACATCTGGTGGGAGGGCGTTCCACAGGGAGGGCGCCACTACCGAGAAGGCCCTCTGCCTGGTTCCCTGTAACTTGGCTTCTCGCAGTGAGGGAACCGCCAGAAGGCCCTCGGTGCTGGACCTCAGTATCCGGGTAGAACGATGGAGGTGGAGACGCTCCTTCAGGTATACTGGACCGAGGCCGTTTAGGGCTTTAAAGGTCAGCACCAACACTTTGAATTGTGCTCGGAAACGTACTGGGAGCCAGTGTAGGTCTTTCAAGACCGGTGTTATATGGTCTCGGCGGCCGCTCCCAGTCACCAGTCTGGCTGCTGCATTCTGGATTAGTTGTAGTTTCCGGGTCACCTTCAAAGGTAGCCCCACGTAGAGCGCATTGCAGTAGTCCAAGTGGGAGATAACCAGAGCATGCACCACTCTGGCGAGGCAGTCCGCGGGCAGATAGGGTCTCAGCCTACGTACCAGATGGAGCTGGTACACAGCTGCCCTGGACACAGATTTAACCTGTGCCTCCATGGACAGCTGTGAGTCCAAAATGACTCCCAGGCTGCGCACCTGGTCCTTCAAGGGCACAGTTACCCCATTCAGGACCAGGGAATCCTCCACACCTGCCCGCCTCCTGTCCCCCAGAAACAGTACTTCTGTCTTGTCAGGATTCAATCTCAATCTGTTTGCCACCATCCATCCTCCAACCGCCTCCAGAGTGTAAGAGCGTAAAACAATGGTTGGCAGAATGGTTTACAAGCAGTAAACATTGATGTAATCTCTAGTAGAACATCAGTGGAAACCAAAAAAGAAAGAAAGACCCAATTTACAACAACCTCCCTGCCTACTCAACTCTCAGCATTTCTCAGTCTCACAGATAACCAGACAAGTAATTCGCAAAAGTATTTGCAAATGTGGACTAGTCCTATGGAAAACACCACTCTATTTTACTTTTGCTTCAAGTTTAAAGAAGTGGCTATTCTGCCTGCTTAGCCATGCTGTAAAATGCATCTTTTAAAATAAGGATATAAAAGCCATCATGTGAATTTCCTTCATTACTTACCATCAGTAACGATCTCAGCAACATAATTTGAATTCGCCTGGTTCCCAAATCCCTAAAGGAAATGGAGGGAAAAACCAAAGTTAATTTGAATCAACACTTCTCTCCCTCTTAAATAGATAAACAATAACAACTTCCATAGTTGGTGGCTGTGGGATGCAGAATATGATAAAATGTTAAGATAAAATGGCAAGCTGGAATAGTGAGCCTCAGAACAGAAGCAAAAGCTGGAAGAATCCATGTGGCCCAAGCAACAAAATGCTGTAAATTGTTGGATTTTAGTTAAAATCCACACTGACTAGAAGACGTGATGCCTAGGTCATTCATATTCAAACGAGAACTCTGAAGGCCGAAGTGGTGAGCATAACTGCCTTCCAAGCAGTTGACCTGCGTTCGTTTCCCAGCCAACGCACCAACCAGTGATTTGCGAGCTGAGCAGCTGGCAGTGGAACAGCCTCGGTGTAAAGAGATGGAAAGGGAGTGTTCTGTGTTTCCACATTTGCCTCGCCAGAAAGCGGCGGTATCTAGCAATTCTAAAGCAATAGCCAGGAATAGCTGTGGAAAGGTTGCGGTGAGAGAAGCAGAGTCTTGGACTCTTGCTGGACTCTAAGCATGCCTTGACCATGGCAGTGGTGAATGTCTGTGCAGTGGTACCTCTGGTTATGAACTTAATTCGTTCCGGAGGTCCATTCTTAACCTGAAACTGTTCTTAACCTGAAGCACCACTTTAGCTAATGGGGCCTCCTGCTGCTGCCGTGCCATCGCAGCACAATTTCTGTTCTCATCCTGAAGCAAAGTTCTTAACCCCGAGGTACTATTTCTGGGTTAGCAGAGTCTGTAACCTGAAGCATATGTAACCCGAGGTACCACTGTAGTATTTAGTACCAACAAGACCAGTACCAACTATGTTGGCATGGCCCATTGATATTGGTCACCAGGAAGGAAGAGACACCTGTCAGACTTTTCTGGCTTTGAAGAGACCTTCTGCTGCTGACCTCCTTCCTTAAAGGTTGAAGTAGAAGACAAGAGAGGGACTTTGACCCTTTGAATGCTCAAAATATCCCCATGTCCTTTGAACCGTTGATGCTCTATTTAGGTCCCATCCAAAAGAACGGTATTATTTTGGGGGGGGGGGTGGAGGGGGCATCACGTTAGTTCAAAGTGGGTGACACCCTGAAGCAAGAGGACAACACTAATGATTCTGATGAGTAACTCTCAGACCTGAGATGGATTAGCAAAACCAGAATGGCACTGCAGAATCAGAAGTAGTGAACAGCGGAGCACAATTTGCTTCGGACCACCTATCACTTCTCTCTGCAGCATGAAACTATGTGGTAGAGGGTTGGGGAGAGCAACTGCTATCTGGACAATCCTCAGTTGCACACTAGTATATTATGCATCATTTGCTAGCCTCATTCAAAGAAAAAAAATACCAAGAGGGCTAAGAGAGATCTGCTCCTTTATATGTATGCAGCGAAGATCATGGCCACTGGTCCCATCACCTCCTGGCAAATAGAAGGGGAAGAAAAGGAGGCAGTGAGAGATTTTACTTTCTTGGGCTCCATGATCACTGCGGATGGTGACAGCAGCCACTAAATTAAAAGATGCCTGCTTCTTGGGAGAAAAACAATGACAAACCTAGACAGCATCTTAAAAAGTAGAAACATCACCTTGCCAACAAAGGTCTGCATAGTAAAAGCTATGGTTTTCCCAGTAGTGATGTATGGAAGTGAAAGCTGGACCATAAAGAAGGCTGATCGCCAATGAATTGATGCTTTGAATTATGGTGCTGGAGGAGACTCTTGAGAGTCCCATGGACTGCAAGAAGATCAAACCTCTCCATTCTTAAGGAAATCAGCCCTGAGTGCTCACTGGAAGGACAGATCCTGAAGCTGAGGCTCCAATACTTTGGCCACCTCATCAGAAGAGAAGACTCCCTGGATTAGACCCTGATGTTGGGAATGATGGCGGGCACAAGGAGAAGGGGACAACAGAGGACGAGATGGTTGGACAGTTTTCTCGAAGATACCAGCATGAGTTTGACCAAACTGTGGGAGGCAGTGGAAGACAGAAGTGCCTGGCGTGCTCTGGTCTATGGGGTCACAAAGAGTCGGACACGACTGAACAACTAAACAACAACAATGTATGCAGCACAGAAAATAACCAGACCGATAAAGAGTTCTAGAGGCTGATATGCCTAATTAAAACTGAAAAATAAAAAGCCATGGGAGTCTGGTGGTTTCCTTAGAAAAGCAATGAATAAAATATAACTATGTATTGATGATTTGAATTTACGGAGGAATAAAATCCTCATCACAAGAATCATCCTGAGTGCCTTAAGTTTGCTGCTTCGTGACTCCCCGTCTGAAAATCGATGAGCAGAGAATGAAGCCGAATGATTCTGAATTATTCATTTCTACCAGAAGCCCATTTATCAGCACCATTCTCCTCTAGAAAGCATTTCTCAGAAGCCTACAGAATCAATCGAGGCCAAAATAGGCAGCCTTCTGCCACACTGGTCAGAACTTTTAGTTTTATAGAAAGCCGAAGGTGTTTCCAGTTAACCACATTCTATAGGGCTGGACGGGTCCCTCATGAATTATTGGAGAGGGAAATTAATTTGTTAGGTGATTGGAAGGCTCAACATAGCAACACAGGACTGGAAAAGGCCCAGAGAGCCAATAAATTCAAGTGCAAAACAAGAAAAAACGATTTCCCCCTAATCATGCTGTAAAACAAAACAAAGTATTCTTGTTCAATAATAAAAACATCTCTCAAAATACACTTGCAAACTTGTTTTAAACAGCTGATTGCAAACACCAATGAGAGTGGCAAACCGCAAAAGGGGGATGTTGGAAATAATGGGTGTTTTATTAGAATCTTGCAAAGAAATCTACAGAAGCTATTAGGTCTTGAATAGTCTTAGTAGAACGCAACTCCATATGTACCTATCTATGTCACCTAGTTGTGGCATAGAAGGGAGAAAATAAAAGAACGAAGAAATAGCTTCTCTGCAGCTGTAGGTGACTAGATAAGGTTTACAACCTGTAAGAGCGTGCAAGAGGAGAAACTAGACAGAGAAATGTTTTCTTCCTTCTCTCATTATACCAGAACTCAGAAACATCCAATGAAGTTGAATGTTGGAAGATTCAGGACCGATAAAAGGAAGTACCGTATTTTTTGCTCTATAAGACTCACTTTTTCCCTCCTAAAAAGTAAGGGGAAATGTGTGTGCGTCTTATGGAGAGAATGCAGGCTGCACAGCTATCCCAGAAGCCAGAACAGCAAGAGGGATTGCTGCTTTCGCTGCGCAGCGATCCCTCTTGCTGTTCTGGCTTCTGAGATTCAGAATATTTTTTTTCTTGTTTTCCTCCTCCAAAAACTAGGTGCGTCTTGTGGTCTGGTGCGTCTTATAGAGCGAAAAATACGGTACTTCTTCACATGACGCACAGTTGAACTGTGGAATTCAATCTCACAGGAGTTAGTGATGACCACCAACTTGGATGGCTTCAAAAGAGGATTAGACAAATTTGTGGAAGATAAGGGTACACTAGCCAGGTTGGTTAAGTTCTACCTATACAGATGGAGGCAGTATGCCTCTCAATACCAGTTCCTGGGAACTGCAGGTGGGGAGGGGGCTGTTGTGCTCTGCTTCTGTTTGCAGGCTTCCCACAGGGATCTGGTGGGCTACTGTGAGAACAGGATGCGGGGGCCCTTTTTCTGATTCAGCATGGCTTATATTCTTACATACTTTTGCTTTGGTGAAGTATAAGGTAAAGGTAAAGGGACCCCTGACCATTAGGTCCAGTTGTGGACGACTCTGGGGTTGCGGCGCTCATATCGCTTTACTGGCCGAGGGAGCCAAGGGAGCCGGCATACAGCTTCCATGACTAAGCTGCTTCTGGCAAACCAGTTTACCTTCCCGCCGGAGCGGTACCTATTTATCTACTTGCACTGGTGTGCTTTCAAACTGCTAGGTTGGCTGGAGCTGGGACCGAACAACGGGAGCTCACCCCATTGCGGGGATTCGAACCGCCGACCTTCTGATCGGCAAGCCCTAGGCTCTGTGGTTTAACCCACAGCGCCACCCATATTTCAGCATATATAATGCAATTCTATTTCTCTCCAGTTGTTATTCGCTTCACAGACAAAATTGGAAACCGCCTATGGCTACACACTTTCTCTATGGAAATCAGATAAAAAAGAATAGGGCTATTTTAAAAGTTGAGTTGTGTTCACGCAAAGTCTCTCCACACCATTTTGAGTGATTCCTCCTTGACCTATGCCAACCTGGTGTGTGTGTGTGTGTGTGTGTGTGTGTGTGTGTGTGTTCCTGATTCTCCAGAGAATTTCTTTGGCCGGGGGAAGCAAGAAGCTGCAAAGGGGAAGGGCAAATAGGAAAAGCCCCTTCTCTATATGCTTCCATAGTATTCAGGATCCAAGCCTGTATGCAAAGCATGCCATCCTTTATTTCTGCCTCTTTTAGGATAAACAAATTTCCCACTGGAAGCCCCAAATATGTAGCAATCTGAACATACCCAAACTGGCTTGTGTCCAGTGTGTGTGAAGTTGCTCCCAGAACAGGAACTTTCCCCATAATGAACAACATAATCTCGGACCGATGGTAGTCTGGCAGGTTGCTTCCAAAGAAACCTAAGTGCAAAAAGATTTTTGTTTTTTTAATTCCAGAAAGAAATATTAACAGACAGCAATGGATTTTCTTCTGCCCCAAATGAAAAACCAGCAATTGGTAATTGTTTTGTCTCCCCAGGCTAGATTTTATCATGCATATGATTTTAGTTTTCTTTTTTTGCTATTTACCTTGGTTTGCATATAAAAAAATTTCCTCTCCTGTTATGATTTTTTAGATTTTAAGAAGAAAAAGAAACCCAAAATATTCCAGTTAACATGCATTTAATGCAGTTAACATGCATTAGGACAATGTGGCCAATGTGGTGCTCTCCGAATGGACTACAACTCCCATCATTCCCAACCATCAGCCTTACTGACTGGAGCTGATGGGAGTTGTAGTCAAACAGCATCCGAAGGGGTTACTGTATGTGGATTACTCCTACATCAGGACTGTGCAATTTTGAAAAGTCCTTATTTTATTTTATTATTTGCCATTGTTATGTCGCTGGATGAGCATTTTTTTGCGTTTTCTGGTTTTCCTAGTTTTTAGTACGTTGTAGTTCAGCTTAAGTTGCTTTGAGACTTTTTGCATAAAGTTGCTAGCAAATGTAATAAATAAAAACATCCAGTTGTTTTTTACTCAAGAGTAGACTCATGGAAATTAATGGACCTAAGCGAGTCAAATGTGTCTCCAAGTAGGACTAGCATTGGAGACAACAAAATAATAGTAATACTACTACTACTACTAATAATAATATTGCATGCCCTTCACCCCATGTCCCACCTTAAGAAAGATAATGATGATGATTTTTTTTATCATTATAATGGCTGCTTTTATTTATTTTACATCTGTATACCGCCCTGTACTCGCATATATCAGGGTGGTTCGGAGGACTGCTTTTGCCTCCACCCCACAAATAAAACCTTAAAACTATTAAAAATTACTTACCAATTGTTTGAATGATAGCATTCTGGACAATTCTCTCGTCATTTTCCTTGGCACTTGCATTGAAGCTGGCACTGCTCACTGAGCTACGCCTGTCACTTAATTCGAAATCGACGCTGAAACGCAGGTGCTTCAGTAAGGTGTTAAACACTTCTAAGACAGTTGGGCCTGTGGAGAGACGAAAACCAACGGCTTCAACCTTTGGGAACGAAAGGGTGAGTCACTGGGACCCAAATTTTGGAGAAGTTCGTCTTTGAATACCAGTGGCTTTGAATCAGTGGCAGCGAGTGTGATGTTGCACTCTTCTGGTTGGTCACTGTGAGCAACAAATGCTAGACTAGATGGGCCTTTGGCCTGATCCAGCAATCCAGCTCTTCTCATGTTCTTAAATGTGGGGTTCTCTGTTCCAAGTGGACAGCGTCAAGAATGGAGGCATCTTTCTTCAGCTTTCTTAAACACAAAAAAGTGAAAAAAATTCTCCACAGATGTAAGGTAAAGTAAAGGGACCCCTGACCATTAGGTCCAGTCGTGGCCGACTCTGGGGTTGCGGCACTCATCTCGCTTTATTGGCCAAGGGAGCCGGCGTACAGCTTCCAGGTCATGTGGCCAGCAGGACTAAGCTGCTTCTGTCGAACCAGAGCAGTGCACGGAAACGCCGTTTACCTTCCCGCCAGAGCGGTACCTATTTATCTACTTGCACTTTGACGTGCTTTCGAACTGCTAGGTTGGCAGGAGCAGGGACCGAGCAATGGGAGCTCACCCCGTCACGGGGATTCGAACTGCCAACCTTCTGATTGGCAAGCCCTAGGCTCAGTGGTTTAACTCACAGCGCCACCCGTGTCCCTCTCTCCACAGATGTAGTCTTCAGCTAAAGGCACTGAGAGTCATGGACCATTAATGGAGAAGCCATCCTCCACTTTTTATTTGCTTTCCACCGCCAAAGGTATAACTGGGGAATGAGCTCATTGGCTATGACCTTTGAAGGTCCTAAAACTGCCACCCAGAGGACCGCTAAAACTGTCCCTCCCCAAACCCCACAGCCTACAGCAAGCAACTACTGGGAAGTCAAAGGACTCAGAAGTGAGTGACCCCTTAGCTGGAACCCACCAAGCACACTGGGACCAGGCCGAGATATGGGAATCTATGGCTGCCTGAAGAGGGGATCTCAATAAAGTCCCAGGATAGGCAGAAGGCCTTGTTGTTATTGTGACTCCTGTGTGTCAACCTGTATTGCCTGGACAAAGAGCATGGGGGTCTGCAACAAGGGCTAAGGCCTTAACAAAGCCAAAGTTGCCATCTTCTTGTCAATAACGGTGGTAACCGGGGCTCAGGGTTGGGCCTATTCCCTATGGGGCATCTGCAACTTGGAGTTGACTCAAGAGTCCTGGCGTCTCCTTGCTTGTTCCGCCGGCAGCAAGTCACTCAGTGCAGACCCAGACCATCAAGTCCAAGCTGTCATGCGCACCACCCAATATGACGCAACATTGGCTATAGCAGCAGAGGCCCAGAGGGAAGCAGCTGAAAAACCCAAGGGCATTGAGATGGTTGCATTTTGTTGTAAGGTCGTTGCCTTGAATGCCTCTTTTCGGAGGGATGAGTCTAGTGCCGGATTTACGTATAAGCTAAACAAGCTATAGCTTAGGGCCCCACTCTCTTGGGGCCCCCTAAAAGATATAAAGGGGGAAAAACCCCACTGGATGTACATTTCCAAAATATAAGATAAAAAACAAATAAAATAAAACCTACATACAGCAACAGTGGCAAATGGCTTTAGATACCTATTAAGCCCATAAATTACCATAAAGCATATATTCAACACAAAAAACAGCAACCATTTGTTGTTGACAAAGGACAGCTGGACATATAAAGGGCCTCATTACCTTCAGTAGCTTAGGGCCTCATCAAACCTAAATCTGGCCCTGGATGGGTCACAGGTTTAACTTAATAACTTGTAAGTTAAAATATGGCTCTGTTATAGGCACAGTGGTACCTCGGGTTAAGTACTTAATTCGTTCCAGAGGTCCGTTCTTAACCTGAAACTGTTCTTAACCTGAGGTACCACTTTAGCTAATGGGGCCTCCCGCTGCCGCCATGCCGCCGGAGCACGATTTCTGTTCTCATCCTGAAGCAAAGTTCTTAACCCGAGGTAATATATCTGGGTTAGTGGAGTCTGTAACCTGAAGCGTATGTAACCTGAAGTGTATGTAACCCAAGGTACCACTGTATTTCTATTAGAGAAGGGTCTTCCTGTGATGGAGAAAATGATAATTTCATAAAACTGTACCATTCTGATGATTCAGTTTTCTTTTGAGCCTAAGCTCTAGGTAAACTGAAGAGAGCTGTGCCTGCCTTTTACAGTATAGAACTAGCTGCTTTTAGGTTGTGCGTGTAGCAAATGCCCATTCCAGAACACTGGAAAGAATAACCTGTTAGAATTTATGGTGGCCATTGTATGTGCAAACAGAGAATCAGCTAGGCATGGCAACTGTGATTAATCTTGAATTGTTTTGCAGACAGATGAAAGAGGATATTGGGAGACATTTAATGAATAGGAAAATTAGTCTGAGTCTTAATAAAGACATTGAAAAATGATTATATGTAATCACAGGATATTATGATGAGGGCTGATTTGAAGAGCCAAATGGTTTCGATTGGTTGAGGCTGATGGCATTGGGTTGCAATTGTTAAGATTGCTGTGACCCTTAGATTAGCGAATAGAAATCACGTGTGCAATCTGGAAGTGTTTCAGAAACATTGTTTTGGATGTGGTTGTTTGCAGCCTCCTCCTTACTTTTTAAAACATATTTTTATTTAAAATTTCTTAGTTTACAAAAATACATGCATTGTCTCTTTTTTTCCAAGTTGTGTTTTCTACAGGTCAGTTTCATTTGTTGTGAGACATTAGTGCTACATACAGCGTTAGGTTAGGAAGGAGAGAGGGAGAGGGGGGAAACGGCGAGTGGGGTGGGGTGTCAAGGCTTCTATTCCTCTACTTAGTGTATGTGTGGGGTTTTGTGCCAGTGTCACTTGTGTGGGTTCTCTTACTATTCGCTTGTTGTATTTCCTTGGTGGTGAGAGAGGTTGGGGGTGGCCTAGGATGTGGTTGGTTGTCTTTGGTTGGCTGTAGTGAGATTTGGGTTTTTGTGTGTGTATGTGCCTCCTCCTTATTTTGACGCTGTCCTTATGTGCATTTGTATTCCAATAAAGGCCTAACTTTTCATTTGGAGCCTACATCCTCTCATTTTGGGTTTCTGGAAGGGAGAGCTCCATTCTAGGAACCCCTTTTAAATTTCTACAACACCTGTATAATCAATGTGTGTGTGTGTGTGTGTGTGTGTGTGTGTGTGTGTGTGTTTATATTAATGAACTGAACAGACTGAAAGATTCTGAGTCATTGGTGGGGGGAAAGAGTGTGTGAGAACAGCGTTTAGCTTCTTTTTGAATTGCTATTTTGCTAATATTGCTTTATAGATTAATAATAATAATAATAGTAATAATAATAATAATTTATTACAGTGGTACCTCAGGTTACATACGCTTCAGGTTACAGACTCCGCTAACCCAGAAATAGTGATTCAGGTTAAGAACTTTGCTTCAGGATGAGAACAAAAATCGTGCTCCGGCGGTGCGGCGGCAGCAGGATGCCCCATTAGCTAAAGTGGAGCTTCAGGTTAAGAACAGTTTCAGGTTAAGTACGGACCTCCGGAACGAATTAAGTACTTAACCAGAGGTACCGCTGTATTTGTACCCTGCCCATGTGGCTGGGTTTCCCCAGCCACTCTGGGCGGCTTCCAACAAAGATTAAAAATACATCAAAATGTCACACATTCAAAACTTCCCTGAACAGGGCTGCCTTCAGATGTCTTCTAAATGTCAGGTAGTTCTTTATCTCTTTGATATCTGATGGGAGGGCGTTCCACAGGGCGGGCGCCACTACCGAGAAGGCCCTCTGCCTAGTTCCCTGTAGCTTTGCTTCTTGCAGTGAGGGAACCGCCAGAAGGCCCTCAGCGCTGGACCTCATTGTCCGGGCTGAACGATGGAGGTAGAGACGCTCCTACAGGTATACTGGGCCGAGGCCATTTAGAGGTCAACACCAACACTTAATGCCTTATTTAGAACCTAAGACGAAGCTGCTGGATCATGGCCCATCCAGTCCAGCGTCGTGTTCTTACAGTGGCGAGCCTGATGCCTATGGGAAAGCAGCAAGTAGGATTCAAGCACAACAGCCGTTTCCCTACCTGTTGTTTCCAGCAACGAGTATTTGGAAGAGCATTGCTGCCTCCAACTGTGGTGGTGGAAGGTAGCCATCATGGCTAGTGGCCATCGATAGCCCTCCCCTCCAAGAATTTGCCTAATCCTCTTCTTGATTTGCTTACCATATAATATGACTTATACTGCAATTGTGACGCTTATTTTTTAGTTATTGGTTCCTCAGTGGAGTTTTATAGATAACAACAACAACTTATTTACATCCTGCCCTCCCCAGCCAAAGCCGGGCTCAGCGCGGCTAACAACAGTAAAAATAACACCATATACAACAACAACAATTTATTTATATCCTGCCCTCCCCAGCCAAAGCCGGGCTCAGAACGGCTAACAACAGTAAAAATAACACCGTATACATAAAATCACAATCAATTAATTGAAATACATTCTAAAATCAATTCATTCTAAAATCAATTCAAATCAAATTAATGGCAACCATTGGGCTAGAGTTCTATGAGGATTACCAAAGTAGGGGGTCAGACTGTGCCTTGGCCAAAGGCCTGGTGGAACAGCTCTGTCTTGCAGGCCCTGCGGAAAGATGTCAAGTCCCGCAGGCCCTAGTCTCTTGTGACAGAGCGTTCCACCAGATCGGGGCCACGGCCAAAAAAGCCCTGGCTCTAGTTGAGGCCAGCCTAACCTCCCTGTGGCCCAGGACCTCCAAGATGTTTTTATTTGAAGACCGTAAGGTCCTCCGTGGGACATACCAGGAGAGGCAGTCCCGTAGGTACGAGGGTCCTAGATTGCAATTGTTTCTACAGATGATCTGTTAATTACATTACATGATTTGTGCTGTACTTGCATTGCTCAATAATGTTGCTGTTATTTACTGTTTGTAAATTTGTTGTTGGGATTTGTTGAAATGGAAAGAGGCATTGAAATGCAATAAATCAAATTAAGTCGAAACCAAAGTTCAGCACGCCACTCCCACCCCAAGAATTGGCTTTTCGCCGCCAACTCTCTCCTGGCCTTATAACCAGACATGTTTATCACCCGACCCTCCCACTGCCACCTCCAGAAGTCCTGGAGTTAAACCAAATCAGCCTTAAGAGCTCTGGAAATGTTGACCAAATCATCATTCTGCTGCAACTTTAAATTAGGGGGTGTTCCAAACATACTCCTCCCCTCTAGCCACAGCTATTTACGCCTTTCTGAAAACTGCCGCCACACGCTCACCATCATTTTTGGGATTTGCAATTTATACTATTGTTCGCTGTTCCCCAAAGCGCTGATGAGCTAGTACACACACATCGTGCCAGACTACTGTTCATTGTTAGCCGGTCAAGGCTTCCAACTGGGAGCAATTTGTGCATGTTCCCAAATGAAAATACACAGATGAGGCAATTGGCTCGATTGCACCATAATTAGCGTAACTTTGAAATGAGTCACTGGTTTGTTCTTTTATTCCCCCCCCTCCACACATCTGACGATGCTTTCACAACCTGTTGTTTGATCTGCAACTGCAGATATAAAAATGTTCCCTTTGGGACTAAAAAAATGATGGCATCCTTTTAAATATTAAAAATTAATAAAACAAACACTTCATAATGTAAATCAATAATTTAAGGGGGTTTTGCCATTAACAGTGGATGGGCAGAGAAAAAATATGAATAGTATCAAAACAATTATAATAAAATAAAGTAATTCAAGTCGACTGAAAATCATGGGGCTGCTGTTACTTATTAGATTATTAAATCATTTGCAACCATTTGCATCTGTTTCAAGGAACCCTGGACTTCTTTGGGAGTAGGACAGAAATCTAACACACATATAAAACCAGACATTTCAGTGAGGAAGGAAGACAATATTTCTTTCCCGATCCAGCTCATCACATGGCAGGGAAGAAATATGTAATTGTTCTTTTCATTAGTCTGGTATCCTAACCCACCTCCAATGTCCTTGCATGTCCATTTGGTGATGGAACATACAAATAAAACCTACGTACATAAAAGTCAGTAGACACAGACCAAAATCGGGTAGCTGATTTCTCCAGTGTAGGGGACAGAGTATCTCTATTTCAGGGACGGCCAACTCCTGAGAGAGGAGGCGTTCAGGGAAAAGTTGCTGAGCTTTTTTAGGAGGAGGAGGAGGAGGAGGAGTTTGGACTTGTTATCCAGCTTTATCACTACCCTAAGGAGTCTCAAAGCGGCTAACATTCTCCTTTCCCTTCCTCCCCCACAACAAACACTCTGTGAGGTGAGTGAGGCTGAGAGACTTCAGAGAAGTGTGACTAGCCCAAGGTCACCCAGCAGCTGCATGTGGAGGAGCGGGGAAGCGAACCCGGTTCACCAGATTACGAGTCCACTGCTCTTAACCACTACACCACACTGGGAGAAAGGTGGAGAGTCACTCACCAAAAGATCACTAAGGAAACAATCAGCCTCACTGCAAAAGCTCTGTGTTCCGTTCTGGAGATCCTGCAACAATGGAGGGCGGGCCGAGGAGGTGGGGCCCAATTCTGTTTTACCACCACTGAGGAAAGGGGAATACCTGAAGGAGTGTCTCCACCTTCATCCTTTTGCCCGGATAATGAGATCCAGTGCCGAGGGCCTTCTGGTGGTTCCCTCATTGAGAGAAGCTAAGTTACAGGGAACCAGGCAAAGGGCCTTCTCGGTAGTGGCATCTGCCCTGTGGAATGCCCTCCCACCAGATGTCAAAGAGAAAAACAACTACCAGACATTCAGAAGACATCTGAAGGCAGCCCTGTTTAGGGAAGCTTTTAATGTTTAACAGACCACTGTATTTTAATATTTTTTTGGAAGCAGCCCAGAATGGCTGGGGAAACCCAGCCAGATGGGTGGGGTATAAATAAATTATTATTATTATTATTATTATTATTATTATTATTATTATTATTATTAACCAACAATCAACCGCGATCTACCAAAACCTACCGGAGATCTACCAGTAGATCGCGATAGGCCTGTTGGACACCCCTGCTCTATTTCATCACAATCACAACACACATCCTGTTTCCACATGGATATGAACGGGGCCCTTGAGCAGGTGCAGACTTGCTCCTCTAAACATGATGAAGAATTAGTGTCCAATCCCGCCCAGATATGCTCATAGCATGGCACTTACCTATGGAACCTTTCGCAGCAATGGCCACTGCTTGCAAAAGGGCCTGGATGATACCTGCTCGGACTCGGGGAAAATCTCTCCTGCGAGAATCTAGGTGTGCCAGAATTTCCTGTATCACGTGATGAGAGTACTGCGCCTAGAAATCAAAAAATACTTGTCGGTTTCAATTGTAAATTAAAAGCTGCTTCCTGTGATCTTTAATTCCAACTGCTCTTTCTCATGCAAACTGCCCGAGGAAACACTTAACTGGTGTTGACAATGATTTACCTGCTGTGCACAAAGATCTCTACTCCCTTGCCCCACTCCTAGATAGATAGATAGATAGATGATAGATAGATAGTTTAGGCCCCCACATATTAACTAGCGTATTTTTCGCTCTATAAGATGCACTAGACCATAAGACACACCTAGTTTTTGGAGGAGGAAAACAAGAAAAAAAATATTCTGAATCTCAGAAGCCAGAACAACAAGAGGGATCGCTGCGCAGCAAAAGCAGCAATCCCTCTTGCTGTTCCGGCTTCTGGGATAGCTGCGCAGCCTGCATTCACTCCATAAGATGCACACACATTTCCCCTTACTTTTTAGGAGGGAAAATGTGAGTCTTATAGAGCAAAAAATACGGTAAATATAAAGGGTTCAGCAAGCAGATGAAAATGTGCAACCAGCGCCAGATTTAGGGTGGTGCAGGCTGTTCTCCCACAAAAGGTGTTGATCTGAAGAGGTGCAAAATTCAGAAGATCCATAATTGAGGAGATCCACTTGAGGCCACCAAATTTTATCCTCACACAAGGAACCAGATTACCCAGATTACCAAAGTCTGCCATTGGTGCAACATAATTATATGATGGGCTTCAGCAAAACTGGGTTCAAGAGAAGTTGATACCCAGAGCAAGATCTTGGGGGAGGACCATAGCTCAGCGGTGGAGAATCTGCTTTGCAGGCAGAAAGTCTCAGGTTCAGTTCTTGGCATCTTCAGGTAGGGCTGAGGAAAAACCCTGTAGAGCCAGTGTAGACAATATTGATCTAACGGTCCAATGGTCTCGCTCAGCATAAGGCAGTCCCTGATATTCCTCCAAATGTGATGTTAACCCACCAAAGGGGATGGGATCATGTGGAAAGATGCAGTCAATAAAGAATTATGGACTCTGGCCTAATAATAATAATAATAATAATAATAATAATAATAATAATAATAAACCCCACCCATCTGGCTGGGTTTCCCCAGCCACACTGGGCGCCTCCCAACAGAATATTAAAAACACGATAAAACATCAAACATTAAAAACAGGGCTGCCTTCAGATGTCTTCTAAAATTCAGATAGAAGGCCCTCTGCCTGGTTCCCTGCAACCTCACTTCTTGCAGTGAGGGAACTGCCAGAAGGCCCTCGGAGCTGGACATTTAGGGCTTTAAATATTGAAACCAAACCCATTTATATGTGCCACGAAACTGAACGGTATCCATCATGCATAGGGTCCCTTGTGCCCTTGTCAAATAACTGTATCATCATCCCACCTCCCGGGGGGGACGGACAGAAAAAGACTTTCACACACATTGTGGTGCATGAAGGAGCAGAAGCTTCAGCCACATTAGATCTCATTGTGACAGCAGTGGTGCACCACCATAGGTGTGTGTGTGTCCGTGTCCCTGGGGCCTGCAGCAGCCAGTTTTGCCAACCCATAGGTAGGCCTTGTTAAGGGATTCAGAACTTACAGGGTTAAAGAGTTCTGAGTGATGTTCTGAATGACGTCTCTTTCTTGAGGCGTGGTTACAGACACATTCGGGGAGTGGTTTTACTCTGAGTGTTTCAGTCTGTGTTTTTTGCTTGGAGGGAAGGCGAGAGAAATGTCCGCTCTCTCACCAGGAGATTTATGAGCTGTTTTACTGCATGAATAAAGTCTTGGAGATAAGCAAGACAAGCTGCGTCAAGTCTGACTCTTTATTACCCACACACTGCTTAGCTTCTGCCGCTGCGATTAGTCTGCTAAGCCAGCCAAGGAGGGCACAGAGGACGTTGCCGTGTCCGGAGGGAGCAGGGGTGCACAGTGAAAGCGTGCAGGACTCCATGTCGGCCCTCTTGGCGGCCACAGGTCATGGACAGGCCTTTGAGTATGAATCCTTCAGGAACAAGTCTATGCGCTTGCAGGATTCCATCCCAGTTAGGAGATAATCCGTTTACATTTTGAAGCTACCACAGGCTCCATACACTTAGAATCATGGGACTGTAGAGCTGGAAAGGACCCTGGGTGCAATCCAATGCAGCAATCTGGCCCACAGCCATCCCTGGGTGGGCTCAAAGCTCCAACCTTCTGGTTAACAGCCAGGTGCACTGACTCACTGTGACACAGAGAGTTCTCAAGGACTGGTTGTATGTTGAGATTCCTGCATTGCAGAGGGCTGGACTAAACGGCCTCGGCCCAGTATACCTGAAGGAGCGTCTCTACCCTCATCGTTCTGCCCGGACACTGAGGCCCAGTGCTGAGGGCCTTCTGGCGGTTCCCTCACTGCGAGAAGCAAAACTACAGCGAACCAGGCAGAGGGCCTTCTCGGTAGTGGCACCCACCCTGTGGAACGCCCTCCCACCCGATGTCAAAGAGAAGAACTACCAGACTTTTAGAAGACATCTGAAGGCAGCCCTTTTCAGGGAAGTTTTTAATGTGTGACATTTTAATGTATTTTTAATCTTTGTTGGAAGCCACCCAGAGTAGCTGGGGAAACCCAGCCACATGGGCAGGGTACAAATAATAAATTATTATTATAGACGACTTTTGGGGGTCCTTTCCAACTCAACAGTTCTATTATTCTATTATTCCAGTTGCTCACGCATTGTGCAACTATGCAAAAATTTTACTTAAACAACTGGGGATTCGGGTTGGAGAAGAAAGTCAAGTGTCTAAAAGAGATTTCAACACAGATGTCAAGTATCTGTTTAAAAGACAATTTGCTGCTTATGAAGATGAACACAGATGCCTTTCTTGGGAGCCAAATGTTTCAGATCGGGGGGGGGGGACGTAACAACTATCTCTGGAGCACCAAGTTAATGTGTAAGTGTCTGACATTTTCTCAGAAGGAGAAGGGATTTGGTAGCGTTTTGGGGCCTTCTGTTATTTAAACAATGAGTGATTGTCATCAAAGAACATCTGCCTCCTTGGGTTTTGCTTCAAATGACAGAGTTAGAGAAATAAACCTTACCTGTATTGAGTACATGATGATTTTGAAAATGGCGACAGCAAATTCGTTGGGGTCCCACAGTCTGTGGTGGTCTAAATGTCTAAGAAGATAAAGTATAATATAATAAATTAAATTAAACAGAAACTACCCCTAATCCAAACATTGTTTTGCATTGTGCTCAGAGCAAATAGGACCTAAACATTATCAAGTTATTCCTAAATGTGAGCAATTATATGACAGCAGTGAACACATCTTATGACCGAGTCCTACAAACCACTGTGCTGCAACTGTGGATCAATGCATATGCCAATTTCAGACAATTTCTCGCTTTTCTAATCTTCAATTCACTTCTCTACATTTTTGCATCAGTTTGCTTTATTTTTTTAAGGCCTCATAAAAAAATCGAAAGCATCGCCGTGCATATTTCTCCTAATACGCAGGTTTTGTTTGCAATTCTGCCTAACGTACCCATTTTTGAAATCATTACGTTAATATGTTGCACCTTTTGGCAAGTCGTTCTCTGTCATTATGTATTTTTATAGTCACATAATTTGGTTGGAGAACGGCATTGCAGAATTTGCAGGAGAGCACGTTTAGAAAGGCTGATGTGGTTGAGTTCACATATTATTTTCAAGAAGCGCAATTTGAATAGACAAACATTGAAATACAAAGTACCGTATTTTTCGTTCTATAGGACGCACTCGACCATAGGACGCACCTTGTTTTAGAGGGGGAGAACAAGGGGAAAAAAATTCTCCCCCTCTCTGCTCAGCCCCTTCCATTTCTCCTCCCGCTTCGCTGAAGGGCGCTGCGCAGAGAGGGGGAGAATTTTTTTCCCTTGTTTTCCCCATCTAAAACAAGGTGTGTTCAGTGCGTTCAAGGTGCGCTCAGTCGCTTTCAGTGAAGGCAACCCGAAACCTCCGGAGTGCAACAGGAGTTCCCGCTGTGCTCTGGAGGCTTCAGGCGGCTACCTTGGAAGCCTGGAGAGCGAGAGGGGGCCGGCACGCACTGACCCCTCTCGCTCTCCAGGCTTCAGTGAAGGCAACCCGAAGCCTCAGGAGGGCGGCGGGAGTTCCCGCTGCACTCCGGGGGCTTTGGGTTCCTTTCAACCTGCTCTTTGGGGCGGGCGGGGGGGAGCGCTGCTTTCCCCCTCTACCAGCCTCAAAGATCCCTGAAGCCTTCGGAGCACAGCGCGAGTTCCCGCTGCGCTCTGCAGGCTTCGGGTTCCTTTTGCTGAAGCCAGGGGAGTCTTGCTCTCCTGGCTTCAGCAAAAGGAACCCGAAGCCTGCAGAGCGCAGCGGGAACTCGCGCTGTGCTCTGAAGGCTTCAGGTGGCTATCCCTGAAGCCTGGAGAGCAAGATGGGTCAGTGCGCACCGACCCCTCTCGCTCTCTAGGCTTCAGCGAAAGCAACGTGATGCCTCCGGAGCGTGGAGGGAGCGCTCCCTCTGCGCTTCAGAGGCTTCGCGTTGCTATCGCTGAAGCCAAGGAGCCTGCATTTGCTCCATAGGATGCACACACATTTCCCCTTAATTTTTGGAGGGGAAAAAGTGCGTCCTATAGAGCGAAAAATACGGTACTTGGAATTTCTCCCGCATCCCAAACTGGGGCAGCTACTCACATGACTGGGTGTAAGCTTCTGGCTCTGATTCAAGAGGACAACTGAACTTCTTTATTTTGTTTTTTGGGGGCGGGGGGAATGGTCCACCCGCAGTGTCCCCCAAGAGAACAGCTGTGACCCATAGGTTTCTGCACATCAGCTTCTTTTTGTGCAGTCCCAAATGTGACACTGCAGATGCCTTTTCTTTTTCTTTCTTTTTACACACACACACACAAACAAACAGATCTCCTACTCACTTGAAAACCGGCCTGACAGCATGGTTCATGTTGCCGTACGTTGCTCGGCCGAGAAGTTCCCTGAAACAATTCTCAGACAGCGCAGAGGGGTTTTCCTCTTTTTCCCCTCCCGAGGCTGACGAAGAGGGGCAGATCCGACTGAAACAAAACCATATGCCCTCTAAGTTATTTTAAATTCACGCGTATGCATGCATGGTTGTGCCCAACAAAGTCATCTTTCCAAGTCATCAACCACGAATGGGCACACAAACACAAACAACTCGAGAGGTACATGTCACACACAGCTTCCAACACTGTTGTGCAGGCTGGACCGGTATGGCCTAGAAGAAGGAGTCCCTGCCAACTTTACAATTCTGTGATTCCATGATATGCTTGTGAGGTTAACATATGAGAGTGCTGGAGGTGAAATAGTTAAACAGGTTACCCAATCAGAACCCAGGGGGGTGGAGTCAGGGGGACTATAAAACCAACTCTGGGAGGGGCAAAGGGGGAGTTCGTTGGGAGTTGGGTGGTTGGATGGAGTGGGAGTGAATTGGGATAGAGTCTGTGGGGAGGTTGAGTTAGTGTAGTGAAATAAGCTGAGTCAGGAACAGTTAGGAGCTAGGAAGACAAGTAAATATCTGAGAGGTGGTTTAGTGGGTGAGATCAGGTAGCAGAAGTTATAGGTCTGGATAGGCACCCCATGAATGTAATTGACCGATACCGTCTATGAAACCACACGCTTGTTAAACTGCAATAAATAAAAAGAAGTTTATGTTCCAATTTAACCCTGACTGGACTCAGTATTGTACCACGTATGGCCTGGGTAGTGGCAGCGAGAAATAAAGTGGTGGCACAGGGATCAATAGACGGTGAAACGTCCGGGGACCCTGTGTGATAGCCACAATGCTTAATTATGATTAATGCAATTCATCAAACCAGGGCATCCACTGTTGTGAGTGGCTGTTTTTTAAGAAGACACGCAGCATCACATCGCTGCCAAAAGAAAGAACGAAAACAACAACCCTAAAGTTTTCTTCTTCCTTAAGTGGAAAAAGTGTTTCCATCCCTCCGCTGTGGGGCTGCAGATACTATTTTCTCCTACACACGGCCATCTGCCTCCACCATCTGCTTATTCCGCCCACTCTTCAAGATGCTTCTCTCTGCAATGCCTCCATATGCAAAGAGTCATAATATCCAAAAGGAAAATGAGACGAGAAACTTATTGCTTGCACTGTATGAGGCCAACAGTTCAACAATCCATAAACACTGTTTTCAAGCTCTTTATTATACGTGCATCCAGAGGGTCGATCGTGTGAAATTAGCCTTTTCGGGTGGAGTATTTGCAACGTCCAAACAAAGATTTCAAAGCGGTTGAGTTAAAATTTAACTCACGTATTTCTGTTTTTATTACCAATTTTGAAAGCCTTAGTTGATCCACTGCCTGAATTGTAATCAATCAGCTAATTAAATCTCTACACATTTGCATAGGAATACTTGTGAGGAAAGTGTAGCTTCTCTCAGTTTTTAGAGGATGCATGCATGTGCTATAATGGGGTTCCCAATTGCAGGAAGGGTTGTAACTGCATTTGTCGGAATGCACTGACCCAGGTCAACACAGGCACAATTAACCATCACCTGAAAGGGGCTTTTAAACAGGCTGAATTTATCTTTCACGACCCTGTGGGTAAAAGCAACCAAACATCCAATTCAACATTAACCAATACTCTGCCACAACTCATCCCCTCCACTAAATCTTCTGTACTAAATACATTTCCTCCCTTGTTTTTCAGTACTGAACTATGACAACCACACTTTGGGTAGCGGGGTTCAAAAAATCGTCTGGCTCCAACTCTAGCAAGACCCACGATTGTCTTTGGAACTGAAAAGCTGAGACTGAGAACCATTTAAGTTTAATCATTTTATTTTAGAAGTGTATGAGCAGCAGTTTGTTCATGCTTCTAGGGCAGCTTACATTAGACACACTCGCCAGAATAAAAATGCAAGCCCAGAAAAATATTGACAACGCTTGCAGAGCTAAAAGCAATTAATATCTTAAGAGTACAGGAGAATAATAAGCAGAAGAAAAACAGTTTTACAGGGCACAGTAAAGATAAAAATGTGGGTCCCATTTGCATGCCTGGAACCACCACTAAAGATGTCATTTCACAGTTTGCCACCTGCTATATCTTAGATCAGGGTTTCCCAAACTTGAGTCTCCAGATGTTTTTCGACTACAGTTCCCATCATCTCTGACCAGTGCCAGATTTATGTATAAGCTAAACAAGCTATAGCTTAGGGCCCCACTCTCTTGGGGGCCCCAAAAAAATTTAAAGGAAAAAAAACCTGGATGTGCATTTCCAAAATATAAGATAAAAATAAAATAAAACCTACATACAGCAATGGTGTTTTGTGTTGTATAGGCTCCTATGATGTAAGTAATGGGCCCCACCTGCTAGCCTGTTCCCTAAAATATCACTGGTTTGCTCATTTCTATATATAGGGTGCCTACATTCTGCATGGACTGGTTGCATGGCAAATGGCTTTAGATATCTATTTAGTCCATAAATTACCATATATCATATATTCAACACAAAAAACAGCGACCATTTGTTGTTGACGGCTGGATATATAAAGGGCCCCATTACCTTCAGTAGCTTAGGGCCTCATCAAACCTAAATCCAGGCCTGCCACCATGATATTTGGTGGTATATACATTTTTATTTTTATTTTTCAAATAAATAAAATAGGATTTAATGAGCATGCACTTACACACCTGTCAACATCTTCAATCTTGTGCATATTGAACAGCAGGGAGGGCACTATCTTGTCCATGTTCTGAGGCTCCCATATGGTTGCCTGCAGCTCGTCATTAACAGTCTTGCGAACCACACCCTGAATGCCCCTGATTCCGGCAATTCGGATCCTAGAGGAAGACAGCAAAGCAAGGCTGAAGCTAACAACAATATGATCCGCTCATTCAATCACTTTTGCATTGAATTTATTACTAGGGTTGCCATACTTCCAAAAAGTAAAAATTCCTGGCACCCAAAAAATTATTCAGCCTTTTTTTTTTTTTTTTTGAGGAAGACCCCAAAATTATAGAGCTAATTTGGGGAAACCCAAAAGTAGTGATTTTAAGCTTTTTGAGCTGTTTGCACTCCCTGACATTTTGCCAGTCCATCAAAATTCACCCCGACACCCAAAAACCAGGACATGTCAGGAAATTTCCTGACGTATGGCATGCCTATTTATGACGCTTCCTTCCCTACCTTCTAAAGGAGCCCAGGGCAGCAAACAAGTAATAAAACAATAGAAACACCTTTTCTAAAATTCCAATACAGAAAGATAACTTAGAAGGTTTCTTGGAAGAGGAACGTCCTCAGTAAGCACAAAAAGTCAGCAGAGAATTCTTGTCTTGCACTTAGGTGCTGGGAAGTCAAAAGAGTAGGTGCCACCACACTGAAGGCCTGGTTCCTAAAATTTGCAGAATGGACCTCCTGATAATATGTATACACCAGGCTTCCTCAAACTCAGCCCTCCAGATGTTTTTGGGACTACAACTCCCATCATCCCTAGCTAAGAGGACCAGTGGTCAGGGATGATGGGAATTGTAGTCCAAAACATGTGGAGGGCTGAAGGTTGGCTATGCCTGGACTAGATGACCCTTGGGGTTCCTTCCAATTTGATAATTCTGTGATTCGATGTAATCCTCTGCACAAATGCATACAGCTTGCAGCACAATGTGACCAAGAGAGTACAGTAACACATTGTGTGCATTTATTGCATAACATGTTAGCTGGTGCCAAGATGATGCTGTTTTAGAAACCAGCTGAAGACATGTCTTTTAATACAGGCTGTTTAAGACTGCATTCCTTGACAGTTATACTGTGAACAAGCTAATTACATTGTTACTGGAATTGGTTTTTAAAATATTTGCATTCTATCCCCTGCTACCTGCCCTGGAGTGGGGACAATATTGAGATGATGGGCAGGATATGAGGCCAAAACTAAAATATACGAACAAACAAACAAGGCTTCACTGCCAGTGCACTGATAAAGCAGTACCACTGATGGGATCATTAAAACAGTTCTATGAAACCTATTATAGTGTGTAACTTCAGCAATGACTAGGGCTGCAGGTATACACCAGTTAAACCAGCCTTTCTCAACCTGTGGGTCCCCAGATGTTGTTGAACTACAACTCCCATCACCCCCAGCTAGCAAGGCCAGAGCTCAGGGATGATGGGAGTTGTAGTCCAACAACACCTGGGGACCCACAGGTTGAGAACCGCTGAGTTAAACAATGCACATCCAGATTGCTTTCTTGCCTTGGTTTAGATGCACATTAGCAATTCACAGGGAAGGCAAAGATGACCTGGAGGAGCAAGAAGGCCAAGGCAAATTGCACAGAATTGATTTTAGGAATTCCATTTGTTAAACTGGAATTCAGAAAAGGAACCACAAAAGACTAAAGCAGGCACCTCCAACCTTCGGCCCTCCGAACTACAATTCCCATCATCCCTGACCACTGGTCCTGTTAGCTAGGGATCATGGGAGTTGTAGGCCAAAACATCTGGAGGGCCGCAAGTTGGGGATGCCTGGGATGAAGGAACAGGGTGCTAGATATCTGCTCATATCTCCAAGGAAGGCTTGGGTATCAGAAGTAGCACTAAAAGGTAAAGGGACCCCCGACCATTAGGTCTAGTCGTGGCCGACTCTGGGGTTGTGATGCTCATCCCGCTTTATTGGCTGAGGGAGCTGGCGTACAACTTCGGGGTCATGTGGCCAACATGACTAAGCCGCTTCTGGCGAACCAGAGCAGCGCACGGAAACCTTCCCGCTGGAGCGGTACCTATTTATCTTCTTGCACTTTGACGTGCTTTCGAACTGCTAGGTTGGCAAGAGCAGGGACCGAGCAACGAGAGCTCACCCCATCGCGGGGATTCGAACTGCCGACCTTCTGATCGGCAAGCCCTAGGCTCTGTGGTTTAACCCACAGCTCCACCCACGTCCCTCAAAACTAAAGTAAGGTGCTATTAGGGACAGGGATGGAGAACCCTCTGGGTGCTGATGGACTCCAACTCCTATCCACCCCAGGCAGCGTGGCCCAATGGTCACAGGTGATGGGAGTCGCCCAGTCAGTCTGACATCAATACCAGGGAAGATTCTGGAGCAGATCATTAAGCAAACAGTCTGTGAGCACCTAGAAAGGAATGCTGTGATCACCAATAGTCAGAATGGATTTCTGAAAAATAAGTCATGTCAGACGAACCTGATCTCATTTTTTGACAGAATTACAAGCCTGGTAGATGAAAGGAACGCAGTGGATGTAGCCTACCTTGATTTCAGCAAGGCATTTGACAAGGTGCCCCATGATATTCTTGTAAAGAAGCTGGTAAAATGCGGTCTTGACTATGCTACCACTCAGTGGATTTGTAACTGGCTGACTGACCGAACCCAAAGGGTGCTCATCAATGGTTCCTCTTCATCCTGGAGAAGAGTGACTAGTGGGGTGCCACAGGGTTCTGTCTTGGGCCTGGTCTTATTCAACATCTTTATCAACGACTTGGATGATGGACTCAAGGGCATCCTGATCAAATTTGCAGGTGACACCAAACTGGGAGGGGTGGCTAACACCCCAGAGGACAGGATCACACTTCAAAATGACCTTGACAGATTAGAGAACTGGGCCAAAACAAACAAGATGAACTTTAACAGGGAGAAATGTAAAGTATTGCACTTGGGCAAAAAAAATGAGAGGCACAAATACAAGATGGATGACACCTGGCTTGAGAGCAGTACATGTGAAAAGGATCTAGGAGTATTGGTTGACCACAAACTTGACATGAGCCAACAGTGTGACGCGGCAGCTAAAAAAGCCAATGCAATTCTGGGCTGCATCAATAGGAGTATAGCATCTAGATCAAGGGAAGTAATAGTGCCACTGTATTCTGCTCTGGTCAGACCTCACCTGGAGTACTGTGTCCAGTTCTGGGCACCACAGTTCAAGAAGGACACTGACAAACTGACGTGTCCAGAGGAGGGCAACCAAAATGGTCAAAGGCCTGGAAACGATGCCTTATGAGGAACGGCTAAGGGAGCTGGGCATGTTTAGCCTGGAGAAGAGGAGGTTAAGGGGTGATATGATAGCCATGTTCAAATATATAAAAGGATGTCACATAGAGGAGGGAGAAAGGTTGTTTTCTGCTGCTCCAGAGAAGCGGACACGGAGCAATGGATCCAAACTACAAGAAAGAAGATTCCACCTAAACATTAGGAAGAACTTCCTGACAGTAAGAGCTGTTCGACAGTGGAATTTGCTACCAAGGAGTGTGGTGGAGTCTCCTACTTTGGAGGTCTTTAAGCAGAGGCTTGACAACCATATGTCAGGAGTGCTCTGATGGTGTTTCCTGCTTGGCAGGGGGTTGGACTCGATGGCCCTTGTGGTCTATTCCAACTCTATGTTTCTATGAGTCCCAACAACCTCTAAAGGGGCATCAGTCCCATGCCCAATGCTGAGAACAAACTTCGCAAAATACCACCTGATCTGGAAAGGTCATGTGTGCAAAAAAATCATATTTCCCCCTGAAGAAATATAATAACTTGTTTGCAAGTGACAAGCCCGTTCTTTGGTAATTCGGAGTCAAGAGATTCCGCAAAGGGAGATAACTCTACCACAGGTGAGAAAGTTCGGTGTAATTGGACTTTGCATGTGGGGTGGGGTGGAATTATCAGCCGGTGAAGACCTTTAATGTCAGTTTAAATTGTAATTTAAAAGGCAAGCGAACATACGGTGCTTGTTGGGCACAGCTGCCTACTTGAAATTCTCCAAGAGCAACTTTCTTGTCAGTTGCAATCCCGCTCAGGGAAGAAAAAGAGGATTTATAATGACTTTGTTCAAGCCTTATTTCATACATGCTGCGTGATCCAAACGAGAGCTATCATTCTGAGTTAGCAACGAAAGCTACACATTGACAATTTTATGGCCGACTGCAAATAATTATAAGGATTTGCTCTTCCACAGCTTCATTCAAGTCCACGAGCACACTCCCAACATAAAAGTGTTTTATTAGTTGCTTTTCATTCTACTGGATTCATTACATTAGGATTCGTTTTTACTTTATCTGCAACCTGAATATAAACTTCTGCAAGTTTCCTCACACTAGTATAGTAGGAACACAGGAAGTGACCTTATACCAGGTCCTGGTCTTTATTTCTTTTTTAAATTAGTTTTTATTAAAAGATTCCCCCCCCCCCGTAATACAAAACATATTGGTTTGTGAACTTTGCCTTGGAAGCAGAACAAACAAATAAACAAGGAAAAGTACATACAACGTCTCCCCTTTCAATTCATAAGAGTCTTTCCCCCACACAGTTTTTTTACATTCAGTATGAGACAATGTTGTCATAGCCATTGGGGGAAGTTCTATGGGAGTATAAGGTTTGCTGAGGAAACAAAAAGAAATCAAAGTCCGTGTCAGGCAGAAAGCGTTCAGGACCATGGACAACTCCACTTGGCCCTGCTGAGGAAGCCACCTGAGATGTTTCCTCAGCAATGAGTTTGAGCCCAATGAAGCCTTATATAGGCTGAGAAGTGTGTTAGGCTCTCTCTGGAAGATCTGCCAGGATAGTTATAGAGACCTCACCTCTCCTTTTTTGGGTAGCATTTGGCTTATGTGATATGAACATTATGTGGTACGGACATATTCCACTCTTTGGAGCCTTCGTTGGCTCCTGATACATTTCTGGGCCCAATCCAAATTACAGTGGTATCTTGGTTTAAGAACAGCTTGGTTAATGAACAACATGGATTAAGAATGTTGCAAACACGGAAGTAGGTGTTTTGGTTTGTGAACTTTGCCTTGGAAGCAGAACACTGTTCCACTTCCTGTCGAGTGTGCTCCATTTATAAATTGGGTCCCCCGCTGCTATGGGAAAGCACGCTTTGGTTTAAGAATGGACTTCTGGTATGGATTAAGTTCGTAAACCAAGGTACCACTGCATTGGTTTTCAACTAAAAAGTCCTGTACAGATTGGGGCCTCAACAGCTAAAGGATTGTCTCTTCCCATAAATACATACCTGAGCCCTACAATCACTTACAAGAGCTCTATGTGCCTCCTCATGATAAAATTTGCAACAAGGAAAATGACCTCCAGCATCCAGCTGTGGAACGCTTGCCTTAAAAAGATGCCCACATTCGTGTGAGGCCTTTATTCTCCCAGGCTTTAAAATGCCATTTTAACACCGTTTTAATGTAATTTAAGCATTCTACTGGTATTAATTATTTGAGTATCTGCTGGCATGTTCTGACTGGTGGAGGGTTTTGATTCTCTGCGTTGTGGTTTTCATGAGTGCTGGCGGTTATTAGGGGCAGTGTTGCGATGGTTAAGATTAAGAGATGAGGTTAAAGGTAAAGGTAAAGGGACCCCTGACCATTAGGTCCAGTTGTGGCCGACTCTGGGGTTGCGTGCTCATCTCGCTTTATTGGCCGAGGGAGCCGGTGTACAGCTTCTGGGTCATGTGGCCAGCATGACTAAGCCGCTTCTGGCGAACCAGAGCAGTGCACAGAAACGCCGTTTACCTTCCCGCCGGAGCAGTACCTATTTATCTACTTGCACTTTGACGTGCTTTCGAACTGCTAGGTTGGCAGGAGCTGGGACCAAGCAACAGGAGCTCACTCCGTCGTGGGGATTCGAACCGCCGACCTTCTGATCAGAAAAAGAGCACAATTTATTTAGAAAGCTTAAAAAGGTCCCCTAGGAAGGTGAGGAAAAAACTGCTGGATGAGATTAGCCCAACAGTGAGGGAGCTACCACTGAAAAGGTTCTCTAATCAGGGACATTTGAAGTATGGCCTCTGAAGAGAATCGTAAGGTTTGGGTCATGTTGCTCCAAGCCATTTTTCAGCGTGACAGAATTTGAGGTAAGGGTGGTGAGATATAAATTTAATAAGAAACAAACATTGGCATTTAGGCCTGCCTCAGTGCAATTCACGTGAGCTACTGAACTTAAGTACCGTAAACAAGGCCTCAGAAAGATCATTCTTACCTTTCTTTTGTGCAAAAAACAAAACAAAAAACCACCCATATTTTCACTAGAGGGAGCTAAAGACCAGAGTAACAACTTCATTGTACAGGAACACAAACAATATTTCGGTTTTCTCTTCTAACATTTGTGCCTTACTTCATTTGTGCAAGATCCATTTCACAGATATACGTTTAAGATATAAAATAAATAGGATGGTAAATCATACATTCATATAAATCCAAAATAGTCCTTCTAGCTGAGCACATTTCCCACTGCAGCAAAAGCATCAAAGAATATTGTGGCATTTTAAAGACTAGAGTCCCATTCATTTGTTAACACCGTAGCCTCAGGCTAGATAGACTAAAATTAACGAACAGGAAGAATTCCTTTAATATCGATGGTTCTACTCTGTGTAGGACTTAGTTGGCTGCAAGCATTGCTCTCTAAAGGTGCCATAAGACTCTTGTTGTTTGAGGTTTCACATGATACATTATCTTAAAATCGAGATGCAATAATTATTTGCGCGCAAGTCACTAAAAGGACATGAGCAAACTGCAGGGTGAAACATACATAATCCATCTTACTTTATTCATTTGTGAATTTCCTCTGCGGTAAGTCAGTACACTGCTGTTTGAGGTATTTTATAACTGCATGTACCCTTAACAAGTCTGCTTTCCAAAGCTACATTCAGAATTCTAGCTCCGGAGATTAAAAACGCCGACACATGACCCACAGCAGTTTATTTTAGGAAAAGAGATTGCCATAAGATGAATGTTTATGAATAGAAACAGTGTTTCAGATGGAAGGCTGACACTGGAGACAATTTGAATCAGAAACGAATTGAGTGAGGACGCCTAGGCCCCTGCAGCTGACAGGAGGGTGGGGAGCACCTGAAAATCTGTCAGAACTTTCTGGAATAATCTGTGCTGCAGCTCCAGCCTTCTCGAACGTGAGATCGGAAACAGGACTGAGGCGAATGCAATATGCTTACATAGATTGCTTCCTTCAAGAAACAAACTATTTGTGATAAAAACACATCCTCTAACATTTTTCCAATGAAAATAGGTATACAGTGGTGCCTCGCAAGACGAAATTAATTCGTTCCGCAAGTTTTTTCTTCTTGCGAGTTTTTCGTCTTGCGATGCACGGTTTCCCATAGGAATGCATTGAAAATCAATTAATGCGTTCCTAGGGAAACCGCCTTCAGACCAGGTCCGGGGACAGTCTGTCCCCGGACCTCTTCTGAAGGCTGGGGGGGGACAAGGGCTTTTCTTCCCACCCCCAGCATTTTAAAAAACCCTGGGACAGCGGAGGACTTCTCCGCTGTCCGGGGCGATCTTAAAATGCTGGCGGGCGGCATTTTAAAATCGCCCAGGACAGCGGAGGACTTCTCCGCTGTCCGGGGCGATGTAAAAGCCCCTGGGAAGGCAGGCAGGGGGGACAAAGACTTCCGCCCCCCGCCCGCCTTCAGAAGAGGTCCTGGACCTCTTCTGAAGGCGGACGGGGGGCGAAAGTCTTTGCCCCCCCGCCTGCCTTCAAAAGCCATCCGGGAAGGCAGGCAGGGGGGAGCAAAGACTTTTGCCCCCCGCCCGCCTTCAGAAGAGGTCCTGGACCTCTTCTGAAGGCAGGCAGGGGGTGAAAGTCTTTGCTCCCCCCCGCCTGCCTTCAAAAGCCGTCCGCGATAGCGGGAAGCGCTTCCCTGCTATCCCGGACTGCTTTTAAAATGCTGGCGGTGGGGAGCAAAGCCTTTCGGCCCCCACCGGCCTTCCTGGACCTCTTCTGAAGGCCGGAGGGGGGGAAGGCTTTGCTCCCCACCACCAGCATTTAAAAGAGGTCCCCGGAGATTTCCCTATGGGCTTTCGTCTTGCGAAGCAAGCCCATAGGGAAATTCGTCTTGCGAAGCGCCTCCAAAACAGAAAACCCTTTCGTCTTGCGGGTTTTCCGTCTTGCGAGGCATTCGTCTTGCGGGGTACCACTGTATCCTATCCCATAACAATAACAATAACAATAACAATAACAATAACAATAATAATAATAATAATAATAATAATAATAATACCCTGCCCATCTGATTGGGTTGCCCCAGCCACTCTGGGCAACCTCCATTATATAAAAACATAACAAAACAATAAACATTTAAAACAGGGGCTAGCAAACTTTTTCAGCAGGGGGCCGGTCCACTGTCCCTCAGTCCTTGTGGGGGGCCAGACTATATTTTGAAGGGAAAAAATAAACGAATTCCTATGCCCCACAAATAACCCAGAGATGCATTTTAAATAAAAGGGCACATTCTACTCATGTAAAAACACGCTGATTCCTGGACCATCCGCGGGCCAGATTTAGAAGGCGATTGGGCCAGATCCGGCCCCCGGGCCTTAGTTTCCCTAAACATGATTAAAAAGCTTCCCTATACAGGGCTGCCTTCACATGTCTTCTAAAGGTTGTATAATTACTTATCTCCTTGGCTCTGGGGTCGTATAACTCTATACCCTCCACCATTTCTCCGATGAAAACAGGGACGTCCCAAGGAAAAGTGGGGTATTCTGGGATCAAATCAGAAACTGGGACAGCTTCTGTAAATCCAGGACTGTCCCTGGAAAATAGGGACACTTGCGAGGGTCTGTAAAAAGGTTTCTTGGCTTGGTGATAAAGACCCATTTAAGGCGGGTGCAATGGTAGCAAAACATAGGTTTGAGATTTCCCCCTCCTCCTATATAATCTTGACAGTCTGGAATATGCACACTGCAGAATTAAATGGTGAGAATGCTGAGGTGGCTACGGAAGAGTGGGTAGTGTTATTGCAGACTATGGGGCAACCATTTTGAACAGGGACAGACAGCTACAACTTCACAATATACCGTATTTTTTGCTCTATAAGACGCACCAGACCACAAGACACACCTAGTTTTTGGAGGAGGAAAACAAGGGGGGGAAATATTCTGAATCTCAGAAGCCAGAACAGCAAGAGGGATCGCTGCACAGTGAAAGCAGCAATCCCTCTTGCTGTTCTGGCTTCTGGGATAGCTGCGCAGCCTGCATTCGTTCCATAAAACTCACACAAATTTTCCCTTACTTTTTAGGAGGGAAAAAGTGAGTCTTATAGAGCAAAAAATACGGTATATATATTTTCTGGTGTCACAAAAAAGTAATAATCATGACATACATTGAACTAGAGAGGCAAAAGTGGGGGGAACCAGGCTATCATGCGGCCATTTTGGACAGCATCTGCTCTGTCAGGGCAATGCCAACTTTGACTGCAACGTGAAAAACATTTAGGGATGAATTGAGGTCATGTGAATCAGACTGACAACAAGGGACATTGCGGGGCAGGCTGGTGACTCATTTCCTGTGGGGAAGGAGCAGAAAAACCTGGGCTCCCCCCTTCTCCTCTGACAAGCCCTCAGTTGATCTCGAGTAGAGGCTTCAAATGAAAGCAGTTCACGGAAATTTTCAAGACAATTTAGCTTCTGACTCCTCTCCTCTAAGGAGAAGCGAGTACAACAGTCAGCCAGCTGTTTTGACAAGGATACAATCCCAATTAAGAAACATACTTCTGGCAAGTCTAGAGCTTCCATGAAAAATATCTGAGAATTTAAGGGACTGCCTTGTCCCATATTTCCCTGCCCAGAAACTCTGCTCCTCAGATGGGACATTGACAAGAGTCATCGCGTATCCCAGAGGACGGCTGAGTATTACTAGCAAATTGGCCTTTTTGTGTTGCAGTTCCAGCCTTCTTAAATTAGTTACCAGCTGAAATTAGGCAGGAATTTAGCATCCTAATATTCAGGCAGCTTCTTTGAGAAGGTTTTTTCCCT
The DNA here is from genome assembly GCF_964188305.1 of Podarcis bocagei. Lineage (NCBI taxonomy): Eukaryota > Metazoa > Chordata > Lepidosauria > Squamata > Lacertidae > Podarcis > Podarcis bocagei. Next base: position 81,847,017 of record NC_138133.1, on the reverse strand, counting down.
GGTATGTAGCCCAATCAACTTATGGAATATTAATTGTACCATCGCAGCAACAAATTTATTGCTTTTAGTTTACCGAGTCAGTAATTTGTCGTATCTGATTGAACACCATTTTATTAGCTTTGGGCTGCAAAGCTTTTTACAATCCTGCAAACAGACGCTCATTTTAGACCTCCCTGTGAGTGGGCAGAAGTGAACAAGCCAGGATGCCAGAACTGGCCCAAGGAAGAGGACTTGAAGCAAATACTCACACAGTGCCAGATTTATGTATAAGCTAAACAAGCTATAGCTTAGGGGCCCACTCTCATGCCCCCCCCCCAAATGTAAAGGGAAGAAAACATGGATGTACATTTCCAAAATATAAGATAAAAACAAATAAAATAAAACCTACATACTGCAACAGTGTTTTGTGTTGTGTAGGTTCCTGTGATGTAACTGTGATGTAAGTAATGGGCCCCACCTGCTAGCCTGCTCCCTAAAATATCACTGGTTTGTTCATTTCTATATATAGGGTGCCTACATTCTGCATGGACTGGTTGCATGGCAACATGGGCAAATGGCTTCAGATACCTATTAGGTCCATAAATTACCATATAGCATATATTCAACACACACAAAAACAGCGACAATTTGTTGTTGACAAAGGACAGCTGGATATATAAAGGGCCTCATTACCTTCAGTAGCTTAGGGCCTCATCAAACCTAAATCCGGCCATGTACACATATCTGGTTACTTACTCATTTTGTACTTCTGGATCCTCGTGGTAAGAATGACACATGGCACTGAACTGGGAAACAAAGAAGTCATAGCGCCTGTGGTATGAAGGAGTATCTTCCTCAATGTTTGCGAATTTAACAAACTAGGGAAATCAGAAGGAAGAGAATACATGATTGGTTTATGGTCAGATGTAATACTTGAAAGAGATAACAGTTTATTGCCTACTTTCCTGGCTTAAAGCATACGTCCCTTTTGGTGTTACACTGAAAGACCAAGATCAACTTGGATGTGCACTTAATCAGAGGCAGCTACCAAACTTGTTTTTCTTAACTTTGCTACAGGCACAGGGCAGAACTTTGTTTTACCAACCCCCTAAAATCTTGAAGTTAAGATGTGAAAACTTTGCTTTGAAAGTCACCACGTTAAATTCAGCCTTTCCATAAATATCCAGGCAAGGTTCTACTTTCAGGGAGCAAATTATCTCTGCGCACATTCTTAGAAATATCAAGTTTACTTTATTTCCAGTGAATGTACCTTCTGCTGTAGCCAAGGCACGAGGCCAATTTGAAACCTGATTCACCTGAAAAGTTAGGAATTGAAAATAATTTATGATATCTCAGAATAGCTCCTTCCTCCTTATGACTGTAGAATCTTTTGTGTTGCTATGGAGAAGGCTTGCACAGATTTTAGAACTACATCACATCACCTGAGGAGAATGAAACTCAAAATACATCCATTTTCAACATTTGCTAGAGTTAGGGAGGTACTATGATGTGTTTAATGCACGTATTATATCCAACATATTTGAGGGACAGACATTTCTTCCCTCTTTCTCAACAAAAGTTCACCTGAAATAGGGATTGGCAAATTTGGCTTCTCTCGGGTACTCTTTTTTTCCCCCAGTCTTAACTTCAGTTCTCATGGAAATTCACCAACCTTTCAGTGCTAATTTCTCAGAAAAAAGGCAGCCAAAATTATTAAGGAGATAGAGCAACTCCCCTGTAAGATAAGGCTGCAGCGCTAAGGACTAAGAGGAGGGCAACCAAAATGGTCAAAGGACTGGAAACGATGCCTTATGAGGAACGGCTAAGGGAGCTGGGCATGTTTAGCCTGGAGAAGAGGAGGTTAAGGGGTGATATGATAGCCATGTTCAAATATATAAAAGGATGTCACATAGAGGAGGGAGAAAGGTTGTTTTCTGCTGCTCCAGAGAAGCGGACACGGAGCAATGGAGCCAAACTACAAGAAAGAAGATTCCACCTAAACATTAGGAAGAACTTCCTGACAGTAAGAGCTGTTCGACAGTGGAATTTGCTGCCAAGGAGTGTGGTGGAGTCTCCTACTTTGGAGGTCTTTAAGCAGAGGCTTGACAACCATATGTCAGGAGTGCTCTGATGGTGTTTCCTGCTTGGCAGGGGGTTGGACTCGATGGCCCTTGTGGTCTCTTCCAACTCTATGATTCTATGATTCTATGATTCTATGACTTTTTAAAGTTTAGAGAAAACAAGAGCAAGAGGTGACATGACAGAGATGTATAAAATTATGTATGGCATTTTTAGAGAAAAAAGTTCTTCTCCCTCTCTCAAAACACTAGATCTTGTAGCCATCCAATAAAGATGAATGTTGGAGGATTAAAGACAGATAAAAGAAATTATTTGTTCATAGTTAAACTGTGGAACACCCTCCCACAAGACGTAGGGAAAGCCACCAACTCGGATGGCTTTAAAAGATGATTGGGCAAATTCATGGAGCCATGATGGCAAAGCTCTGCTTCCACAAATTTCCCACAGGGATCTGGGTGGTCACTGTGAGAACAAGGATGATGGAAGAGATGAGCCACGGGCTCGTCTTATATTCTCCTAATGTACACATACTTGCGTGAAATTCTGCCTGATATACAAAGCAATTTCCCTTAATATATACTTATGTTATCTTCAGCAATATATTCATTTATATGCACACTTTATAATAATAATTTATTATTTGTACCCTGCCCATCTGGCTGGGTTTCCCCAAGCCACCCGGGGCAGCTTCCAACAAAGATTAAAAATACATCAAAATGTCACACATTAAAAACTTCCCTGAACAGGGCTGCCTTCAGATGTCTTCTAAAATTCAGGTAGATGGGAGGACGTTCCACAGGGTGGGCCCCACCACCGAGAAGGCCCTCTGCCTGGTTCCCTGTAGCTTTGCTTCTCGCAGTGAGGGAAGCGACAGAAGGCCCTTGACGCTAGACCTCAATTCTGCTCAGTCCAGGCAGAACGATGGGGGGTGGAGATGTTCCTTCAGGTATACTTGACAGAGACCATTTAGGGCTTTAAAGGTCAGCACTTGTGAATTGTGCTCGGAAACATACCTTACCCGTGTATATGTATTTTTGCACACATTACTAAAGCGCTGCAAAATTCAGAGAAGTGCAAATTTCAGAGGAGGGCTGGGTTTTAGTTTGTGTACTGTTTTGAAATTAGGTAAGTTCACTTTTAAATGTGAACTCCATTGGAGTTCTTCATCGTCCTTAGTCATCTCTGCCTGCCTGCTAGGGGATATCAAAACTGTAAGGATGCTTCCCTCTTTTGTTACAGCCATCAAAAGAGGAACTGAAAGTGTTTACGCTGCTCCCGCGGTCCCTGCTCAGCTGAACTTTGGTTTACTCACTGAATTGGTCCCCAGGACTTGCAGCTTTGGCTCTCCAGACTCCAGCAGCTTAGCTACCATATGAAGGAAGCTCTCGACAAACGGTTTGATGCTCTGCGAGCGGCAGGCCATCAGAAGCTGGTCCAGGGCTTCCATGGCAATTAAAACGTATCTGAGAGAACAGGCAAGCAAAGATCCACAGGTGTCAGGCAGCGCATGCACTCAGGAAAACAAATAAGCTATATTTGTCTATTCCTATGCATATTTATCTGAAAGGAAGTCCTGCTACGTTCCATGGGGCCTCCTTTCACGCTAGGCTTAGTTACATTCCTAGCACCCTCGTTCTAGATGCACTGCTGTATCCTCCAGGGGAGGAGGGAAGAGGCAACCTGGTTTGGAATAGCTTATAAAGCAGTATTTCAAACCTTTTTGCCCCCCCCCCCTCCTAAGAGAGGCTGGGTCTTTCAACAAAGCAAGCCTTCCAGTCCAATCCACCAGGCCCAATCCGTTGGCTCTGCTGGGAGCCATGCTGCCTTTGGCTCTTAGTCTCCTGCAACAGTTTCTATTTAACCTGTTCATCGGAATAACTTTGTAACTTTAAGGTATATAGGGGGTAAAGGGGACCCCTGACCATTAGGTCCAGTCATGGCCGACTTTGGGGTTGCAGCACTCATCTCGCTTTATTGGCCTAGGGAGCCGGCGTACAGCTTCCGGATCATCTGTTCAGCCCTGTTCAGGGAAGTTTTTAACGTGTGATATTTTATTGTATTTTTGGTTTTTATGGAAGCCGCCCAGAGTGGCTGGGGAGGCCCAGCCAGATGGGCGGGGTATAAATAATAAATTATTATTATTATTATTATTATTATTATTATTATTATTATTATTATTATTATGTGGCCAGCATGACTAAGCTGCTTCTGGCGAACCAGAGCAGCGCACGGAAACGCCGTTTACTTCCCCGCCGGAGCAGTACCTATTTATCTACTTGCACTTGCAGTGCTTTCGAACTGCTAGGTTGGCAGGAGCAGGGACCGAGCAACGGGAGCTCACCCCATCATGGGGATTCAAACTGCCAACCTTCTGATTGGCAAGTCCTAGGCTCTGTGGTTTAACCCACAGCACCAGCCTTCTTTTTAGGTGGACTTAAAACCACCCCAATTCTTTTCAATGGGTGTACGAAGGATACTACGCTGTGTAGGGTTGCACCCACATTTTGAAAAATCCTTTGACCTGGACCAGAGCTGTTTGTGGAGCAAGGAGAGGCTGGCAAAGCCTCTGTTGGGCTTTGGCCTTCGAAGAAAGAGGAACCCTCTGCCACACTCAGCTCCACAAATAGCTTTATCCTGGGCAAGGCTAGAAGACGGAATCAGGCTCATAAGAAGCGGGACGGGTCCAGACCTATCACAAAAGAGGTGGGATGGCACCTAACTCAACTTCACCTCACTTCAGGAGTAATATGTTCTTGAGGTCGCTTACAGAAAACACTGTCCTTTTCACAGTAACAACTGATAATGGCTCGCAATTACATCTAAGTGTGAATGCAATCATTCAAGCTCGGGAGCACATTGCTGAACAGTTATAAAGATGGTGAATGGACCACAGGCTAATTTCAAGCAGGGCCTAATGTGAAATGAAACCATCTCATTTTCTCCCTGACTGCAACCACACTTTGAACGCTGCCCAGTTCAGATTCTTAGATTCGTGATCACTGTGTCAAGTGGATCGTAGTGAATATTGCCATGCTGAAACGACAGCTGGACACCCAGTGTGTAAGTTTGGCCTAAGACAAAGGAAAATGAAAACTTCTAGCCCTACAAAGCTTCTGTTCCTCCGAGGACAGGCTTCTGATATCAGGTTAAAGGTAAAGGTAAAGGGGCCCCTGACCATTAGGTCCAGTCGTGACCGACTCTGGGGTTGCGGCGCTCATCTTGCTTTATTGTCTGAGGGAGCCAGTGTGCAGCTTCCGGGTCATGTGGCCAGCATGACTAAGCCACTTCTGGCAAACCAGAGCAGTGTACAGAAACACCGTTTACCTTCCTGCCGGAGCGCTACCTATTTATCTACTTGCACTTTGATGTGCTTTCGAACTGCTAGGTTGGCAGGAGCAGGGACCGAACAATGGGAGCTCACCCCGTCATGGGGATTCAAACCGCCGACCTTCAGATCGGCAAGTCCTAGGCTCTGTGGTTTAACCCACAGCACCACCCACGTCCCTTGATATCAGGTTAGTTCCAGCAAAAAGTTCCCACTGGTTTTAACTGCTGCTCAACCTGAGTCACAGACACCATCTCCACTATCTAACATCCATGGTTCTAGCCCAGATTATAGGGGGAAATTGAAAGAATCACTGGTGGGAAGATAACATCAGCATTAGCGAGTAAGAAGCTTACCCGTAACGGTGTCTGACAACATCCCGGCTCAGTCGCTCTGCTAAGTAAGCACCAATTCGATCGAGCTTCTCAGGTGCAGAAACAGCGTAAAAAGTCAGCTTCTCCATATCAGCTTTGACAAGCCCATCCTAATCATAAGAAGAATCACCAGTCAATGTTTTTCTTTTTTCCTCGGTAACAAAAATCACTTATGATTTGCACTTTGGATACTATGGCCAGATATTGACGTGGTGAAGATAGCGTCCTGGGGAATGGACCAAAGGCATATGAGGCCACCCCCTTGTTGAAGCTAAGCAGGTCCAGGTCTGGTGAGTGTTTGGATGGGTGACCATCTGAGAACTATGTACAGTGGTAGCTCGGAAGTTGAACGGGATCCGTTCCAGAAGTCTGTTTGACTTCCAAAATGATCGAAAACCAAGGCGCAGTTTCCGATTGGCTGCAGGACATTTGGGTTCCAAAGAAGGTTTGCAAACAGGAACACTCACTTCCGGGTTTATGGCGCAAAAATGTTCAACTCACAAGGCATTTGGGATCCAAGTTATGACTGTACATGCCATCTTAGGTCGCATGATGGAAGAAAGTAAGGATATGAATATCATAAAATAAATGAGTCAATAATGTAGACCAGTGTTTCCAAAACTTGGGTCTCTGGCTGTTTTTAGACTACAATTCCCATCATCCCTGACCACTGGTTCTGCTAGCTAGGGATAATGGGAGTTGTAGTCCAAAAAAATGGTGAAGATCCAAGTTTGGGAAGCACTCGTGTAGACACTGGCCACTGAATGCCTGTTTTCTAGAACGTTATAGGAAGGGGAGAGAAGCAGGATTGTAGACTGCTAAATTCTGGCTCTCACCCCTCCACCAAACATCTACTAGAGCAGTGTTTCCCAACCTTGGGCCTCCAGCTGTTTTTGAACTACAATTCCCATCATCCCTGACCACTGGTCTTGCTAGCTAGGGATGATGGGAGTTGTAGTCCAAAAACAGCTGGAGGCCCAAGGTTGGGAAACACTGTACTAGAGGACCAGTTGTAGCAACATGGCCAGAGTGTCAGGACTGAGTAGAGCCAGTTTCAGATTGCACATCTCAACCCCACTAGCTGATCTTGGACCAGTTACCACCTTTCCACTTATGCTACCCTCACAAGGTTATTGTGTGGGAAAGCTGGGGATGGTAAGGACAAGAGAGCACCATCTTGAGCTACTTGGATATAAAGAAATACTTCAGAAAGGGTAGTGCTTCTTTTCTTTTTGCAAATTATGTTTGGCAGAGCATTTCAAATTCTTTCACAGAGAATTAAGAATTCAAGTCAAAGTACTTATTTAAAAAAAAATAAAAACAATAATCTTGAAATTATTCCCACAGGGCAAAATTAAATTGTGGAAAGGCAAGGTATGCAAATTATCAGCACACTCCACTTAATTTAAAAAAATGAATGAGTTATTAGCAAGACAAGGAAAAAAATAATTAGAATTACAATATCCCACAGGACTAAACCTAAATGTACTGGAATGTTGCTGATCCATTAGCTGGAGGCAATATTTAAATTCAGAGGGATAATAGCTTGAAGTGTTGGACACTTGAATGGCTGCATCTTGTTTGGAACTGGTTCCCACAGCTCAGGGGTAGAGCATCTGCCTTTTGCATGCAGAAGGTCCCTGGTTCACTTCCCGATATCTCCAGGTAGGACTGGGAGAGGCGACATGTTTGAAATCCTGGAGGGTGCCCTGGTGAGGGTAGCCAATGGGTTTCAATCCCTCAGCGAGTTAGGGATTTCCCCTGCATGCAAAGACAGGCTCCAGTGGACTGAGAAGATCAAGGGTGGGTCATATGGTCAAGGAGGTGGTTTCTACGTGTGCTGTAGAGGGAAGTGAAAGGCAGATGGGGCTGGTCAACCTGGGAAAGGTGGCCCATCTACGAGAAGGAAAACTCTGGTCCTCTGCTGTTTGGTGGGACATCTTTGGGAGAAGAAAAGACTAAGGAGCAAACCCTACACAGATCTGGCGTGGAGTCCCTGAGAGGGTTGGATGGAGTCTGGTATGCTTCCTTCTGGTAACTCCTGCAGCCAAGCTGGTGTCAAAGGTATTGCTCTGCTTTCCTTTGAACCACGTCAACAAGGCCGAGGAGGGGAGTTGTGGAGGTGACGCTCCGCTTGTGCTGAGCCAAACCTCGCACCAGGCATGCAACAGTACGCCAAGGAGCTTTGCGCCCACACTCCCTGACCTTTTTGCCTTCTAGGCTAGAAGACAGAGTTTTTCCCCTGACTGTTTATCATCTCACAGATTTGGTTACTAGACATAACGCTTTGCTGGAGCATGACCAGGGATGCAGACGTAATCAAGTATCGGGGAACATTTTAGGGAAACACCTCCTAACACATGTATCTGCTAATGCTGGAAATGTGCTTAGATGGAAAAAGTCATGTGCAGAGTGGTTTCACTACTGTTTCCAATTGTTGTCTTCTGCTAATAAAAGGAGCCTCTGCAGAACTAGCCAGCAGCTTGTTTTGGAGCTTGCTTGCCAGCTTGCTCCTGCACAGCTCACTTGCATCCAATCTCCTGTCATCCTCGTTATTCCTACAGGGCTCTTGTCCTCTGATCAACACAAGACCTCCATACAGCCCTGGGGAAGTCACTTTGGTACTCCTAACATAGCAAAAATAATGTGGGAGGCAGCAGTTACGAGTTACCGGTTTCTGCTGCCACAGCAGGCGCTGTGACTCTCCAGTGGTTTGACCACCCCAGAGGTGGTGGATGCCAACAGGCTGAAGTTCCTCAGAACTGCACTTGGAACCTTTCACATGCAAGGCATGGTCACATAAGAGCATAAGAAGAGTCTGCAGGATCAGGCCAATGGCCCATCTGGTCCAGCATGCTGTTCTCATGGTAGCCAACCAGACACTTGTGGGAAACCGACAAGCAGGTCCTGAGCACAGGAACAAAGTGAGCCACGTGGCTTGACGTTTCCTTTACTTACTTTTGGGTCTTCAGGGAAGATGTTATCCACCAGGCGTTTGTAGCGAGGGCGCAAAGCAGCACAGCAGCAGCAAACACCTGGAAAAACATGGACCAGGCAGACAGGTGAGCAATGAGGAGAAATGCAGTTCCAAGAACCAGAAAGTAGCAATAAGGATTTTGAACAGTTATGAAATACTGCCTCCTCCAAAATAATAATTTGAAAAATTGCTCAGTGATACAATAAATGAAATTTATTTAGGGCTGCTGCCTTTTTTCTTGGTGCTACTCCTGCCAACCTAGCAGTTTGAAAACACGTCAAAGTGCAAGTAGATAAATAGGTACCACTCCAGCGGGAAGGTAAATGGCTTTTCCGTGTGCTGCTCTGGTTTGCCAGAAGTGGCTTAGTCATGCTGGCCACATGACCCGGAAGCTGTACGCCGGCTCCCTCAGCCAATAAAGCGAGATGAGCGCCGCAACCCCAGAATCAGTCACGACTGGACCTAATGGTCAGGGGTCCCTTTACCTTTTACTCCCGAGGAGGAATAGATGACGTTTTTCTCATTTTTCCATTATTAAGTTCAATTCTTCCCATGACTGCATCAGTTTGCAATGTATTTACTTTTAAGAGGAAGCAGTCATGAAAATTCAGTAGCATTTATACATGTATGCATGTTTGCACGCACTTTTGCAAAGCAATTTCCCCTAGCATAATGCGCTTCTTCTATGTCATTTTCACTAATGTGTGCATTTTTAATGCACCACTTTACGTCAACATATGCATTTTTGTACAAATTACTTGAACTGTGTTGAAAAATTCAGAGAAGGGCATATTATGAACAACGGCTGCATTTCAGCTGGTACATTGTTTCAGAAAATGCAGATCAGTTAGGTGTGTCTTTAAGTACAAACTAAATTCAATATATACCACCCACATCCTTATTCCTTATCTCCACCCACTCACATGATTGGATCACTTAAATGCTCCCCCAATCACTGATAAGCATCCCACTGACATGTCTGAAGAACACCTGATCCTGGACATCTGGCTGATTCCTCCCCCAACCTGCAATCTGTGCTTTTCATTTTAAAGTAGAAGCCAGACTTAGATTATGCCGATAATGAAAAGAATTCACACTAAGAGACGAAATGATCATCTCTGGCAGTTAATGAAACAACGAAATTTCATAAGCTATACACGAGGGAGCTATTAAAGAGTGCCAGAGCTCTGAGCAAGGTTATATCAAGTTTACTGGCTCAAGCAGTAGAATATTGCAGGGCCATTGCAATGTTCGTCCACTAGAAATATCTCATCATGCCCCAGAGCTAAAGCATAGCAATCACTACCACATATGTCTGAATCTTTCTATGCAAAAACTCGTTCTGCTTCATTAACTTGTAAAAATGCATAGATTTAGCATATGGAATGCTTTCTTCTTAACTACTGTAGTGTTTTTTTTTTTGTTTTAAAAAAATCATCTATTTCTATCATTTTGGTAATTAGCACCTCATTTCCCTATGACCAAATGACTCACTGAACTGGAAGTGTTTTGTATATTTAGAAAGAAAATTCAAGTTTTTGCTTTGGAGTGTGAGGACTCCTGTTTTTTTCTGAAAGAAAAAAGGAGAGAGAAATCTAAAGCAAGGAAGGTAAGACAACAGTTTTAAACGAGATCGTAGTTAGCGATCTGAGAGGCTGAAGTCTAATTTCCTAACTTGCAAAATGGTTGCATTTCACCCTTTCACCCATAGTTGGCACAGGTCAGTGTAGGAGAGGTTACAAGCAGTATTTCTTAAATAATAATTAAAGAATTCTGCAGCAGTATTTTGCCCCCCCTCCAAAGTCACAGCACACGCATGGAATGGGGTCAAATAAAGGACACAGAAATGAAATCTCTGTCATCTTACTGCCTTCAAGCAAGCAAGAAATTTTGACTAAGAATATTTTGACAGACATTTCAATTCTGTTCTCCTGAAAGAAAAAGGAGATGACACAACAGGAACACAGGTCTAGTATTTCAGTCATTATATAATTATTATTAATTATACTCCAGTGGCATTGCTTATAACGTGTCAAACATCGTTGGGGATTTTACCCAACCGAACAGCAACTCTGCTCGAGAAAATGTATTTAACAGGCTTTCAAGCTCACCTCTGTAGGTTAATGGAATGAGAGTGCAGGTCACATCTACAAATGTCAAGTTTGGTGTAATACATCCATTATCTCTCTAGTCATTCTGATTCCCTTTTCTTTAAATCTTCTCTCTCACTTGTACAAATGGAGGCAACATCCACAGAAGCAAGCAGTGCATCTCTGTGCTGAACTTTGCCAGGGGCTAAAGGAGGGATGCTCCAAAAGGCCCATGTTTACACCCACTTCTATCTGTCTAACAGCTTTGAACAGTATTCCATAAACCTAATAAACTGCCAGTGGAATATGCCACCAAAAGGGGCGAAAGCAAGAAACACTTTGATTTAGCACTGTAAAGGTAAAGGTAAAGGGACCCCTGACCGTTATGTCCAGTTGCAGATGACTCTGGGGTTGCCGCGCTCATCTCGCTTTATTGGCCAAGGGAGCTGGTGTACAGCTTCCGGGTCACGTGGCCAGCATGACTAAGCCGCTTCTGGCGAACCAGAGCAGCACACGGAAACGCCATTTACCTTCCTGCCAGAGTGGTACCTATTTATCTACTTGCACTTTGACGTGCTTTCAAACTGCTAGGTTGGCAGGAACAGGGACCGAGCAACGGGAGCTCACCCCGTCACGGGGATTCGAACCACTGACCTTCTGATTGGCAAGCCCTAGGCTCTGTGGTTTAACACACAGTGCCACCTGCGTCCCTTACCACTGTAGAAGAAGACTTTGATAGAAGCGCTTGCACTGAGCTGACTGCCCCGCTGCATTGCCCCTCTCCCTCCTGGTATGCGACAACGACCCCCCCCTTCAGGGAACATGCCTCTGCTCCACCTAGTGAACTACTTCTGGTTGATATCTGGAAAACACTGAGGCACGAGGGCAGAAGGAATGAGATGGACTACTGCAATGCACTCTATGTGGGCCTACCTTTGAACGTGACCCGGAAACTACAACTAATCCAGAATGGGACAGTTAGACTAGTGACTGGGAGTGGCCACCAGGTCCACATAACACCGGTCCTGAAAGACCTACATTGGCTCCCAGTACGTTTCCGAGCACAATTCAAAGTGTTGGTGCTGACCTTTAACGTCCTAAACAGCCTCAGCCCAGGATACCTGAATGAACTTCTCCGCCTCCATCGTTCTGCCCGGACACTGAGGTCCAGCGCTGAGGGCCTTCTGGTGGTTCCCTCACTGTGAGAAGCCAAGTTACAGGGAACCAGGCAGAGGGCCTTCTCGGTAGTGGCGCCCGCCTTGTTGAACATCCTCCCACCAGATGTCAAAGAGAACAACAACTACCAGACTTTTAGAAGACATCTGAAGGCAGCCCTCTTTAGGGAAGCTTTTAATGTTTGATGCATTACTGTATTTTAATATTTTGTTGGAAGCTGCCCAGAGTGGCTGGGGAAACCCAGCTGAATGGTCAGGGTATAAATAATAAATTATTATTATTGTTGTTGTTGTTATAATCATCATCATCATGATTATTTCACCTCAGACTTCAGTTTATTCTGAATTAGTTTTCTTTGTCCCTCAGATAAACACAGTGCTGCTAATCCTGAATAATTGCCAGTGAATCCCTTGCTTAAAAGGTTTGAACACCTGCCATCACACCTAACCCTACACTAGGGATAAGGACCCCGTGTGGCCCTCCAGATGTTGCTGAACAACAAGAGCCATCACAGAATCATAGAGTTGGAAGACACCGAGGGTCATCTAGTCCAACCCCCTGAAATGCAGGAATCATCCCTGGCCACTGGTCACATTGGCTCAGGCTGATTAGAGTCAGCATCCAACAACATTTGGAGAGCCACAAGGTCCCCATCCTATGCAATGTTGTTAGACTTAACAGGCATCATGACTATTGATAGACTTCTTCTACATGGCTGTCTATGGATGCCCTTGTATACTGAATAAAGATTATCATGGTGCCCAAAGAACATTTACATCTTTACAGGATACCTTCTGACCCTGCTTGCTGTTGTGTGAGGTGCTTTCCCCCCTTCTTTCAAGTCAAAAGGCTTAGTTAATAAACATTTGAAGACTGCATGCACTCATCTGGGAATATTTCCTATTGTACAAAATGGGATCTTGCATAGGATTGTGCTGTTAACTGTTTATTATGCTGTAATGAACAGTGTAACCCTTGAACTCCACATAGGCACCTCTGCACAGCAGAATGCATATACAAAATGGCAGGCTTGTGTGTTTCGATTCAGGGCTTGCCCATGTAGTGACCTTCAAATGTTGCTGTTGGGCTACAATTCTGGTTCACCCTCAGCTTGTATAGCCTGTGTTCTGAGATCATGGAAGTTGGACTCCAAAAAAAAAATCTGGAGGGCACCGTGTTGACTACCCCTGATTTAAGCGATTTAATCAAGCTTGAGTTTTCATTGTCTGGGCTGCAAATAAACAGCACATTTATAAACTTGAGGGTATTCCAATGCACTGGAAAAGTGTAACAGGAAATAATGATGGCCTTTCCCAGTATGAAAAAGGAAAAGGAGACAACATAGCTTTTCTTGGTTCCATGTTACATTTTTGCTTCCTTCAAAGGCCTAAAAACTGTTGCTTGTACAGAGATTAAGATAATATGCAAAATTATTCACAGGCAGTCAAATAATCAGTTAATTGGTAAGAAGCTGGTGCTTACTCAACTAAAAAGCCTTTCATACACTGACAACCTGACAAAATGCAAATATTCATATGCATCAAGCTTATCTATATCAGTTCTATAAGCCAGACGTGCGCTGCATAAATTGCCCAATGCACTCACCTTTCCGAACCATGACGTGTAGACCAGCTGCAAATGCTACACATGAAGCTTAATTGAAAACCAGCGTGAAACCTGGATGGAAAGCCTTATCTGGGGAAAAATGAATAAAAGAAAGGAGAAGGGTTTCAAGAGAAAGATAGTTTAAGAAAGTCTATTTTGTACCCTGGAATCCACAACTAAAGCATTTGATTTCCATAACTGGAAGTGCCACAAGCATCAAAATGTAAACATCCAGAAACCAAAATATGCAATAAAGCAATCCCTTTAAAACAGCACAGCTATTAAAACAGGAGGCTCAAGTCAAGAGATCCTCATATAAACAAGCGAATTTTCAAAAGCCGTCGAGATGCCAATACTGATGGGGCCGCTCTTATTTCAGGAGGGAGTATATTCCATAACACTAGTGCTAGCAGTGAAAAGCACACCTCTGCCTCACCACAGTATATATACTAGAGAGAGCATTCGTGGATCCTTTTGCCATCTCAAGAACTTAATATTATGAGCCGGAATGCCACAATGAAAGATCAACATGCTTCGTCATGCAGATCAATTTGAATTGATCACCAATTTCACACTGTATATAGATAGCAGTATCCTTTGGTCCCAGCCAGATGTCATAGGGAAACAATAGCACTCTTGCACACATCTCCCCAGTAGAGGTGCAAAAGTTTGCATTTAGACATGATATGGAAGCACAGGTCAGTTCAGCTCCTTGTCTACCCTTCCCCTCTTATTGTCACCAGATATGTCGGGCAGAAAATTCCCCATGATAAAATTTCCAGTGCTTTATTTTTCCATGGATTCCCCCCTCCCCCGTTTTTATAAGTCCATTAGTAGCAAAGAATAGATGCCAACTGCAAATACAGCTTGTGAGTTTCAAAAGTTTTAGTTTTGCATACTAAACACAAGGGAAGCGAACATGCTAAATGAGAGCACTCTTTTCTAGGGCAACAGAAAATTTCCTGATGCAAACACAAAAGTTTACAATGCAAACGACCCCAATATGCATGGAGAAAACCTCCAGGAAATAAACCCAGAAAACCCACAGCACTGATTGCTACATCTGGCACAGCTCTCAGTATAGCAGGAGAGCCACTCAGGTCACAAGTTTGCTTAATTATACACGGAATTAATGTTTTGCTCACTGCAAGTTCTTCCAAATCAGAGTTGAAAAGCAGCCTCTTTCTTCTCCAACCATTATCATTAACAATCAGCAGCTAACGTTAGTGAGGATGGAAGAGGTGCAAAAGAAAGAGGCCAACAGAAAGTATTCTTAGCTCTTAATACCAATTATGCACAGGTTAAGAAGGTATCAGTTTGACTTTTAGAACTAAAGCTAAATTAGAACGCCAGACAGTTGAAAAGAGCAACCTTTTCAGAATGTTTAAACACACACACACACACACACACACACACACACACACACAGAACTAAAACAACACTGATCAGGCAATCATATTGCCTTAGAAATTGACATGATATTTCCTATTTGTACAGATCAGTTCTCTGTCAACTTGAAAGTGTGTTTCTGTGGCATAGGAGGTTCTGCCGATGCAGCTATGGTGGGGTTTGCCTTAGAGAACTTTTATTCCCCGCCCAAAGTCCAATAACAAAGGGAGAAAACCGAGGGTACGTCCTGAAAAATTAGGCAGTCATCTGTCCAGTGCTGGTGTTAACAGTGGTAGCCCAGGGTGGGGGAAATCCTTTTGCATTGATCCTTAGATCACCTATCCATTTCCTTCTAAACAAAAAATCATTGATTCCCTTTGCTTAGAGGTCAATCACTCACTATGTTAATTTTCAGAGGTCTCAATCCACGCATACCATGTACGAGGTCCATCCTGTAGCTCAGAGTAATTGCATGCAGATTGTATGCAAATTTGTGTAATGGGCCTGTAATGGAACTGTCCAAGTCTTTCAAACAACCATCCTCAAAGCCAAGACCCCATATTTTTAAAGTGGTAATAATAATAATAATAATAATAATAATAATAATAATAATAATAACAACAATAATAATAATTTATACCCCGCCTATCTGGATAGTTTTCCCCAGCCACTCTGGGCGGCTTCCAACAAAATATTAAAAATACAATAAAACATCAAACATTAAAAACTTCCCTAAACAGGGCTGCCTTCAGATGTCTTCTGAAAGTCAGATAGTTGTTTATCTCCTTGACATCTGATGGCCCTCTGCCTGGTTCCCTGTAGCTTCACTTTTTGCAGTGAGGGAACCGCCAGAAGGCCCTCGGTGCTGGACCTGTGTCCGGGCTGAACGATGGGGGTGGAGACGCTCCTTCAGATATACTGGCCTGAGGCCGTTTAGGGCTTTAAAAGTCAGCACCAACACTTGGAATTGTGCTTGGAAATGTACCGGGAGCCAACGTAGGTCCAGACCATTTCAATATAGGACCATATAAAAAGCACTCATCTCTGGGTTTAGAAGACAGAACATACACATGAAAGCTACAGAACAAATCCAGGACTTCTGCCAGCCCATAATGGCCAAGAGTGGGTTAGGGCCATCTCCAGACACTACTTTAAAACTGCTCAGTGGGCTTCAACAGGTGATGGAGCAATTCCTACAAGTGATGGGAACTCTCCAAGGTGCTGACCACAAGCTGCTACCTGTTAGACTTCCAAGGCCCTTATAAAATGTGTGTTTGTGTGTGTGTGTGATATTGGGTTGTTCTTGTGTTTATTATGAATTTTGTGTTTTAATGTTGGGATTTTATGTTGACAACCACCGTGGGACCTGTGGATATAGGGCAGTACGTTGGTACCTCGGTTTAAGGACAGTCCGGTTTAAGAACGATTTGGTTTATGAACTCCACAAAACTGGAAATAGTGTCCCGGTTTGAGAACTTTACCTCGGTCTAAGAACGGAATCGGATCGGTGGAAGGGCACCAGCGGTGGTAGGCCTCATTAGGGAAAGTGCGCCTCGGTTTAAGAACGGTTTCGGTTTAAGAATGGACTTCCAAACAGATTAAGTTTGTAAACCGATGTACCACTGTATACAAATTTAATAAATAACAACAAGAACAACAACCAGATTAACCCTTCCCTGCTGCCCAACCATGCATTATGTTAGCTACATAACTGTGCCTTTAATTTCAGGCCCAGATCCATGCTGGAACCCAAGTATGAGGAGTCCAATCCTGGCATCCAATGAAATGTAGGTGTGCTTAAAGGGACCATATATAGAAGAGGGTGAGTCAATGAAAACAGCACTGGATGGAGACATTTGGTTAGACCCTTTTCCAGCTGCCATAGGAGACCCTGGTTGGAAACATACTGTGCTCTCAGCCCCTGCCTTACACTAATAGCATTTCAGACTTGTTACTCTCCAGAAGACACTTTGAAACCACTGCACGATAAACATGGGGATTTGACCAGAGATGAAGAGTGCAGCAAGACATGCAGAAACTCACACATCCATTATCTGGAAAACCAGTGATACGCATCATGAGAAATACCGCTGTGAAAATTTGGTAGAGTGAGGGGGGAAGGCCCATTGCATTTTCTCCATAACATTTCCCCTCAAAAATATTTAGGCATATTGTAGCTCAAACGCAATGATGGGATGTGTGTGAAAGCATCAGATATATAGATATAGACATAATTGGCAAGCCTCAAAACATGCTCTCAGTGTGTAATATTAATAGCAAGTATTATGACACTGTTGCCATGACAGCCACCACAAGTTTAGTTTTTGGATGTCACCGTGGAATCAAACCCGAAAAACAAGCACTTTGCTTGACATTCTTTATAAAGTGATATTCCAGTAGCACAATGTAGTGGATGTGGACAAGTAAAACTGGTAGTAGCCGGGGGGGGGGGGAATAATTGTTTACCAGCAACAGAGACCTGCTTCCCTTTTAAATATCTGCCCAGCACCTTCTCCTTCAAAGGTTCAGAGGTTTGGTGGGTCTGCAAATCTCCAGTCTGTGTGTATGTGTATGTTACAGGTAGGTAGCCGTGTTGGTCTGCTGTAGTCAAAACAAAATAAAATAATTCCTTCCAGTAGCACCTTAAAAGGTAAAGGGACCCCTGTCCATTAGGTCCAGTCGCGGACGACTCTGGGGTTGTGGTGCTCATCTCGCTTTATTGGCCGAGGGAGCCGGTGTACAGCTTCCGGGTCATGTGGCCAGCATGACTAAGCTGCTTCTGGTGAACCAGAGCAGTGCATGGAAATGCCATTTACCTTCCTGCCGGAGCGGTACCTATTTATCCTCTTGCACTTTGGCGTGCTTTCGAACTGCTAGGTTGGCAGGAGCAGGGACCAAGCAACAGGAGCTCACCCTGTCGCGGGAATTCGAACCGCCGACCTTTCGATCAGCAAGTCCTAGGCTCTGTGGTTTAACCCACAGCACCACCCGCGTCCCAGTAGCACCTTAGAGACCAACTAAGTTTGTTATTGGTATGAGCTTTCGTGTGCATGCACACTTCTTCAGATACTTCTTCAGATGTATGTCTATGTGTGTGTTGCCGGAGGGTGGGATTTGCTACAATTCCCAGAGTGGCTCAACATTAATCCCTCTTCATAGGGAACTCTGGGAACTATAACTCTGTGAAAGGAAATGGGGTCTCCTAACAACTATCAGCACGTTTAACAAACCACAGTTCCCAGAATTATTATTTTTTGGGGGGTGGGTATCCGTGGCTGTTTAAAGTGGTATCAAAGTGCTTTGTGGTGTGCACAGAGGTTGCATGCAAAATGAACATTTTATAGGTGGATGCATTGAGCACTGTGCATAAAAGCATGCACTGAAAGAGCATGTCCACTCCCATCGTTCTGGCCGGACGCTGAGGTCCAGCGCCAAGGGCCTTCTGGCAGTTCCCTCAATGCGAGAAGCCAAGCTACAGGGAACCAGGCAGAGGGCCTTCTCGGTAGTGGCACCCGCCCTGTGGAATGCCCTCCCACCAGATGTCAAAGAGAAAAATAACTACCAAGCTTTTAGAAGACATCTAAAGGCAGCCCTGTTTAGGGAAGATTTAATGTTTAATAGGTTATTGTATTTTATTGTTTTGTTGGAAGCTGCCCAGAGTGGCTGGGGAAACCCAGCCAGATGGGTGGGGTATAAATAATAAATTATTATTTTTATTATTATTATTAGTGGCACCCGCCCTGTGGAACCCCTCCTATCAGACGTCAAAGAGATAAACTACTACCTAACATTCAGAAGACATCTGAAGGCAGCCCTGTTCAAGGAAGTTTTTAGTGTGTGACATTTAGTGTATTTTTGGTCTTTGTTGGAAGATGCCCAGAGTGGCTGGGGAAACATTATTATTATTATTATTATTATTATTATTATTATTATTAATTATTATTATTATTATTATTATTATTATTATTGGGTACCCAAAATGTAGGATGCAATAGCATGCAATGGGAAAGAGGCAGACCTAGGATTGAAAGCTAGCAATGCTGGAAGAGGACGGAATTAGTTGCTCATACCATCTCCAGTCAACTTCAGGGCCTCTGTCTCTAGTGAACCCTTGGCTACCCTTGCGTTTGGTCTTCTCGACCACCACCCTTCCCCTTTCTGCTTTCTTCCCACCAGTTTCCTACTTCCAGCAGACAACTCGAATGGGCTATTCCCATCTCGGCCCTTTTTCATCCTCCTACCACCTGCAGCTTGTCATCCATCAACATGATTTTATAATAAAGAAGCAGCAGCAAGGAGAAGCATCCAAAGAGAAATCAATGGTTAAGCAGCACCGACAGATTGTCAATATGCTGCGTGCGACTTTTCCCAGTTATATAAAAAGATGTCCTATGGTTTTTGGGAAGGGGGAAAAAAAGCAAAGTTTCTCTCTCTCCCCCCCCCCTTCCAAAATGTACCATTGGACCCACTAAGGAGTGTGTCAAACAGATGTCGCCCACCAGCTTTTGCATCCCACACTAAATAAAAAATTCTTTTACTGAGGTTTCGTGGTTTAAAAGGAGGGGAGGAATCAAAGAGCTGCCAAAACATTTTAATTACCTCAAAAATATGGATTTTCACAGGGCTGAGACACACAGCGGCTGAGGGCAAGATATGGAAATACTGGCCAACGGGTCTTTTAGAACCTGGAGCTTTAAAACGGAGTCAAAAACTGTTGAAGTGAGGGTCAAGTAGGGTTAAGCAATGCATGAAAGTCTGCACCAAGGAAATCCAAACAATGTGTTGAAAAACCCTGAGTTGTATAAATTACCGGTAAATGTGTTCAACATATTTCAGGGTTTGCATTTGTCTTTGCATAACAGCTGAGGTTCATGGATTGCAGGCGGTTGGACTAGATGACCCTAGGGGTCCCTTCCGACTCTACAATTCTATGATTCTATAATAGCGTTGCAGCCACGGGGACAGGAAACTTGAGGGTTTTGTGTTGTTTTTTCCCCCTCCCCTAAATGAAAACAGAGGTTGTCAGGAAGAATTCCGCCTTTGGTTTTGCAGAATCACAGAACACACAAATAGCTGTGGGAGAAATCAGAGCCATAACTCTGGCCCACAAGAGGCATGGCGATGATAGTCTTAACAGTTAAATAAAAGAAGGCCGGTAGTTCCATTAGGAGAGCAATCCTATGCACAAGAACAGGGGTCAGCAAACTTTTTCAGCAGGGGGCCGGTCCACTATCCCTCAGACCTTGTGGGGGGCCAGACTATATTTTGAAAAAAAAATATATGAATGAATTCCTATGCCCCATAAATAACCCAGAGATGCATTTTAAACAAAAGCACACATTCTACTCATGTAAAAACACCAGGCAGGCCCCACAAATAACCCAGAGATACATTTTAAATAAAAGGAAACATTCTACAGTGGTACCTCTAAATACGAACGGGATCCGTTCCGGAGCCCCGTTCATATCTAGAAGCAAACTTAACTAGCGACGGCACGTCTGCGCACGCACACGTTGCTTTTCGCCGCTTCTGCGCATGTATGTGACATTATTTTGAGTGTCTGCGCATGTGCAAATGGTAAAACCCAGAAGTAACGTGCTCCGTTACTTCTGGGTTGCCGCGGAGCGCAACTCGAATGTGCTCAACCCGAAGCGCATTCAACCCGAGGTATGACTGTACTCATGTAAAAACATGCTGATTCCCAGACCGTCTGCGGGCCAGATTTAGAAGGTGATTAGGCCGGATCTGGCCCCCCGGCCTTAGTTTGCCTACCCATGCACTAGAAGCTGGTGTATAGCAGGAAGGGATAAGTTAAGTACAGTTGCACCAGACCCAAGCCCTATTCAGCAGCGGGACTGGGACTGGCACTCTGCCTAAGCCTGGCAGAGGGAAAACATGCCTTTAAAACTGTGTTCTATGCTGGGTAGCCACATTACCAGGTGACAAAGGCGCCAACTTGTGTCAAGGATCGGAGAGGTGATGATGTGCGCATGACCTCAGGGTGTCGTGTATGAGCTATCATGATGTCAGGACGTCAGGAGGAGCCAAGGGGTGGAGCTGAACACGGTGGCAGTGCGACTTCAACGGCCGGTGGCTCCTCCTCTCTCCTGTTTGGCCTCCACTCCTTCGTGCTGCAGTCACCACCAGTTGGGGACTGCTTCCCCATCTTTTCGTTGTCCCCGAGAGGGGGCAATGACAATAAATGACAATAAAGATATTATTATTCCTTACATGGCAGGAGAAGGAGGAGCCGCCGCTGGTTCAACAATCAGCCTCCCCTCCCCCTCCTGCTGCCACTGCCAGCCGGGGGCTGCTTCTGTTAGAATTCCTGCTCCGTGATTGCAGTCATGGGATTGTTGTCTATCACATGATGGTGTATGTTTTGACTCCACAGAGTGGGATGTGACAGAGACAGGATGTTTGTGTCCTTTGTCTTTTTCTCTTTGCTGTCTGATACTACAGAGAGGGAGGGATCCATGATGCAGTGCTCCGTGTGTGTTGATATGTAAATAAAGTAGATTAGCCAAAATGCTAAGTTGCTGAGGTCTGTCACGCGCATGATGCGTAAACTCTGCGGATCCCTAAGTGTGCCGGTGTTGGTAGGCATCGGTCAGGCAGAAGAAAGCTTATGGAGCTCCCAAACGATCGACCAGGAGGGAGGGAACATGCCAGTCAGGCATGTGTCTCTGCCAGGGTCCTTCTTGAGTGTAGGCTGAACTCCTGACAGCTTCTTCCTCCTTCCCCTCTCAGTTCAACACTCGGCCTCCCCCTCCCCCTTAACATTCAGAACATGAGCAAAAGAACTGGGCCCCTAGGAGTTGGGGGCCTCTGCGAGGTGTACAGGCTTAGGATTCCCCCCCCTTTGGCAAACTTACAGCAGCTTTGGCTCAGCAGCTGAGCCAGGATGAGCAATTTACACCAACATATAATGGGCTGGGGACGCAGGTGGCACTGTGGGTTAAACCACAGAGCCTAGGACTTGCTGATCAGAAGGTCGGTGGTTTGAATCCCCACGACAGGGTGAGCTCCCGTTGTTCGGTCCCTGCTCCTGCCAACCTAGCAGTTCAAAAGCACATCAAAGTGCAAGTAAATAAATAGGTACCGCTCCAGCAGGAAGGTAAATGGCGCTTCCGTGCGCTGCTCTGGTTCGCCAGAAGCGGCTTAGTCATGCTGGCCACATGACCCGGAAGCTGTATGCCGGCTCCCTCGGCCAATAAAGCGAGATGAGCGCCGCAACCCCAGAGTCGGTCACGACTGGACCTAACGGTCAGGGGTCCCTTTACCTTTACCTATAATGGGCTGGGACAGGGTTATGAATTTGACTCCAGCCGAGAGAGGAATCAGCTGGCCGAGCCAGAGATCGGCTGCATCCTAAACTGCTCGTCCAGACAGATCTCGCCATAGGATTGCCCGCCCACTTCCCCAACCGACAACTATTAATTTGATTTGTGTCAACCTAATACAGCTCCCCACTATTTTTAAAGATTAAAACAAAATCTGGTGTTTTATATATACACGTATACGCACACATCCCTCATCCAGTGTGAACAGAGGGTGCATGTATAAATAGACGCTTTAGCACAGAAGGGGCAGCCAAGAATCAGACGCTTGCTTCTGTGCATTTTGCAGGGAACGGTCACCATTCTCTGCACGTGCCTTTGACAACCGGCGGGGAGCCTGCCTGTTTCACACTCTGGGTATTTATACCCACACTGAAAATGTCAAGTGCAAAGCCGCCCACAACACTCAACTATTTTGCCTCATTTGGGAAGAGTCGTTAGAGGAGCGTCGGCACACGGGCACAACATTAACATTTCAAGAGCCTCGGTGCTCGTCTTCATTGCAATAACGTCTTTGCACCAATGCTGTGGACAGCAGCATCGCTTTCCAGGGTTGCCTCATTTAATGGAGAACACAGGCTCAGACTTCAACATGTGCTTTCATCCAAATTTATTGTGTCTATGTAGTCCACCAATGGAAATGATAAGGGGAAAGGCTGTAGCTCGGGTTCAATCCCCATCTTCTCCAGAAGGGCTGGAAGGAATCCCTGCTCAAAACTCTGGAGATCAGCTGCCAGCCAGTGTAGACAATATGCAGCTAAATGGATCAGTGGTCTGACTCGGTATAAGGGCTTGTTTTCTCTTGCTCTGGTGGGTAGGACTTGAACCAATGGGGGAAGGAGCGTCTCCAGCCCCATCGTTCTGCCCGGACACTGAGGAGGTCCAGTGCTGAGGGCCTTCTGGTGCTTCCCTCATTGCGAGAAGTGAGGTTACAGGGAACCAGGCAGAGGGCCTTCTCGGTAGTGGCACCCACCCTGTGGAATGCCCTCCCATCAGATGTCAAAGAGAAAAACAACTACCTGACATTCAGAAGACATCTGAAGGCAGCCCTGTTTAGGGAAGTTTTTCATGTTTAATAGGTTATTGTATTTTAGTGTTCTGTTGGAATCCGACCAGAGTGGCTGGGGAAACCCAGCCAGATGGGTGGGGTATAAATAAATTATTATTATTATTATTATTATTATTATTATTATTATTATTATTATGAAAGGAGATTCCGACTAAACTTCAGGAAGAACTTTCTGGTGCTAAGAGCCATTAAACCATGGAACGGTCACCCTCTGGAGGTTGTGGACTCTCCTTCCTTGGAGGTTTTTAGGAAGAGGTTGCATAGTCACCTGCCACGGATGCTTTAGGTGAGATTCATGCAACGCAAGGGTTTGGACTAGATGACTGGCCCCATCCAACTCTACGATTCTAAAGAAGCTTCCCATATTCCAATGTACACAAACCTCACAGAGTTAACCAGAATAGCTAACATGTCCTTTAAATGTATAGTAGAGATGGCGCCTTACTATGGAATGGGCTTCTGAAATCCATGGAACTTTCTCACAGACCACAGATCTATTATGTATACAGTGGTAACTCGGGTTACACCTGCTTCAGGTTACAGACACTTCAGGTTACAGACTCCACTAACCCAGAAATAGTACCTTGGGTTAAGAACTTTGCTTCAGGATGAGAACAGAAATTGTGTGGTGGCAGCGGGAGGCTCCATTAGTTAAAGTGGTACCTCAGGTTAAGAACAGTTTCAGGTTAAGAACGGACCTCCAGAACGAATTAAGTTCTTAACCTGAGGTACCACTATATGAAGGATATACAGTGGATGCTTGGGTTGCGAACGTGATCCGTGCGGGATGAACGTTCATAACCCACAGCGTTCGCAACCCACAGCGGCGCTTCTGCACATGGGCGGGTTGCAATTCAGCACTTCTGAGCATGCGCGGCCGCCAAAACCCGGAAGTAACTCGTTCCAGTACTTCCGGGTTTCGGCGGTCTGTAACCCGAAAAAAAGCAACCTGAGGCGTCTATAACATGAGGTATGACTGTACTGGGTATATAATTTCTTCATCCTTCCAGCATAGAACTTAAGACTCATAGAATTGTAGAGCTGGATGGGACAAAGAGGGTCATTTCTGGGTCAGCCACTTGAAATGTAGGGATCTTTTGCGCAACGTGGGGCTCAAACCCACAACCCTGAGATTAAGAGTCTCGTGCTCTTTTATACCCTCCTCTGAAACCACTCATATTTGGCTAGATGTTGGATGGGGAATCTGTGGTCCTCCTTCAGCCAGTAGAGCATGAGACTCTTAATTGCATGGTTGCAGGCCCCACCCTGCATTCCTGCATTGCAGGGGGTTGGACGAGATGACCTTCATGGTCTTTTCCAACTCTGTGCAATTCTATGAGACATTTTAAGACAGCAACTACCCATCACCTCTGACCACTGGCTGCGCTGCCTGGGGCTGACAGAAGCAAGAGACCTGTGGCCTTCCTGCTGTCACTGGTTTCCCATTCCTGGTGTGCATCCTTCTGGAAGTGCTCCCAAATTCATCCCCTTGGAATGTCAGTTAAAGGGATCACAGGGTGCCTGAGTGAGAAAGATCTCTGCCTGATTTCCTTAGAGAACCACAGCCAATAAGAAGCTAAAGAGACAAATAAAATCTCGGTATATGCTCAGGATTGTACTTTAATCACAGCATGAGCTGCTTCGCAATCAGCAGCCTTATTCCTGGCTTGCCATTTTCACAGCAAAAGCTGGTGCACTCAGAAGCAGATTGCATCCCCTGTAGATCCATGCAAATGCTAAGCACTATTATATTTTGTAATGGTATACTGGATTTTATTTACACATAGCTTACAGTTACCATGCATCCCTTTTTGCTGTTGTGTCTTTCAGAAAACTGTAGCTCACAAGCAGAGTCCACCTCCTCTGAAATGAGGGCAGTTCCAGCTGACCTGTTTTGTTCAGTATGATCTGTTTGCAATGAGATTAGACAGTGCTGGCTATTTAATGAGCATTTGTAGGGAGGTTAGGTGAAGTTGCAGCAAAGCAAATGTTAGCTTACACTTTTTGTCTCGCATTTTCTTGTCACTTTCCTTACTGCAAAAAAGTCTGATTTTTCCAGGGAAACAGGTTTGTTGCACAAAGATCTCCCAATCAACTATAATTATGCAACCTGAATAGCCCTGACTGAATCCCACCCCCACCCCCCAAAAATAGCAGCAGCCTGGAATCTGCTATTGGAAAAACTACAACCACACACACACACACACACACACACACACACAAAATAACCAGGACACAATTCCATTTTACACCCGCTACAGTCTACTGTTGCCGAAGAATTGACGCTTTTGAATTATGGTGCTGGAGGAGACTATTGAGAGTCCCATGGACTACAAGAAGGTCAAACCTATCCATTCTGAAGGGAATAAGCCCTGAGTGCTCACTGGAAGGACAGATCGTGAAGCTGAGGCTCCAATACTTTGGCCACCTCATGAGAAGAGAAGACTCCCTGGAAAGGACCCTGATGTTGGTAAAGATGGAGGGTACAAGGAGAAGAGGACGACAGAGGACGAGATGGCTGGATAGTGTTCTCGAAGCTACCAGCATGAGTTTGACCAAACTGCAGGAGGCAGTGGAAGACAGGAGTGCCTGGCGTGCTCTGGTCCATGGGGTCATGAAGAGTCGGACACGACTAAACAACTAAACAACAACTAGGTGCTACTGGAAGGAATTTTTTTATTTTAAATCAGGAACCTTCTGCATGCAGAACAGAGGTGCTCTCCTACTGAGCTACAGCCCATTGCTTAATCTGTTGGCATACGACTGACTCCTACCCCCAAATACCAACACCTTGGGGAAGGGGGAAAGAGATTGCTTTGGGCATAACGACAAATTAAGGGCTCTGTGTTAGCGCACCTGCTTAGCATGCAGAATGTTCCAGGTTCGATCTCCAGGTAGGGCTGGGAATGTCCCTTGCCTGAAACCCTGAGAGCTGCTGCCAGTCAGTGTAGACAATACTAAACTAAATGGGTTGCAGCTTTGTAAAAGGCTGCTTCTCAGGTTCCTAATCTGGGAGGAGAGGAAACAGGGGCACTGCATTCTCACCCACTCCAAATCCAGACTTGGGGATTTGATGAGCGCTGCTTTTCATAACAGAGAAGAATCTCTTCCTCCTCGGCACCAGAACTGACACAATATAGTTGCCTTATCTGTACGGGCAGGGAATGTAGGAAAGCAGGTGTGTGGGGGAATGACAAACAGATTAGCAGCTATAAACTGATCAGCAAGGATTTCCCACCTTCCCAGCCACGGGTTCTGACTGCAAATGGAGGTGCGACAGAGGCTGTCAAATCTTCCTGACAGCTATGAGCACACGCTCAACACACTGCAAGAGGGTTTGGCAAGGGGGCATTTGAAGAAGGCATGCTTTGCATATGGGGGGGGGGGCAGATGCAAAGGAGAAAATGTCCCTACACCTTTAATGGCTGTGCAGACTAGATTTCAGAAGGTGTAGCTAAGCTGAAAGTCTACACAGCTGTTAAAAGGGCAATCAAGAGACCTAACTCATTTTTCACCTGATCCTGCTAAATTTGAAAGATACTTTCCTGCATAAAGTTAAGAAAGGGGGGGGCAGAAAACCCCAGATATAATTATAACGACGCAGCCAACGACACAGGGTTCAATAAGCAAAGAAAGCTCTACGCTTTGTGTGAATTAGGTAGTGTGTTGAAGTGGCTAGAGCACTGTCTCCCAAACTTGGGTCTCCAATTGTTTTTCCCCGGACTACAATTCCCATCACCCCTGACCCCAGTCTTGCTAGCTAGGGGTGATGGGAGTTGTGGTCCAAAAACAGCTGGAGACCCAAATTTGGGAAATACTGGGCTAGAGCATAAGGCTGTGACCAGGGTTCCTCTCAGGCAAACGGAGCTGATTTGGGTGACCACCTTGACCAGCTGTTTCCAGGCTAGCTTACCTTGCAAGGTGGTTGTTGTTGTTGGGGTGAAACGGGAGGGGGGAGGAAGCATGGAGGGGAAACGGGGTGAAAGGGAAAACGCCCAGATAAAAAGCATGACGCTCATTGGGTGACCTGGGGTCCAGCCACCAGCTCTCAGCCTAACCTACCTCGCAGGGCTGTTGGGTGGATAAAAACGGGGAGGAAGAGGACCATATGTACGCCGCCTTGAGTTCCTGGGAGAAAAGGCGGCAAATAAAATGTTAAGAATGCAACATGCGGGGGGGGGGGGGGAATTGCAATGCACCTCAGCCACTGTGCCCAAGCCAAGGGAGGGGAGAGGAAAAATGAGGCAGGGAGGACGGACTCTGTCGATGCTGCTGCTGTCTCCCGGGCCCTGTAAATGTGAGCCTATGCGCATCCTCCTCTACAAAGCGATACCCGCGCCTGAGATCGATGCCCGCACATCCGCGGCGGGCAGCGCACGCACTCACCTGCGCCGCTCCCTTTCCCTTTGCAGCCTGAGCCGCCGCCGCTGCTGCCATCTTGCTCCTAGCCCTACCCTATTAAAGGCTTCGCCGAGGCGCTCTGCATGATGGGGGCTGTAGTTTCTGTCCTTCTCTCTCCCCTCCTCCTCCTCCTCCTCCCGCCTCTGTTGCGCGGCAGAGAAAGATGCCCAGGGGCTGCTGCAGCGCAGCGGAGCGTCGCCGCAACTGCATCCTCTGTGCGCTCGCAGAGGAGCGGCACATATTTGTAAGCTAGGGCTCAGCACTTATATCCTTGAATGTTTAGGCAGCCTTAGCCAGCTTGGTATATATTTCGGTTCAATAAATAAATGTTGTCGACTACTTCGAGGTGCCTCTGAGCATGTACAGAGAGCGCCTTCCCCAGGGATGAGAACATTTGGTTAGAGAGACCTAAGTGGGAGAGAAAAATATTATTATTTTATGTGATTTTATGTTGTCTTTTTTTCTACTGTTTCGATGCAATTACTTTTAAAAAAGAGAGAGAAAAGAGAAAGGTTATTATTTTCTTAACCACAGTTTTATCATTATGTAAAGGGTCTTGCTGAAGGGAAACCATAAATGCTTGTTTACAAAACTATTGTACTACCAACCTTACTGTATGCTTGTGAAATATGGATCACTTATAAACGCCATCTCCAACTCCTCGAAAGATTCCATCAATGGTCTCTCCGAAAAATTTCACACATCACTTGGGAAGACAGGCAAACTAATTCCAGTGTACTGGAAGAAGGCAAGCTCACCAGTGTCGAAGCAATGATTCTTCATCATCAACTTCGTTGGACTGGTCATGTTGTGCGGATGCCTGATGATTGTCTTCCAAAGCAACTACTCTATTCCGAAATTGAAAATGGAAAGCGTAATGCTGGTGGTCAACAAAAGCGGTTTAAAGATCCTCTCAAGTCAAATCTTTAAAAATGTAGTATAAACACTGACAACTGGGAAACACTGGCCTGCGAGCGCTCCAATTGGAGAACAGCCTTTACCAAAGGTGTCATGGGCTTTGAAGACGCTCAAATGAAAAGGAGAAATGTGCTAAGAGGAAGGCATGTTTGGCAAACCCTCGCCATGATCAGCTCCTGCCCAGAAACCAATGTCCCCACTGTGGAAGGACGTGTGGATCCAGAATTGGCTACCACAGACACTTATGGACTCACTGTTAAGACCATGTTCATGGAAGACAATCTTACTCTGCTACGAGTGATCGCCAAACAATATAAAGTCCTTAAATAAGTAGAGGGAAATCTATACCTAAGTTCAATCTCGTTTCATTTTCTTTTTTCCATCATAGCAAGAACATTTTAAGGCCTTTGATGATTCGTAGAATCATAGAAATGGAGAGTTGGAAGAGACCTGAGGGTCATCTAGTCCAGCCCCCTGCAATGCAAGTATCTCAGCTAAAGCATCCATGGCAGACGGCCATCCAACCTCTGCTTGGAAACCTCCAAGGAAGGAGAGTGCAGCACCTCCTGATTCTTGTATTGTAAGAAAAGTGTCCCGTTCTTTGTGTAGGGCACATTTAACCTCTGAAGAAACATAACTGAACATTGTGTGCCTGTGCACACTCCCACAGCACACAGAGTGGCCAAATAACACAGAGTGCTTTAAGTGAAGGCCAGGAGCCTCTGAGCACATTCAGAGTGTCTTTTCTACTGAAGAGAATTTGTCTTTGGTTGGGGGGAAAGTCCTGATAATGGAGAGCTTTTGAACATATGCTGTGGGGGCCTTCTTTCCTTCCTTCCTTTCTTTTTTAATGTATTTTTATTAAAGATTTTCTTGGTTTACAAAAGTATGTGCAATCTCTCTCTCTCTCTCTCTCTCTCTCTCTCTCTCTCTCTCTCTCTCTCTTTTTCCAAGTAACATTTTTTACAGATCAGTTTCATTTGTTGAGACATTAGGAAGAGGAAGGGGAAAGGGGGGGGAGATGAGTAGGGGTGGGGTCGGGTGGCGATGTTTCTATTATACTTAATATATGTGGGGTTTTGCATCAGCATCGCTTGTGCCTGTTCTCTGCTATTCACTTGTGTTCCTTTGGTGGTGAGAGAGGTTGGGGTTGGCCTAGGGTGTGGTTGTTTGTTTGTGATTGGCTGTGGTGAACTTTGTTTTCATGTGTGAGTGGGGTGGGTGGGTGGGTGTTTTGGATCAGGTTAGCCATATTGATTTGTATGCTGTTGGTGGATTTTGTCATTGACTTGTTGGGCTGTGTATGTGATAAAGGGGAGCCATACCGGGGTGAAGGTGTCTTCTTCTGTTTGTCCCCGTGTCAGTTTCAGTTTATTGGTTATTTTTTCTAGTAAGGCTGTTTCCCATAATATTTGGTACCATTGGTCCATGCTTACTCCAGACAGGTCTCTCCGGTGTCTGGTTATGGTGTTTCTGGTTGCTGAAAGTAGGTGGGTTATGAGTTCTTTGTGGTATAAAGAGGCATTATTATCTTGTTTAGTAGGGCCAATTCTGGGGTGACTTCTAATACTTGCTTAGTTATTTTACATAGTTCTCGTATGACTGTTGTCCAGAATAGTTGGATTTTGGGGCACTCCCACCACATGTGGAGGTATGTGCCTGTGGAGGTGCACCCTCTCCAGCAATTTGGTGAGGTTCCTGGGCGCATTAGCGCTAGTCTTCTTGGTGTTAGGTACCACCTGTAGGTGAGTTTCAGAGTGAGTATTTTTCTTTTCATTGATATGGATTTAAAGGGGGGTTTAGACCACATTCTGGTCCATTGAGTGGACCAGACCTTTCTGAGACATCTCAGCTGAAAAGATAATGCTCTCAGCTTACATGTGCCAC
Source organism: Podarcis bocagei (assembly GCF_964188305.1). Lineage (NCBI taxonomy): Eukaryota > Metazoa > Chordata > Lepidosauria > Squamata > Lacertidae > Podarcis > Podarcis bocagei. Next base: position 81,816,408 of record NC_138133.1, on the reverse strand, counting down.
CTTAAAAATGCAGCCACTTCTCTTCCATGTAACATACATGTAGCATCCATCCATCTATGAGCATGTGATGTTGTCTTCTATTGGGCCAATCTATCCATGCAGCTCAGCTCTGTCTACCCAGACTGTACACAGCGGGTAGTGCTGTGGGTTAAACCACAGAGCCTAGGGCTTGCTGATCAGAAGGTTGGCGGTTCGAATCCCCGCAACAGAGTAAGCTCCCATTGCTCGGTCCCTGCTCCTGCCAACCTAGCAGTTTGAAAGCACGTCAAAGTGCAAGTAGATAAATAGGTACCACTCCAGCAAGAAGGTAAACAGCGTTTTCCGTGTGCTGCTCTCGTTCGCCAGAAGCAGCTTAGTCATGCTGGCCACATGACCTGGAAGCTGTATGCTGGGTCCCTCGGCCAGTAAAGCGAGATGAGCGCCGCAGCCCCAGAGTCTGCCATGACTGGACCTGATGGTCAGGGGTCCCTTTACCTTTTATCCATGCAGCTCAGCACTGTCTACCCAGACTGGCAGTGACGTCGTAATGTTTTTCTTAGACTCTGGGTGCCGTTTGAGATCCCTATAAGATGCAAATGCTCTGATGGTGCCATGGGTACCTCACTGGTGGTGACCCTGGCACTGCTATCCATTAGTAGCCCTGCGAATGCTTAATTCCACATATCCCCCCCCCCAAGATCTTTATTGAAACTTAACATATATACATAATAACCAAAATTCCCAATGATTCCCTCACATAACATATAATATCTAAATTACAACAGCTGCATAATTATACACTTAATTATAAAACCCACCACCCTCTACTTCCCTCCACAGCAATTCGACTTCTTTATATTTCTTTCTACCTTCCCCCCCCTTGCATTCTATAATAAATTATTTTTGTTAAATTCTGATTTTTCCTTCTTTCTTTATTGGTTTTGTTATTGCTTACGTTTTTTATTCTAAGCCTATTAGCATGTCATTATTTGAACAATGTTTTGACATACAATCTTTGAAATACTTCCACGCCATTCTTAGCTTTTGATTTGATCGATATCTTATAACTGAAGTTAATTTTGCCAATTCTATATACTCACTTAATTTACAAATCCACTCTTCCTTGGTTGGTGTGTCCTGAGATTCCCATTCAGTGGCAATCACTACCCTGGCAGCTGTTGTTGCATATAAAAAGATTGCTTTTTTTCATATGTGGTATGTCTTTGCCCACCAACTCTAACAGATAACCTCTATTCCACACATTTTTTTTGCTCAAGCACCACCACACTGGAATATTTCCCTTATGCATACGCAATAGGAGAAAGATTCTGTTTTCATAAAACGCAACACAAAACAGCAACTTATTTTCCCTCTCACAGCTCGGCTCCACAGTAAGTGGAAGTTTAGCTTGATTTATAATCCAAATTACTTCAGTAGTCTGGAGCGAGCACGCAGCGCTAATTGTCAACTCAGAAGAATGCCTTGTTTAAATGGGGACCATTTTCTATTAAGAAAAGAGCCTGCAGGCTATTAAGGATCACGGGGCTTAATTTGATTTTAAGATTTTGGGGTCTGTTGCGACAGTAGATTAATATGCACGAAGGAGTTCTAGGAACACGGTCTAGGACGGGTGTGAAAAATTGGGGTTTGCATAACTTCCCGTTTGTGCGCGACTTGCTCATATCAGCCATAAATAATTCATCCTGGAGGGAGGAAATATTTAAAACTCCCCCCACTGCAGTCTGTTGTGGAGGCTGTTGACCCAGTGAGGTGGGGGGTGAGAATAGAAAGGGGCTGCGTTACCAATAAGAGGGGATCCAGTTCAACTCCAGATTTGGGGTGATGCAGGCATTTCTCACACACAGGGCACCAAGTCAAGGGGGCACAACATTGAGAAGACCCATAACTAAGAGGATCCCTTGGGGGTGCCACATTTGGGGCTCACAAATTATAAAATTTGACTGTAGAGCCTTTGAGGGCAGGGTCCTGTCTCTTTGTCTCATGAAACTCAGTAGAGCTCCATATACATTGAAGAAACCACAGGAATAACTGACGCTGCTCATCCCATCCCACCCCCCCCCACTAGAAAAGTGGCAACATTTTATTTCATTTCATTTTTTAAATAGTAATAAAAAAGCTTTTACAATAGACAAAATAAAAATAAATTAAATTCACAGACAATCATTCTCATATTTTGATACCCCCCTTTCTATGGTTGTTTATATTTTAATTTACTGCATATTACACCAATTTGTTATTTACCCTCTATGTTACTTATATGTTGTTGTTGTTGTCGTCATCGTTGTTGTTCCTTACTGCACATTGTTTACATTAATCCTGCTAACATCTTGATTTGTTTATAATAACTTTGCAAATTATATATATATATAATTTGCAAAGTATATATATATATATATATATATATATATATATATATATATATATTCCTTCCAGTAGCACCTTAGAAACCAGCTAAGTTAGTTATTGGTATGAGCTTTCGTGTGCATGCACACTTCTTCAGATACAAATATACTCAATTTATTTTATTTCTTAGCAATTTATTGATAGCTCGAACACCAAAATTGTCAAGCTTGGGATATTGCCTAAATTGGGAAAGTTGTCAAAAGCAGGAAATGGCAGTAAGTATCAAACAGATCTGAAAAGCAATAAACAAAACGAACCCACCACTGCTCAGCAATGCGCTGATCGTAACGACATTTAAATTGCTGCGCCGGGGGGGGGGGGAGGAATTGTGAGAGTCATCAGCGGGGCAGAGAGGAAAACACAGCCTGCGAAGAAAACTCCCAAAGCAAAATAGAGCCATTTCAGCCCATTAAGAGAGACAGAACATTCCTCTTCTAATTTTCTAAACAGATGGTCTGACACAGTTGGTAATGTTGGAAGGTGCAAATTTCATCTTGCTCTTTCCAACGTGAGTAGAAAATAACAAAGACGACATTGGGTGGGGGGAGGGGAGGAATGAAGGCTCGGCAGCACAGGTGCAGGGAAGAGACTCCAACATAAAAAAATATATGAGGAGAAAGGAAATTATCATTGGTGGGCCTGCCTGCAAGCAGTGGAGTTCAGGGTTAGAGGCATTAGAAACTGAGGAGGTTTCCATCAGAAAGGAGAGTGGAAACTGCAGCAATTCACATGCTCATTGACGGTCAAGAAGGCAAATCGTGCAAGGAAACACAGGTGGTATTTACTATCATTTTCATTTTTTTAGTCCACAAGCTTTATGTAAGCAGTTACATTGTTTCCTGAATTGTTTTTAAGGCTTTGCTTCATTGAAATGCATTGACATTGATTATGTAACTGGTTACATAACCGGCTACATTTGTTTCAGCAGATAGCAAGGCAAGCAAGGTAGACCCTAGGGGAAGCCGGACTGCAGTGGAACAGAAGCGTTGCAAGGAATGCAGGACAGGGATGGAAACGGCTTCTTCCTTACATTCCATATGAGAGGCTTGAAACAGACGAGGCAATTGAAATTAGGCATGGGAGAATGAAAGAAAGATAGAGTCCAAAGGATCTTCGAGGTGATCAACAAATGGAGGAGGGTGGGGAAACTTTTTCACTCTGCATTGCTTTCTGGGCAGCCTGGGCCACATTCACACCAGACATTAAAAGCACTGTGACACCACTTTAAACAGTCATGGCTTCCCCCAGAGAAATCTGGGAACTGTAGTTTGTTAAGGGTGCCAAGAGTTGTTAGGCGGTCCTCTGATAGTACATATTGCATATCTAAATGGAGGACACAGAGAAATGTGCGTACAAGGGTAAAGATTACATTTGTCACCCCACCCATTTTTGTCTCTGGCCCTGTCCTCCATTGGAATATGGCCCTCAAAAGGTTGCTGAGAAGTGAATGTGGCCCCTGGACTAAAAAAATACTCCCCAACCCTGCTGTAGAGGACTGATGCAATCAATAAATGGGAAAATGGCAGTTTGGGAAAGGGTGTGTGTGGTTTTTTGGCAGAACCACAGTGCAAGGAGGAGATGGATAAACAAACACATTAGCTGTATTCACAAATTCAGCATCAGTCTCTTTTGGTCCCAAGGAAAAACTAAAGTGAAATATAATTTTGCAGCACATAGTATGGATGAAAATAAGGTGGTATGAGAATCTGTGCGATTCACACAGCCACTTTGAAGGGGCTCTTTTAAAATTCTCATTAATGAGACTTTTACAAAAATGAGGAAATAAACAATGTCTGCTTGATAGTTCCCCAATTAAGCCTAGCCCTGCAGAGCTTGACTGGATTTTGAGTCATGACGGTGACTCATTATCCTATATCATTTCTGAAATTCCCTAAAGCGAGAGATAAAATGCCACGTGGGCATACGACTACTAATAGGTTGGCAACATTGATATTAACATGACTTTTAAAAGTCAGTTTAACAGCACCGGTTTTTACAGAGTACCTCTCGAAATGGTCTCCAAGGTGTGATCTTCAGCTCTGAAGAAAAAGAGAATAAAAAATAATCCCACAGAATGATTCCAGTGAACAATTTCAAACGGGAAATAATCAGGCACAATTATTGACATGTTTAAGGGGGAGGGGGACTTACTAGGAACATCTTCTTCAGGTGTACTTTTAAAAGCAAAAAGAAAAGGTTTGAAATATACCCAAGGATGACAGGGAAAAGCAAAGCCTAGGTAGATGAACTACATGCTTTGCAGGATGTAGAACAGTATTTGGAAAGGAAGCTGCCTTATACTGACTCAGCCTCTCAGTTCATCTAGTTCAGAATGGTCTACACCAGGTGTGGGAAAGTCTTGGGCCTCCAGCTGCAACTACAGCTCCCATCAGCCCCAGCAAGCATGGCCGATAGACTGGGATGATGGGTGCTGAGTGTTATGTACTGAATTTCTCACCCTGGGCCAGCAGGGGGATACTGTAGATAGTTATGCAAATGAAGGATCGAAAGTGACATTCAGTGATTGGATAGTTTTAGAAAGTTGCTACAGTAACGTTGTACTGGAGCTCTATATAAGCAGGCCGACTGAGCCCTTCAGCTCAGTTCTGTTCTGGCTTTGGAATAAACAAGAGCTGTTTGAAGCACCGCTGTGACGTCTGATATGTTCACCCACAACTTAACACTGAGAGTCCAACAACATATGAAGGCCCAAAGATTCCCTCCACCTAGTCCACACTGATTGGCATCAGCTTTCCAGGATTTCAGAGAGGAGACGTTCCTTGAGAACAAACTTGTGACCTTCTCTAGGCATCTGCAAGCATCTGGTTGGCTACTGTAAGAATAGGATGCCGGACTAGATAGGCCATTGGCCTAATCCAGCAATATCAGTCAGCAATATCAAAAGCAACATGATGGCCAGAAACAATTACAATGTGAAAAACTTTATGGAATAATTCAAAACATCAAAACTAACAAAATGAAGTCTCTGAAAGTCTCTGAAAGTCCTTAAATGAATCACGGTGCCAGACTTTACCTGGCGGAGAGCAAGCTGTGAAGCTTTGTATAATCAGCAAATGTCCAATTCTGAACTCTGCTGAACAGTGTTTCCAGATAACAGCTACGGTTTTGTTGAATTCTTCATCAGCCAATTAGTTAAATGTTGAACTATAAAGTTTTTCCATAAAGTTTTTCACATTGTAATTGTTTCTGGCCATTGTGTTGCTTTTGATAATGCTGACTCAGATTTCACAACACAGGGGTTGGTTTGTTTACTCAATGGCCTAATCCAGCTGGCCTCTTGTTATGTTCTTATGTAAAGCTGGTGGTCTAACACATAGGGTACCCCCGCAGTTCGTCTTGTCCTGCTGCAGAAACCACTGTTCTTTTGTGCTCAATCAGAGCCAAAGGCAATTCAGGTTCCCCCCAGATTGCCATTTGTTGCAAACTATCACTAAAGAGCAGGTTTTATTGGCAAAACCTATTTGGTGTTTCGCAACTTTCTGACTAGTTGCAGGACCTTAGCCAGACCTAGCAGAGTAAACCCAGAATCCACGGAAGCAATTGGTAACTTGGCTGCAGACAGGATAGATGAAGCAGGAACCAGGAACTTGTCGTTAGATGTTTATTATATACAGTGTACTATTTGCAGGAACAGAACATGGATCTTTTGCTAGCTCTCTCTGACACGACTCACAACTCCTACACTGACTCAGAACTCTGAACTCACAAACCTCTGAACTAACACATTCCAGTTAGAGGTAAAGGTAAAGGCACCCCTGACCATTAGGTCCAGTCGTGCCCGACTCTGGGGTTGCGGCACTCATCTTGCTTTATTGGCCGAGGGAGCCGGCGTACAGCTTCTGGGTCATGTGGCCAGCATGACTAAGCCGCTTCTGGCGAACCAGAGCAGCGCACGGAAACGCCGTTTACCTTCCCGCTGGAGCGGTACCTATTTATCTACTTGCACTTTGACGTACTTTCGAACTGCTAGATTGGCAGGAGCAGGAACCGAGCAACGGGAGCTCACTCCGTTGTGGGGATTCGAACCACCAACCTTCTGATCGGCAAGTCCTAGGCTCTGTGGTTTAACCCACAGCGCCACCCGCGTCCCTAACACATTCCAGTTAGTAGGCCATTAATTATCACTTCCTTGAGAGAGCTTGACCAATCATGTCTCCATTATCACCAGGCAGACTTACTCATTCAGATTGCCTTCTGGCTATCTGCCAAACCTTAATTGACTCTGTGTGAGAAGCTGCACATACACAGTTTCCCAACAGGTTTTCCCTTGGAAAGGGGCAGAGCAAGGAGAAAACAGTTCAGGCTTTCTGTACCTAGAAAGTGCAGATCAAGTGGGAAATCTTTCTAGGCACAGCACAACTGGAAGTGTGACTGAGCCCTGAGTTATGGCCATTCCGCAAAGGTTTTTGAACCCATTCTCCTCTTCTAAACTTAGGCTGCAATCCTGAGCCCATTACCCTAAGAGCGAGCTCCACTGAAATCAGTAGGACTTCTGGATAGGCACAGTTAGGAGTGCACTGGTCTCTATGTTTTCAGGGCACTTCACTGCATTTCCCATGGATTATTTGGTCATGCTAGTCTGTGGAGATCTGAGAAGGACCAGAACTCAGTGGCAGAACTCATGCATTGTACATAGAAGGTCCCAGGAGCTGTCCCCAATGTTTCCAGTTAAAAAAACAGGCAGGAAGCAAGTGATTTAAGAGCTGCTGGGAAGCTGCTGCCAGTCAAGGGGCTATAATTCAGGGACAGCCAACGTTGTGCCCTCCATGTGTTGTTTGACTTGTTGAACTCCCATCACCCCCAGCCACCATGGCCAATGGCCAGTGATGATGGGAATTCTACTCCAACAACATCTGGAGAGCCATCAGTTACTGAGTGTTCAGACCCTTGGGCCCTCACTTGTGGGGTGCCTCAGGGTTCTGTCCTCTCCCCCATGCTTTTTAACATCTATATGAAGCCGCTGGGAGAGATCATCAGGAGGTTTGGGCTGGGTGTTCATCAGTATGCGGATGACACCCAGCTCTACCTCTCTTTTAAATCAGAACCAGTGAAGGCGGTGAAGGTCCTGTGTGAGTGTCTGGAGGCGGTTGGAGGATGGATGGCGGCTAACAGATTGAGGTTGAATCCTGACAAGACAGAAGTACTGTTTTTGGGGGACAGGAGGCGGGCAGGTGTGGAGGATTCCCTGGTCCTGAATGGGGTAACTGTGCCCCTGAAGGACCAGGTGCGCAGCCTGGGAGTCATTTTGGACTCACAGCTGTCCATGGAGGCACAGGTCAAATCTGTGTCCAGGGCAGCTGTTTACCAGCTCCATCTGGTACGTAGGCTGAGACCCTATCTGCCTGCGGACTGTCTCGCCAGAGTGGTGCATGCTCTGGTTATCTCCCGCTTGGACTACTGCAATGCGCTCTACGTGGGGCTACCTTTGAAGGTGACGCGGAAACTACAACTAATCCAGAATGTGGCAGCTAGACTGGTGACTGGGAGCGGCCGCCGAGACCATATAACACCGGTCTTGAAAGACCTGCATTGGCTCCCAGTACGTTTCCGAGCACAATTCAAAGTGTTGGTGCTGACCTTTAAAGCCCTAAACGGCCTCGGTCCAGTATACCTGAAGGAGCGTCTCCACCCCCATCAGTCTGCCCGGACGCTGAGGTCCAGCGCCGAGGGCCTTCTGGCGGTTCCCTCACTGCGAGAAGCAAAGCTACAGGGAACCAGGCAGAGGGCCTTCTCGGTAGTGGCGCCCGCCCTGTGGAACACCCTTCCAGCAGATGTCAAAGCGATAAACAACTATCTGACATTCAGGAGACATCTTAAGGCAGCCCTGTTCAGGGAAGTTTTTAACGTGTGACATTTTACTGTATTTTTGGTTTTTATGGAAGCCGCCCAGAGTGGCTGGGGAGGCCCAGCCAGATGGGCGGGGTATAAATAATAAATTATTATTATTATTATTATTATTATTATTATTATTATTATTATTATTATTATTATTATTATAATAGAGTAGACTCCCTAGCCTGATTATATTTATTTAGTGTTTTTATACCTAACTTCCTCCCAAGCTGGGATTCAATGGGGCTGTAAACATTTAAGAACATCATTAAAAGATATACAGTGGTACCTCAGGTTAAGAACTTAATTCGTTCTTGAGGTCCAAACTGTTCTTAACCTGAGGTACCATTTTAGCTAACGGGGCCTCCCACTGCCGCTGCGCAATTTCTGTTCTCATCCTGAAGCAAAGTTCTTAACCCGAGGTACTATCTCTGGGTTAGCGGAGTCTGTAACCTGAAGCATCTGTAACCTGATGCATCTGTAACCTGAAACATCTGTAGCCCGAGGTACCACTGTAAAGTAATAAAAACAAACTAGGTAGCTGTGTTGGTCTAACGCAGTCAAAATAAAAAATTAAAAAATAGTCCAGTAGCACCTCAGAGACCAACTAAGTTTGCTCTAGGTATAAGAAGAAGTGTGCATGCACACAACAGCTTATAACTAGAACAAACTTAGTTGGTCTCTAAGGTGCTACTGGACTATTTTATTTTTATTTTTTAGTTAAAAACAATAGCTGAAATACATTAAAACAAATTTATAACCAGCAATTAAGATGCAGTTTGCTGTGACGGCATCATCTGCACCGTAGTTTTCAAATGCTTGTCTGAATAGGAGCCAATCTAACCTCTCTTGGGAGTGAATTTTCAGAGCAAAGCGGGCACGTGGATATGGATGCGAGAGCTTTGTTTGCCCCTGGATATAAATTTAAGCCACCATGAGATGAGAAGAAGATGGTTCTTCTTCTGGATTGGTAACTGATCGTCAAACAGGAAGCAGAGATCAGAAATCATTGCAGAGAGAAAAAAAAAGCATTATGTTTGTCTTAGTAAACTGTGAGGGCAAAAAAACACAGGTCATTCTTTGTCCCAAGCCACTCTGTTGTAGTTTCCAAATGATCCAGAATATGCTCTTTCCATGGATAACCGGTGATGAATTAAGCATGAAACATCTGATCTGAGATCACACCACAATCTAAAAATAGACTCAGTCAAAAGATGCTGAAAAGAAGCCTCAATGTGCACAGTTGGATTGGATGCCCATAAGAATCCAGAATAGAGGTGCCAACTGGCAGTTTTCTGATCTGTACCCACCACTCTGTGCACAAAGCACACAACCAGCTGTGTCTAATCGGATCTGGCAGTGACATGGTGACATTAGATCAGCTACGTACAGGCCAAAACCATGGACAATTTTGGGGCGACATTTTTTTTTTTACTAGTGTCCAAAAGAACACCTGTGCTTTGGGGCTCCTTGTGAACATGTTCACCTCTTTGTGCTCATTGCACACACGTAAGCCATGTTCACACCATACATTTAAACCACTTTAAATACCGTATTTTTCACTCTATAGGATGCACTGGACCACAAGACGCACCTAGTTTTTACAGGGGGAAATCAAGAAACAAAATATTATTTTCCCCCCAGCCCCAAAGAGCAGCGGACAGGCTGTGCGCAGCCTGTCCGCCTCTCCCAGAGCTTCTCAGGGCTGCAGGGGAAGCCTGGGTTTCCCCCCCCCCCAGCCCCAAAGAGCAAAGAAGCCAAGACAGCGAGCAGGATCCATCCCGCTGGCTGTCTTGGCTTCTGCCATAGCCGTGCAATCTCTCCAGCTGGGAGCTAAACCTCTCCAGCGCGACTAAAGAAGCGTGGCTTCTTTAGCCTTGCGCAGCCTCTCCCAGCTGGCAATTCCCCCACCTCCCGCAAAAGCCCACAGGAGCCGCGCACCCTTTAAGAAGCGTGCGGCTCCTGCGGGCTTTTCTACGAGGAGGGAGAAGGGACTGACTGGCCACATCAGTCCCTTCTCCCTCCTGGGGAAAAGCCCGCAAGCGAAGCTTGTGTATGGCTCTTGGGGGCTTTTTCTGCCTGCCTCCCCCCCCCTGCATTCACTCCATAGGATGCACAGACTTTCCCCCTTTTTAAGAGGGAAAATGTGCTTCCTATGGAGTGAAAAATATGGTACTCATGGCGACTCCCAAATAATCTTGGGAGCTGTAGTTTGCTAAAGGTGCTGAAAGTCCTTAGGACACCCTCCATTCCCCTTGTAGTGCTACGTTTCTGAGTGGTTTAACAGCTGACCCCTCTTCCCAGTGAACTCTGGGAACTGTAGCTCTGTGGGGGGAACAGTGGCCTCCTAACAACTCGCAGCATGCTTAACAAACTACAGTTCCCAGCCTTCTTTGGGGGGTAAGCCATAATTGTTTAAAGCGGCATCATAGTGCTGCAAGGTAGGGCATGAATGTGACCTCTCACTCATCCTCTATTAGTGCCAGGGCATACTTTGAACAATAAACAAGCAAGCAAACATATTAATGTCCTGGACCTCTCAAGAAGGGTGGTCAGGCTGGCGGGTGCAAGACCTTCCTTGCATCGGCTCCACAGCTTTGAATCTCCCTCCCCTAAGATGAATGATCAGTCCTCTCCTTAGTAGTGTTTTGTGAACCACGAGCTTAGCATGAGTCCACTGTGTGCTGCAGCAGGGGGGAAAGCTAATGCCTTGGTCAAACCACACCTGGAATAATGTGTCTAGTTCTGGGCATCACAATTTAAGAAGGATGTTGACAAGCTGGAATGTGTGCAGAGGAGGGCAGCCAAGACGATCAACGGTCTGGAAACTAAGCCTTATGAGGAACAGTTGAAGGAGCTGGGCATGTTCAGCCTGGAAAAGAGGAGACTGAGAGCCATCTTCAAATATCTTAAGGGCTGTCACATGGAAGTGGGAAGAAGCTTGTTTTCTCCTGCTCTGGAGGGTAGGACTCAAACCAATGGCCTAAAGTTAGAAGAAAGGAGATTCTGGCTAAACATCAGGAAGAACTTTCTGAGAGTAAGAGCTGTTCATCAGTGGAACAGACTCCCTCTGGAGGTTGTGGACTCTCCTTCCTTGGAGGTCTTTAAGCAGAGGTTGGATGGCCATATGTCCAGGATGCTTTAGTTGAAATTCCTGCATTGCAGGGGGTTGGACTAGATGGCCCTTGGGGTCCCTTCCAACTCTACAATTCTATTATTCTAAGTCATAAGGATTGCTTTTAATGTATGTCTGTATTGTAGTAGGCAGAACCATCTGTTTTTATTCAGAGAGTTCGCCCACATATTCATTTGTCCCATGCTCAGAAAGCATGGATACGAGACGTTTCCCACTTAACCCACACTTTCTAGGCATGAGTTTGAGCAGTTGTCCTCCCACCCCCACTCCTTTCCTGGGAAAACCTGCTCTTTAGATCTAAATCGGAACAAATGACAATCCGCAGAACAAAATGATTGCTGTTTGCTCCAATTGAGGGCTAAAGAGCAGTTTTCCCCGGGGGAAAACAGAAGAACAATAGAAGGTGTGATTCTAGATTCAGGTAGGTAGCCATGTTGGTCTGACGTAGTCGAAATAAATTAAAACATTAAAAAAATGTCCAGTAGTACCTTAGAGACCAACTAAGTTTGTTCTGGGTATAAGCTTTTCTGTGCATGCACACTGAAGAAGAAGCTTGCATGCACACGAATGCACCCAGAACAAACTTAGTTGGTCTCTAAGGTGCTACTGGACAATTTTTGAATTTATTTCGAATAGGAGGTGTGGTAAGCCCTTATAGTGGTAAAGCTTGCTGAGATACATTGGCTTGAAATGTATGGAACTGCTGTTGCCATGACTGTGATTGTGTTGTGCATATTCTTTTGCATTGCTTTCAGCGCTGTAAGCAACTGTGGGGAAAATACTGTCTTTTGAACAATGGCAAATCATGGCAATAACTTTACTTGTGCTCTGCCCTTCATCTGAAAGTCCCAGAGGGGGGACTTCACAATCAAGCTTAACCTTGAAGGTAAAGAAAACAGCATGAAACAATCAAAATACAAGACTCAAATGAAAAGGAAAAGGAAAACACATCAGCAGTGGTTGAAAGATGCAACTGCGCAATACTCATCCCTGTTCCCCAAAGACCTGGGATAAGAGGTGCAGCTTCAGCTGCCATGAAGATAAAATCTGTTCCACACCACAGGGTTCATCCTCCCCATACAACACGCAGGTGCATGGTTCTTATTTTGGAGGTATTTGTTTATACCAGCAGGAGACCTGAATAGGGGGCCCAATGCCTCTTTGCTGGCCCTTGGATCTCTGCCCCGGCTGTGAAACAGTAGCTGCTTCTTGCTTCTGCTGTAGTTTGCATCGTCCTTTAAACCAGAGTGCCTTCCTCTGAGCATTGCTCACAGGGAGCAACGGAGAACCTCAGGGTTGCAGTTGAAGCCCCCCAGTGCCTGATAATTCAGGCTGATCCCCTGTAGCAAAACCCAAGGCAAGGATAGAAGGGCTACGGAAAATGTAAAAGCCAGTCCTGACAGCTGAGAAACCCGCTCAAAATCCAAACTGAGCGCGCTGCGTGCATTACCGCCATGGCAAGTTTGTGCCGATTGAAGCCCCTGGAAAACTAAATGGAGCATGCAAAGCGGCGGTGAATAAAGGTTAAAGTTGCACCTTTAACGTAGCACAATGCCAAGTTCCGTTTTGCCGTGGTTTGTAACACAATGCTAAGAGCGGCAATCATGCCTGGGGCCTGGCATCTGCAGTCGGAAGATAAACAACACCACTCTGGCCTCAAGAGCTGATGGATTGTGAAAGGCGCTGCCCCCATCAATAGACTCTCAGCCATGAATAGGGTTCGTGCTAAATTTACAGCCATTATATAATCTCAGAGATTGCTTGCCTTGTACACAGAGGGAGCTCTGTAGGTTTCTATTTCAAATTGGATCCTTCTTTTTCTCCTCTACTCCCTTTTATTCATCAATATGCCTATTCTTTGACGTTCTTAGAAGCTGTTAGCATTGTTGGACAATTTTCACTTTAGCCTTATTAAATCTTCACACTGCAGAGGAACCCTTTTATGAATGAAGCTGTCAGCGGGACACCTTTCTGCTGAAGAATCTAGAGAAGAAGAAGAGGAGTTTGGATTTGATATCCCGCTTTATCACTACCCAAAGGAGTCTCAAAGCGGCTAACATTCTTCTTTCCCTTCCTCCCCCACAACAAACACTCTGTGAGGTGAGTGGGGCTGAGAGACTTCAAAGAAGTGTGACTAGCCCAAGGTCACCCAGCAGCTGCATGTGGAGGAGCGGAAACACGAACCTGGTTCCCCAGATTACGAATCTACCGCTCTTAACCACTACACCACACTGGCTCTAAGCTAACAGGTCAGAAAGAAGTGTCCTCAATGGCCCCAAACCATGTGCTCCCAGCTCCTGACGAATGGCGGACGTCATGTGGAGCAAAGCCTTTTCAAAAGCGGGGCCAATGTTGTCAGGGAGCTCACCTTCTTCCATCAGGATTGGCTTTGGGGCAACTGGAAGTGGCAACTGTCTTTTGAACAGCTTTTGTCAAGGGCACTTCCATGCCAAAGGAATGCATGCGGCAGATAATTAACTCATTATTGTCAAACATAACGCTTACAGTCGCTTCCACAGCTCAGAATATCTAGGCACACCAATCCAATGTCCAGGCAGCTATTCCCTATGGTCTGTGCCCTATTTAGCAGTTGCAGCAACAGGGCCTTCTTCTCCCTCCACCATATGTACCTTCCACCAACAGGCTACATGCATGCAGCTGGAGACTATGCCTGCATGAAAACTCCCTCTGCCCACCATTTTTCAGTTCCCTACTGGTTCTGATCTAGACAGTGGTACAGGAGAAGGTGGGGAAGCACTGGCCTTTCATTTCCCTGGCCTGCCTCTTCCTCCTTTTCCTCTAGGTCTAAAGTTTCCCTTGCCTCTGATTCCTGCCTCCTGGCCAGAACAGTTCCCCGCAAATCACTGCCCCTCTCTCCCAAGTCAGATTCTAGCCCAGATTCCCCCAGTGCTCTCTCAACAGCATCCTGCCAGTCCTTGCCAGCTTTTGGGATATGTTGCTGGTTGACTTCAAGAAATCTCCACTGCCAATGTGTTTACTGATTCTGCAGCATGTGTTGTTGTTTTTTAAAAAACAGAAATGAAAACTGTGCTTTATTAGTAGTTGCAGTGATTTCATTTGTCGTGTGTGCCATGGTTTTAAACTTTCTTGTTAGCTGTGTTGGGGATCTTAAGGGTACTGATGTTTTGCTGCAGCCAAGAAATATGGAACTCGTTTCCCTGCTAACTTTCATTTGATCTTGGCCAGTAATTATTTTACTGGATTTTAAGGGAAATATTTGAACTATACGTACCAAGAGCTCATGAGTACTTGAACAGTAGTGGCTCATTATATGTGATGACGGGTCTGAGGCAGATAAAGATCACAGCTGCCAACTTTTTCCTTTTTTAAAGGGAAATTCTCTTATTCTGAAAGGGATTCCTCGCAAGAAAATGGAAAAGTTGACAGCTATGATAAAGATGCATGTGCAAAGGAACAATCAGGAGCCCTAGAGTGCTCTCCCACTTGTTCCTTGGTAAGCTAGGCTTGCTGTCAGCATTGAGCAGCTGACAGCAAGCCCTGCAGGGATCAGCTGCACTATGGAGTTCTCAATTAGGGACTCTGTAGTGGAGCCAGAGACTGGCAGATGCAACTAATAGATTACATGGAGATGGCGGAAATGACTGGCAGAATCCGAGACCAGGGAGAAGAGTCGGTAGAGGAAGATTGGAAGAAATTTAAAATTTATTTGCAGAAATATTGTAAAATTTTTGAATGTTGAGGACATTGAAATGAATCGCAGGGGCTTTAGCAACAAAGTAAAATGTAAGATTGGATTAATAACAGATAAATTAATAGGATATGAATTTGCTGAATTAATTTCTAAAAAGGGATACAAGAACGGGAGACGTGAGGAAGTCGGGAAAATAAGTTATTTGAAGATGAGAAATTAAGAAAGAGGGATTTTTTGTTTTTTGTTATTATATGTGTTTTTATCTCTTTTTTCTTTTTCTTTTGATGTGTTCAATGTTTGTATTTTTGTATTGTATTGTTTTTTGTGATTTTGTATTTTCTTTGTCTTTGCATATTTTCTTGAATGCTTTTTTATTGTGAAAACTTAATAAAATATTTATTTAAAAAAAATGTAGTGGAGCCAGTCCCTGCCCAGGGTGGGCTTGCTGTTAGTACGGATCAGTTGGACCAGCACTTTACAGCAAGTCCCACAGAGACCAGCAGCACTACAGAGCTGGGATAGCTCTGTCGCTACAGCATGAGATTCTTAATCTCTAGGTCGAGGGTTCAAGCCCCACCTTGGACAAAAGATTCCTGCATTGCAGGGGGTTGGACTAGATGACCCTTCTGGTCCCTTCCAACTCTTCTGTTTTATAAGCCACAGCGGTCTTTGGCTGGGAGCCCTGCATGGTGCTTCTGCCAAAGCTTCCCTCTGTGGAGTAACGCATCATTGAGTGACTGTGTTGGCTTCCCAGACTCTCCTCTGTCCACAAACAAGTTGGTGATTCTCAGCTGTTCCTAATTTGGCACAAACCTGGCCTTTCTAGACAGCATGCTACCCCGTCTCTTTCTGTCTGTCAGACCCACAAAATAAATCACACACACGCCTCACAAAGGAAGCTGGGATCTGCTAATGGAACACTTTTATTGGAGGCTAAATATTTTATCAGGCTAATGGTGTTCTCTCTTCCGACGGTTTACTACTTTACTGGGTATTGCAAAGTTAAGGCCTTCCCACGCAATGCTCTTTCAGGGTCATTATGATGCAGCCAGCACAGAACTAGTGTTCCATGCATAATGAAGGGAAGCAGGAAGTCAGGGGCAAGAGATCTGGGCAATGTTAGGATTATTAGTAGTATTATTATCTGCCCCTTGGCTTCAGTGCCAAGAGATAACTGCTGCCAGTCTCTGTCTCTTATCAGGACCAGTCTTGAGTGGGTGGCTGGGGTTGGGAGAGAAGGTTCATAGAATCATAGAATCATAGAATCACAGAGTTGGAAGAGACCACAAGGGCCATCGAGTCCAACCCCCTGCCAAGCAGGAAACACTATCAGAGCACTCCTGACATATGGTTGTCAAGCCTCTGCTTAAAGACCTCCAAAGTAGGAGACTCCACCACACTCCTTGGCAGCAAATTCCACTGTCGAACAGCTCTTACTGTCAGGAAGTTCTTCCTAATGTTTAGGTGGAATCTTCTTTCTTGTAGTTTGGATCCATTGCTCCGTGGCCGCTTCTCTGGAGCAGCAGAAAACAACCTTTCTCCCTCCTCTATGTGACATCCTTTTATATATTTGAACATGGCTATCATATCACCCCTTAACCTCCTCTTCTCCAGGCTAAACATGCCCAGCTCCCTTAGCCGTTCCTCATAAGGCATCGTTTCCAGGCCTTTGACCATTTTGGTTGCCCTCCTCTGGACACGTTCCAGTTTGTCAATGTCTTTCTTGAATTGTGGTGCCCAGAACTGGACACAGTACTCCAGGTGAGGTCTGACCAGAGCAGAATACAGTGGCACTATTACTTCCCTTGATCTAGATGCTATACTCCTATTGATGCAGCCCAGAATTGCATTGGCTTTTTTAGCTGCCGCGTCAAACTGTTGGCTCATGCCAAGTTTGTGGTCAACCAAGACTCCTAGATCCTTTTCACATGTACTGCTCTCAAGCCAGGTGTCCCCCATCTTGTATTTGTGCCTTTCATTTTTTTTGCCCAAGTGCAATACTTTACATTTCTCCCTGTTAAAATTCATCTTGTTTGTTTTTGCCCAGTTCTCTAATCTGTCTAGGTCGTTTTGAAGTGTGATCCTGTCCTCTGGGGTGTTAGCCACCCCTCCCAGTTTGGTGTCATCTGCAAATTTGATCAGGATGCCCTTGAGTCCATCATCCAAGTCGTAGATAAAGATGTTGAATAAGACCAGGCCCAAGACAGAACCCTGTGGCACCCCACTAGTCACTCTTCTCCAGGATGAAGAGGAACCATTGATGAGAACCCTTTGGGTTCGGTCAGTCAGCCAGTTACAAATCCACTGAGTGGTAGCATAGTCAAGACCACATTTTACCAGTTCTTTACAAGAATATCATGGGGCACCTTGTCAAATGCCTTGCTGAAATCAAGGTAGGCTACATCCACTGCGTTCCCTTCATCTACCAGGCTTGTAATTCTGTCAAAAAATGAGATCAGGTTAGTCTGACATGACTTATTTTTCAGAAATCCATGCTGACTATTGGTGATCACAGCATTCCTTTCTAGGTGCTCACAGACTGTTTGCTTAATGATCTGCTCCAGAATCTTCCCTGGTATTGATGTCAGACTGACTGGGCGATAATTATTTGGGTCCTCTCTTTTCCCCTTTTTGAAAATAGGGACAACATTTGCCCTCCTCCAGTCTGCCGGGACTTCACCTGTTCTCCAGGAGTTCTCAAAGATGACTGCCAGTGGTTCTGAGATCACATCTGCCAGTTCTTTTAATACTCTTGCATGCAGTTCATCTGGCCCTGGAGACTTGAATACATCTAATCTAGCCAAGTATTCTTGTACTATCTCCTTAGTTATTCTGGGCTGTGTTTCCTTTGCTGAATCATTTGCTCCAAATTCTTCAGGTCGGGCATTGTTTTCTTTATCGGAGAAGACTGAGGCAAAGAAGGCATTGAGGAGTTCAGCCCTTTCTGTGTCCCCTGTTTGCATTTCACCATCTTCTCCTCTGAGTGACCCCACTGTTTCTTTGTTCTTCCTTTTGCTACGAACATACCCATAAAAGCCTTTTTTGTTGCTTTTAACCTCTCTAGCCAGCCTGAGTTCATTCTGTGCTTTAGCTTTTCTGACTTTGTGTCTACACGTGCTGGCTATTTGTTTGAATTCCTCTTTGGTGGTTTCCCCCCTTTTCCATTTTTTGTACACATCCTTTTTTAATCTTAACTCAGTTAAAAGTTCTTTAGATAGCCACCCTGGCTTCTTTAAGCACCTTCCATGTTTCCGTCTCATTGGTATTGCCTGACGTTGTGCTTTTACTATCTCCCTCTTAACAAACTCCCAGCCATCATGAACTCCCTTTCCTTTTAGTATTACTGTCCATGGGATCTCACCCAGCACTTCCCTAAGTTTTATGAAGTCAGCTTTCTTAAAGTCAAGAAATTGAGTCCTAGTATGCTTGGCTGCTCCTTTCCGCTGTATAGTAAACTTCAGAAGAGAATGATCACTCGCGCCTAATGATCCTTCCACTTCTACCCCACTAACCAGGTCATCAACATTGGTTAGGACCAGATCTAAAATGGCTGTTCCTCTTGTTGCTTCTCCCACTTTCTGGACAATGAAGTTGTCTGCAAGGCCAGTGAGGAATCTGTTTGACCTTATGCTCTTGGCTGAGTTTGACATCCAACAAATATCCGGGTAATTGAAGTCCCCCATTACTACTATCTCCCTTCCTTTTGCATGCTTGGCCATCTGTTCCAGGAAGGCATCATCTATGTCCTCCGTTTGGCTTGGGGATCTATAGTAAACTCCCACAATGAGATCTCTGTTATTCTTCTCTCCCTTAATTTTGACCCAAATGCTCTCACTTTGGCTTTGAGGTTCTAAATCTTGGATCTCTTCACAGGTATACACATCCCTGACATATAACGTCACTCCTCCTCCTTTCTTGTCTGTTCTGTTTCTCTGAAATAGATTGTATCCCCCCATTATTACATTCCAATCGTGGGACTTATCCCACCAGGTTTCAGTGATGCCTATTATGTCATATTTAGTTTGCTGTACCAAGAGCTCAAGCTCATCTTGTTTATTTCCCATGCTTTGCGCATTAGTGTACAGACATTGAAGTCCATTAATCATTCCCCCGTGTCTCTTATTTAAGGATTTTTTCCCCGTGTCTCTTATTTAAGGTTCCTTGGGTTGTGCATTGATTTTGGAGGAAATGAAAAACTCAGCTGAGTTTGGTGAATTGTGAAATGAATGCAAGCAAAACTGGCCCTACCATTAGACAGAGGGAGGTAGTTGCCCCAGCCAGCAGATTCTGGGAGGGGAAGAGCAGCACTTAGGATGTCTCCCTGATGTTTAGTCAGAATCTCCTTTCTTGTATATTGAATCCACTGCTTTGGTTCCCAGCCTCTGAAGCAGGAGAAAACAAGCTTGCTCCATCTTCAATGTGATAGCCCTTTAGATATTTGAAGATGGCTGTCATAGCTCCTCTTGGTTTCCTATTTTCCAGGCTGAACATACCTAGCTCCTTCAACCGTTCCTCATAAGGCTTGGTTTCCAGTCCCTTGATCATCTTAGTCACCCTCCTCTGAACACGTTCCAGCTTGTCAATCTCCTTCTTAAATTGTGGCACCCAGAACTGGACACAGTACTCCAGGTGTGGTCTGAACAAGGAAGAATAGAGTGGGACTATTATTTTCCTTGATCTGGACACTAGACTTTTACTGATGCAGCACAGAATAGCATTCACTTTTTCTTCTTTTTCTTTTTTGCTGCTGCTGCATCACACTGTTGACTCATGTTACACTTGCAGTCTTCTAAGCTTCCCTAGAACCTTTTCATATGTCTACTGGCAAGCCAGGTGTCCAACACCTTATATTTCTGCAGTTGGTTAATCCAGCCTATGTGCAGAACTTGACATTTTATCCCCATTGAAATTCATTTTGTTAGTTTGAGCATAGTTCTCCAATCTGTTGAAGTCATCTTGAATCCTGAGTCTGTCTTCTGCAGCATTAGCTATTCCTTCCAGTTTCGAGTCACCTGCAAATCTGATGAAGTTTCTTCATCCAAGTAATTTATAGCACTTGAGGTGTTGGAGGGCACAGTGGGCATTTGACACCCTGCTAGCCCTGTATCCCCTGAGGATTGGACAAATTCCTGTAAGGTAAGGCTATCAATGGCTATTAGGCTAGGCTCTGACTCCCTGCTGTTCTGGGCTCTTTTGTAATGAAGAGTGTGGGATATAAATTGGATAAATAATGGGATCATCATCATCACCAATGGCCAATATTTCCACCCCTAAGAACACCCTAGATGTTCAAATGAATGTTTATGGAGCTGCCTGCCATCAGTTGTGAACTCAGCGTCCTATTTTCCTGCTCGGCTTACTGTGCTGTTCTGGATCTAGGTAAAAGGTTAAAAAGATAAAGGACCCCTGGACGGTTAAGTCCAGTCAAAGGTGACTATGGGGTTGTGGCGCTCATTTCGCTTTCAAGCTGAGGGAGCCAGCGTTTGTCCACAGACAGCTTTCTGGGTCATGTGGCCAGCAGGACTAAACTGCTTCTGGTGCAACGGAACACCGTGACAGAATCCAGAGCGCACGGAAACATCGTTTACCTTCCTGCTACAGTGGTACCTATTTATCTGCTTGCACTGGTGTGCTTTCAAACTGCTAGGTTGGCAGGAGCTGGGACAGAGCAATGGGAGCTCACTCCATCGTGGGGATTTGAACTGCTGCTCGGCTTCCTGCGCTGTTCTGGATCTAGGTACTGCAAGCCCTGAAGGGCACATGATCTTCAGAACTGGATTGCTCTGGTTTTGCACTCTCAGTGATTTCTTTCTTCAACAGCTGATATTTCTTTTCCCTCTCCCAATGGAGCCAACGGCTCGTGCTCCTTTCTAAATTACAGCCAAATCAAATATTTGCTGAGAAGCTTATACATTGGGAAGGAGAGAGAGAAAGAAATGAGCTGAAATCCAAATAGAGACATCAAATTGCAGTTCCCGTAATGGTGGGGGGAGGGAGCCTTTAACCTTTTACTGTGGCAATGTTTTCTCAGTGCAATGCTTCTTGTTTCAGCATCCCATCCTTGGGTCCAGAAGGTCATCGCAAGATTACCATCTGGAGAGAGAGAGAGAAGCTCATTGAAACAACTTGGGAACAAAAAAAGAAACAGATTCAACACTACCACAAGCTATTGAGAAGCAGCAAGGTGCTGGAGGACAGAGAAGAAGCCATGTGCCTTCTAGGCTTCAGGGAAGGGCCTTTAGCTCAGTGGTAGAGCATCAATCTTGAATGGAGAAAGTTCCAGTTTCAATCCCCAGTATCTCGAGGTCATCCTGAAAGAGACTCCTGCCTGAAACCCCAGAGAGATGCTGCCAGTCAGTGTGGATAATACTGACCTAAATGGACCAGTGCTCTCTCACCTTGCAGTTCCAAGCTATCGTCATCCAGAGGGACATTTGAGCTACATGCTCTGGTTATCTCACGCTTGGACTACTGCAACACGCTCTACGTGGGGCTACCTTTGAAGGTGACCCGGAAACTGCAATTAATCCAGAATGCGGCAGTTAGACTGGTGACTGGGAGTGGCCGCCGGGACCACATAACACCAGTTCTGAGAGATCTGCATTGGCTCCCAGTACGTTTCCGAGCACGATTCAAAGTGTTGGTGCTGACCTTTAAAGCCCTAAACGGCCTCGGTCCTGTATACCTGAAGGAGCGTCTCCACCCCCATCGTTCAGCCTGGACACTGAGATCCAGCGCCGAGGGCCTTCTGGCGGTTCCCTCATTGCGAGAAGTGAGGCTACAGGGAACCAGGCAGAGGGCCTTCTCGGTAGTGGCGCCCGCCCTGTGGAACGCCCTCCCATCAGATGTCGAAAAGATAAATAATTACCTGACATTCAGAAGACATCTTAAGGCACCCCTGTTCAGGGAAGTTTTTAATATGTAATGCTGTACTGTTTTTAACACTGATTGGGAGCCGCCCAGAGTGGCTGGGGAAACTCAGCCAGATGGGCGGGGTATAAATAATAAATTATTATTATTACTTGGACCAAAACGGTCTGGTTCAGCATAAGGCACCTGTCTATGTTCCTATGTTCCTGATAGCTTTCAATGCAGCGGAGGACAAGGTCCCATTGCCAGGGTTGAAGCAAGATTCAGTTGCCTCTCTGGTCAGGTTTTGCATATGGATGGGAAGAAAGGCCCCGTTTTGCCTTCCAGCTAAGGTCGTCCTGCAGAAATGGATTTTGACTCTACACATGGTCCAGAGGCCAAGAAGCAGATTTGTGTACCTTTAAAGCGTGCTGTTTCTGGGGGTGAGGGTGGGAATAGAGAATTCCCGCTGTGGACTTTTGATCCACGAGACGCCCTCCTGCTGACAAAATCAGCAGCAGTACAGCCACCAGGAGAGAAATACAGTGGTACCTCTGGTTACATATTTAATTCGTTCTGGAGGTCTGTTCTTAACCTGAAACTGTTCTTAACCTGAAGCACCACTATAGCTAATGGGGCTTCCTGCTGCTGCTGCTACGCCACCGCCGCACGATTTCTGTTCTCATCCTGAAGCAAAGTTCTTAACCCAAGGTATTATTTCTGGGTTAGCGGAGTCTGTAACCTGAAGCATATGTAACCTGAAGCGTATGTAACCCGAGGTACAACTGTACAAAAGGATTTACAGTACTTATACGGTTCCATATGGGTGGACATCTAGTTACCTCCAGAAGGAGCAATCTAGCTTGAAACGCTTCGGTGGACCAATCTCCCACTGAATTCTGTGGTGCATGGTTGGAATGCTGGAAGCCAAAGCCATTTTCATGTACCTACAGGTCTATATAAAATAAAATAAAAATTCCTTCCAGTAGCACCTTAAAGGTAAAGGGACCCCTGACCATTAGGTCCAGTCATTACCGACTCTGGGGTTGCGGAGCTCATCTTGCTTTATTGGCTGAGGGAGCTGGCGTACAGCTTCCAGGTCATGTGGCCAGCATGACCAAGCTGCTTCTGGCGAACCAGAGCAGCGCACAGAAATGCCGTTTACCTTTCCGCCGGAGCGGTACCTATTTATCTACTTGCACTTTGATGTGCTTTCGAACTGCTAGCTGGCAGGAGCAGGGACCGAGCAACAGGAGCTCCCCGTCACGGGGATTCGAACTGCCAACCTTCTGATCGGCAAGTCCTAGGCTCTGCAGTTTAACCCACAGCGCCACCCACATCCCTTAGTAGCACCTTAGAGACCAACTAAGTTTGTTCTTGGTATGAGTTTTTGTGTGCATGCACACTTCTTCAGATACAGTGAAACAGAAGTCACCAGACCCTTATATATAGTGAGAGGGTGGGGAGGGGTATTACTCAGAAAGGTGGTGGGAATGGGTGATTGGCTGATAGGTGTGGTAAATCTGTTGACAACTGCTGATAACTGCAATTGGTCTTACTGGAAAAAGCAAGGGGTGAGATGGCTAAAAATAGCTATATGATGTATAATGAGGTAAGAATCCAATGTCTCTGTTCAGACCAGGTCTCTCCACGGTTTTAAGTTTGGTAATACCCATACCCATTGAGTCAAGCACCAATTCAGCAACTTCTCTTTCCACTCTATTTCTGAAATTCTTTTGTAATAAGGCAGCTACTACGGGTCCATGTTCCTTATGGTTGGAACCCCTCCCCCAGCTCCTTGGAGAAAGGTTACTAATTTTACACAGATACTGCAGAGAAAACAGACATCTTTTCCATCCATCAATGCCCTGTTTCATGGCACTTGCTGTACCTGACATTTGCTTTCTGCAATTAGCTGATTTCTTTAAGTGTTGCTTCTTCATGCGTTTTCATAATGGAATAAGCCCCAGTGCTTTGATCTGAGTACAATTAACTGAATAGGATAATCTGAAGCTCATTTTCATCTTCACTGTGTAGAAATCTATATTTTCACTGCTGAAAGTAATTTTAATGATTGCATCTACAAATATTTCCATTACTCAGGGATGCATCTGTGCGGATTCATATTCAACAGAGAAGCAGGCACCATGCTGGTGTGCTTTTGCCAGTCAGCATGGAACCAAAAATTTCCTGGCCTTATTTTTGGTTTTTTTTGTATCCCACTCTTTCTCCCAAAGGAGCCCAGGGTGGCAAACATGGCAATGATACAACAGTTTGAAAACGTTGTCTAGACCAGTAATCTCGGGGTTCAGAGGAACAGGGTCTTTCATACCTAGGTAAATGGGATTGTTTTTAAAAATTTCTCCTGAAAGGCAACACTGGGGGATGCAAACACACCTCACCAAGGTGAGCATTCTTCAAATAAAGAACTGCCACAGAAAAGGCCCTGTTGGGGCCAACACGAACAGGGCAACCCCCCAATGGTGACACCACCAACCGGACCTCACCTGCTGATTGTTGAGTCCAAGGTGGTTGTCGAAGAAGAAGAAGGAGGAGGAGGAGGAGGAGGAGGAGGAGGAGGAGGAGGAGGAGGAGGAGTTGTTTGGACTTGATATCCCACCTTTCACGCCCCTTAAGGAGTCTCAAAGCGGCTAACAATCTCCTTTCCCTTCCTCCCCCACAACAAACACTCTGTGAGGTGAGTGAGGCTGAGAGACTTCAGAGAAGTGTGACTAGCCCAAGGTCACCCAGCAGCTGCATGTGGAGGAGCGGGGAATCGAACCTGGTTCACCAGATTACGAGTCCACTGCTCTTAACCACTACACCATGCTGGTTGCTATTGGGGAAGGTGATTTTCTAGGTACTTGAATCCCAAGCCACTCAGGGTTTTATACAGTAATACTAGCAGCTTGAATTGATCCTGGTAACTTACTGTCCGCCAGTGCAGTGCTTTTAGGGCTGATGGTGTACGTTCCCATTGGGCTGCCCCACTTACCAGTGTAGCAGTCGCGTTCTGCTAGACACTAAGACTTCTGAAGGTTGAAATAATGGAATGGGCTGAAGTGTGAAGCTGCACTTTGAATGGGAGGATTATTGCATTGTTATTTGAGAAGGTTGTCTTGCAGGATTATCCCTTACTGGCAGTAGAGACTGTGCTAGGTCCATCTGCAGGTTTTAGGGGACATTTGCAAGATGCCTGTGGTAACTGGTTCCTCAACCAAGGGTGTCAAGTGCCAGTGCCAGCCCTGGGCTATACAATCCTCTCTTTCTAGGTACATTAGACAATAAAGATGAAAAAGTCAACATTAAACACCTAAATAGTGGGAGATTATTGGCTTCTTCTGAGAGCCAGTGTGGTGTAATGGTTAAGAGCGGTAGTCTCGTAATCTGGTGAACCGGGTTCGTGTCTCCGCTCCTCCACATGCAGCTGCTGGGTGACCTTGGGCTAGTGACACTACTTTGAAGTCTCTCAGCCCCACTCACCTCACAGAGTGTTTGTTGTGGGGGAGGAAGGGAAAGGAGAATGTTAGCCGCTTTGAGACTCCTTAAAGGGAGTGAAAGGCGGGATATCAAATCCCAACTCTTCTTCTTCATTTGGCTCCTTAGCTGGGGATGTTCTACTCAGAGGATCTGCCTGCTGGTTTGAAGTTCTCTTGCCCTGATCACTTGGTTTGCTTGGGCAGTCAAGTAAGAGCACAGTGACTGATTCCCAGTGGTCCCAATTTAAACCCTTGAGGCTGCCTGAGAGTGGAGGGGCTGGAGGGCTCAGAGATGCTACATACTATAGGCATATTATATATTTAAGGGTAATATTTATTCACCACTTGTGACGTTAACATATGAGAGTGCTGGAGGTGAAATAGTTAAACAAGTTACCCAATCAGAACCCAGGGGGGTGGAGTCAGAGGGACTATAAAACCAGCTCTGGGAGGGGTGAAGGGAGGAGTTCGTGGGGAGTTGGGTGGTTGGTTGGAGTGGGAGTGAATTAGAATAGAGTCTGTGGGTAGGTTGAGTTAGTGTAGCGAAATAAGCTGAGTCAGGAACAGTTAGGAGCTAGGAAGACAAGTAAATATCTGAGAGGTGGTTTAGTGAGTGAGAGCAGGTAGCAGAAGTTATAGGTCTGGATAGGCACTCCATGATTGTAATTGACCAATACCGTTAATGAAACCACACGTTTGTTAAACTGCAATAAATAAAAAGAAGTTTATGTTCCAATTTAACCCTGACTGGACTCAGTATTGTACCAGGTACGGCCTGGGTGGTGGCAGCGAGAAATCAAGTGGTGGCACAGGGATCAATAGACGGTGAAACGTCCGGGGACCCTGTGTGATCGCCACACCACTTTCTACAGAAATATGTCACAAAACAGCCTACAAATCTGTAAAATGCAAAAGAGAGTAAAAAGAACCAGTTAGCCACCAAATACAAAGAGAAAACAATAAATAGGATTCCTAAAATCCCCATTCAACAATACAATAAAAAGGACAATTCCTATCCCACACAAAAGAAAGAGCACCTCAAAGATGCCAGAATCATACCAGACCATGTTCCAAATTAACAACCAGAAGGTTGAGAAAGCAGTATGTCTTAGCCTGCTGCTAAAAGTTGGTGTTGATAGCACTAGGTGTGTTCTCCCAAGGAAAGGATTTCACAAGTGGAGAGCCATCACTGAAAAAAGCTGCTCTTGTGTTTGCTCCTTCCTTGGATGAAGCTCACAGAGAAGGGTCTCTGATTACATTTACATATGAACTAGGAACTCCAATAGTTTGTTCTGGAGAGCCACCAGGGAGCAAAATCTGGGGTGGCCTTTATAACTGGGGTGTAGATTACCCCATACTGATAATCTAACACCCCAGTTATTCTGCTAGCTTACTTTGATTTCAAACAAATATTAGTCACACTTTAGAGTTGTTGCTACTGTTTTTATTTAACGTGCACCTCCTAAAGGATTTGTTAAGAATACATAGATACCTCTGAAATGAAACCTTGGGGTTAGAGATAGTTCCCTGTAAATTACTCACAGGTGTTATAGATAAAAATCCATGGCAGTGATAATAAAAAGAGATTAGCAAAACTCATTTGCATGCTGGACTCTGTAATCATTCATAAAAAGTAATTAGACTTTTATTAAAACATCTGGCGGTTGTTCATCTTAACTACTAATTACCTTTCCTCAAAAACATCTAGAGAATGCAAAACTTAGCAGAGGAGCTGTTTGTGGTGCTGAAGTCTTCCCTTGGAAGTCCTGGCAAGTCTTGGCTGATATAAGGTTGGAAGGTCCTCAGCCTGAGATGATGCCTGTGTCATTAAACCCCGTTGCCCTAAAGTCACGCACCTCCCATGTTTCCATAATGGCCATGCGCTGCCTCCACAGCTGGAGGCAGTAATGCTTCTGAATATCAGCTTCTGGAAACCACAGGAAGAGAGAGTGCTGTTGTGCTCAGGTGCAGCATGTGACCTTCCCATAGGTACCTGGCTGGATGGTGGACCAGAAAGGGCCATTGGCCCGATCCAGTAGGGCTTGTGTTATGTTCTCATGTTCATCCCAATCCTCCATCACTTCCTGCTGTTGGCTCCTCCCTCATCTGCTCCAGCAAATGCGATTCTAGTTTGGTCCAGGCCAGGCTTATTGTTCACTTGTGTGTGGTCATGCCTGCATCAAGATCTGTTCTTCAGCTCAGGATCCATGGCCTCAGAAAATTCCAAAGGGCAACAACCCCAAAGAAGCAGCCCAATAAAGAATGAACATGCTGAGTAGTAAGGGAATGTTGAATGTTAGTTTTACATTATGCCACAGGTCCTACTTGTCAACCTTTGAAAGGTCCTACTTGTCTACCTTTGAAGGTGACCCGGAAACTACAAATAATCCAGAATGCGGCAGCTAGACTGGTGACTGGGGAGCGGCCGCCGAGACCACATAACACCAGTCCTGAAAGACCTATATTGGCTCCCAGTACGTTTCTGAGCACAATTCAAAGTGTTGGTGTTGACTTTTAAAGCCCTAAACGGCCTCAGCCCAGTCTACCTGAAGAAGCTTCTCCACCCCCATCATTCTGCCCGGACACTGAGGTCCAGTGCCAAGGGCCTTCTAGTGGTTCCCTTCCTGCGAGAAACAAAGCTACAGGGAACCAGGCAGAGGGCCTTCTTGGTAGTGGCACCCGCCCTGTGGAATGCCCTCCCACCAGATGTCAAAGAGATAAACAACTACCTGACATTTAGAAGACATCTGAAGGCAGCCCTGTTCAGAGAAATTTTTAATGTGTGACATTTTAATGTATTTGTAATCTTTGTTGGCAGCCGCCCAGAGTGGCTGGGGAAACCCAGCCAGATGGGTGGGGTACAAATAAATCATCATCACCATCATCTAAGTTCAAACACCAGAGTGGCCTCTTTCCCTTTCCCGTGCATTCTTCAGACCCTTTGTCAGATTCCCCTATTCTGCAGGTGAATTGCACATTCAGGAAACCATCAACAGGCAACAGGCGTTGGGGGGGGGATGCAGGTGGTGCTGTGTTCTAAACCACTGAGCCTCTTGGGCTTGCTGATCAGAAGGTTGGCAGTTCGAATCCCCACGGCAGGTTGAGCTCTTGTTGCTCTGTCCCAGCTCCTGCCAACCTAGCAGTTCGAAAGCATACCAGTGCAAGTAGATAAATAGGTACTGCTGCGACAGGAAGGTAAAAGGCATTTCCATGCACCCTGGTTTCCGTCATGGTGTTCCATTGCACCAGAAGTGGTTTAGTCATGCTGGCCACATGAGCCAGAAAGCTGTCTGTGGACAAATGCCGGCTCCCTCGGCCTGAAAGAGAAATGAGTGCTGCAACCCCATAGTTGCCTTTGCATCTCTATGAGGGGCAAGAAGCTAGTTAGAACTGGATATGGAACAACTGATTGGTTCAAAATTTGGAAAGGAGTACGGCAAGGATGTATATTGTCTCCCTGCTTATTTAACTTATATGCAGAATTCATCATGCGAAAGGCTGGGCTGGATGAATCCCAAGCCGGAATTAAGATTGCTGGAAGAAATACCAACAGCCGCCGATATGCAGATGACACAACTTTGATGGCAGAAAGTGAAGAGGAATTAAAGAACCTCTTAGTGAGGGTAAAAGAGGAAAGCACAAAATATGGTCTGAAGCTCAACATCAAAAAAAACTAAGATCATGGCCACTGGGCCCATCACCTCCTGGCAAAGAGAAGGGGAAGAAATGGAAGTAGTGAGAGATTTTACTTTCTTGGGCTCTATGATCATTGCAGATGGTGACAGCAGTCACGAAATTGAAAGACGCCTGCTTCTTGGCAGAAAATGATGACAAACAAGACAGCATCTTAAAAAGGAGAGACACCACCCTGCCAACAAAGGTCCATATAGTTAAAGCTATGGTTTTCCCAGTTGCGATGTATGGAAGTGAGAGCTGGACCATAAAGAAAGCTGATCACTGAAGAATTGATGCGTTTGAATTATGGTGCTGGAGGAGACTCTTGAGAGTCCCATGGACTGCAAGAAGATCAAACCTATCCATTCTTAAGGAAATCAGCCCTGAGTGCTCACTGGAAGGACAGATCGTGAAGTTGAGGCTCCAATACTTTGGCCACCTCATGAGAAGAGAAGACTCCCTGGAAAAGACCCTGATGTTGGGAAAGATGGAAGGCACAAGGAGAAGGGGACGACAGAGGACGAGGTGGTTGGACAGTGTCCTCGAAGCTACCAGCATGAGTTTGACTAAACTGCGGGAGGCAGTGGAAGACAGGAGTGCCTGGCGTGCTCTGGTCCATGGGGTCACGAAGAGTCAGACATGACTAAACAACTAAACAACAACAACAAACCACCCAGGGGTCCTTTACCCTACCTTTTACCTCATTAAAAACATTCTTCTTTTGTCTAGGACCGCTCACAATAATCTGGCTGGCCCAACTCAAACTATTATATTTATATAGGATGGTGACCATCTCTGGCATTTCAAATAGCCCTTCTGTAGGGTAATAAAGGCATTTGCCTATGTCCTTAATAAATAAAAATTACAAGAAGATGAAGTTCATTTATTAGCAGCTTTAAAAAAATGTAGCTGCCACCACCTTGGGCTCTTGGAGGGTGTGAACGAAGGACTATAAATAGTGGGATGTGCAAGAAATGTTGCTTAGCGCCTTGACACATGTGAATGATGGTGACAGTGTTGCTATCACACCCAGACACCCCACCCAGAACAGGACGCATTGGATGATTCATTATTCCTTTGCTCTGATTCCTCAGCAAAGTGAATGGAAGGAAATGTTGCTTCTGAGATGCATGTGAGATGCAAAACAGGAGTCCATCTCCAGGGAGCTCACAGATGAGCTGAGATGTAGGAAGGGAGTGCGTAAGAAATGGAAGAAAGGAGAAATCATGAAGGAAGGGTATATTTGAGTAGCCAACAGTTGCAGGGAGAAGGTCAGGCAGGCCAAAGTTCAGGATGATCTCCGGGTTGCAAGAAACATTAAAAATAATAAGAAAGGTTTCTTTGGCTATGTTCAAAGCTAGAGGAGGAACAAGTACATGGTAAGTCCTCTGTGTGGAGATGATGGAGAAATGCTTTTGGGTGACAGAGAGAAGGCAGAACTGCTCAACACCTGCTTTGCCTCTTTTTTCACCCAAAAAGAGAGCAGTGTCCAACCTGATGATAACAGCATAATTGTCAGGAGTGCATGCAGGAGCCGGGCCCTGTGACCAGTAGGGCTTCGCAGGACTGGGGCCTTCCTAAGTTTGTTCTGAAGAGGCAAGGCACAGCTGCACAGGTGAGGCTGCTTGGTAACTCACTGCACCTGGTGGCTAGAGCCGGGAAGGGATATAAGGTCAGCATTTCCCTTCGGCTCTTTGCCACAGCAACACATTTCCTGCCTCGTTGTGTTTGGCTTCTTGCTTCCTGATCCTCCGATCTCGGTTTTTTGACTCCTTGCTTCTCGACCCTCGGACTCCTGACTTCATGACTCCCTGCTTCCAGACCCTCAGACCCCTGGCCTCTGGACTCTTGTTCCTGCTCCCACCCTGCCATCTTGCCCCCTGTCCCTAAATCCTCAGCCGGGACTTTGATTGCCCGTGACAATAACTGAGGCAAGGAAGGAGCTGCAACCCAATATAGGAAAAGAGGCAGTAAGGGAACACCTAGCTACTATAAATGAATTCAGATCTCCAGGCCCTGATGAGCTGCACCCAAGGGTACTGAAGGAGCTTGTGGATGTAATCTCAAAGCCTCTGTCTATAATCTTGGAGAACAGGTGAGTTCCTTGCTGGCTGGATTCAGGCAAATGTTGTCCCAGGAAGAACTTTCTGACAGTAAGAGCAGTTCAAACAGTGGAACAGACTCTCATGAGATGCAGTGGGCTCTTCTTCCTTGGAGGCTTTTAAGCAGAGGTTGGACGGCCAGAGGTTGGGTAACCTTTGGATCCCTTCCAACTCTACACTTCTTTGATTCTATGAACAAAAAGGACATTAGGGATCATAGAATCATAGAATCATAGAGTTGGAAGAGACCACAAGGGCCATCGAGTGCAACCCCCTGCCAAGCAGGAAACACCATCAGAGCACTCCTGACATATGGTTGTCAAGCCTCTGCTTAAAGACCTCCAAAGAAGGAGACTCCACCACACACCTTGGCAGCAAATTCCACTGTTGAACAGCTCTTACTATCAGGAAGTTCTTCCTAATGTTTAGGTGGAATCTTCTTTCTTGTAGTTTGGATCCATTGCTCCGTGTCCGCTTCTCTGGAGCAGCAGAAAACAACCTTTCTCCCTCCTCTATGTGACATCCTTTTATATATTTGAACATGGCTATCATATCACCCCTTAACCTCCTCTTCTCCAGGCTAAACATGCCCAGCTCCCTTAGCCTTGGATGAGCGAAGCCTTCCATATTACTTCCATATTACTTCAGTGGATACGTTTGCTTCCACTGAAAAGCAGTTCTTCATGCACAGGTGATTCATTTGCAGGATGGATATGTTTTGTTTTACAGGAAAAGGTTTTCTAAATGATTGGTTTACATACAAGTAGCATCCTAAGCTGAATGCACACCTCTCCCCTTTCAATGTGCAATTGCACAACTGATGGTCAGTTACATTTTTCTTCATCAAAAGTCTGCCAGACTTTGAGGTGCTAGGCTATTATTGCTCAAATTAACAAGCTATTGGACTCCATTCTGTTAGAACTGATGCAAAGCATCTTGTGCAATAAGCCACTGTTTTGTCTCTTTTTGTAATAGATTCAGAAATTATACAGCAACCTTCCGCAACCTGGTACACTCCAGAAGTTGTTGGACTCTATCTACCATCAGCCCCAGCCAACATGGCAAATGTATGCTCGGTTTGCTTTGGAAAGTAGTCTGGAGTGTCCAACACAATTTCTGAATTGGGAGGAGGGCAGGCTCCCTCCTCCCCCTCACACACAGAATGAATGAATGATTTGCTGCTGACCCTGCCAATCACTGTCTTAATAATAATAATAATAAATAATAAATTTTATTTATATCCCGCCCTCCCCAGCCGAAGCCGGGCTCAGGGCGGCTAACAACAATCAAAATAGTCCAACATTCTAAAACATTCATTATAAAATTAATTAAATCAAATTAAAATCAAATTAGTGGCAACCATCAAGCAAAATTTTGTGCAGATTGCCAGAGGAGGGGGTCAGGCTGCGCCCTGACAAAAGGCCTGGTGGAACAGCTCTGTCTTGCAGGCCCTGCGGAAGGATGTCAGGTCCTGCAGGGCCCTAGTCTCTTGTGACAGAGCGTTCCACCAGATTGGAGCCGCGGCCGAGAAAGCCCTGGCTCTAGTTGAGGCCAACCTAACCTCTCTGTGGCCTGGGATCTTTAGGGTGTTTTTATTTGCAGACCGTAAATTTCTCTGTGGGACATACCAGGAGAGGCGGTCCCGTAGGTACGAGGGTCCTAGGCCGTATAGGGCTTTAAAGGTTAAAACCAGCACCTTAAACCTGATCCTGTACTCCACCGGGAGCCAGTGCAGCTGGTATAGTACCGGATGGATATGATCTCGCAGCGAAGACCCCATAAGGAGTCTTGCCGCGGCATTCTGCACCCGCTGGAGTTTCTGGGTCAGTCTCAAGGGCAGCCCCACGTAGAGCGAGTTACAATAATCCAGTCTGGAGGTGACCGTCGCGTGGATCACAGTGGCTAGGTCAGGGCGAGAGAGATAAGGAGCCAACTGCTTAGCTTGGCGGAGATGAAAAAATGCCGCCTTTGTTATAGCTGTAATCTGCGCCTCCATAGAGAGGGAGGTATCGAAGATTACACCCAAACTCTTAACGGACGGTGCTGGCACTAATTGCACCCCCGCAAGAGATGGGAGTTGCCCCCTCAATCCCATATCGCTCCGTCCCAGCCAGAGGACCTCTGTCTTCGAAGGATTTAACTTCAACCGGCTCCCACGTAACCATCCAGCCACAGCTTCCAGACATCTGGTCAGTGTATCTGGGGCCGAGTCAGGATGGCCATCCATCAACAGATAGAGTTGGGTGTCATCGGCATACTGATGGCAACCCAGCCCAAAACTCCGGACAAGCTGGGCGAGGGGGCGCATAAAGATGTTGAAAAGCATTGGGGAGAGAATTGCACCCTGAGGCACTCCACACACCAAGGAGTGGCGCGATGACAATTCCCCCCCAAGCGCCACCCTCTGTCCCCGACCGGAGAGAAACGAGTGCAGCCATTGAAGGACTGTGCCCTGGATCCCCACGTCGGCAAGGCGGTGGTCCAGAAGTTCATGATCGACCATGTCGAAGGCTGCTGACAGGTCTAGAAGAATCAGCAGCCCCGACCCGCCTCGATCCAGCTGCCTGCGGAGATCATCTGTTAGGGCGACCAGAGCCGTCTCGGTCCCATGACCAGCGCGGAAGCCGGACTGGAATGGATCGAGAGCAGATGTTTCATCCAGAAACCTACCAAGCTGTTCAGCAACCGCTCTCTCAATCACCTTACCCAGGAATGGAAGATTCGAAACCGGGTGGTAATTGGATAGATCTAAAGGATCTAATGATGTTTTCTTTAAGAGCGGACGCACCACCGCCTCCTTCAGTTCCCCTGGGAATATCCCAGTGCCAAGGGACAAATTGATGATATCACCCAGGGGGGCCCGCACCTCGTCTGGACACGCTCTAATCAGCCAGGACGGGCACGGGTCAAGAGGACAAGTGGTGGGCTTTCCAGCTTGGAGGAGTCTGTCCACATCGGCTGGGGATATCCGGTCAAAGTGGTCCAATACTGGACCCGAGGACAGT
The DNA here is from genome assembly GCF_964188305.1 of Podarcis bocagei. NCBI lineage: Eukaryota > Metazoa > Chordata > Lepidosauria > Squamata > Lacertidae > Podarcis > Podarcis bocagei. The sequence continues at coordinate 81,782,233 of NC_138133.1, read as the reverse complement.
CGAGGGGCCTCCAGTTCCTTTATTGTATCCAAATTGGCAGGGAGGTCATGGCGGAGCAACAGGACCTTCTCCGCAAAAAAGCTCGCAAATGCCTCGCAGCTGTGTGTCGAATTGTTATTTAAATTTGGCTGTCCTTCAAGGGACGTTAAAGACCTAATTATACTAAACAATTGCGCCGGGCGAGAGCTAGTGGAGGCAATGGAGGCCGAGAAGTAGGACTTCTTAGCGGCCTTCACTGCCATCTCGTAGGTTTTCATAAAAACCCTATAAGATGTTCTTGAAGCTCCGTCACGGGCACCCCGCCATACTCGCTCTAGCCGTCTGAGGTCCCGCTTCATTTTCCGAAGCTCCTCGGTAAACCAGGGAGCCCGGTTTCTGCGGGGTCGCAGAGGGCGCCTAGGTGCGATCTCATCGATGGCTGCTAGGAGCTGGATATTCCAGCCCTCAACAAGCTCAGTCAATGAGTCGCCAGGGGGAGCAAGGTCCCGCAAGGCCTGACGGAATCTATCAGGGTCCATCAGCCTCTGCGGGCGAGCCCAAATTGGCTCGCCACCTAAGCAGGGTGGGGGTGGAAAATCAATCCTGGCTTTCAGTGCGTAGTGATCAGACCATGGCACCTTCATCGAGGGAGACATGATCACATCTATACCGGCGCCAAAGATCAAATCCAGCGTGTGGCCTGCTTGATGTGTGGGGCCCGAAACAAACTGGGAGAGCCCTAGTGTCACCATGGAAGACACCAGGTCCAGAGCCTGTGAGGAGGGAATGGCATCAGCATGGATGTTGAAGTCCCCCAGTACCAATAGGTTGGGGAACTCCAAGGCCCAGCCGGCCGCCACCTCCAACAGGCCTGACAGGGTGGCTGCTGGTGCGCTAGGTGGCCGGTACACCAGCCAGAAAGCCAAGCTCACCTCGGAGCCCCACACTAGGCCAACACATTCAATGCCGGGGATCGATGGCGATGGTAGAGCCCTGAAAGAACAATCTTCTCGGATTAATACTGCCACCCCTCCCCCCCGGCCCACAGTCCGCGACTGGTGGAGGACGGAGAAACCCGGGGGCGCCATCTCTCGTAAGGTAACAGTTTCCCCTTCGCGCACCCAGGTCTCCGTCACACAAGCCAGGTCGACCCCCTGCGAGGTGAAGAAGTCTCGCAGGGTGGCGGTTTTTTTGCCTATAGACCTGGCATTGCACAACACCAGTGACGGAGGTGAGTAATCCTTGCTCACCCTACCTTCGTCCCTCGGGATGGGGCGCAGATTGGAAGGGGTACGAGCATATCCATATCTCGATACCCTTCGCCTATGACATCTGCCCCCACCGCCATACCTCCCTTGCCCCACTACGGTAGCAATCCCAAGCCTCAAACCAACCTCCATTTACAAAATAGAAAACAAATCAAATCAAAACAATTGTACCAACAAAACAAATCCCCACCCCACCCAGTATCCAACCCCAAACCAAAATAAAACGGAACAAAATAAAAATACATCAATAAAAACCACCGTTCACGGTGGTACAACAAAGTAAAAAGTAAAAACCCCTATAAAACATTTTAAAATATATAAAAACATTTTAAGCATTTGCCGCAGCAACACCAGTGTCCCCAAAACAGTGGCAGTGGCGAGTGTGGGCCCCGCCCCCTAGGCCTGGAGGAGTGTGCCTACAGGAGGGAGCGGCCTTCCTCAACCCCCACGGTGGAGCCGCAGCAATGGTGTCCCGGTGCCTCATGAGGCCTCTTAAGCTGTGGCAGTGGTGAGTCAGTCTGGCCCCGCCCCCTGGGCCTGGTGGGATCAGCCTGAGAAGGGAGCGGCCTTCCCAACTCACAGTGCAGCAGCAGCAGTGGTGTTCCGGTGCCTCGTGCGGCCTCTTAAGCTGTGGCAGTGGTGAGTCAGTCTGGCCCCGCCCCCTGGGCCTGGTGGAATCAGCCTGAGGAGGGAGCGGCCTTCCCAACTCACAGTGCAGCAGCAGCAGTGGTGTTCCGGTGCCTCGTGCGGCCTCTTAAGCTGTGGCAGTGGTGAGTCAGTCTGGCCCCGCCCCCTGGGCCTGGTGGAATCAGCCTGAGGAGGGAGCGGCCTTCCCAACTCACAGTGCAGCAGCAGCAGTGGTGTCCCGGTGCCTCATGAGGCCTACACCCAGCACACAGTGCCTGGCACATTAACCCCTGAAGGAAGAAATGCAGCATGAAAAACCTTTCCTCTCCTCACTTGGGTAACCTTTTATAATATGGAGCTCTGTGCGGGCCCCAAATTTGGCATTCCCCAAGGGATCATCTTAGTTATGGATCTTCTCAATGTTGTGCCCCCTCGACTTGGTGCCCTGTGTGTGAGAAATGCCTGCATCACCCCAAATCTGGAGCTGAACTGCATCCAGAGAGAGAGAGAGAGAGAGAGAGAGAGAGAGATGGCCTTTGTGTGCTGGAAGTTGCCTGAGATTTCACAAATCTAGAAACTTAGAGCTCAGGGCCTAAGCCTGGTGTGAACAAACACAATTGATGTGTGAGTTGCTATGGCAGAAACTTCCATTTATGGAACAAGAGTGCTGGCAGAACAACTCTGTGGCCAATGCCAGCTTCAGATTACTGTACTGACGAGAGTTATTTTGTGCCTAATCTTTTTTTACCTGTTAAACATACTCTCTGTATGCCTTGGCAAGTAAAATTGTCCACCCTGATTGTTCCCCGAAGTCATCTTTTGTAAAATGCTCTGGCAACCTATACCTGTTGTCTCCTGTTGAAGTCAAGCGACCAGCAATTTTTTATATATTAAAAAAAAAGTTCTTGTTCATTTTTTTAAAAAGGGGTTATCTAATTTCAATGGGAAATGGCACACAAGTCTGGGCCTCCTGCCCAGTATATGTAAAAACAACCACATTGGTTTTTTAAAAGCTGCATCAAATGCTTTGGGTAGCTTTGTTAAAATGTAAGCCTTAATTCTCTGCCAAGGAACTTCAAATCATATGTGATGCTAATGAGGCCTATTATGCAAGTTAAGAGAAAATCATGCAAATATTATTCCCCTTTCCCTAATTGTACACATGGTGCACATTGCTTAGCATTTTGTTTAACACTGTAAGTTAGTAACCAAGGAAGGGGTGTGTGTCGAACTGGATATTTTGGAAGACAGAGGGGAGCTCTCTCCTGTAAATAAAAACCAACTAGGGCTAGCCATATCATCCTACATAACAGTATGGTCAGCCCTAAACAGCTTGCCTCTAGTGCAGTGGTTCTCAAACTTTTTTCTCTGGGCCACACTTTCAGAATAGAAAATTTGCTCGCGCCACACTGAATTTTGTATTGATAAGCAATGCATTGGAAAACAAAAAGAAACAACTCCTAGAACTGCCTGGTTTATAACATGGAACACAACTGCTTTATAATATGATCACGTGATATCCAGAAAACATAAAACAATGCAGCTACATAGGAGCAGGAACCATCCCCAAAATATAATTATAAATGAGCCTCTTACATATGTCCCTTAAGGATGTATACAAACGCAATGTGTGAGCTTGCTTTTGCCAGGTAATCTCATTTATATTAGGTCCAATCTGATACAAACAATCTCTCTTCTCCTCATCAACACAAAGAAGCTCTTCTCTTTCCCAATCTTCCATATTTGTCAGAGAGCCCAGCTGTGCATTGTTCAGTAGCAAAACCCAAGAAATTTACTTCCATGAGGACTCTAACCTACTTTCCGGGATCAGTAGCAAATGAGACTGATTTGAATTCCCGGTTTCTTAAAGGACCAGGAAACCTTCCAGACTACATAATTGCTTCTGTCCTGTTGTTGCTGAATGCAAATCTTGTTGTGGGCATGAACTGCATAATCCGCTGTTTCTTCCTTTGAAGAATCTATCTTAAGAGAACATGCTCCATACGGATTCGTCTGCCAAAGAGTCCCTAAACCAGGAGTGCAGAACTGTTTTTCAGCCTGAGAGAAGCATTCTCTTCTGGAGAATGGCCACATTTCAGTGGTGGAGAGGGCCACAAGCCAAAGTGGTAGAACAACTATTGTCAATTTTGCTCTTAAGTTTCTACACATACTCAAAAAACATACCTCTCAGTCCTCCATCCAGGTGAGCGAGAGGCATTATCAGAGTTCAAGAATGTATTTGAGCCAGGACAAAGACATTCAAGGAGAGTGAAGCAGGTCTGGTGAGGGGTGTGGCTTGGGGTGTCTCTGAGAGCCTGACAGAGAAGCTTAGAGGACCATATTCGGTATCCAGATCTGTGGTCCTCAAGCAATGACAAACCTAGACAGCATCTTAAAAAGCAGAGACATCGCCTTGCTAACAAAGGTCCGTATAGTTAAAGCTATGGTTTTCCCAGTAGTGATGTATGGAAGTGAGAGCTGGACCATAAAGAAGGCTGATCGCCAAAGAATTGATGCTTTGGAATTATGGTGCTGGAGGAGACTCTTGAGAGTCCCATGGACTGCAAGAAGATCAAACCTATCCATTCTTAAGGAAATCAGCCCGGAGTGCTCACTGGAAGGACAGATCCTGAAGCTGAGGCTCCAATACTTTGGCCACCTCATGAGAAGAGAAGACTCCCTGGAAAAGATCCTGATGTTGGGAAAGATGGAGGGCACAAGGAGAAGGGGACGACCGAGGACAAGATGGTTGGATAGTGTTATCGAAGCTACCAGCATGAGTTTGACCAAACTGTGGGAGGCAGTGGAAGACAGGAGTGCCTGGCGTGCTCTGGTCCATGGGGTCACGAAGAGTTGGACACGACTAAATGACTAAACAACAACTCCTTCCGTAGACATCATGGAGCAATGGATCCAAACTACAAGAAAGAAGATTCCACCTAAACATTAGGAAGAACTTTCTGACAGTAAGAGCTGTTCGACAGTGGAATTTGCTGCCAAGGAGTGTGGTGGAGTCTCATTCTTTGGGGGTCTTTAAGCAGAGGCTTGACAACCATATGTCAGGAGTGCTCTGATGGTGTTTCCTGCTTGGCAGGGGGTTGGACTCGATGGCCCTTGTGGTCTATTCCAACTCTATGATTCTATTTCCAGGGCCTAAGATTAACAAAACCAAGGAAGGATACATCAAAGAAACTATCTACTACAGTAGTACCTCGCGTTAAGTACTTAATTCATTCCGGAGGTCCGTTCTTAACCTGAAACGGTTCTTAACCTGAAGCACCACTTTAGCTAATGGGGCCTTGCGCTGCCGCCCTGCCGCTGGAGCACAATTTCTGTTCTCATCCTCAAGCAAAGTTCTTAACCCGAGGTACTATTTCTGGGTTAGCGGAGTCTGTAACCTGAAGCGTATGTAACCCGAGGTACCACTGTATCTTTATGTACTGAGGTTGCCTGATGAAGCAACTGGCCTGTGTATTTAGAATGCTTATACATCCTTGTCAGACAGGGAGAAATGAGCAGTAGAGAAAATGGCCAGAAATGCAAAGGCTTGTGGGATTTGATCAGAAATTATTGTCAATGAATCGAACCCAGTCAACGCCATGCTTTCACAGCGGACACAATGGCTTGATGCATATTTTATAATTCCTCATAGTAATCCCATCTGATACCCACACTCTTGATATTTGCACTCCTGCATTGCTTTGATTTGGTGGAACTAAGTTTGAGTTTCTCTCGCACTGGATATAATCAAACAGATACACTTGAGACAGATACATCTCTTTCTACTTTCACTTGCTTCTTTCTTCTCTTTTCTTCCCAGCTTCTTTTTGCTTCTCCCTTTCACATTAACCTGCACGCATTTCTTTGAGTAGGCTGTAAAGGCTTTAGAAGGGGATCTGGCTCTCTTGGTTTTGAAGTACCGTCTACTGGGTTGCCATTAAAAAAAAATTGCCCGAAGCTAAACATTTCCCACCTCAGGCAAAAGATCTAAGGAACTTCAAGGCAAACCCAGAACATTTAAATAAGATGTTTCACTGAAAGATGATAATAAGTTGTTACTGGATTTCACTCAAAGCAAATTTGGAGGTCTTTCTTCAGGTAAACGTCTGTAGGACTTTGAGGGAAAGTAGAAAAAGGCTTGACAACACATAAATTTTGCAGGTCTGTGCATCATATTTAACTATCAGTCTTCATCAAAGCAGTGATAGTCTTCTGTGACAGTCTTCACCAAAGTAGACAATGCCACTATCTATTTTGGATTAATTTCTTTGTGATGAAAATGGTAGATAGATAGATAAATAAATAGAAACTTTATTCACATTAGCAGATGGCCATAGCAACAATAAAACATGTTTGTTTTACTCAATTGCCTGAGTGATGGACAAGTCAGGAGGACATCTTTTGAAGATGCCCTTTCCCTTGGAGCAGGGACTATTCGGATATAAATATATCTTTGTAAAAAATCAGTTGATTTTCAAGTGTAAGAACATAAGGTGCTGCCATATACAAAGTTAGGCTATCTCTGTGTTGTCCACAGTGACTGGGTTTCAGACATGGACACAGCCATCCTCACCTGGAGATTTTGGGGATTGAGGTTGGGACAGTTTGCATGCAAAGCAGATGCTCTACACACTGAGTATACCAGCTGTGAGAGAGTGATTAAGATACTGAAATTAGCTGAGCCACAGCCCATTCAGTGCAGGAGCCAGCAGCCAGCAGCCAGCAAATGCTCATTTTCTAGGGCCCTTCTCTTAACCTTTTCTTTCAAACCTAGTACCAGACTCAGCCCCTGCCCGCTGGTTTTATCCAATTCTGCTCCAGTTAGAACTTACACCAGCTCTGTGGGTACTCTTTGGGGCTGGACTGACCACAGAAGACAAAGAGGGCTTACTAGAATCCACAAGTCCTGGGACTGCTGCTAGGCATTGTTGTACCAGCGCCCTCCAGGCACCCAGTGTGTCCATTGCCATGTTGACACTATGTCTCTGTGTATACAAAAGGGGATATGGTTTGTTACCACATCTAACAACCACATCAGTGATGCTGCTGATCTTTCATTGTGTCAGAGGTTTCTGGGGATGTGTGACAAGAACTGGTTATCATCCAGGACTCTATTATAGGGTGCAGAGTTGCTGTTCCGGAATCCACATGACTTCAGAATTAACCTGGACCTTCCCTTTTTATATTTTACAAATATAAATTTATTACAATACCAGATACATATCCATGTAAAGAGATTTCTCTGAATCTCAAGATTTCCCACCCCCTCCATGGGTCCTATTGTCATAAAGGTAAAGGGATCCCTGACCATTAGGTCCAGTCGCGGATGACTCTGGGGTTGTGGCGCTCATCTCGCTTTATTGGATGAGGGAGCCGGCATACAGCTTCCGGGTCATGTGGCCAGCATGACTGACGAACCAGAGCAGTGCACGGAAGCGCTGTTTACCTTCCCACCGGAGTGGTACCTATTTATCTACTTGCACTTTGACGTGCTTTCGAACTGCTAGGTTGGCAGGAGCAGGGACTGAGCAACGGGAGCTCACCCTGTCGCAGGGATTCGAACCACCGACCTTCTGATCGGCGAGTCCTAGGCTCTGTGGTTTAACCCACAGTGCCACCCGCGTCCATCTTCAACTGCATATTATTTCATAAACTATATTTTGTATCTATCCTTATTGTCCATAATATTTGTTACATTACAAGTGAGATTAAAATCCTACTAATGTTTTCATCTGTTTACAGTGGTCTCTTAAATAAATTATAATTTCCCCCCATTCTTTCCTGAAGCTTTTGTCTTCTTCGTCCCTGTGCTTTCTGGTCAGTTTTGCCATTTCGGCGTAGTCTAACGGTTTGGTTTGCCATTCCTCTCTGGTAGGGACTCTTTCTTCTTTCCATCTCTGGGTTAACCTGGACCTTCCAACAGAACATTGGTGGAACAGATCCAACTATGGTTCTATCAAAATATATTTGGAGAAAATCCTGGTGGTTGAACCTTTCAGTGACTTCAAGATAACCTATGCATGCCACCCGCAGAGAAACCAAACAGATGGAATGTCGCTTTGTAAGAACAAATAGTTCCCATTCATCAGTGGGTCCTATCATTCACTATTTATGATGGGCATACAATGAATATTACATGCTAACTTGGCACATCCACTGGCACTGTTGGATTTGACGATGTTCCAAAACAACAGATAACTGATAACATTGATAATTTGTTGGTGGGTTTTGTTTTGTTTTTTAAAAGATGCAATGTTAAGGTACCTTCCTTCTTACTCGGTGCATTCTCATCCACCTGTAGCTCCATAATCTGGAGGTTTGTGGCCCTACCCTCCCCCTGCCCCCCCATATCTGTGGACCAAATTGGCCAGAGTCTGAGGGGAATGCTTCGAAGAATGGAGAAAAGATATAACAAGATTCATTTGGCAAGGCAAGAAACCTCGGATAAAATAAAAACTTTTGACAGATAAAATAGCGAGGGGAGGGCTAGCGCTGCCAAATTTAAAATTATACAATGAGGCAGAAAGTTTCTTATGGGTAAAAGATTGGATTATACTAGAGAAAACTAACATCTTAGATCTTGAAAGTTTTAACAACAGATGCGGATGGCATACCTATCTCGTTTACGAGAAGGCAAAAGTCCATACAGATTTTACAAATCATTTACTCAGGAACGCATTATATAAAGTCTGGAACAAATATAAATTACAACTGGACCCCCTGGTGGCTTTCACCCCTGGAGGCAAATGCTGTGAATAAACTTAATATGAGGGAAAAAATGGGTATCATATAGACAACTACTGGAGGAAGATCAAGGAAAACTAAGAATAAAACCCTATGAGGAGATACGACAATATGTGTCTGATAGCTGGCGAATAACTGCAACTAAGAACTAACTTAGTTGCTCATACCAAGAACTAACTTAGTTGGTCTTTAAGGTGCTACTGGAAGGAATTTTTTTATTATTGCAACTAAGAAGTGGTCTTTCCTCTTTTCTGTTTTTTATCAGCACTGCTCCAATCTATAACTGCTCACATGTATTACTGTTCCTGCTGTGATGTTCTGCTCCCTATCCGCTGCCCGTCTTGGAAGCACTGGCGAAAATACTCCTCTGCAGGTGTTCTCAGGTGAGATGTATATTTTCCAGAGTCAAAGACTCAGCTGGATTGCTTGATACTGGCTCTGGCTTGTTGTGTTCTGCCCTGCCTTGTTGTTATTCTCACATCTCAATTTCCCCCAGCAAAATACTCCCAATGCCTATTTATAGATGTGTTTTGGTCTATGATGCATAGCAGACAGTTCAATCTACAGCAAGCAGGCTGAACTAAGGGAAATGGTTGAGAAGGTACCACTGGCAAGGCAGTGCACCTCATGTATCTGTGGCATGTGGTCTTTGGACAATCATAGGGACTGAGTACCAAAGGAACCACCTTTTTGCATTCCTTTCATTCCATTTCTCCATTAACCTTTTTTTAAAAAATATCTATGGAAAATTTGTATTGAATTCCACATTTAAATACATATTTCTAAACATTGTTTTGTCTTGAAAGACACATTTTAAAATATATTTTATCTCAAAAGACACATTTTAAGAAACAGTTTGATTCTCTCTCCCCCCCCCCTTGTTTCCATTTTTAGCTGAAAACTGCCCAGCAACATTTGGAGCAGTGAGATTTGATGGACAGCTGTCTTCTGAGCTGCACGTTAGTCTGGTAGCTGCTTGTTTGAATTCAGTTCCTATCCAAGTCTGCAACGATAATATTCCCCAACATCCCTCTCTAGAACACACAGACCAATCCCAAAATCTGTTCAAGCAGGGAAGATCAGTACAGGTGGGCAATCCCTATGTGAGAGAAGCTTGCCTGACATGGTTCATATTTCCATCAAGACACCTCCGATCAACTCCTGACAAACCCCAGCACTTCCTGGAACAAAGTTTGAAAACCACTAATCTATATTGTCCGATAAGAACTAAGCAACCTACTGTATTTCACAGTTTATGGATATTACACTTGGTTGAAGTCATACTTTTAAATGGAGCATCTGACCCAAGACATTTTTTTCCCATCTGTGTTGCATACAGAAGATCCCAGATTCAATCCCTGGCTACGTTTTAATTTATATATATTTTAACTGTTGTTGGTGCTGGAGAAGACTCTTGAGAGTCCCATGGACTGCAAGAAGATCCAACCGAGCTATTCTGAAGGAAATCAGCCCTGAGTGCTCACTGGAAGGACAGATCGTGAAGCTGAGGCTCCAGTACTTTGGTCACCTCATGAGAAGAGAAGACTCCCTGGAAAAGACCTGATGTTGGGAAAGATTCAGGGCACAAGGAGAAGGGGACGACAGAGGACGAGATGGTTGGACAGTGTTCTCGAAGCTACCAGCATGAGTTTGACCAAACTGCGGGAGGCAGTGGAAGACAGGAGTGCCTGGCGTGCTCTGGTCCGTGGGGTCAGAAAGAGTCGGACACAACTAAATGACTAAACAACAACAACAATATCTGTATTGTCCCTGTTATACCTAATCGCAAATTCAAATGTATCCCTATTGTGTTTTATGACTTCCTTGATATTGTATGTGGGCTGGAACTGGTCTGTGACCGAAATTATAAAATTCAATCCCTGGCACCTCCAGGTAAGACTGAGAATGTCCCTTGCTTGAAATCTCAAAGAGCTGCTGCCAATACATGTACGCAATACTTGACTAGATGAACCAACACTCTGAGACTGTATAAGGCAATTTCTTGCGTCCCTATGGACCTGTGTGTCAGCAGCCCTTGAGTATCATGAACTGCTTGGATGCAAAGGAATGGTGGGAAGAACCAGCAGTGGTGTCCAAACTCGGCCCTCCAGATGTTTTGGGACTACAACTCCCATCATCCCTAGCTAACAGAACCAGTGGCCAGGGATGATGGAAGTTGTAGTCCCAAAACATCTAGAGGGCTTGGCCACCACTGCCCTAAGGGAAGAAGGCTCAGAGGCCTGGGACTGGTGGTAGGACAACAAAGAAGGAGAAGAGTGGAAGAAGGTGGCAGAAGCTGAGGAGGCCACAGGGCTTAGTGAGCTGGGAGAGCCTGTGTCAGAGAGCAGTCCAGAATCAGAATCAGAAGGCGAAGCAGGCCAGTGGAAAGAGGGAGGCCAAGAGGCAGAGATGAGTCAGGCTGGTGAAGAGGTACAGGTGTCTCCCCCTCCTGTTGTGACATGCTCCTCTCCCCACTGGAGAGCCAGTGTAGTGTAGTGGTTAAGAGTGGTAGACTCGTAAATCTGGTGAACCGGGTTCGCGTCTCCGCTCCTCCACATGTAGCTGCTGGGTGACCTTTGGCTAGTCACACTTCTCTGAAGTCTCTCAGCCCCACTTACCTCACAGAGTGTTTGTTGTGAAAGAGGAAGGGAAAGGAGAATGTTAGCCACTTTGGGACTCCTTTGGGTAGTGATAAAGCGGGATATCAAATACAAACTCTTCTCCTTCTTCTCCTGTCTCCCAGAACCAGAAGAGGCTTGAAAAGAGTGGAGGAAAATTTGGCGACTCAGAGATGCAGTTTCTGATTGCTTGGGAAAAAATGCTGGAGAGGGGGGAACTTTGGCAGCTGTGGGGAAGTGGGGAACCCTCAGATTCACTGGGGGCAAGACCTGCCGGAGATGGGTTGCTATGCTCATTAGGCCTGACACTCCTGTGTCGATCATGTTATGGCTAATAAAGAGTAAACTCCAACGTGCACTGTGTGATTTCCTGGGCACTAGACTGATACTAGGGCCCTGTAGTCACCTTTGTCACATCCCTCTAACAGCATGAGTACAGCTCGATGAACACATTAAACAAGCAATATGGTCAAAACTGAAAATAATATTTATATGCAAACTTTTCATTCCTGGTGTTTCTATGCCTCAAGAGCTGACATAATTTGTTCCAGGAGCACTCTCAGGTTTGACAGGTCCCCTCTCATTTGGAAGGTGACTACATTTCAGGTTTTCAGCTGTTTTGTCTGTCAGGGAGCTATTTTTGGTTCCTCATTCCTCTTAGTTTATATAGTCTTCTGAAGCTGACTCACCTCCCAGTGTAGCTTGGCACTCCATTTATATGTCAGTGATATTTGTCCACATTTCCTGACATTCCTTCATACATATCTATCTATCTATCTATATCTATCTATCTATCTATCTATCTATCTATCTATCTATCTATCTATCATCTATCTATCTATCATCTATCTCTATCTATCTATCTATCTATCATCTATCTATCTATCTATCTATCATCTATCATCTATCTATCTATCTATCTATCTATCTATCTATCTATCTATCTATCTATCTATCTAATCTATCTATCATCTATCTATCATCTATCTATCATCTATCTATCTGTCTGTCTGTCTACTGTTAACGGAAAAATCCGAGGGCTCCCTTGGACAAAAACAAAGACACCAACCAGGATAACTTGCAGCAAAACAGCAGCGTATAGGCTTGGCCTTTACTGAATACTGTCGCGACAGGACTCCCACCCGCAACAAGATGAAGCAAAATGTTTTTTTTTTTAAATAAAATTTTTATTGCTTTTTTTCCAGGGTCAAAGAACATCGTCAACAACATAACAAAAGCGATTTTACAGAAAAAAGAAGAAATTATAAAAGAAAATTCATTTTTCCAGGTCCATTTTCATAGTCAACTGGACTTCCCCAGATCTTCCATCCCCTGCTTTCTTTACAATAAAAATAAACAGCAAATTGATACCTTATTTCATGTGTTTTTGTGCTTTCATTTACTTATATCATCTGTAATTTATACTTTTCAAAATCCTAACTTAATTTCCATCATTTATAGATCTCAATGCTGAAGCATGTTTTTCCCAAAAACTTAGCAAATTCTCAACATTCATATAGCTTATAATGTTTTTGTAGATAGTCCTTAAATTTTTTCCAATCCTCTTCCACTGCCTCTTCTCCCAGGTCTCGGATTCTGCCGGTCATTTCGGCCAGTTCCATGTAGTCCATCAGCTGCGAATGCCACTCTTCCAGCGTGGGTAGCTCCTGTGCCTTCCAATGTTTAGCTATAAGGATTCTTGCTGCTGTGGTTGCATATAAAAAGAAAGTTCTATCTTTCTTTGACACTCTCTGGCCCACAATGCCCAGGAGGAAGGCCTCTGGTTTCTTGTGAAAGGTGTACTTAAACACCTTTTTCAACTCATTATAAATCATTTCCCAAAAAGCCTTCACCCTCGGGCATGTCCACCAGAGGTGAAAGAATGTTCCCTCAGCCTCCTTACATTTCCAACATTTATTATCAGACAGATGGTATATCTTTGCAAGTTTGACTGGGGTCATGTACCACCTGTATACCATTTTCATAATGTTTTCTTTTAAGGCACTACATGCCGTGAATTTCATGCCGGTGGTCCATAACCTTTCCCAGTCTTCAAACATAATGTTGTACCCAATGTCCTGAGCCCATTTTATCATAGCTGATTTAACTGTCTCATCTTGAGTATTCCATTTAAGCAACAAGTTATACATTCTTGAAAGCACTTTTGTCTTAGGTTCAAGTAGTTCTGTCTCTAGTTTTGATTTTTCCACCTGGAAACCAATTTTTTAATCCTTTTTAAACACCTCTAGAATTTGGGCATAATGAAACCAGTCTCGCACCTTTCCCTTCAATTTTTCAAAGCTCTGCAACCTCCAAGTATCACCATCTCTTTCTATTAACTCACAGTATTTTGCCCAGCCACTCCCCATGTTACGTAATTTAATGGCTTTAGCCTCCGTCGGTGATAGCCACCTCGGGGTCTTATTTTCAAGTAAGTCCTTGTATTTAGTCCAGACAATAAATAGAGCTTTCCTGACAATATGGTTTTTAAACAGTTTATGAGACTTTACCTTGTCGTACCACAAGTATGCATGCCACCCAAAAGCATTGCTATGCCCTTCCAGATCTAGGACATCAGTGTTTTCTAACAAAAACCAATCCTTCATCCAGCAGAAGGATGCAGCTTCATAATACAATCTTAAGTCCGGCAGGGCAAATCCCCCTCTTTCCTTCGCATCTGTTAGTATCTTAAATTTTATTCGGGGCTTTTTGCCCTGCCAGACAAACTTCGCAATGTCCTTCTGCCACTTTCCAAAACACTCCACTCTGTCCACGATCTGGAGGGTTTGAAACAAAAATAACATTCTTGGCAATACATTCATTTTCACTGCTGCGATCCTTCCCAACAAGGAAAGATTCAATCTTGACCAAATTTCTAAGTCCCTTTTAATTTCAGACCAACATTTTTCATAGTTGTCTTTGAATAAATTCAAGTTTCTCCCGGTCAAGTTAACCCCCAGGTATTTCACTTTTGTTACTACGTTTAATTCTGTTTCCTTCTGAAACCCCTCTATTTCTGAAGGTGTCATATTTTTTGCCAAAACCTTAGTTTTTTGTTTGTTCAACTTGAATCCCGCCACCCGACCAAATTCAGAGATTAGCTCTAAAGCTCTTTTTGTACTAGTTTCTGGCTCCTGTACTGTCAAAACCAAATCGTCTGCAAAGGCCTTCAATTTATATTGTTTTTCTCCGACCTGTATTCCTTCCACCTGCTGGTCCTTCCTGATCAAGTTCAGCAACACCTCCAGGACAGAAATAAATAACAGGGGTGATAGGGGGCATCCCTGTCGTGTCCCTTTTTCAATTTTAAACTCCTCTGTCACCACATTGTTTACTATCAGTTTAGCTTTTTGTTCTGAATAGATTACTTCAATACCATTTTGGAACGCCCTTCCCACACCCATCCCTTCCAAATTTTTCTTCATAAATTTCCAAGATATATTATCAAAGGCCTTCTCTGCATCTATAAAGATCAAAACTGCTTTTGTGTTCAAATTTGTCTGTAATAACTCCAAAACGTCCACAATGTTCCTGGTGTTGTCAGACAAATGCCTGCCAGGGAGAAAGCCTGCTTGGTCTTTATGTATTACTTCGTTTAAAACTTTTTTCAATCTATTTGCTAAAATATCAGCAAAAATTTTGTAATCCACGTTTAGGAGTGAGATGGGACGGTAGTTCTTAAGTTGAGTCTTTTCAGATTCCGATTTTGGTATCAAAGTGATGAATGCCTCTTTCCACGATTCTGGTGCCCCCTTCCCTTCCATAATTTGATTGCATACCTCCATTAGTGGCTGAACCAGATATTCCTTCAATGTCTTGTAATATTTGGAGGTAAGTCCATCTGGACCTGGGGATTTGCCTAGTTGCATGTTCTGAATGGCGCTTTCAATTTCCTGTTGTGTTATTTTATAATTCAGGGCTGTTTGTTTATCTTGTGTTAGTTTTTGCAGGCCATAACTTTCTAAGAATTGGTTTATCTCGGTCTCTGCTTGGTGTCCTTGGGTAAACAATTTTTTGAAATATCTCTGGAAACACTTTCTAATTTCTTCTGGTTTCTGAATACATTCTCCTTCAACCTCGAGATTGGTAACAAAGTTCAATTTTTGTCTCTTTTTCAACTGCCATGCCAGCAGTTTCCCACATTTATTTGCCGATTCAAATGATTTTTGCTTCATCTGTTTAATTTTCCATTCAACTTCTTGGTTTATCAGTTTCGCATATTGTGCTTGATGAAATTTTATTTCTCTTAAAACCTCTTTTGATTTTGGATTTAATCTCAACTTTTTCTCTCCATCTCTTATCCTCTCCAAGATCTTGTCCTTTTTACTGTTCTGGAGTTTTTTCTTAATAGAGTTCTGTTGTATCAAAAATCCTCTCATAACAGCTTTGCTCGCGTCCCAGATTATTTTCTTTTCCACCGAGGTATTCAAATTTATTTCAAAATAGTCTTTCAGCGTTTTTTGGGCCTGCTTTACAATCTCCTGATCTCTGAATAAAGAGTCATTCATTCTCCATCTGAAGGATCCAGCTGGTGTGAGTCTCAGATCCATTTTCAAAGCATTATGGTCGGAGCAGGTTTTAGGACAGATCTCTATTTTTTTTGCCTTAGGTGCCAGTCCTCTAGATATCCAGATTTGGTCGATTCTTGTCCAAGATAGGTGGGCTTCAGAAAAGAATGTTCCCTCTTTACCTAAAGGGTTCTTTGTTCTCCAAATATCAATCAAGTCCATATTGTCTGTAAGTTCAAAAAAAATCTTAGGAAGTCTGCCATCATTGGTCAAGTTTTGGTTTTGTGACTTATCCATGTAAGTGGAGACAACCCCATTCATGTCTCCCATCAAAATGATGTTAGAATAGTCTATATGGTCCAGCATTGTCTCATGCAGCTTCTTATAAAATTCCGATTTCCCATCATTTGGTGCATAAATTCCTACTATCAAAAATTTTTCTCCTTGTGCTTGTATTTCAATTGCCAAAATTCTTCCAAATTCATCTTTGAACACCAACTTTGGTGCTAGGCTCTCTTTTGCATATATCACTACTCCTCTTTTTTTAACCTTGTCTGATGAAATAAATTCTTGGCCTAGTCTCTTGTTGATTAACACTCTCCTGTGGAGCCTAGTCACATGTGTTTCTTGAAGGCAAATGACATCTAATTGTTCTTTTCTCAATATGTGAATTTTTTTTTTCCTTTTTTCGGGAGAATTTGCGCCATGAATGTTCCAACTGAGAAGCTGTAGAGACATCCTGGATCAGTTTATTAGCCAGTGGGGGTGTCTCCTTTATCGTCTTTAACTGGAGGTGGAACCGGGTTAAGGTCAAACGAAGGAGGTGGCCAAGCTCCTGCTGTTCCTTTCCGGAGGTCCTCCCCGTGGTCGTTTAGGAACTTTTCTTGCTCTTCTGCTGTTCTTATTCTTACCTTCTTCCCTTTCAAAGTAAAAGATAGTCCTTGAGGGAATTCCCACCTGTAGGCGATTGTGTTGTTTCTCAGTAAGCTTGCTAGATCTTTGTATGTAGTTCTTAAGTCCAACAACTGTTTTGGTATGTCTCTGAAGATTTCTGCTGTCTTTCCCTGAATTACCAATGAGTTTTTAAAATGTAGGCCGAGTATATTATCTTTTTCCTGCTTAGATCTCAAAATGATCAAGCAGTCTCTTGGTTTATCCTTCTTGGCCACTCTTCCCAATCTGAAAGCGGTAACAATTTTAAAGTCCTTCTCTTCTGCCAAACCCCAGAACTTGGATATTTCTGTAGTCAGAAAGCCGATCAAATCTTCTTTTTCTGATTCTGGGATATTTCTCAACCGGAGATTGCTTTCCCTGTTTTTCAATTCAGCCATAGACAGGTACGCTTGCTGGTCATTAACCTGTCTGCTCAGTGGTCTTACTTCCCCTCTTAATTCCTCAATCCTCTCTTTATTTTGGTCTGCTTTGGTATTTGCTTCCTGAGCTAATTTTCGATTTTCTGTTGTAATCTTTTCAATTTTTCCTACTGCCTGTGTATTTTGAGCGACTTGATCTGTCAGTTTATTAATTGTGGCTGTCACCTTATCAAATTTAGCCGCTTGTTCCTCAAATTTAGCTGCTTGTTCATCAGCTTTCTTATTTAATGCTGCCAACTGTTCCAATATTTCTTTAGAAACAGGGTCCAGCCCTCCTGCAGCCATATCCCCAAAAGTTGGCTGCTGGAATTGTCCTTCTTGCAGACCTGTCACAATAGGAACAGATGATCTGCGTGGCTGCACCGGCAAGGTTGATTGCAAAAGTTCAGTTTGTTTTGCTTTCTTAGCAGCCCTTGTTTTTCCTGCGCCGCTCATTCCACAGCTGTCCAGGCGTCAAGGTCAAATTGTAAATCCCATGGGAAAGACAATCCAAAAAAAGATAAACATCCAGACATAAAAATTCCAAATCAAACAGCAGTTCTCAGAGACTAATAAATCCACAATCCAGCAGGGGGAGCTCCCCAGAGATTAGGGAGAAGGATAGAAAATTTCCACCATTAAGTTCCCAAAGAAAAAAATAAGTAAAATCCAAAACAGGGGGGGAGTCCTCCAAATTCAATTTTAACTGCAGAGAATAAAAGTTCTTTGCAAAGGTGCATGCAACAGTTCCTTTTTTTACAGCTTACAAAGTAGCCCAGCCTAACTTTTTATGTTTTTATATATAGTTGCCGCAGTCTGATGTTACCTTGTATCCAGACAGTCCGAGAGCAGGGTTTCATAACTTTGTAATCCACAGGAAGATAGAGAGAGGAATCACAGTCTTTATCCACTTATAGGTCTGTTATAATTTTTCTTTAACTTTTAAGCAACCAAATCCGAATTTGCAGAGTATATTCCAACTTCTTTTGAACTCCTTTTAACGCTTCCGCTTTAAAGAGTCTTTGCTCGATACTTTAAACAGAGCCGGAAGACTGACTTCCTTTTTAGCGTCTCCCGCTTTCAGCCAAATTTCACCAAATTAGGTTCATATAAAGCCTCAAATTTCTTACTCACGAGTCTGTTGTTCCAATTCAATTGTTCAAAGAAGAAAGGTCAGCGCTGGTCAGCAGCAGCCGCGCAGCTTCGCTTCCGCGGAAAGAGCGATGGATTCACAGCACCGCTACCCCCTCCACGTTCCGAAGCCCCTTACGGGGTCTCTTCTGCGTTTCCGAGGTCGCTCCTGGTGCCCGCCGAACCCCACGGCCACGGGCTCACTCTACCCGTGGTTTGTCTGAATGGGTCGTCGCTGTGCCGCAGCGCACGACCCTTTTCCGCGGAGCCCCTCTTCAGCAGCTGAAGAGGACCGCCATTGCTGAACGCGCCGCCTCCGGAAGTCCAAGATGAAGCAAAATGGAAGCCTAGAACAAAAGAAGACCCCCAACTTTAATTAGTTACTAATCCCCCAAACTACACCTCTAAGACTACATCATAACTACATCACAAAAAGGAGGGGTTGAGGGAGGAGTTGTGGTGGTAACCTGAGTTTCCTGTCACCTGGCTGGTTCCTCCTTCCCCCCTCCCCATGAGTACTTTCCAGGTGACAAAGGGGAGTTTGCAGTTTCCTGCCCCCAGAGGGAAGAGCTGATCATTGTCCTTTGTTGCAGTCTGTTCTGAATCCACTCCCATATGCAAGTTCTTTGTGATCTTGATGGTCTTCTGTCTAGGACCATCAGGGTTGGCCTAGCAACTGGGCAGGGCTCCTGTGTATGTGCTGGTATGCTCAAGGGATTATGGCTGCCCTGTATCAAACCTTCCCCATTTTGTAGTCCTTCCTTCATGGAGTAAAATGAAAGTGAAACAGTGCAGATCCGATGTATGGTTGATTTTCTATGAATTTATAACAGAAGCGTAGCATGTGTAGTGTGTGTGTGAGTGAGTGAGTGAGTGTGTGTGTGTGTGTGTGTGTGTGTGTGTGAAGTTTGTACAAACTGAATGAATGGGGGAGGGGTTCCTGTGACACTATCCATCTATCTATCCATCGACCCATGAATGAATATGCAATAGGTCATCACAAGTGGAGCAATGTCACAAAAGTTGGAATATAAATTGTCCAGCATATCAAGCTCAAAAACAGCCATCACTTCTCCAAGCTGGAGGGTGAGGGGAAATGTAAGAAAAAAGAAATGCCAGAACATGTCAAATCACATTATATTAGAGGAACAAGCTATTGCATCATCATCTAACACCATTCCAATAATGCACAGAAAAGGACCAGCTCTGTTATATTTGACACCTCTTCCTCAAATATAATTAGCAATGTTCACCGTTTTTGCCATATTTCGTATTCTAATCAGCATTCATCCGTTTTGGGAGCAGAGGCTCTTTTCTAATTAGCAGCTACAGTTATTTTAACGGTGCATTAAAAACAAACAAATGAATATCCCCCTCCCTCTCTAAATTACAATTTCATTTCCCACCCCTTTTGTTTATTGTTTTAGATTGTGGCTTTAGACTGAATGTAAATTGTTAGACCCATTGGGGTGTGAGTGGAAGGCTCTGTCTTGGAGATAAACACTGGGTTATAAATACATTTATGAATAAATAAATCAATGAATGCATGCAATGTAATGGCCCCTCAATCACTTCTTCCTGGTGTTTATGCTTCTAATCCAAACTTGCATTCTTGGTCCTTAATTTTACTCATTATTGCATTTGCATCCCACCTTTCCACTAATGAGCTGAAGATGGCAATGATGTGTCCCTGATTATATGTTTCAGTTCTGCTGCCCTTGCATGAAATATATGGTTTGATTCAACAACCAGCAGTGAAATCTTGCTTATGCTTACTGAGAAGCATGAGTTTTCTATGGTGTTTACTCCTGGGTAAGTGTGTATAGCAGCCTTCCCCAATCTGATGCCCTCAAGCAGTTTTTTTTAAAAAAACATTTTATTAAAGTTTTCTTGGTTTACAAAGGTATGCACAATGTCTCTTTCTTCAAGTTACATTATCCACAGGTCAGTTTCATTTGTTGAGACATTAGGGTTACATTAGGAAGAAAAAAGGGAGAAGAGGTGGAGGGGGCCATGGTGGGTGGGGGTGGGGTCGGGAGGTGATATTTCTATTTTGCTTAATGTATGTGTGAGTTTTTGTGCCAGAGTCGTTTGTGTAGGTTCTCTTTGCTATTTGCTTGTGTTCCTTTGGTGGTGAGAGAAATTGTGGTTGCTTGTTTGCGATTGGGTGTGTTGAACTTTGTTTTCATGTGTGAGTGGGGTGTGTGTGTGTGTTTGAATCAGGTTAGCCATACTGAAGAAGGTTGATCTCCGAAGAATTGATGCTTTTGAATTCTGGTGCTGGAAGAGACTCTTCAGAGTTCCATGGACTGCAAGAAGATCAAACCTCTCCATTCTTAAGGAAATCAGCCCTGAGTGCTCACTGGAAGGACAGATCATGAAGCTGAGGCTCCAATACTTTGGCCACCTCATGAGAAGAGAAGACTCCCTGGAAAAGACCCTGATGTTGGGAAAGATGGAGGGCACAAGGAGAAGGGGACGACAGAGGACAAGATGGTTGGACAGTGTTCTCGAAGCTACCAGCATGAGTTAGACCAAACTGCAGGAGGCAGTGGAAGACAGGAGTGCCTGGCGTGCTCTGGTCCATGGGGTCACGAAGAGTCGGACACAACTAAACGACTAAACAACAACAATACAGCCATATTGATTCATATGCTGTTGGTGGATTCTTGTCGTTGTCTTGTTGGGCTGTGTATGTGATAAAGCGGTTTTTGACTACAACTCCCATCAGCCACAGTTGTAGTCCAAAACATCTGGAGGGCATCAGGTGGGTGGAACGCTGGTGTATCAGATTACAGCTTAAATCAAACTGATTTGCTAGACTTTTATCTCCTTTTTTTCTACTCACAACTTCTGTGTTTATCTCTTTCATTGAGCTACACCACCAGTTACTCTCCCCGCACCTTCTCCCTGTGGCTTTCTGATTGCTCCTTTCTTCTACCAATGTTCATTCATTAACTAACAATGATTGAATAAGCTCAGCTGAGACATCCTCTATACTTATCTCTTCCTTTTCCTTCCCGTCACTCCTAATCAAAGAGAAATCTCTCTCTCTTGCACAAATAGACTTTCTCAGCTGTTAAGCATCTTGATGGTGGAATAATTCCTCAGAACTAAATTTAGCTGCCCTGCAAGCTGCTGTAAAGGAGGGATGTGAGATGAGGAAGAGAAGGACAATCTGAACATCATGAAGAATTTCACCATGGTTTTTAAGGCCCATTTGGAAGCAAAGAGAATAATCAAAGAATGGCTAGGGAAACCCAGCCAGATGGACAGGGTATAAATTATAAACTATTATTATTATCCATCAGGATAGCTCCACATTCCTCTTCTTGTTCCCATCAAAAAGAGGCAAGAAGACTTGCTGTTATTTCATTACACCTAACTGATGTGTTGTAAACTTTAAAAATGCTACACAGCCATAAAACACATCATGGTTTGTAGCCATTATAACCTTATGTGAGGGACTGCCAGAGTTGAAAAGTTCTCAAGAATCCTGTCTTATGAAGAAAAGTTGCAACCATCTCCAGGGGCTGAGATAATTGGGTTGTTGTGAGGTTCTTGCAGTTAGTGTTCCTGATATCTGTGAAGTATATAAAGGAGCATGTGACACTTGCAAACCTTTCACTCAAGTTATAAAGCAGTCTTCCCCAGCCTCCAGATATTGTCAGATTCCAGGTCCCATCAGCCAGAATGAACAATGTTCAGGCATGATGCCAATAAGGACTCCCTTAAGGCAGAATCTTAGCTCAGTGTTTTGCACATACCAGGGACAGGGAGCTTGTTCGGTCTACAACTCCCATCAGCTCCAGCCAAGGAAGATGGGAGATGTAATCCAACAACATATGGAGGGAGGGCACCAGAGTGGTGTGGTGGTAAAGAGCGGTGGACTCGTAATCTGGTGAACTGGGTTCGCTTCCCCACTCCTCCACATGCAGCTGCTGGGTGACCTTGGGCCAGTCACACTTCTCTGAAGTCTCTCAGCTTCACTCGCCTCACAGAGTGTTTATTATGGGAGAAGAAGGGAAAGGAGATTGTTAGCCACATTGAGACTCCTCAAATCCAAACTCCTCCTCCTCCTCCTCCTCCTCCTCCTCCTCCTCCTCCTCCTCCTCCTCTTCTTCTTCTTCTTCTTCTTCTTCTTCTTCTTCTTCCTACCCCTGGCATATGTTTTGTGTCTAGAAGCCCCCAAGTTGAAACCGTGATATCTCTAGTATTTTGGAACACCTAGGTGGCCTCTACTAAAGACCATGGAGACCTATTGCCAGCCAGAGGAGACATCACTGGTCTAGACAGACCAATAGCATGCCTCTGTACAAGGCAACTTCGAATGGATGTTGAACAGGGTTGGGGAACTTGTGGCCAGAGGTGGCTGGTGCTCACAGGGACTAGTAGGATCTCAAACTGTAGGTGGAACAAGAGCCAATAACAGGAACAGCCTGCTCATTCTAGTTTTGTCTTTATTCTCTTCCCTGCTGAGTTCTACAGGGGCAACACTGAGACTAAGGAAGAGAAAGCTGGCAGGCTGTGGCACCCCTTGGACTGGTTGTAAGTCAGAAGGCAGGTATGTGGGGAGTTGACAGAGAGTAGAATATGGTTGGTCAGGAACTACCCAATCACCCTAACAGAACAATTACTTGTTCAACTCCAATCGGAATGTACCTGTTTGGTTCCCAATTAATTGGCTTCGGGGACACATGATAATCAGGAATTCCAAGATCAATAAGAAAAGAGTAAATAATATAAGAAAAATTGAGTAGGCGTTCTTCATAATGAGAGGAGGGATGCCTGTTATCCAAAATTTGACACTCTACCTAAACATTTTACATTTGAATTTTAAAGAAAAACAACTTTATCACATTCACTAGGACCCAAACTATGCCACTTACCCAAATCCAATTTTTAGTGCAGAAGCTCCTGGAATTTGCCGGGGTTTTCCCATTAGCAATGCTTATGGAAGCACCCAAAACTCTGTGGAGCATCAGGTGCTCAGTGGAACTGATGCAGAGTCAGAATGGGGCAGGATGTGAAAGGGATGGAGAAAGCACAGACAGAGGAGAAGGACCAGAGAAATTATGTTGGGCCCAGGGAATTCCATAATCCCAAGAGAGAAACTGTAGATCCACTGTGGCTATGGAGGGGTCTTCTTTCAACTTCTAATTCTAATAATATGGAATAATGTTCAGCACTTCACAGCTGAACATTAGTTTATTTCAAGGAGCAATGGTCTTATGGATTTTCCACCTCACCGGGCATTGACTTCTCACCCCATCACCCAATTCTAGTTGCATAACATTCATTGCAGCACAAATTCATCTTTTGTTTGGAATGAACAAACCCTGAAAAAAAATTCTCTTCAGCTTATTACACTGTTGCTAGAGCTGTAGCGAAATTTGTCGAACGATTACACCACAGCAGGGAGACTGAGAAGCATTTTAAGCCAATCTTCTTCCCAGTTTTCCTCTGGGTCAGAGAAATAGTCATGGTTCATCACTTAGAGAGAAATGATTAAGGATGTCAGGCTGAAGCTACTTGGAAGAACTTTGGAACTTCTCATTCACATACAAAGAGGAGGGAAATTTTGCTGACTCATACCTTTTGGGCAAATACCACGAGCTGCTGAGTCAGAACTTCATTCTTTACATAACTCCAACTTGGCTGGGAGTCAGACAGCCTTAGATGAGGGAATATATACAGGGAGAGACTGGATCCGTATCCCAAACTTACCCAACCTGTTGTCTTTCAGATTTTTTTTTTTTACTTACTTACACATGCACTTGTATAAAAATGTTTCAAAGTGGAATACAATGTATGAGAATAATATCAACATAAAACCAACAGGCTGGTTGGCTTTTGTACATTCAGTGGGGTGAGCCCCATCTTGTCCAATGCCACAAGCAGCAAAATGTCCTGACCCAGCTCTGCCATGCATTTCTTCCATTGGGAAGAGCCATAGCTCAGTGATAATCTTGTGTGAAATCATAGAGTGTTTCTGCCAGTTAGTGTAGACAATACGGAGCAAATTTGACCAGTATGACCAGTATAATGCAGTTTCCTTTGTTCTCATTAAGGGAAGACCCATAGTGGACCATGTGTTCTGTGTGCTGAAGATCTCAGGTTCAATTCCCAGCATCTCTGGGTAGGATTGAGAATGACTGTAACGTTAACATATATGAGAGTGCTGGAGGTGAAATAGTTAAACAGGTTACCCAATCAGTACCCAGGGGGTGGAGTCAGAGGGACTACAAAACCAGCTCTGGAAGGGGCAAAGGGGGAGTTTGTTGGGGAGTTCATTGAGGAGTTTGTTGGGAGTTGAGTGGTTGGTTGGAGCGGGAGTGAGTTGGGATAGAGTTTGTGGGTAGGTTGAGTTAGTGTAGTGAAATAATAATAATAAGAAGAGTTTGGATATGATATCCCACTTTATCACTACCTGAAGGAGTCTCAAAGCGGCTAACATTCTCCTTTCCCTTCCTTCCCCACAACAAACACTCTGTGAGGTGAGTGGGGCTGAGAGACTTCAGAGAAGTGTGACTAGCCCAAGGTCACCCAGCAGCTGCATGTGGAGGAGCGGGGAATCGAACCCAGTTCACCAGATTACGAGTCCACCGCTCTTAACCACTACACTACACTGGCCAAGCTGAGTCAGGAACAGTTAGGGGCTAGGAAGACTAGTAAATATCTGAGAGGTGGTTTAGTGAGTGAGAGCAGGTAGCGGAAGTTATAGGTCTGGATAGGCACCCCATGAATGTAATTGACCAATACTGTTTATGAAACCACACACTTGTTAAACTGCAATAAATAAGCAGAGGTTTATGTTCCAATTTAGCCCTGACTGGACTCAGTATTGTACAGTGGTGCCCTGCAAGACGAATGCCTCGCAAGACGGAAAACCCGCTAGACGAAAGGGTTTTCTGTTTTGGAGGTGCTTCGCAAAACGAATCTCCTATGGGCTTGCTTCGCAAGACGACAATGTCTTGCGAGTTCCTGCTGGTTTTTTTCCCTTTCCCCCCCTTTTTCTAAGCCGCTAAGCCGCTTACCAGCTGATCCGATCAGCAGATAAGCCGCTAAAAGCCGCTAAAAGCCGCTAATAGCGCTAATAGCGCTAATCCGCTAATCCGTCAATGGGCTTGCTTCGCAAGACGAAAAAACTGCTAGACGAAGAGAATCACAGAACGGATTCTTTTCGTCTTGCGAGGCACCACTGTACCAGGTAGGGCCTGGGTGGTGGCAGCGGGAAATGAAGTGGTGGCACAGGGATCAATGGACGGTGAAACATACAGGGACCCTGTGTGATCGCCACAATGACTCCTGTCTGAAACCTTGGAGAGCCACCATCAGCAATGCAGACAATTCTGAGCTAGCTTCCTATGTTTCTACCTGTTGATCCATAGCTGGAAATGGAGCACAAATGTCCATTCATTCATTTGTTTGTTTTTTTGAAAATAATTTTTTGTTTGATTTTACAAGCGTAGAGTTGTAAGTAAATATCCAAGTAAATATCCACATTTAGAGATTTCTCTGAATCTCGAGACTTTCCCCCATTCCCTCCGTGGGTCTTATTGCCAGCATTTTCAACTGCATATTACTTCATAGTCCATGTTTTGTATCTGTCCATATTATCCATAGTAATTGTTACATTACAATTACTGTTATTAAAACCCTGCTAGTGTTTTCATCTGCTTACAGTGGTCTCCTAGGTAAATTATAATTTTTTCCCATTCTTTCTTAAAGTTTTTGTCTTCTTGGTTCCTGAGCTTTCCAGTCAGTTTTGCCATTTCTGCGTAGTCCATCAACTTGGTTTGTCATTCCTCTCCGATAGGGACTTTGTCTTCTTTCCATCTCTGGGCTAGTAACATCCGTGCAGCTCTTGTCAAATGCATAAAAAAGTCTTTTCTGTTCCTTTGGGATTTTGGTACCTACAATTTCTAATAAAAAGGCTTCTGTGTGTGTGTGTTATTTTAAACATTTTTTCCAATTCATTATACATCATTTCCCAGAAAGTTTTATTACTTTACACAGCCACCACATATGATAAAAGGTACCTTCTTTTTCTTTACATTTCCAGTAGGTATTTGTACTTGTCTTACACATTTTTGCTGACTTACTAGGAGTCAAACAATCACCTGCATATCATTTTCATATAGTTTTCTTTCAGCGCACAACATGCTGAGAATTTCAAATCAGTTTTCTATAACCTTTCCCAATCTAAAAGTTGAATATTGTGCCCTAAATCCCTCACCCAGTGTATCATTGCAGATTTAACCTGTTCATCTTTTGTATACCATTCATTTCTTATGGGACCGAGGAACAGGAAGTGCAATCAGGAAAACCCTGGAGGAAACTTTAGTGCCTCCCACCTTTGTTAAAAAAGAAGGTGACAATGTGGGCAAAAATAAATAACTCTTCATCCAAGGCAACAAGAGGATCTGAGACATCCCCTGCTCCTGTTGATCTCAGACTTGAATGCTCAGATGTTGCAAACAGCTCCTGGACTTCTGATTTAGTAGGTGCTAAATGATGACGAAGACCAATGGTATCTCTCCCAGCAGGATTTAAACCTCTGCTGTGGAATAGTGCTAATAGATGTCAGAAAGACTTCAATGCAGATGAATACAGAATAATGGACTGCAGAAGCACTGGATTAAATTGGGGGCAGGGGATGAAAATTTGCCAATGTGGAGAAACCTCCCATAGAGCAGATGTGCCAGAACAAAGGTTTTCAGATCATTACAGACAAATCCCTGAAGGTTTCGGTTCAGTCTGCAGCTGCTGTTAGAAATCAGTAACTAAAATGCCTGGTTGCTTTTCCTAAGGGGTGAATTAGAAAATCAGGAGGATGACACTGACTTAATTTACCACAGACACCACAGGCTAGCTTTTTGCTCTGAACACAATATCATAACTCATCTCTTAAAGTGATCAGGTCCATTTAAAGTGAAGAGAGGATGAGAAGGAGTGGGCTTTGGGGGGGGGGTGTGTGAACGTGGTGTGTATACAATTTATTCTGGAGAAAGGTGTGCTACAAAGTCAAATCCGTAAACATCAGTGTTTATACTTTTCACACAGGGCTCCCAGAAACATAGTCAGCAGAAAGTGACGCAGTTGGCGCTGTGGTCTAAACCACTGAGCCTCTTGGGTTTGTCGATCAAAAAGTCGGCGGTTCAAATCCCCGAGATAGAGTGAGCTCCTGTTGCTCCGTCCCAGCTCCTGCCAACCTAGCAGTTTGAAAGCATGCCAGAGCAAGTATATAAATAGGTACCGCTGCGGCGGGAAGGTAAACAGCGTTTCTATGCACTCTGGTTTCTATCACAGTGTCCCATTGTGCCAGAAGCGGTTTAGTCCTGCTGGCCACATGTCCTGGAAAGCTGTCTGTGGAGAAACGCTGGCTCCCTCAGCCTGAAGCGAGATGAGCACCGTAACCCCATAGTCACCTTTGACTGGACTTCATCGTCCAGGGGTCCTTTACCTTTCTTTTTTTTTATCTAGCCAGCAGAAATTGACAGGATATGTTGGCTTCTTATCGGCATGCCATTGAAAGCTTCATTTGCTGGTTTCTGAAGGGCACAGTGGTCCGATAGCACATGGTCAGCCAGTGCAGACTTTGGGGCACAGGAGTTAAGGGCTGGCGATAGTCTATCCCCATCGATAGCCTAACACAGTGTTCTGTACCACTTGGAGCCACATAAAGCACATTTCAATAATCGAGATTTGAGGTTTTAGGATTGCAGCCTGGGAAGTACAAATCTACCGGTCCACCTTTCCACCTGTGGGAGAGTTATGCACGCCCATTAATTTAGTTTGCTCGGAAATAAAATAAATAAATTGGTTGCCGACTCTTGTGTACGTCGCCTGCTGCAAACCCGTCTTCTGGTTCTGGAGCTAAGAAGCCTCACCAGAAGCTGTTTGCTGAATCCGAATAAGTGGCAGTTCCAAAATTACATGTGCTAAAAATAGAAGCAAGGCTCAAGAGGTATTAAACTCTCTCAGACAAGTTTAATTAATCATCCCTCGTCCACAAAGAAAGTAATTCATTGTATTGTTCCTTTGCAACAGAAGAGCAAGCCAGATACAATTTCCTGGGCACAGAGGACCTGCTCATTTTCCCCGCCTCCCCCATGTCAATTACATCAGTTTTTAGAAGAAAATAATCATGCTTTCCATATGGCATTATGGTCTTTCTCATCTCCAGAAAGGGACTTGGGGCATGCGTGGGGGAAAGTCTCCTTGGCGGTTCAAGTACAGAGGCTCACACCAAGTTCCCACTTGGTCAAACTTTATTCAGTAATGCATTGCTGAGGTTTATAGGGTGTTAGGGGAGGGGTAGGACCAGGGGCGTAGCAAGGGGGGGTGCAGTGGGGTGGTTCGCCCCGGCTGTCACCACTGGGGTGTGTGTCACAAACTGGAAAAAATTAAGTATTAAAAAAATGAACTTATTGAAGCTCCTTGTCACAGTCTGGTTCATGGGTGGTCGAAGTCCCTGCTGGGGACATCGGGATCGGGGGCAAGATGGCAGGGTGGGAGCAGGAATGGGAGTCCAGAAGCCAGGAGTCAGGAAGCCAAGAGTCTGAGGGTCAGAGAGCCGGGAGTCAAGAAGCCAAGGGTCCGAGGGTCAGGAAGCAAGAATTCTGGCTGCATTGAGAAGGACAGAACTGTAACCCTATTAAAAAAAAGAGGATTTCTATTGGAAGCAGGGCAGGCGGTCCTTCAATTCTGGTACAGCTGTAATAAGGAAGTATATTTGGGAGAAAAGTAATTTATAAGGGGAGATTTATAACAAAGCCATAATTTAATAGAAAGGATAGAGATGATATCACAAACCAAAGAAGCAAAACCTTGATTGATTGATGAGCTCATCAGAACCCCCAGCACTGAATTACCTCTGCCAGCAATTTATCAATCTTCTCCCATCTCGTTCAATTTATGATGTTTGAAGGAGATTTACAAGTTTCACTGCATTATTCCCCCACCCCTTGCCTCTGATCGGTAGGATATAAATAGCTGGGCTCAAATGAAGGCGCTTTGATTTCTCTCTGCCTCCTACTCTGGTTAGAAGTCGGAGGCTTACAGGAATCTCACTTCTGAATCGCTAAATATGTCGTAGAGCAGGAACGGAGAACTTGTGGATCTGCAGATGCTGTTGGACTACAACTCCCATCATCCCTAACCACTGGCCATGCTGGCTGGGGCTGATGGGATCTGGAGTCCAACCACATCTGGGAGTGGGGACAAGTCCCCCAGCCCTGTGTAAGAGGATTGTAGCATTACGAAGTTGTTGTTGTTGTTTAGTCGTTTAGTCATGTCCGACTCTTTGTGACCCCATGGACCAGAGTACGCCAGGCCCTCCTGTCTTCCATTGCCTCCCGCAGTTTGGTCAAACTCATGCTGGTAGCTTCGAGAACACTGTCCAACCATCTCATCCTCTGTTGTCCCCTTCTCCTTGTGCTCTCCATCTTTCCCAACATCAGGGTCTTTTCCAGGGAGTCTTCTCTTCTCATGAGGTGGCCAAAGTATTGGAGCCTCAGCTTCACGATCTGTCCTTCCAGTGAGCACTCAGGGCTGATTTCCTTTAGAATGGCTAGGTTTGATCTTCTTGCAGTCCATGGGACTCTCAAGAGTCTCCTCCAGCACCATAATTCAAAAGCATCAATTCTTTGGCGATCAGCCTTCTTTATGGTCCAGCTCTCACTTCCATACATCACTACTGGGAAAACCATGGCTTTAACTATATGGACCTTTGTTGGCAAGGTGATGTCTCTGCTTTTTAAGATGCTGTCTAGGTTTGTCATCGCTTTTCTCCCAAGAAGCAGGTGTTTTTTAATTATGGATCAGACCATTGATTCCAGGATCCTCTTCTCACCGTGGTCAGTCAGATGCCCATGGGAAGCTTGCAAGCAGACCCAGAGTTCAACATCCCTCTCCTCATTTCGGATTCCCAGCAAGTGATATTGAGAGCTTTGCTGCTTCCAGTAGTGGAGGTAGAAGTGAGCCATCTTGGTTAGCAGCACTTGATAGCTTCATACTCCCTGAATTTGCCTAATCCTCTTTTCGAAGCCAGCCAAATTGTATTCAAATGACATCCAAGCTGCATTTAAAGTATTAAAACATCTGAGCAAATACAAAGAATGGTTTAACCTGGTGTTTGAAAAGCAGCAAATTTGATGCCAGACATGATTCCCTGGAAAAATGATTCTCAAGTTGGGGCATCATTGTTGAAAAAAGGCATTTTCTTTTGTTGAAACAAACCTAACCTCTGAAGAAAGTGGTATTTGGAAAAGGACGTTGGCCAATGGCTTTAGCCTGTTTGCAGCAGTGCCGTGGACATCCTTTCTCCAATATAATTGTCAGGGAGAGGCAAACAGGAAAAGATGAAAGGACAGAAACCAGCAGTTACAGAGAGCCTAAAGAGATTATCAGCAGCTTGTCGTCTGAAAGGGGGTCTGACGTAGAGGGGGAGGAGGATGAGCCTGGCACAAGTCAGTCGGTACACAGAGGAAGTAAGGGGAGGAGTTTTCACAGACTTGCATGCTGGGTGCAGAAAAGGAGGAAGTAAGATTAGGGGGAGCAACTGCGCACAAGGGGAAGGAGGCGAATGGAAACACGGGAGATGTACGTTTGAACTTTGTCAAATAAATCAATTGTTTGGAACTGGCTGGGAGCCCGGAGTCTTATCTATGGCCAGCTGGACAGCACTAAGCCTCTGACAATAATTTTTATTAATTTCCTTTTTAACACAATATTTCCAACATTCCAATAACAAACAAATATACTCTGTGCTCTGCTGAGCTTGTGACAGTCACAGGCCGTGGACATTGAAATATACTCGGAGTTTAGAGTGGATTTCATGCTCTTTATTCAGCTCATAGTGGTGAGGAGGAATGGAAGTTTCCCCGGAATGTCTGCTTTATATACATTATTTACACAATGGGCCCCACATGATTGGCTAATTCCGGGATTCTCCTGTAGGCCAATCAGGTTGCGGATTCAATTCCACCTGGAGCTGGATTGGGTGGCTCCTGTGGATCAATCAGATTGCTGCATTCTGGATCCTATTGTCCTGGGACCAATCAGACTGCTGCATTCTGAATCCTATTCAACAGACATCCTTTCAGTGACTCATGGGGGGCAATTTGTTTTCCCAGAATGTCACAGCCACTGCATAGTTTAGAGGGCATTCTGGGAACAATATGACAGTCCCCATTTGAAGCTATTCCCCGCCCGCCCGCCCCCCCCCATGGCAGCCACCATTTTCCACCAGCACCCATTGCTCCTGAATGACATGCTGTTGAAAATAAAATTGTATCCACTATGAAACATCCCCCAAGAGGGCTTCCCCTAATGAAGACAAAAGTATTCCCCAAATAATTGATGGGTAGGTATGATACGGATAGCCAAGATTCTGGTGCCCATTTGTTCTTCCTGCCCAGCATTTCCCCATCTGCTGCCTGCTGGATATCTAGACATTGCATCTTGGAATTTTCTTTGTAACGAATGAAATTCAAATCTCATGGACCCCATTTGGTTCAGCTTTTCTTAGTGGCTGGAAAGCTGTCAATCCCCAAAAAGGTAAAAGGTAAAGTACCCCTGGACGGTTAAGTCCAGTCAAAGGCGACTGTGGGGTTGCGGCACTCATCTCGCTTTCAGGCTGAGGGAGCCGGCGTTTGTCCACAGACAACTTTCTGGGTCATGTGGCCAGCATGATTAAACCGCTTCTGGCACAATGGCACACTGTGACGAGTGCCAGAGTGCATGGAAATGCTGCTTACCTTCCTGCCACAGCGGTCCCCAATTATCTACTTGCACTGGTGTGCTTTCGAACTGCTAGGTTGGTGGGGATTTGAACTGCTGACCGTCTGATTGGCAAGTCCATGAGGCTCAGTGGTTTAGACCACAGCACCACCCACGTCGATCACAAGCCCATTGCCATCAAGCCAGAGAACTAGAAAACTAGCTCTTGAAGGGGGCTTGGGATTGTGATTGGGCTGGGCCCGGAGGTAACCCGAGCCACGCAGTCCAGGTCCAGTCCTGAATCGAAGGGTTCTGCGAGGAGTCATTCCAACAGGGCCAAGGCAGGACATGAGGCAGGAAACCAGGCAAGGTCAGGCACAGAATCACAGGCAGGTTCTGGCAAACAGCAATGTTGCTCCCACAACCTGGGGCAGGGTCCGACAGCCTTTTATTTTTGTTGGGGTAACGGCTGGTCCTGATCCCCCGGCGACTCACCTCCCTGTCTCACCCAAAGGCGAGCACTCCTCCTGCGAGTATTCAAGTCTCTCCTTCTCTCAGACCTTAGTCTCTGCAGCTTGGGAGATGTCGGTGGGTTACTAGACCCAGAGGCCACCTCAGCCTCTCCTGACCCAACTGGTAGTGGAGCAGCTGTAAGTGATTGCCCAGCTGAAGGCAACAAGGTAATCCCCACATCTGGAGCCAGGGCAGGCTCAGGCCCCTGACTCAGCCCAGCTGGTGTTTGTTGCAGGGGAACCTGTGCAGATTGGGACTCTTCAGTATCAGGCCCCAGACTAGGTTCAGCTGCCACCTGAGGCAAATGATTCGGTGCAGACTGAGACTTCTCTGGCACCAAGTCCGAGCCCAAGTCCCAGGCCATCACAGTGATTAGGGTGTCCTCTTTCAAATTTCATATGTGTGGTATATCTTCCATGGGTTGAATGTCTGAGGGTCCTCCTTGCTGAGAGGAAGGGGTACCAGGGAGCGGTGTCTGCAGTTCCTCTCCTTCTTGGTTGAGAATATTGGGTGGCAGATAGCAACCTAAGCGACAGCCAGTTGCCATCAGGAACAGTACGCTGGTGTGAATGACAGGTGGCAATTTGTTTTGATCATTTCTATAGTTCTGTCGGTGAACAGTTTCATTGTCTCCTGGTGCTGTTGCGGTACATTTCTGGTAACGTGGAAGGAGTGATGGTGACAGCAGACTGGTGACTGAGAGGTAGATTGTGAGTGACAGGGTGGATGAGTGTGTTTGTGTGTACTGGGAGGGATGAGTGATACTGGATGAGTAGGAGGTTTGGCATGATTTGTGGAGCTGGAAGAAGAAATCTGGGTGCGATGTGCATGTGTTAGTGGAGGGAGTGTTGCTTTTTGTGTCAGAATGTGCCTTGGCTAGAGGGAGGATGAAGGAGGAAAGGATCTCTGACTCAAAATGTGTTGCTATGTTTTTGCTTTTGGGGGTATCTAATTGTATCATATTGCATTGTGCTGTCATTTTGCATTATATTCCACATGGCTGTCTCGCCAGAGTGGTGCATGCTCTAGTTATCTCCCGCTTGGACTACTGCAATGCGCTCTACGTGGGGCTACCTTTGAAGGTGACCCGGAAACTGCAATTAATCCAGAATGCGGCAGCTAGACTGGTGACTAAGAGTGGCCTCCGGGACCACATAACACCGGTCCTGAGAGATCTGCATTGGCTTCCAGTACTAGCCCTGTATAACTGAAGTAGCTTCTCCACCCCCATCGTTCAGCCCGGACACTGAGATCCAGCGCCGAGGGCCTTCTGGCGGTTCCCTCATTGTGAGAAGTGAGGTTACAGGGAACCAGACAGAGGGCCTTCTCAGTAGTGGCGCCTGCCCTGTGGAACGCCCTCCCTTCAGATGTGAAGGAAATAAGCAGCTATCCTATCTTTAAAAGACATCTGAAGGCAGCTCTGTTTAGGGAAGTTTTTAATATTTAATGCTGTATTGTTTTTAGCACTTGGTTGGGAGACGCCCAGAGTGGGTGGGGAAACGCAGCCAGATGGGTGGTGTATAAATAATAAATTATTATTATTATTATTATTATTATCATTTGTACTTCTTGAGATATAGTGTGGTGAGTTGTGGTGGGGGGAGTCTCAGACTGTATGTTACCCTGAGTCCCTTCCAATTCTTGGGATCCTGGGTCTGTGGAGGTAGAATGTCTGAAAGAAAACCAGGTAATGGCTTGGGCTGACTAGTTAAGCACCAACATTAGCATAACCAAAGAATTTGCTCTGTGCCATGGAACAAACTGGTGGGCCTTTCCCTTCTAGGTTGGAGTACAATCGCAAGGGAAGCGGGTGAGAAAGGGCAGAAGGATGAAAGCTGCAGACAAAACCCATCAGGTATGCCATGGGGAGCAGGGGCAAAAACCCAAATAAATTCAAGGAAGGGGCCGGGTCCCCTCAAAATTCCATGGTGACCATACACACCCCGTGTGTGAATGCCATGCAATGTGCTCACGTCACTCACACACATGTCAGCATGCTGCACAGAGTGTGCAAGTGATGTTAGCACATCATGTAGCATGCGCGCAAAGCACTTGCACAGCACCCGGCACCGGCCCCCTCAATCACAAGGGCAAGTTGGTGCCCTTGCAAACCACCTTTGCTCTGTGCTTGACCCAAAGCTGTGACTAATGGAGAAACAAGAACTTTCAGGGTGCTAATGCTGCGAGACTTTCCATATCCTGCTCAGATTGCGTATATGTATAAATAAAACCATGTACCCTAAACATACCACAGTCTCTGATGAGCTTCGTTCCAAGTAAGCTCGACTCTGGACAAGTGGGCGAGGGAAGAGCAAGAGAAAAAGTGGTTTCTGTGTGCTTATTTTACCATGGGAATCTAAAACTCTCACTTTCTTTATATCTTGATCCACAAGTGCATCAAGGCAAAGAATTTGTATTTAAGCTGGTTCCTCCCCCGACCCCCCCCCCACTGATATCACCGGGGTCAATTCACTCAGATTCAATTACTTGAACTAAAACAGCTTGAGTTGTAGCTCTGGTTTTAATTCGTATGGATTTATTTCACTCGGCTTCTACAAAGGGTAACAATGTCAATACGAAGCGGGTGTATTTATTGTGGCTGAAATTACAGCTGTAAAATTCTATCACCTGCTTATAAAAACAGCATCAATACTTATTAATTTTAGACACACAAGCTGGCTGTTGCCAGCTTCAGTTGCATCATGACTCACTTTTCAGAAATACCTTAATATCATTGCTGGCTCGGTCTCTGTATCCTGAAACTCACTGATCAGCTCACTTCCCCCTCGAGTTAGTGCAGTCCTCCAAGATCCCACCAGGAGCAAAGGTACCGCATGCTTCTACCTGCGCAAAGGACCAGCACAGATACTCATACATGGAGGATGCAGAAAAATGGTTCACACATTCAGAGTACCAAGCAGACTCTTCATCTTATCATAGCTGCATTGGAAGCTGGTTGCTGAGAAGAGCTAGCAAAACTCAGGAAATGTACACAGTTAATGATGTGGTTGAGTACTAGAGGAGTTTGTGGGTGTAATCTCAGACCTTCTGTTTATGATATTTGAGAATTCTTGGAGAGCAGGTGAGGTCCCTGCAGAATGGAGGTGAGCAAATGTTGTCCCCATCTTCAAAAAAAAAAAGGGGGGGAGAAAAGAAGACTTGGGTAACTACAGGTCTCGGTGTTTCGATTTCTGGGAATGGAGTTGAGAGACGACCTAACCTGGGGAGAAAACAGCAAAGACCTGGTGAAGAGAGCACAGCAGAGGTTATATTTTTCTGAGAATCCTCCGGAAAAACAATCTCTCAAAGGACCTGTTGATGGCATTTTACCATTGCACTGTGGAGAGTGTATTAACTTATGGTCTGTGCGTGTGGTTTGGGAGCTGCACTGCCAAGGAAAAAACAATGCTATTCAGGGTTGTAAAGACTGCAGAGAGAATAATTGGGTGCACTCTTCCCACCTTAGATCAGTGTTTCCCAACCTTTTTTGGGCAAAGGCACACTTGTTTCATGAAAAAAATCTCGAGGCACACCACCATTACAGCCCCGTGACGTCAGCGCGCAGCGTCATGCCGGGAGGGACATGAATTGCTAGCAAATTACATAATCACCTCCTTGAGGGCTGGCTCATCTTCTCCGAAGGCAGAACCCCATTAATTAACAGCACAGACTCACACCATAGCCAAGACGAGGGGGGAAAACCTCAGTCATGTACAGTCATGCACATGTGGGGGCTAAATGAGGACGAAGACCGGGCAGAGAGCAGGGTTCAAATCACCCCACCTGGCCAGGACAATCCCTGGGTGCTCCCTTGGGCCACTCGCCTGACCCACCTCGCAGGGCTGTTGTTGCGAGGATAACACGGGGAGAACCACGCGCGCCCCCGGGAGCTCCTTGGAGGAGAAAGCGGGCGATGAATGCAATGCACGAAATATATGAGAGGCGACCAGGTTTTGCAGGTGAGGGGCCCCCGGCAGCCTCCGCTTCCAACACCCGGCGCAACGACGCCGAAGTTTCCCCCCAAGCTCTGCTCGGGGAGCAGCGCTGCTCCCCCCGGCTCCCCTTCGCCCTCCCGGCTCTCTCTGCCGCCCACTGGGGACCCCCCTCACCTGCCAAATCTGGAGCGCCGGTGGAAGTTGCATGCATGCATGCAGGGCGCCGCGTTGCCATTGCATTGCCTTGCACGCCCGCCAAGGGGTCTCCCCGCGGTCCGATGCGTCCCCTCCGGCACGGATGCAGCATTGCAAAAATAAAACCCCCCCGACGCAGCCCTACCTGGGGGGCAGCCTCCGCCACCGCCGCTCTGCCTCTGCGGGGATCCCCGGGCTCCATCCTGCCGCCCGATCTCCGCGGGGGCGCAGGCAGGCTGCGCGGGGTCTGCGCG
This sequence comes from Podarcis bocagei, assembly GCF_964188305.1. Taxonomy (NCBI): domain Eukaryota; kingdom Metazoa; phylum Chordata; class Lepidosauria; order Squamata; family Lacertidae; genus Podarcis; species Podarcis bocagei. The sequence goes on along the minus strand of NC_138133.1, from coordinate 81,745,384 downwards.
GAAGAGCCCCTGCCCGCCCGGCCGCCGCCGCTGCGCTCATTCCATGGCCGGGAGAAGAGTGCTTCAAACAAAACGCCCGGCCCGCCAGGCCACGCTGGGAAACGTAGTTCGCGCACCCCGCACGGGCGCGGAGCCCAAGGGCGAGGGGACTACGGATCCCGGCAGCCCCCGCGCCGGGGACGGAGGGGGAGAGGCCAGGTGCAGGGATGGAGGGACGGGTGGGCAAGCGAGTGAGTGAGTGGCAGCCGCCAAGCCTTGGCCGAGAGCCAGGAAGGGCCTCCCCGGAGGAGGAGGAGGAGGAGGGAGGCGCAGAGCAGGAGGGAGGGAGGGAACCCCAGGGGTCATCTAGTGACGGCGCCCCAATCGAAAATTTGACTTAAAAAAAAAATCTTTCGAATTTTTTAATTTTTCCCGCGGCACACCAGGCAACATCTCGCGGCACACTAGTGTGCCGCGGAACAGTGGTTGGGAAACACTGCCTTAGATCAAATCTATGCTTCCAGGTGCCATAAGAAAGCGGCAGAGATAGTGCAGGATAGTACGCACCCCGGAAATGATATCTTTCAGCTTCTGCCTTCTGGAAGAAGGTACAGGGTTATAAAGTCCAGAACTAGCTGCCTGAGAAACAGTTTCTACGCAAATGCAATTCTGGTTCTAAACGCAGCATAAGGGGTCTCTATAGTATAGTGTATTTTAAAATGGGGTTTCAGAGTTTTTAGGGGTTTTTGAATGTTTTATGTAGTTTTTATGTAGTTTTATGTAGTTTTTATGCAGTTTTATGTAGTTTCATGTAGTTTTTCAATTTCATTGTTCTGCATGGGACAATGACAATAAAGATATCATATATATTGTATATCGTATACTGACAGGACCAGGAAAGGTTCTAGAACAGATAATTAAATGGTCAGCCTGTGAGCACTTAGATTACTAAGATGCAGCATGGGTTTCTTAAACAAGTCATTACACACAAACCTCGTTTCTTTTTCTTTCTTCCTTTGATAGAGTTACAAGCTTGGTGAATCAGGGGAATGCTTAGGACATAATGTATCTTGATTTCAGTAAGGCTGTTGACAAAGTTCCCCATGATATTCTTGTGGAGAAGCACATAAAATGTGGGCTGGGTGAGGTAAGTAGCTGGTTGACTGACTGAACCCAAAGAGTACTCATAAATGGTTCTTCATCACCCTGGGAAAAAGTGACAAGTGGGGTGCCACGGGCTTCTGTCCTGGGCTTGATGTTGTTTATAAATAACCTGGATGAAGGAATTGAGTGAATACTCATCAAATTTGCAAAGGACACCAAACTGGGAAAGGTAGCTAATGCTACAAAAGACAGAACCAGGATTCAAGATGACCTTAACAGATTGGAGAAATGGGCCCAAACTAGATGATCCTCAGGGGTACCGTCTAAATTTACAATTCTTTTACTCTATTAGAATCTTATCAAAGGAAAGAAGTAGCAGCTGGTCTCTGTTTGACCATTCTCTGACTTTTTCTCTGCTAATCTAGCTAGACTGGTGACTGTGAGTGGCCGCCGAGAACATATAACACTGGTCCTGAAAGACCTACATTGGCTCCCAGTACATTTCCGAGCACAATTCAAAGTGTTGGTGCTGACCTCTAAACGGCCTCAGTCCTGTATACTTGAAGGAGCCTCTCTACCCCCATCTTTCAGCCTGGACACTAAGGTCCAGCTCTGATGGCCTTCTGGTGGTTCCCTCACTGTGAGAAGTGAGGTTACAGGGAACCAGGCAGAGGGCCTTCTCAGTAGTGGTGCCCGCCCTGTGGAACGCCCTCCCATTAGATGTCAAGGAAATAAACAACTATCTGACTTTTAGAAGACATCTGAAGGCAGCCCTGTTTAGGGAAGTTTTTAATGTTTGATGTTTTTCTCACATTTTTAATATTCTGTTGTGTCAGAGCCAGCCGTTACAAAATGGTGCTGTTTAGCATAAAATAAAGACACAGAGAGCCAGCAATATTTTCATGGATGGAGGGCAGCTCCTTTCGAACTTCTTCTCTCCTCTACAGTAACTTTTATTATCCTTTGTTCTCTCTCCAGCCGCATGGCCGTTTGCCAGTGTCTCACATTACCTACATCTGGTCATGGCTTTAACCCACCCATCGCCAAATAAGGTTATACTGCCCAGGGGGGGGGGGAACATAGCTCCATATAAGGTCAATACATTCCAATACATTGTAAAGCTCAGAGTGCTGGTCAGCCGAGGTCAGGGGGCACCCTGCAATATTACAAGCCTTTACCGTGGCTTTATGACTCCCACACTGTTGGGAGCTGCCCAGATGGGCGGGGAATGAATGAATGACAATAATAATAATTATCTGTCGCAAACAATTGCAAATCTTGAAAGCCTTGTTATCACCTCACTCACTTGCCAGATCAAGGACATGATTAGTCTGTGCTCTGGCAGATGGCATCAATGCTCCTGCTCTGAAAAATAATCATCCTGGAGCCATGCTCCTCTCTTCATCCTGCTCAGTGACACCATTATTGCAATCCCTCAGATCATCCATCTAAGGCCTTATTCAAGCTCTTTATTATTTGCATAAGGGGCAAATACCTTCAAATTATTTGACATCAAACTTGTCTGGTTGCCTTGCCTCTAACCATCCTAATTAGCTCAGTGTCCGCAAAGAGCCTTTGTCAGTTCTGGGCACAAACAAATTCATGACTAATGGCCTCATTCATTGACAACAATTGAGAGTGACCATCTGAATCAGGATCTTAACAAATGTGTCACCTTTGGAAATCACCGGCTTCCTGTCTGGACTCAAGGAACCAACTGTGTTGTTGGCAACAGCACTTGTATACTCACTGACTACCCCCTTGAAATAAATAAGTTACAGGCATAAAAAATAGGTCACTCATTCTGCTGCAATAAAATGAAAGGGGACATTCCTCAACTTGTTAGCATGCCTGCGGAATTACCAGTGGGTTTCCGCTGTCGGGAGAGGGAGTCTTAGGGGGATTTGACATTTAGCACAACAAATGAAGTCTGATGGATAGGACATGTTGCAAAGCTGAAGAGACATGAGTGGCAAGGACGAGGGATGGAAATGACAAGGCAAGGAAGGCAAAACCCAGACGTCACAGAGGGACAGAGCTCTGCTCTCACCATCCAATTGAAGTACAGTGTTCTTTCTTTCTTTCAAAAGAAGCAAGCTGTGTATTTGGATGGGACATGACAGTTCTCCACTGGGAAGAGCACCGGAGGCCAGATCAATCCGAGGACATCAGAAACTGGACCTCTTTTCTGGGCACTTATCCATCTCACTCCAGCAGTTGGGACCTCTCCCCCCCCCCCCGCCCAAAAAAAATTATTAAATTTTCCACAATTATAACAAATATAACATAGAGAAAAGAAAAAAGGTGGGGGAGAAAAACACACACACAAAAACACACAATGCAGTATTAAACAAGAAAAACAAAAACAAGATGTAATCTTAAAAACCCAATTTCTTTTGCATTGTTAATTGACTTCCTCAGATCCCTCCCTTCTGAATTTCATTATATCTGCATGTAACAGCTCTCCAAAAACATTCTTAGCTAAAGTCAATTCCAGCAATTAACTATCTTATTCTCATTTCTTGCTATTCTCAATCTAATTTACTTACAATCAAATCCTAATTTATTCCTAGGCCTATTTGGTACTTTCAGGTGATTTCTAATTATTTATATTACAATATTTATTCAGGTAATCCTTAAATTTCTTCCAATCTTCTTGATATTCCTCTTCTTTATGGTCACGGATCCTTCCAGTCAGGTCAGCTAACTCCAAAAAGTCCAACATCTTCAGCAGTTGGAATCTTGGAATGGCTGCTCAAAATCCCCACCTTTCTATTCCAGGTGGTGGCAGGTTCTCATTTGCAAACTGGGTGGCATGATCCTTCCTGATATAAGCACTAAATTGTAGTGAGAGCAGATCCATTGGAATTAATGGGCCTACATTAGTCATGGTCATTAATTTCAATGAGTTTGCTCTGAGCAGGACTAGCACTGGAGACCATCCCAGTTGTCCTGGGAGCCAGTGTGGTGTAGTGGTTAAGAGTGGTAGACTCGTAATCTGGTGAACCGGGTTCGCATCTCCGCTCCTCCACATGCAGCTGCTGGGTGACCTTGGGCTAGTCACACTTCTCTGAAGTCTCTCAGCTCCACTCACCTCACAGAGTGTTTGTTGTGGGGGAAGAAGGGAAAGGAGAATGTTAGCTGCTTTGAGACTCCTTAAAGGGAGTGAAAGGCGGGATATCAAATCCAAACTCTTTCCCAATTTCCCACAAATCTGCTGTGCAACAAAGTTACCAGCAACCAGGTCCTATTCATTCTCTTGCACAAAAACATTGGTGGAAGAAGCATACCACTAAGTGACTTTATCCTAGCGCTCCATTGGATACAATGTCTAGAGATGTCAATAACTATGAAGACGAGACTAAGGAACAGGGGCCCACCCACCCCAAAATAATCCCTGGGCCACCACGAATGATTTAGTCATACCTCCAGAAGAGCCTCTTCCACCAGATGGCATTGAATTGCATGCTTCATTTGGGGTGCACTGTGTCATCTTAGTGGAAATCGCCACCGGTAATGACTTCCCTTCAGAAGTATTTTACAGGGACTGGATTAAGGACGCTCTCCCTCTCTGCTTTTAGATTATTTTTATTTGTTTTTCCCATTCAGCTCCTGTCCAGTAATCAGAATTCAGAGAGATATACGCAAGCAAACCCAAACCAAAGGTTGATTTTTAAGACTCTGGGATACTCAATGCTAGCCCAAAGAACCCAGCTGAGTTTGCACTCTGCAAGCGAGGGAGCTTGGCAGCCCCTGAGCTCCTCTGACCAACAGCTGCACATCTAGAGCATACAATTGGGCAAACCCTGACCAGGATCCTAGCTATATATATCTGCAAGAGCTGGAGGGCAAACCAGGGAGTATATTATTAACTAGCATGGATGCCATCTGGTCTCTCCTACCCACTCCCTCACTCCTCCCTGAATTCAGAGTACCTAGCAAATTCTCCATTTTAACATAGCTGCATTGGAAGCTCGTTGCTAACAAGAGCTAGCAAAGCTTCCAAGCTCAGGAAATGTACACAGCTAATGATGTGGAAAATGCCAGAGATAAATGAGGCTGGCAATGTGGGCAACACAGTTAAAAAAAGCAAAGCAGCACCGCAAAGGGGAGGAAGGTGGCACAAAATGAGCTAAGACATGTATGGTGCTCTTCTAGTATTGTTCTGAAGTATTGTTCTATCGTTAGGCAGAATCAGATGGCTGCCATGGGCAGCAGATAACTGGGTGGCTGGGGGCAGAAAGCAAACATTTCTGCGCCCCATGGCCTGCTCTGTGTCCCTCATCTGACCTCAGGTGCAGTGGAAGATGCGGTTCCATTCCCAGTGCCAAAGGAAGAGTCAATGGCCAACTTCTCTGCAGAGAATGGGAGACAGACACAACCCTCTCGTCCTCTGTTGTCCCCTTCTCCTTGTGCCCTCCATCTTTCCCAACATCAGGGTCTTTTCCAGGGAGTCTTCTCTTCTCATGAGGTGGCCAAAGGATTGGAGCCTCAGCTTCAGGATCTGTCCTTCCAGTGAGCACTCAGGGCTGATTTCCTTAAGAATGGATAGGTTTGATCTTCTTGCAGTCCATGGGACTCTCAAGAGTCTCCTCCAGCACCATAAACACAAAACACACACACACACACACACAGAGAGAGAGAGGGGGGGCAAGCAAGAGGCATTATCTCAGGCCAAGTCATGTTCTAGCCAGGCAAAATCATACAAGGATCATGCAGAGCAGGGCTGGTGAGGGGGTGTGGTCTGATGAGAGTCTGGAGAGCCAGGTGGAGGTATTGGAGGGCCACATTTTGCCCCCAGCCCTAAGGTTCCCCACTTGTAGCGAGGGGAGGGAGAAAGCTAATGAACTCATTATTTGTGAACAGAGCCCTTTGCTGCCTATCCTCATCCCGTGTACAAAATCTGACTGGGCAGGTAGCTGGAGGTTCCTTCAGTACTGTAAACAGGGTATCAGGCTAGCTTAGGGCACCCATCTCTAGCTTCCATCACCTTCCCATTGCTACCTGCTCCTCAGCAGGTGCCACCTAAGATAGCTGTCTCACCCTGCCTAACAGTAGGCCGGACCCCATTTCTGAATTCAGGCAAAAGCCGACATGATCTGGACACCCCAGGGTGGCGACTTCCCAGGCTTATTTTCCCACTTCATGAAGAGGTACAAAAATGTGTCGAAACATGTTTAATGGTATTGAGAAGGAAGGAAATGCGTGTGTGGTGTTTTTTTCAAGGATTTAAATGTAAATTTTAGTGAAGTTTATTTTTAAGCAAAATAATGTGGAAACCGGGTGAAACAGATTCATCATGAGTGAACACAAGCAAAACTGACAGAGACTGGAAAGAGATTGATTCACCCAGACCTCATTATGAGTAACATGATCACAGTCACCATCATGCCCAACCTTTTCACACAAGGTTGCTCTGTGAAATGGCTCTGTTTGTTTCTTAATCACCAAATGAATTCATTTTAAGAAGAAGAAGTTGTATGGCGTATGGAGGGTGGCTGACGCTCTCCCTCAAAAATAAATTTGAGCATTTCATTGGTACCTTAAATCATAATGGTAACTAGCTAAACCAGATTGTGATTATATCTTCTGCAATGCACATAATGTGTTTGAATTTAAGCTTCAGGGTCCTTTTTCTCTCTTTCTCTCTGTGGAGAACATGGAGGAGAGGAGAAGAAAAAAATGGCTAGCTGTTTCTTCCTGAAGTACCCTCTCAAAGCCCTTGACAAGTACTTGATAGCTCTACAAAGCTGAAATAGCCCCAATGCAAACATTCTCAGCTCGAGTTTGCAGTGTACAATTGCCTTGAATGATTATGGGCTGGGCAAGAAGTTGCCAATCGTTTGGGAGTCCACAGAAACACAACAACCCACAATCAAGCACACACTGCAAGCACACATGCATGCACTCATCACAACCACACATTCACTCAGATATGCGTGCACACACATGGTCATAATTAGGCTGGGGGGAAACATGCTTTACCTTTCTTCAAGGATGCAGGTGGTGCTGTGGTCTAAATCACAGAGCCTAGGGCGTGCCAATTAGAAGGTCAGCGGTTCGAATCCCTGCAACAGGGTGAGCTCCCATTATTCGGTCCCAGCTCCTGCCAACCAAGCAGTTCGAAAGCACGTCAAAGTGCAAGTAGATAAATAGGTACCACTGTGGCGGGAAGGTAAACGGCGTTTCCATGCGCTGCTCTGGTTCACCAGAAGCGGCTTAGTCATGCTGGCCACATGACCCGGAAGCTGTCTGCGGACGAACGCCAGCTCCCTTGGCCCCACAACCCCAGCGAGATGAGCCCCACAACCCCAGAGTCGGCCACGACTGGACCTAACGGTCAGAGGTACCTTTACTTTTACCTTTCTTCAAGCAGTGTGTGTGTGAGAAGAGAGACAGAGAGCACAATAAAAAGGAAGTCTGTGTTTTAGTGCAGTTTATTTTTAAGCAGGGGCCCTAGTTGCAAATAGCTCTGAGCTATTTTACAAAAGGAAAAATTGGGTTTCCACTTTTAGTTAAGCTGGGAGGAAGATGCTTGTGTGGTAACTGGCTTCTCATTCCATTTGGTGGGGGGGACGACGACTCCCACCACCCCTGCTTATTGGTCAGACTGCACTGGCTACCAATTAGTTTCCGGGCCCAATTCAAAGTGCTGGTTTTGACCTACAAAGCCTTAAATGGCTCAGGACTGCAATACCTCAAGGACGTCCTCTCTCCATATGAACCTGCCCGGACCCTGAGATCACCATCTGAGGCCCTTCTTCGTGTGCCTCCTCCTCAAGAAATCCAGAGAGTGGCAACACGAGAATAGGGCCTTCTCTGCAGTGGCTCCCTGTCTGTGGAATGCTCCCCCCAGGGAAGTTCGCCTGGTGCCTTCATTATATACTTTTAGACTCCTGGAAAAAATGTTCCTTTTAAACTGGGCCTTTGGTTGATTTGATTGACATCCTATGACCTATGCCCTTTTAAAATGTGGGGGTTTTTTGGGGGGAGGGGGTGTTATTGGGTTGTTGTTTTTATTTTGATTATTTATTTTGTGGTTTTATATTTTGATTTTGTTCTGTGTACCGCCCTGAGACCTCCAGGTATAGGGCAGTATATGAATAATAATAATAATAATAATAATAATAATAATAATAATAATAATAATAATAATTTATTTATACCCCGCCCTCCCCAGTCAAGACTGGGCTCAGGGCAGCTAACACCAGGTATAAAAACAATTGATTAAAATTCCACTTAAGATTAAAATACAACATTGCAATGCTGCCTCATTTCAGTAGAAACTCAAAAACATTTTGGGGATGAAAACGTCAAATCTTCACCAAGGCCAACTATCCAGACTGGTCCTACATGGGCTAGAAAAAAACCCCAGGGAAGTCCCCAAATAGGGGTTCCATCACAGAAGGAGAAAGGAAAAAGGAAAGAGGGGGAGGGGGTCAAGTTAATTCCAAGCCAAAGGCCAGGCAGAACAACTATGTCTTACAGGCCCTGCGGAACGAAATCAGATCCCGCAGGGCTCTGATCTCATGAGGCAGAGCGTTCCACCAGGCCGGAGCCAGTGTTGAAAAGGCCCTGGCTCTGGTTAAGGCTAATCTGACTTCCTTAGGGCCCGGAACCTCTAGGGTGTTGCTATTTATGGACCTTAAGGTCCTCCATGGGGCATAATAATAATAATAATAATAATAATAATAGGCATTCTTTGCTGATGCTGAGTGCTGTTTGAGTGCAACCAGTGCTCTTTTTCTAGAAAAAGAAGTTCCAGAGCTCACCATGAGCTTCTCCCTTGTTCTCTTAGAGTGGCAATGGGGCCCACCTAAGAGATGCCAGAGGGACGCGGGTGGCGCTGTGGGTAAAACCTCAGTGCCTAGGGCTTGCCGATCACATGGTTGGCGGTTCGAATCCCCGCGGCGGGGTGAGCTCCCGTCTTTTGGTCCCAGCTCCTGCCCACTTAGCAGTTCGAAAGCACTCCTAAGTGCAAGGAGATAAATAGGTACCGCTTTCTAGCGGGAAGGTAAATGGCGTTTCCGTGTGCTGCGCTGGTGCCAGCTTGCCAGAGCAGCTTCGTCACGCTGGCCATGTGACCCGGAAGTGTCTCCGGACAGCGCTGGCCCCCGGCCTCTTAAGTGAGATGGGCGCACAAACCTAGAGTCGGACACGACTGGCCCGTACGGGCAGGGGTACCTTTACCTTCAAGAGATGCCAGAGCTGAGCTCCAGCTGAAAATAAAATAAAAATCTCTGAGTGCAGCAGCAGGCAGAGGGTGGCAGGTTCCCCATCCCCATTGCAGGCAAAGCTGTAATCCAGGACCGATTGCAAAGAAAAACGGCACATCATTAAAATGTCCCTATTTAGGATGGTGCAGATAAGAGATGTCAGCATATGATGGCAAAACATCTCTTCCCTGATTGTGAGCGTCCAGCCTTAATGAATGAACAAGATATTTTCTCCCTCCGAAAAAAGGGAAGAAGCTTCAATTTGGGAGAGGGTGAGAAATGAAGCTTTTCCTGCTGCAGGAGAAGTTAAAAGCAGAGCACCAATTAAGATCAGGAAGTGTTCTTTTCAGGCTTAAAATAGAAAGTTATTCCATCTTCTAATGGGGCCTCGGAACATTACGGAGCCGCAGGCAATGAAGCTTCTATTAAAATTAAAACACTGCCTTCTGCGTGGTCCAGGACACTTTTGCCAAGTCAAGGAAGATAGTGCCTGTGAACATGCAGAGAACTGTCTTTAAAAGGAGGTTATTGCCAGCTAACCCCTTCATGGATCACTGCCTTGTCATGGCAAACGGGTTTGAATAACTCCAAGAAGCGGTGAGCTACGCTGTGCAGGGCCACCCAAGACGGACAGGTCATAGCTGAGAGTTTAGACTAAATGTGTGATCCACCTGGAGAAGGAACTGGCAAACCAGTTTTGCCAAGGAAACTCCATGGACATAAAAAAGAAGCTTTTGTTGTTGAACTACAACTCCCATCACCCCTAGCTAGCAAGGCCAGAGCTCAGGGATGATGGGAGTTGTAGTCCAACAACATCTAGGGACCCACAGGTTGAGAACCGCTGAACTAGATCAGTGTTTCCCAACCTTTTTTGGGCAAAGGCACACTTGTTTGATGAAAAAAATCTCGAGGCACACCACCATTACAGCCCCATGACGTCAGCGCGCAGCGTCACGCCGGGAGGGACGCACGAAAGTGTAAGTTTCAATTTTTTTACCTCCCCCTTGCCGGGGAACCTCCAAGCTTTGGGGGTGGGGTGGGGGAGGAGGCAGCAAAGCGAGGCAGGAAGGAGAGCGCGGCTTGGCTGGGTGAGCTTTGGCAGGGGCAGGGAATGAGAGCCGCGAGGCGGGCACTGCGGACGGAGGCGCTGCCCGCCGAGCTCGCAGGCAGCCAGATGGCGAGAGCCCCGCGCTGGGCGGCCTCTCCTCGCCGCCGCCGCCCCGCCTCTCGCCGCCCAACTCGCCCGCCTCCCTCCAGGCAACATCTCGTGGCACACCAGGCAACATCTCGCGGCACACTAGTGTGCCGCGGAACAGTGGTTGGGAAACACTGAACTAGATGAACTGAGAGTCTGATTCTATATAAGGCAGTTTCCTGTGACCCTAAGAAGAGTAGCCAGACAAGTGCTGCCTCAAAACAGTCCTCCAATCAGTGGCGTAGCTAGCTGCTCAGGTGCCCGGTGCGGAGGTGTGTCCTGCAGCTGGGGGCGGAGTCATCTGCCCATGGGGGCGGGGCAAGCCCCTCCGACACTTGGAGCCTCTCCGCCACCTTCCCCTCAGCTGTAGGGTGGCTGAGGGTGAGGCAGTAGGCAGACCAAGTCCCACACTGCTGTTCCAGGCAGCGTGGAACCTGCAGGTGCTTAAGCCACTATGTCACTCCTAAAAAGTTCCGTGAGCCCATTTATTTTTTTTAAAAAATTATTTTGTCAGCCCCCCTCCCCAGTGATGACACCCAGGGGAGACCGCACCTCCGTTCCTCTGCCACTGTGTCCAGTTTCTTGAAGGCTTTCTTCTCTCGTGGAAGAATTTCTGTTTTGCTGCCTCATTTGAAGGTTTCTTCAGGCTTTCTTTGGAATGAAAGTCAGTGAAGGTTGTGGAGTTGCCGGGGGCGGGGCAGGGAACATGGAGGAAATGTTTGGTGGGTTTTTTAATGCATTGCTTTTTATTTTATTTTTTTATAATATTTTATTAAGTTTTATCAATAGAAAGATTCAGAAAAATACAAAAACAGAAAAATACAAAATACAAAAATACAAACATTAAACACAAAAAGAAAAAGAAAAAACACATATAAAAGAAGACAAAAGTCCCTCTTTTTTTTGATTTCTCATCTTTAGTTAACTTATTTTCCTACCTTCCTCACGCCTCCCTTTTTTGTATCTCTTTTAAAAATTGGTTCAGCAAATTCATATCCAATTTAGCTTATCTATTATCAATTCCATCTTACATTTTACCTTGTTGCTAGAACCCATTCAGTTCATTTCAACATCATCAGCATTCAAAAATTTTACAATGTTTCTGTAAATAAATTTTAAATTTCTTCCAATCTTCTTCCACAAGCTCTTCTCCCTGGTCTCGGATTCTGCCAGTCATCTCCGCCATCTCCATGTAGTCTATTAGTTGCATTTGCCATTCTTCCAGGGTGGGTAACTCTTGTGTCTTCCAGTGCTTTGCAATAAGAATTCTTGCTGCTGCTGTAGCATACATAAAGAAAGTTCTATCCTTCTTTAACACCGATTGGCCAACTATGCCCAGGAGAAAAGCCTCTGGTTTCTTCAGGAAAGTATATTTAAATACCTTTTTCATTTCATTATAGATCATTTCCCAGAAAGCCTTAATTCTTGGGCACGTCCACCAAAGGTGAAAGAATGTGCCTTCAGTTTCCTTACATTTCCAACATTTATTATCTGGCAAATGATATATTTTTGCAAGCTTGACTGGAGTCATGTACCACCTGTACATCATTTTCATAGGAACATGGAGGAAATGTTTGGCAGAGGACTAAGCCAAATTGCTTGCAGCAGCCCCCAGGAAGCCTCCTACTTTGTGTTTCACTAATAAGGAACCAGCACTCAAACACATAGCTTCCCACATGCAAATTGACTTAATTCCATGCATAGCAGTAACTTAATCTAGGTTAATTAATGCCAGCCAAGCAAATGATCATTTGGATTAAAAGGATGTTCTACCTTACAGAGAAGTTCAGGGCAGGTCATATAAATGCACTTTTAACCTTTAAATGTCATCTCTGAGGAATATCATCCTACTTTTTTAATGAAGTGAGATAACCTTTTTTTAAAAAGGAAAAATAGAAATTCAATCTGATCTATTTTGGTGTACGTAAAAAGTCAGAGCAATTAAATAAGAGTTTGCATTGGCAACACAGATTTTCTCAATGAAAGTGTCTGAATATTAGTGCATAAGATGAATTTACCTCACATTTAATCTAAGATTACAGCTGCATAAACCACTGAGCCTCTTGGGCTTCCTGATTGGAAGGTTGGCAGTTCGGATCTGCATGATGGGGTGAGCTACCGTTGCTCTGTCGCAGCTCCTGCCAACCTAGCCATTCAAAAGCATACCCGCGTGAGTAGATAAATAGGTACCACTGTGGCAGGAAGGTAAACAGCGTTTCCGAGCAATCTGGTTTCCGTCACGGTGCTCCATTGCTCCAGAAGCAGTTTAGTCTTGCTGGCCACATGACCCGGAAAGCTGTCTGTGGACAAACACCGGCTCCCTCGGCCTGAAAGCGAGATGAGCGCCACAACCCCATAGTCACCTTTGACTGGACTGAACCGTCCAGGGGTCATTTATCTTTACAGTTGCATAGAGCAGTCGAACAGGATATATGGCCATATGTGAAATTCAGTCCTCTGCATTAGGGCTCTGTTCAGCTCCCCTCCTCCATCTGGAGCCAATGCAGAAGACACATTTGTATTCTGATTGGGCTGAATATTTCTCTAGCATATTTGGTGTTCAATTTGTAAATCCCATGTACTTTAACACTCTAGGTGTTGAAATCTGGGGCTCTGATTTGAACTCCATTAAAGTTTTAGAAACTGCAGAATAATTCCACACACACCCCCGAAGCTATGCTCTCTACAATCAGGAATCAGCAGCTCTTCTTCGTACAGAACAACAATTAAGGCAAAAGAGAACTGCGCTCAGAGTGTATTTAAAAATGTTTCTGTGCCTATTGGGCATTTTGCAGTGCTATGCTGTATGGAATTGGGTGATAACCAGTTCTAGAAAACAGCTTGTCAGGATGTTTTAAACTATTATTATTTTCGGGAATTTTGCTTTGACCTTGAATAAGTAGTGGCGCAGGTGGCGCTGTGGGTTAAACCGCAGAGCCTAGGACTTGCCAATCAGAAGGTCGGCGGTTCAAATCCCTGCAACGGTGTGAGCTCCCGTTGCTCGGTCCCTGCTCCTGCCAACCTAGCAGTTTGAAAGCACGTCAAAGTGCAAGTAGGTAAATAGGTACCGCTCTAGCGGGAAGGTAAACGGCGTTTTCATGCGCTGCCCTGGTTCACCAGAAGTGGCTTAGTCATACTGGCCACATGACCCGGAAGCTGTACGCCGGTTCCCTTGGCCAGTAAAGTGAGATGAGCACCGCAAACCCCAGAGTCGTCCAGGGGTCCCTTTACCTTTTTAGTCTTTTTTATATTATGGATGTACAGTATGTCCTGTATTATTTTATTAATACTATTGCCTAATACAAGTTTGTCATGCCCTCTAGCTAGAACAATAAACCTATGAACTTGAACTATTAAAACTATTAAATTGCATTGTGAGACACTTTGGGCGCAATGTTGTGGGAAGGTGGCACACAGATAATCCAATGCATAGAGTTCCTCATGTGGGGAAAGGTTAACCAAAGGAAGGCAGAGGCTACTTACAAAGCTGATCATAGAAGTGCGAAAGGGGAAGCAGGGTTGCTGAAAAAGAGACCTCAGAGGAGCTTTGAGGATGAGAAGGGTTTCAAACTTATCTGAGCTCACCAGGTGTTTTCTGAAGGCAGGAGAACCCCATAGGCTCTGAAGAGCTTTGGGATCCACAGTGGGAGGCTGGAAGCTCTCATGCTATGAAACATTTTGTAAGATCAAATCCCCTCATCATTGAAGAACAAATGCCTCTCACCTTTCCCTCTTTCCCTGCCTCAAAAAAAGAAAGTCAGGGGCGCATTCCTTAAAAGAAGCCACTTTCTCATTATCTTCCCTTTTGACATTCTTCTAAAATTATCTGAGAGCTGCATTTCTCTCCTGGGTTCCATTAGATCCATCTCACATTGTCTTGGGCTTGTCGATTGGAAGGTCAGCGGTTTGAATCCCTGCAATGGGGTGAGCTCCCATTGCTCTGTCCCAGCTCCTGCCAACCTAACAGTTCAAAAGCACACCAATGCAAGTAGATAAGTAAGTACTGCTGTGGCAGGAAGGTAAACAGTGTTTCCGTGCGCTCTGGTTTCTGTCACAGTGTTCTCTTGCACCAGAAGCGGTTTAGTCATGCTGGCCATATGACCCAGAAAGCTGTCTGTGGACAAACACCGGCTCCCTTGGCCTGAAAGCTAGATGAACGCTACAACCCCAGAGTTGCCTTTGACTGGACTTAACAGGGGTCATTTACCTTTTTATCTTTATGTATGAGCCGCGGCATCCGATTTGGTGTTCCTGAACTAAACTAGAAGGTTCATCTTCCAGATCTCATGGCCCAAAGCAAGGAAACAAATCCAGGCAGGATGTTTTACTTGCCCTGGCTTTTGCACCTGATGTTCTTGTGCCATTCTTGAGATGCAAGGAGGACCAGTGTGCCTCAGGACTAATGCAGCAGTAGCCAGCAGAGTACAGATGTTCAATGGAAGCCTATGCATTTCAGTTCATCTTTTATTGGCTCCTGATGAGCATCTATCACCTTGCCTGGTTTTATACGGCTATAAATGATGGCCACACAGGAAATCAATGCCAGTTAAAAAAAGAAAGAGAGACAAAAAGACCGTTAAGCCACCACTTATAACACGGCAAAACAATCCTTACCGACATTTATGTCTTTTCACGAGGGATGAATTTCAGCCAATATTATTAACACTTTATCATCCTGAAGTTGCAGTTCCTTAGGCAACCATTCCCCTGAGCTGAACTTGTGGTTTTATTGCTTTGACTGTTTTTAAAGACTGTTTTAATTGATATGCTTTTCAATTGTTTGTTTTATTGTATATTTCAGTTAGGGATGTCTCAGGGAACTGCCATCAGATCTAGAGGCGGAGGGAAGGCTCCAAAGGGATGAAGGAGAGGGTCCCAGTAGGGAGAGAGGCAGCCCATCTGCTGGGGAAGGAAATCAGCGTAACACCAGTGGAGAAGGGGGGCAGGTGGGGGAATCGGGGAGGAGGCTCCAAGACTCCTCGCCGGAGACCAGCGGAGAGAGTACGGGTACTCCACTGCCCACACCCTCCCTGCGCAGAAGACTTCCGCACAGGGAGAGTAGGAGGAGACTTGACGTCAAACAACTTTTATGCTGGAAAAGGTTTAAGAAACGCCCACTGACGGATTCTGCCAGCGATTGAGACAGTCACGATGCTGGAGGCTGTTCAGTCAGAAAGGGTTTAACCAGGTAACCTTGCCAGCAGTGGCGGCAACTTACGCATGAGCAACCTATAAATCCATTACAGGATGTTACAAAGTCCCCATGGATTTGTTAATGTGCATTTTAATAATGTATTGATTTTATAGAATGGCTGCGGAGGTTCTCGTGACCTATCATTTTCTTGGCACCCAACCATAGATCCATTCCATTTTGTGTCTCTGTGTGTGTGTTTTTAGAAAAACGCACAAAACAAATCACAGTTAAATTGTATGCAATGTTATATGCATTTTTCAATTCATACACCCTCCCAAACACATCAATGTTTTTCAATGACCTTTTCTGTAAAACATGCATTTGTAAAAAAAAAAGTAGAATTCACATTTTTGAATGCACTTTTCCCACACCAAGACTGCACTGCAGAATCTGGAGAAGTACATCATCTGGACAGGTGCTGCACCTTGATCCACAAGCAACTCCTGGACCATTGAATCGGGTCAGTCTGCTTTGCAAGGTGGATGTCCAAGTGCTGAGAGGGGCTTCACTGAGGAGGAATGGTGGGAACCGCCCCCTCCCTCTGATCCTGAATCTTCCCAGGAACAGGAGGACAGTATAGATTTGGAACAGTGGTTTAAATCCTAGTTAAAATATTGTAAAAGACTTCCACTGCATTCACCACACGTCTACGCACAACCAAACTTTCGTGTTTGATCCCTGTTTGTGTAAATATTCATTTAAGCATTCCCATTGTTTCTGTACCATAGTTTTAGATTTATGCCTTATTATATCCGTCAATTTTGCTATCTCCAGATGCTCACATAGTTTACTTAACCATTCCCTTTTTGTTGGGATGTTATTTCCTTTCCAGTAATTGGCAACCAATGTTCTCGCTGCTGTTGTTGCGTATAGGAATATGTTAATTTTATCCATTCCTATATACAGAAAAATATGGCAGTGCTTAGGGACCGCCTCCACCCATAGCAGCCTGCCCACTCCCCAAGAGCTTGTCTGGTTATTGTTATTTTATATCGACGACATGCTTCTTTGCCTTGAGACTACAAGGCATTTGGGGTTTGTTTTTTTTAAAAAATGCAGCCTACAACACGTGAAATAACTTACAATATCTGCTCGAGCTGTGATAAACAGGCAAGCCTGATGCTGTCTGACGTGTTAGCAGCTATTTTGGTGCAAACTGAGCAGAGGTATTGGAAACTAATTGTATGAGATGCAAGCCCTCCCCATTCTCCAGGGTTGTACTGCAATGAATTACCGTATTTTTCGCTCTATAGGACACACTTTTTACCCTCCAAAAATGAAGGGGAAATGTGTGTGCGTCCTATGGAGCGAATGCAGGCTCCTTGGCTTTGCGGTGACGCGCCTGTCCTGGAAGCCGGAGGAGGAACAGAAGGGTCTCCTTCTGTTCCTTCTCCAGCTTCGCTGAAGGGTGCTGCGCCTTTTCCCTCTCTGCGCAGCGCCTCTCCTGTGAAGGAGAGGCGCTGCGCAGAGAGAGAGAGAAGGCGCAGCGCCCCTTAAGCAACGCGCCTATCAAGCGAAGCTGGAGGAGGAACAGAAGGGTCTCCTGTTCCTCCTCCCGCTTCGCAGCGACGCGCCTGTCCAGCGAAGCCCGAGGAGGAACAGAAGGGTCTCCTTCTGTTCCTTCTCCAGCTTCGCTGAAGGGCGCTGCGCCTTCTCCCTCTCTGCGCAGCGCCTCTCTTGTGAAGCAGAGGTGCTGCGCAGAGAGAGAGAGAGAGAAGGCGCAGTGCCCCTTGAGCAACGCGCCTGTCCAGCGAAGCCCGAGGAGGAACAGAAGGGTCTCCTTCTGTTCCTTCTCCAGCTTCGCTGAAGGGCGCTGCGCCTTCTCCCTCTCTGCGCAGCGCCTCTCCTGCGCAGAGAGAGAGAGAAGGTGCAGCGCCCCTTGAGTGACGCGCCTGTCCAGCGAAACCGGAGGAGGAACAGAAGGGTCTCCTTCTGTTCCTTCTCCAGCTTCGCTGAAGGGTGCTGCGCCTTCTCCCTCTCTGCGCAGCACCTTTCCTGTGAAGGAGGGGCGCTGCACAGAGAGAGAGAAGGCGCAGTGCCCCTTCAGCGACGCGTCTGTCCTGGCTTCTGCTTTAGCCCTGCGCAGCCTCTTTGGGCAGGGGGAGCCTTCATCCCGCTGCCCTGAAGAGGCTTGGCGCGGTTACCCCAGAAGCCAGAACAGCCACACGGTATCCCAGAAGCCAGAACAGCAAGAGGGATCTGGCTGTTCTGGCTTCTGGGGTTCAGAATAATTTTTTCTTGTTTTCCACCTCCCAAAACTAGGTGCACCCTATGGTCCGGTGTGCCCTATGGTGCGAAAAATATGGTAAATGGCTCAAATGCAAATGAATATATATATATATATATATATATATATATGCAGGTTTTGGTGTCTTCGGGTGTCTTCCCGTGTAAGAGTTGGGGTGTCTAGGCGACGTTTCGACGAGGTCTCACTCGTCATCTTCAGGCTGGTGCTTTCGGCTTCTTGTTACTGGAACAGAGCAGGATCTCAGTGTTTGAGTTCCTATAAATACTGTTGAGGGGGTGTGGTGTATAGCCTCCAACGTTCTGGGCAGAGAGGAAGTTCCCAGGTTAGTGTGTCTTTTCTTCTTTTGTTCATTAATTACTTGAGGGATATCTTGAGTGATTTCTTGAGTGATATTCTGAGTACCACTTAGGAGGGTCATTAGGTGTGGATTAGTTGCTAAAGCTTTCGTGTCTTGACCTCTTGAGCTAGTGAAGAGTTTTTTCTGAGAAGATGGCTGTACTGCACTTAGTTGTGCTCTGGCTTGGCTTCGTGTATAGGGGCGAGCTGTGGTTTTGTGCCCTGTGCCAGCCAGATCTGTGTAGGGATTGCAGGGGGGTGCAGCATCCGGAGGTGCCACTATGGTTTGGCTACTGGATGGTGTCTGTAATTTATCTGTGGAGAGGGTCTGGGTTTGGGTCTGGTGTGGTTGATTGGAGATGGCGTTCTGTGTGCCTCTGGTTCTGGTGTCGGTTTTTGTGGGGAGGGCTATTTTCCAGATGTCTGGCAGGCGGGACGTATCGTCACGCTTGTTCATGTTGTGAGGGTGTTTCTCTATCTCGATGGCTTCCATGATTATTCTCTTGTGGTGGTGTTCCATGTTAAAGAGCAATTTGGAATCTGAAAAATTAATTTCGTGTCCTGTTTCTTTCATGTGTTGGTAAAGAGAGGAAGTTTTTTCTTCTTTTTTGACGGCATTCTTGTGTTCTGCGATACGTGCATTTATTCGTCTGTTTGTTTGTCCAATGTACGTGGCTGGGCAGACTTTGCAGGGTATTTCATAGACCCCTTGGTTTTCTAACTGGATTTTATCTTTGGGGTTTCTGAGGATATTGGCTATTTTTTGGTTGGTGCAAAAGGCTGTTTTGATATTGTGTTTATGGAGGATTTTGCTAATTTTATCTGTAGTGCCCTTGATATAAGGAAGGAGGGCCATGCCATTGTTTTCTTCTGTGTCTTGGTTTTTGGGGGGTGTTTCTTTTTGGATTAGCTTCGTAACCCTGTTTTGCTGGTATCCGTTGGCGATTAACACATTTGAAAGATTCTGTAACTCAGTTGTCAAGTGGTCTTTGTCAGCCAGGCGTTTGGTTCTGGAGATGAGAGTCTTGGCTACGGAGTTTATTTGTGCAGGGTGGTGGTGTGATTGTGCATGTAAGTAGCGGTTGGTGTGTGTTTTTTTCCGGTAGATAGTGTGTTCTAGGGAGCCATCAGGTTTTTTGTAGATTAGGACGTCAAGGAAGGGAAGTTGGTTGTTGGCTTCTATTTCCATAGTGAATTGTATTTTGGGGTGTAGGCTGTTGAGATGTGTGAGGAAGCTATCTAGTTTTTTCTTCCCGTGTGGCCAAATTACAAAGGTGTCGTCAACATACCTGAGCCAAAGTTTGGGTTTGTGTTCTGACTTGTCTAAAGCATTGGTTTCAAAGTGTTCCATGTACAGATTTGCGATGACCGGTGAGAGGGGTGATCCCATAGGTGCTCCTTCTATCTGTTTGTATCTTTGTCCATTGTGGATGAAGTACGTGTTGGTTAGGCAGTGGTTGGTCAGGTCCAGGATGTATTCGGGGGGATTGTATTTGTTTTGAATGGCTGTCAAGGCTTCATTAATGGGCACTTGTGTGAAGAGAGATACAACATCGAAGTTGTATCTCTCTTCACACAAGTGCCCATTAATGAAGCCTTGACAGCCATTCAAAACAAATACAATCCCCCCGAATACATCCTGGACCTGACCAACCACTGCCTAACCAACACGTACTTCATCCACAATGGACAAAGATACAAACAGATAGAAGGAGCACCTATGGGATCACCCCTCTCACCGGTCATCGCAAATCTGTACATGGAACACTTTGAAACCAATGCTTTAGACAAGTCAGAACACAAACCCAAACTTTGGCTCAGGTATGTTGACGACACCTTTGTAATTTGGCCACACGGGAAGAAAAAACTAGATAGCTTCCTCACACATCTCAACAGCCTACACCCCAAAATACAATTCACTATGGAAATAGAAGCCAACAACCAACTTCCCTTCCTTGACGTCCTAATCTACAAAAAACCTGATGGCTCCCTAGGACACACTATCTACCGGAAAAAAACACACACCAACCGCTACTTACATGCACAATCACACCACCACCCTGCACAAATAAACTCCGTAGCCAAGACTCTCATCTCCAGAACCAAACGCCTGGCTGACAAAGACCACTTGACAACTGAGTTACAGAATCTTTCAAATGTGTTAATCGCCAACGGATACCAGCAAAACAGGGTTACGAAGCTAATCCAAAAAGAAACACCCCCCAAAAACCAAGACACAGAAGAAAACAATGGCATGGCCCTCCTTCCTTATATCAAGGGCACTACAGATAAAATTAGCAAAATCCTCCATAAACACAATATCAAAACAGCCTTTTGCACCAACCAAAAAATAGCCAATATCCTCAGAAACCCCAAAGATAAAATCCAGTTAGAAAACCAAGGGGTCTATGAAATACCCTGCAAAGTCTGCCCAGCCACGTACATTGGACAAACAAACAGACGAATAAATGCACGTATCGCAGAACACAAGAATGCCGTCAAAAAAGAAGAAAAAACTTCCTCTCTTTACCAACACATGAAAGAAACAGGACACGAAATTAATTTTTCAGATTCCAAATTGCTCTTTAACATGGAACACCACCACAAGAGAATAATCATGGAAGCCATCGAGATAGAGAAACACCCTCACAACATGAACAAGCGTGACGATACGTCCCGCCTGCCAGACATCTGGAAAATAGCCCTCCCCACAAAAACCGACACCAGAACCAGAGGCACACAGAACGCCATCTCCAATCAACCACACCAGACCCAAACCCAGACCCTCTCCACAGATAAATTACAGACACCATCCAGTAGCCAAACCATAGTGGCACCTCCGGATGCTGCACCCCCCTGCAATCCCTACACAGATCTGGCTGGCACAGGGCACAAAACCACAGCTCGCCCCTATACACGAAGCCAAGCCAGAGCACAACTAAGTGCAGTACAGCCATCTTCTCAGAAAAAACTCTTCACTAGCTCAAGAGGTCAAGACACGAAAGCTTTAGCAACTAATCCACACCTAATGACCCTCCTAAGTGGTACTCAGAATATCACTCAAGAAATCACTCAAGATATCCCTCAAGTAATTAATGAACAAAAGAAGAAAAGACACACTAACCTGGGAACTTCCTCTCTGCCCAGAACGTTGGAGGCTATACACCACACCCCCTCAACAGTATTTATAGGAACTCAAACACTGAGATCCTGCTCTGTTCCAGTAACAAGAAGCCGAAAGCACCAGCCTGAAGATGACGAGTGAGACCTCGTCGAAACGTCGCCTAGACACCCCAACTCTTACACGGGAAGACACCCGAAGACACCAAAACCTGCATATATATATATATATATATATATATATATATATATATATATATATATATATATTCCCATTCCCTGCACGGGTATGCTTAAATTTGAGGGCTTTATAATGCACCAGGCCTAGGCAGGTTATGGCTATTGAGGTGCCACAGCCCATTGTGACCTGCTGGGTGTTTGAGTGACAATCTCTTGCTCCATCTAACACTCCCAGGCAAATAGGAAAGAAAATGAGGTTTACTGAAACTTTGGTGGGTGACCAGCCATGGCTGCCAGCTGTCATTCAGCAGCTTAGTAGCTCATGTTGTCCAGGCCTGGTGTAAACAGACATTGACTGACTTGCCACACCTCCCTCCACTCTTACTAGCACAATGGCAGTGACAAATGTCTGTGCCACCTTTCAGTGACAAGAGTGAATAATAATAATAATAATTTTTTAAAAATATTATTTATACCCCACCCATTTGGCTGGGTTTCCCCAGCCACTCTAGGTGGCTTCCAGCAAAATATTAAAATACAATAATTCATCAAATATTAAAAACTTCCCTAAACAGGGCTGCCTTCAGATGTCTTCTAAAAGTCAGATAGTTGTTTATTTCTTTGACATCTGGTGGACGGGAATTCCACAGGGCAGGCACCACAACTGAAAAGGCCCTCTGCCTGGTTCCCTATAACTTCGCTTCTCGCATGAGAGAACCACCAGAAGGCCCTCGGCACTGGACTTCAGTGTCCCGGCAGAACAATGGGGATGGAGACGCTCCTTCAGGTCTACTGAAAAGGTACGTGGCATTTGGAATTAACAGTGGACAAGATTTCAATATGTAGGATACATAGTGCAAAGAAAGTGGGCAGAGATATTATTATTATTATTATTATTATTATTATTATTATTATTATTATTATTATCCCTCTCTCCCAGGACCAAGGAAATTGGAAGATTCGGGACAGATAAGGTGAAGGACGTCTTCATGCAACTCATCGTTAAACTATGGTATTTGCTGCCATAAGGTGTGGCAATGGCCACCAACTTAGGTAGACAAATTCATGGAGGATAAGGCTGTCAATGTCAACTAGCCATGATGGCTGTGTGCAGGGACTCCAACTATAGGGGACTCTTCTGGGTGCCCGAGGACCCACAATAATTTTGTTGTGGGTGTTCAGCACCCACACCGCAGGAACCCCAACACAATGTCTGGTGCCTCAAGGGGTGTGTGGGGTATGTGTGAGGTCACCCAAAACCTGGGACCGAAGTCAACTCCTCTGGCTGTGTGCTACCTTCACACTGCAACTTGGTCATTTCCACAGAATGGAAGATGGTAGGTGTCACGGTCCAGTCTACGGGTGACTGAAGTCCCTGCTGAGGACATTGGGACCGGGGGCAAGATCATAGAATCATAGAGTTGGAAGAGACCACAAGGGCCATCGAGTCCAACCCCCTGCCAAGCAGGAAACACCATCAGAGCACTCCTGACATATGGTTGTCAAGCCTCTGCTTAAAGACCTCCAAAGAAGGAGACTCCACCACACTCCTTGGCAGCAAATTCCACTGTCGAACAGCTCTCACTGTCAGGAAGTTCTTCCTAATGTTTAGGTGGAATCTTCTTTCTTATAGTTTGGATCCATTGCTCCGTGTCCACTTCTCTGGAGCAGCAGAAAACAACCTTTCTCCCTCCTCTATAGGACATCCTTTTATATATTTGAACATGGCTATCATATCACCCCTTAACCTCCTCTTCTCCAGGCTAAACATGCCCAGCTCCCTTAGCCGTTCCTCATAAGGCATCGTTTCCAGGCTTTTGACCATTTTGGTTGCCCTCCTCTGGACACGTTCCAGTTTGTCAGTGTCCTTCTTGAACTGTGGTGCCCAGAAGATGGGGGTGGGGGTGGGAGCAGGAATGAAAAGTCCAGAAGCCAGGGGTCCAATGGTTTTCTTGAACTGTGGTGCCCAGAAGATGGGGGTAGGGGTGGGAGCAGGAATGAAAAGTCCAGAAGCCAGGGGTCCAATGGTCAGTAAACAGGGAGTCACGACATCAAGGGTCCAAGGGTCGAGAAGCAAGGAGTCAAGGAGCTGAGGTCCAAGGATCAGGAAACAAGGAGCCAAACGCAGCAAGGCAGGAAACATGTTGCTGTGGCAAAGAGCCGAAGGGAAATGCTGACCTTATATCCCTTCCCGGCTCTTGCCACCAGGTGCAGTGAGTTACCAAGCGGCCTCACCTGTGCGGCAGTGCTTTGCCTCTCTAGAACAAACTTAGGAAGGCCTCAGTCCTGCGAAGCCCTACTGGTCACAGGGTCTGGCTCCTGCATGCACTCCTGACAGTAGTATCCTCAAGGGTGTGCTCTACGAGGAGTTGGCTTCAGGCACCAGGCCCATTGGTGGACCAACTTTGTGTTCTAAAGATGTCTGCAAGATGAAGCCTGGCAGCATCAACCCCACAGTGTGGGAATCCCATGCACAGTGCCTGGAGACTGACTGCTGGGAGGAGAGTGAAGAAATGTCATGGTGCAACTGCACCAACACAACTGGGAGCCTTCATCTGCCCCAGCTGCAACGAAACATGATGCTTCTGTGTTGGTCTCTGGAGCCACAACCTTCCAGCAATTTGACTTCATCCCCAAAGGTGCAGTCGTCCATGGTCTCCCGAGACAGATGGATGCCGCCAACAACAACTACCTCCGGAGGTGATATGCCTGGACCTACCAGCAGTTGAGAGCACAAAGGCAGGGAGTGATGTTCTACTCATGACTTGCTTGCAAGTTCACCATAGACATTGGCTTGGTGACTGTGAGAGCAGCATGCTAGACCAGGTGGGCCTTTTGGTTCTATAAAGCAAAACTTGCCTTAGTTCCAAAGGGCTGGAAGAAGAGAAGAAGAAGAGTTTGGATTTGATATCCCGCTTTATCACTACCCTAAGGAGCCTCAAAGCGGCTAGCATTCTCCTTTTCCTTCCTCCCCCACAACAAACACTCTGTGAGGTGAGTGGGGCTGAGAGACTTCAGAGAAGTGTGACTAGCCCAAGGTCACCCAGCAGCTGCATGTGGAGGAGCAGGGAAGCGAACCCGGTTCACCGGATTACGAGTCTACCATTCTTAACCACTACACCACACTGGCTCTGGACTGTGCGACACATCTCCCTTGAGCCAGCCCATCATGTGGGGGGCAATGAGTGAGTCCCTGCCCTCCCCACCTATCAAGGACACCTGCTACACTTCCTTCCACCGTCCCCACAGGGAAGGAACTTAGCACAAATTTCCAACTTCAAACTCTATTTGAAGGGACCATTTATGAGAAGGGCTGCCCCTTTTCCTTTATAGATTTATAAATAAAGAACCTAAGAAGGAAGATCATGAGCTTTGAAGTTGCCACCTTTGAAGTTGCAAAAAATAATAATATGGAAATCAGAAGAAGTACCAACATTGAAATGATTGAATTAGCAAAAATGATGGCAACAATTAGAATGCAATCTAATCAAAATCTCAAACAGGAATGGAAATGTGTAGAAGAATACATGGCCAAAAGATGCTCCAACAAGAATTTATTGATATGTATAGACTGATTTCACAAAGTTAAGGTAAGCTAAATTAAGCTAAGCAGAAATGTAAGATTGAATGTTTAATTATTAAGATACAAAATTACAATCTCAATGATAAAGTTACAAAATAATAACAAGGAAGTCACGCGCGGGTGGATGGAAGACACAGGGTGAGAAATAAGAAATACATAAATGTTGGTACAAAATGAAATGTGAAAATGTGAATTTACGAATATAATGTATATGTGTCATTATGTAAAGATTTCATATATGTCTTGCAACATTATAAGTAAATAAATAAATAAATAGGAAAAAAAAGTTTTTTTAAAAAAAGTTACCACCTGGGCAGTAGGCTTGGCATCGACATAGACTGAGCACATGCAAAATTGACATGGAATGAAAGCCGAAAACTGCCCTGCCAGGCATTTTCTTTTACTGATCCCCCACCCCACCCCAAAAATTGGGGTCTCAGGCTAAAAGAAGGCAAACCGCAGGGCTAGAGAAGCCAGTGTTTGCAGCGGAGAATCTTTGAGAGAGGCACAGGAAGGGTTAAGCACCCTTTCTTCCCACTTGCCACTTCTTTTCGTGTCCCCACCCATAGGGATCAGGGAGAAACTTGATCAAGTTTGCATTTAATGGCAAACCTACCAAATATGTACTTCCTGAAAGAATACTTGGCCTGACATGCAGCAGTTGCTTGAAATTCCCCTGCTGAGAATTTTGAAATGTGGTTCTCCAACCAGGTAAGGTGTACAATAATAAATACAGCTGGGTAAAGTGATCCTTGAAATTGGTCTTTTAATGAAAATGACATGTAAATATTCACTACATATAGAGAAATGGCTCTGGAAAAAATGTGGGCATGAGGGCAAAGTTGCATAGGAGAAATTCGCTTCGAAGTTCAAATGAATTTTCATGATGACTTTAAAAATTAAAGTCACAAACCAATGCGGAAAAGTGGAGAACTGAACTTGAGAATGGAACAATTAAAAAATGAGGAAAACCAAAATTTCCCCATCTTCTCCCTCTTCCATCACCCACCAACCTTCTCATTACTTCAGCAAACCCAACCTTGGGAGCACACATCTTCTAAAAGCATAGTTTCCTTCTGAAACCTTATTTTCACGGTTTCTTAGTTTTGTTTATAAAGGCCAGAGCTGTAAATGTGTTGCAGAGAGTCTGGGGCCAGGCCAAAAACTTTGGAAAGCCGCCAAACTCGGAGAGCTCCTCATTAGCAACACTTTGGTGAAGGAACGAAGTTTCATAAAGGAAGCCAAACGGCTTGGAGGTGGGGAGAGAGAGAGAGAGAGAGAGAGAAACATGTTGAAAGTGACTCAGCTGCTGACAAATTGCATTGATGAGCTCTTGTATACAGCAGGGGATGAAAGAATTAACAAGCTTTGCTCTTCACAGTTCCTGGCTCTGCAGTGCCCTTGAATTAGTCTCGAGATACACCCCCAGTCAGGGAGCTGATGCTGGCATTACACCAGGTATGTGCTGGTAGGCACACTATGGCTTTGCCTCACCGCTGTTGGGGCTGCTCTGATGGCCAGGAGTCCAAAATAGGATTATGTTGCAGGTGTGACTAGGAAGGAGCAGAGAGATGCCAAATCTTGTGCAGCCAGGCAATACTCCTATGGTCTAAACCACAGCCTCTTGGGCTTGCCGATTGGAAGGTTGGCGATTCGAATCCTCATGATGGAGTGAGCTCCCGTTGCTCTGTCCCAGCTCTTGCCAATCTAGCAGTTCAAAAGCATGTTCAAAAGCAAGTAGATAAATAGGTACTGCTGCGGCAGGAAGGTAAACGGCGTTTCCGTGTGCTCTGGTTTCCATCACAGTGTTTCATTGTGCCAGAAGTGGTTTAGTCATGCTGGCCACATGACCCGGAATTGTCTGTGGACAAACGCCGGCTCCCTCGGCCTGAAAGTGAGATGAGCACCGCAACCTCATAGTCACCTTTGACTGCATTTGACCGGTCCTTTACCTTTTGTTGTTGTTGTTTAGTTGTTTAGTCGTGTCCGACTCTTCGTGACCCCATGGACCAGAGCACGCCAGGCACTCCTGTCTTCCACTGCCTCCCACAGTTTAGTCAAACTCATGCTGCTAGCTACGAGAACACTATCCAACCATCTCACCCTCTGTCGTCCCCTTCTCCTTGTGCCTTCCATCTTTCCCAACATTATGGTCTTTTCCAGGGAGTCTTCTCTTCTCATGAGGTGGCCGAAGTATTGGAGTCTCACCTTCAGGATCTGTCCTTCCAGTGAGCACTCAGAGCTGATTTCCTTAAGAATAGATAGGTTTACCTTACCTTTACTCCCTATTTGTTTGTTTGTTTGAGCCAGTGTGGTGTAGTGGTTAAGAGCAGTGGACTTGTAACCTGGTGAACCAGGTTCGCTTCCCTGCTCCTCCACATGCAGCTGCTGGGTGACCTTGGCCTAGTCACACTTCTCTGAAGTCTCTCAGCCCCACTCACCTCACAGAGTGTTTGTTGTGGGGGAGGAAGGGAAAGGAGAATGCTAGCCGCTTTGAGACTCCTTTGAGTAGTGATCCAAATCCAAACTCTTATTGTTTCAATCCCTGCCTCTCAGCCCAATCTACCTCACAGAGTTGCTGTGAGGATTAAATGAGGGAGAGGAGAACCATTTATGTCACTTCACGCTCCTTGGAGAAGTGAAACACAAATGTAGTGAAATAAATAACTGACAAATTAAACAGATAGCGTAATGAAAATGAAGGAAGGAAAGTTAGCTTTCAGCAATTTCATAAATCCTGCAATTTTAGGGATCTGCACACATCTATGTTTGACCATTTAGAAGGTAACTGGTATGGATTAGTCAACTGGTCTTTGGAGTAGTAGATGTCCCATCTAGGTACACAGAAATTGACTGCATGATTGAGCCCTTTATTTCAGGCACAGGCAAACTCCAGCCCTCCAGATGTTTGGGACTCCAATTCCCATCTTCCCTAGCTAACAGGACCAGTGGTCAGGGATGATGGGAATTGTAGTCCCAAACATCTGGAGGGCTGGAGTTTGCCTATGCCTGCTTTATTTCTCCCCTTTTATGGTGTTTCGTTTTCACTGTCCCCTCTAGGTGGCAGTGTATTTTCAGTATATACATCAGATGTTCAGAAGAAGTGTGGTTACCATATTGATGCTAGGTTAGCACCAAATGAATCCCAAAGTTTTGACCTTTGGGTCAAAACTAGCAATTTCAATGTGGTAGAAACTTCCCCCACACAAATGCTCCAGGAAGGTAGTAGTCTGTACATCACTGGTTGCTGCCTGCCAGGCCTCCGTCTAGCGCTCCAACCAGTTCCAGCTGCCACCATGGCCTCTATACCACTTGATTCAGTTTTCCTGCCCCATGGGAGGAGAAAACCAATCACTCTGAGTCACAGGAGGGGAGGGTGCTCTTGTGTTTATGCCCCACTTTCAGGTTTCCTACAGGCAACTAGATGACCAATGTGAGAACAAGATGCTTGACCAAGTGGGCCATTGGCCTGATCCAGCGGACTCTTACTATGTTCTCATGAAACCCAAAGCCTGGGTTTTTTCCACACTCTTTGTCCCTACAAACTCTAGTTCTTATCTGTTCTCTCCCTCTCTTTCCAATTGGCTGACAAGGGAGGAAGGTAAAGGTGTAAAAAACAGGTGGCGCTGTGGTGTAAACCACTGAGCCTCTTGGGCTTGCCAATCGGAAGGTTGGTGGTATGAATCCCCACGACAGGGTGAGCTCCCGTTGCTCTGTCCCAGCTCCTGCCAACCTAGCAGTTTGAAAGCACACCAGTGCAAGCAGATAAATAGGTACTGCTGCGGCGGGAAGGCAAACGGCGTATTTAAATATACCTTTCTGAAGAAACCAGAGGCCTTTCTCCTGGGCATGGTCGGCCAAATGGTGCTAAAGAAGGACAGAACTTTCTTTATGTATGCCACAACAGCAGCAAGAATACTTATTGCAAAGTATTGGAAGACGCAAGATCTACCCACCATGGAAGAATGGCAGATGAAGGTGATGGACTACATGGAACTGGCGGAAATGACTGGCAGAATCCGAGACCAGGGAGAAGAGTCGGTGGAAAAAGATTGGAAGAAATTTAAAGACTATTTACAGAAATATTGTAAAATTAATGAATGTTAGAATGATGTTAGAATGAAGTTAAGTGGTTTAAGCAGTAATGCTGTAAAGGTGTATGAAAAATGGATTATTAACAGGTGAGAACTCAAAGTTATATTATATTAAGTTAAAGGATTAAGATAAAAGCAAAGAGGGAAAGAAATTGCTGAATCAACTAATTAAATTGGAATACAAAAAAGGGAGGTGTGAGGAGGTCAGGGAAGCAAGGATATGAATATATGACATGGAAAGATTGATGTGTTTTCTTTTTAAATGTTTTTTATCTTTTTTCTGTATTTTGTATTTTTCATTTTGTCTTGTTTTCTATTCTTTTTACTCATGTAATTTTTTTTTTCCTTTGAAAACTTAGTAAATATCATATATAACGAGAATTGATTAAGTTGGTTTTACTTCTGCTGTGCCATATGGGTCACTTTAAGAAAGAAATTTTGTATCTGTTGATTGCCAACATCTGTTACTCGAATCAAAATTGTGCTTGCCCATATAACTCCAATTTGTAAAAATTACTGCTTACAGCAGCTACTACTATGCTATAAGATCCACTGTCCTGTGATATCATATATGGTCTGTATGGTTGTTGACGGTTTCTGTATTATTTTTGCTGTAAAAATGTGTGAGATTACAATATTGTATTTATTTGCATTACCTAGAGTTTGTACTACTGATGAAGCCTAGGACGGCGAAACAAGGCTAATATTCCGGGAATCCTTGTCTTAGACTCTGTGAAAGGATTCTATGGAACTGCAACAACCTTTCGTGTGGATTGTGTATATTATTTTTTTCAAACGTACAGGCGGTTACATCTTGTGTGTTTATTGAATGTTTCACGTAGCCAGAGGTTTGTTGTTGTTTTGGATCCTCCTTGGGCTTCCCACAGAAATCTGGTTCACCACTGAGAACGGGATGCTGGACTAGAAGGAACATTGACTTGATCCAGCAGAATCATCTTACGTTCTTAAGGATGAGGAACTGTAGCCCTCCCAGTGGTGGCTGGTGGTCCCTGGTTCTGCTTTCATGGCCAAAGAGGTCATGTAGGCAGGGACAAAGGGTTGTAGTTTTCTGCACGTCCTTCTCCCTTGCGGTGTGTTGGAAGCAGCCCATAAGGCAGCAGACAATGTGGTCGCTCTCATAAAGGCAAGCACATCCCTGCTGAGAAGTAATAGGAGGCGATGCAAGACGTCCATTCAGCAGTGCTGCTCTAACAATTCTGTGATATAATAAGGAAACATCGCAAAGTGAGCAATTTGCTGCTATTGAGGTTATCATGGTGAACCGCCAAACAAATGCCACTTTAGTCAGCTTATCTTCCCTGCCGAACTAAGACAGCAAACAGTCATAACCTACAGATGCCTAGCCATGAAGCTCACTCTGTAATCTTGACCAAGTCACTGTCTCTCATCCTAACCTCTCACATGTCCCCACCAACTATGCACAGCAAGAGAACTACCATGCAATATAATCCTCTGGATAGTTACTCCAAGGTAAGTAACACTGCTTTAGATGGGGCTTACTCCCGTGCAAGCACACATACAATAGTGGCCTTCCTGTATTAATCTGTGCAATGAGACAGCCAGTTCAGCTTATTGTTACTCAGAGTAGATTCCTTAAAATTAATGCAGAAAGGTAGGTTAGGTTCATTAATTTCAATGGGTCTGCTGTGATTAAAACTTAGCTGGACCCCATCCCAAAGGAGCAATCCGATGCACAGGAAGCTGGCATAAAGCAAGCCAATGTAAATTAAGCTAACATAAATTTACATCAGATCCAAATTGCACTCAGCATGGAACTATGGGTCTAAACCTGGCAGAGCCTCAGGCAAGTATGGCCCAGACAACTGAGTGAGCTGGAATGAGCAAGTTACACCTTTGGCCGAGTAGACACTGGGAACTTAATGTGACAGGCACAAGGGCACTTTTCCCTCTCATACCGTTGGGCCCACTCTCACTTACGGTAGATAAAATTGCCCCTACCTCACTGAACAACCCTTTACCCAAAGGTTTCTTTTCCTTTCCTCTAAAAATTCTAGCCCAGAGTATCCTGCAGGGAACCTTTGTGAGGGGATAACTAGGAAGCTGGAGTCTCAGACAGGTTTTCTTTAAATAAACAATGAAGATTTATTTGAGGCAAGATAGCTTATAACACAAATGGATTAAACTTAGGTTACTTCAGGAATACAGTGCAATTTCACTTTAATTCGTCCTCTGTTGTTTTTGTGTTATAGGTTTGGTTCCTTTATACGGCGATACTTTCATTTATCCATCCACTTTAACAATCCTGCTCCTGAGGTACTTTAAGTAATAGACCAAAGGGCTCTCCACACCCCCTCCTTTCACTGGGTCTGGATGTTTCTTCTTGTCCTTAGAAGAATCTCTCCTCTCCAGACTAGATTTGAGTCCCAAGTAGGCTGTTCCTTTCCAGCTCCTCCTTCTACTGGCTAAACCTCTGCCTCCTATTAAAATTCCGGTCTATTCCTCCTACATGACACCATACTCTGTCCTTCACAATACGCTCTGAGCAGAAGTTGTTTTTCCAGAACCAACTCTTTCTCCCATTCACTCTTTATACCTCATCCTGATTCCTATCCTGTCTCCCAACCTCTCCAACCTCAATTCTAACCATCTCAACTCCCACAACTCCCTTAACAACCTCTATCTTCAAAACCTCTCCTTTCAAACTTTCCCTCCTAGAACCAAGGCCAATCAGAGGCTGCTGTTCGATAGCAACTGGTCCAGCAAAACCAACTTTTTCGTCACACTTAACTCTGGTTGAGAGCTGGAGATCCATGGCGTCCTAGACCATGTATCTCGGCCAATCTTCCCATAGCATTGCCCCCTTAGTAACTTGATGCAAATTCATCCATTGCAATGAAGGCCAGCTTCCAAATAAACAGCCATTCATTTCAGTAATCTTAGCAGTATAACATTATGCATTCATTACAAGCTAGACACCATCAATCACAATAATAATAATAATAATAATAATAATAATAATAATAATAATAATAATAATAATAATAATAATTTATTATTTATACCCCGCCCATCTGGCTGGGCTTCCCCAGCCACTCTGGGTGGCTTCCAAAAGAATATTAAAATACTATAATACATCAAACATTAAAAGCTTCCCGAAACAGGGCTGCCTTCAGATGTCTTCTAAAAGCCTGGTAGTTGTTGTTCTCTTTGATATCTGGTGGGAGGGTGTTCCACAGGGAAGGCGCCACTACCGAGAAGGCCCTCTGCCTGGTTCCCTGTAACTTGGCTTCTCGCAGTGAGGGAACTGCCAGAAGGCCCTCGGAGCTGGACCTCAGTGTCCGGGTAGAAAGATGGGGGTGGAGACACTCCTTCAGATATACTGGACCAAGACCGTTTAGGGCTTTAAAGGTCAGCACCAACACTTTGAATTGTGCTCGGAAACGTACTGGGAGCCAATGTAGGTCTTTCAAGACCGGTGTTATGTGGTCTCTGCGGCCGCTCCCAGTCACCAGTCTAACTGCTGCATTCTGGATGAATTGCAGTTTCCGGGTCACCTTCAAAGGTAGCCCCACGTAGAGCGCATTGCAGTAATCCAAGCAGGAGATAACCAGAGCATGCACCACTCTGGTGAGACAGTCCGCAGGCAGATAGGGTCTCAGCCTGCATACCAGATGGAGCTGGTAGACAGCTGCCCTGGACACAGAATTGACCTGCGTCTCCATGGACAGCTGTGAGTCCAAAATGACTCCCAGGCTGTGCACCTGGTCCTTCAGGGGCACAGTTACCCCATTCAGGACCAGGGAATCCTCCACACTTGCCCGCCTCCTGTCCCCCAAAAACAGTACTTCTGTCTTGTCCCAACACAACGCTGACTGATACTTTTTTATCAATTATTTAAATACATACTGTGGAGTCATAGGTATTGCGATGTCTGCTCAGAGTTTGGCAGCTTCACGGGATTGCTAAAAGACATGCTTATTTCATTGTCCATTTGTCTCCATTTTGCTTCAGGATGGGAGGTTATAACTGGGATATAAACTCAGGGAACATAATAATCTCCATGGGATCCAGAGGGTGGCAACATGAGAACGGGCCTTTTCTGTGGTGGCTCCCAATTTGTGGAATGCTCTCCTCAGGGAGGTTTGCCTGGTGCCTTCATTACACATTTTAAGGCATCAGGTGAAAATGTTCCTCTTCAAGCAGGCCTTTTCCTGATTAATATTCTACAGTGATATTTTAGCTGTAAACAAAACAAGTTATTGTTTAGCTGTTTTGTTTTACTTACCTCAGGTTACAGACGCTTTAGGTTACAGATGCTTCAGGTTACAGACTCCTCTAACCCAGAAATAGTACCTCAGGTTAAGAACTATGCTTCAGGATGAGAACAGAAATCGTGCTCCGGCGGTGCGGTGGCCGCAAGAGGCCTCATTGGCTAAAGTGGTATCTCAGCTTAAGAACAGTTTCAGGTTAAGAATGGACCTCCAGAACGAATTAAGTTCTTAACCCGCGGTACCACTGTATTTACTTGTTTTTATTCTGTATTTTATTCTGTGAACCTCCCTGAGAGCTTATGGTGAAGGGCAGTATATAAATTTAAATAAATTAAATCTTTTAAGGGAATATACTATGGTGATTGCTATTAACTGGTGTTAGGATGTTAGTCTTCTATAAAATTGTGTACATGCTTTTCACTCACACATAGTTTGGATTTTCTTTTTTATTTATAAAAGACTCCAATGATTTTAAACTGAAAATAAGACATGTATATGAAACAATAGACTTGAGTGGACATGTTGTCTATTTTCTTTCTTCCATTTTGCCAAGCAATTCCTGTTAAATACTTCTATAGCAACCAGCTTCAAATATGATTACTCCTACATAAAGATTTAAAATGAAATCCTGAATGTCTTTTTTAAAAATATATATATATATTGTTTTATATATATATATATATAGTCATAAGATTACAAGGTGGGATCTAGACACATATGAAAAATGCTGTGAAAATGCTTTTTTAAAAAACGTTTTGAAAAATATATTGAATTTGCCATAGCTTACCATTG
The DNA here is from genome assembly GCF_964188305.1 of Podarcis bocagei. Lineage (NCBI taxonomy): Eukaryota > Metazoa > Chordata > Lepidosauria > Squamata > Lacertidae > Podarcis > Podarcis bocagei. Next base: position 81,711,090 of record NC_138133.1, on the reverse strand, counting down.
CCATCTAGAGTCACATTTGTATAATGCACTTTGTTGTTGTTTAGTCGTGTCCGACTCTTCGTGACTCCATGGACCAGAGCACGCCAGGCACTCCTGTATTCCACTGCCTCCCGCAGTTTGGTCAAACTCATGCTGGTAGCTTCGAGAACACTGTCCAACCATCTCGTCCTCTGACGTCCCCTTCTCCTTGTGCCCTCAATCTTTCCCAACATCAGGATCTTTTCCAGGGAGTCTTCTCTTCTCATGAGGTGGCCAAAGTATTGGAGCCTCAGCTTCAGGATCTGTCCTTCCAGTGATTACGCAGGGCTGATTTCCTTCAGAATGGATAGGTTTGATCTTCTTGTAGTCCATGGGACTCTCAAGAGTCTCCTCCAGCACCATAATTCAAAAGCATCAATTCTTCGGGAATCGGCCTTCTTTATGGTCCAGCTCTCACTTCCATACATCACTACTGGGAAATGCACTTTACAGCACACTTAAAACGTTTTATTTGCAGCTGTATAGCTAAGTCCCAAGTCTGTTATCACAGCAGGTCTTTTCCACCCTCTCCTCACTAGAGAATCCTCACCCCCAAAAAAACCTCTTCTGAGGATTAGTGGGCCTTCAGGAAAGGTCTGGGTTGTGCTGTGGGAAGCTGCAAAAATCAGGCAAAAAGATATTTTGGAAGTAGAACAACATTCATGTGGAGCGGGGGTTGAAATCATGATTTGCCGTTTGAAAACATGTTTTGGTCTAATGTCTGACTGCAGCTATTCCCCCAGAATATTCCACACTGAAAATCTCAGTTAAAGCAAATGCATAATTACAGATGATGGACTTGTACCTGGAGGAAAGGAATGCAAAACTTTCATGCTTCTCTCAAACCTAAAGACACACACACTTTCCATAAACCTATGGTTGGCCACTCTAAGAATAGGTTGTTTTGGTCTTTTGGTCTGATCTAGCAGCCAGGCTCTTTTTACGACATCCTTTTCCCCAAATGGGATTAAAGACATAGATGGAGACTTGTGATGAGTTTTTCATTTGGCTTGGCTTTTGGAGGCTAGTCAGGGAAAAGTTATCATGAAGCCTTGATGCCCTGCTCTTCTTTGTTTTTCCTTTGCTGTGGCCACATGTTTGTGTGGCCCTGGTAGCATCTAATGGCACGTAGGTTCTTATCCCACTTCTCAAACCATGTCAGGCTATTTCAGAGAAGAGGTCAGGCCAAAATGGCTATTTAGTAGAGGAACGATTTTATTGTAAAATAACAGTCTCTAGAACAACAGCATGACTCACTGCCTCAGTTGCACACAGAGCCACCAACAGTTGAAATAACAATAATAATATTTAGTAATAATTTTGTTATTGATACCCTTCCCATCTGGCTGGGTTGCCCCAGCCACTCTGGGCAACTTCCAACACATATAAAAACATAATAAAATGTCAAACATTTATAACTTCCCGATATAGTGTAACAGTTAACTCTGTATCACACATGACATTTCTGTCTGCTGCTACCAGAAATGTTCCTTTTTATCCAGAATGAAAGCAGTAAGCAGAAAGCTATTCTCTCCTGTCCTTACATTGACTTGGCAGGGAGGGCATTTTGGAGAGGGAAAATGGCACCCAACAGCAACAAGAAGGATGGAGACTGCTACTAGTAAGGTAAAGGTACCCCTGACCATTAGGTCCAGTCGTGGCTGACTCTGGGGTTGCGGTGCTCATCTCGCTTTACTGGCCGAGGGAGCCGGCGTACAGCTTCCGGGTCATGTGGCCAGCAGGACTAAGCCACTTCTGGCGAACCAGAGCAGTGCACGGAAACGCCATTTACCTTCCCACCAGAGCGGTACCTATTTATATACTTGCACTTTGATGTGCTTTCAAACTGCTAGGTTGGCAGGAGCAGGGACTGAACAACGGGAGCTCACCCTTTCGCGGGGATTCAAACTGCCGACCTTCTGATCGGCAAGTCCTAAGCTCTGTGGTTTAACCCACAGCACCACCTGCATCCCTACTAGTAAGGGGGAGAGACATTTGACCCCTCTTCACATCCTCTCACCCTTGCCACCCACCCCCTTGCAAAAGGTTCAAGGAGTCATTTTGGCTCAGTTCTGCTGGAAGCACCTCTATTCTTACACAAAGAACCATTCCTTGATCTGCTCCCCCAATGCCCACAGCTGATAGACTGTTTTCTCTCTCTTCTGCTGCTATATGCTATATTCCTTTATTTTGCAACAGCCTGTCCTGCACTAGATTCTGAAGCAGGTGTGTTAGTAAACTGATAATAACAGTTTCCTTTATTTATGTATTGAAAGGAACAAAACAAAGCCAAACAAAACAGAAGGCCTAAAATAAGGATGTTCAGACTTACGATGGATCAGCTCATAAACACCGCAGAGATGTCGGAGCTCAGAATGCATTCTGCAATGCTTAGCATTCTGAGAAGCAATTACACGGGGCTTGGGAGAGAGGCAATTGGCTGGCATTTTGAGTTCAGAAGAGAAGCAAGAAGGAATTAAACCAGGCGCAGCCTGGATTTGGCCAGCTACTTAGAAGCCAAAAGGGCTCTGCGCTAGAGAAATGTAATTGTTTTATGTGATCACTTATCACAGTGCTAAGGGCTGCCCAACATGGGAAATGTCAGAGGCTGTGCTCTACATGGTGTCTTCATGCTCATGCAGGAACGTTTGCAAGCATGCACTCAAGACACAAACTATGTTAAGTTGTGGGTGAACATATCAGACGGCACAGCGATTCTTCAGTCCGCTCTTGTTTATTCACAGGCCAGAACAGAACTGAACTGAAGGCTTCAGCCAACCTGCTTATATAGAGCTCAACTACAAAGCAACAGTAACAACTTTCTGTAACTATCCAATCACTGAATGTCGCTTTCAGTTCCTTATTTGCATATGTGGACCTGAGTGAAAACTATCTACAGTATCCCCCTGCTGGCCCAGGGTAAGAACTTCAGTACATAACAAACTATACCTGCTCCGCAGTCAAGAGATTTAGCTGCTGGCGAGTACGTGGAGAGCAGGGTGATTTCCCGAAGTCTCATCAAGAAGCAAAATAATAATGAAGGGCAGTGGACAGGGGCAGAGGAAGGGGTGTGTGGCAGGTGTGGGCCACCCTGGGTGTCACCACTGAAGGGGTGGGTGACAAAATGCCGGGCGGCACTCACTGCAGGGCCTACAGCGCGCCCAAGCCACACATCTCTCCTGGAAGAGCCATGGTGGCTTGGGCACAAGCAGGCTCTGTGCTGCCCAAAGGGTCCACCCACTGTCTCACTCCCAGCTGTAGGGCAACTGAGTGGGAGGAGGCAGGCAGATTCTGGAGGCCCTATGGTGTGCCCTGCCCTCACCCCACCCCTATGGGCAGCTCGCCATGCCCCTGGGCGTGCCGCCCCAGACACCCAAGCGGCTTCCTCCGCCGCTGGCAGTGGATAATGGAGAGGTTCCTGAAATGCATTGAAGCTCTAGCTCAGGAGTAGGGAAGTAGATCTGGCTGGTGATCTGGATCCTTATCTTTCCCACCTCCCGTGGGCCAACTCTGACATCATTGACGGGTGCCCATCATTGGCAGGTGACGTGCTTTCCTGTGCCCTTGTGATTTGAAACCGAACCACGATGGGACCGCCTCTCCTGGTATGCCCCGCAGAGGACCTTAAGGTCCATGAATAACCATAGTTTAGAGGTCCCGGGCCCTAAGGAAGTCAGACTATCCTCCACCAGAGCCAGGGCCTTTTCAGTGATGGCTCCGACCTGGTGGAATGCTCTGTCCCATGAGACTAGGGCCCTTCAGGATTTAACCTCCTTCTGCCGGGCCTGTAAGGCAGAATTTGATTTGAATTTGAATTCAGCCTGATCTTTTATTTCCCTTCTCTTCCTTCCCCCTCCCCTTTTATGAAGATCACCTGCTCTGAGACCCCACCGCTAATTCTCCCCTGGCCTCCTCGCTGGCTCAAGTAGGACCAATTCAGCCAGCTAGCCCTGGGGATTATCTAATAGATTTTTGAATTTTATTGTTATTCATGTTTTTATACTGTATTTTATGCTGCTTTTGTAATTTAGTGTTTTAAAGTGTTTTAAATTTGTTGTTAGCCACCCTGAGCCCCGTTTTTGAACTGGGAAGGGCAAGGTATAAATAAAAATATATCATCATCATCATCATCATCATCATCATCATCATCATCATCACTGCAGGCAAAGGGACACTGCTTTGCAAACACAGAGGACCAGCAGATCGATGACACTTCCAAAGCCCTTCACCTCCTCAGGTGCAGTAGAGATTTTGTTATGGGATTGGCTGCTCAAGGGAGTTCCCCACTGGGAACTCACTAGTGGAGCTGAGGGGTCTGTCAGTGCCGATCAGCTGATGAATGGAACAGTGGTTCACTCCCTCAGCAGCAATAGAGATTTCCCAGAGGGGAACTCCCTGGGGCAGCCAGTCCCAGAGGGGCTTGCTGTCAGAGCCAATCAGCTGATGGATGCTGACAGTGAGCCCCCTCAGCTGTACTGGAGAGTTCGCAATGGGCCCACCATCATTCAAGGCAACTGTTTTTCTTTCTTTCTAGAAATATGTGGTTAAAAAGAAGAAGCCATCATTGTTTGCTACTCCACTGGGATCTTCTTTTGCTTTTGTTTCTTCCAGTGGCAAGACCTTTTGTCCGCAATATTAAAGATGAAAGCTGTGGATGTCAAGATTTGATTAAAGACCCTTCTGTGCAGCAGGAAAGGCCTCTACAGTCTCCTCAAATGAAGAAAATAAATACTACTCCATCCAGTGCCAAGTGGAAAACTTTGTCACCCTTTCATGTTTGGGGTCAATGCGAAGACATGGCTGATGGAACTGAGAAATGGAAGGAAGAATCATAAAATTTCTGCAGTCAACAAAAGGTTTATTGGGCCGCATAACAACAACTTTTACTCAGAGTAGATCAATTGAAATGAATGAGCATGACTAACATAGGTGCATTAGTTTCAATAGGTTTACTTTGTGTAAACAGGAGTTGAACATAGCCCATTGTATTTCTCTTGATTGATGGATAATGCCTAGGATGCTGTGAATATTTAGCAGGTTCAGGTGCAATTGTCATCCTTCATTGTCTTTAGCCTGCAGCCTCTCTGAGGTATCGCCCACATCTTAGGGAACATAGAAAGCTGCCTTATATGGAGTCAGACTTAGTCCATTCAGCTTAATAATGTCTACACTGCCTGGCAGCAGCTCTCCAGGCATTTTCTCCAGCCTTATCTGGAACTAGAGACTGAACATGTTGGATTTAATCAGCCTTTCACACCTCCAGCCAGCAGAGGGCAGGCTTGAGACTAACAGATAGTCAAGGAACAAATACACTTTGTGGTTTCCTGCCAATATCCACCTCTTCCTCTCTCTCATTTGCATGAAGCAGCCATGATAAACTAGCTTCGACCATGCAGGCTTAGAAACAGAAGTCATCCTTTTAAATGTGAAAGTAAAGAACTTTTTCTTTCTGGAAATGTAAAGAAAAGGAAGGAACTTTCTATTACATGTGGTGGGAATGTAAAAAAGTGAAAAATGTCTGGGAAATGATATATAATGAGATGAAAAAGATGTTGAAATATACATTTATTTAGAAACCAGAAGCATTTTTACTTGGCATTTTAGGAGATGATATTAATAGACAGGATTGTAAGTTGTTTTTATATGCAATGACGGCAGCAAGAATATTATTGGCACAAAAATGGAAGAATTAGACAAATTAATGGGAAGGGTCTGAAACCTGCGGGACCAGAGATTCTTAGAAGAATGGAGTAAATATACGAACTATTTGAAAAGTAATTGCAATGAACAGATTACGCTTAGTAGGACTGCAAGAAGTTTTGTAAGGAGGATTATTTGAAATATTGCAAGAAAGACTATGAGGAATTTTTTTAGTTAATGATAATTAAGTGTAATAGGGAAATTAAGAAATGCAGAATAAGTGATAAAGAACGAAGAATCATCAGAGGTGTTGACATAAGTCTAAAACATTGTATAAGATAAGAAGTTATGTTATATGATTGTTAGAAATGATATGTTTTTAAAAAACCATATATATAACTTTTTCTTTCTCTGCCAAGGGCATTTCTCTGTGCTAGGGAGTTTGGCAGGATACCACAAAGGGTATTTCCACCTGTTAGTCTCAAAACTGCCCTCTACTGGCTGGAGGTATCATTGCATGCAAAGCAGACACTGCTATTGAGTTACAGTCCTTCTGCTCTGCTTCTGAGACGTTGTGTGGATTGGTCCCAGAGGGAGGGCAGAGAGTGATGAAAAGGCTGCCCCACTTAAGAAGAAGAGCCCACAGAGGCCATCTTGTTCACAGGTCCACCATAAACCCAAAGCAAATCAGAGAGAACAAGTTTTCTAACAACTCGAGCTCAACTTTTGGCTGTTCTGTATCTCTATTTAAAGATTCCATAGATTACCAAGCAAAGCTAATAATATACCATAACCGCCCTTGCACATATTTTTTGCCATCAAAACATCTGCTCCCCCCCTGCTGCCACCGCCACTTTCAAAGAGTAGATTTTGCATTTCTTTTTTATCTCCGATTGGAAAATGAGATTGCCTCATGCCTCTGTCAACGGAGTTCATTTGTCTGCAATCAACAAAAGTGTGTCGGTGACTCATTCTAAAAACAGCACGCCACATTGCCATTCACTTGACATGTCCTAATCACAGGACCCACGACCAACAAAATCATCGCCGCCACCACCACCCTGATGCCTTTGAAGGAAAGACTGATGATACAGTCTCTGTATTTATAGCCCTGAGCATTTCTTAATGTATTACACCTCCCAAGCAGCTGCATGGCATAGAGAAGAGCCTATATTTTTTCCTTGTGACCTTGACCGGCCTGATCCTGGCAAGAAAGTGGTCAGGGCCTTTGGAAAAAAAAAGGAAGTCAATGTTTCTTAATGACTGCAGATGTTTCCCGAATGACCAGTTGATCTGCAGGAAAGGGGTGCAGAGATCAGTACTCATGACATGACCCTGTGTTAAGAAAAGCAACTGTGATGAGAGAAAAAGAGTGAGCTTTTATTAGCTAAACATGGAGCGAGGAGGGGACAACTGCAAGGTTGGAGGGGCTCTGGGCCACTCGCTCAGTTTTTCTCTCTCTCTTCTTATTCCTCTCAAACCTCTCCTGTTCTTCAAAACTGCCATTTTCTTTTAAGTCAGAGTGGTCCAACTCTGCTTACCAAATGGGCAGCAAGAGTACTTTGACACGAAATTAGCAGGTCACTTCTTCTTCTTCTTCTTCTTCTTCTTCTTCTTCTTCTTCTTCTTCTTCTTCTTCTTATTATTATTATTATTATTATTATTATTATTATTATTATTAAATTTTATTTATACCCTGCCCTCCTCAGCCAAGACCGGGCTCAGGGTGGCTAACACTGCATCAAATGTTGCTGAGGGACACTGAAAAAGGACTTGAGCCTAGGACTTGCCGATCAGAAGGTCAGCAGTTTGAATCCCTGCAACGGGGTGAGCTCCCATTGTTCAGTCCATGCTCCAGCTAACCTAGCAGTTTGAAAGCACATCAAAGTGCAAGTAGATAAATAGGTACCCCTCCAGCGTGACCCGGAAGCTGTACGCTGGCTCCTTCAGCCAATAAAGCAAGATGAGCACCGCAACCCCAGAGTCCGCCACGACTGGACCTAATGGTCAGGGGTCCCTTTACCTTTACCTGAGTTATTGAGCTTTTTCTAGGGGAAAAAAACAGAGTTTTTGAGCTCTTTTTGGGAAGGATTGATCTATTGTCAGAAATGCTTGTATGAAATTGCTGAACACTTCTTCCTTCCCCCACTCAGCAGCCAACACAGGGAATAAAAGCAGCAGAGGGACATAGCAGAGGGGGTGGGGCGAGTTGTGATCACTCAGGAGAAACATTGCAATCTCTTTATAGTCTCCTGCGATCAACCTGGAACACACCGGCGATCGACCTGCAGATCACGGTCAGCTGGTTGGACATTGCTGTTCTAAAGCAACCCTTATGATCTTATGCTTTTTCTATTACTGCATGGCCAGATAACCTTTATGTTTGATCCCTGATCGATAATAACTGGCCTTTCAGCATGAACAGCTAATAAATTTTGTTTTCTATCAAAGGTTTTTGTCACCAATTTATACATTTGTCTGCACATTTGGCTCACTGTGATGGGGAATTAGCAGCCTTGTTTTAATTAAAAGGAACCTAATGAGACAGTAATCAATTTATGCTGCGAGTGAGCCCTCTTGATCAATCAGAGCATTTGCTGTATATCCAATTATAACCTGATAATCTGATGGTTTAGTCAATAACCAACTCAGAGATTATTCATCAACAGCATAAATGCAGAACTTCCAGGGTCAGCCTCGGACATTGGTTCACATCCAAGCAAATGTGTGGCTAACATTTTCACTTCTACAGGAATAAGATGGGGCTGTTCCTCTCTGGGGCTTGTGGATTTTTGGTGCAAGGAGCAGGTGTAAGCTGAAAGTGACCTTCTCACAAACAGGATTGTGAAAGTCAAGCTGTGCATACACCCCCTGTGTTGCGCATCATCACACAGTCCAGCAAATGGTGCGACACCATCTCGACACCTTGAGTTGCCTAGAAGCTGAGTGCAAGGAACATATGCTTTCAAATCGGAAAATTCGTCCCCAGGGTACGGACCTGTCAAGAAGATTTCCTACTGCAAAGCCTGAAGCACTATCTCAGAGTGAAAAGTTGCATAACTACACCAAATGACCAGGTTCCAAAAAGTTAAGTTAGTTAAGAGTTAAGGTAAGTGCTAAATTGGGACGCGGGTGGCGCTGTGGGTTAAACCACAGAGCCTAGAACTTGCCGATCAGAAGGTTGGCAGTTCGAATCCCCGCAATGGGTTGAGCTCCCATTGCTCGGTCCCTGCTCCTGCCAACCTATCAGTTCAAAAGCACCTCAAAGTGCAAGTAGATAAATAGGTACCGCTCCGGTGATAACGTAAACGGCATTTCCGCGCGCTGCTCTGGTTCGCCAGAAGCGGCTTAGTCATGCTGGCCACATATCGGCCAATAAAGTGAGATGAGCGTCGCAACCCCAGAGTCGGCGACGACTGGACCTTATGGTCAGGGGTCCCTTTACCTTTTCTAAGTGTTAAATTAGATACACCTGAGCCCCTCTGAAATCAATGGCCATAAGGCCAGCCTACATGTTAGGTCGACTTCTGTGATCTTTCTCCCCCAACACACAGACACATTCCCTCTACCAAGGAAAAGTACCCAAGGATGCTTGAATATTCAGGTTCAGGCACACCCGACCCATCCCCATCACTTCAGCTATTGAGGAAAGTCCTGAACACAGGAACGTGGGAATCTGCCTTACACTGGGACTGAATGGATCTTTTATCCATTCAGCTTAGTGTTGTCTGCACTGACTGGCAGGGGCTCTACAGGGTTTCAGGCAGGGGACATTCCAAGCCCTACCTGGAGATACCAGGAACTGAGCCTTGGACAGCCTGGGAACCTGTGCAAGATTTGGGGGTCATCCACACTTCTGCATGCCCCATGCTTAGACAGCGCAGGTCCAAGAGGTTTTCCGCTTGTCCCATGATTTCTAGGCATGGGTCCAAGCGGTTCTGTCTTGCCCTACTGCTTTTCCTTTGAAAACCTGCTGTTTAGTGCCCAATCGGAGCAAAGGTCAATCTGATTGGCATTTGCTCTGATTCAGCACTAAAGATTGGGTTTTCACAGATGAAAGTCAAGGGGCAAATAGAAGTATGGATTAGCAGATTAGCAGATTAGCAGAGGTGGAACTAGCTGCGCTGGCAGGGCAAGCATTCCTGGGGGGTGCTGTGGCAAGCGTTCCAGGGGGCGAGCAGAGCAAGTCGCCCATGGGGGGTGGGTGGACCGAGCCACCCATGGCTGGCTGCTTCCTGGGTGGCAGGGGGAGCCCTGCTGCTTTGCCAGCAGCCTTCTCTCTTCCTTTTGACACCTTGGGGGAGGCTCTCCCCCCAGAAAGAGGCCCGGGAGTGGGGTGCAATGGCGCGCTGCCAAAACGAGCTGTCAAAACGAAGGGGGAAGGGGGGAAGGCCGCCAGCAAGACAGCACAGCTCCGCCCCTTCCCCCAACAGCTCGGGGGAGGCTTGGGAGCCATGGGCGGGCGGCAGACCAAATGTCACCCCCCAGTGATGACATTCAGGGTGGACTGCCCACCCACCCCTTCCTCCGCCCCTGCCCTGGAGCTCTGTGGTAACTGTGGTGTGTAGTAGCTGTCAGGGATGTCACCATCAAGCCACTCTGGGCGGCTTCCAAAAAAATATTAAAATACTGTAATACATCAAACATTAAAAGCTTCCCTAAACAGGGCTGCCTTCAGATGTCTTCTAAAAGTATGGTAATTGTTGTTCTCTTTGACACCTGGTGGGAGGGCGTTCCACAGGGAGGATGCCACTACCAAGAAGGCCATCTGCCTGGTTCCCTGTAACTTAGCTTCTTGCAGTGAGGGAACTGCCAGAAGGCCCTCGGTGCTGGACCTCAGTGTCCAGGTAGAACAATGGGGGTGGAGACGCTCTTTCAGATATACTGGGCCGAGGCCGTTTAGGGCTTTAAAGATCAGCACCAACACTTTGAATTGTGCTCGGAAACGTACTAGGAGCCAATGTAGGTCTTTCAAGACTGGTGTCTTGAAATATAGGTCTTTCAAGACTGGTGTCTTGATTAAGGATTATGAGACAAATTCATTGTGGATAGGGCTGTCCCTGGCAGGACAAGATAGGCAGACCATTGACCTGCTCCGCCAAGCTCTTCCTGTGTTCTTAAGGAATACAGGGAGCTGCCATTTACTGAGTCAGAACTTTGGTCTGTCTAGCTCATTATTGTCTACACTGACTAGAATGGCTTATCCAGGGTCTCAGACAGGGATCTCTCCTAGCCCTACCTGAAGATGCCAGTGATTGAACCCAGGACATTCTGCATGCAAAAGATGTTCTTTGCGGCCAAGCTACCAATGAAAAACAGCTTCGACCAACCCTCTGTCGGACAAAGTTCTGCCTTCAAAAACAACTGGGAACCCAGAGCTATGTTCTTTTCGGTTTGTGCATGAATTTTGTAGGTCTCTGCTGGAGATTCTATCGACGTGGTAAGTGCAAAGTCAATCCCAGCTGTGTGAGAAATGTAAGACGAGAATTGTATATAAAAGAAAGAATTGATGTGTGATATTTCCTTTATTGTTATCGATCACATCTGACCAACCGCATCTTGGAAATGCAATATTGTATGCCAGTGGTGTGGCATCAGATTCAGGCATGACTTGCGCTAAAGCCTTTTTTCAACTTGGCGCTGTGGTCTAAACCACAGAGCCTAGGGCTTGTTAATCGGAAGGTCGGCGTTTGAATCCCTGTGATGGGGTGAGCTCCCGTTGCTCAGTCCCTGCTCCTGCCAACCAAGCAGGTTGAAAGCACGTCAAAGTGCAAGTAGATAAATAGGTACCGCTCCGGCGGGAAGGTAAACGGCGTTTCCGTGCTCTGCTCTGGTTCGCCAGAAGCGGCTTAGTCATGCTGGCCACATGACCCGGAAGCTGTACGCTGGCTCCCTCGGCCAATGAAACGAGATGAGCGCCGCAAACACAGAGTCATCCGTGACTGGACCTAAAGGTCAGGGGTCCCTTTACATTTATTTATTCATACATACATACATACATACATACATACCCCACCCATCTGGCTGGGTTTCCCCAGCCACTCTGGGTGGCTTCCAGCAAAATATTAAAATACAATAATTCATCAAATATTAAAAGCTTCCCTAAACAGGGCTGCCTTCAGATGTCTTCTAAAAGTCAGATAGCTGTTTATTTCCTTGACATCTGATCGGAGGGCGCCACTACCGAGAAGGCCCTCTTCCTGGTTCCCTGTAGCTTCACATCTCACAGTGAGGGAACCGCCAGAAGGCCCTCAGAGCTGGACCTCAGTGTCCGGGTAGAATGATGGGGGTGGAGATGCTCCTTCAGGTATACTGGCTGAGGCCGTTTGAGGCTTTAAAGGTCAGCACCAACACCTTGAATTGTGCTCAGAAACGTTCTGGGAGCCAATGTAGGTCTTTCAGTACCCGTGTTATGTGGTCTCAGCGGCTATGCCCAGTCACCAGTCTAGCTGCCACATTCTAGATTAGTTGTAGTTTCTGGGTCACCTTCAAAGGTAGCCCCATATAGAACACATTGCAATAGTCCAAGTACACAATAGCGACTTAAAATGCAGAGAGGTCATTCCTGCCAGATGAATTTCAAGCCAAGTACAGATCAGAGAGGGGTCAGGAATGACTTCACCCACCGTGCACAAACCACCCCATTTTATACCCTTACCTGCCCCCCGCACAAACACATATACATATACAAGTCAATTTCTATGTCAACGTGGTCTCCATTCTGTATAGAATAGTTTTAGATTAGGGATAGTTGGAGGGCAAATGTTATGTGTTTATTCTCATGGCCAAAGGAACCCCATTTTTTATTGTTGCCATCAAGGTCTTCTGTTCAAACAAAGCAAAGTATGTGTAAGAGGTGTGTACCCAAATTATGAGGCAAATAGGGGTGACGTGGGATGAGATTTCCACATGCCCTAGGCCTAGTCAGATTGTGTCATTGACAAGGCTTCTCAGCTTCAGTCAGGGACTCCTTAAAGTCATTTTCATGCATATTTACAGCGATTGTCGCTGCATTTTTGAAAAGTGAAACCTGACTAGGGAAACACTCTGAGCTTGAGTGGGAAGAGGATAGGAAGGTGGAAGAGATCTTTCATATTGATGAGCAGGTCTAGGTTTTAACCACAGTGAGTCCCTTGGTGTTTGAATGATTTGGGGACAGGGATGGGGAAGTGAATAATAATAATAATAATAATAATAATAATAATAATAATAATAATAATAATATATTTGCTTTTCATGTGGAACCTTGATATTTTCCCCACCACCATGCAAGTCAATGAGGGCAGCTCTGCTACAGAGAAAAGGTGGCGTTCTCTCAATTCCCTGGTGGACGGCAGAAGCCCACCCTCCCACCAATAACTCTTAGGATAACAGAGTCCTTGCTGAGGGTGAGATGTATCCTACCCCTATATTTCCTGGGGAACGGTGCTTTTTCCTCCGCCAGCGTCCTCACACCATTATGATTTTGATTGTACCCACCCTGAAAATAGTATAGTCTACTCTTGGCAAGCTTCTCCTCCTCAGAAGGTGTGACCGTACCTGCAGATTGGATCCAATCCAGCAGAAAATAAACAAGATGCTTTCTTTTAAAAACCAAGGAACACATGAGTAAACTTCAAAGCTGCCCTGCATGAAAACCCCTGGATGTGTCTGTCCACCATTTGGCAGCCTTAATCCACTATTGAGGGGCTCCTGTGCCTGAAAATTTCATCCATTTCTGTAAAAGAAGAGGGAAGTGGCAGCCATTTTTAGGATTAATTGTGAACTAGGAAGAAGAAAACCTCTCCATTCTGAAGGAAATCAGCCCGGAGTGCTCACTGGAAGGACAGATCCTGAAGCTGAGGCTCCAATACTTTGGCCACCGCATGAGAAGAGAAGACTTCCTGGAAAAGACCCTGATGTTGGGAAAGATGGAGGGCACAAGGAGAAGGGGACGGCAGAGGACGAGATGGTTGGACACTGTTCTCGAGCCTACCAGCAAGAGTTTGACCAAACTGCGGGAGGCAGTGGAAGACAGGAGTGCCTGGTGTGCTCTGATCCATGGGGTCATGAAGAGTTGGACACAACTAGACGACTAAACAACAACAAAAACAACAACAGGAAGAAGAAAAGGAATGAGAGGAATCACTTTTAGAACAAATATCGTCCTGTGCCTAGAAAGCACATTTCTGGGTGGATTTCTGCTCGTCTCCTCCTTGCCCAGGGAAAACCCACTCTTTAGTTCTAAACTGGATCAAATAGCAATCTGCAAAAAACCCAATTACCATTTGCTGCAATTGAGCACTAAAGATTCATTTTCCCCCGAGTGGAAGCAGTGGGACAAGAGGAACTGTGGATAACCCCTAACTTGCCATGTCTCACTCTGATTTGTGATGCCTTCAGGAAGAGAGAGGTCAACCCATGGTGTCAATAGAACAGTCACCTGGAGGTTCTGACACACTGGGAAGCAACTTCTTTTCTTTCTTTCCAAAGAGAGCAGCAACTGCCACCCCTTTTGCAACGCCCAGAGCCTGCATGAGTCGATTGAGCTAGTAAACCCGTAAAAATGTCACATTAGGAGCGGATGCAGCAGCTGTGCGAGTAGAACATCATGCAGCTGTGCACTAACCCCAACTGTAAACAAAAGAGTGACCTTCCACTGTCAATAGATAGTTTGCCCCCGGATTCCAATGACGGTGGTATTAGCGAGGCAGAGACCAATCTCATGCTCTCAGTCGCTTCACTTCCAGGGATCACCCTGGCTGAGCTGCTCTAAATTGGTTCTGGGTCGCCCACTTATCCAGCTTTTATATCGTCTCCATCTTGCTGCCAGCATCTTGGATTTGGAGAACCTAGGTCCACAGCCAGGCAAGGTGAACTGGTAAGGCATCTGTTCCTGGCAAGTGGGAAGCAGAGCCAAGCATTCCTGAACTGGTGTGGGAAGGGGGCTGTTGAAAGCAAGGTTGATTGGCTGTAAAATGCAAGGTTGATTTCTACAGCAGAGAAGAGTATTCATACTCGGCAAAGCTGAGTATCCATTTTGCATGCAAAAAGTCCCAGATTCCATCCCGGGTCGGGAGAATGTTCTTTCCCTTTTAAGTTGCAAAGGGGTGTGCTCTGCTGAACTCACAGACATGAGGAACGAATGGTAATATCTAATAAATGTATCCTCTCCTAGCACCTATGATTATCCCTACACTGCCTTGGCCAGTAATAAGACAAAAAACAGATAGCAACCAAAATCAGCTTAGGGGGGAAATGTAGGTTGGGTGGAATATAGATATATTTCTCTGGGGTGCTACACTGATTTTTTTTCTAAAGAAGTCCCTGCAGACCACATGTTCACATTTAAATAGGAAGGAGAGTTTTTTTAAAAAAAAAAAACACCAACACACCCAATTTTTATCACCGCTCCTCTTGAGCCTTCAAGCCCTACTATTAAGTGTGAGGAATGATCCAATGAGCCCATTTACCCATAAGTATGCCCCGTGGAGTTCAAATGACGCTTGCTGCCCAGTTAAGTTTGTGGGTCAGGACTGCAACCTTTCATGTTATTTATTCACATGCTGCTGCATGTATTGGCACTTTCAAAAAGTATTCCCAAGGTGGTTTGCGGAAGGAACAAACAAATAAAAATGTGTGGCTGCTGTTTTGCTTTGACCAGTAATAAGTCAAAACATGTCCTTTGATCAGGTCCAGACCTCTATAGATGTTTCTGTTGCGGGGTTCCCTTCTGGTTTGAACAACAAGGGATAAGCCCGTGTGCTGTTCCCTGACACATTGAACTCGGCCTCAGCTCTGCTCCTGAGACATCATCTGGCAGAAAGGAGACCTTCAGCATTTGGAGAAACCAGCCAGCCACTTATTTCACACTAAATCCTTGAATTTCTTAACACAAAGCACGATGGTAACACAAGTCCTGCTCCAACCGAGCTCCCCTCCCCCACCCCTCACTAAGTTTCAGCTAATTTGATGGCTAGACAGGGTTTTATTTCTCCTTTCTCCTTTATTGGTCCTCTGAATTATGAGTCTTTTTTAATGAACCGAGCTGGCAGGTTCTGCTCCTCTGGCTGGCTACCTAATGATCTGTGGCACCATGGGGATGGTTCCATCCGAAAAGCTATTTGAATCAACAAGCTATGAATCACACAAAGGAAGGCAATTTTCAAGGCTCTGTGTACAAGGGTGAGGCATTTATAGCAGCTGCCCAAATAAAACTGTGGCAATTTTTAAAAAAACAAAAAAACCAGGCAAGCAGCTTCCCTGTCCTAGATTTCAGGTCCCGTCCCCCCGCCCTAAGTTCTCATGTGTGAAGAAATGTGCCAATTCAGGCTGTGGAGTGTGAAGAGTGCTAAAACTTTCCATGGGCAAACTTGCCCTTTCGTGCCTTTGCAGAAACTCTCCCTTTTGCTACACTCACGGGGAGCAGTTCTGGGAGTGCAGTGTATACCCAGCTTTCGTTTCCTTTGGAAGAAGTCCATTGAAAGCTAATTGGCATCTTGTAGCACATGTGTTTATTTAGAAGGATATCGATTGAACCAGTGCTTTTCTGGGTGGAGGCTCAAAGTGAGGTGCCAGTACCCATAGCTTGATGAAAACGCTGTGGGTGCCAGCATAAAACACCATATTTTTCGCTCTATAAGACGCACCCAACCATAAGACACACCTAGTTTTTAGGAAAACAAGAAACAAGAAAGCAATGCAAAGCCTCTTGAGCGAAGAGGCAGGAGCACTCCCGGTGCGCTCAAGAGGCTTTGTGTGGCTATCTCTGAAGCCACAAGAGAAAGAGGGATCAGTGCGCAGCGATCCCTCTTGCTCTTCTGGCTTCTGGGATAGCTGCACAGCCTGCATTCGCTCCATAAGTTGCACACACATTTCCCCTTACTTTTTAGGAGGGAAAAAGTGTGTCTTATAGAGTGAAAAATACAGTAGCTGCAAAAAAGAGAGAAATGATAGTATGTACTGGTGAGAACTCTCTCTCTCTCTCTCTCTCTCTCTCTCTCTCTCTCACACACACACACACACACACACTTACTCACTGGATTGAGCACTGGTAGAGGCATGGTTTAAAGACTCCAGAGAAAGCCAAAGTTTACTGCTCCCACCTCAGATCTCTAGTCCAGGGCTGGCCCATACACAAGGCAAGGTGAGGCATCAGGGTCCACATGGTTAGCAGATCCTGAGGTAGATCTTTATCCCTTCCTTGTTCCTGATGTAGATCTTCACTCGCTCCTGCTTCCCTGGTGAGGAAAGGGGTGCCATTTTGTGATTCGCCTCTGGTGCTAAAATGACTTGAGCCAGCCCTGCTCTAGGGAGACAGTCAGCACCCTAAGACCTTAGAGAGCCCTCTGTGTTGTTCTCAGTTTCACTCTCTTGCTCTTTTCACACACATAATAATTTAAGAGGAGCCCTGGTGGATCAGGCTAAAGACTGGTCCAGCACCCTGTTTTCACAGTGGCCAATCAGGTGCCTGTGAGAGCTGTCAGGCAAGACATGAGTGAAACGGGGCTCTCTCCACAAATGGCTCCCAGCAACAGGTACCCAGAGGCACATAGCCTCTGGCAGTGGAGCTAAAACATTCTTCATGGCCATTAGCTATTGATAGACTCATCTTCCATGAATTTCTATAATCCTCTTTTAAAGCACTCCAAGTTGGTAGCCATTGTTAAATATTGGAGGAGTGAATTTCATAGTGGGAAGATGTACTTTCTTCTGTCTGTCCTGTATCTTTCAACATTCATCTTCATTATATATCCCTGAGTTTCTAATATTATAAGAGAAGGAGAAGAACGTTTCCTTCACAGACACTGTGCCCTCTGCCCTTGATTATAGGAGGAAATCCATATTGCTTCTGACCATCAGCTAGCCTTGGGCTTAATCCAGCAGGGCCCTAAAACTACACAATTTGAACTTCCTTTGAAACGTCTTTTTTTTTTTTTAAATAAAAAATTCCTTCCAGTAGCACCTTAAAGATCAACTAAGTTAGTTCTTGGTATGAGCTTTCGTGTGCATGCACACATCTTCAGATACATTTTTTTAAAGTCAGTAACTGTATCAGAAAATTCAGGAGGCAAAAAAGTTGTTGGTCGACTAAGTTCTGAGGAACACGAGTCTAGGATTTGCAGGTCCAGTCGGTTTGTTTCAAAAACCCATGAAGTTCAAATCTTCCAGCATCTCCAATTAGGACCTGAATCCACTGGCACAGATCATATTCAATTACTGTTATCACTGAGCCATTGATGTCAGAGGTTTTCTCAAGAGACAAGGAGCATCCGCTATAACAGTTATAGCTGTCTGCATGAATTTTTATGGGGGTAAAATGTTGGGCATTTGATGCTCAGGATAAATTCCCCACCGCAGTCTTATCAACCTTCAGAGACGCTTAATTCTGAAGGAGCATTTGGGACGTGCCAGTAGGCTTTCTTGTCATGAATCCAGTGGCAGGAACCCGTTCCAAAATGTGACAATACTTGACCCTGCCACTCAGCTAAATGGATTTGTAACACATGCTGCTAATATTATTTAGCCTCAAAGCAAATTTATCTCTCCAAACACAAATTATTAATAGAATCATAGAAACGCAGAGTTGGAAGGGACCACGAGGGTCATCCAGGGAAAATAGTACAATGAAGGAGCCTTCTTGATTTCAATAGACAGGAAGCCCTAAAGTGTAGTTGCAGACCCCTCCCAGTACCCCTATTTTCCAGGGACAGTCCCAGATTTAGAGAAGCTTCCCAGTTTCTGATTTGATACCGAAATGTCCCACCTTTCCTTAAGACATCCCTATTTCCATTGGAGAAATGTCGGAGGGTATGGAGCTATGTGACCTTCAAACCAAGATGAGTAACTATACAACCTTTAGAAGACATCTGAAGGCAGCCCTGTATAGGGAAGTTTTTTAATGTTTAATGTTTTGTTATGTTTTTATATACAGTACGTTGGAAGTGGTGATATTCCAGCTGAACTATTTAAAATTTTAAAAGATGATGCTGTTAAGGTGCTACACTCATTATGCCAGCAAGTCTGGAAAACTCAGCAGTGGCCAGAGGATTGGAGAAGATCAGTCTACATCCCAATCCCAAAGAAAGGCAGTTGGAGCACTCACAGGCCAGTGTTTCCCAGTTGTCGTTTATACCACATTTTTTTAGATTTGCCTTGAGAGTGTCTTTGAAACTTTTTTGTTGACCGCCAACATTACGCTTTCCATTTTTAAGTTCAGAATAGAGTAGTTGCTTTGGAAGACGACAATCAGGCATCCACACAACATGACCAGTCCAACGAAGTTGATGTTGAAGGATCATTGCTTCAACACTGGTGATCTTTTCATTTCATAACATGTATATACTACTTGATTGTAAAATAAAAACAACCTCAAAGCATTTTATCAGAAGAATAAAACAATGACATTATAATTAACATTTTAAACATTAAAACGTTCAAAATATAATTAAAATCAATGATAAGCTTTAAAAAAACCAGATGAAAAGACATGTTGGCATTCTATATGTCTGGAATGGCTTTCCTAAACAAATATGCTTTAGTACAGTGAAGATGCCTGCCTGATATTAATAGGCAGGGAATTCTAAAGTGTGGGTTTTGTCACACCAAGGCTGGATCTGTTGTTGTTGTTGTTGTTTAGTCGTTTAGTTGTGTCTGACTCTTCGTGACCCCATGGACCAGAGCACGCCAGGCACTCCTTTCTTCCACTGCCTCCCGCAGTTTGGTCAAACTCATTCTGGTAGCTTCGAGAACACTATCCAGCCATCTCGTCCTCTGTCGTCCCCTTCTCCTTATGCCCTCCATCTTTCCCAACATCAGGGTCTTTTCCAGGGAGTCTTCTCTTCTCATGCGGTGACCAAAGTATTGGAGCCTCAGCTTCAGGATCTGTCCTTCCAGTGAGCACTCCGGGCTGATTTCCTTCAGAATGGATAGGTTTGATCTTCTTGCAGTCCATGGGACTCTCAAGAGTCTCCTCCAGCACCACAATTCAAAAGCATTAATTCTTCGGCGATCAGCCTTCTTTATGGTCCAGCTCTCACTTCCATACATCACTACTGGGAAAACCATAGCTTTTACTATACGGACCTTTGTTGGCAAGATGATGTCTCTACTTTTTAAGATGCTGTCTAGGTTTGTCATTGCTTTTCTCCCAAGGCTGGATCTAGACAACATCAAAAAAGCATTTTAGGAAAACATGTTGTAAACCTCATAGTGGAAAATCACATTGGTGACATATGGGACTCCACAGCACCATCTGGTGTCTCAGTGTTATAACGCATATAAATTGCTTTTTTTTTTTTTAGTAATGTAGCTGAGTCCCGAAAGACTGATTTCTTACAAATGTGGAAATAGCATTTTAGCTCTACCTCTTACATTCTTATGGGTGAACAGAAAACCAGCTATCTTTTTAAATTTGCACTTCTTTTGTAATGCAATTCTGCGACCCAAAAGTGAGCAAGAAGATGCATACATTACTGGAAAAAATATACAGAAGGATAATTTCTTTCAAACAGGCTTATGTTAGGGGGGAAATCGCATATTTCAAGGCACATATTGGAAGAATTGTGCATGAAAGTGCACAGGAAAATGCATACAAAATTTCATGCAGGTTTTTTTTTTTTTAAGAAAACATCACAAATGGATTTGGAAATGAAACAAACTGAAACTTGCAAAGATGAGAAGTGGAGAGAAACCAACATTGACCACCTGCAAGCATGGTTGTAAGTCGCTTTGGGCTGCCTTGGGGAAAGACAAAGTGACTCACAAACTCAATAAGTAAATAAATAAACATGAGAGAGCTAGGAAACATAGTAGCTCTTTTAAAATCTCTGAGCAAAATCTTGGACCCGAAAACACTGTGTGTCAAACATTTGGATAGCTTTCCTTACCTGAACTGCCAACAAAGTCCTGGAGCCATAAAGATAAAGACTGCTATCTTACCAGTGAAATTATCCCAAGAAAGGCCAATTCTATTTTTCTGCTTTGCCTAATTAAGTTAATTGCTGCATTCATTCTATTCATGTTTCCCTGCTAGTAACTGTCACATGGCTATTCTAATACCACTGTGGTCTACACTGTGGACCTGGCTTTGGAAGTCCATAGTCTCATTGGTCAGCTCTACTGTCAACATTTTGATGATTGATGATGCGGCCTGGTCTTCACCAGATGCTCTGCAATGGCTGTGATATTCCACTGTGCCTGCTATGCTTTCTAAATCCTGAAGCCAAATAGCTAATGTTCTTGGCACATCCTAGTAGTAATGAACACTACTTCTAATGCTCCAGTATCTCCAATGTAGCACACCCAGGAGATAAATATTGTACTTATTTTAGCAGTCGGTTTTGATATATTTATTAATTAATTAATTTTATGATGTTCAATTTTATATATTTCAATAATTTTACAATCATTTTAACATTTCAACACTTGACTTCCTCCCCCATCTTTCTTAGGTTCCTTAAATTTATTTTTAATATTTTCTGCATATTCCAAATTAACTTAATTTGCTCATTTATTCATCCACTTTAAATATATACTCTTATAAAACTGCAGGTTGATTATGATAATCCTGCCAATGTCCTTATCTGTTTACAGTTTGTTTGTAAATATCCAATAAACCATTTCCATTCTTTTAGAAAAAAGTAGTAGATAGGTAGCCGTGTTGGTCTGCCATAGTCAAAATAAAAAAATTCCTTCCAGTTCCCTTCCAATTCCCTTCCAATTCCAGTTCCTTCCAATTCCCTCCCCACCTTCTCACTATATAGAAGGATCTGGCAGCTTCTGTTTCAGTGTATCTGAAGAAGTGTGCATGCACACGAAAGCTCATACCAAGAACTAACTTAGTTGGTCTTTAAGGTGCTACTGGAAGGAATTTTTTTTTTTTTTTTTTTAGAAAAAAGTTTGTTATCTTGATTTCTTATTTTCCCAGTAAGTTTTGGCATTTCTGCATATTCCATAAGTTTTTGTATCCATTCTTCTTTTGCTGGGACTTCTTCTTCTTTCCATTTTTGGGCAACTAACATTCTTGCCGAGCAGTTGGTTTTGATATGGTTACGCAGCCGCAA
The DNA here is from genome assembly GCF_964188305.1 of Podarcis bocagei. Lineage (NCBI taxonomy): Eukaryota > Metazoa > Chordata > Lepidosauria > Squamata > Lacertidae > Podarcis > Podarcis bocagei. The sequence continues at coordinate 81,689,389 of NC_138133.1, read as the reverse complement.
CAGCAGGGCCCTGGGTAACTAGTGAACCCCTTACTGGGGTGTGGTTTTCAGCGCCAGTATGATGCCAATTCCTGGCACTGGAAGACAAAGGCCCCAATCAGGTCACATAGGACAAGTTTTGTATCTCAGTCGAATTAATGGATGAGAGAGCAATGGCTATGCTCTGCCTCTGTGGTTAGAAGCAGCAATGCTTCTGAATGCCAGTTGCTGGAAATCACAGGAGCAATAGAGGACTCTTGGGCTTGGGTCTTGCTTGAGGGTTTAGGGATGCGGGTGGTGCTGTGGTCTAAACCACTGAGCCTCTTGGGCTCGTCGATCAGAAGGTCAGCAGTTTGAATCCCCATGACGGTGTGAGCTCTCGTTGCTCTGTCCCAGCTCCTGCCAACAAGCAGTTCGAAAGCACACCAGTGCAAGTAGATAAATAGTACTGTGGCGGGAAGGTAACCGGTGTTTCTTTGCACTCTGGTTCCCGCCACAGTGTCCCGTTGCTCCAGAAGTGGTTTAGTCATGCTGGCCACATGACCTGGAAAGTGTTCTGTGGACAAATGCCGGCTCCCTTGGCCTGAAAGTGAGATGAGCACTGCAACCGCATAGTTGCCTTTGACTGGACTTAACTGTCCAGGAGTCCTTTAGCTCCTTTTACCTACAGTCATACCTCATGTTACGTTTGCTTTGTGATGTGTTTTTTCAGGTTGTGTCCCACGGCGACCTGGAAGTACCGGAAAGCGTTACTTCCAGATTTTGCTACTCACGCATGTGCACAAGCGCCAAATCGCGTCACGCACCTGTGCAGATACGGCGCTTTAGGTTACGGGCTTTTCATGTTATGAATGGGCCTCCAGAATGGATCCCATTCGCAACCAGAGGTACCACTGTACTCTATTAAAACACTGTTCAGAATATTGTTGTTGTTGTTGTTGCTGCTGCTGCTAATTAGATTTCTATGCCTGCCCGTCATCCATGGATCACAGGGTGGCTTACAGCATAAAAACACAACCATACAAACAGTAGCATAATAACAAACAGTGGTTTTTTCTGGGGTACTCAAGGGTACCCAGTACTGACACTCCCCCCCCCAGAAGAATGGCACAGGTAACAAACAAAACAATACCCTTCCTGTTTAAAAGGCCGTAGATTGTTTAATATGACAAAGGCCTGGGAGAAGAGGGATGGTCTTGCCTGGTGCCTAAATAAATGTAGTGAAGGCACCAGCTGAGCCTCCCTGGGGAGAGCATTCCACAAATGGGGAACCACAAAAAGGCCCACTCTAGGAGTCTTGGTCGACCACAAACTTGACATGAGCCAACAGTGTGACGCGGCAGCTAAAAAAGCCAATGCAATTCTGGGCTGCATCAATAGGAGTATAGCATCTAGATCAAGGGAAGTAATAGTGCCACTGTATTCTGCTCTGGTCAGACCTCACCTGGAGTACTGTGTCCAGTTCTGGGCACCACAATTCAAGAAGGACACTGACAAACTGGAACGTGTCCAGAGGAGGGCAACCAAAATGGTCAAAGGCCTGGAAACGATGCCTTATGAGGAACGGCTAAGGGAGCTGGGCATGTTTAGCCTGGAGAAGAGGAGGTTAAGGGGTGATATGATAGCCACGTTCAAATATATAAAAGGATGTCACATAGAGGAGGGAGAAAGGTTTTCTGCTGCTCCAGAGAAGCGGACACGGAGCAATGGATCCAAACTACAAGAAAGAAGATTCCACCTAAACATTAGGAAGAACTTCCTGACAGTAAGAGCTGTTTGACAGTGGAATTTGCTGCCAAGGAGTGTGGTGGAGTCTCCTCCTTTGGAGGTCTTTAAGCAGAGGCTTGACAACCATATGTCAGGAGTGCTCTGATGGTGTTTCCTGCTTAGCAGGGGGTTGGACTCGATGGCCCATGTGGTCTCTTCCAACTCTATGATTCTATGATTCTATGATTCTATGATTCTATGATTCTATGATTCTATGATTCTATGATTCTATGATTCTATGATTCTATGATTCTATGATTCTATTGCCGCCCTCCAGACCTCTCGCAGAGGAGGAACACTTAAAGGGTGTCAGATGATGATTGTAAGCTATGAGTCTGTTCATATGGGGAGAACAGCAGGATGCACGAAGGAGGATATCAGCACAATTAAATACAAAACAGTAACAATTAATGCCACATTCATTTATTTAACATCCAATCAAAACTATTTTGTTTAATTAAGTCAATGAGACTGGTGAACTACACCCACTGATACCAGCTGTTATGGTTGGGTCTCTCCCACAGAAGCAAGACAACGCTGGCAGCAATTAACTCAGGTTATATTGCTCAAAACACACAAATCACTCTGGAGCTCAGTCACTCAGCGTCGGCTTCCAAGTTTGCTGGTGCCAAGTATGACGTACGCCCCTTCCTCCTCCCACTTTTAAAGCCCCCCTTAATCTTCCTTTCCTGTTTGCGCCTTTCATTGATCTTTGCAAGCCTATGCACTTGGGGATGGGGAATTCCTGATAGCCCTCCCTCTGAGTCTGAGCTACAGCTGTCAGTCTACATCTTCTCCCTTGAACTCCCCACTTCCTTCTCCTTGTTCTCGGCACTCAGGCGTCTACTGCAAATTGGCTGTTCCTCCTCCCTTCCGCATTCCTGCCGAATTACCTCCACCTGTCTCTCCACACTCTCCCCCTCCGTCAGCAATGGGACGCAGCTGACACCAGCTTTTCGATTTCTGGTTGTCATTTACACCTCCAGTGCTGCCCTGCTGCCCCCAGCATGTGGCAGTGCCCACTGTAGGAACCACTGGTATGTATTATGTACAGTGGTACCTTGGGTTACATATGCGTCAGGTTACAGACGCTTCAGGTTACAGACTCCGTTAACCCAGAAATAGTACCTCGGGTTAAGAACTTTGCTTCAGGATGAGAACAGAAATCGTGCTCTGGCGGCGCGGCAGCAGCTGGATGCCCCATTAGCTAAAGTGGTGCTTCAGGTAAAGAACAGTTTCAGGTTAAGAGCGGACCTCTGGAACGAACTAAATACTTAACCCAAGGTACCACTGTATTGACGTTCTCACCCTGGCCACCAGGGGGTATTGTGTATATAGTTTTCACTCAGGTCCACGTAAGTTAATTTAGGCGGGAAACCCTAGGTTGTTGTCGTTACAATGTTGACAGCCCGCTGCCTATAAAAGCAGGCCAGCTGAGCTGTTTGCTGTTCAGTTCAGTTCCAGCTTACTTATAAAGAACTACTTGGAGAAATCTCTGTGTCATCTGCTATGTCCACCCACTACTTAATAGTATGCTAAACTAGATGGAACAATGGTTTGCAGCTTCTTATGTAGCGGACCCACAAAAAGGAGAGTGGCAGTACAGAGCACCACCTGAGCTTTTTCTCAGTCCTTGGGCTGAGTATAGCTTCTGAAGGAAGGGGCCCATTTAATTCACAGTGGGGAGAGGTAACAGACATATGAAGGTGGTTCTTATTCTCTGGTCTCCAGGGGCTGCTGCTCCCAAAAGAAGGTTAAAAAAACAAACCCATTCGGATTGGCATCCAATGTCTGGAGGGCCACAAGTTCTCCATCATAGCTCACCTGTGGAGAATGCCACAGCTACAATCTGAGTATCTTCAGGCAACCATCCAACATTCTTTCACAGAGTGTCCTTTCCCCATGGTTTAGTTGGACCTTTGGTCACCTGGGATAACAAGCACTCTACAAAGGATGGAGGGGAAACCAAAGAGATGTTAATTAACATGGCAGTTAATCAATAGTCTTCTGGGCATGATCTCAGTATGTAGCAGGAAGTTGACCTTCTTGTAGGCATTGCTTAGCAACACTGACCTGTCCTCAGCCAACAAAAGAATTTGTGCTGCAATGCTCAGAGCAGAATATTCCGATGCGTAAATTTGTACATCTATGGAAAATGGACTGAACCCATTATCTGTCTCACAAGTTACTAGTTCTTTGCACAACCCTCCATGCATGCTGAAATACGATAGTGATTTTAATGCGCATTTCAATGGTTTCATGAGTCCCCATCTTGCAAGCTATTGCATAATACTCACTAGGTAGTATTAAGGGGGCAGTAAAATCCGAGATTGGGTTTAGGGCACACTACTATTTCTTACAAATTTAGGAAAATAGCATGGCTTATGCTGAGGCCAATCCCAGCGAGCCAAACAGGAACATGCCCTTGGACATGTCATGAGAGTATTGCAAGCTCCAGTTCTCCTTTCAACACACCTAAACTGTCCATCTCATTGACCACCCACTCACTTGCCTGGCTTGCTGCAGGAAAGGACTGTAGCACCCCTGGTAGAGCATTTGCCTTCCAAGCAGAAGGTCCCAAACTCAACCCCAGCATCTTCAGGTTAGTCTGGGAATTCCCCCTGACTGGAACCCTGGAAGGTCACTGCCAGTCAATGTATACACTACTAAGCATGGTCTGACTCACTGTAAGGAAACTTCCTATGTTTCTGTGCTCATGCAATGGCACTGAGTCGGAGGAGGAGCGCAGTCTCCCTACCGTCTTTCCTCTCTGGTGCATGAAATGTCGCTACAGATCTGAGCCATGTGCCATGAAGAAGAGAGACCAACCTTCCTTGCTCCATTTGGAGCAGCAGACTGGTTATATGAGCAGAGCGCATTTGTTGTACATTTGTCATACACCTGTTTAACATATTGGTAGCCTCAACATTACTGAGACCTTTGGCGGCAATTGCTGATTTAACATAACGTAATTAGGAAGTAAATGTGATTATAATGAGATTACAATTCCTAATTAATTTTAGTTCATTAATTCAGTGTACCCTGATTAACGTATTTGTGTGTGTGTGTGTGTGTGTGTGTCTGTGTGGTTAGCTACTCTTTACTGACTGCGAGAATGCCCAAGAAGTACATATAGGAAGGTGATGGACTCTCCTTCATTGGAGGTGCTTAAGTAGAGGTTGGGTGTCCATCTGTCAGGGATGCTTTAGTTCTGATTCCTGAATTGCAGGGGGTTGCACTAGATGGCTCTTGGGGTCCCTTCCAACTCTACCTTCCTATGATTCTAAGTCAGGAACTCTTGGATTCTCTGTATGGCTGCCCCGTGTGGTGAACTGCTGAACTGCAAGTGACAGTTTTCTCAGTGAAGAGCCTTCTGGACTGACTCCACCCATGAAGGCTGACCACTGGATCTTCCAGGAAGGAACAAAAGTTTGAAGGACAGCATAGGTGATAAGAGTTGTCACCCAGGTTGGGAAAGACTGAAGCCCTAAGGTTTATTAAGCTATATGTTTTAGGACTTAGGGATGCGGGTGGAGCTGTGGGTTAAACCACAGAGCCTAGGACGTGCCTATCAGAAGGTCGGCGGTTCGAATTCCCATGACGGGGTGAGCTCCAGTTGCTCGGTCCCTGCTCCTGCCAACCTAGCAGTTCGAAAGCACTTCAAAGTGCAAGTAGATAAATAGGTACCGCTCCGGCGGGAAGGTAAACAGCGTTTCCGTGCGCTCCTCTGGTTCACCAGAAGCGGCTTAGTCATGCTGGCCACATGACCCAGAAGTTTTACGATGGCTCCCTCAGCCAATAAAGCAAGATTAGCGCCACAACCCCAGAGTCGGCGACGACTGGACCTAATGGTCAGGGGTTCCTTTACCTTTACCCTTTAGGACTTTGCATGGTTCTTGGAGAATGGAAAGGTAGCCTCTCGCTGCCTCCACTAGTCAATCCATCCAACAGTATTTTGCTCTCCCCATCAGCAACAACATGTGTGTTTTGGACTCAATATTTCACTCAGTGACTTTGTTGGAGAAATGATTCCTAGACTGAAGGTCTCCCTCCCAGAAATCTGAAAGATGAGGACACAGGCTCCAAGTGAAAATATAGGCCTTTATTGAATTGCAAATGTGCCTAGAAACAGCCTCAAAAGGAAGAAGGAGGCTGCAAAGAACCACATCCAAAGCAATGTTTCTTATATGCTTGTATAACACACGTGGTTTTTATTTACCACTCAAAGGATTGCAGCAATCTTGGTAGCTGTAACCCAATATCATCATTTTGAACGAATCAAAGTCATTTAGCTCTTCAGCCCTAAAGACTTTGACAAGTCTTCCTATTCATTATATGTCTTTCAATATCCTCTTTAATCTACCTGCAAACCAGTTTAAGATTAATCACAATGACCATGCCTAGCTGATTCTCTGTTCATGCATGCAATGCCCACCATAGATTCTAACAGTTTATTCTTTCCAGTGTTCTGGAACGAACATTTGCTACGTACAGTACCTAAAAGCAACTAGTTCTGCACTGTTAAAGGTTAGGCAGGCACAGGTCGTTTCAGTTTAGCTAGGCTATAGGCTCAAAAGAACACAGAATAATCAAAAGGATACAGTTGTATGAAATCCTTATCTCCTCCGTCAGCTTCACGTCTTGAGTTGCTTTGTAGCAGCTAGAGAATACCAATACCCATAAATAAATCACCATTGCAACTGGGGGAGGCTGGTGGGTAAAGGTCACAAAATGTTTCCCTGCTGGAGTGTGAAATCTGTGAGAAGTTTAAACTCTGTCTGACTTGGCATCCTCTCGGCCAGAGAGGTGCCAAAGCTGAGCAAGGATTGTGGAACAATGGAAGGTGCAGAGAACAGGGCAAAAAAAGTCATGGAACCCATTGCACTGCTTTTAGATGGGGTGAGGAGCAACTATCACTTTTCTTCTGGGCTTTTCTTGGTGCCAGGCAACAACCTTCTGGTATTGTTTTTTTTTTAACTGTTCTTGCCATTCTTTTAGCATCTTTTGAAACCTTAAAGGTTTATATTCTTCCTCTTAAAACTGGTTTAAAATATTGTTGGTGTCGCTTCAGAGTTTGGTTACTATTTGATGCCAGTGGTTTATTATTTTATGGTAGTAAGAAGATGAAGAGGAGGAGGAGGAGTTTGGATTTGATATCCCACTTTATCACTACCCTAAGGACTCTCAAGGGACGCAGGTGGCGCTGTGGGTAAAACCTCAGTGCCTAGGACTTGCTGATCGTATGGTCGGCGGTTCGAATCCCCGCGGCGGGGTGAGCTCCCGTCTTTCGGTCCCAGCTCCTGCCCACCTAGCAGTTCGAAAGCACCCCTAAGTGCAAGTAGATAAATAGGTACCGCTTTATAGTGGGAAGGTAAACGGCGTTTCCGTGTGCTGCGCTGGTGCTGGCTCGCCAGAGCAGCTTCGTCACGCTGGCCACGTGACCCGGAAGTGTCTGCGGACAGTGCTGGCCCCGGCCTCTTAAGTGAGATGGGCGCACAACCCTAGAGTCGGACACGACTGGCCCGTACAGGCAGGGGTACCTTTACCTTTAAGGACTCTCAAAGTGGGTAACATTCTCCTTTCCCTTCCTCCCCCACAACAAACATTCTGTGAGGTGAGTGAGGCAGAGAGATTTCAAAGAAGTGTGACTAGCCCAAGGTCACCCAGCAGCTGCATGTGGAGGAGTGGGGATGTGAACCCGGTTCACCAGATTACGAGTCTACCGCTCTTAACCACTACACCACACTGGCTGTCTTAAGACATATTTCAACACTTATAGAAGTCACCTACAGAACCTTGCTGTTGGGTGATGGACAATTACTGGGTTGAATCCAGCTATCTGCTACTCAGAGGAGACCCTGTGACATCAATGGACCTAGCTAAGAAAACAAATCCCTTGATTCCAAAGATTCTGTTCCAAGCAGGAATTACTTGGATGCAACATATAGTTAATAAACCGATAAGATCCAAATTAACGCGTGAAAAGGAGGCAGGATGTGTATTTAATAGTGTAAATCACTCTGTGATCTTCAGATAAAGGGTGGTATAGAAATCAAATCAATCAAAAAATAAATAAGCGTGGGAAGGGAAATTGTTTGGCAGCTAGTGTGCTGCTGAGATGACAAATGGTTGGAAGAAAATGAATTGGTGTGTTTCCACATCTGGTAGTAGTAGCGGTAGTACTTCAAGCAGCAGGAAGAGGGTTAGTAGCTCTTGCATACATCTTTATTTTGCACTAATGGTATTTTGGGTGCTGCGTTGACAAATTAGATGGTCAGGGACTACTTCCATTTTTTTTGTTTTTCATTTGAATCCCAAGCTCAACTAACTAGGATCAAGTGGCAGCTTGGTGGCTGTGGGAGGCAGGCGTACCAGCTCCTAGGGGTGGAGGTGTCTTCAGACCCCTCAATATTGATGGGGCAGGGGAGGATGAGCTGAGCGTGGCCTGGTTCAGTGACTGGCTCCTCTTGAGTGCTAGAGAGGAAGCCACGACATGCTGGGATCCATGCTTGACCCCCCCCCCCAGTGATGTGACATTGTGCACAACATGCGCTGGGAGCATGACATTGTGCACACGCTACCCCTCCCAACAAAACTTGGGTGCAAGATGGTGCCTCTGCGGGGAGGGGATGTAAAATTAGGAAACAGGATGCCTCTCGGCACATGGCTCAACCCCATGTCCCCCCTCCAGTAAGCAAGGACTGAACTCAAAAACCTCTAGCACAAAAACCCACTTCTGGTTCCCTCTTCCACCCCACAAGCTTTCTTCATCTCAGCAGTGTAATTTAGACAAGAGGAAAATGACTTTTTGTTGCTGCCCTTCTTAAACAATTGGATGTTGATATAACTCTTGGCAAATCACCTGTGGCTGGACCATAGCTCCCATCATCCCTGAGCTTTGACCATGCTGGCTGGGGCTCTTGGAGGGCACCATATTCAATATTCCTATTCTATGTTATCTTCTTGCTGTGTATCTAAAAGAGCTATCCTCACATATCAGGGGTGAAGAAGCTCAAGCCAAATGCAGCCCTCCAGGACTATCTGGTCCTTCGAACTCTCCTAAGATCACATCCATCTCTGGTCCTGCATCAACTTCTGAGTGTTTTTGCCTGACTGAAATGTGTGCTTGAACTCCCATAATTCCTCTTGCTTGCCTGGGTGGAGGATAGAAAGTTGTTTCTGTGACAGCTGTACAAAGGCAAAATTCGCATTCATTATTCCACCCACTTTTGCTTCTAGCCTCACCTACCACTGCCATGTGGCCCCTGGAACATGACCCAGAAGGGATTGCGGTCCCCGGTCCCCCACCCTTGTCATAGATGGATGCAGATAGATTTTTCCTCTTGCCTGTTTCATTCCTTTCTGCTTTTTCTGTCTTTTATCTTTCCTTTTCTGTTTCTTGCAAATGAACACAGCGGGCTCCTGGTAGAAGGTTGGACTTGATGACCCACACAAAGTACTTCTATCCATTTTCATTACTCAGTGATTCTCTGATGATCCTTCGATAATGTAAAGTTCACTGAAACAATCCCCATTCTCCAAGCCACAAACTTAACCACAGGCAGAAGGAAACATGGATAGTCTGAAATCCACCCAACCTCTCAAACCCAGTATTACTACCCAAAAAGAGCAAGCTGGACCAGGAACCTACAAATCTGAGACCTGTGTGGACTATTCGGCTGTGAACTTTGAATCCACCACCTCGATGCTTAAGAGGCCAGCAGGTGTGTTGGCTTGTGTCTAGGCAGATGACAACAATCCTACAGACAGTGAACTCTTCCTGCCCAGAGTTCTCTGCTGAATTTCTGACTTTGCACCGGGGGCTTTCAAATGCCAGAGGAAGCATTTTACTTCTTTTTTCTCTTGCATATTCCAGAATCCTGCCATCACTCCCCCCCTGGGAAAACTGAGATATAAAGAGAGCCATTGCATCCCTAGCATAAGCCAATGTGATCGTTCTTCCCTCAACTTCCTGCATATTGTGACTTAAATAATAAGACAGTTGGGTGCTTAAATTATGCATGCATATTACTTCACTTCTTTTTTCTTTTTCTTTTTAAAAAGAAAATTCAATGAACCTTCCTCCACCATAATCCCAATTTTCATTTCTCTAATACAAAAAAATGAATTGAAATGGCCTGCAGGAAATACAATAGCAAGAGTTTTGTGGGGGTTTTTTTTTGTTTTTGTCTAAAAAAGAAAGTTGCACACGGTGTTCAGCTGAAAGAATAACCCCTTTGTTTTATTGCGTTTGATGCCTGGCAGAATGACTGTGAGTGTTCCTTTTATGAATAGAATTCCTGGGAACGCTTTTGTTTTTGGTTTTTTTTTCAAAAAAGAACAGACACACACCACAGTGCAGGAGTAATTATAAGCTCTATAAGCAGTTCTGAATCTTATAGGCTGCCAGAACACGGATGCAAAATGTGCAATCAGCACTACTGGTTCCTGAGTAAGTGTCTTCCCCTCTCTCTCTGTGCAGCTTTGTCAAAGAAGATCCTACAAACTGGAAGGCCACTTTCTGGTCTCATGTGCCAGAGGATGCCCTCAGAGGTGAAATACCCAGTTACAGAAGTTTTAAGGTTTCACTATAGCATAGACCAATGAGAGCAGGGTTGCCAATAAGGCACAGTCCAAACAAACCACAGAGGTCACACACAGAGAACTGGTCTCGATCCAAACGTGATCCAGAGACAAAATTAAGCAACCAGCCAATCTTCTCTTCACAAACACATGCATTTTTATTCACACTTGACCCCTGTTTATGTATTTCTGTACACTTTTCTTGGCTGGAGAAGTACACTGCAAAATTCGGAGAAATGCAAAATTCAGAGACATGAAAATTTCAAGAGATGGGTATGTTTCAGTTTTCATATTTTTTGGGAAAGGACAGATTTGCTAAGTTCAGCTTTAAATGTGAACTGAATCAAATTTTGTCTACCACTTTGGTTGTGACCTGGTAATATCAAGCAAGATTGTTTGTACGAAAACGACCTGAGCTGGCCACTTAAGTACCACAATTTACATGTCCAAAGACATGTTGGCATAGAGACAAATGGGTGGGCCTTTTCCAACCTCACCTGGATGGATTCCATGTATTCCTAGAATGGAGAACACTAGGCCAAGAGGTGGGGCTGTGTGTGAGTGTGTCTGGCTGATGCTGGAAGCTGGAGTCACAGAGCGATGCCTTGCTCTGTGCTGAACCCCAAGATGAGACTTGGTGCTTCTGTAGAAATCCAATAGCGAAGCAAGATCTGTTGGTGTGTTCATGGTATGAGATCCTCATGCTATGCTCAGCTTGTATATACAGAGATACCTCGGGTTACATACGCTTCAGGTTACATACGCTTCAGGTTACAGACTCCGCTAACCCAGAAATAGTGCTTAAGGTTAAGAACTTTGCTTCAGGATGAGAACAGAAATCGTGCTCTGGTGGTGCGGCAGCAGCAGGAGGCCCCATTAGCTAAAGTGGTGCTTCAGGTTAAGAACAGTTTAAGGTTAAGTACGGACCTCCGGAACGAATTAAGTACTTAACCCAAGGTACCACTGTATGTGTAAATAAAACCATATATCCTGAAGACACCATAGTCTCCCTTGATCTTCATTCCAAGGAAACCAAACCCTAAGCAAGCACTGCCACTCGCTGGGATGCACATAACATTATCAAAGTTTGTACCAGTTGTACCCATATATTGATAATTTGTTTACTGCTCTTGCAAGCTGCTTTAAGCATAATTTCTACTGATTTCCTAATCTTAACTGTACAAACACGAAGTGCCATTTGGGCAAATAGATTCCTGTCACATTTAATATGAAATGTGTTTCCTTTCTTCTTCTTCTTCTTCTTCTTCTTCTTCTTCTTCTTCTTCTTCTTCTTCTTCTTCTTCTTCTTCTTCTTCTTCCACTTTAGAGCCTTGAACTACAGTTGATATTTGTCTGCATTGAAGGACGTGCAGTTTCCTGTGAATCGAATTCAAAATCTTTAGACTTTTTGGCATCCGGTTGATTCTGGCAGTCTTCACAAAGGAAATCTCATAAGCTGTCAACGGCCAGAAACTAATTACCTCTGCATGTTATCTATCACAGGCTATCAGATTTTTCCCCCAAGTCATTATATGTCAGCTATCAAATACTACTTAATGTTTAATACACAGCGTGCTAAACATCAAATCCTGTCAAACGTGATATACCAGTGGTTCTCAATCTGTCTTCCAGGGAGCTTCAGATTCACTGGAGTCTTATCTTTGGACACTTCAATGAGAAATGCAGATGAATGAAAGCTCGCCATGACAGATCTTCAGGGGGAGAAACAGAGAAGAATGTTGTGTGTATTCACAATGGCCGATGCTAAGACTCTACACCAGCCTGTGTGAGCTGAAGTCATGGCATGGAGAAAGTGGATAGATTAAAAATTTTCCTCCCTCTCTCATAATGTCAGGCAGGATTCGGAGGAGCAATGGACAGAAGAGGTGGAACAGGGGCTCAGGGATGTTGAAGAGCCCCGCAACCACCCAGAGACAGAGGAAGCAGAAGAGGGGGCGGAGAGCAGCCAGGGACCGCAGGGGCTCAGGGATGCTCAAGAGCCCTGCAACCACCCAGAGGCTCAGGAAGGAAGCTCAGACTCAGGAAGGGAGGGGGCTTCCAAATAATAATAATAATAATAATAATAATAATAATAATAATAATAATAATTTATTATTTGTACCCCGCCCATCTGGCTGGGTTTCCCCAGCCACTCTGGGCAGCTTCCATAGAAACCAAAAAACACTAAAATATCATACATTAAAAACTTCCCTGAACAGGGCTGCCTTCAGATGTCTTCTGAATGTCAGGTAGTTGTTTATCGTTTTGACATCTGAAGGGAGGGCGTTCCACAGGGCGGGCGCCACTACCGAAAAGGCCCTCTGCCTGGTTCCCTGTAGCTTTGCTTCTTGCAGTGAGGGAACCGCCAGAAGGCCCTCGGCGCTGGACCTCAGCGTCCGGGCAGAACAATGGAGGTGGATACGCTCCTTCAGGTATACTGAGCTGAGGCTCAGTACAGCCTCAGGACAGACAAGGAGTGAAATGAAACGTAAGGATCTTTGTTGGCGCGGGAATCATAGGAAGCCACTCCCTGAACCCGACTCTATTGGTTTTGGGTTTTTTTAACATATCATTTCCAACATTCATATAACATAACTTCTTATCTTATACAATGTTTTAGACTTCCGTCAACACCTCTGATGATTTTTCGTTCTTTATCACTTATTCGGCATTTCTTGATTTCTCTATTACTCTTAATTATCATTAACTAATAATTCTCCTCATAGTCTTTCCTGCAATATATCAAATAGTCCTCCTTACAAAACTTCTTGCAGTCCTACTAGTGTAATCTGTTCATTACTATTACTTTTCAAATAGTTCGTATATTTACTCCAGTCTTCTAAGAATCTCTGGTCCCTCAGTGTCAGGGAACTGCCATCAGTACTGGAGGGAGAGCGCAAAAGCCAGAGGGATTCCAGAGAGCGTCCAGGGATCGGGAGAAGCAGCCCATCTTCTGGGGAAGAGAATCAGCGTAGCACCAGTGGAGAAGGGGGGCAGGTGGGGGAAGTGGCGAGGCGGTCCCATAACTCCTTGCCTGGGACCAGCGGGGAGAGTAGGGGTCCTCCGCTGCCCACGCCCTCCTTGCGCAGAAGGCTTTCGCGCAGAGAGGGTAGGCGGAGACTAGTCGTCAAAGAGCTTCTTTGCTGGAAGAAGTTTAAGAAACGCCCACTCATGGATTCTGCCAGCGACTGAGTCAGCCATGGGTGAGTGGCGGTCCGGACAGATAAAGTTCACTTTGGCAGCCCAGCCAGGTGTTTGCACCCAGCCAGGGAGATAGGTGCCTGCTTACGCACTAGCAACCCCTTAGAAACCATTACACTCAGGTTTTGAATCCTTCCTGTTAATTTATCTGGTTCTGCATAGTCCATCAATTTCATCCTCTATTCTTCTTTCGTTGGTAATTTTTCTTGCTTTGTGCCAATAATATTCTTGCTGCCATCATTGCTTATAAAAACAACTTACAATCCTGTCTATTAATACCATCTCCTACAATGCCCAGTAAAAATGCTTCTGATTTCTTAATAAATGAATATTTCAACATCTTTTTCATCTCATTATATATCATTTCCCCGAACCTGACTCAACGGGTTCGGACATGTAATTCTGAACTGTAGCTGTTTCTTGTATATATGTAATAAAGACTGTAAATACCACACTGACTGTGCCGGTGTGTTACTGCGAAGGGGAAAGGCCACCTTTACACATAGTAACAGTACTCATGGACATATGTTCTTGAGGAGTGCTTTTTACCAACTCCAGTTTGTACACCAGCTGCAGCTGTTCTGGGCTGTAACAGTCTAACCACAGTGGTCCATGCACTGATAAACTCAAGACTCAGTTACTACAAAATGCTTCTGTTACACGGCGCATCTGGAATTTCATACAGCCCAGTACCATACAGAATTCAGTTTATTTATATACATTTTCAATCCCTTAAGCCCCCCACCCCACCCGACCACCGTTCCCCTCTATCAAAGTCCCCCAGGCACCTATTGCAGTCAGGCTTCATAGTTCTCAATAAATTGGCAGGATGTATCTGCCTTGCTTCAGAACTTACAAAGGCTGCCTTCGCTTTGATACAGCTAGCTATCAATTCTCCTCAACTTGGCATAATCAGCAGTTCCAGACGGAAGCGGGCATTGAAATTGGCTTTTCAAAAACCTTAACTTCTACAGTTACTCCTTCTGGGTTTCTTATTTTCTCTCTCTCTCTCTCTCTCTCTCTCACACACACACACACGTAAACATATCCAGCCAGCTCACCAAGCCCCTCTCCAAAACAGTATCTTCCAATTTCACCCCATTGTTTTCACTCCCTCAACCCCAAACCGTCTGTCCCATGGAAGCATGCACTGACCCATGGAAGTTTCCATAGGGTGTTCTCTTAACTTCGTGTGTGTGTGTGTGTGTGTGTGTGTGTGTGTGTGTGTGTACTGAGATTTTGTGCATGAATGGTTTCATTTTGAAAACAGAAGGACACACTTCATCTTTGTCCTTTCTCCCCAGGGAAAACCGCTCTTTAGTGCTCCATTGGAACAAACAGCAATTTGGGTTTCCCCTGGATTGACATTTGTTGCGATTTATCACTAAAGAGCAGGTTTTCCCTTGTAAAGGAGGGGACCAAGGGGGAAACTGCTCGGACACATGCCTCGAAATTGAGGGTGAAGTGGAAAACCACTCTGACCTGTGCTTTCTAGGCAGGGAACAAGCAGAAATGTGGACAAGCCCGCATGTATGTATATTTCCCTGAAAAAAATGTTATTATATGGCTTGGAACCCAGTGTAAAGGAGGTTATTCGTTGAATGCTGCATCTCATTTGGCTGTGCCATCTAAATCATGCCACAACAGGAGCAATGCATAAAAGCAAACTGGAAGTTTCCTACAGAGAATTCCCTCGGGCAGCAATAATTAGAGTCTCTGCCGAATACTAAAGAAGGTCTGGAAAACATGCCTTGAGCACTACTCCTTTGTGCATTAAATATCTCTTCCCCCAGTCCGATGCTCAAAGACGGAGCTCTAAGATGCACAGACAGGGCACAGCAAGTGGTATTGAAAGCAATGTATCTCTTTTGGGTAGGGGATTCCTATGTCAAGATCTTCCCAGATGAGCAACTTAGGAAACAGCAGATCTCTGGCTCAGACTAAGCCAGAATTAAGTCCCCAGCCCTGGCTCAGCTAAAGATACTTAAGCATAACTTTTCAGCCCATCTCAGCCAGGGCTCAGCTGGTTGAGTTGAAGCTGGTTCAGCTGAGGCCAGTAAAAAATCCCCCCAAAGAAGGATTCTGGGGGTATGGCAGGGAGCAGAAGGAGGGTGGATTTAAGCAGAGATTGAACTGACATTCGTTTTGTGTATATTTTTCTTTGTTTGTGGTTTTTTGTGTTAGTTATTGTGTATTTTTTTGAGTCAGGTAGGTAGCCATGTTAAAAGATTAGTCCAGTAGCATCTAAGAGACTGTGGTGATCACATAGGGTCCCCAGACGTTTAACGGTCTATTGATCCCTGTGCCACCGCCGTGCTCGCTTCCCCTCTGCCACCAACCAGTTACTCTCTGGTAAAACACTGAGTCCAGTCAGTTGTTAAAAATGAACCAAAAAACCCCAAGTTTATTTTACAAACATTAACAAGTTTATGGCTTCTTAAATAATATTCCTGTCAGTATCTTAACTTTAGTTTCTTTACCAGACTATACCTTCCTTAATACCTTCTGAATCATAGAATCATAGAATCATAGAGTTGGAAGTGACCACAAGGGCCATCGAGTCCAACCCCCTGCCAAGCAGGAAACACCATCAGAGCACTCCTGACATATGGTTGTCAAGCCTCTGCTTAAAGACCTCCAAAGAAGGAGACTCCACCACACTCCTTGGCAGCAAATTCCACTGTCGAACAGCTCTTACTGTCAGGAAGTTCTTCCTAATGTTTAGGTGGAATCTTCTTTCTTGTAGTTTGGATCCATTGCTCTGTGTCCGCTTCTCTGGAGCAGCAGAAAACAACCTTTCTCCCTCCTCTATGTGACATCCTTTTATATATTTGAACATGTCTCTTCTAACTCCAAACTGTCTTCTCAACCACCCTAACTCCTAACTCCTCCAAAAAGCCCTCTGTGCTTAAACCTTATACACAGTTAACTCCTCCCCTTGGGTTCCCATTGGTTGGTCATTTTACAATTGGTTAACCCTTTCCCTATGAACCCAGTATGATGTCACACACACAGGAGGGCAAACGCCACAGAGACCAACTAAGTTTGGTCTAGGTATATGCTTTCGTGTACATGCACACTTCTTCAGATACCAGCAGGGGTTTTTTTTGTTAGTTGAAAATTTAATAAAAATATTATAAGCAGAGATTGAATGAGCATCTGCCATGGATGCTTTAGCTGAGATTCCTCCATTGCAGATTGTTGGACTAGAGGACTTTGGAGGTCCCTTCCAACTCTACAATTCTATGATTCTATAACTCAGCAGAGGGGATGAGGACAAAACTAGAATGAGCTGGTTCTCCCTGACATTTTGCTCTGGCTCCACCTGCTGTTGGGCTCCCAGAAGGCAGTTGCCTCCAGAGGTTGTAGGAACCCATCAGCCAGTGACCAGGGATGATCAGAGATGTACCTTAGCAACATCTGGAGGGGAGCACATTGTCTCTCCTGGCATGGTGTAAAGAAGACCAACTTTGAAGTGACACTACACTCCAACAGAATGAAGAAAGGCTCCCTGACAGCAATTACTTCAGGGTGTGAGACTGCTAAGTGTGAGACTACTAAATTGCCTTTATTTCTGCCATCCAAAGCCTTGTTGGCATTTCAAATCTAGAGAGAATGTGATTAAGGGAGAGAAGTCAACAACTTGTACCTGATGTTTTATTTAATGTAGTCCTCTGCCTGACTGACAGCACCATCCGGCGCATGTCTACTCAGAAGTAAATCCTTTTAAGTTCAGTGTGCCTTACTCCCAGGAAAGGTGTTGGATTGCAGCCAAAGCCACTCTAATTATTCTAAGAACTGGTGCAAAGAGCTTACTGAGCATATTCCTTTGAGAAGGTTTTGGGTAGTTTCCACAGTCTAATGAACTGAAAGCAATGTGAAGCTGTCCCTCGCCCCCAGCCCTCCCTCTCCTGCATCGATTCTACTTATTTGTATGCAAAGCATTGTCGGTGAGGGAAGACCACATGTTGCTTTGTTTTTAAATAAGTTTTGGCACTCGGCTACATCCTAGCACAGTTTGCATGTCATAAATCCAGGATCTATATTCCTATTGGGCACATTATTCAGGAGGAAAAAGGAGCCCGAGGCGTAAAACTCCTTTGTGCCATGATTGGACCCACTGCTCAATGATATAATATTGCCAGCACCTCCTAGTCATAGGCACTTCATATTAATCGAATGCAAATTTTCTGGCAGTATGAAATCAATGTTGTGGGAGGGAGTGCCGAGAAATGTATATTTCTCTAAAGACTGAGATGCAGAAGGACTGGGAAGCAAGAAGAAATACCGATGAAAGAAGAATGGCAGATAAAATTAACGGACTACGCACAATTGGATAAAATGACAGAAAGGAATAGAAACCTGCGGGACCAGACTTCCGGGTTAGTGCCTCCGGCAATGGCGGATTTCCTCTGACCAGGAGGAATCCGCTTCGTGAGAATTAGGGTCTGGACTGCCGCGGTGAGGTGGAGACCCATTAAAAACCATAGGCGGGAGAAGCCTGTGGATGTGGGATTCGGCTGGCACCTTTTGCGCCTCCCCTACTCGCGGGGAAACCCAGTTTCAGGGATCCGGAGCGATGTGGGGTGAATGGCGTGGTGCTTTGAATCGACTGCTTTTTTCACGGAGTGAAGCCGCATTGCTGTTGCCGGAGAGCGCTGACTTTTTCCTGAGGACAATTGGATTTTAAACAACTATTTGTGAGTAAATCAGAAAATTGGATTTTTAAATACTTTAATTTGGCACTGAAGCAGGAGGTCATAAACAGGAAGTCCGCCTTCCGTTTTTGTAAATAGACTGAAGCAAAGACGTTACAAGTTAAAGTTTTTGAAAGCTTTTGGCAAAGGATTAAATTTCCATCAGTTTAAAATACAAAACCCCCCTTGGAAGCAGGAGAAGAGGGTGAAATCTTGGATCTAGTGAGCCTGCAGGAGAGAGTGAAAAATCAAATTACCACTGCTCTGAACCTGGGAACGGGCTGCCAGATGACGTTTGGAGAGAGTGCATTTGACAGAACGGATTTGACAGCTAGCTAAATAAGAGTAAGATACTGTTTCCATTGTCCTCTGCATTTAAAAAAGAGAAAAAGTAACTGAAATTTTATCTTTAATGTTTGAGTTGTGCTTGAAAGAACTGATACAAGTGGAGACTGTTTCCCTCTAGAGGGAGCTTTTGAAACTGTAACAGGACTGTAACTGGGGGATTTCCAGCTGCAGATAAGGATTCTGAGAACCAGAGAGCGACCTTGGACTATTTAAAAATGTTGACAGGAGAGGCCATTGTGACTGTTTTATGTAAGATAAGCTGTTCGCTGGGACAGCTTCATAAGAAGATGGATGACATGACTTTTAAAGTTGACAATTTGGAACAGAAAGTGACTAATTTGAGTCAAAAAGCGAACATCAACACAGAAATAATTCAGGATTTAGTACAGGAATCCATTTTCATAGAATCATAGAATCATAGAATCATAGAATCATAGAGTTGGAAGAGACCACAAGGGCCATCGAGTCCAACCCCCTGCCAAGCAGGAAACACCATCAGAGCACTCCTGACATATGGTTGTCAAGCCTCTGCTTAAAGACCTCCAAAGTAGGAGACTCCACCACACTCCTTGGCAGCAAATTCCACTGTCGAACAGCTCTTACTGTCAGGAAGTTCTTCCTAATGTTTAGGTGGAATCTTCTTTCTTGTAGTTTGGATCCATTGCTCCGTGTCCGCTTCTCTGGAGCAGCAGAAAACAACCTTTCTCCCTCCTCTATGTGACATCCTTTTATATATTTGAACATGGCTATCATATCACCCCTTAACCTCCTCTTCTCCAGGCTAAACATGCCCAGCTCCCTTAGCCGTTCCTCATAAGGCATCGTTTCCAGGCCTTTGACCATTTTGGTTGCCCTCCTCTGGACACGTTCCAGTTTGTCAGTGTCCTTCTTGAATTGTGGTGCCCAGAACTGGACACAGTACTCCAGGTGTGGTCTGACCAGAGCAGAATACAGTGGCACTATTACTTCCCTTGATCTAGATGCTATACTCCTATTGATGCAGCCCAGAATTGCATTGGCTTTTTTAGCTGCCGCGTCACACTGTTGGCTCATGTCAAGTTTGTGGTCAACCAAGACTCCTAGATCCTTTTCACATGTACTGCTCTCAAGCCAGGTGTCACCCATCTTGTATTTGTGCCTCTCATTTTTTTTGCCCAAGTGCAATACTTTACATTTCTCCCTGTTAAAATTCATTTTGTTTGTTTTTGCCCAGTTCTCTAATCTGTCAAGGTCGTTTTGAAGTGTGATCCTGTCCTCTGGGGTGTTAGCCACCCCTCCCAGTTTGGTGTCATCTGCAAATTTGATCAGGATGCCCTTGAGTCCATCATCCAAGTCGTTGATAAAGATGTTAAATAAGACCGGGCCCAAGACAGAACCCTGTGGCACCCCACTAGTCACTCTTCTCCAGGATGAAGAGGAACCATTGATGAGCACCCTTTGGGTTCGGTCAGTCAGCCAGTTACAAATCCACTGAGTGGTAGCAGAGTCAAGACCGCATTTTACCAGCTTCTTTACAAGAATATCATGGGGCACCTTGTCAAATGCCTTACTGAAATCAAGGTAGGCTATATCCACTGAGTTCCCTTCATCTACCAGGCTTGTAATTCTGTGAAAAAATGAGATCAGGTTAGTCTGACATGACTTATTTTTCAGAAATCCATGCTGACTATTGGTGATCACAGCATTCCTTTCTAGGTGCTCACAGACTGTTTGCTTAATGATCTGCTCCAGAATCTTCCCTGCTATTGATGTCAGACTGACTGGGCGGTAATTATTTGGGTTCTCTCTTTTCCCCTTTTTGAAAATAGGGACAACATTTGCCCTCCTCCAGTCTGCCGGGACTTCGCCTGTTCTCCAGGATTTCTCGAAGATGACTGCCAGTGGTTCTGAGATCACATCTGCCAGTTCTTTTAATACTCTTGGATGCAGTTCATCTGGCCCTGGAGACTTGGCAGGACATTTTGGCAGGACAAATGGTGGAGGAGAAGGAGGAGAAGGAGAATGCTGCTGTTGTTGAACATAAAGTTGAACATAAAGTAGTACAAGTGAGATCCGTGGCTTTACAGAAGCAAATTGAGGACTATAAGTTGAGGCCTTTTATGATTGAATCTAGGAAAAGTCAGACTCTGAGGAATGGACCCCAGCTTGGATGAAAGAAGGAAAGTTGGAAAGATCCCTCTATGCAGGGATTAACTGACTTTTGGGACATGGACTCGGGCCTGGAGGAGATTGAAGTTTTGGGGGCCTTTGGACTTGGAGGAATCTTGAAATGTGCTCTGAAATACTTTGTGGACTGTAGCTTTAACTATGGAAATTTGGCTGATCTGTTCAGAAGGAAGAAAAGGATTGTCAGGTTGGAGTTTCCCCGAGATTTGCTCTTTAGCATTAAAGAAAATGAAGAAGACCTGCAGAAGGGACTTGGAAAAGACTTAAGAGCCTCGGACATAAGATCACCAGGTTGATGGACTCTATGGAGTTGACGGAAAGGACTGGCACAATCCGAAACCAGGGAGAGGAGATGGTGGAAGAAGATTGGAAAATTTAAAGTTTATATATAGACTTATGGTAAAACTAATGAGTGATAGAAAAATGGTGGAATGGTTTTTTATGGGCTTAGCAGAAATGTTATAAGGAGTTAAGTATATATAAGTATTTTAGTTTTAATGGAAAATAAGGTTAAAAATACGTTATTTACAATATGATAGAAAATGGAGAAAGATGGAAAGGATTTGCTGAAACAATTAAAAGAAGTGGAATACAAAAAGGGAGGTGAGAGGAGGTCGAGGAAACAAGGGAATGAAAGATAGAGTACGGAAAAGAGAGGATTTATGTTTTCTTTTTTAAAAATTGTTTTTGTTTTATTTCATTTAGGGCTAAGGTTAGGGAGTGGGGTTTGTTTAGTTTAGTGGGGTTTGTTTAGTTTAGTTTAATGTGTTTAGTTTTTGAGTTTAGGTCGTGTTTTGCATTGTTTATATATTGTATTTTTAAAATCTTTTTAATCTATAAAAGTAATAAACATTATTTTTAAAAAAAGAAACCTGCGGGACCAGAGATTTACAGAAAATTGGAAGAAATATATGAATTATTTGAAGAGCGACTGTAATCAACAAATTACGCTAGTAGGACTACAAGAAGTTTTGTAAGGAGAAATATATGAAATATTGCAAAGAAGAGAAAGAAAAGAGATATTAGTTATGAGATTTAAAAGTAATAGTGAAAATAAGAAATGTAAATTAAGTGAATAGATTGATAAATTTTCAGATGTGATTGATGGAAGTCAAAAAATAGTATAAGGTGTAAAAGTACGTTTAACTATTGTTGAAAATGATATGTTGAAAAACTAATAAAAATTTATATACAGTGGTACCTCGGGTTACATACGCTTTAGGTTACACACTCCGCTAACCCAGAAATAGTGCTTCAGGTTAAGAACTTTGCTTCAGGATAAGAACAGAATTCGTGTTCCGGCAGCGCGGCAGCAGCAGGAGGCCCCATTAGCTAAAGTGGTGCTTCAGGTTAAGAACAGACCTCCGGAAGGAATTAAGTACTTAACCCGAGGTATCACAGTATAAGAGATGTAGAAGGAGTGTGGCTTAGTGGATTAGCAACTGTTTTGCATGCAGAAGGTCCCAGGATCAATCCTGGCATTTCCAGGTACGGCTGGGAAGGACTCCTGCCTGAAACTCTTGTGAACCACTGCCAGTCAGACTGGAGAATACTGAGTTAGATGGACCAGCTTGGACTTAGCTTGGTGTAAGACAGGTTCCTATGTTTTCTCTGTTTGAAGAAACTTTCAAGAAGTGATGACAGCTAATGCTATTGTAGGCTGCATCAACAGAAGTATAGTGTCCTGATCAAAGGAAGTCATAGCCTCGCTCTATTCTGTCTTGGTTGTTATGTACTAAGCTTGGATCTTAGAACACTAGGCAAGTAGGATCCTAGAATGCAGCAACTGATTGGCTTGCAGGAAAAGACCAATCAGGCTCCAGGAGGAAGTTAATGAGCCTATTAGGCTGGTAGGATCGTAGAATGCAACAACTGATTGGCTGCAGGAAAAGACCAATCAGGCTCCAGGAGGGAAGCAGAATCAGCCAATCAGACAGGACACATTGTGTAAATAATGTATATAAAAGCCTGAGGTTTGGGTGGCAATTCAATCACTGTTTTACAAGCTGCAATAAAGAGCATGAAATCACTATGGGACTCCAAGTATATTCCATTGGTAAAACCACATCTGGAATACTGTGTCCAGCTCTGGGTGCCACAATTTAAGGATTTTGACAAGTTGGAGTGTGTGCAGACGAGGGTGACCAAGGTGATCAGGGATCTGGAAACGAAGCCTTCAGAGGAACGGTTGGAGGAGCTGGGTATGTTTAGCCTGGAAAAGAGGAAACTGAGAGGAAATATGATAGCCATCTTCAAATATCTCAAGGAGTGTCGCATAGAAGATGGAGCAAGCTTGTTTTCTCCTGCTCTGGAGGGTCGGACTCAAACCAATGGCTTCGAGTTACAAGTAGGCAGATTGCACCTAAACATCAGGGAGAACCTGTTGGCAGTAAGAGTGGTTCCACAGTGGAACAGACTCCTTCAGGAGGTTGTGGGCTTTCCTTCCTTGGGTGTTTCTACGCAGAGGTTGGATGGCCACCTGTCATGGATGCTTTAGCTGAGATTCCTGCATTGCAGGGGGTAACCTCCAACTCTATGATTGTATGAACCCCTGCAATACAGGAATCTTAACTAGATAATACATGACAGGTGTGATTCTTTCCTCATGAAGAAGGTTCTCCATTCTAGAAAATGAAACCAAAACAGATGGCTACTTCTAGAACAGCGCTTCTCAACCTGTGGGTCCCCAGATGTTGTTGGACTACAACTCCCATCACTCCTAGCTAGCAAGGCCAGATATCAGGGATAATGGGATATCTGGGGACCCACAGGTTGAGAACCGCTGTTCTAGAAGCTTGATGGGACACAATCCACTTAAGCATAAGTCCAAACTCATGCATTGCCAGGGGCACCAAAGGACTATCAATGCAATCTTATATCTTTCTACTCAGAAGTTCACTGAGGCTCAGGACGGCCTCCTCCTAAGTCTGTTTAAACCTGAGGACATCATTTGGACTGGTTTGTGGAGACGGCTGTTCAACTGAATTTAAACTGCACTGCAAAATTGCTGGAAAATAAAGAACAGCAAGGGGGTTGACTATAATTCCGGCAAAATTCCCAGAATTAATTTTATAGACCCTAACTGCTGCCACATCTGATGAAGTTTCCCATTTACTTTCCAATCGGCAGCATGAACGTTTCTTTGCAAGAGTGACATTGATCAATGCTGCAGGCATTGTTAAATGCTTTAACAGCATGCACAACATTGACTGAGATGAGATGAGATGGGAGTTTCTGGGCCAGGCTACTATGATCCTATTTGATAAGCTATTGTGTTGCTTGTTGTCAGTAATCAAACGTCGTGCTTTATCTAACCCATAAGAAAGAGCACATAAAGGCTACAGCCCTATACAGACCAGCTTGGAAGCAAGTCCCATTTGGGAGTAACTTCCAAGGAGGCCTGGACTGGATCACACTGCAAAGCTCTTTGTTGCTTAGCTGCTGCTGGCAAAAGGCAGCATAAAATTGCTTACTTAATGCTTTCAGTCTGCACAGGGAGAATGTGCACATGTCACAAGAGCATGTCGGTCAGGAATCACACAGTTCAAAGGTAGAGTTAACTCTTTATTGGCAAAAACACAATCTCCACAGACTTGATGGAGTGTCAGGCCTAATGAGCAGAGCAATTCACTCCCAGTAGTCTTCCTCCACAGAAATCAGTTACCAGGACTGAAAGTGTTGTAAACAAAAATTGCCCTTTTCCCTTATGGGGTATCCAAGAGCCCATATAGAGTCCTTACATAGGTTCCCTATTGGTAGGAGAGAATAACAGAGGCCAACCAGAGAATATTGAGAAGCAAAGCAGCTAGTAAGCTTGATCTTTATTGATCTTTTGCAACAGGGTGCTCCCCTCACCCGCAGGAGAGGAGAAGGGACCCAGAAAAATGGCGTGCAAGGCCTTATAAAGACTTTTGAAATTCCCGCCCTGTAGATCAAGACCACCCCCAGAAACATCATACATACATCACAGAAGGGGTGTAACCTAAGACCACCCCTCAGATACATCACACCTACATCACAGAAAAGGCAGTCTAAAACAGAAATTTGAATATTGTTTTTCTCCTGTCATTGTTTATCTCCTGTCTGGCACAGCAGGAGGAGGAGAGCCATGACTCGAGAGCCAGTGTGATGTAGTAGTTAGGAGCGGTAGACTTGTAATCTGATGAACCGGGTTCGCATCCCCGCTCCTCCACATGCAGCTACTGGGTGACCTTGGGCTAGTCACACTTCTCTGAAGTCTCTCACAGAGTGTTTGTTGTGGGGGAGGAAGGGAAAGGAGATTGTGAGCCGCTTTTAGACTCCTTCGGGTAGTGATAAAGTGGAATAGCAAATCCAGACTCCTCCTCCTCCTCCTCCTCCTCCTCCTCTTCTTCTTCTTCTTCTTCTTCTTCTTCTTCTTCTTCTTCTTCTTCTTCTTCTTCTTCTTCTTCTTCTTCATGAGCCTGACTCATCTCTGCCTCTTGGCCTCCCTTATCCAACTCTCATGCTTCAGTTTCTGCCTCTGATTCTGAACTTCTCTCTGCCACAGACTCTCCCCACTCACAAAGCCCTGTTATCCCTCCAGCTCCCAGCACCTCCTTTCTCCAGTCTTCTCCCTCTTCTCCCCGTGACCTGGGGGGGTCAGACTATATTTTTTGGGGGAAATGAACGAATTCCTATGCCCCACAAATAACCCAGAGATGCAAAGGACACATTCTACTTACCGTATTTTTTGCACCATAGGATGCACCGGACAATAGGACGCACTTTGTTTTAGAGGGGGGAGAACAAGAAAAAAAAAATCTCCCCCTCTCTGCCCAGCACCCCTTCAGTGAAGCGGCAGGAGGCGCTGCACAGAGAGGGAGAGAACTTTCCCCCTCTTGTTTCCCCGCTCTAAAACAAGGTGCCGTTTAAGGTGCGTTCAGGCGGCTACCGTGGAAGCCTGGAGAGCGAGAGGGGTCGGTGCGCACTGACCCTTCTTGCTCTCCAGGCTTCAGGTTCCTTTCGACCTGCTCTTTGGGGTGCGGGAAGCCCACCACCAGCCCCAAAGAGCAGGTCAGGGAGCAGCGGAAAGGCGCAGCGGAGAGGCTCCTGCCATAGCCGCGCATCACCTCTCCAGCCGGGAGAGGGTTGCGGGGCTATGGCTTCTTTAGCCCCTCACGCGCTCTCCCGGCTGGGGAGGTGACGCACGGCTATAGAGGCTCCTGCCATAGCCGCGCGTCACCTCTCCAGTCGGGAGAGGGTCGCGGGGGGCTGCTTTAGCCCCCCACGCGCGCTCTCCTGGCTGGAGAGGTGACATGGGGCTGTAGAGGTTCCTGCCATAGCCGCGCGTCACCTCTCCAGCCGGGAGAGGGTCGCGGGGCTATGGCGTCTTCGCTCCATAGGATGTACACACATTTCCCCTTCATTTTTGAAGGGGAAAAAGTGCGTCCTATAGAGCGAAAAATACGGTATGTAAAAGCACGCTGATTCCTGGACCACCTGCGGGCCAGATTTAGAAGGTGATTGGGCCAGATCCGGCCCCCGGGCCTTAGTGTGCCTTAAGAGTCTTGTGCTCTAATGACTGAGCTATCCCATCTCTTGCCATGCCCATTGTCTTCTTCCGCCTCTTTCTGAAGTGCACCCCAGAATTGCTTGTGTTATTGCAACTGCTGATGTGATGCAGCTCTTTGTCAGCTGAAGCAAGTGATTTGAAAACTGCTCCCCACATCACCCCCATTGCAGCATCCTATTCCCTCTAAATTTCAATCTCCTTCAAGACCACGGATGCAGTATCACAGCAAATTATATCAAGGATAGAATATTTCTTAAAAATAAAAATATTCATATAGTACCTCTCCCTCCCAATGCTCATGATAACTTGCAACATGATCAAATGAAAGAATAGAAAACAGCACATCAGTTTGAACGCAAAGAAACAAGAGACCCAGGAGGCAGCCCGTTATAAAGCCAAATAATGCCAAGGCATCAAACAAAGAGAATCAATCATTCCATGGGCAAAACCCACGATGGAATAATAATGATAAAAATAAAAAATATTCATGTTTGTACAAAATGTCAATGAGGAGGGAGTCAACTGGGATAAGGCACTCCAAAGTGGAGATGCATCAACAGACTAGACGCGGTTCCAATCAGTCAAGATTTAGATGTTAGCAGCAATTATGAGGTTCCAGAAAGAACTGGGCCTTGGATCCATTTTAGTTTTGTACCACTGCACCCTGGAAAAGAACGGGTCCTTCCTTTTATGGTGCAGAAGACAGGGAAATGCAGAAAAGAACAGTGCTAACTGCCTTATTAATAGCAGCTATTCACCAAAACATTAGCTGACAACACCGACAGTCTGCATTGGTAAGACAGTTCGCACAGATAGTGTGATTAAAAATCCATTGCCTGAGTCAACCCACAAGAGATACATCAAAAGATTCAATGCTACTGTATGTATTAGAATGTTCCATCTCCATTGTTGGAGGCAGTATGTGTCATGGACTGGTTGGATGCAGATGAATGGTAGGAGGAACCAGCTGGGGAACCACCAAGGGAAGAAGGCTCAGAGCCCAGAGATTGGTGGTGGGACGACTAAGAGGAAGAAGATTGGAAGAAGGAGGTGGTGTTGGAAGCTGGGGCAGTTTATAGCAGAGAGAAGTTCAGAAGCAGAAGAGCGGGATGTGGGAGGCCAAGAGGCAGAGATGACTTAGGCTGGTGAAGAGTCATGGATGTCTCTCTCTCCTGCTGCGACAAGGTCCCGTCCCCGCTGGTCTACCAGAACCAGGAGAGGCATGAAAAGTGTGGAGGAGAAGTTAGCTTCATTCAGGCACAGTCTCTGATTGCTTGAGGGAAACCCTTGAGAGAAGGGGACATAGGCAGCTTTGGGGAGGTGGGGACTTTCCATCTCTGCGACTACTTCATGGGGCAAGACCTACTGAAGAAGGGTTGCTGTGGGCCTGACATGCCAGGGAAATCCTGAGTTGTTGTTTTTTCCATTAAAGTTAACTCCACTTACTTCATGTGATTGATTGATTGATTGATTGATTGATTGATTGCTAGCTCGCTCGCTCGCTCGCTCCTGTCAGTATGCTTCTGGATGCAAGTAGCTGCGAATCACAGGTGGGCAGAGTTCTGTTACACTTGGGTTCTGTTTGTGGGCATCCCAGAGGCCCCTGATTGATCCAGCAGGTGTCAGGCGGCAGAGAATCTACCCCACCCTACCATGGCAGGTTGCCAGGAACAAATAAGACAAGGAAAAACCCTTACCACCTGCTTTTATTCACTATTCAAAGAGAGGAGCTTAGGAATGCATCCTCTTGGAACAATGGCATTGTCCCGAGTAAATCTCCACTCCCCTTCTCTCCCACTTCCTCATTGGTCATCCCTTCTACAGGTGGCGCTGAGGGCCCTTTGCTTCTGAGCATTTTGCTCTCCTACTTTTAAGGCTCGCCAGGTTCTGGGAGATGGTGGGTCTGGAATGCTTTCTAGTGATAACGTGTCAGCCAGCTGCTCCAGCTCTGCCTACTCCTCCTCCGCTCCAATTGTTGTTGTTGTTTAGTTGTTTAGTCGTGTCCGACTCTTCGTGACCCCATGGACCAGAGCACGCCAGGCACTCCTGTCTTCCACTGCCTCGCTTTTCCCCTCATCTGCCTCTGAGCTGTGACCTCCCTCAAACCCCTGTTGTAATGCTGAACTGTCTTCTTCTCTGGAAGGGTCAAGATGGGGAGGTGGTCTCCACCATTCCTCCTCTGCCCAGTCCCTGACAGCAGGGCTCTTCTGTCCCCATCAGGGGCAATCCATTCTATTTTGCCATCCAAGGGAAAACTGGAAGGTGTAGCCCCACACACACACCACACACCACATGCCAGCCAACACCCCTTACCACCCATGCAGAAGTCTTGCTTACTGGGGTCACATGGCTGCAGCCTCCAGAGACCTCATTGTGATTTCATGGGGATCTTATGGAGCTCTCGCGAGATTGCACCAGAACCTGGAAGATCTTGCGAGTTCTCACCAGAACCACATCTGCTTCTCCTCATTTCTCTGGCAGTGTTGGCAAGGAGGCGGGCATGTTGGCGTAAGCACCCATTGGATTCTGCCACCTGAGTCTGCCTCATGGACGGGCCATCCCTGGTCCCCATGTTTCTAAAGAGTCATAAATTTGGTAGCAGACCAGCACCATGAGATAACAGAACCAAGATGCCAGTACTCCAAACTGCTTGTGAGAGCCAGTGTGGTGCAGTGGTTAAGAGCGGTAGACTCGTAATCTGGTGAACCGGGTTCACTTCCCTGCTCCTCCACATGCAGCTGCTGGGTGACCTTGGGCTAGTCACACTTCTTTGAAGTCTCTCAGCCCCACTCACCTCACAGAATGTTTGTTGTGGGGGAGGAAGGCAAATGAGATTGTTAGCCACTTTGAGACTCCTTAGGGTAGTGATAAAGCAGGATATCAAATCCAAACTCATCTTCTTCTTCTTGTGGAAGATTGGTTTGATAATTCCTTGCGTGTGCTGCCACAGTTCTGCTAGAGAAATAACCTGTCAATCGCAAGGGAGCACAGCTTCATAGCCATGTACAAAAGGAATAACAAAATTCGGCAGATAGTAAGCCATAAATATACAAAGCTACTTATGTGAGAATTCTGGTTGTGTGTGTGTGTGTTTGAAATAAACACAGAATAAAAACCAATAGAGAGAAATTGCGCTGTGTGAGCAAATGGCTTCTAATAAGCACTATTTGTGTTAGTGGGAGACCAAGGGCGGCCACATTTTATTCAGGACACTAACATTTTGCCCTTGTCCACTTTGTTGTTCGAAATAACAGTAGGAGAGATGGAGAACCAAGTCATTTTACATCATATGAATGGAGGACAAATCAAAGGGGGGAGGGATTCAAATTGCTGAGAACTGACACATTGACAACATAATAAGCTCGCTCCGATCTTGTTAGTTTCTGCTTGAGAAAAGTGCCAAATGTTAAATGCGCTAGCTAGTTAATTAGGAAGGCTGGAAGTCATTGTTGAGGCAAATGGCAGCAAATGGCCACACAATGTAAATTCCAATTAGTCCACAAGTCACATTCATGTACCTGAAGACGACAGTCCCCACTGAGGAGCCAACCTGGGCAAATCACCTGTAATTAGACATGATCTCTGTATATATACTTAGGATATGTAGCCCAGATGCTGTGATGATGGAGTGACTCACTGTGTGCGTAAACTGGGAAGGGAAGGAGGGTTTACACACCAGCAGCTATGCCAAAGAAATGTTTAAACCTGATTTTTGCAGCTCACATTTTGTTTTATTTGTTTATCTCAACCTCTTTGAGGTTGCACGGTAGTAAGGTAGGCTTGTAAAAACTCAAGATCTGCTAAGCCGAATGCAGTTCATCACACCTTGTATGAAGGACCAGCAAGGCCATGGGAGCTCTCCTGCTTTTGCTGCCTGCCCCAGACTTGGGGGAGGGAGAGAAACCGAAAGTGCCAGCCAGGGGTAGGGGGCATGATTTGTCTAAGAATTGAATAGTTAGGGCAGGCATAGGCATAAGCATAGGCACTGTTGACATGAGCCAACAGTGTGACGCGGCAGCTAAAAAAGCCAATGCAATTCTGGGCTGCATCAATAGGAGTATAGCATCTAGATCAAGGGAAGTAATAGTGCCACTGTATTCTGCTCTGGTCAGACCTCACCTGGAGTACTGTGTCCAGTTCTGGGCACCACAGTTCAAGAAGGACACTGACAAACTGGAACATGTCCAGAGGAAGGCAACCAAAATGGTCAAAGGCCTGGAAACGATGCCTTATGAGGAACGGCTAAGGGAGCTGGGCATGTTTAGCCTGGAGAAGAGGAGGTTAAGGGGTGATATGATAGCCATGTTCAAATATATAAAAGGATGTCACATAGAGGAGGGAGAAAGGTTGTTTTCTGCTGCTCCAGAGAAGCGGACACAGAGCAATGGAGCCAAACTACAAGAAAGAAGATTCCACCTAAACATTAGGAAGAACTTCCTGACAGTAAGAGCTGTTTGACAGTGGAATTTGCTGCCAAGAAGTGTGGTGGAGTCTCCTTCTTTGGAAGTCTTTAAGCAGAGGCTTGACAACCATATGTCAGGAGTGCTCTGATGGTGTTTCCTGCTTGGCAGGGGGTTGGACTCGATGGCCCTTGGGGTCTCTTCCAACTCTATGATTCTATGATTCTATGATTCTATAGGCAAACTCGGCCCTCCAGATGTTTTGGAACTACAACTCCCATGATCCCTAACTAAGAGGACCAGTGGTCAAGGATTATGGTAACTGTAGTCCCAAAACATCTGGAGGGCTGAGTTTGCCTATGCCTGAGTTAGGGGGGTGGGTTTAGAGATTCCACAACAGACCCCTACATTTCCTCAAGAAGTAGCAGCATTGGGATATAAAGAGCAAAACGAACCTTTTGTCAGTCGATAAAGGCTTTGCAGTTTAAGAAAATAGCAAACTATATTAAGAAACATGTTAAAGAGGATGAAATTGGATAAGATGGAACCTTAAAGTGCAATTGTATGTAATTTGGGTTATAAGCATTGATGTTTGGTAAGCAGGAAGTCACTAGCTTTGTTGAACTGGACTATAACTGTTGAGTAACAAATGTTTTTCCAATATGGAAAAATAATAAAATATTCATTAATGTGTGTGTGTGTGTGTGAGAGAGAGAGAGAGAGAGAGAGAGAGAGAGAGAGAGAGAGATCCATCCATCCCTACAGATATTTACACAATTCACAGCAAGATGCTTATGTTTCTGCGCATAAGTTACTGATATTTTATTTACATCCGACCTTTATTCTAGGATGGAAGCTGAGGTGGAACACAGAACGTTCTTTGCTAGTCTCTCATCCAGTTGCTGACCAGATTCAGACCTGCTTAGTCTCAGAATCAACTTTCCTAAAGCAGATCTTGGTCCTCAAGAAATGACCTCCAGTTCTACATAGTCTGAGAACTTCCAGACTATGTCACTTACAAGGAGCAGTGACCAAACTGATTCATGTCAAACAACACGAGCTGGCTGTTCGGTTAGTGCCAGTTAGGTTCGTGTTCTGTCTGTGCTGTCATGTACTTGATTGTAAGTTGTTGGTGAGAACCTGGAAGTTGCTCTGCATTAATCTCCATGAAGAAGTCTTGTAGCTGTGAGCTTGAATGAAGCAAAGAGATGCAAGGGGGAAAGTTGTGGAAATTAAAACTGTTATGCAAATTGTAAAACTAGAGAAGGTTATCTGGGGATAATCATTTTTGAAAGATGGGGGGGAAACAATTTAGCTGGGAATTTTGATTGTATTTGACAGATAGCATCTAATCATCTTCTAGTCTCGATGAGAAGCTCTCTGCTCCTAGGCATCACTTTATCAGCATATCCATTCCATTCAGTTTGACACCCCTGATCTGAATCTGGTAATACTATCCGTATCGTCAAATAACGTACATTGGCAGTTAAAAATGAGGCTAATGAGAGGATGCTAAATGTGAACAACATCACAACCCTCTGGAATTTTGAGTAGAATACAACCACCTCTGCAGCCACTGTGGTGTAGACTGCTTTGCATGCAAATCTCTTTCTCAGTTAACATTTTGCAAAAGTTGTTGGGGAACACTGGCACCAACTCCAGGGGGCCCTGGGGGCCCAGGCACCCAGAACTTTTTTGCTGTGGGTGCCCAAGCTCCACCGCCCCCCACTGCTGCCATGTGCCATGTACTGCTACTGCTGGACGCTTCCTTACCTTTGGCGTTCCGGCGCCACAGTGATAACTGGGCTGGGGCTGCGTCTCCACCATGGGGTCTCTGTTTAGGCCCACGGTGGCTGCAGATATGCTTCTGGGATGTGACTGTGACTGCATGGGCCCCAACAGAGACCCCGCGGTGGAGGCACAGGCCCCAGCCAGTTGCCAGAGTGCTTGAACACGCTGCGCCATGCCGTCATAATGTCACAACATGATGTGACGTCATTATGTCATGGCACTCAGCACTTGCTCTGGGGAGCCCACAGTCTGGGGCTGAAGTCGGTGCTGCTGGGGAACACAAGTGGCATGGTGCTATTGTTCTTGTGTCCTGTTTGCTGATGTTTCGTTGGCATCTGATGGCACATGGTGAGAATTGAATGTGTCAGGGACTGGGCAAAAGAGGAGGACACTGGAGAAGGGGGTAAAGTCAGGGGATGGGCAGAGGAGGAGAAATGGTGGAGACCGCCTCCTCATCTTGACCCTTCCAGAGAAGAGGAAGACAGTATAGATTTACAACAGTGGTTTGCGGGAGGTCACAGCTCAGAGGCAGATGAGGGAAAGGTTGGGAAATAATGGGAGAGGAGGAGCAGTTAGAGCCAGAGCAGCAGCTGACTGACACGTTGTCACTAGAAAGCATTCCAGACCCTCCATCTCCCAGAACCCAGCGAGCCTTAAAAGTAGGAGAGCAAAGAGCTCTAAGACAGAGGGCGGCCCCCATAGAGGAGGAGATGACGATGATGATGAATGAGGAAGTGGGAGAGACGGAGGTTGGAGATTCACTTGGGACAACACCATCATCCAAGAGGCTGGGTTCTATAGCCTCTCTCTATAAGGCTTGAAGTAAAAAAGGACTGTAAGAAACTTTCCCTTGTCTTTACACCTTCTTGGGAAACCAGCCGGAAGCCACTGACACCACCCTGACAACTGTATTTAATTTTCTGTAGCCTCCCTAGGGCCCCTAAAGTGGTCCACTCAATTATATAATGATCTCATTGTGCAATATTTCTTTATGTTCTAATAGCTTGCACTCAGGGGAGCTGGGTAAGCCTCACAAGGAAAGTGTTGCAGGCTTCTGAGCTTCAGGATTATTGGAACTTGGGAGAAAAGAGGCAGTAGGAAAGTTCCTGTGAGATGTAGAGATAGGGCTGGGGTAGGAGGGCAGGGTGCCACCCAACTCCTTAGCCTTTTCTTCTCCCAAAGATGTCTGGAAAGGCAGCGGGAGTTTAGGATCAGAGCTTTCCTTCTCCTTGATGGGCCAGCTTCCCAGGTTGATGGACCCCATCTGCCCCTCACTTGCCTCTACCGAATGTGCAGAAACCACCTTCTTGACTGTTGGACCCACTCTTGGTCTCATTTACTCAATGCGCCATTGACTCTTTTGCATGCATTGTCCCTAACTCACCAAGGGTTTTGAGACCCAATGGCTCCCTTACCTGGTTTGGCTTGTGTCTCCCCATCTTAACCCTTCTAGAGAAGAGGAAGACAGTATAGATTTACAACAGTGGTTGGGAAATAATGGGAGAGGAGGAGCAGGCAGAGCCAGAGCAGCAACTGACTGACATGTTGTCACTAGAAAGCATTCCAGACCCACTATCTCCCAGAACCCAGAAAGCCTTAAAAGTAGGAGAGCAAAGAGCTCAAAGACTGCGGGCAGCACCCATAGAGGAGATGATGATGACAAATGAGGAAGTGAGAGAGAAGGGGGGTGGAGATTCACTTGGGACAACACCATCATCCAAGAGGCTGGGTTCTATAGCCTCTCTCTGTAAAATTTGAAATAAAGAAGGACTGTAAGAAACTTTCCCTTGTCTTTATACTTTCCTGGGCAACCAGCCGGGAGCCGCTGACAACATCCTGCCAGGATGCTGGACTAAGATTGGCCTTTGACCTCAAAGATGTACAAGATGTGTAACAAATGTTGGAAATGTAAAGAAAAAGAAGGGACGTTTTTTCATGTGTGGTGGGAATGCAAAAAAGTGAAAAGCTTTTGGGAAATGATATACAATGAAATGAAAAAAATGTTAAGATATACTTTTGTAAAAAGACCGGAGGCTTTTCTCTTAGGGATTGTAGGAAAGGATATAAGAAGGAAAGACTGTAAACTCTTTCAATATGCAGTAACGGCAGCCAGAATCTTGATTGCCCAGAAATGGAAACAAGAGGAATTACCGACGATAGAAGAATGGAGATTGAAATTGACAGACTATGCGGAATTGGATAAATTAACTGGGAAAATCAGATATACCAAAGACCAAAAGTTCATCGAAGACTGGGGAAAGTTTGTAGATTATCTGAAAAACATATGTGGTGTGAACACAACGCTAGTGGGATTTCAAGAGGCACTGTAAAAATGGAGAAGTATTGTTAGCAGTAAATAGTGGGGGAAGGGAAGTGTAATGGCAATACGAAAGGAGGAATGTGTAATTTTAGTTATGAATACGGATGATTGTCAGAGACGCTGAGGGAAGTTCAAAAAAATAATAAGAAGTAATCGGTTGTATTTTGGAAAACTGTATAATTGTTTGGAAAATTAATAAAATTTAATAATAAAAAAAAGATTGGCCTTTGACCTGTCCCATGAGCGTCAGACTCATGATAGGAGGAGCCCAGGCAAGGGAGTTTTTGCTTTCGTTGCTCCAGAAGAAACCACCATAAGGCACCATCAAATACGGAGTTAGACCACTTGTCCATCTAGAGCCCAATATAAATAATGGGATCCAGCTTTTAAAACTGGGAGACTTCATATTTTGTCTCCCTCCAATTATAATTTCACCTTCTCATTAGTATCCAGCTCCTGTTGCCACTGCACAACAGACTGTAGGGCTGGACTAGGGTGGCAGTTTCTAAAGGTTCAAACTGCAGCTCTTGCTAGACAGAACTTGGGATTACTAAGCAAAAAAATTAGAGGCTAGGATTCTGATTGAGGGGGAGATGCGGCGTTTTGAAATTGCACCGTTGTCAGGTGACCATCTTCCCTGTACATTTCAAAAGGGAAACTTTTGAAGTACCAGCTGGGCTGACGTCTGATCCAATTAATACATCAACCTACAGACCTTCTCTGGAGTTTAAATTTAGATTTGTTTGTCCTGAGTGCTCTCAACCGTAATTATAACATGTTGATTTCAAAGAGGGTGGAAGGCAACAGCAAATAATTAAAGAAGAAAGAAAGGAGGGTGTGTATACAGCCTGTACTCTGAAAGCAGAGATCTGCTCTTTCCTTGTTGATGCGGCAAATACCCCACCTCCTCACATTTAAAGGAATGTTAAATCCCGGTGGAAGCAGAAATCCTATTTATGGAAGAAGCTACCTATAAATCTCCTTTCCATCCCCTAATCAATTTGAGATCTGTTTGGAAGTTTTGTGTCCTGCGGGTACAGGAAGGTCTATAAATTAAATAAATAACAATAAAATAATAATAACATTCTCTCCTGCCTTGATGGGCCTTGGGTACGGATGGGGGAGAAATTATATCACATTTAAAGGCAAACGGACCAAATTTAAGGAGGAATTTGTGAGATAGCTTAGGCAAAACGACCTGGCCAAGCTTGTTGTTTAGTCGTTTAGTCGTGTCCGACTCTTCATGTCCCCATGGACCAGAGCATGCCAGGCACCCCTGTCCTCCGCCGCCTCACGCAGTTTGGTCAAACTCTTGCTGGTAGGCTCGAGAACAGTGTCCAACCATCTCGTCCTCTGTCGTTCCCTTCTCCTTGTGCCCTCAATCTTTCCCAACATCAGGGTCTTTTCCAAGGAGTCTTCTCTTCTCATGAGGTGGCCAAAGTATTGGAGCCTCAGCTTCAGGATCTGTCCTTCCAGTGAGCACTCAGGGCTGATTTCCTTAAGAATGGATAGGTTTGATCTTCTTGCAGTCCATGGGACTCTCAAAAGTCTCCTCCAGCACCAGAATTCAAAAGCATCAATTTTTCAGCGATCAGCCTTCTTTATGGTCCTGCTCTCACTTTCATACATCACTACTGGGAAAACCATAGCTTTAACTATACAGACCTTTGTTGGCAAGGTGATGTCTCTGCTTTTTAAGATGCTGTCTAGCTAGGCCAGTTATGAAACAATACAGGGCCATTGAGGGCCATTGGCAATACAAGGTAACTATGCTTCCCACCCACCCCTTTCCCCATTGCCTTGAGATTGTAAGCAAAAACTGGGTATTTGGAAGGTTGCCAGGGTAACTGGGTGTGAGGTGACAGGAAAAGAGAGTCTTTTAGAGAGGTGTGCTAGGAAGAAGATGGGGAAATAAAACCATCTGGGATCCATCTTGGGCAGGCTGTCTTGGGCAAGATGCCTTGGACTCCAGGGCAGGACTCCCTACATGCAAACTGAAGGTGTAAATAGGTGAATAAACCATATTTCTTAATGCTACGACAAGTCTCCACCATGTCTCAGTTCTCCAAAGGAACGCAGACCCTGGGGGAGTGCCTGGAACCCCATGGGGTCTTGTACTGCACGTGTGTGTGTGTGTGTGCGCGCGCGCTTGCTTTCTTATTTGAATCAGTATTGTGAGCAGGGTCATGAGGCAATAACAAGCCACCACACACCCATATAGCTGACATCTTCTGTGCATAGACATCCTTCCTGGAACTGCATGGATGCAGATTGAATATGTGTGGCAGTCCCAGCTGAAACTCATCAGATGAGGGTGTCCTACTTCTAAGCCGCTATTTCTATTAAGTATTTTAGATAAAGAGATCCCAAAAAATTTAAGAGAGGTATTCTTGTATGCAACCGCAGCAGCTCGTATACTTGTGGCCAAGGGATGGAAAGATCACGAGGCTCCAAAAATAACAGATTGGCAAATCAAATTACAGGAATTGGTGGAGACAGCTCAACTGACTAGTAAACTCAGAGGAAACTCAAAGCAAAAATTAGCGGAAAAATGGGATGTGTCGAGTTGCAGCTCGGCATCCAAAGAAAAATCAGTCTCACACCATGATAGGTTCCGAAATATGGCTGCTCTTAGGGCTAATGCAGCACAGCTTTTATTGTGTGAAATCAGAAAGATACAAAATACAAGCCAAGCAATTTGTTCTAGCCAGCAGATAAGGACATTCGCACTAGACTATGCGAGCATCAGGCCATGCTACGTTAGCCAATCATATAGGACAGCACGAGCTGTTCACGCGCTGTTCATGCTCCAAGGATGCTTCTAGCTATGAAATCACCCTGCAACAATAAGAACTTTGCTCATGCTCTCATGTACAAGCAATCATTTTCCCATAAAAAATATGTTCAAAAATACAATAATAGTTTTGACTCCGTGCTAGCATTCGAGTGATAAAGGAACTAAAAGGAGGTAGACTACAATTAAGGATTTATTATGTTTTCAGAATGTATTAGAAAAATTATATAGAAAGGTTTAGTGTTTTGTGTACATTCAAATGTAAGATAAAACATATGCAAAGGGACTTGACAGGAAGTCAAAGTTGAAGAAAAGATTTTGGAAGATAAAAGGGAAAAAAATATTTACTTTCATTATTATCATTTTCTGTGCGGGTGTGGGTGTGTGGGTGTGTGCACATATGTGTGTTGTATGCACTGCTTGGGAGGAAAGAAGATGGTAAATAACAAATAATAAACTAAATATCGATGTATGTAATTTTTATTTCTTAGTTATATTTAGTGGTAGTATGGCTGTATTGTTTTTTGTAACATAAAACCATTCAATAAAAATTATTTTTTTAAAAAAATTAGCTGCTGTGGAATCAAAGGTGAGTGTCCCCATCCATTTTGCAGGGTGTATAGGAATATGAATTCCCATCCGCCACCTCCACCACTTCTCATGTGCATCGTTTGGGGTGTGCATCCAGCATGTTCAAAAGCACAGCGGAGGAAATCTTAGCCATTCTTCGGAATGAGCAGCACACTCACTTAGGCTAGCTGCAATCTGCCTCAGGAACCATGGATTTGGAGGCACTATTTACGCTGTGGTAGCCTATTTGTCTGCTGAAACACCTGCCGTTCTACCTCTTGGCTAATCTTCACTTTTGTATATTTACAAAAGAAGCAGAAGGGCCATGTGGTTTTCAAATTGTACTCAGGGCCTTTGCTGAAAACTAGCACTGCATAATATTCCCCCAGCAGCTCTTAAATCACTCTTTATTTCTCTGATTCAATTTAAGAAAGGGCTCACTTTTCTTCCTAGAGGGGCAGAGGGTAGACAAGTATTTTTAAGAACACTGGACTGGCAGAAAAAGAGATTATGCCGTTTGTATTTAAGAAGAACTCCCATACCTTTCTCCTGTTGCCTTTGGAGAGGAGTACAGTCATACCTCGGGTTACAGACGTTTCAGGTTGCGTTTATTCGGGTTACAGACCGCCAAAACCCGGAAGTAACGGGACGGGTTGCTTCTGGGTTTCAGCGGTCGCGCATGCACAGAAGCACTAAATCACGCTTTGCGCACACGCAGAAGGGCCAAATCACAACCCGTGCATGCGCAGACGCCCCGCTGCGGGTTGCGAACGCTGCAGGTGGCGAACGTGCATCCTGTACGGATCACATTCGCAGCCCAAGAGTCCACTGTATTGTGTCTTTAAAAGGTGCATGTGGGACTCAAAGTGGAGCTGCCCTTAGCCCTGGTCCAGAGGTTTCTGCTGGTGCATAATGCAGCAGCCAGACTGCTGACGGGGACACATGGTTGAAAACATTGACACCATTGCCAAAACATCTGTACTGCCTGCCCATCTGCTACAGAGCAGGTCCTTGTATTGATTTACACAGCCCTGAACAACTTAGACAACAAGACATGTTAGGGATCACCTAGTGGGGTCGCAAGGGGGGCAGGGGGGGCAATGTGCCCCAGGTGCCATGTCTGGAGGGGTGGAAAGAAGGCACCCCATGGGGTGCTCAACCCGCTGCCCCCGGGTGCGGTGGCACGAGCAGCCATTGTGCCACCGCACCCGCATGTGGAGAATCCTCCATATGGACAGTGGTGTACAGACGGTGGTGGGATCCCTCTGTCGCCACTACAGCCTCAAGCGGAAGATCCCTCTGCTGCCGCCACAGCTGTGAGCAGAGGATCCTGTCACCATCTGTACGGTGCTTGGGCAGCGCCAGCAGCAAACTGCACAACGCATGTTCAGTGTCACACGCTTGTGCTGTACATAGCGCCCCCGCACATGTGTCGTATGTAGCAGCGCCATGCATCAGTGGCGTAGCGTGGGGGTGCCAGGGGTGCCGGCCGCACTGGGCGCAACATTTGGGGGGGCGCGTTTGGCCGGCCCTCCTCGAGGAAGCAGGAACCCCACTGTCCTCGGACCTCCTCCGAAGGCTGGCGGTGGGGCGGAGAGACCTCCTCCCGCCGCCAGGCTTCGGATGGCTGTCCTGAAGACTTGTGGTGGGAGCAGTGGCGTAGCGTGGGGGGTGCAGGGGGGCCTGCTGCACCTGGCGCAGCATCTGGGGGGGCGCGTTAGAGACTCGAGTGCTAAAATCCACGGGTTAGGGGGCGCAAATTACTTGCCTTGCCCCGGGTTAGGGGGCGCAAATTACTTGCCTTGCTGAGAACCCACGCTACGCCACTGCCATGCATGCATCGTATGTAGCGGTGCAACGCGTGTGCAGCCGGCAGTTTTCCCTGCCCCGGGTGTAAGCCTTCGTTTGCTCCTGGGATCACCTGATCGACTGAGATCATAGCAGGAGTTTTGTTGGTCATCCTCTGCACTGGCAGGGCTCATTTGACATTGTCACCAACCAAAGGGCAGGCCTTTAGAATGCTCTTCCAATAGAGATTCAGAAGACACCTGAAAGCTCTTCTGTTCTGCCAAGCTTGAGCACACGGTTCAGAAAAGGTCTTCCGAAACAGCTGACGATCTGTGATTTTGATTTTTTTTTTACATAGTTTTTATTTGGGGGGGGTGGGGGTGTTGCAAACCACTTTTAAAAAATAAATACCGGTAAATTGCCGTATCTACAGGTATATACCAGGTAATGTTTTAAATGAAATAGAACAAGCAAGCTACAATCTTGCCAATGTTGTAAACAAAATCTGCCCTTTTTCCCTTATGGGGTTTCCAAGTGCCCATATAGAGTCTTTAAGTGGGTTCCCTATCAGTAGGAGAAAATAACGGAGGCCAACCAGAGAATATTGAGAAGCAAAGCAGCTAGTAAGCCTGATCTTTATTAAAACTGTTGCAACAGGGTGCCCCCCCACACACAGGAGAGAGGAGGAGGAGAATCATAGAATCATAGAGTTGGAAGAGACCGCAAGGGCCATCGAGTCCAACCCCCTGCCAAGCAGGAAACACCATCAGAGCACTCCTGACATATGGCTGTCAAGCCTCTGCTTAAAGACCTCCAAAGTAGGAGACTCCACCACACTCCTTGGCAGCAAATTCCACTGTCGAACAGCTCTTACTGTCAGGAAGTTCTTCCTAATGTTTAGGTGGAATCTTCTTTCTTGTAGTTTGGATCCATTGCTCCGTGTCCGCTTCTCTGGAGCAGCAGAAAACAACCTTTCTCCCTCCTCTATGTGACATCTTTTTATATATTTGAACATGGCTATCATATCACCCCTTAACCTCCTCTTCTCCAGGCTAAACATGCCCAGCTCCCTTAGCCATTCCTCATAAGGCATCGTTTCCAGGCCTTTGACCATTTTGGTTGCCCTCCTCTGGACACGTTCCAGTTTGTCAGTGTCCAGAGGACCCAGGACAAAGGTGTGCAACCCCTTATATAGACTTTTGAACTGCCCACCCTGGAGCCCAAGACCACCCCCCAATACATCATACATACATCACAGAAACAGATGGTCTCCAGCAGAAATACATCACAGGGTGCGGTCTAAAACAGAATCCTGATTGTGTTGTTTATCTCCTGTTACCTGACTGCAGGTTACCTGACTGCAATACCTGGGTTTTGACCAATCTTTTGTTACGATAACTACTTAAGTCCTGAATCCAGGTCATGGGTCACAGGCTCACCCTATTCATATCTTAAATGTGCCCTTGGGGCAGGATTTGTGAACAAAGAGACAATCGGGAAGCTTCCCATTTACTTCAATCTTGCAGAGAAATATATGAGGTCAATTTGGGGAGAGACAAAATGGCTTAAGGATTTTTTCTGTGGGTTTCAGACATGTGATTTGTATATTTATGTACCGTATTTTTCGCCCTATAGGACACACTTTTTCCCCTCCAAAAATAAAGGGGAAATCTGGGTGCGTCCTATGGGGCGAATGCAGGCTTTGGCTGAAGCTTGGAGAGCGAGAGGGGTCGGTGTGCACCGACCCCTCTCGCTCTCCAGGCTTCAGGAACACATCCGCAGCCTAGGCAGCCCTACGGGAGGTCCGGCAGGGATGTCTAGGCTGCAGATAGCAGCCTGCCGCCCGGCGGGCGGGGCGCCCTGGAGCACAGCGCCCCCCGCGCCAGGCAGACATCCGCAGCATGGGGAGCCTTGCAGGAGTTCCCCGCAAGGCTCTCCACCCTGCGGATAACAGCCTGCCGCCCGGTGGGCGGGGCGCCCTGAAGCAGAGCGCCCCCCGCGCTGGGCAGACATCTGCAGCGTGGGGAACCTTGCAGGAGTTCCCCGCAAGGCTCCCCACGCTGCGGATAGCAGCCTGCCGCCCGGCAGGGGGGGGCACCCGGGTGCAGAGCGCCCCTCGCGCAGGGCAGACATCGGCCAGCCCCACAAGCTCGGGGGACAGCAGGGAGGTGCAGCACCGCCATCCCGCTGTTCCTCGACCTGGTTCTGTTTCCCCGACCTGCTTTGGGGGGGGGGAAATAAAGGGAATTTTTTCCCCTTTATTTCCCCCCAAAAAAACTAGGTGCGTCCTATGGGACGAAGAATACTGTATGTGTTTGCTTGGTACATTTATGAACATATCTATATATAAGACCTTGAAATTCTTATAACACCAAACACAGAAACACAGACATACATAGAGTTACCAAGTTAGTCTGCAGCTGGGTAGGGGGAGAGATTTTGAAGGACACTTAGCTCAGTGAACTTGATTAGAAGATGCCTGTGGTGGGCTTCTAATGACTTCTGATTCAAACATTGTGTTTATGTCATCCTGCTTCTTGGCAACAGGTTTCCTGCTGTCCTTCAAAACAAAACAGAACATTTTGTTATTGCGAGCAGCATTCAAACCTGTATACTATCACCTTTTTTCCAGGATGAACAGCAGTACCTCTGGGACGTCTGATAATAGAGTTTCCAACCAGGCTGTCTGTTATCCGACTTGATCAGACACTGCTTCTTGACACCCGCCTATTCCCTGAAGCAAGTCTCCCCCATGACTGGGACTTGTAAGGAGAGTACAGAGCCACTTTGGGCTTTGATGAAAGAAGAAAAAAGGCTACCATCTTCGGCAAGTCAGCAAATGACTAGATAGAGAGAAAGATACAGATACAGTGGTACCTCGGGTTAAGAACTTAATTCGTTCTGGAAGTCCATTCTTAACCTGAAACTGTTCGTAACCTGAGGTACCACTTTAGCTAATGGGGCCTCTCACTGCCGCCGTGCGATTTCTCTTCTCATCCTGAAGCAAAGTTCTTAACCCGAGGTACTATTTCTGGGTTAGCGGAGTCTGTAACCTGAACCCAAGGTACCACTGTACTCTTCTTCTTTGGCGATCACTCATAGCTGAGTAAGATTGTCTTCCATGAACACAGTCTTAACAGTGAGTCCGTAAGTGACTGCGGAGGCCAATTCTGGATCCACATGTCCTTCAGATCACACCTTCAGACCACATCACAAGGGAGTCCAATCTTCCTTGACCTGAAACACAAATAGTGCACTCCACCATGTTCTGGCCCTATTGTGAAGCTCAGCCAAAGCTCTGCCAT
This sequence comes from Podarcis bocagei, assembly GCF_964188305.1. Lineage (NCBI taxonomy): Eukaryota > Metazoa > Chordata > Lepidosauria > Squamata > Lacertidae > Podarcis > Podarcis bocagei. The sequence goes on along the minus strand of NC_138133.1, from coordinate 81,646,147 downwards.
AAACCTTTCTTATGTTCCTGTGCATTACTAGTTGCTCACAGACAAGCAACTCTGCATGGGTCAGGCTGAAAAGTACACGCAGTCCCAACATGGGGTGGACAACTGCTCAGCCAGGCAGATAGTAGAGCAGAGCCAGAATTGGAAGTGCAAGCTCATCATTTTGGCTGCACGATTTCTGTTCCCATCCTGAAGCAAAGTTCTTAACCCGAGGTACTATTTCTGGGTTAGCAGAGTCTGTAACCTGAAGCATCTGTAACCTGAAGCATCTGTAACCCAAGGTACCACTGTATACCATATTCCTACATACGCCATTTTAGGGTATTGAGATCAGGTGTTTTTCCATAAATGCCACCGGTTCTCCAGCCCTTCCACTGTCCACCTATGGTAGGGACAAAAATAAAACCAATCATCTCGGTGCCATACAATGTAAAACAGGAAATCTGGTTAGAATCCTGAATTGTATAAGTATGGTCATTTGCCTTTCTGTCTAGATCTCTGTCTCTTTCTCCTACTAAGGAGTTCAAGGCATCATCCTTAGGGATGATCTTCCTATATTCTCTATAGCAGGGGTGGGGAACCCTTTTGACTCGGGGGGGTCAGATCTTTCTCTTCCCCTACCAGAGGCAGATATAGGGGAGCACAACTCGTTTGCCCTCCCTGGGTATGGAGCCTCAGGGGCATGGCAGAAGGTGCCAAAATAATGACTTAGAATGGAAGGTGAGAGGTGGGGTGGGCATTGAATTTTGGTGCCACTGAAAGTTGAAAGCCCAAAGTCCACCACTGCTCCTACCCCATGAAGCAGCTTTGACAGCTGAGTGGCATCATCCATCTGACAGTACATGAAAATATGTATTTTGAAGAATGTACCTGCGGGTATAGGGTGGTCTATACATTCAATCAATCAATCAATCAATCAATCAATCAATGAACAGGGAGCACAAGAAACAAGACAGTGTAAGTTAAGAAGATGCAAAGTTACACTAGATCCAAACCCCATTCGTCAATGGGGCTGTTGTTGCTGCTCTGCCTAAGCCTGAATGAGCTAAACATCCCATAACCACAGGCCTAGCAGGGTCCCAGATTAACATGAGACGAAATCCCTTTGCAAAAATCTGAAATTTGCATTACCCCTCAGATTTGCAGGTCCCCAGCGGTGATATCAGTGTAACCCAACCTTATGTTGTTGTGAAGCTAGCACAGGGCCGTCTTACCCATAGGCACTAGGGGTGCAGGGCACCTGGGCGCCAGGCTCTCAGGGAGAGAGTCCGAGGCCCGAGAGTGGAATCCGGGGAAGAGTCCTCCCGTCGGTCGGAGCACCATGGCTTTTCTGCTGCAGGTTCAGGAGCGCCGCGAGTTCGGGGGTGAATGAGCCAGCGAGACACTGAGGCAGCCAGCCGGCTCCTCCCTCTTGCACGCCTGGGACTGGACAACCGGGTGGGGCACCAGGTGGATCTTTGCACCCGGTGCCGCATATGCTTAAGAGAGCCCTGAGCTAGCATGCTGCTCTGAACTCCTTGGAGGAAGGATGGGATATAAATAAAGCAAAATGATAGGATAAACCTGCCAGTTCGTACCACAGAGGGGGGAAATGGATACACTTTCAACAAAAAGACAGGACTAGATAAATCATCTTAGGCCTCTGTTGGCAGGCAACATGATTTATTGCTGCAATAATAATTTTTAAAATCCAGTTTGCTGAATTAGTTTTTAATTTCATTTGAGGACTGCCCTTTGCTTGGATTCGCTGTCCTGTATTCCTCCAATAATTATTAATTTAATTGTTCGGGTTTTTGTCCTTACATAATGCAGTCCATTTGGCTGGCTGCAATTATCTTACAGAGTTCTCTTTTCTTTAGATTATAATAGAACATTTCCCTCTCTCACCCCTCAAGAAATGTTTCTTCGGCTTTCTGCTGCTTTCATTACTATTCCTATTCCTACTGCTATTTTTTTTTAAAAAAAAGAGCAATTAGATCCATCGTCACCACAATGAATTAAATATACTTTAGTAAATCTGTTTTTATATGTCTGCAGATAATATTCCAATACACCTCACAATTGAGGCCATCTGGCAACAATTTTTTCCTTAATGATTTTACTAGTAGGATGTAAAGGAGGAGGGAGAGTCCTTCAGAAAGAATATAATGGCATGCTGATCTTTTCAAAAGCTTGAGGATCAATGCTTGAAAGAGGATGTGTTTGATTAGAAGAGGACTAACCCAAAATAACTGAGTTTTAATTAGAGCTGTGCACACCAGCACCCATAACCCAATCCAAGGCCCTGATCCAGGGACCCAGATTAACCCCACCCACCACTGAATCAATTCAGGGGTGGGCTTAGTGTTTAACTGGGGTGGATTGGGGGGTCTAAAGGGGTGGGCTAGCAAAGGAGATGCTTCATCTCTTTACCAGATGCTGAACAGATGGTGCAATCCTGCTGGGGTCTGCTTCCCCAGTGCATGCTGGAAGAGCTAATGGGTTTGTTGACTCAATCTGAACTGTCCCAGAAATAATACATGCTATTGCCCAGACTTTTTCGAGGGGGGGAGTAGACTGTCTTGGGAAGACAGGTGAACTAATGCCAGTGTACTGGAAGAAGCAAAGATCACCAGTGTCAAAGCAATGATTCTTCAACATCAACTTCGTTGGACTGGTCGTGTTGTGCGGATGCCCAATGATCGTCTTCCAAAGCAACTACTCTATTCCGAACTTAAAAATGGAAAGCGTAATGTTGGTGGTCAACAAAAGAGGTTCAAAGACTCTCTGAAAGCAAATCTTGAAAAATGTAATATAAACACTGACAACTAGGAAACACTGGCCTGCGAGCGCTCCAACTGGAGAATAGCCTTTAACAAAGGTGTCATGGACTTTGAAGATGCTTGAACTCAGGACGAAAGGGAGAAACGCGCTAAGAGGAAGGCACGCTTGGCAAACCCTCACCATGATCAACTCCCACCCAGAAACCTATGTTCCCACTGTGGAAGGACGTGTGGATCCAGAATTGGCCTTCACAGTCACTTACGGATTCACTGTTAAGACCATGTTCATGGAAGACAATCTTACTCGGCTATGAGTAATCGCCAAAGAAGAAGAGTTCAACTTGTCACCAAGTCACAAGAACAAGAGCAAGAGAAAAGCCCAAGGCCCATCTGGTCCAATATACTATTCTTGCAATTGCCAACCAGACACCTGTGGGAAGCCCAAAACCAAGTGCAATAAAACTCTACCCAGTACTGATACCCAGTAACAACTGATATTCAGAGGCATAAAATCTCATGGCTACCAGTAGCCATTGACAGCTTTATCCTTCATGCAAGGTAATCTGCAAGCAGGTGGGGCGATGCTCATCATTACTAATCTTGGTTTCTCTTCCCACAGTATATACTAGACAAAATGATGAGCTTGCACTTCCAATGCCTGCTCTGCTCTACTATCTGCCTGGCTGAGCAGGTGTCCATCCCATGTTGGGACTGCATGTACTTTTCAGCCTGACCCATGCAGAGCTGGTTGTCTGTGAGCAACCAGTAATGCACAGGAGCATAAGAAAGGTTTATGGCCGAGCTTTGGCTGTGCTTCACAATAGGGCCAGAACATGGTGGAGTGCACTATTTGTGTTTCAGGTCAAAGAAGATTAGGTTCCTTTGTGATGTGGTCTGAAGGCCTGGTCTGAAGGAACATGAGGTCACCACTTTGCTAATGCTAAGGAGACCTGGCTCTGGTCTGTGTCTGGAAGGGAGACCACCTTTCAGAAATCACATGGATGCTGCCTTCAGCATCCTGCAAGAAAGGTGGGATATAGATGTAAGAAAATAAATTAATGTGGTGCTCAAACTCTTAAGGTCAGTGAGCTAACTATTTTTGGCCCAAGGATCACATTCACCCCCTGAGGGCTGCATGTCAGCAGTAGGTGTGGCCAAAAGTGGGTGTGGCAACCTGTGACAAGTACCCTGTCCCTGTCCAATTCCCCCAGGATCCTCAGAGCTCCAAAGTGTGCCTTACCTCCAGACACCTCCTGATGAATCTCTTACTAGTTAGCATTCTGTAACTATGTTTTTCCAATTTCATGGGCTTTGCAATAAGGGAAGTTGCCAAAAATGTTGCCTACAGAGCACAGAAGACCTCTGGGCTGCTGTTGTTTTATATCATCATCATCATCATCATCATCACAATAGCAGAGGGTTTTTTTAAAAAAGTGATTACAAGTTTCCTTTATGATTCTTAGAAAATCCCACATGGCTCTCCTTTAACAAGAAAAGACTGAGCTCTTCAGGCAGCATTACTGACAGCCTCATATTGTAAGGTCCATTGGAGGACATAGAAAAGCACCAGAAAAGCCAGTCCCCCCCCTTTAAGGTACAGATAACAAACCACTATATCACCTCTTAATTTTAAGATAAGAGCAAGTAGTAGACCCCACACTTCCTCATAAGGGATTATGGAGGGAGGTGAATCCCTTTTACTTCTTCCGCAAAAAGCCCATGGAACTCTTAGTCTGCATTTTGGCAGTCTTAATTCACACTGGAGGGGCTCATCTGCCGGCAAATTTCATCCACTTTGGCCAAAAGGGGAAATAGCCACTTTAAGATTCCCCATTATAGTGAATGGGGAATCCAAAGCTTTGTTATATGCAGAGTGGCTCAGAACCTGAATTGGAGATCAAAGTGGAGAAAACATAGAGCAAACCAGTCAGAATTTTTAAAAAATGCTCAGATAAATATTGGGGCCCATGTCACTCCTACCATATGCTGCTTCCCAGACCTTCCCACCTTTTGGGGACAGAGGAATGGGAAGCTATGTCATGGCTGGCTGCTGCTCAGACTATTTTTATTACTGAAGCTCTGGAAAAGAGTCATGTGGTGAAATCTGTACTATTTTCCCTATGGCTGGTATTTAACATGCCAGCAGAAGGCCAGGAGAACACGACAGTAAAAAAAGAAGTCAACAAGGCATATTTTATGAGAAGAGGTTGAAAGAACTGGACCTATTTAGCTCAATGACAGGGAGGATGTTAAGGGATATGATAGATGAGATCTGTTGCACGAACTTCCACAATTCCCTCACATCTCCTCTCTGGGGAAAAGCTTGCAGGCAGCAGAGACTTTCATCTGGCAAGGCTTAAAGTTCTGGTGCTTTTTTGTTTTACAATCTGCTGTTAAAGGCTTTGTATTAGTGATGACAAGGTCAGAGAAGTGTGTCTATCACTGGAACTGCATGATAATGGGGCATGTGCTGGTTAGGAACACAGGAAACTGCATATACAGAGGTGAGGCTATTGGTTCATGTAGGTCAGCATTGCCTACGCTGATTATTATTCTGTCAAGGGTTTGTGGAGGTGAGACAAATACATAAAGACACCCTAAACTCCTGGTTCCAATAAAAGTCAGAATTAATCAACGTTTGGGGAGTTAAACTCAACCTCTGGATTCAACTTATGTTAAAAATACAAGCCAGGCAAGTGAACATAACCAGCCCTGGGCTCCCCAGTCTCTCTCATCACCAACGAAAACAAATTAGCGAAGAGATGAAGAACCTGTCCGTGTACTGCTTACACAAAACCCCCACACATACACTATGTAAAATAATGAACATTTATGACCCCCATTTCTTTCTCCTCCGCTCTCTCCTCCCACCTCTCTCCTCCCCTAACCTCATACTGCTATAAAAAGGTAAAGGTACCCCTGACCATTAGGTCCAGTCGTGGACGACTCTGGGGTTGTACGCTCATCTCGCTCTATAGGCCGAGGGAGCCGGCATTTGTCCACAGACAGCTTTCCAGGTCATGTGGCCAGCATGAATAAGCCACTTCTGGCACAACAGGACACCGTGGCGGAAACCAGAGTACACGAAAAGGACGTTTACCTTCCCGTCCCAGCAGTACCTATTTATCTACTTGCACTGGTGTACTTTCAAATGGCTAGGCTGGCAGGAGCTGGGACAGAGCAACGCGAGCTCACTTCATCATACGGATTCGAACTGCTGACCTGCCGATCAGCAAGCCCAAGAGGTTCAGTGGTTTAGACGACAGCGCCACCCACGTCCCTATAACTGCTATACGGCCTATAACAGCAGTGTCTCACGCTGAAAATGTAACTGATCTGTAGAAAGGACTCTATGTATTGAAAACAGAGACACTGTGTGTACTTTTGTTACCCAAGAAAATCTTTTAAACCAGAACCACCTTGAGCAGAGAGATAGTTAGCAGGAGTTTGAAGAGAGGCAGACTTGCAGTGGGCAGTGATGTAAATGGAAGGTGAGTTGGTTGCATTTTCGCAAGCAGTTTTTCCAGCTGGAGAGTGGGGGCTGACAGTCTGAATTAAAGGAGCCAGCTCTGGTTGTGTATGTGAGTAAATAAATCAGATACCATAAAGACACCACAGTCTCTGCTGTTCCTCATTTCCAAAGGAGACACAAACCCTGGGCAAGCGCCTGGACTCCTGGGAAGATGACAGAGTGGAGGGATGGTCCACCTGTGGCCCTCAGGTGTTGTAGGACCACAACTCCCATCAGCCCCACCCAACATGGCCAGTGGTCAGGACTGATGGGAATTGAAGTTCAACAAATTCTACAGTCAACACAGGTTTGCCATCCATAGTCTAGCATATACATGCAATGTTATCTCAGTGTAGGAAACTCGCATTAAGAGAAGTGGGCTTTGTTGACGCCAGGGATCAAATTAAACAAAAGACAATATCTATTCCCCTACAGGAAACTGCTGGTGAGGCAACAGAGTGGGCGTCATAGCGCTTTCTTCCCCTCAAAATGTTCCCGTCAGAGTCACACACTCTGTGGTGTTTGTTAAGTAACATATTAATAGTGCTTAGAGACTGGTGAAAGAATTTCTAACACAACAGATGCTTTAGCAGAGGCAAATGTGATTGTCAATGAGGTAATGTAGCAGGATGCAATCATATGGCAAGCCTGACAAAGCTTCCCTACCCCCGTTTATGTTTCAAACATTGGGAAGAATTTAATGTGGCTGCTATGGTTTGGGATGAAGTTCTCCACCCCAGAGATGTGCCAATGTCTTGATTAGCATCGTGGGCACCAGAGGGGGGGGGGCAGGAGGCAAAAACCCCACCCACTGTAGAAAACAAGGAGCTAGTGCCCATTGCTGACTCCTGTTATTAACATATACTGTTACTTTTTAATTTCAGATATCTTAACATGTGGGACACAGCTCACCTACCTAGAAAGATACATTGCCCCTTCTGTGCTTCCCGAAAATCATCCTGAATCTTCCAACATTCGCCTTCATTTTATGCCCATGACTTCTAGTGTTATGAAAGAGGAAGAAAAGGCTTTTCTCTACACACTTTCTCCTTGTCTAACTTTATATGCTTCTATCATGCTGCCACTTACTGGTGTCACAAAGCCAGGTGTAGAAGAAGAGAAGAGGAGAGGAGAGGAGAGGAGAGGAGAGGAGAGGAGAGGAGAGGAGAGGAGTTTGGATTTGATATCCCGCTTTATCACTGCCCTAAGGAGTTTCAAAGTGGCTAACATTCTCCTTTCCCTTCCTTGCCCACAACAAACACTCTGTGAGGTGAGTGAGGCTGAGAGACTTCAGAGAAGTGTGACTAGCCCAAGGTCACCCAGCAGCTGCATGTGGAGGAGCGGGGAAGTGAACCCGGTTCACCAGATTACGAGTCCACCGCTCTTAACCACTACACCACACTGGCTTTCATTTCTTTATCTTCAAAAATGTAAGCACACATGTGTTTTAGCATTCGCTCGAAGAGAATAAAAAACAATAGATTCTGATCCTGAAATCAAAGGGGAAATGAGAACTGGATGATGATGATGATGATGATGATGATGATGATGATAGAATCATAGAATTGTAGAGTTGGAAGGGACCCCAAGGGTCATCTATTCCAACCTCCTGCAATGGAGGAATCTCAACTGAAGCATCCATGACTAGCTCCTCCAATGAAGGAGAATTCACAACCTCCCATGAGCGGCCATTCCACTGACAAACAGCTCTTAGTTTCAGAAAGTTATTCCTGATGTTTAGTTGGAATCTCCTTTCTTGTAACTTAAATCCATTGGCTTGGGATGGTGATGTCGATGATGATAATGGCTGGAGGGCAGGATGATGTGATACAACTAAAATAACAAGTGAGTGATAGAGAGATAATTTCTGCCCTCCCTTCCCAACAGGTGGGTGGGGTTTGCGACACCTGGTCTAGTGCCTCCCACCTGCATAGGGTGGCCATCGTCCCGCCCCCGGCCTGGGAGGACAATGGATGGTTGGCTGGGGTAGGGCAAGGGCCAAGGGGAAAGAGTCTGACCCCTTCAGCCAAACCTCACTTTGCTTCTGTTGGGATGCTGCTAAGGAATCAGAGGCAATTGGCAGGCCCCCAGCTGGCTCCAGCCCACTGGCCAACATGCCGGTCAAACTCCAGTCCTTGGTGCAGCATGAATCTGTGACCCAGAGCTTCAGAAGCTTCAGGAGCTGGGCATGCAATTCAGCAGAGTCAACGCACAACAGAAGTGGCAGGGAGAGGCTGTGTAAAGCATATTTACAAGCAGTTTATTCAGCATACATCAGGACAAAAGGGAAAAACATGTCTTCTCCCTTTCATATCCAAGCAAGCAGCATAAGCAATAGCTATACACAAAACGGAAGTTCCCAGCAAGCTGTGCTGGAGTGTAAACAGGCATGTGAAACACAATATTTTTAAAATGATATTTATTAAAAATTTTCAGACAATAAAAAGTTACCAAATTAAAAATAGGAGATAAGAAAAACATAACAATAATAAAAAACAAAGAAATACAAAAATACAAATACAAAATACATAAAGAGTAAAAGAGAAAACAGAATTAACAAGAAATCAATATTTTCATGTCTTATATTTCATTTACTTATTTCCTGACCTCCTCACACACCCCTTTTTTGTATTCCAGTTCAAATAGTTAGTTCAGCAAATCCTTACCCTCTATCATTTATCTTTACTTATTATCTTAACCTATTATAACTATATATTTCCAGCCGTTGTCAATCCATATTTACATATTCTTATTAATCTTTTTACCAATACCACTTATTTTCAATCCAACATCCCTTCAACATTCATTTATTTTACAGTATTTTTGCAAGTAGTCTTTAAATTTCTTCCAGTCTTCTTCCAACACCTCTTCTCCCTGATCTTGGATTCTGCCAGTCATTTCTGCCAGTTCCATGTAGTCCATCACCTTCATCTGCCACTCTTCCAGTGTGGGTAAATCTTGTGTCTTCCAATACTTTGCAATCAATACTCTTGCTGCTGTTGTTGCATACATAAAAAAAGTTCTATCCTTCTTTGGCACCAATTGGCTGACTATGCCCAAGAGGAAGGCCTCTGGTTTCTTCAGGAAGGTATATTTAAATACCTTTTTCATTTCATTATAGATCATCTCCCAGAAAGCCTTAATCTTTGGGCACGTCCACCAAAGTTGAAAGAATGTACCTTCAGTCTCTTTACATTTCCAACATTTATTTTCAGGCAGATGATAGATTTTTGCAAGCTTGACTGGGGTCATGTACCACCTATAAATCATTTTCATAATATTCTCTCTTAGGGCATTACATGCCGTAAATTTTATACCTGTGGTCCAGGCATGTGACACACAATAGTCATGCCTGTTCCTCTTAAGATGGAACAGACTATTCTAACAGTTTCCTCCTCTTCCCTTCCCACTACACCTCATTGTCCTGCACATCCTCAATCCCAGTCGGGCCTATGCCAAGTTTCCCACATTCCGAAGTTGAATAAAGTTGTGGCCAATTTGAACCCATACTTTGGTCTCTTGTCTCATTCTTTGGGGAGGGGGGTAGGCTCCATGGACAAGGTTCAGCGCGTGTGCATGCAAATAGCTTAGATACACACTGTTCCATGATTACACATGGGCAGCCAGTTGTACATTATATCCTTTTGGTTACAACCGGAGGCGAAAGGCACATTCTGTCGCTAGCAGACCAGCTCTCTCCTCCATCCTTTATGACTCTGTAATAATATTTGAGATTATATGCCTGCTGTTCTGAGGCTTTGAGAATTAGCACTGCATCTTAGGCCAGCTTCTCGCGGCAAACTCTGAGCACAGCAATTCTTTTCAAGCTACTTGCTCCATCCATCAGTCATGCTGTTGGTTTGGATGGCAAATGCTCTAGGAGTCTCCTGGTTGCCTGACATGCATCCATCTGGGAACAAACACGTCACTCAACTTTGCTGGAAATCTGACATGCCGACCGACACAGCCATCATTTCAATGGGCCTTTTCCCAGAGGCTTCCAAAATTGCAAAACACCCCTCTTCTTAGGAAACAATTTAACAATGCCTCCCATGGTGCTTTCAGGTATATTAGAAATAATTTCAAAAAGTATGTATAACATTTTGAAAGTGATATTTGAGTGTGTGTGTGTTTTTTCAAAATAAATAACAGTTCAAATCGGGGAAAATAAATACAGTAAATGGACAAAAGTACAAAGATTCAGAAAACTTTTAGGGGTATGTGTACCCCTGTGTCCCTCCAGAAATAAAGCACTGGTTTTCCTGCTTCCCAGTAGCCAACTATTTCCAGAGTTCCCAGTAAAGAAAACTCCTTTCCCACTCAGTTCAGTTTAGAGTATAATGTGTTTATTGTAGCACAAGACAAGCATAAACACACTAGCTACGTAAACTTTAAGAGATGTTGGTGCGTCACGAACTAACCTACTATAATACCATTCTTATGGTCTTAAAAGTAAATTTTGTAAAGATACAAATACAGTGGCACCTCTACTTAAGAACACGATCTGTTCCACGGTGCCGTTCGCAACCTGAAAAGTCCATAAGTAGAGCGCCACTACTGCGCATGCGCGAAGCACACAGATCACTTCTGCACGTGCGCATGCAGCGAACACAGAAGTAAACATTTCTGGGTTTGCCGTGTTCATAACCTGAAAGTTACATAACCAGAGCGGTACATAACCAGAGGTATGACTGTATACAGAAAGATCAACTACCACCTCAACATGCTAGCTCACGATACTATATCGTGTCCTCCCTAAAAGAGGGCACGTGTTGCGGTGAGACCTGGAGACTGACCTTCTATGATGTGGGTGGGTTGGATTGGTTTGCCACAACACCCGATTGGTAGTTCCTTCGATGTTGGGTTCAATCTGATCAAGGGACCTATTTATACCCATGCACATGACCCAGAGCTTCCTCTTTCGGCTCGTGCATTTGGAACACCTGCCCACTTCTCCCTAATTTTAGGGCTTTGTGCAATTGACCTTGCTATGCCGTCGTGTGTCGTCTGTCATTGGGACAGGGGCACGGTAGGAATTTTCCCACTTGGCTGATTGGCTGTTGCCATTTGGGTTTTGCCTGCCACGTAGCAAATTGTCACAACTTTTAAGGTTGCGGATAGGCACTGGTTCAGGTGACAGGGATGGGAGAACGCTCTCGCCATCCCTATGTGAAGAGTATTCCATTAAAGGAATCCAGGGACTCAACTGGTTTGGTCAACCCCTGAGAGGGGGTTGTGCCCATGCCTGAGTCCAGGGGGGCATCTGGGTGGTGAACATAGTCTGTTCCCGGCTTTTCACCTTCCCAGGTGTTCACCCTTGGCTGACCTATGCTGGTGCTGCCTGCCAGAGTGCAGGGAGCTAGTCGAACCAGAGCCTAAGTAACCACTCAACCTTCTGTAATCAATAAAGTTGTGGCCTAAATTCTGCCAAAAACCAAAACTAAAATTTGAGCCATGTGTGAATTTATTTAGGGGGGAGGTCTCTGGGTCTGAACACACAAACCTAACCATACAGCATGCAACCTTCAGCTTCTCCCATACTCTGCAAAACCTCTTTTCATGAATACCTCACACCATTGCTGTTGAATTCATCCTTGGCTTTATACCTGCCTCTGCATCTACACACATTCCTTAGAGCAGTGTTTCCCAACCTTTTTTGGGCAAAGGCACACTTGTTTGATGAAAAAAATCTTGAGGCACACCACCATTACAGCCCCGTGATGTCAGCGTGCAGCGTCACGCCAGGAGGGACGCACGAAAGTGTAAGTTTCAATTTTTCCCCTCCCCCTTGCCGGGGAACCTCCAAGCTTTGGGGTGGGGGGGAGGAGGCAGCAAAGCGAGGCAGGAAGGAGAGCGCGGCTTGGCTGGGTGAGCTTTGGCAGGGAATGAGAGCCGCGAGGCGGGTGCTGCGGACGGAGGCGCTGCCCGCCGAGCTCGCAGGCAGCCAGGCAGGCAGACGGCGAGAGCCCCGCGCTGGGCGGCCTCTCCTCGCCGCCGCCGCCCCGCCTCTCGCCGCCCGACTCGCCCGCCTCCCTCCAGGCAACATCTCGCGGCACACCAGGCAACATCTCGCGGCACACTAGTGTGCCGCGGAACAGTGGTTGGGAAACACTGCCTTAGAGAAAGGGAGGGTGTATGAGTCACGCTCCAGGCATTTAGCCTTGCATTGTTTCTAAACCACCCAGGGCAGCTGGCAGGGTAACTCTAAACAGAATCCAGGCATGGACCAAACACTTAGGAAGCAGCTACACTGGTAAACAAAAAGTGCTTCATGTGCGTTACAACACTGTTGACACCAGGTGGCGCTGTGGAGTCCCGTCTTTGGTCAACGTGATTTCCCTTTATGAAGTTTACAATGCGTTTTTCTGAAAAACTGTTTGGATGTGTCTAGATCCAGCCTTGGTGCAATTTCACCATTTTTTTTCCAATTTACACCAACATGGAGTATATAGAATTTCAGGCAGTATTTCTGGATACTGTGAAGTCTGCGGTTTAATTATAAAATAATGTGAGCTCTTGCTTTAGGCCTTCATTATATTCTGTAGAAAATGAAGTTTTTAATCTTGCATTAATTATGTGTCTGCTGCAAACATAGTAGTTTCTCTCTCTCTCTCTCTTTCTCTCTCTCTCATATATATATAATTTCAGCACTTAATCATAAACATTTATTAGTTCTCTTATCTTTAATCTCGCTAGACTTCCCACGCTTCTGTGTGAGGAAAAGGATTAAAGAAGTAGGACAGTGCCAAATCGCCACTATACTTTGTGATATATATATTTTTTGTAAGTTATTGGAAGATCAAATGACCTCAGCTTACATTAAAAACTGCAATTAAATATAACCCCAAACGAGGACACATTTCTTTGCTACCTGTCCCAGTGGCTGAAATGACACTCACTTTGATGAAGAATATCATCTTCACAGGGAATGGGTCATGTTGACGGACACAGGGGGCAATGGCAGAGAAAGTCACTAGGGCACCTGGGGCGGCACGTCCAGGACCAGGGCGAGCCACCCATAGGGGCGGGGTGAGGGTGGGGCGCACTGTGGGGCCTCTGGAGTCTGCCTGCCTCCTCCCACTCAGCCACCCCACGGCTGGAGGGGACACACAATGGGTGGACCATTTGGGCAGGTCAGAGCCTGCGCATGACTGAGCCGCCATGTCTCTACCAGGAGAGACACATGGCTCGGGCATGCTGCAGGCCCTGCGGTGAGTACCGCCCAGCATTTTGTCACACACACCCCTCAGTGGTGACACCCGGGGTACCCACACCCACCGCACCCCCTTCCTCCACCTCTGACAGGGGGCAATCCAATGGCGGAGATCTTCTGGGATCAGCACCTTAAGATGAAGTGGATCTCCAGCTCAGCTAGTTGATTCCTAGCTCAGTCAGGCTCAGCCAACATTAAGTCCACAAGCCCAGCTCAGTCAATGATATACCAATGCATAGGTAGGCAAACTAAGGCCCGGGGGCCGGATGCGGCCAAATCGCCTCCTCAGTCCAGACGGTCCGGGAATCAGCGTGTTTTTACATGAGTAGAATGTGTGCTTTTACTTAAAATGCATCTCTGGGTTATTTGTGGGGCGTAGGAATTTGTTCATATTTTTTTCCAGCTCTACAATTCTAGGATTATTCCTCAAGAACTGCAAGATCTGCAACATCACCTCACCTCCATCTGTCTTAAGGAGTGCAGAAGATTTGCTGCTTTCACCTGAAGAAATGTTGCTAATAACTATTTTTTAACACTCCTGCTGTTGCATTGACGCAGCAGATAAATTGCATCTTGTACAGAGATGTGTTCATAGCATTAACCTTGCTAAAATTAATGATGCTTCCCCTGCAGCTCCTCTCACTTTGTCTCCATTTGGTGGAATTATTGATAGGATTTCTTCTCCTCGTATTGATTCTTTGAATTTGGACCAGTACCGTTCTGAATGTTGATTAACAACGAAGAGGCTAACACCCTTGAAACGTGTAAGTCTAGACAACAAATTTAAACTCTCGTTCGTTTTTCATGGTAAGCCCTGGGAGCTGTAGTTCTGTGGCCGGAGCTGGGGATCTTTAATAGAACCTCCCTAAAATCTTGCTAAGGGATATGGGTGGCACTGTGGATTAAACCATAGAGCCTAGGACTTGCTGATCAGAAGGTTGGCGGTTCGAATCCCCACAACAGGGTTGCTCAGTCCCTGCTCCTGCCAACCTAGCAGTTCAAAAGCACATCAAAGTGCAAGTAGATAAATAGGTACTGCTCTGGCGGGAAGGTAAACAGCATTTCCGTGCGCTGCTCTGGTTCACCAGAAGCGGCTTAGTCATGCTGGCCACATGACCCAGAAGCTGTACGCCGGCTCCCTCAGCCAATAAAGCGAGATGAGTGCCGCAACCCCAGAGTCGGGCACGACTGGACCTAATGGTAAGGGGTCCCTTTACCTTTACCTTTTACAATCTCGCTATTCTTCAGCAGAGAATAGCAGTAGAGTCCAATTTTTGTAACAATTCTCATTTGGAAATGACAAGCACCATCTTAGTGAGTTATCCTGTGCCAGGAAGCTGGCATAAGACAAGCTGCCATAAACCCCATACCAGCCAACCTGATCATACCAGCAGGGAGATTAGCCTTTAAAATAGTACAGTGATACCTCGGAAGTCGAACAGAATCCGTTCCGGAAGCCCATTTGACTTCCAAACATTCAGAAACCAAGGCATGGCTTCCAATTGGAGCTTCCTGCAGCCAATCGGAAGCCACGGAAGCTCCGTCGGACATTCGGGTTCCAAAGAACGTCCGCAAACCGGAACACTCACTTCTATGTTTGTGGCGTTTGGGAGCCAAAAGATTTGACTCACAAGGCGTTCGGGATCCAAGATACGACTGTAGTGGATTTACACTGACCTTTTTGCAAGGTCACGTGGCTGATCTGAAAGAGTTAGGATACAAATGAAGTCCCGCCCCATCCCCGCCTGCCCTCACTGTGCCCCCAGAACCACTACTAGCCCAATTTGGATTTACACTAGCCTTGGCTCAGCCAGGTTGAGCAATTTATGCCAGCCTATCTTTGGCTAAGCAGGGATTGCGTAGCAAATCCCCTTCCCCCCTTAGGAAATAAAGACACAGAACACGGTATTTAAGGTTAATGGGCGAAAACGTCCACAACTTTATTGATTGCAGGAATTGAGCGGTATTGGCTTAGGCATTGGTCCTATCAGCTAACTGGCTTCAGCCCAATTGCGTGAAGACCGGTAAGGGTTAACCACCAGTAGGTGGTTAATGTACATCAACTGATGTACATCAACTAGGAGCTCCCCCGGGCTCACCGCTCAGGGGCGTGCCTTATGCCCACACCTCCATAGGCTTCGGAAAGGGCAACACTCCCCAGAATCCTTTACCGGACTACCCTTTGCTTTGGGGGAAGGTGATGGCACTTCCTTCCCCCCTCATTTGCATAACAATACCCCTACCAATGCCTAACCGCCAATGCCGAGAAGTTGTGACGATTTGCTACGAGGTGGGCGAAAAACCAAATGGCAGGTGCCAATTTGCCAAGTGGAAAAAAATCCTACCAGGCCCCTTGACGGCGACCAACCGGAGTCAATAGCAAGGTAAGAGCAGTAAACTAAAGGGTAGGCGGATTGGAAACCTGATCAGCTGGAGAGGCGAATAGAGGGCGGTCCTCGGGTGTGCCGGGCATAAATAGCCTGGGCCACACCTCCCTGACCAGCCGATTAGCTAAGCAGGGAGATGACGCCCCCGAGGATTCCCTCATTCTCGCGGGGGCTGTGAGTCAGCCCCCCACGTGTGTGGGGAGGGCGTGGGCCCGCAACCCCCCCTCCTCTCCAGTTCGGAAGTGGCTCTGGAGATAATTCCAGCTAAGATGCTTTCCATCCTAAACAGTGGATCTTGCCATAGGGTGGCCTCCTTAAAGAGGCATTTCCTTGCTTCTTCTCTATCACAGACTTTTCTGTTATGTTTCCTGCTCTGTGCCTCATTTATGCCTCGTTGAAATAATAAAGGAAGCATGCTTCTTGCTTCAGAAATATTTTTCCATATGCAAATTTACTCAACAGATCAATCATTTAAGAGACATGCGATTAACCAAATAACGTTTCTTGTCGCAGTCCTAATTAGTTGCAAGAGGGGATAGTTTTCTGTAAGTGTAAATTCAAAACTGTGAGTGCATCTGGGGTTTGAGATCTAGCAAGCCCTAAGCATTTACGACCATCCCACAAAAAATGGAATCTGCAGACTGAAAAAACTGTGCTTTGGGGGGGGGGGGCGCAGGGGTACGTACACCCCTAAACATTTTGGGAATCTAGGTTTGGCTTCATTGAGGGGCAGTATTTCAATATGAGTAGGAAAATGAGAGTACCCCTAAACATTTTTTAATAGAAAAAAAGCATTGGTTGTTCGCATTCATGCCAGTAAGATGAGACCAAAATAAAAGGGGTCACTCCATCTCTAATTTAGATTACCTTCTAATATTTCAAAGAATGTTCACCAATTTTCATTTGGGGAGAAAATACAGTGCTTTTGCAATTCATGCTTTCTGCTATCTTTAGAGCTGTGGCTTATATCGAGCTCAAAAACATGTTTTGAAATTTAATTGGTTTTTAAAACTGTTTCATGCTTCACACCAATAATTTTCCTATTGGGTTCAGATTGAACTGTAATATTCACATTTCTCCACCTTAGAGACCAACTGAGTAGTTTTCGTTTACAGATAGGTAGCCGTGTTGGTCTGCCATAGTCAAAATAAAAAAATTCCTTCCAGTAGCACCTTAAAGACCAACTAAGTTAGTTCTTGGTATGAGCTTTCGTGTGCATGCACACTTCTTCAGATACACTGAAACAGAAGTTGCCAGATCCTTCTATATAGTGAGAAGGTGGGGAGGGGTATTACTCAGAAGGGTGGTGGGAATGGGAGATTGGCAGATAGCTGCCAACAGGCTCATCTCAGCTATCTGCTATAAGCTTTCATGTACACACAGATTTGTGTATATACAATTTCATCTGAAGAGGTGTGCATGCACACGAAAGCTTATACCTGAAACTACTCAGTTGGTCTCTAAGGTGCTATATTATAATTTTTAAATTTTTTTGGAAGGATTCTTTTAAAGACTTTCTTAGATCTTATAACTTTTTTGAAGACTTGATTCTTTTAAGGGAGTTTTTAGGTTTTTAAGAAGAGTCTTTTTAACTATCTTCTTAAAGAATTGGTTTAATTTATTCCATCCTTCCCAAAATGTTTTAACCAGGGCTTTTTTTCAGCTGGAACTTTCCAGAACTCAGTTCCAGCACCTCTCAGGTAGGCACCATTATAAGAGAATAAGGGGGCATTCACGGTGAGTTCCGGCACCTCTTTTTCTAGAAAAATAGCACTGGTTTTAACTAAATTAGTCCTTACCCTTGAATATCTATTTTCACACACATTAATTGGTTGGAGAACAGCATTGCAAGATTCAGAGGCATGCAAATTTCGTTTTGGTTTGTGTATTGTTCAGGAAAGTGCAAATTGGATGGGTTTTCCTTTAAATGCAAGCTGCATTGGCTTTCTCATCCACTCCTAGGCTGGACCCTTCTATACTCCCTAGGCCTGGAATTTGATCGGGGAACTGCCCTGCACAGAGTGTTTCCTGGCCTATGAGTTGGACCAAATAAAAGAGTGTGGTAGCTCAGGTACTTTAAAAAGTTGTTTGTAACTGGAAGGGGGGACTTTTCTTTTTTTATCTTATGTGAGTACCTAATAACCCCCCCCCAAGAAAGAATCGTTGCAATTACTGATTACAAGCAGGATAATTAAGAACTGTGTGAAACAAATTACTAATCAAAGACATGGCTTGTGGGAACATTGGGAAAGGAATGAAAGCTCTTTGTGACGCAGTTAAAAAGAGATTTGTTACAGCAGGCCTGGCCACAGGATGATCGAGGGGGCGGAGGACCATGGTTTGTTGTTATATCGGACTGTGAGTTTGACCTGGCAGGGCCCCCTGAGAAAATTGAGGAGAGACTGGCAGGCCTGTGGAAATTAACCGACAGACTTTGGGAATGTTTTGTACGGAGGTATGGAAATGGCGTCTGTCTATTTTGATATGGCTCTTGGAGGAGTGTAAAATCCACACAGGATATAACAACGTTAGTTTTCAACCCGCTTGTGGAGACTACCAGAGATCACAAAGAAAGGAATATATGATAACAACAAGAAGATGAGGAAAATAACAAAGAGAAGATTGAACAGAACTGTGAATACTATTTTGACAGAACTGTGTACATTAAAGCAGCAGCAAGAGAGATGTTTGGATCCCTTTCTGAGCTCGAAGTATGGGTACCCCCAACAAAATTTAAAAAGTTGGCTGTGTAATTTGCAATTAATGTGATTGGGAATTAATGTGATTTGATTGGCCTGTTAATTATTTGGGGGGGGAAGATGTTTGTAAAGTGAAAGGTTTATTCACTGTGTCTGAACACATCGTCAGACATTTTTCTACCCTT
This sequence comes from Podarcis bocagei, assembly GCF_964188305.1. NCBI lineage: Eukaryota > Metazoa > Chordata > Lepidosauria > Squamata > Lacertidae > Podarcis > Podarcis bocagei. The sequence continues at coordinate 81,627,393 of NC_138133.1, read as the reverse complement.
GAGATTCTTCATATGTTTCACCCTAGAGAGAGAAAAGCTGCCATTTCACCACACAATTTGCCTGGAGGTGAAATTAGGTGGCAAATATACCTGAGAGGGTTTTCTTACAACTTCACCTTAGCAGAGTTTGTGTGTCCCTCACACCTTTGTCTACTTGTCCCTTGTTCTTCTTGTTGCCACTTAAAGCTACCTGAGTCCATTTTGTGCCAAGACTGGTTCTAATATTCCTTTTGTTGGCTGATGGCAACATGTTGTTATGGAAACCCGAACCATAGCTCTCATTAACAACTTCTCGCACAGGGATTCTGAATGTAATATTCTTCTGACGCCAAGAATTGAATTACCAATTGATTCAAGTGACAATAACAAAGAGATCTGAGCCCGTCACATAACATAAATGATTTGCTAATCTCTCATAAATCTTCCATAAAGACACAAATAATACCACATGAAAGCAATACATAGAGCAATGGTGACATTTTCAGGAGCACAAATTAAGGAGGTCATTATCTCTTCCTTCCCACCCCTTTTTCCATGTGCATGGAAGATATATCTGATTAGCACTGATGCTAATGTTGTACTAAAGTTTCATTTTGAAATACTTCCTTTGGATTTATTAAGTGTGAATGCCAATCATGCAAATCACTGGGTTTAGAGGGGTCAGGGGCTCTGGAACATGAGCAAAGAACTGAGCTCCGCCCGCTATCTGAAGATGTGTGTAGCGAAGCATCACAACTCTTGTTGGCTGTCAATAGAATCAGAGTCACGCAACATTAGCCTCTGTGATTAGCAGGCAGGACAAAGTCTTTGGGTTGGGCAGGACTGGTGTAAATAGCAGCATCCTAGCTTTCTACTAGGGATGCATTAGGAATTTAGATCTTTTGCTAATTCCTGTATGAAACGGCACGCTCAACACCTCTGAGGTTTATGCACAAGTCGTGGCTTAACCATCCACCACATTCTGAATTCACATGATTGTTGTGGCTTACTTTTCAGAATGGAAGATGGCAAGATCACCAAGGATCAATGGGCAGCTGGCTTCTGGCACCAGGCCAATTGGCAGAACAACTCTGTGTTGCAAAGATTTCAGCAAACGTGACGTGAAGACTGGCAACATCAACCCCACTGTGTGGGAATCCCTTGCAGGTGACGGCCGTGCCAGGAGACAGTCAGGCTGTGCATCAGTTGCAGTGACCAAAAGAGGAATGACAGCTGGGAGGAGTGCAGAGAGAAGAAAGCCCATGATGCAACTGCAGCAGCACAACCACCTTCATCTGCCCCAGCTGCAACAAAACATGTCTCTCCCACACCAGTCTTTATAGCACCAGTAGGCACTGCAACCTGCCAACAGTTTGACCTAACACACAAAGGCAAACGCCTCCATTGTCTCCCAAGACAGATGTATTTTCAGCAGTTTATTTGCATCAGACTATGTATTTAAATGGGACACGGGTGGCGCTGTGGGTTAAACCACTGAGCCTAGGGATTGCCGATCAGAAGGTTGGTGGTTCGAATCCCCGTGACTGGGTGAGCTCCAGTTGCTCTGTCCATGCTCCTGCCAACCTTGCAGTTCGAAAGCACGTCAAAGTGCAAGTAGATAAATAGGTACTGCTCCAGCGGGAAGGTAAACGGCGTTTCCGTGTGCTGCTCTGGTTCACCAGAAGCGGCCTAGTCCTGCTGGCCACATGACCTGGAAGCTGTACGCCGGCTCCCTTGGCCAATAAAGCGAGTTGAGCACCACAACCCCAGAGTTGGACCTAATGGTCAGGGGTCCCTTTACCTTTACCTATGTATTTAAATACCCATCTTAAGTGCAAAAACACACACATTTATTTACATATTGCGAGAGAAAATAACCCTGTGAGAGAAAATACAAAATTAAACACCCATTTTGAAAAGAAAATTTATGTTTTCAATGTGCACTTTGTGAGTAAAGATGGATTCAATTATGTGTTTTGATGAGATATAGGAAAGGCAGATTAATGCAGAAATGGAGTAGAACAGAATTATGGGCAGTGGCGTAGCGTGGGTTGTCAGCACCCGGGGCAAGGCAAGTAATTTGCGCCCCCTAACCCATGGATTTGCGCCCCCTAACCCTAACCCCCAGATGTTGCACCCGGTGTGGCTGGCCCCCCCTGCACCCCCACTCTACGCCACTGATTATGGGTAAAAACATGTGAAAGGGAGTAGAAATATTTGCCTGTTCCTACCCCCCAACAGATTAGTTCCACCTCCCAGCTGCATATCAAGCACCAGATCACTTCACTTCCTTTGGGGTATGCTAAGCTGGAAAGCACATTCTCTAAATCTAGATCTGGGTTCAGTCACCCACAGCCCCAGCTAAACCCTGAAAAATATAGCAATGCTAGGCTATGTTAACGGAAAAATCTGAGGGCTCTCTTGGGCAAATGAAGACACCGACCAGAGCAAGTCAGAGCAAAACAGCAGCCAGTAGGCTCGGTCTTTATTTAGAAAGACTGTCGCGACAGGACTCCCACCGCCCACAAGGTGAAGCAAGATGGAAGCCCCGAACAAAGGGAGACCCTAGCTTTTATTAGTTACTAATCCCCTTAGCTACACCCTCAGAATTACATCATATTTACATCATGATTATATTAAAAATAGGAGGAGTTGGGGAGGAGCTGCACAGGTAACTTGAGTGTCCTGACACCTGGCCGGAGTCTCCTTCCCCCTCCCTACATGAGCCATATTCAAGAACAAAAGAAAAGGGCAAAGTTCCTGCCCCCCTGGGGGGAATCCGGTCACAGTCCTTTATGAGAGTCCGCGCGGAATACACTATGATATGCAGTTCATTATGTCCCTGATAGTCTTCTGTCTGAGCCCATCACCGATGGCTATCAAGGTTGTCACGTATACCAGGAAGGAACACAGAGTACGTGACTGCTCGGTGAAGGGATTATGGCCGTTTGATATCAGGCCACCCCTTTGATAGTCCTTGCAATATACAGTAGAATAAAAGTGGTCCGGTGAAAATCCGAAATACGGCTGATTTTTAGTGAATTTATAAAGGATATTGTCTTTGAAGTTCAGAACACTTTCGTCTTCAGGAAGCGCCTTGCTACATTTTGATTAGATCAGTCACGGTCAATTGAACTCGGAAACTTTGTATTGAGAGCTGTCAAGGGTTAGGAAAGGAGCGGCAGTAGCCTGCAGTACCTGCGTGGCCGCCGCAAGGGGCGCTGTTCGGTAATGCTGATTGGCTGAGGCGGGCGCCGATTGACAGCGGAACTCGGTCGGCCGGTCTACCTATAATAAGAATAGGACTGCGCGGAGCGCCATAGCGGGAAGCTGTCAAGCTAGCGCTTCCTTATTTACGGAAGGCTTTAAGGGATGCCCCTCTAGAGGGACGTCCCCAGGGTCAGGAAGGGGAAGATGTGTGCATGTGTGAGTGTGGTGCTTGTGTAACACGTGTCAGTGTGGGGGGGGGGTTTCCGGCGACAGTTCCCCCCTTCGGAGATAAGATTGCGTGGGTAGGGAAACCGTGCAATCCTTTTCTCCGCATAATTAATAGAGGCTTGACATATCATACCTAGAGTCCAGAGTCCGGAGGTGGTGCAAGGCTCCCATCTCGACGGGAGTTGATTGGATTTCTGATGCCGGTGGTCTGTAAGTGGTGGTCGATCGCGGACGAAGGATAGGAAGACAAGAGCTACAAGTTTGACAGCACATCGGGAAGCAGTGGATCATGCAGCAGAAGAAAGCAATGCAGATGGCAACAGTGATCAATATTAAGAGGCCGTTCCCCAGAAGTTGTTTTATCCAAGTCGACCCAGGTAGCCAGTTCCAGAGCTGAGTGTCCGACAGGCCCTCGTGTTGGATATCCCTGAGTTTATCGGTCAGTTTATGGATGTTATTGAGGTGTCCTGTGATGTTCAAGGTCTGATCTGTGACGTGAGTGCAGCATTCAGTTCCTATGAGGGCACAAACCCCTCCAGTCGAGGCGAGTACGTAGTCCAAAGCAAGGCGGTTCTGGATCGAATTTTGCCTGACCTCTGTTAATTCAGTTAAAATGGATTGGGTAGCGGCATTGGATTCTTCCATAAAGTTCAGCAGTATGTCGGTCAGTTTAAGGATATCGACGTGGTTGGAGCCAGCCCCATAAGCGGGAAAGAGGGCCCGGCCGTAAGTTTCCCCGTTGGCCGCTACATCGGAGAGTTCTGACAAATCTTTTGCTCTCTTGTTGCGCCTCTTTCCGGAGGGAAGTTTTTGGGTAACACGGACCCCAGGTAAAATTAGTCCAAGGTAGCAGGTGCCACGGGAGTGGGGGCTGGCCCATGTATAGCCGCGGTGGCCGCAAATCCAGAACAGCCCCTGCAAGCACGAGTCTATGCGCCCAGTGTGGAAGGTGCGGGAAAAGCACTGGGAGATCGGGGAAGGGTCCCAGGGGTCAGGCAAGTCCATTACACGTTTCCATGCGGACAATAGGGTAGGGTGGGTGGAAAGTTTGCCTTGGTGCCATAGGGTAATCTTGCCGCTTAAGGTAATATCAAGGGTGTACTTACAGGTGCTCTCGCCGATAACTTTGTCGTTGCCACTGAATTTCCGGCAGAGGTCGCCTGTTGTGGGTCCCGTCAGGTAGATGTACTGGTGGGTTAAGTTCACGGCGGTCAGGTTCCAGGAGCGTACATCAGCGGAAAGGTGTTGTTCTAAGGTGAGGGGTACTCCAAGGAATGGTATGCCACTGTGGAGGTGTGAAGGAGCGTTGGCGCAGATCCAGCATTCGTTGGCAGTTGTTTGTTTTGCAATTTGGGAGATTAGTTTGAGATAGGAGTTGGAGTGCCAGGTGGACAAGAGGTCGTTGTTGTTGGGGTCTTGGGACGTTGACAGTTCCCCCCTTTGTCGAGGTGCAGTGCCCGCCGGATGAAGGGGGTCTTGGCGCAACAAGTAGGTTAAGTTTGTGGCAAGGCCTCCACATCTCTGGGGGCCGGTGGTATCCCATTCTGCTGTTGGAGGTACGGGGTAGTGCCATCCTTCTAGGTACATTTTGCCGTCCCAATTGGAGGCTAATCCAATATCCCAGACGCAGCAGTACCTTCGGAGGCAGATGCCTTGTAAAATGGTTTGGCGGGGGGTGGAATCTACCCTTTGGCAGTAAAATCCGTGGATCAAACGATCTGTGGGGTGGTTCTGGTCAGTATAGACTGACTCTCCGCCACCGTTGTCGAGGACAGTCCAGTTGAGCGATCGTTGTGGTGTACCATCGGAGAAAAGTACGTAAGAGCCATTGAGGCATTGGGCACGGTTCCAAGGCCCGTCTCTGGTGAGTATGAATTTGCCCAGAGGTCGGAAGGATGGTGAGCGAACAAAGAGTTCCCAGGTTTGGTGTGCGGAGAGGGTCGGTGAAACGGAGTGCCGAAGGAGAACGCGGGTCTCTGGCAAGCAGAATTCGAAATCCCCAAGGCGGTCTAATGTTCCTCTTTTTACCATATCAACGATGCCGAAGTCTAGGTATTTGTATTCAGTTTGTAATCCAGGGCAAGAAGTATGTGTGTTCGTGGAGTTCTGGGAAAAGGTGGTGGTGAAATGGAGGAGGAGTAGGATGGGTATGGTGGTTGTCATAGTAGAGCTGTCAAATGAGGAGCGGCGGGTGGTGAAGCTGTCAAACTGCAGAGCTGTCAAATGGGGAGCGGCGAGCGGTGAAGCTGTCAAACTGCTGAGCTGTCAAATGGGGAGCGGCGAGCGGTGGAGCTGTCAAACTGCGGAGCTGTCAAATGGGGAGCGGCGAGCGGTGGAGCTGTCAAACTGTAGAGCTGTCAAATGGGGAGCGGTGATACCTTGCGGAGTTTCAGGCGGATGGGGGGTTTATCTTTCTGGCTAGGTGTAGTGATGAGTTCGGAAGACCAAAGTGTTGATGTGAGAGGTGAGTCAGGTCCGGTCTGTTGGGCCCGATTCGTACCCCGATCTGGTCCGGTCTGTTGGGCTCGATTCGTGCCCCGATCTGGTCCGGTCTGTTGGGCTCGATTCGTGCCCCGATCTGGTCCGGTCTGTTGGGCTCGATTCGTGCCCCGATCTGGTCCGGTCTGTTGGTCCTGCTCGTTGCAGTTGTCGTCGTCTGCTGGTTGGCGTGGGACGTGGTAGGGCGAGTCGTCCGGTGTGGGTTCAGGTGGCAAAGCCGGCTTGCAGCGGGTGTGATGCAACCAGGCTGTCTTTTCCGCTACCTTAACAGAAGTTGGAGTGGTTAAAAGTACTTGGTAGGGGCCCTCCCAGGTGGGCTGTAGGGGTACCTTGTGATATGTTTTTACTAATATCCAGTCCCCTGGCTGATACGGGTGGATGTTTTCATCTAGGGGGATGTTTTTACTAATATCCAGTCCCCTGGCTGATACGGGTGGATGTTTTCATCTAGGGGGATGTTTTGGTTTGAGGCCGCGTATCTGTGGAGGCGAATGAGTTGTCTCTGTAGGTGTATCACATATTGTGTTAAGTCTGACTCGCCTACTTCCAACTCGGATGTTGGAAATTGGGTATTATATACTGGGGAGGGTCCACCAAAGAGTATTTCATAGGGGGATAGGTTTAAGTTTCCTCGGGGACAAGCTCTGAGATTATGTAAAACTAAGGGGAGAGCGTTGATCCATTTGATTCCAGAGTCTTTACAAAGCTTTCCTAGTTGTGACTTTAGCTGTTGATTCATTCTTTCAACCTGGCCTGAGGATGGGGGATGGTATGGGGTGTGCAGTTTCCATTTGATCCCTAGAGCTGCCGCGACTTGTTGAACTATCTCTGAGGTGAAGTGGGAGCCTCTGTCGCTGTCTATATGTCTGGGTACCCCGAAGCGTGGTATTATTTCGTGTAGTAGAGTTTTCGCAACCATTTGGGCAGTAGCTCGGCGGGCTGGGAGGCATTCTACCCATCCAGTCAACTGGTCAATGATGACGAGGGCGTGTTTATAGCCTTGACAAGGGGGCAGATCTATGAAATCAATTTGAAGACTTTCAAAAGGGACAAAAGCCCATGGTCTGGCTCCAGGTGGACTTCTGGCAGTATGCTTAGGATTAAAGGTTTGACAAGTGTGACAGTTCTTTACTGCCGTCTTAGCGGCAAGGGCCAGTCCGGGGGCATACCAGCAGCGTTGAACTGAGTCTATAAGCTTGTCTCTTCCCCAGTGAGTACACTGATGGAGAATTCTGACATGCTTGGGTACCCACAGTCTAGGCATTATAAGTCTCTTGTCGGGAAGGTACCAGATGCCATTCTCAAGGATAGCTCCGTGATCTTCCCACCCTTGCCTTTCCTCCGGGGTGGCGGTTTTATACATTAGGTCAAAGTCTATGTCCGATGGAATTTGGGGTCCCTGGAATTCATTATCTGAAGTTAGTGGTTGAAGGGCTGCTTCTTGTGCTGTGTGATCTGCGCAGCGATTCCCTGTGGATACTGGGTCTTTTCCCTTGGTGTGAGCTTTGCAGTGCACTACCGCTATTTCCTCGGGAAGGTGTATGGAATCCATAAGGCGCTGCACTAGGGGCGCATGGGCGATCTTAGTGCCTGCGGCCGTTAGGAAGCCCCTCTGCAACCAGATTTGTCCGGTAGTGTGAACTAAACCGAAGCAATATTTGGAGTCTGTGTAGATTGTTACCCTCCTTCCTGCTGCTAACTCGCATGCCCGGATTAAAGCGATGAGTTCGGCCGCCTGTGCACTATACTTGGCATGGACAGGGCGCGCTTCCAGGATATCTGTGTCACTAACGACCGCATACCCGCTTTTCCGCTCTCCTCCCACTACTTTCGAGCTCCCGTCAGTGTACAGTACTAGGTGGGGGTTATCTAAAGGGAGATAGTCGAGGTCTCCCCGTGGTTTCTCGGCATGTCGTACCACTTGGCTACAGTCGTGGTGTGGGGTTCCGTCGTCTGGAAGGGGTAGGAGGGTCGCGGGATTGAGGGAATTTACTCTTTTAATGGTTACGTTTGATGGACTTAGGAGGATAGCCTCATATCTATTCAGTCTCTGTATCGTGAAGCGTTGGCAGCCTTGTAGGCTAAGAAGGGTGGCCACCGCATGGGGAACGTTTACAGTCAATTCATGTCCCAAAACCGTTTCTTGGGCTTTTTCTAGAAGCAAGGCTGCAGCGGCTACGGCTCTAAGGCATCCTACATTTCCGAGTACCGTAGTGTCGAGCTGTAGGCTGTAATAAGCCACAGGTCTGTTCCTCCCCTGGAACGGTTGTGTAAGGACGCCTGAGGCTACCCCTTTGTTTTCGTGGACAAATAGAGAGAAAGGCAGTCTATAATCTGGGAGTCCAAGAGCGGGCGATGACCTTAATTCCCGTTTGATGCATTCGAAGGCTTCGAGTGCCTCTGCAGTCCACTGCAATTGGTCTGGGGCGCTATCATGCGTCATTGCAGTGAGGGGCCGAGTGAACTCGCCATAACGGGGGATCCATGCTCGGCAAAATCCGCTCATTCCAATGAAGCCCCTGAGTTGTCTCTTGGTTTTTGGAAGGGGTAGTCTGGTTATGGCCTCGATTCTATCGGTGGTGAGAGCACGGGTACCTTGTCCGAGGATGTGGCCAAGATATTTTACCTCCTTTTGGCAGTATTGTATCTTCTTTGGGGATACTTTGTGGCCTTTATGTGCTAATATGGTCAGGAGAGTTATAGTATCTGATTTACAGGATTCCAAATCTCGTCCACAGAGTAAGATGTCATCTACATAAAGTCTGATGGCTGAGCCACCCGGAAGGTTCACATCAAGGAGATCTTGGTGTAATATGGAGGAGAAAATTGCTGGGGACTCTACATATCCCTGGGGTAACCAGGTCCACGTTAATTGGCCTGTTTGCCAGGTAAAGGCAAAAAGAAACTGGCTTTCTGGATCCACGGGGATACTGAAGAAAGCGGAGCAGAGGTCTATTACGGAATAAACTACAGTTCCTTCCGGGATGGTGCTTAAAAGGTGGTGTGGGTTTGCTACCACGGCGTGTCTGGGAATAACGAAGGAATTAATCAATCGAAGGTCTTGCACCAAGCGCCATTTTACGGGGTTGGTATTCGGCTTTTTGACTGGAAGTAGGGGGGTATTACATGGTGAGGCACAGGGAACTAGAACTCCCATTTTTAGAAATTCATCGATCATCGGAGTGAGGCCGTCGATTGCTTCGGGAGGTAGGGGATATTGTTTAGTGCAGGGAAAGGGTAGGTCTTTCCTATAGTTGACTTTTACTGGGGTTGCGGACTTTAGAAGTCCGACGGAGGTTGATTCAGTTCCCCATAGCCAAGAAGGGACACTATTTAGAAGTTCAGGAGGAAGATCAATGGGTTTGTTGTTAGCTTCTTGCAGGACTCCTTGGAAGTTGAATATGGAGTCGTTTGGCATATGTAAGTAAATTCCTTCCTGGCCGCATTGAATAGTAGCATTTAGTTTACATAGCAGATCCCTACCGAGAAGGTTGACTGGGCTGGAGGTTAATAGGAAAGTATGTTTAACTGATAACGGTCCAACGGAGACTTTTGCAGGTTTGGATAAAGGGCAATTTCGGGGAATCCCATCAAGCCCCATGACGGTCCTAGTTTCTTCGCCCGGGGGCAAATGGCTATTTGTTAAAGTTGAGTAGGTGGCCCCAGTGTCCAGGAGGCAATCGTAGGACTGCCCATCAATTTGCATGGTGCACATGGGGTCGGTGGAGGATAATTGCAAGACCGGGCAGAGGAAAGGGAAGGAGGCGGGATCTGCTTCTAATTGTCAATGTGTCTGATACTCTTCAACCACCACTTCGCGAGTTGGGTTTGTAGGTCGTCCTCCCTGCACGAAGGGGTTGGCAGCGTCGTGGGGTTGGTTTCGTGGTCGCGGCAGGGGTAGCGAGGGTTCAGCGCTGGGTTGCGTTAGATTTGAGGGTTGGATAGGTCCGTATGGAGGAGTAGGTTCCCTGAATCTGGGGTGGGCATTTTCTGGGTAATATGGTCTGGGGTTTTTGTACTCGACCTTTCTGGCTCCTGTTCGAAGGGGGCAATTTCTCTTTATGTGCCCTACTTCTTCACAGTGGTAGCAAGTGCGGTCTTCAAATAGTTCGGACCCCCCCGGTTTAAACCTTTGTTTCGGGGTAGGCATTGCGGCTGCATAAGCTAACACCCTTGGGGAATCAGGTTTTTGGTCTTTCTTTTTTCGTTCATCCCTCGAGTTGAAAACAGACTTTGCGATGGAGAGAATTTCACTTATGGTTTTTCCATCATATCCTAAGTGAGAGTTTAGAGCCTTTCGAATGTCGGCCGTAGCTTGGTCTTTAAAAAACCCTTTTACTATTACCTCGTGTTGAGGGCTCTCCGGATCAATTCCCCCCCAGGTCTTAATGGCGGAGACTAGTCTAGAGTAGTAATCAGAGGGGTGCTCATCTGGTCCTTGAAGGATAGCTTGGACCTTGGTCCAGTTTATTGTTCGCTGTCCCGCAGCTTTAATGCCGTCTAGGATGGCCTTCTTAAAAAATTTTAAACCCCATTTGCCATCCTCTGTGTTATAGTTCCAGTCTGGGTCGTTGATTAGAGTCTGGGTGGTCAGCGGGGCCATGTTGGTGGGGCGATCTGGCTGGTACCCCTCCCGGGCGAGAGCCTCTCCCGCCTTCGCTAATATCTCTCTTTTCTCTGCCTCGTTAAAGAGGGCCCCAAGCAGCATATGCACATCTGCCCAGGTGGGGTTATGGGTGGAGAAGATGGTGGCCACCTGGCGGTGGCATTTGTCGGGGTCGTCTCTTAGGGAGGGCATCTTGTCGGACCAGTTCATTAGATCCGAGGTAAGGAAGGGCGGTATATTCTCCCTTGGCCCTGTGCCCCCCCCCCACCAGCTCCCCCGGCTCCTGTTCTATCCGCCGCCCCGGGTCTTGGTGGTGGAGGTGCTTGAGGTTCGGGGTAGTAAAAGGGGATGAGGGTCCTATCCAGCTGTTCTTCCTGAGCTCTGATCTCATCGTATGGGGGGGGGTCCGGTTGTTTTTAAAACAGCCATTTGTCGGACAATTTGTGCTTGCTGCCGTTGAAATAGTTCGCGGGCTTCAGCGAAGGCATTTAGGTAGTACAGCTGCCGGGGCTTTTCATCAGCCAGGTAAGTTTTAAGTGCTTGCATCTTCAGTAAGTTAAAGGAACCGTGGGGCGGCCACCTGGAAGCTGGTTCTAGATGGTGGGTGAAGGCAACCCACGAGGTGTTGCAAAGGTCCCTCAACTTGGACTTCGAAAGTCCCTTCCTCCCCCTCAATTCCTTCCAGTTTAAAAGGACAAATTGGAGGGGGGTGTCAGAGTCCTCCATCTGGCGGGAAGGCTTCGCGAAAGCCTTGTCGCCTGGAGGAGTCCAGTCGGAATGTTTAGAAGCCTGGGCTCCCATTCTTCCTATGTAAGGGTAGGGATAGAAACACACACACAGGGGAAGAAATGATGGGAAGGGGGGGGAAAAAGAGGGGTAGAAAAAATTCCTCAGTGTTTGGAATATCTTTGACTATCACAGTTTTTCACCTATCTCCAAGTAGCAGTTTCAGGAAACCTTACACGAGAGTACAAACTACAGTCACGGGACTCCTGGCCCGAAAACCTTAACCTCGGGACTCCTGGCCCGAAAACCTTTACCTCGGGACTCCTGGCCCGAAAACCTTTACCTCGGGACGCCTGGCCCGAAAACCTTTACCTCGGGACTCCTGGCCCGAAAACCTTTACCTCGGGACGCCTGGCCCGAAAACCTTTACCTCGGGACTCCTGGCCCGAAAACCTTAACCTCGGGACGCCTGGCCCGAAAACCTTTACCTCTTCCTTTCGCGCTGCTTCACAGGACTAAACCCTAGTGTGGGGCCCCAAATTGTGAACCACCCACTTTTCTTTCCACGACAGCCTCCTGCCTAGCCTTGTGACTAAGTTCGGAATTCCCTACTGAACGCTTGCGCAGTGCAATGTCAGATCGGGGTCCGAGAAAATTCAAAGGTTGAAAGGAAAACAAACGACCTTGCGTTCTCACGTACCCGGGTCATCCCTAACAAAGGTCGCCAGGCAGGAGGGGCGGCTTCGTTTGCATAGTTAAGATAGGGAAAAGTAAGAGAATATTTGAAAGATGTCTCCGGGCAATTCTGGGAGAAGGACGTCAGGAAAAATAGTAGAAGAGCCACGCTTTCCCGGACTCAATTCCAAGACGGAAAACGGGGGAGAAAAAGGAGAGAGGGAGAGATTAAGGCGTTCCTGGACGACTCCGAGAGGTTACGCCGGAAAAACCAGTAAAAGTACCACGGTTTCCTTGGCCGCTTTCCGAAGGGGAAATCGTGGAGAGAAGGAAAAGTTCCAGAAACGTTCCCGGCCGACTCCGAAGGGCAACGTCAGAAGTGAAAGAAGAAAGTCTGGCTGTCGTGGAGGTATTCCCTTTCCAACCCCCCTCCCTCTGTATTTCACTTCAAACCATACTCACGTTCGCAGATATCCCCCGCAGATCCCGGGATCCTTCCTTAGCCGGCTTTACCTCGCCTTTGCTCTCTCTGGTTGGGCTTCTGGTGACGGTTGATTACCGCCCGCAAAGAGGAGGCAGGGAGAGGAAGAAAAGGATCCCCGGGCTAAGGTTGTCCGGTGGCGCCCGATCCCCTCTATCTCCCCTCTCACCTTTACAGGAGAACCAAGTGTCCCTGAGTCGCGGTCGCCAACTGTTAACGGAAAAATCTGAGGGCTCTCTTGGGCAAATGAAGACACCGACCAGAGCAAGTCAGAGCAAAACAGCAGCCAGTAGGCTCGGTCTTTATTTAGAAAGACTGTCGCGACAGGACTCCCACCGCCCACAAGGTGAAGCAAGATGGAAGCCCCGAACAAAGGGAGACCCTAGCTTTTATTAGTTACTAATCCCCTTAGCTACACCCTCAGAATTACATCATATTTACATCATGATTATATTAAAAATAGGAGGAGTTGGGGAGGAGCTGCACAGGTAACTTGAGTGTCCTGACACCTGGCCGGAGTCTCCTTCCCCCTCCCTACATGAGCCATATTCAAGAACAAAAGAAAAGGGCAAAGTTCCTGCCCCCCTGGGGGGAATCCGGTCACAGTCCTTTATGAGAGTCCGCGCGGAATACACTATGATATGCAGTTCATTATGTCCCTGATAGTCTTCTGTCTGAGCCCATCACCGATGGCTATCAAGGTTGTCACGTATACCAGGAAGGAACACAGAGTACGTGACTGCTCGGTGAAGGGATTATGGCCGTTTGATATCAGGCCACCCCTTTGATAGTCCTTGCAATATACAGTAGAATAAAAGTGGTCCGGTGAAAATCCGAAATACGGCTGATTTTTAGTGAATTTATAAAGGATATTGTCTTTGAAGTTCAGAACACTTTCGTCTTCAGGAAGCGCCTTGCTACATTTTGATTAGATCAGTCACGGTCAATTGAACTCGGAAACTTTGTATTGAGAGCTGTCAAGGGTTAGGAAAGGAGCGGCAGTAGCCTGCAGTACCTGCGTGGCCGCCGCAAGGGGCGCTGTTCGGTAATGCTGATTGGCTGAGGCGGGCGCCGATTGACAGCGGAACTCGGTCGGCCGGTCTACCTATAATAAGAATAGGACTGCGCGGAGCGCCATAGCGGGAAGCTGTCAAGCTAGCGCTTCCTTATTTACGGAAGGCTTTAAGGGATGCCCCTCTAGAGGGACGTCCCCAGGGTCAGGAAGGGGAAGATGTGTGCATGTGTGAGTGTGGTGCTTGTGTAACACGTGTCAGTGTGTGTGGGGGGGTTTCCGGCGACAGCTATATAAAGTCATGTGCTACCCAGACCTGAGGCTCGCCATTTGCAAGAGAAAGTGGGACGGGAGTTCTAGAAGGAACCAAAATACTTGATCAATTCTTACATGCTTAAGATGAGTTCACAAATTCACTTGCTAATTTCTTTCTTCCCCCCCCCCTCCTCTCTCCAGAGTACTTCTCTCTAGTGACCCATTTCTCCGCTAAGCATTCTATTGTGTTGGAAATTGTATATTTCCAGACATGATTAAAGTCCTCCAGTGATACACATAACATCGGGGAGGAAAAGATTTTGAAAGGTCAGAGTGGGAAACTAGTCTGATTTGATGAATATAGGAAGGACAGATGAGATTCCAAGCCATGGGTAGGCAAACTAAGGCCCAGGGGCCGGATCTGGCCCAATTGCCTTCTAAATCCGGCCCGCGGATGGTCCGGGAATCAGCATGTTTTTACATGAGTAGAATTTTATTTTTATTTAAAAAATTTATTTTATTTAAAATGCATCTCTGGGTTATTTATGAGGCCTGTCTGGTGCTTTTACATGAGTAGAATATGTGCATTTACTTAAAACCCATCTCTGGGTTATTTGTGGGGCATAGGAATTCGTTCACACACACCCCCAAAAAATATAGTCCGGCCCTCGACAAGGTCTGAGGGACAGTGGACCAGCCCCCTGCTGAAAAAGTTAGCTGACCCCTGAATCCAAGTCATGTGGTTGGAGGAGGCTGGAGACTGGGTAATTGCTGTTGCAGACTAGTCTATTGTTTTCCCCTTGTTTCAGCAAACCGTATCAATATTTTCCCCTATCAGGAGGAAAGAAAAAGACATACCCATAGAAACAAAGACATCTCTTTGCAAGTACAGCCTACGACAGGAATTTATAGCTCTAGGAATTTAATAATTACCAGACAAACATATCTCCAAATCCCCAAAGAGGAATCGTCATGGAGTACTTGAAGCAACGGGGATACTATTGTGTAATGTCAAATGACAAGGGGAAACAGAATAATTTCTAGACATCTGAACTTAAGAAGCTGCCCTAACTTCCCATTGTTCTCTTGCAAATGTTGTTTGCATTTGGTGCTGCTTAAATTTGGCATCAAATGCAAGCCATGCTCCCATTTGGGTGCTCCCAAGTGGATCAGACCCAGGCAGAAAGCAACCATGGCTTGCATAACACAGCTTGCATTCAGCACCAGTTGGGAGCTGCTGGCCCAGTGTCGGAGCCAGCCGTCACAAATGGCGCAGTTTAGCATAAAATAAAGACACAGAGAGCCAGCAATATTTTCATGGATGGAGGGCAGCTCCTTTCGAACTTCTTCTCTCCTCTCCGGTATCTTTTATTATCCTTTTTTCTCTCCTCTTGCATGGCCGTTTGCCAATGTCTCACATTACCTACATCCGGTCATGGCTTAAACCCACCCATCGCCAAATAGGGTCATCACTGCCCAGAGGAAACACAACTCCATTTAAGGTCAATACATTCCAATACATTGTAAAGCTCAGAGTGCTGGTCAGCCGAGGTCAGGGGGCACCCTGCAATATTACAAGCCTTTGCCGTGGCTTTATGACTCCCACAGCCCCGCCTTCAAAGCAGCATAGTTTGCATTGGGCTGCCAAATTTGAACATTGCTGGATGTGAGCTGTGCTTGCAAAGAAATGACCAGGAGGGCCTGACTTGTATAAATCTGACCCAGCTGTGTGGTTTACATTTGATGCCAAATGTAAATGGCCCCACATGCAACCAGAGGTTTATAGAATCATAGAATCATAGAGTTGGAAGAGACCACAAGGGCCATTGAGTCCAACCCCCTGCCAAGCAGGAAACATCATCAGAGCACTCCTGACATATGGTTGTCAAGCCTCTGCTTAAAGACCTCCAAAGTAGGAGACTCCACCACACTCCTTGGCAGCAAATTCCACTGTCGAACAGCTCTTACTATCAGGAAGTTCTTCCTAATGTTTAGGTGGAATCTTCTTTCTTGTAGTTTGGATCCATTGCTCCGTGTCCGCTTCTCTGGAGCAGCAGAAAACAACCTTTCTCCCTCCTCTATGTGACATCCTTTTATATATTTGAACATGGCTATCATATCACCCCTTAACCTCCTCTTCTCCAGGCTAAACATGCCCAGCTCCCTTAGCCGTTCCTCATAAGGCATCGTTTCCAGGCCTTTGACCATTTTGGTTGCCCTCCTCTGGACACGTTCCAGTTTGTCAGTGTCCTTCTTGAACTGTGGTGCCCAGAACTGGACACAGTACTCCAGGTGAGGTCTGACCAGAGCAGAATACAGTGGCACTATTACTTCCCTTGATCTAGATGCTATACTCCTATTGATGAGGCCCAGAATTGCATTGGCTTTTTTAGCTGCCGCGTTACACTGTTGGCTCATGTCAAGTTTGTGGTTAACCAAGACTCCTAGATCCTTTTCACATGTACTGCTCTCAAGCCAGGTGTCACCCATCTTGTATTTGTGCCTCTCATTTTTTTTGCCCAAGTGCAATACTTTACATTTCTCCCTGTTAAAATTCATCTTGTTTGTTTTTGCCCAGTTCTCTAATCTGTCAAGGTCGTTTTGAAGTGTGACCCTGTCCTCTGGGGTGTTAGCCACCCCTCCCAGTTTGGTGTCATCTGCAAATTTGATCAGGATGCCCTTGAGTCCATCATCCAAGTCGTTGATAAAGATGTTGAAAGATCGGGCCCAAGACAGAACCCTGTGGCACCCCACTAGTCACTCTTCTCCAGGATGAAGAGGAACCATTGATGAGCACCCTTTGGGTTCGGTCAGTCAGCCAGTTACAAATCCACTGAGTGGTAGCATAGTCAAGACCGCATTTTACCAGCTTCTTTACAAGAATATCATGGGGCACCTTGTCAAATGCCTTGCTGAAATCAAGGTAGGCTACATCCACTGCGTTCCCTTCATCTACCAGACTTGTAATTCTGTCAAAAAATGAGATCAGGTTTTATGACCTTACAGGATGGGACCTCAGTTTTCTCAGGTCCAACTTGAAGTATAAGTGGGTTCCCACAAGGCAAAACACAGCAATACAGCAAGAACTTTTATTGAACTACATAACTGGGGAACAGGGGCAAAACTACTGCTTATATACATTCCTGAAAGCCTGGGCCACTCCCACTCCCAACTTGATTGGCCGTCTAAACTTCCAAGCTGTGCATCATGACTCAAAGTTCAAGGGCCAATGGCAGAGGCCCAAATCCTGAAATGTTCTGTGATTGGACATCTTGTATCGAATCAGAACACAGGAGCTTCAGAATCATTAGTCCAGACTCAAGCTCAGGCAAACACAGACCACTGAATACATAACACAACTGGAATGTGCTGGCTCACTGTCACTCCTGCCAGCGCAGGTACCCATGGGTGATACCAAGGCCTGATGAACTTCACCCAGGTTCATGGAGAACAGGTGAGGTTCCTGTGGACTGGAGGTGAGCAAATGTTGTCCTCGTCTTCCAAAAGGGGGGCAAAAAGAAGACCCAGGTAATTAAACACTCAGCTGAGTGAAGTTAAATCTCAAGGACTGTGGCTGGATGACAGATGTTAGGACAATGGGATGGTAGAAAGTGGTTGGAGATAGGATGGAACTGTCACAGTGATGTATGTTTTCTTAAATAGTTCTGGTTACGGGTAGGTAGTCGTGTTGGTCTGCCGTAGTCAAAACAAAATAAAAAAATTCCTTCCAGTAGCACCTTAGAGACCAACTAAGTTTGTTATTGGTAGGAGTGTGCATGCACACTTCTTCAGATACACTGAAACAGAAGTCACCAGGCCCTTATATATAGTGAGGGGATGGGGAGGGGTATTACTCGGAAGGGTGGTGGGAATGGGTGATTGGCTGATAGGTGTGGTAAACCTGTTGACGACTGTTAACGACTGCAATTGGTCTTACAGGAAAAAGCAAGGGGTGAGATGGCTATATCATGTATAATGAGATAAGAATCCAGTATCTCTATTCAGACCAGGTCTCTCCATGGTTTTAAGTTTGGTAATAAGTTGCAATTCAGCAACTTCTCTTTCCAGTCTATTTCTGAAATTCTTTTGTAATAAGACAGCTATTTTGAGATATTGTATAGAATGTCTTGGGGGACTGAAGTGTTTTCCTACTGGTTTCTCTGTCTTGTGGTTCCTGATATCAGATTTATGTCCATTTATCCTTTGGCGTAGGGTTTGGCCTGTTTGTCCAATATAGAGAGCTGAAGGGCACTGTCGGCATTTGATGGCACACACAATGTTAGAAGATGAGCAATTAACTAGTCTTGAGATGGTATGTTTGATGTTGTTGGGGCCAGTAATGCTATTGTATAAGGGTCTGGTGACTTCTGTTTCAGTGTATCTGAAGAAGTGTGCATGCACACGAAAGCTCATACCAATAACAAACTTGGTTGGCATCTAAGATGCTACTGGAAGGAATTTTTTTATTTTGTTTTTCTTAAATAGTGTTAGGGACTGGCAGAATGGTGACAAGTGTGCACCAGAGGAAGGCAGGGTCTGGAGTCTGACTCAGGAGAGGAGCTGAGTGATTTGTGGTGAACTGTACCAGCCAGGAGGCAAAAGTCAGAGACAAGGGAAGCATCAGAGCACCAGAAAGGGATGATCAGAGGATGTGTGTGAGAGAGAGAGTGAGTGAATTTTTACTAGATTTTCTGTTTTACAATTTAGAATACTTATTTAAACAACCTTAAAATACCAGTGACTTCCCTTCTTCTCTTTCCATGGTTCATTTTGCATACCATAAATCCCTGCACATTTTACATAAACTAAACCATTCAGTATTCCATTATTACATCCATCAAAACTTATTTACACTATTGAATTTACCTTAACGCTGCCAAAGTTTTCAAGTGTACACAACTTTTCCCCATATATCCAATAAACATTTTCCAATCTTCTTTAAATGTATGTTCTTCTTGCTCTTTTATTCTGTATGTTAAGTCTGAAAGCTGCGCATATTCTATCAGTTTAAGTTGCCATTCTTCTTTAGTTGGGACCTCAATCGTTTTCCATTTGGGGGTCAACAAAACATGGGCCACAGTAGTGACATACATAAATAACCTTTTTGACACCTGGGAATTTCCATCTGAATTATCCCCAACAAAAAAGGACTCTGGGTTTTTTTTTTGTGTGTGAAAGGTACTTTTAAATATTTTTTAAATTTATTGTGGATTATTTCCCAATACTCTTTTACCCTTTTACAGGTCCACCATATATGAAAGAACATTCCCTCAACTTCAGTGCATCTCCAGCACTTATCTGATTCAGTCTTATACATCTTAGCAAGTATTTTGTTGTTATTGTTGTTTAGTCGTGTCCGACTCTTCATGACCACTCACTGACTCTTCCACTGCATCCCGCAGTTTGGTCAAATTCATGCTGGTAGCTTCGAGAACACTATCCAACCATCTCATCCTCTGTCATCCCCTTCTCCTTGTGCCCTCCATCTTTCCCAACATCAGGATCTTTTCCAGGGAGTCTTCTCTTCTCATGAGGTGGCCAAAGTATTGGAGCCTCAGCTTTAGGATCTGTCCTTCCAGTGAGCACTCAGGGCTGATTTCCTTCAGAATGGAGATGTTTGATCTTCTTGCAGTCCATGGGACTCTCAAGAGTCTCCTCCAGCATCATAATTCAAAAGCATCAATTCTTCAGCGATCAGCCTTCTTTATGGTCCAGCTCTCACTTCATCACTACTGGGAAAACCATAGCTTTAACTATACGGACCTTTGTTGGCAAGGTGATGTCTCTGCTTTTTAAGATGCTGTCTAGGTTTGCCATTGCTTTTCTCCCAAGAAGCAGGCGTCTTTTAATTTCGTGACTGCTGTAAATGCCATCTGTAAATCATTTTGAACAGAGGAAGGCGCCACGCATGTGTGGACTCCAGCTGCGTGTGTGCAGCCTGTTGGAGGAAGCGTCCGTGCAGCCTGTTGGAGGAAGGTACATAAACTGGTGGTCTCCTGTTGCTGCAATTGATTCATAGGGTGTAGACCTGGAAGCAGCTGTCTAGATGCTTGATTGGCATGCCCAAGTCTCCAGAGCTATAGCAGTACGTGTTATCTTTGGCAATAAAGAGTTAACTATCTGTGGTGCTCATTCCTTTGTCTGGAAAGCGCTAGTGATGAATAGTTCAGGTTGTAATGGAGAGCTGTTACAGACTCTCCAGAGTCTGCCCTGTAATGCGTCACTGAATAAAATTTGAACAGTTGGAAACTGGGCGTGAGCTTCCATATCAAACCCTTAAATGGGATTTTCTCCCACATTGTCCAACAGGACCAGCTCCCATGCTTTCCTTCCTCCCAAGCACTTAACCAGCCTCTGGTATGGATCCACACTGCCCCCCCAGCCCCCCTTCTGTGTTTAAGTCATGGTACCTAAATTGCCATGCTGTCATGGCGCAATAACAAACACCGTGGGGCTCAGTAAATAATAATAATTACCAATCCCCCTGAGCTTCCCGGCCCACTTAAATTAGCATATCTTTTAATTAGCTTTTGGCACCGATTGAGCATACGTTAAGCATCCTGTAACGGCTCGCATCCTCGGAGGAAGTGCTTAATTAGAAGCGCTACAGGATCTCTTTCAAGCTATTTCCATTTGCGTTGCGGGGAAAAATGAAATCGGCAAACTTTTAAAATATCTTTTCGAGAGCTTGATGGCTGCACATTTTCCTTGCGATGGGCAACCGTGGGGAAATTAAGAAGAAGAAGAGTGCTTACGTTTCCCACGATGGCTTGGAAACAAAAAACAAAGACAAAAGCTCATCCTCAACAGCCCCACCTAACGGTGCCAAAATTCAGGCAGATTGAAGAAAGAATGGAGGACAGCAACCCTAGATAATATTGGGTACACTTATAGTGAAGGTTTCCTTAAAGATGTTTTTTAAAAATACGTAATCTCATGTCCCATCATCATCATTATTTTTTTGTGATTCCCCAGGAAGAATATTTATAGTTTGGTAAATCGGTTCTTAGTCTCTAGCGTATTCCATTTCCATAGTGCCTACACTCAGAGAGAAAGAGAGAAAGTGAAACTGATGAGAAGGGATAGTTTCATCTTTTTATCTCCAGGAATTCTCCAATGGACACAACGTCCCATGCAAATGGGAGAAACTGGAGAAGGGTTTGTAAGTTCACAAGGTGTGTAGTTTCTAGATCCCCTCTTGAAATGGGAAGCAGGAGGAGAACACCCACTCAACCACATCCGGGATTGTGCGTAATCCTATGACAAGAGCTGATGGGGTCACCTTAGGATGCAGTGGATCTCCAGCTCAGCAGGCTGAGTCCCAGCTCAGCCAAGCTCAGCTTGCATTAAGTCAGTGTTTTTCAACCTTTTTGGGGCAAAGGCACACTTGTTTCATGAAAAAAAATCATGAGGCACACCACCATTAGAAAAGGTTAAAAAATTTAACTCTGTGCCTATATTGACTATATATAAAGTAATTCTCTTGAATAGGAATCAAATAAACACAAAGAAGCATGGTTTAACATTCAAGCATGGTTTAATATTTTTTTCTTTAATGGCAAACAAAAACATTGCGGACCGTTCTCTACTCAGCGGGGATCGATCCGCTGATCCCCGCTGAGCTGGCGGATGACAGCTCCGTCTCTGCACTGTGTGCGGAGAGGGAGATGTCAGAGCCCCGCTGCTCTCTATAGGGAATCAGATGAGAGCGGACCGCCTGTCCGCTCTCATCCGATCCCATCCGATCTGATCCCCACCCAGGACGGATGGAAAATAGGGTGGACACAGTCCGGCGCTCGCCTAGTGGGCAAAAATTTGACTTTAAAAAAAAAAATATTTTGAATTTTTTAATTTTTCCCACGGCACACCAGGCAACATCTCGCGGCACACTAGTGTGACGCGGAACAGTGGTTGAAAAACACTGCATTAAGTCTTCAACCCTGGCTCGGCCAAGGTTGCATAACTTGCTTATCCCATTCATTTGGGGCTCAGCCAGCTGAACAAAGTTTGAATCTGGTGTAGCTTTAAAAGGGTAAAGGTAAAGGACCCCTGAAAGTTAAGTCCAGTCACAGATGACTCTGGGGTTGCGGTGCGCATCTCGCTTTACTGGCCGAGGGAGTCAATATTTGTCCACAGATGGTTTTTCTGGGTCATGTGGCCAGCATGACTAAGCCACTTCTGGTGAAACCAAAGCAGCACATGGAAACACCATTTACCTTCCCGCCGGAGCAGTACCTATTTATCTACTTGCACTTTGACGTGCTTTCGAACTGCTAGGTTGCCAGGAGCAGGGACTGAGCAACGGGAGCTCACCCCATCATGGGGATTTGAACCGCTGACCTTCCAATCGGCAAACCCAAGGCTCAGTGGTTTAGACCACATTTGCACCAGCATCTTGTGCACAGAATTGCTCCCTTAGTGCAGCAGCACCTGAACTTTGGAACTATTGACATCAGTCAGGCACCTGAACTGTGTTCTTCCTAGTGCCCATTTAAAATATATTTTTTGCTAAGGCTGGATATGTAGAAATTGATGACTGGCCCAATGTCACCCAGTGAGCTTCATGGATGAGTGGGGATTCGAACCCAGGTCTCCCAGGTTTCAGTCCAACACTCTAGCCATTATGTCACCCTGGCTCTGTTGTATGAGCAGAAAACACTCATCGAGCACTGTAATGTTATTGTATTCAACCCCACACATTTTTTGGTTATCCTACTTTTAACAGACTTCTGAAGGCAGCCCTGTTTAGGGAGGTTTTTAATGTTTAATGCTGTATAGTGTTTTTAATATTTGATTGGGAGCTGCCCAGAGTGGCTGGGGAAACCCAGCCAGATGGGCAGGGAATAAATAAATAAATAAATAAATAAATAAATAAATATAATAATTCCAGGACTCTTGCTAGCCAAAGTAAGACTGCAAGTAGCACCATGAATGCGCTTCTCACTCTTGGGGCCAAGCCACCCATGTTAGCAAAAGAGAGAACTGGAACAGGTGTTCTGGAAAAGGTACTCTCCTTCTACCTAAAGCATATTGAATATTCACTAAGAACTAGGATCATTTGATGTATATATTTCCCCAACCATAACGAAAACCTCGTTTACTCTCTTTTCTTGAATATGTGAGCTCTCTCTCTCTCTCTCTCTCTCTCTCTCTCTCTCTCTCTCTCTCTCTCTCTGCCTCCCTCTTTACAATTTCGATTCCCACTCCCAAATCTCCCCATCTGCTTGTGATTGATTTCAGACTCTTCAGCATCAATCGATTGTTGAGTTGGCTGTGGCTGCAGTGCCGTCTCTCCCCATAAATATGCAGTCGCTTAGAAAACGCCACGGCCCATTGGCTCCGCTAGCGCATGGCTGTCTTTCCAAGTGCGCTCCTTTTGCGAAGGGAATGCCAGGCTCCACAGATCGATCTCTCTCGGGAGTGCGTGACTCATTATTAAGAAACAGATGAAAACAATTCAATCAAAATATTGTAGCTGTAACTTTCAAACCAGATTTTTGCACTCACACTTTTTCCCTTCCTGGCAGAATCACCTGAGCAACCTACACTTCAATGGGTGTTCTGTTTGATTTTCCTCTGAATACGAGCCTCTTAACCTAGCTCGATTTCAAAGATGATTTGATTACTAGGTGTTAGACGGAGACAGAATCTTTGGGTTTTACCAGCATGCTAGAGAATATGTTAGAATGTGGTTAGATAGTTACTAGCTGGTTCTGCTAAGATTCCTGCTCTCAGGAAGAGCCTAGGTTAAAGGTAAAGGTAAAGGACCCCTGGATGGTTAAGTCCAGTCAAAGGCAACTATGCGGTTGTAGTGCTCATCTTGCTTTCAGGCTGAGGGAGCCGGCGTTTGTCCACAGACAGCTTTCTGGGTCATGTGGCCAACAGGACTAAACTACTTCTGGCATAACAGAACACAATGACAGAAACCAGAGTGCACGGAAATGCCATTTACCTTCCCGCTGCAGCGGTACCTGTTTATCTACTTGCACTGGTGTGCTTTCAAACTGCTAGGTTCGCAGGAGCTGGGACAGAGCAATGGGAGCTCACCCCGTTGCGGGGATTCGAACCACCAACCTTCTGATCAGCAAGCCAAATAGGTTTAGACCACAGTGCCACCCACGTCCCTTAGGAAGAGCCTATGCACATCTAGCAGGGTTCTCCATTGCAGACCTTAGTGCATATAGCCAGTCTGGCTGGGGTGGGCGGGCAGATAATTACAGTCCTCCATGCACCAGTAGTGGTTTAGTCCTGCTGGCCACATAACCCGGAAAGCTGTGAACAAAGGCTGGCTTCCTTGGCCTGAAAAGCGAGATGAGCACTGAACCCCATAGACGTCTTTGACTGGAGTTAACTGTCTAGGGGTCCTTTGCCTTTGTCTAATGGCAGGTCTAGCAGCAGTGCCAGATTTATGTATAAACTAAACAAGCTAAACCTACATACAGCAACAGTGATTTGTGTTGTGTAGGCTTCTATGATGTAAGTAATGGGCCCTGCCTGCCAGCCTGCTCCCTAAAATATCACTGGTTTGCTCATTTCTATATATAGCAGGCATAGGCAAACTCGGCCCTCCAGACAGGACTAGTGGTCAGGGATGATGGGAGTTGTAGTCCCAAAACATCTGGAGGGCTGAGTTTGGGGATGCTTGATATATAGGGTGCCTACATTCTGCGTGTACTGGTTGCAAGGCAAAATGTGCAAACGGCTTTAAATACTTATTAGGTCTATATATTACGATATAGCTTATATTCAACTTTAAAAACAGTGACAATTTGTTGTTGACAAAGGACAGCTGGACATATAAAGGCCCCATTACCTTCAGTAGCTTAGGCCTCATCAAACCTAAATCCGCCGCCGTCTAGCAGGCACAACCCCTTTCTGGTACACTCAAGCAATGTTAATTGCATGAAGAAATATTTCTCAAAAAGGGCCGGCATCTATTCATCTACTGATTGGCAGACCAATACTAACCAGAGAAGTGTTGGATGGGGACAGATGACCTTGAGGTCCTTTCAAGCTTTGCGATGTTACCTTGGATTTAAGATACTCCTGCTCTCTGCCCACATGCAAAACTGCTGTTTTGATAGTAGAAGTGGATGCTTTAAATGCTTTCATGCATTCAGGATCCCATCTGGTTTGACTCTCGGTGAGATTGAGAGGAAACTGTGGAGGTGTGAGGTCGAAGATCTGACTTAAGCATAGTGATTTAAGCTAGTCATCCAAATCTTCAGCTGCTGTTCCCCAGTACCTCATGTTTTCCTTACGCAAGCAAACAAACCATACTGCAAACAACCAAATGCAAACAACCAAGCTCTGGACCGCCTCCCCCCAATCTCTTACAATGCCGATAAAAATAAATATATAAGTAAAGGACCTGCCCATGTGAGGCTGACACAAAAACCCTGCACTATGCAATAGAATGAAAGACCATTATATCCCCCCCTCCATCTTCCTCCCTCCCTCTTCCCTCTCTTTCCCCCCAATGTCTGTGACAATAGCATCTCACACTGAATGTAAACAAACTGTGAAAAAGACTCTATGAATTGAAAGTGGAGACGCCATATGTACTTTTCCTTGTTTATTTGTTTGTTTTGTAGCACAGAGCCATCTTTAATAGAAAATAATTTAAGAAAGAAAGAAAGAAAGAAAGAAAGAAAGAAAGAAAGAAAGAAAGAAAGAAAGAAAGAAGCACTCTTTCTTGAGGTGTCTTTCCTTTTTCTATTTCTTAAAAAAGGAAACCAGGAAGAAAGGAACCACAGGTAGGAAAAGTGCAAGGTATAAATAACTCTTTCCATCTTCAAAAGCTTTCATGTTCTTTCCTGTCTTCCTTTTGCCAATCTTAACTTCTCTTAACCTTCTGTAAACCAGTAAAGTGCCTACAATAATGTTTTCTAAAATGTTTCGCCTTCTTGCTTGAAAGAAGGATGGTGGCGGCTTTCAAAAGCGGCTCGCTTATTTTTTATATATTTAGCAAAAAAGGAAGAAAATTTATATACTGCTAGCCATAAAAAGAAATGAGCGCGGTTTACAACAATTGCGCAATATAAAGCATATAAAAAGTTGAAATCAGCTAAATGTTGTGGAAAGATGTGTTCTTAATTGCCCGTCCAAGCCTGATGGAATAGGAAAGGTTTTAGCAGGCATTTAAAAATTGAAACAGGGTATTCTACAATACTGGGCCAATGACATTTAAAGACTTGGTTTCTTCTTGTCACATGAACCTTGCCAACTCAAGAAATGGCCAGCGATGATTTCTGCAGATGATCTCAGCAATCGAGCTGGGATTTTTTGTCTTCTTTGGAGAACAGCTGCTGAGCATTTGGATGGAGACTGTTTTAAACAAAAATCTGCCCTTTTCCCCCTTATGGGGTATCCAAGAGTCTATATAGTGTCCTTACATAGGTTCCCTATTGGTAGGAGAAAATGACAGAGAATATTGAGAAGCAAATCAGCTAGTAAGCCTGATCTTTATTGATCTGTTGCAACAGGTCCTCACTCACCACACGCAGGAGGGAGGAGGAATGCAGAACCAAGCTGTGCTTGCCCTTATATAGACATTTTAAATTCCCTGCCCTGGAGCTCAAGACCACCCCTCCATACATCATACATACATCAAAAAAGGGGTATAACCCAAGACAACCTCCCACATACCTACATCACAGAAAAGGTGGTCTAAAACAGAAATTTGAATGTTGTTTTTTCCTGTCTGCCAGGTTATCTGATTGCCTTTCCTGATTGCCTTTCATGATAGTCTGTTGCCCATTAAAATGCTGGTTACTCAATTCCTGAGACAATGGGAAGGCTCCCTGACCCCCCTCCCTCCTTGCAGAGAAAACATTTGGTCAATTTGGTAATCAAAAATGGTTTCAGGTCGGTCTTCCTGTGCTGATCTATGTACGTGCTTGGTTGGTACATTTATGAACATTTAATATATATCTAAGACCTTAAAATTCTTATTACAAGACCAGGAACTTGTGGTCCTCTAGATATTGCGGAACTCCTCCATGATTCCACACTCAGCCACTTTTCAGTGATTAGGTAAGCTCAAATCCCAGCACCCATCAACATCTTGAAGAACTTCTGAAGTCCCAGGAGAACAAGGTAGAAAAATGGAAGCCTCTTTTGCAAGGGAATAAAACTGGAAGACAGGTTTCAGGAAGACAATACTACAATACTGTACTACTTTGGATTGTCTAAACACACACACACACACGTGAACCTGTGTGCTACATGTTTAATGTAACATATAGCTAGACTCTTTGAATATTATGTTGATGTTAGTCCAGATTGTGTACAAACCAGTACGAACAAAGCCAACAGAATTAAAAGTTAGCAGATGCTTTTTTGCTTGTTTCTTTTGACACTGAAATGCTTCAAGGAACAAATTGGGTTTTGAATATTCATGAGAAAGTCGGCAATCTTTGCAGGCCAGTCTGGACTACAGCAAGAAAAAACTCTCACGAGGATTGGTGTCAGGCCAACCTTTCAAAATTAAGGAGCCCCGATGGTTTCATTATTCTGCTATAAGGGGAAAAAATCATAATAAAAACCAGCTATTTGCTGTATGAAAGTGGGAAACAGCACAGTTCCATGCCATGACTTACAACTTAGATCCCATCTGTAAGGAAAAGGTAAAGGGACCCCTGACCATTAGGTCCAGTCGTGACTGTGATAGGAATTTTATGGTCTTAGATATATGGTAATGTTCATAACTGCACATACATAGATCAACACAGGAAGACCAACCTGGAACCATTTTGATTCCTAAACTGACCAAATCCTTTCTCTGCAAGGTCAAACTGGAAAAGCCTCCCCATTGTCTCTTTCCTCACAAATCCTGCCTCAAGGATATGTCTGTTTGAATAAGGTGTGAGCCTGTGACCTGGCCCAGGAAATAAGTATTTTACCACTACAAAAGAATGGCCAGGCTCCCCAGGCAATCCAATCAAGTACCGTATTTTTCGCTCTATAACACGCACCCGACCATAACACGCACATAGTTTTTAGAGGAGGAAAATGCGTAGGCACGCCACCCGTAGGCATTTCCTCCACAACAGGAACAGACATTTCCCCTTACTTTCTAGGAGGAAAAAAGTGAGTGTTATGGTGCAAAAAATACGGTAACTTGCCAGACAGGAGATAAACTGTGACAGGAGAAAAAGAACATTAAAATTTCTGTGATGTAGGTGGGATGTATCTGAGGGGTGGTCTTAGGTTACACCCCTTCTGTGATGTATGCATAATGTTTCTGGGGGTGGTCTTGATCTAGAGGATGGGAATTTCAAAAGTGTTTATAAGCCCTTGCACAGCAATTTTGGGGGGTCCTCCTCCTCTCCTGCGTGTGAGGGGAGCACCCTGTTGCAACAGATTAATAAAGATCAAGCTTACTAGCTGCTTTGCTTCTCAATATTCTCTGGTTGGCCTCTGTTATTTTCTCCTACCAATAGGGAACCTATGTAAGGACTCTATATGGGCTCTTGGATACCCCATAAGGGAAAAGGGCATAACATGACTGACTCTGGGGTTGCGGCGCTCATCTCGCTTTACTGGCTGAGGGAGCCCGTGTACAGCTTCTGGGTCATGTGGCCAGCATGACTAAGCCGCTTCTGGTGAACCAGAGGAGTGCACGGAAATGCTGTTTACCTTCCCGCCGGAGCGGTACCTATTTATCTACTTGTACTTTGAAGTGCTTTCGAACTGCTAGGTTGGCAGGAGCAGGGACCAAGCAATGGGAGCTCACCCCATCGCGGGGATTCGAACCGCCGACCTTCTGATTGGCAAGTCCTAGGCTCTGTGGTTCAACCCACAGCGCCACCTGTGTCCCTTCGATCCCATCTGTACCAGACATTTAAAGCACCGCTGTGGCTTCCTCCTAAGGAATCCTGGGAGCTGTAGTTTTTTAAGGGTGCTGAGTGTTGTTAGAAGACCCCTGCCCACCTGCCCTTGAGCTACAGTTGCCAGAGTTCCATGGGAAGAGGAATTTATTGTTCAGCCACTTTGGAAAATGAGGCACTGTGAGGGGATAAGGGTCTCCAATCAACTCTCAGCACCCTCAACAAACTGCAGTTCCCAGGATACTTTCGAGGGAAGACATGACTGTTGTATAATACTGATCTAAATGAATGGTGAAGGTGAGGACTGAAACATAAGGATATGGCATAAAGGAATGGGAGAAGAAGTGAAAATAAATGGAAATATACTCAATTGTGGAGAAACTGGGATAGCTGGCAGAAACACCAGTAAGAAGAAGAAGAGGAGGAGGAGGAGGAGTTTGGATTTAATATCCTGCTTTATCACTGCCCGAAGGAGTCTCAAAGCGGCCAACAATCTCATTTCCCTTCCTCCCCCACAATAAACACTCTGTGAGGTGAGTGAGGCTGAGAGACTTCAGAGAAGTGTGACTAGCCCAAGGTCACCCAGCAGCTGCATGTTGAGGAGCAGAGACATGAAGCCGGTTCCCCAGATTATGAGACTACCGCTCTTAACCACTACACCACACTGGCTCTCTTGGCCCCTTCGTCCCAAAGCAGCTCACTGCTGTTGGCATCAAAGAGACCAGGAATTTGTGCCTGAAAGTGGATTTTTTTTAAAAAAGGGATGCATTCCTTAAAAAGGGATGGCTAACCTTTATTGACTGGAGGGCCACATTCTCCCTTGGCCAATGCTCTGGGGGCCACAAGCCAACTGTAACTTTAGTCCAAAGCTGAGGAGGGTTCCATCTTTGTAAAAAGGTAAAGTACCCCTGACAGTTAAGTCCAGTTGCGGACGACTCTGGGGTTCCGGCACTCATCTCGATTAACTGGCCGAGGGAGCCGACATTTGTCATCAGTTTTTCCGGGTCATGTGGCCAGCATGACTAAGCCGCTTCTGGCAAACCAGAGCAGCACATGGAAACACTGTTTAAGTTCCCACCAGAATGGTACCTATTTATCTACTTGCACTTTGACGTGCTTTTGAACTGCTAGGTTGGCAGAAGCTGGGACCCAGCAACAGGCGCTCACCCCATCGCGGGGATTCGAACCACCAACCTCCCAACTGGCAAACCCTAGGCTCAGCACCACCCGCATCCCTCTTTGTGCTGCTTAGCAAAATAAGGGGATTATTGCTCCCTCCCAGAACACCAAGAGAAGGACCATTTGCATCCCGACCAGGTGACCTGGGCAGAAAGGTTCAAACCCCAACTCTGTGCCTGTTTTATTTGATTTTCCTTTGGTTGCCACAGCTAAAGTAGCAAGGTCTTGGATGGTGGGAGGGCAGAAAAAAATTGCTTGAGGAATTAGATCAGTGGTATCCCTGGTAAACCGACATTCATCATTATACACCAGCCAGACAGTTATCTCATCTCATCCAATATAATCAGTGGTAGCAGTTCTCTTTCCCATCACCTGATCTTTTTAAACGAAGATTGAACCTGAAACCTTCTGCATCCCAAGCACATGGTATACTACTAAGCTATGTTGCATCCTCTGGAATGAAGACTTCCATTTGTCCTGCAGAGCCAGGGTGGTCTCTGAACCAATGGCTTTGGCATCATTCATTTAAGCCAAGAACGAAAACACCCCCTCTTCAGAGTTGCTAGTTTCTCTTGGCAGAGCTACTGTGCCTTTAACAGCCATGCAACCACCAGAATTCCAAGGTTAAACGTTTACCTTCCCCGCATCTGCATGCTGGGGAATATTTCACCAGTTGACTTTCAGCATGTGGAGAAGGTCTCAGTGACCTAAACTGAATCCAGATCAGCCAGAGGGAACTGAACAATAGCACTGTTCTCCCTTGCACTCCCAGAGACATAATTTAAGTAGGGCTGAGCCGATTTTTTAGAATAGGTTTTGATTTTCACCAAGGAACTTGCCCTCCCAAGAAGAGATCTGGGGGGGCTTCATTGGTTGGATGTTTTAAATAGCTGTTGAAAACCCACCTGTTTGTTCCAACCTAATTCCACAATTAAGAGGGGTTATCTTCAACTCCGGGACGCGGGTGGCGCTGTGGGTAAAACCTCAGCACCTAGGACTTGCCGATCGCATGGTCGGCGATTCGAATTCCCGCGGCGGGGTGAGCTCCCATCATTCGGTCCCAGTTCCTGCCCACCTAGCAGTTCAAAAGCACCCTTAAGTGCAAGTAGATAAATAGGTACCGCTTTCTAGCAGGAAGGTAAATGGCGTTTCTGTTTGCTGCTCTGGTGCAAGCTCGCCAGAGCAGCTTCGTCACGCTGGCCACGTGACCCAGAAGTATCCTCGGATAGCGCTGGCCCCCGGCCTCTTAAGCGAGATGGGCGCGCAACCCCAGAGTCGGTCACGACTGGCCCGTACGGGCAGGGGTACCTTTACCTTTACTTATCTTCAACTCCTGTAGCTAAGCTTATGATGGCTGTCCCTGCCCTGGCTTACAATACTGTGGTGGAAACCAGAGCGCACAGAAATGCCATTTGCCCTCCTGCTGCAGTGGTACCTATTTATCTACTTGCATTGGCGTGCTTTCAAACTGCCAGGTTGGCAGGAGCTGGGACAGAGCAAAGGGAGATCACTCCGTCGTGGGGACTGGAACCACCAACCTTCTGATCGGGAAGCCCAAGAGGTTCAGTGGTTTAGATGACAGTGCCACCTGCATAAGGAAAGCTGTGACATTAGCTCACGCAAATTACGTTCCCCTAGAACAGGCCTGTGTTAAGTACAGTGGTACCTCAGGTTAAGTACTTAATTTCTTCCGGAGGTCCGTACTTAACCTGAAACTATTCTTAACCTGAAGCACCACTTTAGCTAATGGGGCCTCCCGCTGCTGCCGTGCCGCCGGAGCCCGATTTCTGTTCTCATCCTGAAGCAAAGTTCTTAACCTGAAGCACTATTTCTGGGTTAGTGGAGTCTGTAACCTGAAGCGTCTGTAACCTGAAGCGTCTGTGACCTAAGGTAACACTGGAGTCACATGTGATGCTGTTTATGCACTGGAGTTTCTGCACCTGAAGAAAACGACACTGTTTTGCTTCATAAACACCCCCCCCCAGCTTACACTCCCCCCAAACACATTTTTAAGCATCTGAGTCGATTTTGTTTGAGAAAGTCACCCAATAGGCTTTCCTTAAAAACAGAGAGCGGGAGGAGGCGAGGCACCAGAGCATCTGATTCCCCCAGCAACATGAGAAGATTGGATTTGGTCACATGCACCGAGGGGTCGTTTCTTCTGAATGAAATTCTGCAGCAATGCAGGCCGACGTCAGTGGTGGTGCTGGGCAAAGGGTCCCTCCCCCTCCCCTTTCTCCTCCAATCCTCTTTTTCTTCCCCCTTGGTCTGTTTTTGTTTTTTTTGGATTGAACAGACGTTAGAGCTACAGGCAGAAGGAGAAATGCCACTGCAGTGCAGTAAACTGAGGAAATCATTAGAATGCATTTATGACAGCTTGGGAGCTCTGAATGGAAGGGGGGGGTCATTTTATGCAGAACAAGGAACCTGGAAACAAATCTTGGCTCATGTGCAACATTCAGTCCTGGGATGTAGTTAGCTTTCTTCTTCTTCTTCTTCATCTTCTTCTTCTTCTTCTTCTTCTTCTTCTTCTTCTTCTTCTTCTTCTTCTTCTTCTTCTCAACGGTGCTTCAAAGAGCCCAGCATTACAGATCACCCAGTACACACTAATAACATTTTTAAAAGCCTACTATGTTGTTGTGCTTTTATCATTAAGACTTCCTTCTGCTCATACGGTGCTCCAGATTTGCCAAATTCTTTCTCCCTGCTGAACATGCAGGCTTCTCAGCTTCCCTCGCTGTTTTCTGTGAATGGGAGGTGGCAGGCGGAGCATCTCATTGATCACTGCGACTGGTGATTTGAGGCCCAGAGAGACAAAGTATTTGAATTGAAGTTGACTGGTTACTCTTGGAAGAGGGGAGGAGGAAATCAACTCCCCCCCCCCTTCTCCTCTCCTGCTGTCTTCTCCAGTCTCTGCATTAGATTGTAAGTGCCTTAGGGCAAAAACTTGTTTCTGTTCCTTTCCAACACACCATGCACACTGTAGTTTTTTTCTTCTTTCCATGGCATGCTTGCAAGGCTTGCAAGGCTATGCTTGGCAGGGGGTTGGACTCGATGGCCCTTGTGGTCTCTTCCAACTCTATGATTCTATGATATAGATAGTGATCTGCATTCCTGAAAGGTATTTGTGTTAAAATAGAAAGGTAGGAGGCATACACAGAGTCATAAGGTAAAGGTAAAGGGACCCCTGACCATTAGGTCCATTCGTGGCCGAGTCTGGGGTTGCTGCGCTCATCTCACTTTATTGGCCATGGGAGCCAGTGTACAGCTTCCGGGTCATGTGGCCAGCATGACTAAGCCGCTTCTGGAGAACCAGAGCAGTGCATGGAAATGCCATTTACCTTCCCGCCAGAGCGGTATCTATTTATTTACTTGCACTTTGACGTGCTTTTGAACTGCTAGGTGGGCAGGAGCTGGGACAGAGCAACGGGAGCTCACCCCGTCGCGGTGATTCGAACCACCAACCTTCTGATCGGCAAGCCCTAGGCTTTGTGGTTTAACCCACAGCGCCACCTGTGCCCCTAAAATGTGGTTAGCAAATTACAAATTACAAATTACAGTGGTGTGCAACATAGGGGTGCGCAGTATATAAATACATGAATTTCGTGTTGAAGCTTTATTATTTTAATTGTTAATGCTAGCGAATGTCCAGAAATCTTCCCTTCCTCCAATCTTTCACAGCTATCTATTGTTTCCGTTGGGTTAAACTCTCACTTTCTCCCGTGCGCCAAATCCATTTCACATGCAGGATGCATCCTCTCTTCTGCTATGATCTAATTATCACATCTCCTGCTAATGCAGTGCCGCTGGCTGGAGCCTGATGCTTAAAAGGAAAGACGTTAATTCTCTTTTGGAAAAGTTTTAAGCCCAGGCAGTTCACCAAATATCTGATCAGCAGCACATCAAGTAGGTGGAGAGACGTGTCAGAAACGGCAGCTGACCTCATTTCGGAGCCAAACTATAACATTCACAATGAAGCTTATATTAACCCAGACTCAATTACATCCACTTTGAAGAGCCAGCTCAGATGGAAATAGCCCCAAGAAACTCCTCTAAATGGTCAGCAATTCTAAACACAGGTATGAATGTATGCATGCATGCATGTAAAAGGTTTGGTGTGGTTGTCATGTCCAACAAGGACCTGGGAGACCTGGGTTCAAGTCTCCACTCGACTGTGGAGCTTGCTGAGTGACCCTGGGCAATAAATAAATCACCAGCTAGCAAGGGCAATAGATCTTGAGCTTTTGCAACTCACCATTTCTACAAAGCCTTCTGCACAAACCCCTGTTTCTCATGCCCATATCCAACCTCCCCTGACCTAGTGCCCTCTATAGATGTTCTGGGACTTCAGTACCCAAAATCCCTGACCAGTGATTGTGTTGCCTAGGGCTGATGGGAGCTGAAGTCCAACAACCATTGGAGGGCAACCATGCTGCAAAACACTGTGCTTGTGCAACTAAGCTCAAGGGCCCAATGCGATACCTTAAACAAATGCATACACTTAACACCCTAGAGCAGCGGTTCTCAACCTGTGGGTCCCCAGATGTTGTTGGACTACAACTCCCATCATCCCTGAGCTCTGGCCTTGCTAGCTAGGGGTGACGGGAGTTGCAGTTCAACAACATCTGGGGACCCACAGGTTGAGAAAGGCTCCCCTAGAGACTTTCAGAGGATGGCAACAAGAGAATGGGCCTTTTCTGTGGTGGCTTCCCATCTGTGGAATGCTCTCCCCAGAGAAACTTGCCTGCCGTCATTGTTACATGTCTTTAGGAGCCAGGCCTATGGCTGTTCAATAATCTATGGCCTGTGAAAGTGTGGGGGAGAGAAACTGTTATTAAATAGTTTATTATTATTTGTGTGCTGGTCCAGGGGGGAGGTTACCGTGGGGCGAGGTCCAGGACCTGAGTTGAGGGTCGGCAGACAGTCCTCCACGGGCGAAGTGGGGTCCACAGCGAGAAGCCGGGCAAGGACAGGAACTCTGGGGGAACAGGACTGGATGCTGGCCGAAACAGCTCTTCAACAACGTTGCTCCCACAACTTGGGACCGGGCTGACTGGCCTTTATCTTCTCTGAGGCCAGGGGCGGTCCCGGCCCCCAGGAGACCCGCCTCTCCTGGCCTTAAGGCGAGCACTCCTCCTGGGAGAAACCAGTTCCCTTCGCCTCTCTGCCCTGAGCCTCTGCAGTTCAGGAGAGGCTGAAGGGTTACTGGACCCAGGGGGAGACTTACCTGTAGGCACTGAGTCCTCAACCACCTCCGGAGCCAGAGTGGATTCACCTGGTGCCTGCTCCTGAGGATCCGGCACAGGTGCAGGTGCTTCAGAATCAAGGCCCTGCCCCAGTTCAGCCAGCCCTGGAGGGGAGGACTCCTGTGCAGGCTGGGATTATCTCCGGTTCAGCCTCTGAATCGGATTCCCAGGCCATCACAATTTGTCTGTCTGTCAGTATGCCTTTTATTATGCTTTTATTATTGATGCTCTGCAGTGTGTGTGT
Organism: Podarcis bocagei; assembly: GCF_964188305.1. Taxonomy (NCBI): domain Eukaryota; kingdom Metazoa; phylum Chordata; class Lepidosauria; order Squamata; family Lacertidae; genus Podarcis; species Podarcis bocagei. The sequence continues at coordinate 81,592,222 of NC_138133.1, read as the reverse complement.
TTTTATGTTGTACACTGCCTTGGGATCTTTTGATAAAGGGTGGTGCATAAAGTGAATTGACAATAATAATAAGCAGATCCATGTTTTGATATTTATTTTAAAATAGCCATTACGGTGAGGTTGGCCAGTACAGTGGATGCTCGGGTTGCAAATGTGATCCGTGCAGGAGGCACGTTCACAACCAGCAGCATTCGCAACCTGCAGTGCCACATCTGCGCACGCGTGGGTTGTGATTCGGTGCTTCTGCGTATGTGCAAAGCCCAATTTAGTGCTTCTGTGCATGCGCAACCGCCGAAACCCGGAAGTAATCCATTCCGGTACTTTTGGGTTTCGGTGGGTCCCTAACCCAAAAAAACGCAACCTGAAGTGTCTGTAACCCAAGGTATGACTGTACTGAGAATGCAATTCATGGAGACGCAAGGTTTGAGTCTCCTGCCCACCTGATGAAAATCCCTCCTTGAGTTTGTGGTTTGTCCCGGAGTGAATCTTCCATGTTGTCTGGTTTCCTCTCCAAACTATCTTTATCCTGCTTCCTCTTACTTTTTCTTAAAAAAATAATAATATAAAATTGCTGCTTCCCTCTGCACGTCCTTCCAAAGGCCCATTGTTCCGATCTTTAATTTGATCCACTTCTCTTTGCCAAGGCATATTTATTGGCTGCCCTCGTCATAAGAAGGAGTGGAGATCATGGGCTGGTTCTTATTTCTCTGTTTGAAAGTCCTCTGTTCTCCACCATTTTTCATACCAAGGTTAGGGATCGTTCGTTCTGAGCGGCAGGAGCGGGCACCAGCTAATGGGCAGGACCTCATTAGAGAGATGCTCTTGCACATCGTCCAGGATTGAAACTCTTCCTGCCTGCACACAAAAGGTTCTGGGGGGGAGCAAATGAAAGGTGCTCCTTGCAAGAGGAGTCTGCCCATGTGGACTCAGACTAATAATGAGCAGAAAATCTATATCAAATGGAAAGAAACTTGAGCTCAAATGGCATGGGTTGGGCATCATATAACTCCAGCATTTCACAGATTGAAATAGGGAGGTACTTGTAATAGTGACACCCCTGGTCTTACACTAAGGGTCCTTGGCCTCTCGCAACCTCTGCCATCACACACTGAGGAAGGTTCTGCCCCCAATTTGTTTATGCAGTGTATATACGTATAAGAGCTAGTCACACTCTGAAAGAGCCAGGTGGGGCTAGGGAGTCACTGTCACGGGCAGCCGGAGTCCTGGCTTGGTACGTCGGGACCGGGGTAGAGGTCAGGAAGCAGGAATCAGCAGTCCAGGAGTCAGGAAGCCAAGAGTCCACGAATCAGGAAACCAGGAGTCAGGAAGCCCAGGGTCCAAGAGTCAGGATACCAAGACTCAGGAAGCCAAGAGTCCACGAAGCAGGAAACCAGGAGTCAGGAAACCAAGGGTCCAAGAGTCAGGAAACCAGGAGTCAGGAAGCCAAGGGTCCAAGGGGCAGGAAACCAGGAGTCAGGAAGCCAAGGGTCCAAGAGTCAGGAAACCAGGAGTCAAGAAACCAAGGGTCCAAGAGTCAGGAAACCAGGAGTCAGGAAGCCAAGGGTCCGAGGGTCAGGAAACCAGAAGTCAGGAAGCCAAGAGTCCGAGGGTCAGGAAACCAGGAGTCAGGAAGCCAAGGGTCCAAGGGGCAGGAAACCAGGAGTCAGGAAGCCAAGGGTCCAAGGGTCAGGAAACCAGGAGTCAGGAAGCCAAGGGTCCAAGGGTCAGGAAACCAGGAGTCAGGAAGCCAAGGGTCCAAGAGTCAGGAAACCAGGAGTCAAGAAACCAAGGGTCCAAGAGTCAGGAAACCAGGAGTCAGGAAGCCAAGGGTCCGAGGGTCAGGAAACCAGAAGTCAGGAAGCCAAGAGTCCGAGGGTCAGGAAACCAGGAGTCAGGAAGCCAAGGGTCCAAGGGGCAGGAAACCAGGAGTCAGGAAGCCAAGGGTCCAAGGGGCAGGAAACCAGAAGTCAGGAAGCCAAGGGTCCAAGATTCAGGATACCTGGAGTCAGGAAGCCAAAGCACAGCTAGGTGGGTAGCGTGTTTCTGTGGCAAAGAGCCAGAGGGAAGTGCTGGTCTTATATACCCCTCCTGGCCCTTCCCACCAAGTGCTACGAGTCTTCTGTCAAGCCTCACCTACGCAGCCGCGCCTTGCCCTTCCAGGCCAAGCTCAGGAAGGCCCCAGTCCCGCGAGGCCCTACCAGTCACAGGGCCTGGCTCCTTCATGCACTCCTGACAGTCACTCTGCAGAGAGGCCTTCTGCTTTTAAGAGGAAGTCTCCCCTTTTCCAGCTCCTTCAACTGTTCCTCATAAGGCTTGGTTTCCAGACCCTTGACCATCTGCTGATGGCTGATATTCCTATGATATTTTGCAAGACCTGTAACAATACTGGCACCAACAACTGGCACCCAGGTACCCACAAGTTGTTTTTTTTTTTTTGTGGGTGCCCAGCACCCACACCATGAGACTCCAACATGATGTCTGAGGCGACGTCCGAGGCCCTGCAAAAATCTGGAAGTCACATCATGAGGCCTTGTACATGACCTCTGAGGCCCCATGAGGCCTAGGAAGTGATGTCTGAGGCCCTGCCAGGCCTTCAAATTGACTTCTGGTAGAAACCAGATGTTGCTTCGGAGGTCTCTCAAGGCCTTGGACGTGATCTCCAAGGTCCCATGTGTGATGGCCTGGGATTTGGACTCGGATGCTGAACCTGAGGGATCCCAGCCTGCACAGGATTCCCCGCCTCCAGAACCAGCTGAGCTGGGGCTGGGGCATGAGCCTGAAGGGTCCTTACCTGCGCTGGATCCTCAGGTGCAGGCATCAGCTGAGTCTGCTCTGGCTCCTGAGGTGATGGAGGACCCATTGCATGCAGGTGCTCCACTCTCAGCCCCGTCAGCAGAAGCTGAAGTTGCTTCTGGGTCCGGTGAACCCTCCAGCCTCTCCTGAGCTGCAGAGGCTCAGGGTAGAGAGGCGGAGGGAACTAAGTTCCTGCAGGAGGAATGCTTGCCTCCAGGCCAGGAGAGGCGAGTCACCAGAGGATTGAGGCCGCCCTATGCCTCGGGGCAGATAAAAGCCATCCGGCCCCAGTCCCAAGTTGTGAGGGCAACATTGTTGGTTGCTAGTTCCTGCCTGAACCCTGTCCTGCTTTCCTGCCTGAGCTCCTGACCTGCCCTGGCTCCCTGCTTGCATACCTGTTCCTGACTTCAGCCGACTCCCTGCCCTGCACCCAGCTTCAGCTGCTATGGACTGCCTCCACATTGCACCTTTGACCACGGACCAGACTTGGATCTCGCCTCTCAGGTAGCCCACAGGACCAGCACACCGTGAGGCCTCAAAAGTGCCGCTATGGCACACCAATGTCATGATGTCATGTGGCCCAAGTCAGCGTCCCTGCATAACAATATACCTGATATGACTTTTGGCTAAGCCAGGCTCCTCAATGTAATGAAATAGGCTCAGAAAAATTCACACCAGTTGAAATGCAGTGTGTTTGTGCCAGCAAGCAACCTCAGTATTAATAGCTTGGTTTATTTCAATGGTCTTACTCTTTGTATTAATGTGCACGTCCATTATTCAGAAAGCTGGTAAATGGGGATTAGGAGAGAACCTCAACAAGCCTATCACATTTTTTTATTTGTTTCAGAACACAGTGAGAAAGCAAAATGGAACAGGTCAATATTTTGCATGCAGTGATAAAATTGAACTGTCCAATAGTAAATAAAATATTATCCTCATGAGGAGAAGGGATTGCTAATGATTCCATTAACATACATTTGGCAAAATGACTACAGTTTTAATAAGATGCCCATGATGTATGGAATGGGGCAGAGTCTTGATTTGCCTTTTTTGTTTGCCTTCTAAACATTATTCAAAAGTGCAGTTTTTAAATTAAAACAGGAATTGATCCTAGGCTACATAAACAACTCACAAAAAAACCAGCATTTTTTCCTCTCAAAGCAAGCAACCTTTTCTCCAGAAGACTAAAATAATGATAATTGCACATTCTGTCATTGTGGTTGATGGTTTCCCACACCCCTTGAAAATTCATTCGGAAAGATTTGTCTGAGCTGTAGCAAACTTCTATTCTGCAAAGCTATAAATTGCAAAAAAGTAATGACGGTAAAATATGACCTTTTGGAAAAGCATTCTTTGGGCATTTGTTGTTTCCACAAAACCATATTGATGTGGGTTTTTCTCCCTCCCCAGAGTGGCTAAGATGGTTTGAATATCATGTGACAGCCCTTCAGATATTTGAAGATGGCTATCATCTCTCCTGTCAGTCTCCTCTTTTCCTGGCAAAACATACCCAATTCCCTCAACCGTTCCTCATAAGGCTTAGTTTCCAGGTCCTAGATTGCAAACAATGCAGAAGCCGCAACAACTTGTAGTCTTGGAGCTCACTTTGGCCACTGTAGCTGTAGGATCTTGGGATGTTGAGGGGCAGGCTGAAACATTGAGCAGGGCATAATGCAGAGAAACATAAGGAGGCAGTAGTTGAGAGCGCAGTTACAGCATGCTCAGAAAAGTGTCAAATCTGGAAGCCACCAAATGTTAAAGATTCAGTGGCTGGTCCCCAGCAGTAGCTATAGGTTTCTGCTGCTAAATTTGGCAGGTGCAACAGCTCATTGTGGTCCAAATTAATGTGCAAGCAAGCCGGGTCTCTGAGTCTGAGACCAGCAGCTCTTGATGAAGCCATAGGAAACTCTCTCTCTCTCTCTCTCTCTCTCTCTCTCTCTCTCTCTGGAGAATTCAGCAGATGGAGTCTGCTACATGAGCTAAAGGTCCACAACATTTCCTCCCAGGCACATTCAGTGTTAAAAACATGAAAAATGCTTTGCAGAAAGAGGCCAAGGTCAATGTAATATGGCATTGCTTCCATCAGTTGGTTGGGATGGACAAATCCATCATTTTCAGTTTTCTTCAGTCTCTCTCTTTTTTCAATCTGAAGTTCAGTTCACCCCATTTCTTCATCATTTTGCAAATCGTTTCTGCAAATAGTTAAACACACACACAAATGTGTTCACATTTTGAGTTGTATTTCTTCTAACATCCACATCTGTGCACTCGGTACTGCCTAATATTGCACATTTTTTCCCAAGCTTTCTCCCACCCCTCATATTATGCTTATGGTGCATTTCCTGATTGGTTGGTTGGGGAGGGGTCATTTACTAAGAAGAATACCAGGGGCAAAAATGTGGGGGAGGAAGGAAAACAGCCACAAACAGATTACCATGGTGAAGAGTAGCGGGGCTTGTTCAGGAAACATACTACAATGGTACCTTGATTCTCAAACTTAATCCATTCCGGAAGTCCGTTCGGCTCCCAAAACTGTTTGAAAACCAAGGTGTGGCTTCCAACTGGCTGCAGGAGCTTCCTGCACTCAAGCAGAAGCTGTGTCAGACGTTCAGCTTCCAAAAAATGTTCAAAAACCAGAACACTTACTTCTGGGTTTTTGGCATTCGGGAGTCAATTTGTTCGTCAACTAAGCTGTTCAAGAACCAAGGTACCACTTTATTTTTCCAATAGAGCAGTGTTTCTCAACCTGTGGGTCCCCAGATGTTGTTGGACTACAAATCCCATCATTCCTAGCCAGCATGACCAGGGATGGGATGTGGTCAAGGATGATGGGAGTTGTAGTCCAACAACATCTGGGGACCCACAGGTTGAGAACCGCTGCATTAGAGCATACTTTTCCTCTTGAAAATGTTCACAAGCAGGCATGCATTGTAGCCCTGTTCTGCCACTGAGCTACAACAGCTCTCCCCAAGACAGCTTAGTTTAAACACACCTGCAGAGACCTCTATAATCTTCTTCTCCTGAACTGCAGTGAAGGCTGGAGAGCCATCCATTCTTCCTCCTCATCCTTTGACAGTTTATTTCCCCTCCCTCTCCAGGGTCACAACATTGCAAATGATGACATGCTCTGGCTGTGAAGAATGGACATCCTAGCCATAAATTGTCTGCTCGGGAACTCATTACCTTCTCTTGCAGGACAGGGCAACAGTGACTTCCTAGCCTGAAAGCACTCTGGGGGGCACTGAGAGAGAACTAGATGTTCCTGGGCTACTTTTAAGTGATTTCAGCTCATATTTGGGTTTGTGTTATAGAACTAACTTTCCATTCCTTCCCCCCAAACCCCGTTCTTTATGAGAATGAAATGAATGATCATTTATCCAAACCTCTGAACCGAAACCTAGGCAGATGGGATACGTCAAGGACACAGAAAACATAACAAATGTCAACAGTACCCAAATATAATGAACAAGAAATCATAAGAGCATAGCAATTGCCTTGCTGGAGTGGGAGCAAGCCATGATGCCTTGAAGTTAGCATTCTGTTTCCAAAAGCATCCAGGCAGATGCTTCCAGAAAGTCACTCTTGCTACCCGCCGCCCCTCCCCCAAGCATCTGGTACTCCGAGCATCTCTATCTTAATTTGAGCACGGTAGGATTCCATTGAGCTATTATTCCCTCTAGCAGTGACCCTGGGTGGTGAGTGCCAACAGAAATACAGAGCTGGAGAAACCAGTGAGGAGGTAAAAAAACCCAAAAACCTATTTTAGGAAATGATGGCAGCAACTTCTCCCCAAATAAACAAAACCTGCCCAATGGGGATTGAGAATTCTCATTAGCCATCAGATGTTGGATGTCAGCTGGAAAAGAAAGTGGGGGAATTAGGCAAGTGGGTGGGGAGAGAGAGGAGCGCCCTGCTTGAGCGCCTTACCACTTAAAGTATCCTGGAGAAGGGCATGGAGGTCTGGCTGGCTGGCAGAAACCACCAACAGATGTACTCCTTTTAGGAATAGAGGGTACACTGCAATATTCTGCTGCGAGTGCCACTTGTCATGGCTAGCAGCTACTGATAGACCTGCTCTCCATATTGTTATGAAAGTTGGGTGCCACCCCTACTCTCTCTGCTGAGCGGTAGCAAGACAGCGGGTCCCAGAATCTCTGTTCCTTTGGAGAATTGAGACACGGTGTAGACTGCCATAGCTTTAAGAAATATGGTTTATTCACCTATTTACACCCTCAGCCTTCATGGAGGGAGTCCAGATCTTATAGCATGGTTGTTTCAAGAGGGTCCGTTCCCCACAGCAGTCCAAAGCATCTCCCCCAACCAGCCTTCAGCCAGCCTGCCCAAGATGGATCCCAGTCTTTCTTCTCCCCTGTTCTTCTTCCCAGTAAAGGTAAAGGGACCCCTGACCATTAGGTCCAGTCGCGGACGACTCTGGGGTTGCGGCGCTCATCTCGCTTTATTGGCCAAGGGAGCCAGCGTACAGCTTCCAGGTCATGTGGCCAGCATGACTAAGCTGCTTCTGGTGAACCAGAGCAGTGCACGGAAACACCGTTTACCTTCCCGCTGGTGAGGTACCTATTTATCTACTTGCACTTTGACGTGCTTTTGAACTGCTAGGTTGGCAGGAGCAGGGACCGAGCAATGGGAGCTCACCCCATAGCGGGGATTCGAACCACCAACCTTCTGATCAGCAAGTCCTAGGCTCTGTGGTTTAACCCACAGCGCCACCTGCGTCCCTTCTTCTTCCCAGTACTCCTTGCTATAGACGCACTGTCACTTCAAATCCACACCCATCACCATGGCAAACTCTGTCTACCCAGGCTCTCAGATGGACCATCAACCCCTTTTGTCATCTGAATACCTCTATCCCAGGTGAGACCCTGGCTTGGAAAGAAAGCTTAGCCTGTACTTTTCCTCTGGCCTCCAATATTCCCTTCAATACTCCAAATACTCGGCTATGAGTGATCGCCATAGAAGAAGACCAGCCAACTGCATTAAGCCACCTTCCAGTGTTTAGATGTACGTAGTCCTAGTGCTTGCTCTACAGCAGGGGTAGTCAAGATGGTGTCTACACCTCCCATCATTCCTGGGAATGATGGGGGTTGGAATCTAACAACATCTGAAGGGCAGCACGTGGACACTTCTGGCTCTACAGGAAAAAATCAGTCAAAGCATAGTCAGAATAAGAAGAAAGAGCACGTGACACAAAGTGTGAAACAAAATAATCCTCTGCACTTTCACACCTTCTCCTTCTCCTTCTCCTTCTTCCTCTTCTTCTTTGGCAATCACTTGTAGCCGAGTAAGATTGTCTTCCATGAACACGGTCTTAACAGTGAATCTATAAGTGACAGTGGAGGCCAATTCTGGATCCACACGTCCTGCCACAGTGAGGACATAGGTTTCTGGGCAGGAGCTGATCACGGTGAGGGTTTGCCAAACATGCCTTCCTCTTAGTACGTTTCTCCCTTTTGTTCTGACTTCGTGATTCTTCAAAGTCCATGACACCTTTGGTAAAGGCTGTCTCCAATTGGGGCACTTGCAGGCCAGTGTTTCCCAGTTGTCAGTGTTTATACAGTGGTACCTTGGGTTACAGACGCTTCGGGTTACTGACTCTGCCAACCCAGAAATAGTACCTCGGGTTAAGAACTTTGCTTCAGGATGAGAACGGAAACCGTGTGGCAGCAGCAGCCCCATTAGCTAAAGTGGTACCTCAGATTAAGAACAGCTTCAGGTTAAGAATGGAACCTCCGGAACAAATTAAGTTCTTAACCCGAGGTACCACTGTACTACATTTTTTCAAGATTTGCCTTGAGAGAGTCTTTAAATCTCTTTTGTTGACCACCAGCATTACGCTTTCCATTTTTAAGTTCAGTATAGAGTAGTTACTTTGGAAGATGATAATCAGGCATCTGCACAACATGACCAGTCCAATGAAGTTGATGCTGAAGAATCATTGCTTTGACACTGGTGATCTTTCCGTCTTCCAGTACACTGGCATTAGTTCGCCTATCTTCCCAAGTGATGTGTAAAATATATTCCCAGAAGCTAACGAAAAGCTTTGCCTATCACACCTACACCCATCCTGGATCATAGGAAGGTTTTGTTGGCTTTTCTTCCAGGTTAATCAGATTAGAATCCCGAAGGCTTGAGAGAAGCCAACTGGGTGTCACTCATTAAGAGGCTTAGAAATCGCAATGCCATTAAAGACAGCTTGATTTGATAGTTGAAACAGAGCCCCAGCCAGCCTTTGAACCGTGAGCTAGTGAAAACCTGGTCTAATCACCCTCTACTAGATCTGATGGCAATTGTCTTAAAAAGAGAATACTTGGGTGTGGTTCCTCCCACAAAGCGGTCAAATTGGCATGCACGGCTTCCCCTCTCCTCATGTAACCCTCACAACAGTATGCAGATGATACCCAGCTCTACCTCTCTTTTAAATCAGAACCAGTGAAGGCGGTGAAGGTCCTGCGTGAGTGTCTGGAGGCGGTTGGAGGATGGATGGCGGCTAACGGATTGAGGTTGAATCCTGACAAGACAGAAGTACTGTTTTTGGGGGACAGGAGGCGGGCAGGTGTGGAGGATTCCCTGGTCCTGAATGGGGTAACTGTGCCCCTGAAGGACCAGGTGCGCAGCCTGGGAGTCATTTTGGACTCACAGCTGTCCATGGAGGCACAGGTCAAATCTGTGTCCAGGGCAGCTGTTTACCAGCTCCATCTGGTACGTAGGCTGAGACCCTATCTGCCTGTGGACTGTCTCGCCAGAGTGGTGCATGCTCTGGTTATCTCCCACTTGGACTATTGCAATGCACTCTACATGGGGCTACCTTTGAAGGTGACCCGGAAACTACAACTAATCCAGAATACAGCAGCTAGACTGGTGACTGGGAGCGGCCGCCGAGACCATGTAACACTGGTCTTGAAAGACCTACATTGGCTCCCAGTACGTTTCCGAGCACAATTCAAAGTGTTGGTGCTGACCTTTAAAGTCCTAAACGGCCTCGGTCCAGTATACCTGAAGGAGCGTCTCCACCCCCATCATTCTGCCCGGACGCTGAGGTCCAGCGCCAAGGGCCTTCTGGTGGTTCCCTCATTGCGAGAAGCAAAGCAACAGGGAACCAGGCAGAGGGCCTTCTCGGTAGTGGCGCCCGCCCTGTGGAACGCCCTTCCAGCAGATGTCAAAGTGATAAACAACTACCTGACATTCAGAAGACATCTTAAGGCAGCCCTGTTCAGGGAAGTTTTTAACGTGTGATATTTTACTGTATTTTTGGTTTTTATGGAAGCCGCCCAGAGTGGCTGGGGAGGCCCAGCCAGATGGGCGGGGTATAAATAATAAATTATTATTATTATTATTATTATTATTATTATTATTATTATTATTATTATTATTATTATTATTAACAACCCTGTGAGGTAGGCTAGACTGGCCCAAGGTCACCCAGTGAGCTTCATGGCTGAATGAACCCTGGTCTTGTCCCAAAATGAACCATAGGCCAGGACATGTGCCATGACTCCCAAGGTCATTGCTTCTAGTTCAGCAGAGCTGAAGTTTCACTCCATCCAACCTTTGAAATAAATCCTTTGATGGTAACAAAAGAGTTGTGTCACAACTGTGTGGCACTATGGTTCTCGACAGGAAGCGACTTAACTAGATCACTGGCCATTGACAAAAGGCCTAGGAAGCTACAACTGTCAAGTGTGAAAAATGTTCCTGAGGTTGACGCCTGATGTTTGATGACATCTTGGATCTGAACCATAGCCCGAGAAGCCAAGGAGATTCGGATCTTGCCTACCTGCATCCAATGGCCCCACCCGCTGTTGTTGTTTTCTTTCAAGCTGAGCTCTCCAGAGAGGGGGAAGAAATGCGTTATGGTAATTTCTGATGTTTTCTGTCTCCACTTTTCTCTGTATAAATGACTTAACTAGGCCATGAAAAGTATAGCTGAAGGCAATTTGGGACCTGTGTCGAGGAGACTGTTACAGTCAACTACGACAATTTATTTTTCCGTAGCAGCGTGGGAAGGAAAAGAAGAAGATGGACTGGAAATGACTTTGCAGGAAGCTGTGTTAATTGCAAATCAGCTGGCTCTCACAAGTTTTCAATACTGGAGCAATGGAGTTGATTCACAGCTCCAGAGTTGTTTGCAGGTCTAAGGCTGCATGGTTATGGGGTCATCATCTGTTGTTGCACAGATGACAACAAAGCAACTTTTGTTTAAGGGTCTTAGTCTTATACCAGAGGTAAAGCCCCTCTCTGCCTCAAGGCTAGAACACATTCTTAAATGGAAGAAAATGGAAGAAAGTTGCCTTGAACTGAGTCAGACCATTGGGTCCATCTAAGCTCAGTATTTTCAACACCGGCAGGCAGTGGCTTTCCATGGTATCAGGCCAGGTTCTGTCCCAGAGCTACCTGGAAATGCCAGCCCCCTTCTGCATGAAGGTAATATGCCTTACCACTGAGATGCAGACCTTTTCTTGTTGGGCTAACTCCTGAACAGTGCTCAAATTACATTGGGAAGTGGGGCAACTCCCTTACATTTTGTGATGACCTTCACCAAGCTCCTTTCTAGTCCAGATTTTGCAGGAAATGAGGGGAGTCAGGACTGCAGCATGGGCATTGAGTGTCAGGTGTGCGTGCAGGAGCCAGGCCCTGTGACCAATAGGACTTTGCAGGACTGGGGCCTTCCTAAGTTTGTTCTGAAGAGGCAAGGCGTGGCCACACAGGCGAGGCCGATTGGTAACTCACAGCACCTGATAGCAAGAGCCGGGAAGGGAAATAAGGTCAGCAGTTTCCCTTCGGCTCTTTGCCACAGCAACATGTTCCCTGCCTTGCTGCGTTTGACTCCTTGCTTCTTGATCCTCGGACCCCTGACTTTGTGACTCCTTGCTTCCTGACTCCCATTCCTGCTCCCACCCCGCCATCTTGCCCACGGTCCCGCCGTCCCCAGCCAGGACTTTGATCGCCCGTGAACCGGACTGTGACATTGAGTGCTGCACATTGTAAGGCCAAACTAGATTTAGATTTGTGAGCATGCAAGCAAGTAAACCAAGGGTTAGGGTGTTGCCCCCAGTCTCTCCTTGCCAGGAACTGGAGGGTGATTATCAGCAATGGAGGCAGAGCTAACTAGTTCACCCCTTCTGTTCCCATCCCTGAGTTCTACATCAGGGGCGAGGAACTTGCAATCTGATGTTTTTGGACTCCAACTCCGATGATAGGAAGCCATCCCAGTTTCTGATTTGATCCCAGAATGTCCCACTTTTCCTTAGGATGTCCCTATTTTCATTAGACATGTTGGAGGGTAAGGAGTTATTCAACCCCCGAGCCCTCTGAAGGCAAACTGTATAGGGATTTTTTTTTAAAAAAATTAATGTTTTATTACGTTTATATATATGTTGGAAGCTGCCCAGAGTGCTGGGGCAACCCAATACGATGTGTTGGGTATAAATAGTAAAATTATCTTTAGGGAATGAGACGTCCCTATTTTTATTGGAGAAATGTTGGAGGGTATGCTAACCTGGCTACCTAACAATGACTTGCAGTTCTTAAGACCTGGCCTATCAACTCATTTCATTTCTTCAATGGCAGATGGCAGTGAAAAGCCTCCATGGTTTTCCTTGGTAGCAGAAACTGAGTTCCCTTTGCTGACGCAGGAAAGTGCCCTGGCGTTTTTATGGCTCCTTGTTAAGTGTTGCTAGTGGAGTGCTTTGACATCAGAGGAGCTCGGAATGCGTCAGCAGGAGAATTATGGAGCGAGGAAATTGAGGCAAAGCCAAGACAAACTCAGCATAAAGAAATCCCCAGGACAAGAACTCGCTGTCAGCAAATAATTCCTCTTTTGGAACATCATATCAATATCCTTCCTCAAAATGAAACACATCAAATTTTACCAAACTTCTGATGGGGACTATACTTAATTTGACGCTTCTCTGTGGATATTCAAGAGGTATTTTGTCAGTAAAATGCAGTGATTGTAAATGGCTCCCAAACTGTGGAGAGTTGTATAGAAAATCACCTATTTTGTCAGCACAGAAGCAAGATGAGAGAGAAGAAATCTTGGAAATGTATTAAATAACTGTAGATCACTTAGTTAAGCTCTTTTCTTTAGCTGCTTTCCTCTCCATCAGAATGACTCAGGAGTCCATGGCCACCTTGACTGCACACCATGCCTGACTCTCATGTGTCACTGAAAATAGCATTCCTGTAGTGGTTTTAGGAAGGGACTTGGGCAAGATACTGCCCTATTTCTCTTGGTGCCAGCTGATCAGCAGGACTTGCAAAGCCTCACGCATCAGAATCTGCAATCTCTGAAGATCACCTGGTTGTGGGTTCTGGCTCTTTATAGGAAGCCACCCTGTACTGAGTTGGACCATTGGTCCACGTAGCTCAGTACAGTCTACACTGACCGACAGCAGCTTTGCAGGGTTTCAGGCAGGGTTCTCTCCTAGCCCTACCTGAAGATGCTGGGGGTCAACTTGGGACCTCCTGCAAGCAAAGGTAAAAAAGGTAAAGGTAAAGGACCCCTGGATGGTTAAGTCCAGCCAAAGGTGACTATGGGGTTGCGGCGCTCATCTCACTTTCAGGCCAAGGGAGCCAGCATTTGTCCATGGACAGATTTCTGGGTCATGAAGCCAGCATGACTAAACCGCTTCTGGTGCAACAGGACACCGTGACAGAAACCAGAGTGCACAGAAACGCTGTTTACCTTCCTGCCGGAGCAGTACCTATTTATCTACTTGCACTGGTATGCTTCTGAACTGCTAGGTTGGCAGGAGCTGGGACAGAGCAATAGGAGCTCACTCTGTTGTGGGGATTCGAATTGCCCACCTTCTGATCGGCAAGCCCAAGGAGCTCAGTGGTTTAGACCACAGCACCACCCACACAGATGCTGTACCTCTAAGCCATGGTCCTTCCCCAGTTAGTTGAGAAAGTCCTACGAAGGAGCTTATAAAGATCAGTAATGAGACTGACTGTTCTCAGGCCTCAGGTTACAGACGCTTCAGGTTACAGACTCTGCTAACCCAGAAATAGTACCTTGGGTTAAGAACTTTGCTTCAGGATGAGCACAGAAATTGTGTGGCGGCAGCGGGAGGCCCCATTAGCTAAAGTGGTGCTTCAGGTTAAGAACAGTTTCAGGTTAAGAATGGACCTCCAGAACGAATTAAGTTCTTATCCAGAGGTACCACTGTAGTTTACAAGACACTGCACAAAATGAGAAGGGATTGAGAAGGAAAAGGTTTAGAAAAGGAGACCCAGACAGTAGTTATTTGTCGCAAAGATGTGATTGCAAACAGCTGGAATGGGAAGAATTCAATGAGAGGAAGTGTGAAAAGGAGAAAGTGTGGGACCTTGGTATTATCAGCACCATGCTCTAACCAGCTGAGCTATCCACCAGGTGACAGTTGATGAAGGGAGAAGCCTGATGAAGCTGAACTCTCATTGGAGCACATGGAGGGACTCTGCTTAGTTTCTCTACCTTTGCCGTAGTTTGAAGGAATGACTGGTGCCAGGTTGCAGCTGATGATGGAAGGGAGAACCTGGTAAAGCTAGTCTCTCAGTTGAGTCAATGGAGCTGCCCTGCTTGCTCTCTCCCTCTCTACCACAGCATGATGGAATGACTGTTGCCAGCTGACAGTTCCTGGAGAGCGGAGCTTGATGGTATTGGACTCTCAGCAGAACTGATGGTGGTCCTTCTCTCCTTCTGCTGGAGCCTGATGGAATGAAGCCAGTGCCGCCTCCTCTGATCAACTGCAGCTCTGCAAGATCTCAGACATAGGTATTTTATAGCCCTGGGTGACCCAGAGGTTACCCATCCTGTTTCACTGCCAGAAGCAAAGCATGAAGGTTTCTTCTGCCACTCCCACCACCTCCAACACCCTTCTGATGAAGCCTCACTTACCTATGCAGGTGCTCCTTACCTCTCTGGTGGTGGCAGGGCTGGTGGGGCAGCCACCAAAGGCAGCTTCCTCAGTACACCTCATAGGCAGCCCAGGCCTGGAGAGACCTATATTCAAATCCACATTCAGCCGTCAATCTCACTAGGTGATTTTGGGCCAGGCATTATCTCTTGACCTAATGTATCATAGGTAGGAACGAAAGAGAAATTTGATTCAGTTCACACTGAAAGGTGAACATGCCAAATTTGCAATTTCCGAAACCATCTGAGAACCAAAGCACAACCAACCTTACAAATTTGCACTCCAAATTTTGCAATGAAGTTCTCCAGCCAAGAAATGTGTTCAGAAATGCATATATTGCGGTAAAGTGTGCATGAAAATGAGTTTTCATATTAATGAAAATAACATACACAAATGCTTTCCATTAGGGGAAATTGGTTTGCAAAAAATAAATAAATGTGTGTATTATGCAAAATTGCATAGACCAATGTATTTTTTTGGAGAAATTTGCATGAAAATGCTAGCGAATTTTCTCGACGGCTGTTTTTTCATTAACACAAACAAGCATGGGAATGTGGAGAACGGAACTTAAAATTGGATAAATGAGAAACTAGGAGAACCTAAAACTGAAATAGTAATCCACCCCTAAGCATAGGGTGGTTGTGATAATAGACTGAGAGCTATAACTACATACATTTGGCTTGTCTGAATGTGCTTGTTTGGATGTGTCGGATAAAATGTCACATACAAATATCAAGATTTTGTGACTGAATATCTGTTGCAGGGAGGCAAGAGTGCAAGAAGAAAGGTGCACACATTTCATATTTCTGCCCTTCCCCAAGGCATCTATCAGGCCACTGTGGGAAACAGGATGCTTGCCTAGAGTGGATTATTTTTCTAATCCAGCCGGGATCTATCTTTCTTTTTTAATGCAAAGTTCATAATGGTGACTCCAATGCAAGCAATTACTATACGACAAACAGACAATTATTCCATCAGGTGCGTAAGTAAACACTTGAGACACAAAGAGACTTGTGTTTATGCAAATCGTCTTAGTAATCAAGAACGCTGGGAACGAAAGACATGGAATATTCCTAAACAAAATTATCTTTTGGATGGGATCCTACCATAGTAGGAGCACTGCTTGCATAGGAAGATTTGGTGCCAGAAAGCTTGAGCAACTGCACTATTAAGGGAAAGACAGCCTTAATAAATTGGAAGGGAGTTTTCAATCAGTCGTAAAACTGGAGATGGGGCACATCATTCCTAAATTCTGTCGATGATGTCAGATGGGAGGAAATTGTTGCAGGCAGCACAACAGATTTGCTTGTTTGCTTTGTTCTTATGAAGGGCTACATCTGGACCCAGTGCACTGTTCAGTGGTACCTCGGGTTAAGTACTTAATTCGTTCCGGAGGTCCGTTCTTAACCTGAAACTATTCTTAACCTGAAACACCACTTTAGCTAATGGGGCCTCCTGCTGCTGCCGTGTTGCTGGAGCACGATTTCTGTTCTCATCCTGAAGCAAAGTTCTTAACCCGGAGTACTATTTCTGGGTTAGCGGAGTCTGTAACCTGAAGTGTCTGTAACCCAAGGTACCACTCTATATGGATTAGGTCCTTCCACCCACTTGCGAAAAAGGTGCAAATTTGCATATGCAAATGCATGTCCTCTTTTGCTGGTGGAGTGGAGAGCCCAAAAATAAATCAGTGACCACACACACACAGAGTAAATGTCTGACAACAGAATGGGAGCTGGTTAAGCTTTTCCCAGAACTAGAAGGGGTTGGACCCATTGAATTTCTGCCTGGCACACAGCTTTTAAAGGCATGATAACCCTGCTTCCCCCCCCCCAAAAAAAACCCCACAGACAACCCTAAACTACAGCCTAGGTCACAATTGTTTGCCCACTTACCTGGGAGTGACCCACGTTAAACGCAAAGAGACTTACTTCTGAGTAGAACTGTTGAGCAGCTAAAATCAAGTGAAAAGCAGATATATATTTTGTATCCAAAGATGAGCCAAGTTCTAATGGACTGGAGGAAAGGACATGGCAGTTGCCATGAGCCGGTGTGAACAAAGCGAAGCCGCAAGGGCTCCCCACAAATATTAGGCCACCATTTTGAGAAGGGTTTACCACCTCAGCCCTAGAGTTGGCCCTGGGAAGAGTCAATTGAATTAAATGTCAGTGTTGGTAAATGAAGGCAAGGACAGCGAGGGCAAAGATGGAAAACGCTGCTGATCAGAAATAGCCGGGGGGACAAAACAGCACTTGAGATGGCACAAAGGCTTGGTGAGATGAGTGGTTTTGTGTCCCCTCCTTCCACTCATTTGCGTGGCTGTGCCTAAAATGCTGCATTGAATGGAAGCAAATATTGAAACGAGTGACTATTCAACACACACTTCATTGAGAAACTTCCCTCACATAAAGTGTTTGCTGGGCAGAAAAAAAGCTCTATTTGAGGGAAAGTGCTGGAGAACTGAACAAAGAACATTGCTGCACTGCATGTGGCTGTAATAAAAACTATGTTTAAAAATCCATGCTTGTCCACAATATATATATATATATATATATATATATATATATATATATATATATATATATATGCAGGTTTTGGTGTCTTCGGGTGTCTTCCCGTGTAAGAGTTGGGGTGTCTAGGCGACGTTTCGACGAGGTCTCACTCGTCATCTTCAGGCTGGTGCTTTCGGCTTCTTGTTACTGGAACAGAGCAGGATCTCAGTGTTTGAGTTCCTATAAATACTGTTGAGGGGGTGTGGTGTATAGCCTCCAACGTTCTGGGCAGAGAGGAAGTTCCCAGGTTAGTGTGTCTTTTCTTCTTTTGTTCATTAATTACTTGAGGGATATCTTGAGTGATTTCTTGAGTGATATTCTGAGTACCACTTAGGAGGGTCATTAGGTGTGGATTAGTTGCTAAAGCTTTCGTGTCTTGACCTCTTGAGCTTGTAAAGAGTTTTTTCTGAGAAGATGGCTGTACTTCACTTAGTTGTGCTCTGGCTTGGCTTCGTGTATAGGGGCGAGCTGTGGTTTTGTGCCCTGTGCCAGCCAGATCTGTGTAAGGATTGCAGGGGGGTGCAGCATCCGGAGGTGCCACTATGGTTTGGCTACTGGATGGTGTCTGTAATTTATCTGTGGAGAGGGTCTGGGTTTGGGTCTGGTGTGGTTGATTGGAGATGGCGTTCTGTGTGCCTCTGGTTCTGGTGTCGGTTTTTGTGGGGAGGGCTATTTTCCAGATGTCTGGCAGGCGGGACGTATCGTCACGCTTGTTCATGTTGTGAGGGTGTTTCTCTATCTCGATGGCTTCCATGATTATTCTCTTGTGGTGGTGTTCCGTGTTAAAGAGCAATTTGGAATCTGAAAAATTAATTTCGTGTCCTGTTTCTTTCATGTGTTGGTAAAGAGAGGAAGTTTTTTCTTCTTTTTTGACGGCATTCTTGTGTTCTGCGATACGTGCATTTATTCGTCTGTTTGTTTGTCCAATGTACGTGGCTGGGCAGACTTTGCAGGGTATTTCATAGACCCCTTGGTTTTCTAACTGGATTTTATCTTTGGGGTTTCTGAGGATATTGGCTATTTTTTGGTTGGTGCAAAAGGCTGTTTTGATATTGTGTTTGTGGAGGATTTTGCTAATTTTATCTGTAGTGCCCTTGATATAAGGAAGGAGGGCCATGCCATTGTTTTCTTCTGTGTCTTGGTTTTTGGGGGGTGTTTCTTTTTGGATTAGCTTCGTAACCCTGTTTTGCTGGTATCCGTTGGCGATTAACACATTTGAAAGATTCTGTAACTCAGTTGTCAAGTGGTCTTTGTCAGCCAGGCGTTTGGTTCTGGAGATGAGAGTCTTGGCTACGGAGTTTATTTGTGCAGGGTGGTGGTGTGATTGTGCATGTAAGTAGCGGTTGGTGTGTGTTTTTTTCCGGTAGATAGTGTGTCCTAGGGAGCCATCAGGTTTTTTGTAGATTAGGACGTCAAGGAAGGGAAGTTGGTTGTTGGCTTCTATTTCCATAGTGAATTGTATTTTGGGGTGTAGGCTGTTGAGATGTGTGAGGAAGCTATCTAGTTTTTTCTTCCCGTGTGGCCAAATTACAAAGGTGTCGTCAACATACCTGAGCCAAAGTTTGGGTTTGTGTTCTGACTTGTCTAAAGCATTGGTTTCAAAGTGTTCCATGTACAGATTTGCGATGACCGGTGAGAGGGGTGATCCCATAGGTGCTCCTTCTATCTGTTTGTATCTTTGTCCATTGTGGATGAAGTACGTGTTGGTTAGGCAGTGGTTGGTCAGGTCCAGGATGTATTCGGGGGGATTGTATTTGTTTTGAATGGCTGTCAAGGCTTCATTAATGGGCACTTGTGTGAAGAGAGATACAACATCGAAGCTCACAAGTAGGTCGTCGGGATGTAGGTTTTGCTTCTTTATTGTTTCTATGAACTGGAAGGAGTTTGTAACGTGTGAAGCGATAGATTCTGCATAGGGCTGAAGTTGCTTAGCGAGAAATTTAGCGAGATTTTGTAGAGGTGAGCCTATGGAGCTGACTATTGGTCTGAGTGGTGTTCCTTCTTTGTGTATCTTGGGGAGACCGTAGAGTTTGGGGCATCTGGATGATTTTTCTCTGGGGATGATTCTTAGCTGGATTTCTTCACTGATAGGAGAGGCTTTTATTTTGGATTTGGTGGTTTTTTCCAGATAGGTGGTGGGATCTGTTTTTATAGGTTGGTAGGTAGGGTCTTGGAGTAGATTTGATAGTTTTGCTTGGTAGTCCGATGTGTTCATCACAACAGTGGCATTACCTTTGTCTGCTGGGAGAATGATTATGTTGTTGTCTTTCCTCAGGTTGGTGAGTGCTTTCTGTTCTTCTTTGTGTAAATTGCTTCTGGGTGGTTTGCTGGAGCAGAGGATGTTGGTGACTTCAAGTCTGATTTTATTGGCTTCATCTGGGTTGATTTTGGTTAGGCTAGCTTCGACTCCGCATATGATGTTTTCCGTGGGGATGCGTCTCGGGGCGACTGCAAAGTTGAAACCTTTGGAGAGTACTTTGGTTTCAGTTGAGGTGAGGATCCTGTCTGATATGTTATGTACTGTTTGTTTCATGGGTTGTTGTGGAGGGTGGCTGGGCTTCTGGCGTTTCTCTAGTTTGTGGAGTTTGTTGGTGTGTGTGTCTGTCTTATGTGCGGACTCCGTTTCAGCTCTCCAAACGGCTAGTTGTTTGCATTTGTCCCAGAGTGCAGGGTGGATTTTGTTACAAAGTTTGAGGTGAAGAGTGAGCAGATCTTTGTTGGTTTGGTTTAGTAGGTATCTTTTCTTATGTAGTTCGTTTCTGATTAGGGATAGTTCAGTTCGTTTCAGGATCCTTTCGGTAGCTGGGGTTTTAGAGTGGAATTTAAGTTGGAAGCATGTGGGAATTAAGTTGTTGTCTCGGCAGTTGCGTAGGAACAAGAGATCACATAAGATGGTGGCTCTTCGGATTTCTAGTTTCTCGTAGGTTCTTGTCAGCTGGAAGGTTTCCTCCCCGTAGAGGTGAGATATTTGCTTTCGTAGATTTTCACGGGTACAGGAATGCAGGTTTTGGTGTCTTCGGGTGTCTTCCCGTGTAAGAGTTGGGGTGTCTAGGCGACGTTTCGACGAGGTCTCACTCGTCATCTTCAGGCTGGTGCTTTCGGCTTCTTGTTACTGGAACAGAGCAGGATCTCAGTGTTTGAGTTCCTATAAATACTGTTGAGGGGGTGTGGTGTATAGCCTCCAACGTTCTGGGCAGAGAGGAAGTTCCCAGGTTAGTGTGTCTTTTCTTCTTTTGTTCATTAATTACTTGAGGGATATCTTGAGTGATTTCTTGAGTGATATTCTGAGTACCACTTAGGAGGGTCATTAGGTGTGGATTAGTTGCTAAAGCTTTCGTGTCTTGACCTCTTGAGCTTGTAAAGAGTTTTTTCTGAGAAGATGGCTGTACTTCACTTAGTTGTGCTCTGGCTTGGCTTCGTGTATAGGGGCGAGCTGTGGTTTTGTGCCCTGTGCCAGCCAGATCTGTGTAAGGATTGCAGGGGGGTGCAGCATCCGGAGGTGCCACTATGGTTTGGCTACTGGATGGTGTCTGTAATTTATCTGTGGAGAGGGTCTGGGTTTGGGTCTGGTGTGGTTGATTGGAGATGGCGTTCTGTGTGCCTCTGGTTCTGGTGTCGGTTTTTGTGGGGAGGGCTATTTTCCAGATGTCTGGCAGGCGGGACGTATCGTCACGCTTGTTCATGTTGTGAGGGTGTTTCTCTATCTCGATGGCTTCCATGATTATTCTCTTGTGGTGGTGTTCCGTGTTAAAGAGCAATTTGGAATCTGAAAAATTAATTTCGTGTCCTGTTTCTTTCATGTGTTGGTAAAGAGAGGAAGTTTTTTCTTCTTTTTTGACGGCATTCTTGTGTTCTGCGATACGTGCATTTATTCGTCTGTTTGTTTGTCCAATGTACGTGGCTGGGCAGACTTTGCAGGGTATTTCATAGACCCCTTGGTTTTCTAACTGGATTTTATCTTTGGGGTTTCTGAGGATATTGGCTATTTTTTGGTTGGTGCAAAAGGCTGTTTTGATATTGTGTTTGTGGAGGATTTTGCTAATTTTATCTGTAGTGCCCTTGATATAAGGAAGGAGGGCCATGCCATTGTTTTCTTCTGTGTCTTGGTTTTTGGGGGGTGTTTCTTTTTGGATTAGCTTCGTAACCCTGTTTTGCTGGTATCCGTTGGCGATTAACACATTTGAAAGATTCTGTAACTCAGTTGTCAAGTGGTCTTTGTCAGCCAGGCGTTTGGTTCTGGAGATGAGAGTCTTGGCTACGGAGTTTATTTGTGCAGGGTGGTGGTGTGATTGTGCATGTAAGTAGCGGTTGGTGTGTGTTTTTTTCCGGTAGATAGTGTGTCCTAGGGAGCCATCAGGTTTTTTGTAGATTAGGACGTCAAGGAAGGGAAGTTGGTTGTTGGCTTCTATTTCCATAGTGAATTGTATTTTGGGGTGTAGGCTGTTGAGATGTGTGAGGAAGCTATCTAGTTTTTTCTTCCCGTGTGGCCAAATTACAAAGGTGTCGTCAACATACCTGAGCCAAAGTTTGGGTTTGTGTTCTGACTTGTCTAAAGCATTGGTTTCAAAGTGTTCCATGTACAGATTTGCGATGACCGGTGAGAGGGGTGATCCCATAGGTGCTCCTTCTATCTGTTTGTATCTTTGTCCATTGTGGATGAAGTACGTGTTGGTTAGGCAGTGGTTGGTCAGGTCCAGGATGTATTCGGGGGGATTGTATTTGTTTTGAATGGCTGTCAAGGCTTCATTAATGGGCACTTGTGTGAAGAGAGATACAACATCGAAGCTCACAAGTAGGTCGTCGGGATGTAGGTTTTGCTTCTTTATTGTTTCTATGAACTGGAAGGAGTTTGTAACGTGTGAAGCGATAGATTCTGCATAGGGCTGAAGTTGCTTAGCGAGAAATTTAGCGAGATTTTGTAGAGGTGAGCCTATGGAGCTGACTATTGGTCTGAGTGGTGTTCCTTCTTTGTGTATCTTGGGGAGACCGTAGAGTTTGGGGCATCTGGATGATTTTTCTCTGGGGATGATTCTTAGCTGGATTTCTTCACTGATAGGAGAGGCTTTTATTTTGGATTTGGTGGTTTTTTCCAGATAGGTGGTGGGATCTGTTTTTATAGGTTGGTAGGTAGGGTCTTGGAGTAGATTTGATAGTTTTGCTTGGTAGTCCGATGTGTTCATCACAACAGTGGCATTACCTTTGTCTGCTGGGAGAATGATTATGTTGTTGTCTTTCCTCAGGTTGGTGAGTGCTTTCTGTTCTTCTTTGTGTAAATTGCTTCTGGGTGGTTTGCTGGAGCAGAGGATGTTGGTGACTTCAAGTCTGATTTTATTGGCTTCATCTGGGTTGATTTTGGTTAGGCTAGCTTCGACTCCGCATATGATGTTTTCCGTGGGGATGCGTCTCGGGGCGACTGCAAAGATGACCCCTCTCACCGGTCATCGCAAATCTGTACATGGAACACTTTGAAACCAATGCTTTAGACAAGTCAGAACACAAACCCAAACTTTGGCTCAGGTATGTTGACGACACCTTTGTAATTTGGCCACACGGGAAGAAAAAACTAGATAGCTTCCTCACACATCTCAACAGCCTACACCCCAAAATACAATTCACTATGGAAATAGAAGCCAACAACCAACTTCCCTTCCTTGACGTCCTAATCTACAAAAAACCTGATGGCTCCCTAGGACACACTATCTACCGGAAAAAAACACACACCAACCGCTACTTACATGCACAATCACACCACCACCCTGCACAAATAAACTCCGTAGCCAAGACTCTCATCTCCAGAACCAAACGCCTGGCTGACAAAGACCACTTGACAACTGAGTTACAGAATCTTTCAAATGTGTTAATCGCCAACGGATACCAGCAAAACAGGGTTACGAAGCTAATCCAAAAAGAAACACCCCCCAAAAACCAAGACACAGAAGAAAACAATGGCATGGCCCTCCTTCCTTATATCAAGGGCACTACAGATAAAATTAGCAAAATCCTCCACAAACACAATATCAAAACAGCCTTTTGCACCAACCAAAAAATAGCCAATATCCTCAGAAACCCCAAAGATAAAATCCAGTTAGAAAACCAAGGGGTCTATGAAATACCCTGCAAAGTCTGCCCAGCCACGTACATTGGACAAACAAACAGACGAATAAATGCACGTATCGCAGAACACAAGAATGCCGTCAAAAAAGAAGAAAAAACTTCCTCTCTTTACCAACACATGAAAGAAACAGGACACGAAATTAATTTTTCAGATTCCAAATTGCTCTTTAACACGGAACACCACCACAAGAGAATAATCATGGAAGCCATCGAGATAGAGAAACACCCTCACAACATGAACAAGCGTGACGATACGTCCCGCCTGCCAGACATCTGGAAAATAGCCCTCCCCACAAAAACCGACACCAGAACCAGAGGCACACAGAACGCCATCTCCAATCAACCACACCAGACCCAAACCCAGACCCTCTCCACAGATAAATTACAGACACCATCCAGTAGCCAAACCATAGTGGCACCTCCGGATGCTGCACCCCCCTGCAATCCTTACACAGATCTGGCTGGCACAGGGCACAAAACCACAGCTCGCCCCTATACACGAAGCCAAGCCAGAGCACAACTAAGTGAAGTACAGCCATCTTCTCAGAAAAAACTCTTTACAAGCTCAAGAGGTCAAGACACGAAAGCTTTAGCAACTAATCCACACCTAATGACCCTCCTAAGTGGTACTCAGAATATCACTCAAGAAATCACTCAAGATATCCCTCAAGTAATTAATGAACAAAAGAAGAAAAGACACACTAACCTGGGAACTTCCTCTCTGCCCAGAACGTTGGAGGCTATACACCACACCCCCTCAACAGTATTTATAGGAACTCAAACACTGAGATCCTGCTCTGTTCCAGTAACAAGAAGCCGAAAGCACCAGCCTGAAGATGACGAGTGAGACCTCGTCGAAACGTCGCCTAGACACCCCAACTCTTACACGGGAAGACACCCGAAGACACCAAAACCTGCATTCCTGTACCCGTGAAAATCTACGAAAGCAAATATCTCACCTCTACGGGGAGGAAACCTTCCAGCTGACAAGAACCTACGAGAAACTAGAAATCCGAAGAGCCACCATCTTATGTGATCTCTTGTTCCTACGCAACTGCCGAGACAACAACTTAATTCCCACATGCTTCCAACTTAAATTCCACTCTAAAACCCCAGCTACCGAAAGGATCCTGAAACGAACTGAACTATCCCTAATCAGAAACGAACTACATAAGAAAAGATACCTACTAAACCAAACCAACAAAGATCTGCTCACTCTTCACCTCAAACTTTGTAACAAAATCCACCCTGCACTCTGGGACAAATGCAAACAACTAGCCGTTTGGAGAGCTGAAACGGAGTCCGCACATAAGACAGACACACACACCAACAAACTCCACAAACTAGAGAAACGCCAGAAGCCCAGCCACCCTCCACAACAACCCATGAAACAAACAGTACATAACATATCAGACAGGATCCTCACCTCAACTGAAACCAAAGTACTCTCCAAAGGTTTCAACTTTGCAGTCGCCCCGAGACGCATCCCCACGGAAAACATCATATGCGGAGTCGAAGCTAGCCTAACCAAAATCAACCCAGATGAAGCCAATAAAATCAGACTTGAAGTCACCAACATCCTCTGCTCCAGCAAACCACCCAGAAGCAATTTACACAAAGAAGAACAGAAAGCACTCACCAACCTGAGGAAAGACAACAACATAATCATTCTCCCAGCAGACAAAGGTAATGCCACTGTTGTGATGAACACATCGGACTACCAAGCAAAACTATCAAATCTACTCCAAGACCCTACCTACCAACCTATAAAAACAGATCCCACCACCTATCTGGAAAAAACCACCAAATCCAAAATAAAAGCCTCTCCTATCAGTGAAGAAATCCAGCTAAGAATCATCCCCAGAGAAAAATCATCCAGATGCCCCAAACTCTACGGTCTCCCCAAGATACACAAAGAAGGAACACCACTCAGACCAATAGTCAGCTCCATAGGCTCACCTCTACAAAATCTCGCTAAATTTCTCGCTAAGCAACTTCAGCCCTATGCAGAATCTATCGCTTCACACGTTACAAACTCCTTCCAGTTCATAGAAACAATAAAGAAGCAAAACCTACATCCCGACGACCTACTTGTGAGCTTCGATGTTGTATCTCTCTTCACACAAGTGCCCATTAATGAAGCCTTGACAGCCATTCAAAACAAATACAACCCCCCCGAATACATCCTGGACCTGACCAACCACTGCCTAACCAACACGTACTTCATCCACAATGGACAAAGATACAAACAGATAGAAGGAGCACCTATGGGATCACCCCTCTCACCGGTCATCGCAAATCTGTACATGGAACACTTTGAAACCAATGCTTTAGACAAGTCAGAACACAAACCCAAACTTTGGCTCAGGTATGTTGACGACACCTTTGTAATTTGGCCACACGGGAAGAAAAAACTAGATAGCTTCCTCACACATCTCAACAGCCTACACCCCAAAATACAATTCACTATGGAAATAGAAGCCAACAACCAACTTCCCTTCCTTGACGTCCTAATCTACAAAAAACCTGATGGCTCCCTAGGACACACTATCTACCGGAAAAAAACACACACCAACCGCTACTTACATGCACAATCACACCACCACCCTGCACAAATAAACTCCGTAGCCAAGACTCTCATCTCCAGAACCAAACGCCTGGCTGACAAAGACCACTTGACAACTGAGTTACAGAATCTTTCAAATGTGTTAATCGCCAACGGATACCAGCAAAACAGGGTTACGAAGCTAATCCAAAAAGAAACACCCCCCAAAAACCAAGACACAGAAGAAAACAATGGCATGGCCCTCCTTCCTTATATCAAGGGCACTACAGATAAAATTAGCAAAATCCTCCACAAACACAATATCAAAACAGCCTTTTGCACCAACCAAAAAATAGCCAATATCCTCAGAAACCCCAAAGATAAAATCCAGTTAGAAAACCAAGGGGTCTATGAAATACCCTGCAAAGTCTGCCCAGCCACGTACATTGGACAAACAAACAGACGAATAAATGCACGTATCGCAGAACACAAGAATGCCGTCAAAAAAGAAGAAAAAACTTCCTCTCTTTACCAACACATGAAAGAAACAGGACACGAAATTAATTTTTCAGATTCCAAATTGCTCTTTAACACGGAACACCACCACAAGAGAATAATCATGGAAGCCATCGAGATAGAGAAACACCCTCACAACATGAACAAGCGTGACGATACGTCCCGCCTGCCAGACATCTGGAAAATAGCCCTCCCCACAAAAACCGACACCAGAACCAGAGGCACACAGAACGCCATCTCCAATCAACCACACCAGACCCAAACCCAGACCCTCTCCACAGATAAATTACAGACACCATCCAGTAGCCAAACCATAGTGGCACCTCCGGATGCTGCACCCCCCTGCAATCCTTACACAGATCTGGCTGGCACAGGGCACAAAACCACAGCTCGCCCCTATACACGAAGCCAAGCCAGAGCACAACTAAGTGAAGTACAGCCATCTTCTCAGAAAAAACTCTTTACAAGCTCAAGAGGTCAAGACACGAAAGCTTTAGCAACTAATCCACACCTAATGACCCTCCTAAGTGGTACTCAGAATATCACTCAAGAAATCACTCAAGATATCCCTCAAGTAATTAATGAACAAAAGAAGAAAAGACACACTAACCTGGGAACTTCCTCTCTGCCCAGAACGTTGGAGGCTATACACCACACCCCCTCAACAGTATTTATAGGAACTCAAACACTGAGATCCTGCTCTGTTCCAGTAACAAGAAGCCGAAAGCACCAGCCTGAAGATGACGAGTGAGACCTCGTCGAAACGTCGCCTAGACACCCCAACTCTTACACGGGAAGACACCCGAAGACACCAAAACCTGCATTCCTGTACCCGTGAAAATCTACGAAAGCATATATATATATATATATATATATATAATGATGTCTCTTGCTTCAATCGCTCAGGGAGGCTTAAACTGTCACACTTCTAAATCTTGCTAAAAGCAAGTTTCTTTGTACTGCTCAGCTCCTCCTGGTGCATATTTCTCTCACACAGTGTGGAAAAAAATATTAAAGTTTTTTCCCCCTAAGGGGGAAATTTACCCTATTTCTCCAGTGTAACCAACTGTTCTGAACATCCTAGCCATCGTCTACCACACAGTGGGAGCAGCTTGTGGCTCTTACCACACAATGGGAGCAGATTCTTTCATCTTTCTTTATTATTTGCACCTGCTGGAACTGGACAAATGCAACCGGCCCGTTTGTGATAGCACATGCCTCATGACGTACGGACATAAGAAGAACTCTGCTGGATCAGGCTAACCAAATGCCTCTGGGAAGCCCAGAAGCGGGGCATGAATGCCACAGCACTCTGCCCACCTGTGAGTCCCAGCAGCTGGTATCCAGAGGCCTACCACCTTTGGAGTTTGGATTTGATATCCCGCTTTATCACTACCCGAAGGAGTCTCAAAGCGGCTAACATTCTCCTTTCCCTTCCTCCCCCACAACAAACACTCTGTGAGGTGAGTGGGGCTGAGGGACTTCAGAGAAGTGTGACTAGCCCAAGGTCACCCAGCAGCTGCATGTGGAGGAGCGGAGACGCGAACCCGGTTCACCAGATTACGAGTCTACCGCTCTTAACCACTACACCACACTGGCTCTCACCTTTGAGAATGGAGGTAGAACTTAGGCATCGTGGCTAGTGGCCACTGATGACCTTGTCCTCTGTGCATTTGCCTAATCCTCTTTTAAACTCATTCAGGGTGGTGGCCTACATCTTATGGGAGTAAATGGTGCACACTGTGTGAGCAGGGCCGTCTTACCCATAGGAGCTAGGGGTGCAGAGCACCCAGGCGCCAGGCTCTCAGGGGCACCAGGCCGAGAGTCCAGGTCCCGAGAGTTGAGCCCGGGGAAGAGCCTGTCCGTTAGTCGGAGCATCACGGCGGGCTCTTCTGCTGTGGGTGGCTCTCCACCCCAACCCCCCGCACTCCTGCCCAGCGTCTGATCAAAGCGAGCAGGTCCCCGGACAGGCTTTCACGAGCCACCCACAGAGGTTTGCCACTTGGGTGCCCAGCAGCTGCCAGCCTTGACTTTCCTTCTTCCCATTCTTTGCCTCCCAAATTTTAGGCACCTTGCTATAGACGGAGGGCAACATGAGAGCAGGGAGGACAACACAGACGACAGAGAAATCGGCTTGGCCAGTGGCGTAGCGTGGGGGGTGCAGGGGGGGCCGGCCGCACCGGGCGCAACATCTGGGGGTTAGGGTTAGGGGGTGCAAATCCACGGGTTAGGGGGCGCAAATTACTTGCCTTGCCCCGGGTGCTGACAACCCACGCTACGCCACTGGGCTTGGCGGAGTCCCTGGCCATTTTTTTGATTTGTAACTCCCTCCCTGTTGCCAACACCTGGCATTTGACCGAACTCTGGCCACAGCAGCTCTATCCAGAAGGCTTGGGGGGGCGCTGGGCGGATTTTTGCACCCTGGCACTTCATATGCTTAAGACAGCCCTGTGTGTGAGTGGATTCTTTCTTTGGAAAATTCATTGCACATCACACTCACTGGATCCTGGAGGGCTTTATGTTGCACAGTAAGAAGCAACATGAAATATCTAATAGTACAAAAAAACCCTCACAGGGTCACCAAATTCTGCATCCATGCAGAGGCCAAAATGGGATAACTGCCATTTCGAGAGCAGGCTTTTGATATTAATACAGGTCTACAAGAGTTGAAATTGTGGTCCAGAAGTTGGGACCGGAGGGACTAAACGTAGCTTGTTCAAAACCAACTACTAATGTTGTGATTGAGTCAGAACTGGAACCCACTGCCTCCAAAAATTCAAATTATAATACACAGGAATATCAGAATTTGGGCACTTGTTTTGACCCTCACCCAGTTCCTATAGGTGGCAGAATGCCTAGCAGGTCAGTGTGCCTCTTGAGTTCATAAGTGTTTCACAGCTTATTTTTTTAGTCCAGCATGTAAATTAGCTGAATGCAGAATGAACTGGCTTTGAGGAGAGATTTAGATTTAAATCAGTTTTTCTCAAAGTGGGTGATACTGCCCCCTGGGGAGGGGTGCTGGAACAATCCAACAAGGCAGTATGGTAGTAGCCCGGGTGCAACTAGGGGAGTAACTAAATAGAAGTGATGGGGCAGTGGAAGCATAAAGAAGAAAAGAAAGAGAAGAGAAGAGAAGAGAAGAGAAGAGAAGAGAAGAAAAGAAAGAGAAGAGAAGAGAAGAGAAGAGAAGAGAAGAGAAGAAAGAGAAGAGAAGAGAAGAGAAGAGAAGAGAAGAGAAGAAAAAAATTGAAAAGAAAAGAATTGAAAAGAACTGAAAGGAAAAGAAAAGAATTGAAAAGAAAAGAAAAGAAAAGAATTGAAAAGAATTGAAAAGAATTGAAAAGAAAAGAATTGAAAGGAATTGAAAAGAAGAGAATTGAAAAGAATTGAAAAATGTTTATACATGTTTCATCAGTTGTGATGACACTTACAGATGTAAAACAGAGTTAAATGTTAGTATGGTACATTTTAATAACTAATTTTATAATTTCATTCTTCAATGTGTTTTATTTACAACAACATCCTTACTATGTTGTAGATACATAAAAGAACGCAAATTTGTCACTGCATCTTTCTGTTTGTTTGCTTAAAGAAGGTTGATTTCCAGGGGGTACTGAGTGTTTTTTATTTTTTTCCTGATAGGCCAAATACGTTTGGAAACCTCTGATTTAAATCAAGGTGAACGACTAGTTCAAATCACAACAAATCAAAACTAAAGGAGAATGCCATTGATGTAAATCAAGTCCCCCACTTATGGAGATCACATATTTCCTGATCAAACACGCATATTAATTGGTTAGTGTAACAATTAATGTTGGGTTGCAACTAAAGAGCCTTGATACTCCCTGGGAGCATATTTCAAAACCCTTTTGTCATGCTTGCCTCATACCTTCTGCAGCAAAGAACTATATTTGTTTAGCAGCAAGTGGGTGAAATGGATTTCTCATTGAGTCTCACTGTATACCATGTAGTGTCAGGACTGGGCTGAGTGTGGATTTGCAGGTGCCACCAATCGGTTGGTGACATTGTGATGTGAGGTGATTGAAAGGTTAGTGGCCCTGCCTGGATGTCAAACTTAGCACCACGGTATGTTAAGAAGCGTCACTTAAATAACAGGTGGAGTCTACAGAGAAAAGTCCTGATAAGTCTTTACTGAACAAACTGAACCAAAGCAGTGTATAATCTAAGGAGAAAGAAGCAGAGAGGTTCTGTCTCTCAATTCAGGGCTTGTCATAGCTGTCAACTTACAGATTTGAAAATAAGGGACCAGCAGCCTTGAAAATAAGGGATCAGCAGCCAAAATAAGGGATTTTCAGAGCACAGGTATGTTCAAATTCTGAGCCCCTCCAAGCCAAAGGCAGAAAGCCCAGCCAGCAGACAAACAAAGCCTCAAGCGGTGGTTCCCACAGCGCAGCAACCCGGTAAAGGGGATGCAGCAAGGAAAACCACCGTCACCTCTCCGCTGGGAAGCGCTGAGCAAAGGCGAGTCCCCAGGCAACGTGGCCGATTTGATCGGCACAAGGCATGCAAGCTCCACCCCCCCAGTCGTTCTTAGACTCCTTATTGGGTGAGCAACCCAGCCAAGCAACACAGTTGGAGCCTCCCTCCTCCCTGGCCGGCAGAGAGGGAGGGAGAGGAGCTGCTTCCTTTGAAACCTGGGAAATTTAAGGGACATCATCAATAAGGGACAGCAGCGGGACACAGCGCTGGGATAAGGGACTTTCCCGCCAAATAAGGGACGGTTGACAGCTATGGGGCTTGTACATAGCAGGGAGATATACAACCAAAAATACAGAGAAAAACTCTCTTGGAACTGCAATCAGAGGACATGCAGCTAGGTCATTGAAGATCACACCGCTCAGCCTGTTTGCTAAGCAACACCCCTGCTCATCCCACCTACAGGAATCCAAGAATCCTGATTTCAAGAGGCTTTGTGTGTGTAGACACACAACAGGATATCTCTGACATTCAAGTTTGACTATGAATGAATAGTCTCTAAAGTAGCCAAGTCGCTAAGTACAGATTAATCCTGTGTTTATTTGTCTTGGTGTTGCATAAGCCCTTTTTTTCTGATCCAGCAGCCGGAAGCTAGGTTTAAATCAGCAAACACAAGCATCACAAATAAATCTATTATTCCCTAGTAGGTGCTCAGAGGAATCAAAAACTGAATTAGTTCATTCAGTGTGCATTGGAATTATTAATGTCACTTCAAATGCAAAGTGCAGGAGATGACACTCCCCCCCGCACCGTCTTGTTGACATTTGCCAATCAACATGCACCGGTCATGTTAATAATCTGAGGGTGACAGATTGAGGTCAGACTCTGTTCACTATTCAAGGGCAACAATTAGATCTTTGGAGGATTAGTGCTCAACAGATGAGAGGCCGCTAGGGCAAAACGATCACCAGTAGTTTCCAGATTCCAGACTAAAGGAAGTCTCGTGATAATCCTGCACTGGAGCTGGAGCCAAAGACTAAGATCCACAGCAGGTTTGCACAACTTGCTACAACTCAGAAAGGCAGTGTACAGTGGTACCTCAGGTTACATACGCTTCAGGTTACATACGCTTCAGGTTACATACGCTTCAGGTTACAGACTCTGCTAACCCAGAAATAGCGCTTCAGGTTAAGAACTTTGCTTCAGGATGAGGACAGAAATTGTGCTCCGACTGCGCGGCGGTAGCGGGAGGCCCCATTAGCTAAAGTGGTGCTTCAGGTTAAGAACAGTTTCAGGTTAAGAACGGACCTCCGGAATGAATTAAGTACTTAACCCGAGGTACCACTGTAGTGTCAAGTGGGCATGGGCAGCAGAACTGGACTCAAATCCTTAATCTGTATAAATATCATTGGGTGGCATCTAAGGATGAGTGAATCTCTCCATTTCAGTTCCTCCTAGTTTCCCATTTTTCCACTCCAAAGTTCAGTTCTCCACATTTCCACATCAATTTGTGATCATCATCATCATCATCATCTTTAAAGTCCTCATGAAAATGCATCAGCATTGTAGCATGGATTTCT
Organism: Podarcis bocagei; assembly: GCF_964188305.1. Taxonomy (NCBI): domain Eukaryota; kingdom Metazoa; phylum Chordata; class Lepidosauria; order Squamata; family Lacertidae; genus Podarcis; species Podarcis bocagei. Next base: position 81,559,773 of record NC_138133.1, on the reverse strand, counting down.
CCCAATATACACATTTTTTGTATGACGTTCTGCAAAGCAATTCCCCCTGATATAATGCCTTTTTGCCTGCATCAGTAATATCTGCATTCTTATGCACACTTTACCCTAATATATGCATTTTGTGCACATTACTCGGTTGGGGAACTGACGACGGAGTGATGGTGTGAACCCTTAAAATACAAATTCCACCCAAGATAGATGATGATGAATGATTTTAAGAGATTTTCTTCATAGGGAATGGAAGGAAGCAAGAAACAATGCGAGCCATATTATTTATGGTATGAAATGTGTGTGTGTATGTGTGTTTGCACTTAGTTTTTGCACAGAAAATTCCAAGGCAGGATATTTCAAATTCTAGATCTGCTCCTAATTACCCTCTATCCACTCTCTTGATCCCAGACTGAGTAACTGCTTTAACTGAGAAATCTTTTCCTTCCCAGCATTCCACCTTCGGGGAGATTTGCCCTCCATATTACCTTAATGGGACATCCTCCAAGTTTTTGCCTCCTCGAATCCAGTCACGTTCTAGAACACAGTGCATTGCGAGGGTTTTAAAGGTTGCAAGCACCAGCACTTTCAACTGAGCCTGGAAAAGAACAGGTAACCACTGCAGCTGGTATATGATCACTGCGATGGGCTCTGATTGCCACCCACCCACCAACATTCTGGCTGCTGCATGTTATGCAAGCTGTGGTTTTTTAAAACAGTCTGACATAGCGAGCGCTGAAAATTACGTGACTTATGAGCAGCTGAGCACCAGATTCTCTTACTCCCAGTGAGATGACACTTGGCAAACCAGCCCAAGCTGATAAAAGCTCTCAATTCCTACAACATCTTTTAGACATCCAGGGGGAAATGCTGAGACCAGTGGAAGATCCAAAATGCATACTTGAACATTCAGGGGGAGAGCATCCCAACCTCAGACAAGTTATACAGCCTCTACTAGGACCAACAAAATGTAAGAACATCAGAACGCGCTGGATCAGGCCAATATCCCACCTGATCCAGCATTCACTTCTCACAGTAGCCAACCAGCAGGGGCGAACGAAGGCGTCATGACACCCGGGGCAGCAAACCACTATGTACGGTGCATGTGCAGCATCGCTATCTACAGCGCATGCACCGTACGTAGCAACGCCACACATGCGCTGTACATAGTGGTTTGCCACTGGCACTGATCCAGCACCGTACAGACGGTGCCAGGATCCTCTGCTTGCAGCTGTAGTGGCGACGGAAGGATCCCACCGCCGTCCTTATGGCGCTCAAGCGGCGCCAGGGGCAAACCGCTATGTACAGCACATGTGTGCGGCGGCGCACATGCACTGTGCATAGCGGTTTGCTGCCGGCCCTGGAATCCTCTGCTCACGGCTGCAGCCACAAATGAAGGATCCTCCATGTGCGGCTGCAGTGGCGCAATGGCTGCTCACGCTGCTGCGAGCACCTGCGGGGTGCCTTCTTGTCACCCCCCCAGACATGGCACCCGGGGCGCACCCCCCCCCTGTTGCGACACCACTACCAACCAGATGCCTATGGGATGCTCGCAAGCAGGATCCAAGCAAAACAGCGCTCTAACATCTGGCAGTTTCCAGCAGCTGGTATTCTAAAGCATGCAGCATCCATTCATGGAGACAGAACATCATCATCGTCTTCATCACTAGTAGCCACTGATGGCCTGGGTGGCATCCAGCTACACAGTTGCACTAGTGAGAGGTATTTAGGCTATGCAGGTCCCCTGCCCTCTCCTCTCCCCGTGCAACCCCACCCCCAACAACACCTAAATCTGTTATGGATTTCTCTCAACCCTCCAGAGCAGATCTAGGGAAGCCCAGAGGGAGGAGGGAGGATGGGGAAGTACAATTGTGCAAGTAAAACTCTTTGCACCAGGGCAGCAGTTCTCAACCTGTGGCTCCCCTGATGTTGTTGGACTACAACTCCCATCATCCCTGAGCTCTGGCCTTGCTAGCTAGGGGTGATGGGAGTTGTCATTCAACAACATCTGGGGACCCACAGTTTGAGAAAGGGTGCTCTAAGGGAACAGTTTAGTTGGATGTCAACCATATTTTTTTTGCAGCAGGGTGGAGAACCTGGAGAGTCCTAAGTACAAAGTTCGCATTCCTGTTCTAAAAAAATGTGTTTGATTTGTGCTCCCTGTGTCCCCCCTCCACTGCACTACTGGTTGTATTACGTTGTCTTGAGCCCTTTGAAAGAAAATCAGAATTAACATGGGACTAATCATAAGGAAATCAGCCTCATGCAACTCATATGAATGGGCCTTTTCTTGATAAACCCATATTCTGTTCTAGACAAAGCAGCAAACCCAGTATATTTATGGATGCTCCATTGTTCCACCGTACAGAAACAGTGAGCTGTATCAAGCTCCAAAGTTCACAAACGGTGCAGCCCTCCTGGAATTCTCTTGATCTGGATTCTTCCACCCTCAGATTTTAGAGTTCTGAAAGAATTGTCTGCTCTTGCTTTCTGAAGGGAAACCATGTGTTAGGGATCCTCCATTGTTAAATTTGTACAGAGTTCTGTATTTTGCCACTGGTCCTTTAGACCTGTTGCCATCTTTCCTAAAGCATGGTTAGGGGACCTGTGTTCCTCTTTAAGTTGTCAGACTCAATTCCCATCAGCTCCAGCCAGCATGGCAAATGATCAAGGGTAATAGGAGCTGTAGTAAAAATAAATAAATTCCCCATGCCTTCCCTAAGACACCCTAATAGAATGGGGAGTTGACTGAGCTCTTATCAATGGGAGAAAACATCTAGGAGTGATTGTGTCAACCATCAGAGACATTGTCCCCTTTCAGAAGTCAGCCAAAGCTCTGCAAGGTCTAACAGTCAGGGGTAGTTTGATGACTCCTAAGGTAGTTCATAGCTACGCAAGATCACTTCCCTGTTTGTCAAAACTGTAATGTTCTTTGGGGATGTCTGTGTGAATTTTGCAATTAGAGTTGTGTAAAGGTTCACCCCAGTTCTTACAGCTGGCCTTTGCTTTCTACAAACGGGTCGTGTTATTCTTGGCTTTCTGAAAAGGAAGGTGAAGAACACACAAATAGTCCCCAAGCCAAAACTTTGTGTACAAAACGAAGAATGAAAAATCTCACAGAACGAACGGCATGAGAAAGCGTCAAATACATTTTCCCCGTTGGAGTGGATAAGGGTTCTGCAAAGTTCATCAGAAGGTTAGAGCTGTTGAGAGAGGATTAGACAAATTCATGTAAGTTAAGTCTATCAATAGCTGCCTACTAGTCATGATCACAGATGAGCAAATCTGTCAATTCTGAGTTTTCTCTGTTCCTCATTTATCCAAATTTAAGTTCAGTTCTCTACATTTCCACAACAGACTGCACGGATGTAGCACATTCCCATTGCAGTTCCACTTCTGAAGTTCAAATTCTTTTTAGAAAGGGAGGGAGCATTGCTTCAATGCCTTGTACATGTGCCGTGTCAGGAAGATTTTGGACAGAGTCTCAAACAAAGATGTGCTCTCCCAAGCCCACATTCCTAGTCATGACCACAAAATGGAAGGTGGCAGGATCCCCATGGTCTACAGGGAGCTGGCTTCAGGTACCAGGTCCATTGGCAGACCAACTCTGCATTACAAAGATGCCTGTTAAAATGACACGAAGGTTGGCAACATCATCCCCACCAAATGGGAATTCCTTGCAGATGACCACAGTGCCTGGAGATGGACTGTCAGGTCATGCATCCATAGCAGTGACTAGAGGAGGAATGACTGCTTGGGGAAGAGCAGAGAGAAGAAACGCCATGGTGCATCTGAAGCATCACAACCAGACTCCTTCATCTTCTCCAGCTGCAACAAAACATGTTTCTCCCATGTCGGTCTCTACAGCCACAGCAGGAACCGTAGCCTTCCAACAGTCTGACTTCACCCAAAAACATGCACTCCACCATTGTCTCCTAGGATAGTCAACCAGCGTTAGAGCTTTCACGATTACAAAAAAACAGACCAGGCCTGGTGAAATCTCAGAAGCCAGAGATTTCTCCTATGTTGTCTTTTTGAGTCCTGTACGTGAATTTTTCCCTTCTCTGTGCCTTTCAGAGCCAGAATGCATTCTGCAGAAGAGCATTAACTGCAGAAATAATTATGAACTAATTCTGAAATAATTATGGCTGCCAGCAATCAGCTACAGCAGAGAACCTGTGTCCCTCCAGAACTTGCTGGACTGCAAACCCCATCATCCCTGACTATTGGCCATGCTGCCCAGGAGCTAGATTCCATCAACATCAAGAGGGCTGCAGATTCCCCAGCCTTGAAGTACAGATGATGTACAGTACATGTATCTGTCAAATGATACCAGGGCACAGAGCAAATATTTCTGGACTGCATAGAGAAGTCAGGGGTATGACCATAGCTCCAAACCAATAAAGGTAAATAATCAGGTTCTGCCAGCTTCATCATTTGCTGATTTCATGCTATTATTCTAATGCTCCAGGCTCAACTATGTGGATCTTGTTTCTCAGCGCAAGCAGTCAAACTGCAGCACTCACACACATTCCCGCTCACGCACCAACACGCACACCAACACACACAGAGAATCTTCCATTTTTAGCCAAGGCAGCTGCAGCTGGACAAGTATATAATAACAATCATTAGCCACCCATGGAAATGATAAGACCGTTTGGGGAACAAACTTTGCGGTGTTGGCGTTAGGGACATTGTGTTCCACCATAAAGTGTGGTCAGGCATTCAAGATGCCCAGCGCACAGCCCCAAACATTTTGAGCTGCTTCCAAGCTCCTTTAGCAAGCATTCCTGGGCAAAGATATCAGCCTTTGAGCAGCTGCCCAGACCGCACACACACAAACACACCGGCTTATTCCTCCCTTATTGCTGATAAAGATTTCATTTGATGTTTGAGCTGTAATCTTTGAGAGAGGCGGCAGATTACAGCTGCGGTTGCTGGCAGAAAAATCTCTTCCCCTCTTCAATAAGGAGAGTAAGTTCAAGCCTGGTGTGCAAATTTCATTTACTTGATTGGCAAAGCCCAGGGGTTCCAGGAAGGCACTCGGCCCTGATCACACTGCACAGTGCGGTGGTCACATAACTCCCGGAAAAGCTGGCAGTATAGGATACAAGCCAGTCTCTAAACTCCTGCCGTTAGCGAGTCTGAAAGATGGTGCCAGACACATAGAAACAGGCATGGTTCATGAAAATCTGGAGCTGCCAGGCTCAAGGAATGGCATTAGCCTTCATCCTAATAGATGCTTCCTTCAGGCATCCTTTAAAAGGAGCCAGTTGCTCGCTAAAACCCCACTGATTTCAGTAGGAAACACACTGTGATGAGGGATTGGTTGCTAAACCCCCCTGTGAGGGAAACAGGGGTCTCCTAATAACTCTCAGAAGCCTAACAAACTACAGCTCCCAGAATTCTTTGTGGGAAACCATGGCTGTTTAAAGTGGTACCATGGCACTTTAAAGTGGTACCATGGCACTAAGCTACAGTTAGAACTGGATATGGAACAAATGATTGGTTCAAAATTGGGAAAGGAGTAAGACAAGGCTGTATATTGTCTCCCTGCTTATTTAACTTATATGCAGAATTCATCATGAGAAAGGCTGGGCTGGATGAATCCCAAGCCGGAATTAAGATTGCCAGAAGAAATATCAACAACCTCAGATATGCAGATGACACAACATTAATGACAGAAAGTGAGGAGGAATTAAAGAACCTTTTAAGGAGGGTGAAAGAGGAGAGCGCAAAATATGGTTTGAAGCTCAACATCAAAAAATGAAGATAATGGCCACTGGTCCAATCACCTCCTGGCAAATAGAAGGGGAAGAAATGGAGGCAGTGAGAGATTTTACTTTCTTGGGCTCCATGATCACTCCAGATGGTGACAGCAGCCACGAAATTAAAAGACGCCTGCTTATTGGGAGAAAAGCAATGACAAACCTAGACAGCATCTTAAATAGCAGAGACATCACCTTGCCAACAAAGGTCCGTATAGTTAAAGCTATGGTTTTCCCAGTAGTGATGTATGGAAGTGAGAGCTGGACCATAAAGAAGGCTGATTGACAAAGAATTGATGCTTTTGAATTATGGTGCTGGAGGAGACTCTTGAGAGTCCCATGGACTGCAAGAAGATCAAACCTATCCATTCTTAAGGAAATTAGCCCTGAGTGTTCACTGGAAGGACAGATCGTGAAGCTGAGGCTCCAGTACTTTGGCCACCTCATGAGAAGAGAAGACTCCCTGGAAAAGACCCTGATGTTGGGGAAGATGGAGGGCACAAGGAGAAGGGGACGACAGAGGACGAGATGTTTGGACAGTGTTCTCGAAGCTACCAGCATGAGTTTGACCAAACAGCGGGAGGCAGTGGAAGACAGGAGTGCCTGGTGTGCTCTGGTCCATGGGGTCACGAAGAGTCGGACACGACTAAACAACTAAACAACTAAACAACAACAACAACAAAAATAGATGCTTCCTCAAGGCAACCTTTAAAAGCAGCCAGTTGCTCACTAAAATCCCACTGATTTCAATGGGACACAGATTGTGATGAAGGATGGGTTGCTAAACCCCCCTGTGAGGGAAACAGGGGTCTCCTAATAACTCTCAGCACCCTTAACAATCTACAGCTCCCAGAATTCTTTGTGGGAAACCATGGCTGTTTAAAGTGGTACCATGGCACTTTAAATGTAGGCTGTGAATGTGGCCTGAATCCTGAGGGGGGTTTTATGGACTGTACCACTCCATACTGCAGGTTGGGGAGAAGTCTCCAATGCTCGCAGCTGTTAAACAATAACTAACCTGTGTGGTAGGGGAGCAGTTCTAGCATAGTGTGTTGTTTCTTTGTTAGTTTTGTCCTTTCCTGGGACTTTCTTCTTTATGTATGCAAAAATGTGATTCTTCCCACCTGCATTCTGAGGTGGTACAGTCCAGTTCAGCAGCAGCAGGTATGGTGGGTTAGAGCGGAAAATCTGACATCTCTGTTACTTACCTGTATGAGGCTCCATCCAGGTTGGGGTTGTGCAGTTGAACCCGTGGGACTGCCAATCTGTTGCACCTGCAAGATACCCACCTCACCCCACACCACCCCCTCCCCAAACCTGATGCCCCCCATGTCTGCTTTACATGGAAGTCTTGACACTGCAATGCATTTGAATAAATGCAGACCGTGGGGATTTCTATGTTTCAATTTTGCTGGTGTTTTTTTCACCGCATTAGCATGAACTGATTTGATTCTGTAGAGGCAAGTTAACAGCAGAAGTAAACCACCATCAATTCATTTCTTCCTATTAAAAAAAAGACAAAGCTGGCGAGATGTACTGCCACATTTAAATATATATTCTTCCTGCTCAAGATATCTATTGCTTTGGAAAACACTAGGTGTTTTAGAAATCACTGGCTGCAAGGCTGGATTAAATGGCATTCTTCTAGTAATACAGTGGTACCTGTAGGTCCATTCTGGAGGTCCATTCTTAACCTGAAACTGTTCTTAACCTGAGGCACCACTTTAGCTAATGGGGCCTCCCGCTGCCGCTGCGCCGCCAGTGCGCGATTTCTGTTCTCATCCTAAGGTAAAGTTCTTAACTTGAGGTACTATTTCTGGGTTAGCGGGGTCTGTAACCTGAAGCGTCTGTAACCCGAGATACCACTGTACAGACATAACACAACCAAGTGCTAAAAAAATATGCTCTTATTCACTTTCTTCCTTGTATGTCTTTATAAGCATCTTTTGTGAAACAATGTACTGTATGGCCATTAGATCCAGTCGTGACCGACTGGGGTTGCGATGCTCATCTCGCTTTATTGGCTGAGGGGGCCGGCGTACAGCTTCCGGGTCATGTGGCCAGCATGACTAAGCCACTTCTGGCAAACCAGAGCAGCGCACAGAAACACTGTTTACTTTCCCGCCGGAGTGGTACCTATCTATCTACTTGCACTTTGACGTGCTTTCGAACTGCTAGGTGGGCAGGAGCAGGGACAGAGCAACGGGAGCTCACCCCGTCGAGGGGATTCGAACCGCCGACCTTCTGATCATCGAGTCCTAGGCTCTGTGGTTTAACCCACAGCTTACTGGACCTTAAAGATTCTTCTTGCTTCAAGGTACATGTTCCAATGATTTCTTGGAAGCCCTATATACTCTGGGTGCTTAAAAAGTCCCAAAGAATCAAAATCCATATTAAAAGCTTATCAGTTGATATGAAATTCACTGCCTGTTATACTTTAAAAGATAGATAGATAGATAGATGATAGATAGATAGATAGATAGATAGATAGATAGATAGATAGATAGATAGATAGATAGGGAGAGATAGATAGATAGATAGATAGATGATAGATAGATAGATAGATAGATGATAGATAGATAGATGATAGATAGATAGATAGAGATAGAGAGATAGATAGATAGATAGATAGATAGATAGATAGATAGATAGATAGATAGATAGATAGATAGATAGATAGATATAGATAGATAGATGATAGATAGATAGATAGATAGATGATAGATAGATAGATAGATAGATAGATAGATAGATAGATAGATAGAGATAGATAGATAGATAGATAGATAGATAGATGATAGATAGATAGATAGATAGATAGATAGATAGATAGATAGATATAGATGATAGATAGATAGATAGATAGATAGATAGATAGATAGATAGATAGATAGATAGATAGATAGATAGATATAGATAGATAGATGATAGATAGATAGATAGATAGATGATAGATGATGTATAGGTGGCAGTAATGGTAAGGGGACCCCAGTCACAGACGACTCTGGGGTTGCAGCGCTCATCTTGCTTTACTAGCCAAGGGAGCCGGCGTACAGCTTCCGGGTCATGTGGCCAGCAGGACTAAACTGCTTCTGGCGAACCAAAGTAGCACACAAAAATGCCGTTTACCTTCCCGCTGGAGTGGTACCTATTTATCTACTTGCACTTTGACGTGCTTTCAAACTGCTAGGTTGGAAGGAGCTGGGACCGAACAATGGGAGCTCACCCCGTCACAGGGATTTGAACCGCTGACCTTCTAATCGGCAAGCCCAAGCCTCAGTGGCCAAATAAATTAGCCAAAATGTATAAAAAATGTGTCAAGTTGGAAATGTAAACAAACAGAAGGGTCATTTTTTCATATGTGGTGGACAAGTGAAAAATATCCATTCTACAGCGTGGTTTTGGCGCCCCCTGCAGCATGGCGTCCATTGTGACCACGCCAGTCAGGTCACCCTCAAACCACCTCTGGATGGGTGACGTGAAACTCTAGGATGATTGTAGGGAAATGGAAGAAATTGAACCTTGGGAAGGAATAAGATGAAAAGAGACACACAAGGATGTTCCTGATGCTTTGCGTTATTGATTTATTTGCCTTACTTTCCATTGCTTGCGTCAAGGAGCTCAGAGTGTGTTAAAATAAACCCCTTATTTATTTCTGCTCTGTGGTTTCCCATAAACTTGACAGCTCTAGCCAGGGAGACACACAGCAGAGATTTATGAAGTCCTTGATGGACTGCGTTGGGCTTGGGTGCATCGGATCTTGTGTAAGTCTAGGTTCAGCCAAGAAACAATGGTTTGCCCAGGGCTATCTAGTTCAGTGTTTCCCAACCACTGTTCCGCGGCACACTAGTGTGCCGCGAGATGTTGCCTGGTGTGCCGCGAGATGTTGCCTGGAGGGAGGCGGGCGAGTCGGGCGGTGAGAGGCGGGGCGGCGGCGGCGGCGAGGAGAGGCCGCCCAGCGCAGGGCTCTCGCCGTCTGCCTGCCTGGCTGCCTGAGAGCTCGGCGGGCAGCGCCTCCGTCCGCAGCGCCCGCCTCGCGGCTCTCATTCCCTGCCCCTGCCAAAGCTCACCCAGCCAAGGCGCGCTCTCCTTCCTGCCTCGCTTTGCTGCCTCCTCCCCCCCCCCACCCCCAAAGCTTGGAGGTTCCCCGGCAAGGGGGAGGGAAAAAAATTGAAACTTACACTTTCGTGCATCCCTCCCGGCGTGACGCTGTGCGCTGACGTCACGGGGCTGTAATGGTGGTGTGCCTCGAGATTTTTTTCATCAAACAAGTGTGCCTTTGCCCAAAAAAGGTTGGGAAACACTGATCTAGTGAGCCTGCAGCTCGGCACTGGCTTGGACTTTGACTCTCCACTTTCAAACCTCCTCTCGTTGCCCTATATTCCATGGGGCACCACCCATCCAGAACCAGATTCTGACCATAGATGGTTTGGGAGATCTGTTTAGATCTGTTGTTGGGAAGGAGCCGGGTGGCAGTGAGGGAACCACCTGAGTGTGCCCTACCAGAAGCGGAAGAAGGTAGCAAAGAAAACACAAAGAGTGACTGGGGAAAGTTTTGTGGGAAACACAGCAGCTGCAATAATAGGGAAGTAGCCTGAAGGCAAAGCATCACGCCAGGAACTTCTAATGGGAAACAAACAGAAGTTGGGTCTGCAGATCCAGCCTGGGGAAGGGAAAAGAGTTAAGTAAATGTTAGAAACTAAGGTGCTTGCTTAGTTTTTAAAGCCCTTAACACTTTAGGGATCATCTATGCTTCCTTTCGTGACTTGCTTTCCAGGAACAGCTCTGCACTTTCCAGGTCTTCTGTGTCTGAGCAGGTTTTTTTTGTTTTATTCCATGCCACTTTCCCTGGGAAAACCCGCTGTTTGCCGCTGAATCAGAACAAATCAGTCTCTTAAGCTCAAGCCAAGGAATAGTATTCTTTATGAAATTGAATATCAATATACGTATCAAGACTGAAGAAGCCCGGAAACTACCTTGGGAGTTTGCTACCTGCAAGCCCCAGTAAAAGGGCTCCATCAGGAGTGAACAGCAGCCTTACTTGGACTGCCAGGGCAAAACAGGTGCAAAATGCCAGCACCTTGTCTACAACTTCATTAACATCAATCTACAACTTCACTGAGGGACACGGATGGCGCTGTGGTCTAAACCACAGAGTCTAGGACTTGCCGATCAGAAGGTCCGCGGTTCGAATCCCCACAACGGGGTGAGCTCCCATTTTTCGGTCCCAGCTCCTGCCAACCTAGCAGTTTGAGAGCACGTCAAGTGAAAGATAAATAGGTACCGCTCCGGTGCGAAGGTAAACAGCGTTTCCGTGCGCTGCTCTGGTTCGCCAGAAGCGGCTTAGTCATGCTGGCCACATGACCCAGAAGCTGTCTGCGGACAAACGCCGGCTCCCTTGGTCAATAAAGCAAGATAAGCACGCAACCCCAGAGTCGTCCGTGACTGGACCTAACGGACAGGGGTACCTTTACCTTTACTTTACAACTTCACTAGCATCTCTCAAGTATTGTGAACAACACCAAACTTTCCCTTTGTTGGTATCTTCATGAACTTACCTAAAAAGATAAAGAAAACAAAAGACTGAGTTTTGCATAGGGTTGACATATTTCAAAAATTGTAAATCCGGACACAAAAGTTGTCGGACTTTCTTTTTTAGGACCCATCCTATCAACTGGGACCTCATGGTGAATGGAGAGTAAGAAACCGAAATGACTAGCAAGAGTATTGCCCAATTATTTGGTTTGGAAATTTCTTAATGGGCCAACACAGCTATCTTTATTTTTTTGATAGAAAAGATGTAACAGCATTCTTTGTCATGAACTAAATGTGCAGACAATGACACTGAGGTCTGCAGCTGGAACCTGAAGGAGGAGAAAGCAAGCCTCTGGGAATGAAAGATCTCTGTCTGTTTCCAAGGCACAGCCAATTAATCTGTAATAAAATGGCCATAATAGTTTGTGTTTATCTGACATAATTGGCCCCAAGGGATCATATTAAGGACTTACCAAATTGAAATATATGAGGAGGAAGCCTCTGAAAAGGCAGGTCGGAAATTTGATTGCCAGAAATCTCTCTGTGGTGTTAGAGATGGGGACGATCAGATTAATTAATCCGCCACGTCCTCAAAGCACTCATTCATCTGCACTTTTACACCATTAGGCTGAAGAGTGATTATCACTGCTGCAATCCTATCACTTAGCTGGGCAGAAGTTTTGCTGAACTCAGATGGGCTTGCTCAGTGAAGACATGCATAGGAATGCACTATAAAGGTTGAGAAATACCCCTGCCGTGGCTTGAATCAATGTCAATCAGTTAAACAGAATATTGTTTTCATTGTGTGTGTGTGCACGCATATGTTTTTGTTCTTGAGTTAATGATCTTTTATTATGTTTTTATGTACGTTAGAAGCTGCCCAGTGTGGCTGGGGCTACACAGCAGGAGGGACGGGGTGTAAATAAGAAAATTAATCATCATCATCAACATCATCATCTTGGAAGATTGCTACTGTTGCTTATTTGGAAGGTCTGCTCTATCCCATACCTTTTCATGGAAGAATGGGCAAGAATCCATCTCCTTCCCCATGTAAAAGGCTTTTTATATGAGCCTTTTACACAAGTAAATAAAAGTGGTTACAGGGTTTTTTGTTTTTAACATTTGTATCTGTCTTCCATGACTCTTAGGGTTACACACACACACACACACACACACACACACACACATATATATATAAAATTTCTGTTCTACAATTTAAAGTACTCATTTTTAAATCCTTAAGATATTAATGACTTCCCTTCTTTTCTTTCCATGGTTCATTGAGACAAGAGCAACTTTTCGAAGTCTCTGGTATTCTCTGTTCTGCTTTCCTCAATAAAGAAACTAGCTGTAAGTTAGCCAAGTGTTTTACTCTCTTTCTCTGATTTGTGAATGACCTGCTCTCCTTGTCTGCTCCCTGACACAACATGGCCAATGATCTCGGAGAAGTTGAGGTTCAGCAACATCTGGAATGAGGCATGTTCCCATTCCTTGGAGTGTTGGGCAAGGACTGATGAAGTCCAGACCCAAATCCCTAGTCATTAAAAGTTCAGTAGGCAACTTCAGGCCATTCACTGCCTCTTAGCCTAGGGATGGCTAAGACATGTGGCTGGACTTCCAATTCCTACCAGCCCTAGCCAGCATGACTTAATGGTCAAGGTTGATGGGAGTTGGAAGCCAGCAACATCTGGAGTGCCACCAACTCCTCCACCCTTGCCCTAAAATACCACTGTCTAAACCAGGCATGGCCAAACTTGGGCCTCCAGATGTTTTGGGACTACAATGCCCACCATCCCTGACCACTGGTCCTGTTAGCTAGGGATGATGGGAGTTGTAGTCCCAAAACATTTGGAGGGTCAAGTTTGGCCATGCCTGGTCCAAACCTATCTCACAGGATTGTGGTGAGGATAAAGTGGGAGGAGCAGCAATTATAATAATAATTTATTATTTGTACCCCGCCCATCTGGCTGGGTCTCCCCAGCCACTCTGGGTGGCTTCCAACAAAGATTAAAAATACATTAAATGTCACACATTAAAAACTTCTCTGAACAGGGCTGCCTTCAGGTGTCTTCTAAATGTCAGGTAGTTGTTTATCTCTTTGTCATCTGGTGGGAGGGCGTTCCACAGGGTGGGCACCACTACCGAGAAGGCCCTCTGACTGGTTCCCGGCAGCTTTGCTTCTCGCAGTGAGGGAACGGCCAGAAGGCCCTTGGCGCTGGACCTCAGCATCCGGGCAGAATGATGGGGGTGGAGATGCTCCTTCAGGTATACTGGACCAAGGCCGTTTAGGGCTTTGAAGGTCAACACCAACACTTTGAATTGTGCTCGGAAATGTACTGGAAGCCAATGTAGAAGAACCAGGTATGCCACCCTGAGTTCAAATGGTGTCCTTCTTTATTTTGAAGTGCTCCCCAACATTGAAAAAGGTTTGAGAAGAGATCCATTTTATTCTATCAAAAGTTATCCCTGTCGCACTTCAGCAGGTAATTGTTCATACATGGTACCATCTCAGGATGGATGCTTGCTTATGGAACAAAATATTGATACCCTTGAGTAACTAAATTCAATATAGACACAATGGCATGTCCATAAATGCATGCACGTTTAGCCCAAGTCATAGAAAGCCTATATAATAGATTGTATGTTAACCACAGGCTGGTTGGGAGTCAATGGTCAAAACAAAGGAATGACAACGTAAAGGGGGAACTTTTGTTTAACATCCAGTCCATTCATAACTACCTAATGTTTGGTTTTATATCTTTTTCCTCAGCTTCATCATCGCTATCGTCCACTTGCTGGATGACCAAATCGGTAGACCCGTCCTCTACAATTTCCACATCGGATCTGTTGTCTTCACCGTAATTCCAGTTAGAATCCTTGTCCTCTTCTAGTGGGAACTCAGGTGGTGGCTCAGTGTCCAAATCAATGCGGATGCTATCTATGCCAGCTTCGAAGAGGCACTCATTGCAAAGTCTGTAGCGCCTCGTCCCTTCTTGGACCACTTGCTCCGTCATCTCAGTCACGTGACACTTGCATTTTCTGCAGATGGGCTTGCAAGCTTGATGGATTGTTCGGAAATGGCTGCTCAGGTGATCCAGCCTGCTGAATCTCTTTCCACATGCTTCACACGGATACGGCCGTTCTCCCGTATGGCAGCGAAGGTGGCGCTTCAGGTCTGCTTTCCGCTTTACCACATGCATGCAGAAGGGGCATTTGAACCTCATCCTAGGCAGATCATCATCCGCCCAGTTCCCCATCACACCCAGTACCAAGGGCATGCTAGGGTATGGCTCTTCCCCTTTGGAAGATTTTGACTTGCCAGCAGGGTGTGGAGAATCATGCTCTTGCTGTGACACAGCCGAGCCTCTGGGGACGGTGTCGGATCCCTGGCCGTACTGGTAGCTGGAATGGCCAGAGTCACCTTCCAAATCAATTTGGACGTCCTCTTCAGATGGAGAAGTGTGGCTTATAGGCTCTGAAACTCGCTCTTCAAGTTTACTTGCCTTATAGTGAGGAACATCACAGGGTTGTGGCAGCCCTATATGTCTACTGGTTTTCTTCATGGGTTCTTGCCTTTGGTCATGCTTGGACAGCTGCTGGGCATTTCTCTGAGTGGCTGGGTAATAATTGAAATTGGTCCAAGAATTTCCACCCACTATACATGTCCCTTGATCTGGTCTTAAGTGCGAATGAGGGGGACTGCTCTCCGTTCTCCACCCAGTCCCATACAGGCATAAACGCTCCACGCCATTCGAGTTCACTTCCTTGTCCGAGAGACTAAAATAGCGATCTTTTTCCTTCTCGCTGATGTCCAAGGAGGATTTAATGAATGTCTTGCAAACACTAATAAACGTCAGTCACTAATAACGTCAGAAGGTGTCCTTCTTCTCAGTCTCGTTCTGGGAAATGGTTGCACATGCATCCCAGATTTTACATTGATTCTTCTTCACACTGGGATATAAATAAAGCATAGTCTTGACCACAATTGACCTGCTGCTTGCCTTGGCTCCTCCTGTCACACTTTGGTGAAATAGCAAAGAAGACCGGCACCAAAGAAGGCCTGTACTCAGTAATCGGAATGGATTTCTGCATTAATTTTTTTCTGCAGCCTTCTCCACTGTCCAGGGACTCCGCTTGAAGGTTTTCTAGAGTCTGCAGCCAAGGGAAGACGTGGGAATTGAAAGAGAAGGGCAGCAAAATGATTAAAGAGCTGTTGAGCTTGACTTGGGAGCAAAGCGGGTGGCGGGGGGGGGGGAAGAGAATTAAATAGATATCACTTGGCCCAATCAAAACTGACAGGTGGGGAGGCTTGCAAAACAGCTGGTTGTATTCTGAGGGTGTAGGTAGGAGAAGAGAAAGAAAAGGAAGTGGGAAGTTTAGGTTTAGTCGGAAGGAAACGAAATGCAAGCTGGCACCCAGGAAAATCTGAAGGCAGCCCGTCTCTAGCGTGAATCTAAGATAATGAGTTGGTTTTGCATGTGCAACGAAGTTCAGTTGACTCATCGTGTCAATGCTTGGGCTGACTTTAATGGTGTAACAATATACAGATGGGCTGATTCACACATCCATGTTCTCTGTCCTATATGTGAATTTACTCTGCCATTTTGAGGTGGCTTCTGTGGCAGTGATGGGCTGAGCTGCTGTTATGTCACAGAGAGATGGGGTTGGGCAGACAGGGGGCAGATCAATTCAAACCCCACCACCTTATGCCAGGCTGAGTGTGGTAGTATTGGAATGAGTGGCTAAGATGACCTCCCACTGGTTGCCAAATGAGCAGGCACGTGGGATCGCCATTAGCTGGAGCCAACCAAAAGGCCCCAAATGATGCACTCTAAGGGGGGAGCAGCTGGCATGGTCCTAGTTCCACTGGATCCTAAGCTGGTCTCTGTCCCACTGAAAATAAGTAATTCTCAGCCCTTTTTTCTGATTGGAGCCAATCAGAATGAAAGGAATGGGCCTTGAAGGATTGACTCCTAGGGTCATTGTGAAGAGGTTCATGGGAAGAACACAGAGGACCTGTTGTTCTGTCTTCTCTAAAGCTAAGCACTTTGGGGCACTAAAAGCACAGAGTGCTTCAGTTTCAAAAGAACGGTGTGCAAGATCCCAGAAAGCACAACTTAAGTCATTCCAAAAGATGGTAATAATGATAATGATTATTATAATAAATTATTTATATCCTGCCCTCCCCAGCCGAAGCCGGGCTCAGAATGGCTAACAACAATAAAAGTAACACAACATTCTAAAATCAATTCATTTTAAGATCAATTCAAAATCAAATTAATGGAAACCATTGGGCAAGAGTTCTATGAGGATTACCAAAGGAGGGGGTCAGACTGTTCCCTGGCCAAAGGCCTGGTGGAACAGCTCTGTCTTGCAGGCCCTGTGGAAAGATGTCAAGTCCCACAGGGCCCTAGTCTCTTGTGACAAAGCATTCCACCAGATCGGGGCCACGGCCAAAAAAGCCCTGGCTCTGGTTGAGGCCAGCCTAACCTCCCTGTGGCCCAGGACCTCCAAGATGTTTTTGTTTGAAGACCATAAGGTCCTCCGTGGGACATACCAGGAGAGGCGGTCCCATAGAGCACTCCAAATAATTTCCCAAGTATGTGCACAGAAAATAGTAGATCTATCTGAAAAGCAAAACCATGGAGATCTGCAATGATTGTTGCAGTGCATCCCTATTTATTTTTATTGTATAATCTTAAAAGGTAAAGGGACCCCTGACCATTAGGTCCAGTCATGGCCGACTCTGGGGTTGCGACACTCATCTCGCTTTATTGGCTGAGGGAGCCGGCGTACAGCTTCCGGGTCATGTGGCCAGCATGACTAAGCCGCTTCTGGTGAATCAGAGCAGCACACGGAAACGCCGTTTACCTTCCCGCCAGAGCAGTACCTATTTATCTACTTCCACTTTGACGTGCTTTCGAACTGCTAGGTTGGCAGGAGCAGGGACCGAGCAACGGGAGCTCACCCCGTCGCAGGGATTCAAACCACCGACCTTCAGATCAGCAAGCCCTAGGCTTTGTGGTTTAACCCACAGCGCCACCCATGTATAACCTTAGGATGCTGAATATTCTTATATGGAGCATGGCTGTGACTATCATGAAGTAATACTGCTCTTCTGAATTTCCCACTAACTGTTTAAAACTTTCCTGTTCCTGCAAGCCTTTGTCTCAGGGCTGGCTCCAGATTTTGGAGGGCCCTTGTGCAAGAGGTCTTCTCCCTGGGTATGTCTACCTCCTTACTACAAGCTGCTCAAGCTGCTCACCTTCTTCCTCATGATTCTCCCACCTGCTTGCTCATCAGGTAGAGAGCCAAGGAGCAATCGAGCAACAGCATCTCCTACCTGCCTGCCTCTGACCACCACACCTTGGCCAGAGGGGAAAATGGGTGGAAAAGAAGGCAGGCCACAATGGGGAAGAAGAGCAATAGGTGCCTGTCAATGTCCGCCCCCCAGTGGCGTAGGGTGGGGGGTGCAGGGGGAGGCGGCCACACCGGGCGCAACATCTGGGGGTTAGGGTTAGGGGGCGCAAATCCATGGGTTAGGGGGTGAAAATTACCTGCCTTGCCCCGGGTGCTGACAACCCACGCTACGCCACTGCCGCCCCCCTCTGCTGGTGTGGGGGCTTTGTCTGTTCCCTAACCATACCAATCCTTGATGCCAGTTCTCATTTGTCATGCCGAGCAGATGATTGTTATGTGATGCATCCTGATTTTAGAATTTTTAAAGATCCGCTGAGCTGGTTTCCTTTTCTCATTCCCAGGAAATTGCACATAGGCTCACAGTCACCGTGGTGGCAATAATCAGGCTTTCTACCATTCACTGCTGATCTTTTGTGGGTCCATCATGATGGATTGTCTCGTGTTTTTGGACTCTCCTTGGGGGTGTGGCTAGGAGAGCTGTCACAATGAGCTCGTGCGTTCTTAAATTTAACCACTGCATTGCTGGGTCAGCCAATCAATATTAGCCAGAACAGCTGGATGAAAATGCCATGTTCAAAGGCACTATACCTTTGAACACCCCATGCCAGGAGTTCTTGTTGAAACTGCACTGAAAAGGCTATATCAAGAACTCTGCCCAAACTTAAATGTTGTATCCAAACTTACCATTACTTTAAAACTATCGTACTTACACGTTGTGTTTAAATTTACTACTAGCTTCAAACTGTTATTCTTAGCAGAATACACACGTTTTTCATTTCAACTCTTGAGTAGGAATTATTCCTTATATTGAAACTTTTGGCCAGAGTTCTTGATATATCCTTTTCACCCCATGCCAGGGGCATATAACAGGGAAGGGCTCTTGCAATGTGGGCTTCCTTTCCAGAGGCATAGGTCTAGCTGCTATCAGTCTGGCGGTTCCCTCTCTGCAAGGTGTGAGGTTACAGGGAACCAGGCAGAGGGCCTTCTCGGTGGTGGCGCCCGCCCTGTGGAACACCCTCCTATCAGATGTCGAAGAAATAAACAACTATCTGACTTTTAGAAGTCATCTGAAGGCAGCCCTGTTTAGGGAAGTTTTTAATGTTTGATGTTTTATTCCATTTTTAATCTGCTGGGAGCTGCCCAAGTGGCTGGAGAAACCCAGCCAGATGGGCAGGGTATAAATTATTATTATTATTATTATTATTATTATTATTATTATTATTATTATTATTTTATTATTATTAGATTCTGAACTAGATCGGCCCTCCATCTCAACATGCAAGCATCTTTTTATCCTTCCTACTGCTTAAATGCTTGCATTGGTGTAACTCCAAAGTTTAAGTGCATAGCTGGTGTGTGGCAAAAAAAAAAGCTTGCTTTAAATGCTGCCATTCTGTGTAAGTGTCGAATGAAGCCACCTTCATCAGAACAATCTGTCATTATTATTTTTTTGGCAGGATAGCTACCAAGCAGAAATCATTGTGATTCATCACGGATCACATGGATAGGAATACTCTATCCAATTACAAAACATTAATATAGAAAGAGTCGTTACGGTCTTTCCTTTACTGACTTGCTAATTTTCTTCATTACTCAGATAAGAAGACAACATCGGAATACATTGTCCAATTCTCTCTTCCTGTCTCAAAAGATGGAAGACTAGAATAAGGCATTCTTAGGAAAGTTTGAATATATTAAACTTCTGAATTAACCGTTCTGAATACATGTTCTCCATAACTGCTATTGCCAACTCATTTAGCCTGGAGGGTGGAATCTAGGAAGCATAGATTGCAACACACACACACACACAGAGAGAGAGAGAGAGAGAGAGAGAGAGAGAGAGAGAGAGAGAGAGACTGATAATTGAAGGAGTGCCATCATAGACTCAACAGGTACATAAGGAACAACCATGCAGTACAAAAATGGAAATAAACCTCAACAAAATTAAGGCATAAGAAAAAGATTGGGGTCAAAAGCCAACGACAAACTAAGGGAGAACTCCTATGCACTAGAAGCTGGAATAAAGCAAGCACGTGTAACTTGAGCCAGCACAAAATTGCACCAGATCCAAACCCTGTTCAGCAGCTGGGTTGCTGTTGCTGCTCTGCCTAAACCTGGCAGAGGGAAAACAAGTCTTAAAATAGTGTTCTATGCCAGTTTGCCAGGTCATGGAACCAAGCTGAACAGGCTTGCAATCCAACCTAATTCTCCAATCTCTGGTTCTGCAACACCAGGGGTCGGCAAGGTTTATCTTGCCAGGGCTGGATCAGTCCTGTGGAGATCCCTGTGTGTGCACAGACGTGATTTCCGGCACCGAGGAAGCGAGTCACTGTGCCGCGCTGCACCGGTTTAGCACAGAGCACAAGTGGGTGGCTCAGTTCAGGGGTAGCTCGTGGGTCAGTCAAATGACCTCCGCGAGCTGCTTCCCACCCATGGGCCTTAGGTTGCTGACCCCTGTGCTACACCTTTGTCATCACCCTTTTGGAAGACTTGTACTATCTGAGCCCCAGCTGACCCGGAATAAGCATGTTATGTCAATGTATCTTTGGCTGAACCAGGGTTGGGGGTCTCAATGCTGGCTGAGCACAGCAGAGCTCGGAATCAGCTGGCTGCAGTGGCGTAGCATGGGTTGTCAGCACCCGGGGCAAGGCAAGTAATTTGCGCCCCCTAACCCATGGATTTGCGCCCCCTAGCCCGTGGATTTGCGCCCCCTAACCCTAACACCCAGATGTTGCGCGCGGTGCGGCCGGCCCCCCCTGCACCCCCCACGCTACGCCACTGGCTGGCTGAGCCAGAGAGCAGCTGGATCCTTATCTGCTCATCCCAATGGATCTTGTCACGGGATTGCCCCCTGCTATAAATGCATGCAATATATTAAAAATAATTTAAATAAATCTAATGGCAGCTATGAATGAATGGTCTATAGCTATTTATATCCAAAGCAAACAAACAATCTTCAGACTGAACAAATGTAGATCATAAAACATCGCAAAACACAAAAAAGTAACCAGACTAAATAGATAGGACAGTGGTACCTTGGGTTAAGAACTTAATCCGTTCTGAAGGTCTGTTCTTAACCTGAAACTGTTCTTAACCTGAAGCACCACTTTAGCTAATGGGGCCTCCTGCTGCTGCTGCTGCACCACCACTGCACAATTTTTGTTCTCATCCTGAAGCAAAGTTCTTAACCCGAGGTATTATTTCTTGGTTAGCGGAGTCTGTAACCTGTAGTGTATGTAACCTGAAGCGTATGTAACCTGAGGTACCGCTATATAACCAATGGACTTTCACAAAGCACAAACGCATTTCAGCCTTAGTCTTCCTGGGTGGTCTCTGCACTATGTACATGGAAAGGGCTTGGCATAAAAGGAGCTGTAATTCAACAAAGAATGAGCCATGTGTTGGATATACTGATAAAAAGCAGCAGCAGCAGCACCTGTATATGCAAAAGGATAATATTTTAAAATATTTGAATGAATGAATGAATGAATGAATGAATGAATGAATGAATGAATGAATGAAACTTGGTAAAAATAGAATTGGAAGGGATCCCAAGGGTCATCTAATGCAACCCTCTGCAATGCAGAAGTCTCAGCTAAAGCATCCATGACAGATGGCCACCCAACCTCTGTTTAAAAGCCTCCAAGGAAGGAGAGTTCTCCACCTCTCGTGGGAGTCTGTTCCATTGCTGAACAGCTCTTACTGTCAGAAAGGTTTTCCAAATCTCCTTTCTTGCAACTTGAAGCCATTGGTTTGAGTCCTACCCTCCAGAGCAGGAGAAAACAAGCATGCTCCCTCCTCCATGTGACAGCCCTTCAGATATTTGAAGATGGCTATCATATCTCCTCTCAGTCTCCTCTTTTCCAGGCTAAACATACCCAGCTCCTTCAACCATTCCTCATAAGGCTTAGTTTCCAGACCCTTGATCATCTTGGTTGCCTTCCTGTACAGTGGTACCTTGGGTTACATACGCTTCAGGTTACAGACTCCGCTAACCCAGAAATAGTGCTTCAGGTTAAGAACTTTGCTTCAGGATGAGAACAGAAATCGTGCTCCGGTGGCACGGCAGCAGCAGGAGGCCCCATTAGCTAAAGTGGTGCTTCAGGTTAAGAACAGTTTCAGGTTAAGTACGGACCTCCGGAACGAATTAAGTACTTAACCCGAGGTACCACTGTACACCCATTCCAGCTTGTCAAATCCTTCTTAAATTGTGGTGCCCAAAATTGGACACAGTATTCCAAGTGTGGTCTTACTAAGGATTAATAGAGTGGTACTTTCCTTGATCTGCACATGATACTTCTGTTGGTGCAACCTAGTATAGCAGTAGCTTTTTTTTGCTGCTGCCTCATACTGTTGACTCATGTTAAGCTTGTGGTCCACCAAGACCCCTTGATCCTTTTCACATGTACTGCCAGGTGTCCCCCATCCTATGTTTGTGCATCTGGTTCTTCCTGTCTAAGTGCAGAACCTTACATTTGTCCCTATTGACATTCATTTTGTTAGTTTGCACTCAGTTCACCAATCTGTTAAGGTCATTTTGGATTCTGATTCTGTCTTCTGCGGCATTAGCTACCCCTCCCTGTTTGGTGTCATCTGCAAATTTGATTAGCATCCCCTCAATTCCTTCATCCAAGTCATTTATAAAGCTAAAATAAAAAAATTCCTTCCAGTAGCACCTTAAAGACCAACTAAGTTAGTTCTTGGTATGAGCTTTCGTGTGCATGCACACTTCTTCAGATACACTGAAACAGAAGTTGCCAGACCCTTCTATATAGTGAGAAGGTGGGGAGGGGTATTACTCAGAAGGGTGGTGGGAATGGGAGATTGGCAGGTAGCTGAGATGAGCCTGTTGACGACTCTTAACGACTGTAATAGGTTTTACAGGAAAAGGCAAGGGGTGAGAAGGTGAGAAATGGCTTAGTCATGTATAATGAGATAAGAATCCATTTCTTTATTTTTTATTTTTTATTATTTTTATTATTTTATTATTTTTTATTTTGACTATGGCAGACCAACACAGCTACCTATCTGTATTTATAAAGCTGTTGAACAACAATGGGCACAGGACAGAACCCTGTAGCACCCCATTTGTCACTTATTCCAGGATGACGAGGAACCATTAATGAATGTTCTTAGGGTTCAGTCGGTCAATCAGCTACAAATCCACCTAACAGTTACCTCATTCAACCCGCATATTACCAGCTTCCTCACTGGGGGAGTTTGTCAAAAGTCTTACTGAAATCAAGATACACTATGTCCACACCATTCCCCTGATCCACCAAGTTTGCAATTCCATAAAAAAAAGGAAATCAGATTGGTCTGGCATGACCCATGCTGGGTCTTAGTAATAACAATATCCTTTTCTAAATGCTCACAGACCGACGGTTGATTTAGCTATTCTTGGACCTTCCCTGGTATCAGTGTCAAGCTCACTGGTTGGTAGTTACCTGGGTCTTCCTTCTTCCCCTTTTTGAATATGGGGACAACATTTGCCCACCTCCAGTCCGTAGGAACTTCACCTGTTTCCCAAGAAGTCTCAAAGATAATAGGCAAAGGTTCTGAAATTACATCCACGAGCTCCTTTAGTACCCTTGGATGCAGCTCATCAGGCCCTGGAGATTTGAATTCCTTTAAAGTAGCTAGGTGTTCCCTTACTACTTATTTTCCTATCTTGGGCTGCTTATCTGACCTTTGAGTCCCACACAAAAACATGTAAGATATTGTCCAACAAAGAGGGCACTCAAGGGATGAAATATGCCTGTCCAATGCTGTCCTTGTGGGGGAAGCCAGACCCTCATAGGATGTGAAAGCTCTGTGATTTAGCTGCAGGTTCTATATACAGTATGTGTAAATGAAACCATATATCATAAAGAAACCACAGTCTCTGCTGTGCCATGTTCCCAAAGGAAACTGTGTCCTCAGTACACATCTTTCATAAACTGTCCCAGAGAATATATAACAGGTCTAGTAAGAGAGAAGAGAGAGAAGAGAGAAGGAGACCAAGTAAGATTCAGTCCCTAACTCAGATTGGAATGGATCTAGATGCTCAGTTTCCTCCAGAAATGCTTTCAGCTCATCACCAGTTACTGTACAGTGGACGCTCAGTTTGTGAACGTGATCCGTGCGGGAGGCACATTCGCAACCTGCAGTGTTCGTAACCCGCAGCGCTGCGTCTGCGCACGAGCAGGTTGAAATTCAACGCTTCTGCGCATGCGCAACCACCCAAACCCAGAAGTAACCCGTTCTGGTACTTCCGGGTTTCGGCGGGTCTGTAACCCAAAAAAACTCAACCTGAAGCATCTGTAACCCGAGGTATGACTGTATTCTCCCTAGTAACTTGTTTGAAAAGGAAGTATTTGTGGTGGTGTTGCAGTTGTTCTCCAAGATCAAAGGCTGGAGACATCTCCTGCAACTGGAGTTCCTTTAGTTCAAGGACAGGAAATCTGTGGCCTTCAAGATGCTGTTGGACCACAGCTCCCACTATCCCTGACCACTGTCCATGTTGACTGAGGCTGGTGGAAGTTAGAGTCCAACAGTTTATGAAGTTCCACAGGTTCCTGCATCCCTGTTCCAGTTGAATGGCTGAGTACTGAACCTCAGACTTTCTGCATGAAAAGCACATGCCGTACCATTGCTCTCTAGTCCCTCCCCATGTTCCTTGTATACATGAATAAAAACCATGTATCTCATAAAGCGTGGAGGCTATGTACCTTATAATGTGATCTCTGTCATCACAGACTGTAGCTCTATTACTCTTTGTACCCAAGCACATACTGTCCTTTTTTTAAAAGCACAGTTCTGTGTTTACTGATCCCTATATTAGTGGATCATGAGTGACCATTCAAAGTCAGAAGAAGTCAATTCCACAGATGCTGTTAGCCTAAGAAATGTTCCCCCACCCATGGATGCTTGCCTTTTTCTAAGCTCCAAGAGGAGTGACTGTGAGATGTCTTGCACAGCAGCAGTGACCCCAAAACCTGAGTATATTTTCACCCTTTGAATTAAAACTTAACACATATTATTTCCAACATTGGAGGCAATAGGAGGCAGTAATGCACCAAATACCAGTTGCTAGAAACCAAAGGAGGGGAGAGGGCTCCTGGGCTCAGGTCTGGCTTGTAGGTTTCCCAGTGGTTGGCCACTGCCTGATCTAGTTGGTTCTTCGTAAGTTCTTACAGCCAACAGAGCTACCTAGCTAGAAAGAGTGAACAGCTGACCTCCTCTGTATGTGTGGCATGGTGGACAGGATCAGGCCCTATAACTCACCCTGAAGTTTGGGGGCAGGGAGAACAAATGGAATCCAAAAACAAAGAAGACTTCTTTTGTTTCCTGCAAGCTCTAAGCCAGGTGTGCTGATGCTTGTAGTACTAATATTGATACAGTGGTACCTCGGGTTAAGTACTTAATTCGTTCCGGAGGTCCGTTCTTAGCCTGTAACTGTTCTTAACCTGAAGCATCACTTTAGCTAATGGGGCCTCCTGCTGCCGCTGCGCTGCCAGAGCACGATTTCTGTTCTTATCCTGAAGCAAAGTTCTCAACCTGAAGCACTATTTCTGGGTTAGTGGAGTGTGTAACCTGAAGCGTATGTAACCTGAAGCGTATGTAACCCGAGGTACCACTGTAATAAATAGTAGTATTAGTAGTGATTTTGGAATCACTTTGAGAGCAGAGACTCCACGTCAGTGTGTCTTGCGATTTAGCGCTTCAGATTGCACCCTCTGGATAGAAAGCGGACTTTGCTTCCAAGGGAGCTCGCACTGGTTGCCTGTGGTCCTAAGCAGGGTGAGTGGAATCCAAGAGGAACTCCCTAGCCACTGGCTCAATTCGGATCCATCCCTTTGGGGACAATGCGCGTGTCTTGGGGCTGCTGTTGTTGGGGAGGGGGGTGGAGATGGTACTTCTTTAAGTGGGCGCACAGGGGAGCGGGAGCAGTAGAGCCTGACGTCACTGGGCCATCAGCTGACCGAGCCGGGCTCTGCCTTTCCCAGTAGAGGCGGCGGCGGTGGCGGCAAGCGGAGCGCCCGCCGCGGCACCAGCTCTCCTGCGCCCCGGATTATCTTTTCCCTCGCTCGCTTGCTCTGATTCCACTCTCGGAGGGCTAACAGGAAATCGCGGCGGCGGTGGGCCAGAGCAGGACCCGAGGGCGCCGGAAATGCCCAATCGGCGGAGCTGCTATTAGCCCAGCTGCTGCCCAAGGGGCGGATGGACGGATGGGGGGCGCGCGGAGCAGCGAGGAGTAAACAGCCCCCTCGGGTGGGGTAGGAGGAGCCCTCTGACTTTCCGGGTGCCCCAAACTTCTGCCATCCCGGGGCAGCTGCTCGGAAGGGCAGCCCCTTCGCCTCTCTTTCTTTTTTTTTGGGGGGGGGGCGCTCCTTGGATCTCATAAAGCATCCCCTCCCCTCGAGGAAGCGGCATGTTAGACTGAAGGCTCGGGTTAGGCTTTGGGGAAGAGGGAGAGGGAGAAGGAGGAAGCTTGGAGAGGGAGGGAGATCGGTTTAAAGCGGCGTGGGAAGCGTAATG
The DNA here is from genome assembly GCF_964188305.1 of Podarcis bocagei. NCBI lineage: Eukaryota > Metazoa > Chordata > Lepidosauria > Squamata > Lacertidae > Podarcis > Podarcis bocagei. The sequence continues at coordinate 81,533,542 of NC_138133.1, read as the reverse complement.
AGGACCGTCGCCTAACCATTACGCGCCGCGCGCCAAAGAGATGTCCAGCCAGGCATCCCGCCGACGGCTCCTCTCTCCTCCTGCGGGGAAACTTGAAGTCGCCGAGCCGTGAGCCGCCAGCCACTGCATCCCCCCAACCCGACTGCTTCCCTTCCCATCTCCAAGCCGGCCATGTCTCGCTGCTGCAAGTCTCCGATCTCCCGAAAGAAAAGGAAAACTCTTTGCATCTTCCTGCGCGGCTGGAGTTTCCCTGGATCGCTCTCGGCGCGCGCTTGGGAAGAGGCGACTCCGGGCCAGCCGCCAGCTCCAGCTCCCTTGACCTTGTCAGCTTCGCACCTCGCCTCCCGCTTGGACCACCGGCAGCCCTGTCAATTTCAGGAGTGAGACCAGCGCCCCGGTTGGGGTCTCCTTGGGCATTTCTCTCCCTTTCGGTTTCTAACCTCCTTCCCGTTTCAATCCTCTCGGTTCTTCCTCTTTGTGGCACGGATGGCTGATCCTGATAGGCGACTGCGCCGCGGATTATAGCAAACCAGCGATCACCTCTCTCTCGCCCTCACAGCTGCAGCTGTACAGATATATATATAAATTTAAGTACCCGTGTGAAAGGAACAGATCTTCCATCAAGCTCCTAGAACCCTCCAGATGGTCACTTCCCTATTCTAAGAAGTTGCATGATGTTGTTGTTGCTGTTATTAATGCACCTGTAATAGTCTACAATATATACAAATATATATATATTTAAGGGAAACAACCACCCACCTATATCACTATTGCACAGGGCTCTCATTTTTCTTCTGCAAGAAGTCATATCCAATTGATAGACCACATGCTCTGGATTCAGTCCCTGCCGTTTCCAGGTGCAAGGATCTCCGCAGCAGGACTGGGAAGGGTTTGAACCTGGAACCTCAGAGAGCCAATCAGAGGAGGGAGTCCTCAGCTTTATGGACCAATGGTCTGGCTTGTCCTAAGGCAACTTCCAATATCCAGCTGTACACCATGTTTTCTGAATGTAGGATGGGAGCCACCAACCTGCCCTCCTTTTGTGGGCTCAGTCTGAAGGGCACTTTTTGCCTCTCTGTGGGTATCTTTCCCCTCTTTGCCTTTGGATTCTGCGGTGCCAAGCAGGGGCCCACAAGGATGTGGCTTTGATTGCACTGGACTGGACTTTTGACCACGCCGTTAGCAAAAAGGGCCTTCTGTATCTCAATCTGCTCTCCCCCCCCCCACCGCCAGCTGTAATAATAACCTGGGGGGCAGGGTCAGATGCACTTTACAAAGCCAACCCCCCATGCAAAGGTCTATCCAGTGCCAAAAAGGCATGGGGAGTCCCCTTTCTTCTGCAATAATTGACTGACCCTTGATTCCCCCCCACCCCGCCGGCCAAGGGGGTAGGGGGCAGCCACCGCCTTTCAATGTGATACACCCTCCCTCTCCTGCCGCTGCTGCCGCCACCACCCCGAGCCACACGATGGAGCTATCCGAAGTGCGCTGCCTGAGCGACAGCGACGAGTTGTACACCATCAACCAGACGCCCCCTAGCAGCGGCGCTCGCTCTCAGCGCCTGCTGTGGCAGACGGCAGTCCGCCACATCACTGAGCAGCGCTTCATCCAGGAGCACAGCGGAGGGAAAGTGCTGGGCTCGGAGGAGTCCTTCTGCTCCAACCACTCCCACCATCCGCGGTCAGCAGGCAAGAGCCTTGGCGGCCACAACAATGGGGGAACCAAAGTCTTCCCAGAGCGCACGAGCAGCAGTGGGGACCTGGGATTCCTGCATCTCGACTGCGCTCCCAGCAACTCGGACTTCTTCCTCAACTGGGGCTACACGTACCGCGGCGTGATCTTCCCTACCTTGCGCAACTCCTTCAAGTCCCGGGACTTGGAGCGCCTCTACCAACGCTACTTCCTGGGCCAGAGGCGCAAATCCGAGGTGGTGGTGAACATCCTGGATGTGCTCACCAAGCTGACCCTCCTGCTGCTCCACCTCACCTTGGCCTCGGCCCCTATGGACCCCATCAAGGGCATCCTGCTGGGCTTCTTCACGGGCATTGAGGTGGTCATCTGTGCCTTAGTGGTGGTCAGGAAGGATACGACCTCCTACACCTACCTGCAGTACAGTGGGGTGGTCACTTGGGTGGCCATGGCCACACAGATCCTGGCTGCCGGCCTTGGCTGTGGTCTTCTCGGAGATGGAATTGGCTATGTGCTCTTCACGCTCTTCGCCACCTACAGCATGCTGCCTCTGCCCCTCACCTGGGCTATCCTGGCCGGCTTAGTCACCTCCGTTCTGCAACTCGTCATGCAGATGGTGATCCCGAGGCAAACCATGACCTCCATCAACCAGGTATTTCCAGGGGATCATCGTTCTTTCTCTCCGAAGTCACCTTTAGTGGGGCAGCTTGTAAGGACACATGTTCATCTCCTCCATGAGCTGGGTTACTAAGGCAGCTAGACATCATCATTGAGTAAAGCTATCCTTTCTCATAATGGGTTGATTATATCCTAGCAAGGATGTGCTGGTGCATTCATAATCCTGATTAATGCAAGAGGAATTACAGGTTCAGACATCTAGCTCTGTTTCGGCTGGGGAGAGGGAGGAGGCAGTGAGACCTTATGTGGAATGACACATAAAAGTTGGGTTTTTTCTCATGATCAAACAACCCATGTCATGGAAATCTAATGTCCTCCTCATATCCATATTTTAGTCACTTAGATGGAGATGCAAATGGAAGGCTATATTGAAGAGCACCCATCCTTAATCTTTATGTTCATCTGCAATCCAACATCTGGCATGCAGATGTTGGATTGCAACTCCCATCTGCATCCTGACCTCTCACATATGTATCCCACTCTTCCTCCAAGGACCTCAGGACGTTCATTGCTCATGAGCTTGTCTCATGTCATCCTCACCACATCTCTGTGTAGTAGGTTAGGCAGAGAGGCAGCATCTGGTCCAAAATTCTCCAGGTCTGAGGAGTCTGAATGCAGGTCTCCTGTCCCAAGTCCACCACTGCACTCCTGGTCCAAGACCAGCTGTGTCCACTGCAATGTCCCCTAGTGGGTCCTCCATATTCTCCTCCACTCAATATTCTCATGTTTAGTTGATACTTGTACCAAGTGGTGATCTGGAGTGGATTTGGAGTTAAAAGAATCTACCTGGAAGCAGAATTTAGAAGGCGGTAGATATATTGATGCACCTGAATGTTTTGCAAAACACACACACAAGCTCATTGCAACCCTAAAATGCTGCTTTCAATCCCTGGAGCTATTTTGGCAACCATTCAGTGGACAAGGTTAATGAAGAAGGAGAACTGTTTCAGTTGGATATACTGTACCTTTTCTTATTTTTGGATTCTTGGTTTCTGTCTGTATCATGCTAATATGGAGCATATTGGAATACCACCTCACCTTGCAGTGGGTGAGGTGTCAGTTCGCAAATCCCTAGCACTTGTGCATATCACACTTTTCAATGGGCTTGACAATCTGCATTTGACACCTTCAAATCTGTCCTGATTGCATACCATGATGAATGAAGCAGGGAATGTAGCAATATATGCTTGGAGCCACCTGATGGGTCTGTGGTTGAATTAGCATCGAACCTTCGTCTCTGAAAAGTAAATCAGATCATCTCTCCATTAAATGAGAGTGTTCATTGAGTAGTGCTGGTTTCTTAGTTCCTGGGCTGCTGTCGCTGAGGTGTTTTGTTCCCCCAACCCACTGCAAAACAGTATTCAATCTCAAAAAAACAGAAACAAAAAATGCAGATCATGCCAAATGGCTTTTGCTGGGGGTCCGGTTCTCTGTTTCTGCCACCTAGACAAAGGTTTTGAGTGATGAGGTCTCAAAAGAAGTAATTGTTATGTCGGTCTTGGCTCCTGCCAGTTTCTCATTTATCAGGGATTAATGATGGTGAACAGGGAGAGATCAGTCACTTTTGTCATTTATTTGGCATACACGAGAGAGTCAGCTTCGTCACAGTGCTGGACTGTCAAATCCCCACTCAGCCATGAAAGTTACTCGCTGATTTAGGGATGGTCACAGCCACTCTGACTAACCCACCTCACGGGGTTGTTGTGAGTAAAAAATTAGAGAGGAGAGCCACATTCACCACCTTGAGCTACTTGGGAAAAAAGGTGGGATATTAATGTAACAATATAATACATAAATGAATCAGTTTTAACTATTCTAAATTTGTTTTCTGAAGGCAGAAATATATTAAAAATTGAAACAAAAATCAATTTTCTTTTATTACAAGTTTCAAGATATTCGTGGTACTTTTTTAAAAAAAGAGTCTTCCCTCAAGTAAATAAATAATTTCAGCTGTATTTATAAAATAAACAATCTGGAAAGCTTGCAGGTCTAAGGATTATTTTGCTGTGTGACACAATGCAACCCAACATTTTACAGGGGCATGAGATCTAAAAAGTGGAAACTCTCATCTGCTTTAGAAATTGTCTTGCTGATAGGAATTGACTTTATTTATTTATTTATTTATTTGTTTGTTTGTTTGTTTGTTTATTAAAAATCCAACGGAAATGTTTTGTGCACTTAACAGGTTTGCGGGTGGGGTGAGTCCTTAAATGCTTAGCAATTGTCTTCTGATACACAATTTCGGATTATTTTAGGTTCACAGTCCCCATTTTTTCAAAAGACTCCAGTAGCAGCTTGACCTGTAGCAGGAATTGACAAACAAAGGTGTTGTTGTTGTTTTTTACAATCATGAGAAAACCTCATCATCTGTTGTAAGACATAGTTGGCAACCCCTTGGACACATGCCTTTTAGTCCAAAGAGAGAACCCAGAACAGATCGTTTGGTTTAGGAAGCATTGGAGGAGGGGGAGACGGAAATGATTTATGGACTAATCATTTATTGACATCTAAGACTGCTAGAGCTCCGATCCTAGATCCTGTTTTCAGTGCCAAGGGCTCAGCAATGGGATATATGTTGCAGCAGTTTTGAAGAAAGCACCTCTGAGCAAGTTCAGAGTGTATTTTACCACTGAACCCTGGAAACCTACAAACATCTGAGAGAACGGAGTCCAGTACAGTACAGCTCAGTGGGGAAAGGCTTTTTCATTAGGATTGTGATCCCATTTCTGTCATTTTTACAAACTGGATCAGAAATGGGACTAACTTTCTTATGCTCTAGCAACCTCTCAAATCAAAGCTGGTACCTTCAGATCAATCTCTCCTATGTCTTATTTAACTCTCATTTCGACCGAACACAGCAGCTTGCAATAACTCGGCAGCCTTTTAGGAATCGCTTAGGTATATCCCCCTTATTTAGAATATAAGAATAAGAATATCATTTTGAGACTTTACTCCCTTATTCTCATTTTTGTTTTCTTGGTTCTACTCCTTCACAGTTGTTTTTCCGCAGTGTTTGTGCACTCTGTGATAGTATAGCCAGGGCTAGCAACAGAAGCTGACTAAGTCAGGCAAATGCCAAGGGTGGAATGCAAAGTGGGTGAGCTGGATGGCATTAGACTAGCCACCTGGTCTTTCAGTCCACAATAGTCCAGACTTGACTGATGGGTCAGAGAAGGCATTGCCCATTTTTGTTGTGATCCGATACCTCGTTTAGCAGTACGAATTTTGAGTGTCTTTACCTGGCATCTGGGGACACAGGTGGTGCTGTGGGTTAAACCACAGAGCCCAGGACTTGCCAATCAGAAGGTCAGCAGTTCGAATCCCCATGACAGGGTGAGCTCCTGTTGCTCGGTCCCTGCTCCTGCCAACCTAGCAGTTCGAAAGCACATCAAAGTGCAAGTAGATAAATAGTACCACTCCAGTGGGAAGGTAAACGGTGTTTCTGTGCGTTGATCTGGTTCTCCAGAAGCAGCTTACTCATGCTGGCCACATGCCCAGAAGCTGTACACCAGCTCCCTCGGCCAGTAAAGCGAGATGAGCGCCGCAACCCCAGAGTCGGCCATGACTGGACCTAATGGTCAGGGGTCCCTTTACCTTTTTACCTGGCGTCTGAAGACAGGAACTCACAAACAACCAATGAATCTGAAAGACAAAAGGAAGCACTTCTTGCTATTGTAGTGCATGGATAAAATATGGAACTCACCCCCACCGGAGGCAGTGATGAATACCAACATGGGTGACATGAAAAGGGAGGAGAGTACTGCTGCACACAAGTCCTGCTTGCAGGTTTTCCATAGACGCAGTGGTTGGCCACTGCAAGAATAGAGTTCTGGACTAGATATGCCTTTGGCCGAAGCAGCAGGCTCTTCTTATGATCCTAGGTTTCTGCTTGCTGCACAGAGAGAGGGCAAGCACAGGGATGTAGGAATCTGCCATACATCACACCTGACTCCTGCTCTAGCTAGCTAGCAGAGAACAGGCTGGGGAATGAACCAGGGACCTTCTAAATACAAGGCAGATACCCTGCCACTGCTGGGATGCAGTGAGAGGGCTCAGAGAAGCAGTGGTGGCTGCCGCTTGCCCAGTTTCCCACCACCACAGCAAACATTGCTTGCTCACCCTCTCTTTTCGGGTGGTGTGGCAGGGACGATTTGAACGTCTCTCTGTCCAGCCAGAGAGAAGTGAGTGCTTACAATGTCTCCGCTGTCAGAGGAATTATACTTGCCCATATCAGTTGCTCGGATCACAAGTGGGAAAGTCCTGTTGCATTTGGGTCCCTCTTACAGGAAGCTGGTTGGCCATGTTGAGAGCAGCCTGCTCTTCTTGTGTATCTAAAAGGGCATTTGTTTTGATTTGAGAGGGGCAAATCAGAAAAAAAACCACTGGAAGGAATGGCTGGTTGGAATCCTGGACAGACGGCCTGCCTCCTCTGTTGGAGGCAGTACGCCTCTGAATCTCAGTTGCTGAGAAACACAAAAGCAGAGAACACTGTTGTGCTCAGGTCCTGTTGTCAGGCTTCCCATGGGTATCTGGGTGGCTACTGTGAGTTCAGGACCTCAGCCTTGATGGGCCATTGGTCTGATCCAGCACGCTCTGCTGAAGTTCTTATAGTACCCTTCCACCCTTTGAGCTGGCAGAGGTGGTATCAAATGTGGTCTTGAATATATCCTGGTTATTCTGGGGGGTTTCAACACCTCGTGTCCCTCACCTTCTGTAACTCTGGATTGCCTGAGTGAAAGCACATGGCTCCAATCAAGCTTGGATGATACGTTGTGAAGTACTGAAAGTGCGGGACGCAGGTGACGCTGTGGGTTAAACCACAGAGCCTAGGACTTGCCAGTCAGAAGGCCGGCGGTTCAAATCCCCACGACAGGGTGAGCTCCCATTGCTCAGTCCCTGCCTACCAACCTAGCAGTTTGAAAACACGTCAAAGTGCAAGTAGAGAAATAGGTACCACTCCAGCGGGAAGGTAAACGGCATTTCCGTGTGCTGCTCTGGTTCGCCAGAAGCGGCTTAGTCATGCTGGCCACAATACCCAGAAGCTGTACTCCGGCTCCCTCGGCCAGTAAAGCAAGATGAGCGCTGCAACCCCAGAGTCGGCCACAACTGGACCTAATGGTCAGGGGTCCCTTTGCCTTTACTGGAAGTGCCTAGTTTTTCTTGTTCTGTTAAATGCTTTAGGATTGTGCAGGATATAGACAGGCTCTTTGGAGAGGATTTGCAGGTGCAAACATTGCCCTTTCTGGCTGCTGGCAGTTGCCAGAGTGGGATCGGCTGCTGAGTGATGAAGATAACAAAACATGGGTAGCCAAGGTGATGTGAGATGCTATTAGTATTTGTGCCAAAGGCCCTGGTAAAGAAGTTCTATATAAGGAAGATGCCAGATGCTGGGAGGGAACTCCACAACTAAGGGACTGCCAGAGCAAATGTCCTCTCGTGGGCTGCTACCACCTGAACCAAGTCTGCTGTCTGCTGATTTAACACCCAGGAAGGTCTTGTAGGGTAGGATGAGGTCTCTCAGGTATTTGGGGCCTAAGTCATCTAGGGCTAAGTCATGCAATCCAGCCACATGAAGAGACTACCACATATGCTATTCTTGGTTTAAAATGTCTCTTGGGGGTAGAGGTCCCCATGTCCTTGATGGGGCAAGACCATTTCTTAGGAATAACCTGCAGCGTGCCACAAATTTTAGTAACTTCTAGCCAATTTGCTACAACTGGTTTCTTATCAGCCTGATGCCAAACCTGGTTTCCATAACAATACAGCTTGGACTATCCTCATAGTTGCTTGCACTAGGAACTGCACAAGCAAGGTGGATGCATGCTGTGTTTCATCCCAGCTTATTTCCCCGGACCACTCAGCAGATTTGATCAGGCTAGATCTGATTTCAGGAGGCGGCGCTGGGAGCCTCTGCTCCACCCTGCAGCTGTTGTGACTCCCATAAACCTTAATAGGATTATCTTATTATGACTAGACTGGGGTAGATAGCTGTCTCGGTGTGTCTGAATTCAATGTCTTCCCACACCCACAGCTCAGACATTTCCCAAGGAAAAGTAAGTGATGATTCAGTCCCAGAGTAATTTGTACATATTGGTTTCCTGATAACTCTTAGCTTCTAGATTTCAACCCATCTTCTCCAGGCAGTGGGTGTGCATTCCTGCACACAGACTATGTAACTAACTTACGGAATTTACTCTCATAGGGTTTCCCCTCCAAAAAATATATATCCCTCTCTTGTAATACTAGAAACCCAGGGTCATCCAGTGAAACTGAAGGCTCAGGAGAGACAATAGGAAGTTCTTCTTCACACAATGCATAGTGAATGCCATACCACATGACGTAGGAATGACCACCAACTTGGATGGCTTTAAATTTATGGTGGTTAAGGCAATCAATGGCTACCAGCAGAGATGGGAGGGTTTTACCACTGGTGTCAGAGGCCACACACATCTGAATTGCAAGGTGCTGGGGATCGTGATTGTTTTTGCACACATGTCTGACTCGTAGCCTTCCAGAGGCATCTCCTTGGCCACTGTTGGAAATGGGAGGCTGGACTAGACAGACCTTTGTTCAGATCCAGAAGGACTCTTCTAATGTTCCTAAGATGCAGAGGCGGTCAGTAGCTTAGGTTGTCCACCCACACCAAGAGGTACAGAGGTGGTAGCTGCTGGGAAGAAACAACAGGGAAAGTCCATCACCCCAAAGTGATGCTTTAAAGACATTTGGTTGGCAGTGGATGGAAACAAAACAACTCACCACGTGGTTGATCTCACCCTGCATGGAAGTTCTTATATTCCTGTACCCTTTCAATAAGCTGCTGTGCTTTAGTGTCCATCCATCCTTGTATTTAGAGTCACAGACTCCTAATTTTAGAGCATGGTCCCTCTTCCCACCTGCCCCCATTAGACAAAACAGTTTGTGACACTGGTACATTTCCTTGGCAAGATTTCTGTTAGGGTACCTCAGTCTTCTTCAAGTATTTATGAAAGCTTTCCAACAGGCTTCCTCAACCTTGGCCCTCCAGATGTTTTAAAACTACAATTCCCACCATCCCTGACCACTGGTCCTGCTACCTAGGGATCATGGAAATTGTAGTCCCAAAACATCTGGAGGGCTGAGGTTGAGGAAGCCTGCTTTACAAACTCATCTGTTTTCCTTGCCTTTTAATTTAGAGGGTTACTGCTGGTGGGTTGTTAGCATTTACTGACTTGTACTGCAGTGGGATGTTTTTGTAGCGGTTTGAGTTTCATGTTTTGATGCTTCTCTTCTTAATGAAATTGCGTATTTGCTATTCATGTGAGCCACCTTGGGCAGGCTGTAGTCTGGAAAGGCACTTCGGAAATATCTGAAATGAACAATCGTAAAGGGGGTTGTGTTGAATATTAGGTTCGACACTTAGAATAGCTTTGACACTCCAGCTTCATGTATGATCATTGCTTCTTGAAAGCTGGCAACACTCTAAATGCCAGTGGTCACAACTTCAGATGGACTTCAACACACTGAAGGTAAAGGTAAAGGACCCCTGACAGTTAAGTCCACTCGCGAATGACTCTGGGGTTGCGGCACTCATTCTCGCTTTACTGGCTGAGGGAGCCGACGTTTGTCTGCAGACAGTTTTTCCAGGTCATGTGGCCAGCATGACTAAGCCGCTTCTGGCGAAACCAGAGCAGCACATGGAAATGCCATTTACCTTCCTGCCGGAGCGGTACCTATTTATCAACTTGCACTTTGACATGCTTTCGAACTGCTAGGTTGGCAGGAGCTGGGACCAAGCAACGGGAGCTCACCCCATCGCAGGGATTCGAACCGCCGACCTTCCAATCGGCAAGCCCTAGGCTCAGTGGTTTAGACCACGACGCCACCTGTGTCCCTTTTTCAACACACTACTCAATCCTTTATCAACCAGTCCAACAGCAAGTTGTAACTATAGTAATTGTTTTATTCTGGATTATCCAAAGAGGAAAGGTAACTAACAAACTCAACTCCCTATCATGCTTACTTGTAAATTTTAGTTGTAGTATTTAACTGGCATGTATTAACATTTTGAAGTTTAAGAAAAATGCACAAACTGAGTTCCTTCTTGCACCTATCACAACCTCTGTTTTGTTGACATAAGTAACTTAACTGCAGAAGAAAGTTCCTCTTGGGAGTATGTTGTCATAAGCTTTCCCTCCGTTTAAGCTAGATTTCTGTTCTATGTTGATCCTACCTTTTTTCTGTATATTTGTCAAAGTGCTTGCATCTTATTTGATGCAAACAAACGTGCAGATCATTAATAAAAAGAAAAGAAATGCTTTTTGCAAGAACCACATCAGGTGAGCCTTACCTTTGGCCCGGCCACCATCCCTGTCCCTTGCTTGTTTGTTTAAGAGAAGGAAAGAAGAGAAATGGGACAAAATGGAAGAGAGATAAATAAGATGAAAATAAACACATACAGTGGTACCTCGGGTTAAGTACTTAATTTGTTCCGGAGGTCCGTTCTTAACCTGAAACTATTCTTAACCTGAAGCACTACTTTAGCTAATGGGGCCTCCTGCTGCCACCATGCCACTGGAGCACGATTTCTGTTCTCATCCTGAAGCAAAGTTCTTAACCCGAGGTACTATTTCTGGGTTAGCGGAGTCTGTAACCTGAAGCGTCTTTAACCTGAAGCGTATGTAACCCGAGGTACCACTGTATAAGGGAAGAAGGCAGGCAGGCATGGTGTGGAATTAATTTTTAATCTTGTGCACAATTACCTGGGAGTAAAGCCCAGTGAACTGAGTGGGACAGACATGCCTAAAATAAGAACACAAGACAAGCCTGGTGGATCAGGTCCATGGCGCACCAAGTCCATCATCCTGCTCTCACAGGGACTGACCAGATGGGAAGTCGGTAAGCTGGACATGAGTGTCACAGCATTCCCCCTCACCTGCAATTCTGAACAACTAGCATAATTGCAGTGCAACACTGGGGGTTCATGCTAAAGGAGATGTGTGTCTGCAACGGTTAGCCCAGGGATGGGGATCCTGCACCCCTCCAGTTCTTGTTGGACTACAGCATGGATGGTAAAGTCTTGACCCTCCAGGTGTTGCTAAACCTCAGCTCCTGATCACCCCTGACCATTGGCCATGCTGGCTGGGGATTATGGAAGTTGGAATCCAACAACGTCTGGAGGGCGACAGAATCCCCATTCCTGGCTTAGTCAATCAGTGGGCTGATTTTATAAATTAAACTTTTGATTAACTAGATAGGGGTCCCCATTTAAACAAGCTGCTGATTTTTAAATAAATACATACATACAATTACAGTGGTACCTCGGGTTAAGTACTTAATTCGTTCCGGAGGTCTGTTCTTAACCTGAAACTGTTCTTAACCTGAAGCACCACTTTAGCTAATGGGGCCTCCTGCTGCCGCTGCACGATTTCTGTTCTCATCCTGAAGCAAAGTTCTTAACCCAAGGTACTATTTCGGGGTTGGCAGAGTCTGTAACCTGAAGCGTCTGTAACCCGAGGTACCACTTTACAGTGGTATCTTGGGTTACAGACGCTTCAGGTTACAGACTCCACTAACCCAGAAATAGTACCTCCAGTTAAGAACTTTGCTTCAGGATGAGAACAGAAATTGTGCAGCGGCGGTGCGGCGGCAGCGGGAGGCCCCATTAGCTAAAGTGGTGCTTCAGGTTAAGAACGGACCTCCAGAACGAATTAAGTTCTTAACCAGCGGTACCACTGTACAGGAACTTATAAAAACTGTGAATGGTGCAAGGCACCTTGGGGAAGAACCAGGTGCTGTTGCACTACAATTCCCATCACTTTTGACCAGTGATCATGTCGGCTGGGACTAATGGGAGTTGGGAATCCAGCAACAACTGGGTGGAGGGCAGGTTTATTTTTTTATTTGCAAAAATGTCTATATTGCCAACCTTAAGGGGGGGGAAATATTTTGGCTGTGAATGGCATAAAATCAACAGTAAAATGGCATCCACAGAACTAGTACAAAATGCATAAGAAATGTGTTTTGTGTTACCCATCCCTGGCCTGCAGGTAAATTGATTAAAGGAGTGTCTGTAAGAATGTACAGAGAATATTTCTCAGCTACGGCCAGCTCTAATCCCTCTGCAATTGTGATTGATTGGTTAATTTGTTATTTAAAATATTGTCATCCTATCCTTCTATTCAGCAAGGACCTACAGGATAGCTTACAACAAAGTTAAAAATACCAGACATAATAAAGCCATATAAAAACCAAGACATGAAAGTATTGCTGGCAGATAAAAGCAACAGGTTCCCACCAGACAATGCAGAAAGATAAGCAACACCAGTATTTCACAGCCCTCCAGAAAAGTACTGTCTTAATTTTATACTGGAAAGCCAGCAAGGTAAGTTTAGAAAAGAGCAGTGTTCTTCCGTTTGGGGCTCCCAGGTGTTGTTGGACTACGAATCCTATCATCCTCAGCCAGCTTAGCTCAAGGATGATGGGAGTTGTAGTCCAACAACATTTGGGGAGCCAAAGTTGAAGAGCACTGGAGGAGAATGTTCCAAAAAGTTAGTACCTGTGTGGAAAAGCCCTATTCTGCATTGCTACCCGCTACCGACTTCAGATCCATGCAGGGAGGGCTGCTGGAAATTGTCTAAACATTTTAGTTGACTTGACTGGAAGAAAGCTGTCCTTGAGACATTCCAGTTCCCAGGCCATTTAGGGGTAAGAAGATAAGATAGTAAGAGGAGCCAGCTGGGTCAGGGTAATGGCCCATCTAGTCTGGGCTGCATCAATAGGAGTATAGCATCTAGATCAGGGGAAGTAATAGTGCCACTGTATTCTGCTCTGGTCAGACCTCACCTGGAGTACTGTGTCCAGTTCTGGGCACCACAGTTCAAGAAGGACACTGACAAACTGGAACGTGTCCAGAGGAGGGCAAACAAAATGGTCAAAGGCCTGGAAACGATGCCTTATGAGGAACAGCTAAGGGAGCTGGGCATGTTTAGCCTGGAGAAGAGGAGGTTATAAGGGGTGATATGATAGCCATGTTCAAATATATAAAAGGATGTCACATAGAGGAGGGAGAAAGGTTGTTTTCTGCTGCTCCAGAGAAGCGGACACAGAGCAATGGATCCAAACTACAAGAAAGAAGATTCCACCTAAACATTAGGAAGAACTTCCTGACAGTAAGAGCTGTTCGACAGTGGAATTTGCTGCCAAGGAGTGTGGTGGAGTCTCCTACTTTGGAGGTCTTTAAGCAGAGGCTTGACAACCATATGTCAGGAGTGCTCTGATGGTGTTTCCTGCTTGGCAGGGGGTTGGACTCGATGGCCCTTGTGGTCTCTTCCAACTCTATGATTCTATGATTCTAGTCCAGCATTGTGTTCTCACAGAGGTCAACCAGATTCAACCTATGGAGGGTTCTGCCTCGGCTGCCCTTGATTTAGGACCTTAAAGTTTAAAAACAGCACTGAATTAGATCCTAGATGGTGGAATAGATGGTGGAAACCTGGTGGGATAGAGAAACAGGTTATAGAGAGCCAGTGTGGTGTAGTGGCTAAGAGCAGTAGACCCGTAATCTGGTGAACCGGGTTCGCTTCCCCGCTCCTCCACATGCAGCTGCTGGGTGACCTTGGGCCAGTCACACTTCTTTGAAGTCTCTCAGCCCCACTCACCTCACAGAGTGCTTGTTGTGGGGGAGGAAAGGAAAGGAGATTGTTAGCCGCTTTGAGACTCCTTCTGGTAGTGATAAAGCGGGATATCAAATCCAAACTCTTCTTCTTCTTCATTTCTGGATACAAACTGTACAGGAAGAACAGGGAAATGTTTATTTATTTATTTATCTATCTATTTATTTAGCAATCACATCAATGGCAGAAAGATATAAAAACAGTTCCAATACAGATGCAGAATGAGGATGATCTCAGAGACATCAAAGAGGACATAGAGGCCAACAAACTACAAAGGGACAGGTTCCTCCACAAAATTACTGTGGGTGGAAATACCGCAGAGTAATTTTAGCATTAGCAACATGCTATATTTTGGCCACCTGACCCCAATGTCCAGGATGATCTTGAGAAAGAGAATGAAATCACAGAGGCATCCACAGGAGGAAATGTTGGAGTAATGGGTGATTTTAGTTACCCATAAAATGGGTAAGTGCAAGTTCTGGTCACAACAAGAAGTTTCTAGATGCCCTAAATGATTGTGTTCTACAACAGTTTCTCATCAATCTAACCAGAGGGGAGGCAACACTGAACTTAATCATAAACTGTCCAGAACATGGTGCAATATGTAAGCTAGGATGCATATTGCAAATTGGGAAAGGTACTGCTAGAGTGAGGACGCGGGTAGCGCTGTGGGTTAAATCACAGAGCCTAGGACTTGCCGATCAGAAGGTCGGTGGTTTGAATCCCCGCAACGGAGTGAGCGTTGCTCGGTCCCTGCTCCTGCCAACCTAGCAGTTCGAAAGCATGTCAAAGTGGAAGTAGATAAATAGGTACCGCTCCAGCGGGAAGGTAAACAGCGTTTCTGTGCACTGCTCTGGTTCGCCAGAAGCGGCTTAGTCATGCTGGCCACATGACCCGGAAGCTGTACGCCGGCTCCCTCAGCCAGTAAAGCGAGATGAGCGCTGCAACCCCAGAGTCGGCCACGACTGGACCTAATGGTCAGGGGTCCATTTACCTTTACCTTTACTGCTACAGTCAGGTAAAGGTAAAGGACCCCTGGATGGTTAAGTCCAGTCAAAGGCAACTATGGGGTTGTCGCGCTCATCTCACTTTCCAGGTCTCACTTTCCAGGTCATCTCACTTTCCAGGTCTAAAGAGTAGAAAAATGAAAACTATATACACTTAGAGAAATGAAAGTGAGGTGGAAAAGCAGCTATACTTACTGGTAAATAAATACTGGGGGAGCTGTCCACATGTCATGGTTCTGAAATATTTTCTATTCTAAAGTTAATGTGCAAGTTGTTAGACTTGCAGCATTTTCATTTGGCTCCCTCTAGTGGAAACCTCTACACTTCTCACAAGCTCAGCCTTTGAATTCTCTGCTTAGCTTTGATTCTAGATTTTTTCCCCCAATTAATCTGAAGAGCAGATGTCTCACAGAAGGGAAATATTAGATAGGATCTGTTCTATCTGAAGCAAAAGGAAGCTCTTTATGGAATCCTTTTCGTTTGTTTGCTTGTTTTGAGGGAACCAATGTGTGAAATGTCTGAGTGTTTCCTTCATTCAGAAATACGTATTTAGAGCATTACTTAAAGGTGTATAGATATTGGGACCTGGGGACTGAAAGTTGCATTTCTTGGTTCTAGACCACATTATTTGTACTCAGATGCTTCTGGGTCAAGGAAAATTGAGAAGATGCAAAGTTTCTGAAGGGCTTTGCAGGCAAAAGAGGGGGGAGTGGGAGATCAGTAGCTGTTCTGTCCAGTCAAGGGCATCTTGGGTAGGAGGGTTGGAATTGATCTATATAAACAATTGGTCTGAACTAGTAAAAATGCTGTCCTTACCTGAAAATATTTTGCTACGTAGAAAGTCTAAAGAGCATCAACTCTCCACTTTCTCAAGTCAAGGTTGAGGTCATGGGCACCAGTATCCAAATCTACACTGGGAACACATCCCCTCCAGTGCAGGGGCCCTGAAAATAGTGGAATTGCAAGGTGGAGCTTAGACGACAGTGTTAGAAATTAGCCAGGCACTAGGCGCATTTTAGGGAGGCGGGTGGCGCTGTGGGTTAAACCACAGAGATTAGGACTTGCCAATCAGAAGGTCAGCGGTTCGAATCCCTGCGACGGGGTGAGCTCCCGTTGTTCAGTCCCTGCTCCTGCTAATCTAGCAGTTCGAAAGCACGTCAAAGTGCAAGTAGATAAATAGGTACTGCTCTGGTGGGAAGGTAAACGGCATTTCCGTGCACTGCTCTGGTTCGCCAGAAGCGGCTTAGTCATGCTGGCCACATGACCCGGAAGCTGTACACCGGCTCCCTCGGCCAATAAAGTGAGATGAGCGCCACAACCCCAGAGTCAGTCACAACTGGACCTAATGGTCAGGGGTCCCTTTACCTTTTAGGTGCATTTTGCATCTGGCTTTTGACCATTTGCGACCCAAGGCACTGGGATAGTGCCTTGAATCTAGACTGTTTTCACACACTAATACCCCCATCCAATGGAATTCTATCACTTATATTTTATCTGCACAATCAAAATGAATTTCAGGAACCAAAATGCTTTTTCTGTGCAGCCTCAGTAGGAGAGGTCAATTACAGTCAGTCCATCATTTGAAAAATACGGGGGCTGTCTTGCCCCCAAAATGAAAAATGCCACTGGAGCATGCACAGTCCCAAGCAGCTGACCACACTGAGTTTGAGCATCAAACTTCAGGGTTCCTAGTAGATTTTATCCATAGCAGCAGCTCCTAGGAAACCAAGCTCAGTGTGGTCTAACTTGACAGATGTTTACAAAGACTAGTTTTCTGTTCCTTCCCCGTTGTTTGCAATGAAGGACATTGTAAAGAAATAATGGCTCATATTTCAGATCACATTTCCCAACCAGTATGCTGTATTGAATTCTGGCTTGCAATGAATCAGGAATCCCTCTGTGTGTATTTATTGCATGTGTTACAAAGTCCTAGCAATGGGAAAGTGGCTGGGCCATTCAATTCTTGGCTTCTGTTACTGCCACTCCCATAGTGACCATTATATGCTATCCATTTGTTTGCATGCATTCATGAGATTGTTTACATAAATGGCATGCCCTTCCATTTGTGTGTGTGTGTGACATTTTAATATGCGGTTTCTCTATTTAAGACAATGGTAGCATGGCCCTGAAGACAAATGCTGTAAAATCCCACAGAAAACTGCATATTGTGCCATATTTGGGGTTCTGCTTGGACAGAACTAATTGAAAATGTCAAATTCTACCCACTGAAGACTTTGGCTTAAAGGTGAAGTTTGCCATAGGAAAGAACAGCCACGCTTCTCTCCATATATACAGTGGTACCTCAGGTTACATACGCTTCAGGTTACATACGCTTCAGGTTACAGACTCCGCTAACCCAGAAATAGTGCTTCAGGTTAAGAACTTTGCTTCAGGATGAGAACAGAAATCGTGCTCCGGTGGTGCGGCAGCAGCAGGAGGCCCCATTAGCTAAAGTGGTGCTTCAGGTTAAGAACAGACCTCCGGAACGAATTAAGTACTTAACCCGAGGTACCACTGTATTTGCTTCTTCACATGTGATAAATATAATGTGAAATACAACCTCTGGCCCATGGGCTGAATTGGATTTGCCAAGCCATTTTGCCCAAGCCATACCTACCCCCCCCCCCCACCAATCACCTGATGTCATATATGACACCAGGTATGGACAGGTAAAAAGGCAGCCGAGCTGAGCCAAAAGGAGCTTCTGAACTGCTGTCAATCAGCTGATCATCAGCACTTTGTAAGGCTCATGTGCTGTGCTTCTGCAAGCATTTGAAACACAAAGACCAGCCAATTGCTAGGCTTCCGACGCACCAATTATCAGCTGTTGGACAGGACTTCAAAGCACTGCATGGAACTCTTTGTCCCTGGTATAGTCTGTTTAGGGCAAGATTTCCCAAACTTGGGTCTCCAGCTATTTCCGGACTACAATTCCCATCATCCACCAATCCTGCTAGCTAGGGATGATGGGACTTGTAGTCCAAAAACAGCTGGAGACCCACATTTGGGAACCCCTGGTATAGAGGCAGCTGAGTCAAGCCTGTCAAGGATCAAGCTTTTTGGAAGCAAAAATACATGGATGTAAAATAAACAGCTGCTTCAGGGGGATTAGGTGTTAAAGCGACATGTTCAGTGGAGAGATTGAGAAATGCAAAAAAGGGGCTCCAAAGGAAATGTGTTTATAGTTTGGGAGAAGTTCATTACTCACACAGGATTTTACATCTGTTCAATTTGGAGGTACTTGTCTCTTTGTCAGAAAGAAGAGTTTAGCATCACGGGTGCCTCTCCCTATTCAGCAAATGTGATGAATAAGATCTCCTTTCTTGGAGAACAGTGTTCATTACTAGGAGCTGTCTGTCCGCATCATGATTAACTGAAAATGTTGAGCATTCAATGTTTCTCAGCTTTAAGTGAACATTTTCTTCCTGCAGTGGGGAGGGCTCAGTGCTCCCTGCCTATGACAGTTGTTTTTGCTAGGTTGTGTGAAGTCTACAGAATCTAGTATTACTATTTTTATCACAGTTGTATTCCACTGTTCCTCCAAGGAGCTCATGGCACCATAAGTGGTTCTCCTACCTCTACATTTCATCCTAACAACCGCCCTGTGAGGTAGGTTGGGCTAAAAGACAGCAACTGGCCCAAGGTTCTCACCCCATGTGAGTTTCATGGCTGGGTGGCAATTTAAACCCATCTTCATCCATCTTTAGGCACCAGACCACAACCTTTATCTTTACCTAGGCTTTGTATAATAATAATAATAATAATAATAATAATAATAATAATAATAATAATAATAATTTATTATCTATACCCCGCCCATCTGGCTGGGTTTCCCCAGCCACTCTGGGTGGCTTCCAACAAAACACTAAAATACAATAACCTATTAAACATTAAAAGCTTCCCTAAACAGGGCTGCCTCTAGATGTCTTCTAAAAGTTTGGTTATTTTTCTCTTTGACATGTGGTGGGAGGGCGTTCCACAGGGCGGGTGCCACTACCGAGAAGGCCCTCTGCCTGGTTCCCTGTAACTTGGCTTCTCACAGCGAGGGAACCGCCAGAAGGACCTCGGCGCTGGACTTCAGTGTCCGGGCAGAATGATGGAGGTGGAGATGCTCCTTCAGGTATACTGGACCGAGGCTGTTTAGGGCTTTAAAGGTCAGCACCAACGCTTTGAATTGTGCTCGGAAATGTACTGGGAGCCAGTGTAGGTCTTTCAAGATCGGTGTTATATGGTCTCGGCGGCCACTCCCAGTCACCAGTCTAGCTGCCACATTCTGGATTAGTTGTAGTTTCTGGGTCACCTTCAAAGGTAGCCCCACATAGAGCGCATTGCAGTAGTCCAAGCGAGAGATAACCAGAACATGTACCACTCTGGCGAGACAGTCCGCAGGCAGGTAGGGTCTCAGCCTGCGTACCAGATGGAGCTGATAAACAGCTGCCCTGGACACAGATTTGACCTGTGTCTCCATGGACAGCTGTGAGTCCAAAATGACTCCCAGGCTGCGCACCTGGTCCTTCAGGGGCACAGTTACCCCATTCAGGACCAGGGAGTCCTCCACACCTGCCTGACTCCTGTCCCTCAAAAACAGTACTTCTGTCTTGTCAGGATTCAACCTCAATCTGTTAGCCGCCATCCATCCTCCAACCACCTCCAGACACTCACACAGGACCTTCACCACCTTCACTAGTTCCGATTTGAAAGAGAGGTAGCACTGGGTATCATCCGCATACTGATGAACACCCAGCCCAAACCCCCTAATGATCTCTCCCAGTGGCTGCATGTACATGTTAAAAAGAATGGGGGAGAGGACAGAACCCTGAGGCACCCCACAGGTAAGAGCCCAGGGGTCTGAACACTCATCCCCCCCCCCCACCACTTGTATGGCTGCTCTTTTGGGGTTTTTTGGTTGTTCTTCGTTGTTTTTGATGTTTTGGGGCCAGTCTGTGAAAACAGAAACAAATAACTGTAGTAGAAGTAGTAGATGACATGCTTTGAATGCAGAAGATCCCGGGTTCAAACTCTGGTACTGCCAGCTCAAGGACCAGGTAGCTAGTGATGCAAAAGAGCCTTTGCTTAAGATCTTAGAAAGCTGGAGTCAGAGAGAGAAGATAGGTTGGATGCACATTTAGTCTGGCTGTCAGAGACTGGACAGAGGAGGAATGGTGGAGACCACCTCCCCAGCCTGACCCTTCCAGAGGAGAAGAAGACAGTTCAGAATTACAATGGGGGTTTGAGGGGAGATTACAGCTCCGAGGCAGATGATGAGGAAAGTTGAGAAATAATGGGAGAGGAGGAATAGGTAGCACCAGAGTGGGGGGCGACAGCTGACAAACACAGTGTCTTTAGAAAGCATTCCAGACCCACCCCACTCTCCCAGAACCTGGCAAGCCTTGAAAGTAAAAGAGCAAAGGGCTCGGAAGCAAAGGGCCTTCAGCGCCACCCGTAGGGGAGAAGGTGACGAATGAGGAAGTGGGAGAAAAGGGGTTGGAGAGTCACTGGGAGCAACACCATTATTCCAAGAGGCTGCTTTCCCAAGCCTCTCTCTGTGAATATTGAATAAAAAACAGATGGTAAGAACTTTTCTTTGTCTTATCCGTTCCTGACAACCTGCCGTGCAGGTTGGTTCCTCTGCTACCTGACACTGGCCTGCCATAAGTTCCCATGGATCATCAGGGAAATGATATGTGGGAACAGATTGTATACTTGATTACAACTGTCTGGCATCTCCTGCCTCTGAATTAGGAAGAAGTTAGAGGCAGAGAGAGAGAGAGAGATCTGCTGTTTTCAGAGCTACTTTGGAGCAGAGGTGTGCTGGTCCCATGGGTTACCCAAGAGGTGAGGTCCAAGTCCGATCCATGGTCAAAGGTGCCACGTGGAGACAGTCCATAGTAGTTGAAACTGGGTGCAGGGCAGGGAGTCGGGTGAAGTCAGGAACAGGCTTGCAAGCAGGGAGCAAGGGCGGCTCAGGAGCTCAGGCAGGAACCAACAATGTTGCTCCCACAACTTGGGACTGGGGCTGACCGGCTTTTATCTGCCCCGAGGCATAGGACAGCCCCGATCCTCTGGTGACTCGCCTCTCCTGGCCTGGAGGTGAGCACTCCTCCTGTGGGAACTTAGTTCCCTCCGCCTCTCTGCCCTGAGCCTCTTCAGCTTAGGAGAGGCTGGAGGGTTACCAGACCCAGAGGCAACCTCAGCTTCCTCTGACGGGGCTGAGAGTGGAGCACCTGCAGGCAATGGGTCCTCCATCACCTCCGGAGCCAGAGCAGACTCAGCTGATGCCTGCACCTGAGGATCCAGCACAACTGAGGACCCTTCAGGCTCATGCCCCAGCCCCGGCTCAGCTGGTTCTGGAGGCGGGGAATCCTGTGCAGGCTGGGATCCCTCAGGTACAGCATCTGAGTCCGAATCCCAGGCCACCACAAGAGGCATCAAGTTTGCACCCAACATTGAGGGGGCCCATCACACATGCACGATGTGACATGCATCACTTGACGTGCATTGGGAGGAGGCCAATGGCAGGAGGAGGCCGCTGCCATGAGGCCTGGCCCCTCAAGATTGTGGGGGGTGGGAATGGGACTCAGCCCCATCCCAACAGACTTAGGGGAGGCTGAAAACACCTCAGTCCTATAGAGTTGGCACCTATGCTTTGGAGTGTGGATATCGCTAACTGATCCATAAGTAAGTTTTATACTCCAGTGTTTTATGTATTTTAAATGAGCTGATAATTGCTGAAATATTCGTGTTACACTGCAGTAATCTCATTTTTATTATTTAAAGTGATTTTTGTATGTAGACTGTTGGTTTCCTGTGACCCTCTTTGAGGTCCAAGGGATCTGTGGATAAAGCAGCACATAAATAAATTGGGCATGGCTATGACTCAGAAGACTTTCCCTTGCTGTCATCATGGAAGGGGCTTGGCATTTCTCTAGAATGCCAGCCATCCTTCACCTCCATTAATATAACTCGAGATCTGAAGGCGATTTCCCCTCTTGTAGAAAATGCTATTTAAGTTTGCTGAGAAGGAGGAGGCTTCTGTAAGAAGTGTCAACGTGTCAACGTGTCAAAGTGAAAATTGATTCCAGTGCTGAGAAAACATTTGGGTTCAAAGTCCAGTTCAGCCAAGAGCCGAATAATTGATGCTGATAATTTAATTGCTGCATTAAGCAATTGACTGCTGGATAAACCAATGTTGATGATGCCCTATGCAGAGACGGCCTGTTAGTCAGTCTAACTCAACACTGTCTCTGCACCAGGGATGATGAAACGGTGGTCTTCTAGATGTTGTCGGACTCCAACTCTCATCAGTCCCAGCCAACATGGTCAATGGCCAGAGATGAGTGGAGCTACAATCCAACAAGTCTTGTCAAGTTCTTTTTCTTTACATTCAATGACCAGTATCAAAATGAAAAACACCAATTATTATTATTTATTGAATTTATAGACCGTCCTATAAATTTCAAAGCTCAAGGCAAAGTAAAATAATATCACATGTACATGAAAGAGCAGTTCTGGGTGGTCATTCCAGGCTAAACATACCCAGTTCCTTCAACCGTTCCTCATAAGGATTGGTTTCCAGGCTCTTGATCACCTTTGTTGCCTTCCTCTACACACCTTCCAGTTGTCAATATCCTTACTAAATTGTGGTGCCAAGAATTGGACACAGTCTTCCAGGTATGGTCTGACCAAGGCAGAATAGAGTAATGCTATTACTTCCCTTGATCTGGATGATATACTTCTGTTGCTATAACTAAAGATGCAAGGCATTGCATTCTATATTGTCTTTTATATACAGCAATCAGAGAGAGGTGCTTGTCATTTGATTTTGATTTTCCCCCACCCTTAATTTTGCATCCTCCTTTCCCCCCAAACCGTGGTGGAAGGCAGTGAACACCATTACCACAAATATTCCTCCTTCTGCAGGCTTTACAGATTCTGGTTAAGATTTATTTCTTACTGGCCAACTTGGATGATTATATAGTCCATAAAATATTGAGGTTTTCTATTGCAGCTGAAAACGAATGTGTGCATTCATTTGCAGAACCTTGCCAGGATGACCATCTATTCCAGGGGTGTCAAACTCAAATTCATCGGGGGCCGCATCAGCAGTTTGGTCACCCTCAAGGGGCCGGTTGTATCTGTAGGACTATGTGTCCACTCTTTATTATCATAAATTATTGTCATTGCATTCAATTATTACTGTTTTTTGTAATAATGTAAGTAGCTCTGAAAGCAGAAACATAGTCAGAATAATGGCAAGTAGATATTCAAATGTACAATTATTGTACAATTTATTGGAAAATGGTTTTTGGTAACAGACAGTAATTTATTTATTTTTTAAACATACAAATATTGCTAAACAATTTTAAACAACTCTTGTTGAGACATTTCATTCTGAATCTACTACCCAGAGCCAGGCAGAGGATGATGGCAGGTGGGTGTCCTGCCCGCCACCAACATAAATCCTGGCTATGCCCATGATGTCGTGGTTCACCCTTGAGTTTAGAATCGCTCCCCAAGCCCTCCTCCCCGCCCCAACGGCCTCCAGCCCACCTGCCGATGGCGGGGAGTCCCGGTGGCTCCCTCTCTGCCCGCCCGGACCCCTGGCAGCCTTACGTGAACCCCGCCTCGGCTGGAGCAGGAGCACTGGCGGAGACGGCGGCAGCAGAGCCACCAAGCTTTGTGCTGGCGGCGGCGGCAACGACGGGAGGGGGCCTGCCGGTGGCTCGGATTGTGCCCGCCTGCCTTGGACTCCCGCGGACCTCTCTCCCTCCGCAGCCCTCCTCCCCGCTCGGGAGCCTTATGGGGGGTGGCAGGAAGCGCCTCTGCCCTGTCCTGCCTGCGGGGAGTATGCGGCGGCCGGGCTGGGCGCGCAGGCTCTGAGAGGCAGCCCCGGCACCAGCAACTGACCAGTGGCCTTTGCGGCGGCGGCGGCACCAGCAGCACCGGTGGCGGCAGCCTGCCCCCACCCCACTCCAAACATGAGCCCCCCCTTGGGGAAATAAGCCCCCTTTCCTCGGGGGCGCATGGAGCGCCTTTCGCCCTCTTCCCCCACCCATAGCATCTCCCTTTCCAGCGCCCTCCCTCCGTCTGTCCCTCCGCCAGCCCGGTGCTTGGAGGCTTCTATGAGTGTCCGCTTGGGGGGAGGCCAGCAGGAAGGTAGCCCCCCTCGCCCCAGCGGCGGCCCGGCTCCGGGAGGAGGAAGAGGAGGAGGACTATGTCTTTGCTCACCGCGCTGGCGATGAGCGCAATGCCGAGGCGCACCAGCGCTGCCCGGTGGTCACCCTTGACCCGCCCCAGCAACACCTCCGCTGTCCCCGCAGCCCTCCACCCTGGCCAGCAGCCGCTTGGAAAAGGGCTCGTCATGGTCCAGCCGCTCTCTGGGCGCTCACTGCCGCCACTCCATCGCCTCCTGCGCCGACGAGCAGCCTCACATTGGCAACTACCGCCTCCTCAAGACCATCGGGAAGGGAAACTTCGCCAAGGTCAAGCTGGCCAGGCACATCCTGACAGGAAGGGAGGTGGCTATAAAAATAATCGACAAGACGCAGCTGAATCCAACGAGCCTCCAGAAGCTCTTCCGAGAAGTGAAGAGTTTGGAATCCCCCCCCCCATATTAAAATTGGAGCGATTAGTTCAGTGGGAGGAGCAGAGACCCTCGCTTTCCCGCAACTCGCTGTTTTCTTTTACACCTAACCTGGCTGTGCGCCCGGGAAAAGATCAAAGCGGAGCAAAAAGATATAGTAAAGAGGCTTGGCAGGGTTTTTGCCCCGCAAATCACGCTTGCTTGGCTCGGGGGGGGGGTGTTGTGTGTGTGTTTCCCTCTTCTCCTTTCCCCCTCCCACTTCTCCCTGGGTTTCCTGACGGCGCACAGCGCTGCGCTCAGCAGACGGCTGGGCTGCTTCACCGCCTGGTGCGCTCAGAGTGGGCGCACGTGTTTGGGGCTGCCTGGGATTGGCCGCGACGGGGATCCGGCGGGCGCTGCCACCTGGCGGGCTTGCTGATCCCGTATCCGGAGGCTTTCTCTCTCTCTCCCGTCCTTTTAGAGTCTAAATAAAAGAATAATAAAAGGTGAAGGCTGGTGGCCGGCGGCGGCTACACGGCCCACATGACGAGGTCTGGCGGGCCGGATTTGGCCCGTGGGCCTTGTGTTTGACACCCGTGATCTATTCAGAGCTGACAACTTATTGAACCAATTCTTTCGTTTCTTATTACAGCTTGACTTTTTTAGATCTTTTCTGTGTTGGCTGAAACGTGTGGTTTTTTTGTTTGTTTTTTTAATGCCGAGATATGTTGTGATATGCTAAGCCTCTTGTTTTTCAACAGAACTGCTTTCAGCTAATAGATGTAAGTGACAAATTAATTGCTGGTGTAATTCAACTGATGCAGTTAATTGCTGAGGCAGTGAGGAAGATATAACTGTTTGCTGTGCGCGCATTTGCTTTTATACAGCACTGGGGAGTGTGTACAGGAATAAACACACACACACACACTTTTTTTAAGATGTCGGACACTGAAATGTGTGCAGGCTGCTGGCTTGAAAGGTTGAGCCAAAAATGTATAGCATCATAGAAACATAAACTGTAGAGATGGAA
This sequence comes from Podarcis bocagei, assembly GCF_964188305.1. NCBI lineage: Eukaryota > Metazoa > Chordata > Lepidosauria > Squamata > Lacertidae > Podarcis > Podarcis bocagei. The sequence goes on along the minus strand of NC_138133.1, from coordinate 81,507,925 downwards.
GTGACCTTGAGGGTCATATAGTACAATCTCTTTGCAATGCATAAGGTTGGGGTACCAATCCTAGTGCATTTTCCACTCATTTGTGACACCCCCATTCAATAATGCTTGTTGGTTGTTGTTGTTGTTTAGTCGTTTAGTCGTGTCCAACTCTTCGTGACCCCATGGACCAGAGCACGCCAGGCACTCCTGTCTTCCACTGCATCCCGCAGTTTGGTCAAACTCATGTCGGTAGCTTCGAGAACACTGTCCAACCATCTCGTCCTCTGTCGTCCCATTCTCCTTGTGCCCTCCATCTTTCCCAACATCAGGGTCTTTTCCAGGGAGTCTTCTCTTCTCATGAGGTGGCCAAAGTATTGGAGCCTCAGCTTCAGGATCTGTCCTTCCAGTGAGCACTCAGGGCTGATTTCCTTAAGAATGGATCGGTTGGATCTTCTTGCAGTCCATGGGACTCTCAAGAGTCTCCTCCAACACCATAATTCAAAAGCATCAATTCTTCGGCGATCAGCCTTCTTTATGGTCCAGCTCTCACTTCCATACATCACTACTGGGAAAACCATGGCTTTAATTTGGTAGAAGCCAGCAATCCACCCAAAACTTTCTAGCCCATGATTTGCCAATATCCTGGAATATGTTCATGCTACAGAAGTCTGTGCTACAGATCTTCCTACTGGGTGGAATATAAGTAATTATGCAACCTTTAGAAGACATCTGAAGACAGCCCTGTATAGGGAAGTTTTAAAACGTTTGATGCTTTATTCTGCTTTTATATATTTGGGAAGCTTGTACAAGCTGTAAACTTTAACCCATCCTTCCATAATTTAGTCCATTTCTCAAATTCAATATTATATCCGAAATCTCTAGCCCAACTAATCATAACAGATTTAACCTCTTCATCCACAGTATTCCATTCCAACAATATTTTATACATTTTGGATAAAATTTTCACTTCATTGTTTAAGATTTCTTGTTGAAATCTAGATTCTTTTTCAGAATATCCCCTCTCTAAAACCTCTTTTTTAAAGATTAGCACTCTGGACTCTGATCCCAAACTTTCCTGCTTGTCCTTTTTGAAGGGTGTCCCTCTTTTCATCAGAGAAATATTGGAGGGGGTGCAAGAGGATGTCCCTATTTACACCTGAGAAATGTTGGAGGGAATGCCCCTGCCCTAGAATAAACCACTACGTTGGATACATTGCTGCTGCTGTTACCACCATAGATGCCAAGGGGCCATTTATAGCTGGAGCCACTCCTGGAATGACCAGATAGAGGTGTCGGAAAACAACAAATACCCCTTGGATATATGCACTGTAAGACAGACTGCATGCAATTGGCAGACCTGCTGTGGCAATTATTTTTTACTGGAAATCCCATTTTCATGGTTGAAAGCAAGACCCAAAATGAGATTGAAAATGGCTACATATTACGTTGGCAGGACATGGTCTGTTTTTTTTGGCCCAGGGCCCAGATGGGAAGATGATACGTTCCTGGAAATTGTTGGCTTACAGCACGCTAATGTTTTCAAACTTATAAATGGCTTCTAATGGACATGAATAGTTCCTAATGGCACAAAGGGTAGCCATTTATTTATGGTTTCTAAATCAAAATGGTTTTGGAGAGCCTGTGGTGTGCAGCCACAAAGGGTAGTGGTAGTCCAGGTCATGGATAAACAAATTCTGATCCAAAATATCTGAAAGACCACCTCCTTCCCAATAGATTCTCTTGGGTATTCAGATTGGCAGAGAGGAGCATCTTGGTAGTTCTACCACCACGACAAATTTGAATGGTGGCAGCCACTAAGCTGTGGAATTCCCTCCCCACAGAGTAGTTCTGGCCCCTTCATTATATAGCTTTCGTCATATGCTGAAGACATATTACCCTGGCCTTTGACACTATGGTAGGGTTGCTATATTTCAAAATGTGAAAATCTGGACACAAAGTATTTGTTGAGCTTTTTTAAAGTTTTACCCAAGGTTGCTGAGCCAGACATTTCAGTGATTTCTGTTGGGACACTATTTCCGATGGTCGAATCCCATCTATGTTTGGGAAATTCTGGACATAGGGCAGGCCTATGGTATATACCCTCTTCACTGTCATATTTTAACTTATTTTAAAATTGTATTTTAAAATTGTTGAAACCTGCCCTGGTCATCCGCCAGAGCAATCAAGGCCAATTCAATCTCATAACCAGGCCTGAACCCAGATTGAAATGGATCAAGATAATCTGATGAAGAAAACTTGAAATTGTTAGAGCAGGACCCTACTGATGATCTTCCCTGCTTGAGACAGGGTGCTAGTTGTCACAAAGCAATGGGTCCAGAGTAGACTTTTTCAGGAGTGGTCAGATCTCTGCCTCTTTCAAGATGGCTGTGACCACATCCTCTTGCCAGGATACATTGATCACAATCTGGATCCACTCTAAAGAATCAATGGCCATTCGATTGTCTCAGTTGGACTCATAATCACTACTGGTGGCATTAGTTCTCCCAAGCAGGGGCAGACTTAGGTAATCTTTCAAAATATGGTGCCCTGTGTGAGGCCAAAATGTGGTGCCCCCAAGTGGATCTTCTCTTTTTTTTATATAAGATATTTATTAAAGTTTCCAATGTTTTACAAACAAAAAGAAAAAACAAACATAAAAATATTAACAACACATAAATTTCACAGCTTATTTTCTCGTAACTTATTTCCCCGACCTCCTCATACCTCCCCTTCTTGCATACCCAGTTTGAGTTGTTTATACAGCAAATCCTTATCTCAACATCTTAAATTATTGTAGCTTTAAATTCTTGCTTACAAAAAGAAAGTCATTTTATCATAATTACAGCTTGAAACCACTTAATTTCAATCCAACATCATTCAACATTCCTTAATTTTACAATATTTTTGTAGATAGTCCTTAAATTTTTTCCAGTCTTCTTCTGCCGCCTCTTCTCCCTGGTCACGGATTCTGCCAGTCATTTCTGCCAGTCCCATACAGTCAATCAGCTTCATCTGCCATTCTTCCAAAGTGGGTAGATCTTGTGTCTTCCAATACTTTGCGATAAGTATTCTTGCTGCTGTTGTGGCGTACATAAAAAAAGTTCTATCCTTCTTTAGCACCAATTGGCCGACCATGCCCAGGAGAAAGGCCTCTGGTTTCTTCAAGAAGGTATATTTAAATACCTTTTTCAGTTCATTATATATCATCTCCCAGAAAGCCTTAATCCTTGGGCACGTCCACCAAAGGTGAAAGAATGTACCTTCAGTCTCTTTGCATTTCCAACATTTGTTATCGGGCAAATGATAGATTTTTGCAAGCTTGACTGGGGTCATGTACCACCTATATATCATTTTCATAATATTTTCTCTCAAGGCATTACATGCCGTAAATTTCATTCCGGTGGTCCACAGCTGTTCCCAGTCAGCAAACATAATATTATGTCCAACATCTTGTGCCCATTTAATCATGACCGATTTAACCGTTTCATCTTGAGTATTCCATTTCAACAGCAAGTTATACATTTTTGACAAAATCTTAGCTTTAGGTTCTAACAGTTCTGTTTCCAATTTAGATTTTTCCGCCTGGAAACCAATTCTTTTATCCTGGTTGTAAGCCTCCATTATCTGGTAATAATGGAGCCAATCTCTCACTTTATTTTTTAATTTCTCAAAACTCTGCAGTTTCAATTTATCTCCCTCTTGTTCCAAAATTTCCCAATATTTTGGCCATTTGACCTCCATATTGAGCTTTTTCTGGGCCTTTGCTTCCATCGGTGACAGCCACCTTGGGGTTTTATTTTCCAATAAATCTTTATATCTTGTCCAGACATTAAACAATGCTCTTCTAACAATATGATTTTTAAATGCTTTATGTGCTTTAACCTTGTCATACCACGAATATGCATGCCGCCCAAAAACATTATTAAAACCTTTTAAATCCAAAATATCTGTGTTCTCAAGAAGCAGCCATTCTTTCAGCCATAATTCTTCTCAATTATGGATCCTCTCAATTTTGTGCCCCCTTGTCTCAATGTCCGGGAGGAGGGGAATCACTCACACCAGCCAAAATCCAGCACTGTTTCCAATGATCTGAGGGAAGGTCCATTGAAATGATCCTGTTCTATCCTCACAACTGCCCTATGGAGTAGGTTGGATGGAAAGATTGTGGTTTGGCTAAAATCATCTAGTGAGCTTCATGGTTGAGAAAGGCTTTGAATGTACCTCCCTGAAATCCATGCCCCTAAATCTTCAACAAATGATCAAGGACCTTATTTTTTTTCAAACGTCCTTTTGACAATCACTTTCTGCTCTGCCTCCTGATCTCAAAGTCTGGACACACTTGTCATACATGTCCTTATTTTCAGAAGATCACCTCTATTATAAGCAATGTTTTCCTTTTCCCCCCTGTGGCTTTCAATGGCAGGTGCCTTCTGCTTCATGTAATTACACTTGTATTTGCCTGGAATACTAAACAGTTTCCAAATGAGGTTACCTCCCAAACAAAGGTAAATGGAATAAACTCCCTAGAGGTCAAGCTTGTCCTTGCAAACTCTGAAACTTGGAGATGAGGTTCTTAGATTGCGAAAGAAAAAGTTCCGTTACCTAGGCTTGGCTCCAGAATGTTGTGGATAGTGGACAACGAGTTTGCACTCAGGAGCCTTAACTGCTAAGGGAAGAATCCTATACACAAGAACCAGATGTAAAGCAAGCTGGCATTAAGATGGCAGAAAGTTACTCCACATCCAAACCCTGTTGAGGAGCAAGGCTATTGCTGGCTGAACAAGCCCAAACCTGTCAGAAGCAAAAGAAGTCATTAAAATAGGGTGTGACTAACACTACCATTTTTAATTTTTTTGCCAAGTCACGTGACCGAGCTGAACTGAGTTCAGATCCATTGTAAGTCACCCCAGCGTGGTTCTGCTCCACCACTCTACTTTGGGGGGACTTACACTGGGCATGACTCAGCCAGCATGTCTGAGCTCCAGCTGAGCTGAGTTGAACATGTTCTGGGGCCATATCTTTGGCTGGGTTGGGTTTGGGCACTTAATTCCAGCTGAACCAGGAACCAGCTGGCTGAGCAAGAGAGTTGCTGAATCCTAAACTGCTCATCCCATAAGAGATTGCTCTAAGATTGCCCTCTATGTCTAGAAATGATGCTCAGGCTAGGTTGCAGAATTGGAAGAACTATGATGCTACCACAGGGAAGACCCTGTCTCTCATACCTGCTAATCAAATCAACTTTACAAGTAGGGTCTCTTAAGCTCATATTGTATGCTATACTAGACCCTCCAAGTGTCCCTGTTTTCCAGGGACATCCCTGATTTAGAGAAGCCAGAAGTTTCTGATTTGAGCCTGGATTTTGGGCCAAGCAAAAGCTATGGTTAGGCAAAGAATTATAGATACCAAGAGACAACAGGACTGCTTAAGGTGTCCCGACTACAAAATTGTAGAAATCAAGATATATATAGCTGCTCCAGCAGCACATCTCTTTTTTCTTGTATCCAAAAATGCAAGAAGGGCTTTTACACTTGCCAGAAGCTCGGCTCTGCCCTTGCCAGTCTTGGAAGGATCCTTTAAAAAAGTCCCATATGGCCAGAGAATTTGCGCCTGTCCATTGGGGGATATAGGAAGCCCTGAACACATATTTTTTTAGATGTCCCTTGTACAATGAGGCACATAGAGAAACCATTGACCCCCTGCTGGTGAGGCTTACTGACCTCCCGGTAAAGCAAAAATTCGATCTTCTCCAGTTAGGCAAAGAGCACAAGATGACCCGGATTGTTATCAGATTCTGCGCACAGATCTGTAGGCACAGACCATCCCCCAATTCAATCTAGTTTGTTAAGAAAATATTGGAGAAATGTTGGAGGGTATGGAGTCATTCGACCTCTGAGTCATCTGAAGGCAGCCCTGTATATGGAAGGGTTTTTTTTTTAATGTTTAGTGTTTTATTGTGTTTTTATATGTGTTGGAAGCCACCTAGAGTGACTGGGGCAACTCAGTCACATAGGTGGGTTAGAAATAGTAAAATTATCATTATGTAATGGGACGTCCCTATTTTCATCGGAGAAATATTGGCGGGCATGTTATAATGTATGTTGTATTCATTTACTCTGATCTACAGTGAAATGTTGCTGAGTCCTGAACTTCAATATAGGGATCAAATGATTTGTCAATGCTGATTTCTCTGAGTATCTCGTTTAAATTCGGTTCCCCACATTTGTGTAGCAATTTGCATTATTTTTTTAAAAAGAAATCCTTATGAAAATGTGTTAGCACTTTAGTGTGACTTTCCAAATAAACACATTTTTGCAAGCACCTTTGACTAAGGCACATGCTTTTGACAGCAATTTCCCCCATCATAATGCATTTCTGTATGTTATTCTCACTAACATATTCAGTTTTATGCCCAATTCCCCTAGGCATTTTTGTAAATTTTGTTCAGTTGGAAAAAACGTGTTCTCCTTCATGGAGAGCATGTGTTGCGGTGGGGGCCACCAGGACACTCCAAAGTTGGGGGCGGGCTAATTGACCGTTGGCCACTGATGCGATTGGGGCTTCATTTGTTGTTGGGAAGAAGTTAATGTTGCCATTTGTTGATTGACAGACAGAAATGTTAAAACTGCTTGCACGAGGCTAGGGCTTCCTCTTTTCACCCATGCATCGGATTGCCCGTCCCTCCCTCCCTAGAATAGGGTTGTTTGCTTTGACCTTGCTATGCCTGTCATGGGGTCGTCTGCTTTGGAGCGGGGGCCTGGTAGGAATTTTGTCCATCTGGCTGATTGGCTGGGGCCATTTGGTTTTTGCCTACTGCATAGCAAATCGTCACAACTTGTAAGGTTCGCGGTTAGGCATTGGTTTATGGTTTGGTTGGTTGAGGGGCATGGATTGGCTGTGCCTGCCCCTCTAACGCTGATGCTGCAAGAGATTCCGTTAAAGGAATTGGGGGCTAACTATTGCTTGTCCACTTTGTCAAGGGGGCTCGGGCCATAGCAATAAGCTCCTGGTTGCATTTGGGGTGAGGGCAGGTTCCCTGCTCCGTCGCTACCCCCAAGTATATTCCCCTATTCTGACTTTTGCATCGTGCGGAATGTCAGTCTGTCCCCCATGGTGGGGGCAGATAGTCGCAACCAATGCCTAAGCAACCACTCACAAATTTGTATTTTAATAAAGTTGTGGCCAAAATTAAGCCAAAAATCTTAAACAAAAATTCCGTGTGATGTGTGAGTTATTAGGGTGGCCCTGGGGACCTCGACACGCAACTGCATTGCAGAATTTGGATAAGTGGGAATTTTGAAGGATAGCTGCGTTTCAGTTCTTGTACAGTTTTGGAATGTGTGGATTAAGTAGATTTGCCCTTCAATGCAAACAAAATCAAATTTCTCCCCATCCTGATTTTGCATTTTGTGTTTCGGCAATGATACATTGCAAGCATTGGACTTGCTCAAGATATGTAAGTGGTGATTTGGGGGAAGCTGCTTGGCACTTTGAGAGTTGACCAGTGGCACTAATAGGTAACATTTTCAGCTTGCTTGCTTGCATTTCTCAATGGCCTTTTCTGGTTGTCACTTTGTCTCTGATGTACCATAATTTGCTGGAAGTTCTGGTGTGCCGCAGTGAGTCACAGATACCCAGGCCAAAATGGAGGGCTGGTGTGCTAAATTATATGTTTGCAATCACCTATGAACATTTTTGTTCTGGCATTTAATTGTGTGGGAAGGGGAGGGGAATAGCTGTCATCTTCTTAATGCAATATGGATTCTCCTCCCCCCGTGTGATTGTGAAAAATAAGCAGCCTAACACATTTCTGCATTGAGATGAGACACTTTTATATATATATGCAGATGACATTATTCTGGTGAAGGGGGAGAGAGTGATTTTGTTTTTCTACGCTCTCAATGAAACATCACACCCTTTAAGCTGCTTTTTATGTTTCCAGAAATAGCATAAAGGCTATTTTGGAGGGAAAGGGATGTCAAAGTTTGGCTTTGTTCTATTGTAATTGCCTGATACTGCCTCTTATTTGATGAGCATCATCTCTGCTGAAAATTACATCCGTTGTTTCGAGCCAAGGTCAGGCTTTTATCCTTGAATGTCATATGGACCAGTATGAAGGAGTGATTGACATCCTGGACTTGAACTGCGGAGACCTAAGTTCAAATCCCCACTCAACCATGAAGCTCACTGAAGGATCTTGGACCACTCACTAGATCCCCCCAAATATAAAGGGTGTTAATTACTTTTTATTTCCCAGCTGGCTAAACAGAGCCTTTATCATGAGTGTCCACTTGTTAGGGTTTCAGTCTTATTTTATGTGCCTTTGTGAGTTCAACTGCTTTTAATTATTTTATAGGCAAATCACCTTGAGGCGGGAAGAACATTTTCCTGCATCTAGTCTGCAGGGACCTCACATGTTCCCCAAGAATTCTCAAAGATTATAGACAGCAGCTGTGAGATTACATCTGAAGTTTCCTATAGTACCCTTAGGTGCAGCTCATCAGGGCCTGGGGATTTGAATTCATTTAAAGTAGCTGGGTGCTCCCTTACCACCTATTTTTCTATCTTGGGCTGCAGTTTCCTTATTGCAGCGATGTTCAGCCGGTCGACCAAAATCAACAGGTAGATCCCCAGATGATCACTGTCAACTGCTGTCGATTGCAGGACCCTTATCGATCGCGGGATTAAAAGCAATGTAAAATGAATGTTTCTGCCCCCGCCCCCCTCACGCTGTCCCAATGCAGCAGCGTCAAAAGGGTGGTATTTGTTTTCGTTTTGTTTTTGCTTTTTTAAAAAATGCTTTTTAATTGAATTTTCTTTAACATAGACAAAACAAAACAAATACAATAAAATTCCACAATCATATATCACTTATTTTCTCAATGCTCTGCCGAGCACAGACTTCCCTCGCTCCCTTCAGCAGGTTTTCGTATTACACTTTCCTTTTCAAAGATTCTTGATAGCATCCTATTCACATCATAAGATTTATTTTAATCCTACTACAGTTTTTAGACTTCTACAGTTATTACTTATATACTCCACAAATTTACTCCACTCTCTTCTGAACTTTGTTTCCTCCTGGTTACGGATCCTGTAGGTCAGTTTTGCTAATTTCTCATACTCTACCATTTTTGCCTGCCACTCCTCCAATGTTGGTAATTCCTGTGTTTTCCATTTTTGGGCTACCAAAATTCTGGCGGCAGTCGTGCCATACATGAATAATCTCTGGTCTGCTTTTCCTATTTCTTCACCTATCAAGCCTACCAGGAAAGCTTCCAGTTTTTTGGGGAAAGTATATTAAAACATCTAGACAGCATCTTAAAAAGCAGAGACATCACCTTGCCAACAAAGGTCCGTATAGTTAAAGCTATCGTTTTCCCAGTAGTGATGTATGGAAGTGAGAGCTGGACCATAAATAAGGCTAATCGCCGAAGAATTGATGCTTTTGAATTATGGTGCTGGAGGAGACTCTTGAGAGTCCCGTGAATTGCAAGAAGATCAAACCTCTCCATTCTTAAGGAAATAAGCCCTGAGTGCTCACTGGAAGGACAGATCGTGAAGCTGAGGCGCCAATACTTTGGCCACCTCAGGAGAAGAGAAGACTCCCTGGAAAAGACCCTGGCATTGGGAAAGATGGAGGGCACAAGGAGAAGGGGACGACAGAGGACAAGATGGTTGGACAGTGTTCTCAAAGCTACCAGCATGAGTTTGACCAAACTGCAGCAGGCAGTGGAAGATAGGAGTGCCTGGCGTGCTCTGGTCTGAAGAGTCGGACACGACTAAACAACAACATATTTAAACAGCTTTTTCAATTCATTGTAAATCATATCCCCAAAATTTTTCATTTTCTCACATGTCCACCACATATGAAAGAACTCTCCATCCTTCAGCTTACATTTCCAACATACTTTGCTACTCATTCTGTACATTTTTGCTACATTAGCGTTGTTGGTTAATGGTTGGCCTTCCCCCCCTAAAAAAACAACTCAACAACTCTGGTTTCCCCCCAAGAAGCTCAACAACAACTCATGGACAATGGGTAGATCACTGCCAGTATTTTTATACTGGGAGTAGATTGCAGTCTCTTGGGAGTTGGACGTGCCTGCCTTATTGCATCAATTCTTTAGATGCTTACCACCTTTCTTGTTGGAATTGTCTGCATTTTGTACCTTCGATATTTCACCTTTAAGAAACTCCCATCCATCTTGGACTCCTTTCTCTCTGAGTATTTCAGAAAGTTCTTATTTAGTACAAATGAGGACTTTCAGGTTCTACGACTAAGCAGGCATGTTTCCATCACAGCCCTATGGAATCAATTTGCTAGTGAGTGAATAATGAACTAGCCATTATCTGAGCTGTTAAAGAATTAGCACAAATGAATTATTTTTGCTCTCCCCGCTCCCTGCAAATCTGCGCAAAAGAAAATGTGCATGTTCAACTTATTAAAGAAAACAAGCTGATATTTTTAGCTTAATAGCTAATGATGATTCAAAATTGTTATTCAGGCCTAATTAACTAATAATTTCCATGGCAACCAATGCTTTGGGCAACACATATTGAATATGCTGTATGGAGGAGTATCACAACTTCATATTTCCTATGGTTTGGACTAAATGCTTCTAAAAAAATGCTGTATTGTCATTGGCCAAAGAGGATCAGTGCAAGTGATTAGAGTTAATTTTTTCTAACTCTAATCCAGCCAGGATTAGGCTGTCAGAAACAGTGTCTGGGTGAAAATCGCTGAAATGTCCAAGAAAATCCGGATGTATATCACCCAAGTCAAAAGTGTTGGTTTTGGCAAATTTCATAAAAAATAGCCCAAAAACTTCTCTCTCTTTTTTAGAATTTGCAAAGAAAGCTCAACAACCTTTGTGTCCGGATTTTCACTTTTTGAAATACGTCAACCCTATGTAAAATAAATCTGTTACCGAATGTAATCAGTTCCTGGTTCTTTTCTTCTCTTTAATGGAGCTGCTTCATTTAGCTCCCCAAGGACAGCTATATCACCTTACATCTCCTCCTCTCCTGTTGTGTCTGATCCAAGTAATTGCATACTTTGATTTGAATTGTGTATGGCTGATATATTTCTCATTCGCATGCCAATTCTAACATCACAGCCTTCAGCAAATTTCATTAATGCACATTGAAAGCGGTAGCATTTATTTCAATATATTTTGTTGGATCCAGACTTAGAGCAGACACATTGAAACCCATGGGGTTTGGGACTTATTTACCTGTTGTATTCTTTATCCTGCTTTTCCGACATTTATTGTCGCCTAAAGCAACTCTCATCAGGAAAGAGAAACAGATTCGTTAAATGCAATGGATCTACCTTGTATACCACTGGTGACCAACCTCGAGACGTTCACTCTCCAGTCTTGCAGTGGTTCACAAGATAAAAACATGAGATAAAAGCTCTGTGGGTTAAACCATAGGGCCTAGGACTTGCCAATCAGAAGGTCAGCGGTTCGAATCCCCATGACGGGGTGAGCCCCCATTGCTCGGTCCCTGCTCCTGCCAACCTAGCAGCTCGAAAGCACGTCAAAATACAAGTAGATAAATAGGTACCACTCCGGCTGGAAGGTAAACGGCATTTCCATGCGCTGCTCTGGTTTGCCAGAAGTGGCTTGGTCATGCTGGCCACATGACCCGGAATCTGTACACCGGCTCCCTCAGCCAATAAAGCGAGATGAGCGCCGCAACCCCAGAGTCGGCCACGACTGGACCTAATGATCAGGGGTCACTTTACCTTTAAACAGAAACAGCAAAAGAACTCTTGTGTATTAAGATCAGCCCTGCTGGTTCTTTCACTGCCTCAGAAGCTCAGAGTGGTGGCCTGGAAGAGGGCATTTTCTGTGGCAGCCCCTAAGTTGTGGAACTCTCCTCACAACAAGGTGCGACAAGAACCTTCATTATACAGCTTTTGGCAAAGGCTGACATCGCCGTAGCTTTTGACACTTGAGATGTGTATTTTCAGAGCCTACCTCTAAAATTAATTAATTTTATAATGAATGATTTTAGAGTGTTGTTTGTGCTGTACTTTTGTACTGTTTTATTGTTGTTAGCCGCCCTGAGCCCGGCTTCGGCTGGGGAGGGCGGGATAAAATAAAAAAAAATATTATTATTATTACCTTGTTTTAGTGATTTTAAGTTGCATTCAACTTTTTTAAATATTTTGTCTTAATTGTTGTTACCTGCCCAGGGACTTTAGGGTGAAGGACAGGTTAACAATAACAACAACAACAACAACAACAACATCATAGCATTTTGAAATTTCACCCTCCTGTGTTTCTGACTCCATCCCTCATATTTGCAATCTCAGGCATGGTTTAACAGTACGTTTCCAAGCACAATTCAAAGTGTTGGTGCTGATCTTTAAAGCCCTAAACAGCCTCAGCCTAGTATACATTGTTACCTTGGGTTAAGAACTTAATTCATTCTGGAAGTCCGTTCTTAACCTGAAACTGTTCTTAACCCGAGGTACCATTTTAGCTAATGGGACCTCCAGCTGCCACCACACCGCCGCCGGGCGAATCTGTTCTCAACCTGAAGCAATGTTCTTAACCTGAGGTACTATTTCTGGGTTAGCGGAGTCTGTAACCTGAAGTGTGTGTAACCTGAAGCATCTGTAACCCGAGGTACCACTGTACCTGAAGGAGCATCACCACCCCCATGTATGTTTCTGAGCACAATTCAAAGTGTTGGTGCTGACCTTTAAAGCCCTAAATGGCCTCGGTCCTCCTGTATACCTGAAGGAAAATCTCCACCTCCATCGTTCAGCCCGGACACTGAGGTCCAGCTCCAAGGGCCTTCTGGTGGTTCACTCACTGCGAGAAGTAAAGCTACAGGGAACCAGACAGAGGGCCTTCTTGGTAGTGGCACCTGCCCTGTGGAACGCCCTCCCTTCAGATGTCAAGGAGATAAAGAATTACAGTGGTGCCTCGCAAGACGAAATTAATTCGTTCCGCAAGTTTTTTCTTCTTGCGAGTTTTTCGTCTTGCGATGCACGGTTTCCCATAGGAATGCATTGAAAATCAATTAATGCGTTCCTATGGAAACCGCCTTCAGACCAGGTCCGGGGACAGTCTGTCCCCCGACCTCTTCTGAAGGCTGGGGGGGGGACAAGGGCTTTTCTTCCCACCCCCAGCATTTTAAAAAACCCCGGGACAGCGGAGGACTTCTCCGCTGTCCGGGGCGATCTTAAAATGCTGGCGGGCGGCATTTTAAAATCGCCCAGGACAGCGGAGGACTTCTCCGCTGTCCGGGGCGATGTAAAAGCCCCTGGGAAGGCAGGCAGGAGGGACAAAGACTGCTTCACAGGAGAGGCGCTGCGCAGAGAGGGAGAAGGCGCAGCACCCTTCAGCGAAGCTGGAGAAGGAACAGAAGGAGTCCCTTCTGTTCCTCCTCCGGCTTCGCTTGATATGCGCGTTGCTCAAGGGGCGCTGCGCCTTCTCTCTCTCTCTGCGCAGCGCCTCTCCTTCACAGGAGAGGCGCTGTGCAGAGAGGGAGAGGGCGCAGCGCCCCTTCAGCGAAGCTGGAGAAGGAACAGAAGGAGACCTTTCTGTTCCTCCTCGGGCTTCGCTGGACAGGCGCGTCACTGCGAAGCGGGAGGAGGAACAGGAGGAGTCCCTTCTGTTCCTCCTCCGGCTTTGCATGACAGGCGCGTCGTTCAAGGGGCGCTGCGCCTTCTCTCTCTCTCTCTGCGCAGCGCCTCTGCTTCACAGGAGAGGCGCTGCGCAGAGAGGGAGAAGGCGCAGCGCCCTTCAGCGAAGCTGGAGAAGGAACAGAAGGAGACCCTTCTGTTCCTCCTTCGGCTTCCAGGACAGGCGCGTCGCTGCGATGCGGGAGGAGGAACAGAAGGAGTCCTGGACCTCTTCTGAAGGCGGGCGGGGGGCGAAAGTCTTTGCCCCCCCCACCTGCCTTCAAAAGCCGTCCAGGACAGCGGAGAAACGCGCTGCCTTTCTCCGCTCTCCCGGGAAGGCAGGCAGGGGGGAGCAAAGACTTTCGCCCCCCGCCCGCCTTCAGAAGAGGTCCTGGACCTCTTCTGAAGGCGGGCGGGGGGCGAAAGTCTTTGCTCCCCCCCGCCTGCCTTCAAAAGCCGTCCGCGATAGCGGGAAGCACTTCCCTGCTATCCCGGACTGCTTTTAAAATGCTGGTGGTGGGGAGCAAAGCCTTTCGGCCCCCGCCGGCCTTCCTGGACCTCTTCTGAAGGCCGGAGGAGGGGAAAGGCTTTGCTCCCCACCACCAGCATTTAAAAGAGGTCCCCGGAGATTTCCCTATGGGCTTTCTTCTTGCGAAGCAAGCCCATAGGGAAATTCGTCTTGCGAAGCGCCTCCAAAACAGAAAACCCTTTCGTCTTGCGGGTTTTCCATCTTGCGAGGCATTCGTCTTGCGAGGTACCACCGTACATAACTTTTAGAAGACATCTGAAGGCAACCCTGTATCAGAAAGTTTTTAATGTTTGATATTCTACTGTGTTTTATATATGCTGTAAGCCACCCAGAGTGGCTGGGGAAACCCAGCCAAGTGGGTGGGGTATAAATAAGGATCTCACCTCACTCTGGTAAATTAAAGGGGATTCAGCAAGAGCTCACTTTACAAATTATGCCTAGGCGTCCAATCATCACCTGAGCAGGGGGTAGAGGTGGATCAGCTTTAATAGCTAGCCCCACCTATGGCATCCACACATACAATACAGGGAAGGCTTTGTGTAAGAGAGGTGCACAAGAATGCTTCCTTTCCATAGATGCTTGCAGCAGATGCCACAGAGTGGCACTAACCAGCCTCATGTTCTGATTGAACACTTGGGTATCATTTCTGAAGAGGGCTAAGGTCCATGGGGGCAATCAAGTAGGAGAGAAGGAGCCTTGTTGCAACCACTGTGTAATCACAGGTGCCTAATCACATTATTTGATTATGAAATACAAGAGGCATTTCCTTATCGGACAAAATTGCATTGAAGCATCGTGGCTGGTGGTGATGTAAATTTCACAGTATTGCCAGGGGACATGGGCTGAATGTCAAGTGGCCAAGGCTTGTCACAGATATTTTTCACAGCAAGGAGTACCTTAAAGACAAACAGATTTCTCGGGGTATAAGCTTCTGCCAACTGGATTCAGAAATAAAATTGTATTTCTTCCAGGAAGTGTAAGGTGAAATACATGGTTTTCCCACACAGCATCATAGCATCAGTTGCCAATGAGTAGGGTAGGTGTGGGGGCATGCGCCCTTGCTGCCAATGCCGCTGGAGTGATATCCCCCCCCCCGCCCGAGCACTGTGGGGCTCCACTGTGCCACCTGCCTGCCCACACAGGAGAGAGCCCGGCCAGTTGGCATAGCCCTTGGGGGGTGGGAAGGAGCACTGGGGCACCTGGTTCGCACCCTCTCAAAAATTGCGCACACAGGGTTATGGCCCCCAGCACCCCCAAGGCTATGCCCCTGCTCCTCCTCAACCACACTGTGAAGTAGGCTAGGTGACTGGCTCAAGACCACCCAGTGAGCTGACTGGAATTCGTACCTGCCCTGGCCCAAACCCCTACACCATCTCTCTAAGATTTATCTCTAGGTCTCTGCCAGGTGAGATGATTCCAGGTGTGATGCTTCCAATGAAGTGGAACAGAGCTCTACAGTGGTACCCCTGGTTACGTACTTAATTCGTTCTGGAGGTCTGTTCTTAACCTGAAACCATTCTTAACCTGAGGCACCACTTTAGCTAATGGGGCCTTCTGCTGCCTCTGCGCTAATGGCGCGCAATTTCTGTTCTCATCCTGAGGTAAAGTTGTTAACCCAAGGTACTACTTCCGGGTTAGCAGAGTCTGTAACCCGAAGTGTTTGTAACCTGAAGCCCGAGGTACCACTGTATATGCAAAATCTTATGCCATAATAATAATAATAATAATAATAATAATAATAATAATAATAATAGAAATATGTGATGATGATGATGAAAGACTCCGTGTAGTTGTTGTTTTGCTTCAAGAGACTAAGACAGATATCCATCAGGAAGAAATGTACAGTTATATATTGGACCGATTTCTTTTCTAGGAGCATCTATAACATCTCAGCATCTAAAACATATAGACTCCTTCCATTAAGAGCTTTCTATGATGATGGTGGTGGTGGTGGTGTTGGTGTTGGATGGAGCTACCTAAATATGATGATTGGGTGTGAGGAGAAGTCTATAAAAGAAAACCCAAGAATGTACCAGCAGATCAGAGATAATAAGAAGCTGCTCAGTGCAAGAGATGGTTTGATGGGATTGGGTTGGAACCACCAAAACCCATGTAGGAATTTGTCTGAAACAGATCTCTCCTCCATCCCAAGTAGGAGGATTCTAGAGGCGGAAAACACATTCAGGTCCCATTTTTCTTGTGCTGTGCTCCATCAGGAGCACAGCAGATCTTCTCTGTTTTTTGAGCTCAATTTTCATGTGGTGGTGGTGGAAGAGGAGGAGGAAAACTAGTTTCTGAATCTGGGGCAAATGTCTCCGTTTCAACCGAGCCAGGCGAATGCTTGTGTGAGCTCACATAATGCCAGAGAGTTGCTGCTTTCTGATCTATCCAAAGCACTGCCACCACCTCCATCTTTTTCTTCCTGTGATCTCAGCTAGCAAAACCTCTTACTATTTATGCTGCCTGACAGCAGGCAGATAAAAATGAATTGCATTGCATTAAGGTCCATTTTCAAATATGAAATTATCTTACCTGCTTGACTGTGGCTCACCCATGCTTCATTGACTTCGGTGTGGATTTTTATTTTATTTTATTTTATTGTGGTTTGTTTTTAATATTGACTCTGGCAAGTGCCTCAAGGTCCCAGCGTGTAGGATATCTTGTAAATGTAAATTTGATTTGATCTGACATTTGGTTTCTATGTGGATTCAAAGGAGATAAGAGCTCTTAGCTTCCAGGAAATTGATAACAGGACTTGATACGATCGATCTGGTTAGTTTCCATTAATCCTCTAGAGAGGGCAAGCGTTTCTCAAATAGTTAATGCCTCCACAAGTACATAGCTGTCAACTTACAGATTTGAAAATAAGAGAGCAGCAGCCAAAATAAGGGACCTGCAGCCTCACCTGTTCCAGGCACTCCAGTCTTCCTGTCCTCCTGCAGTCTGGTCAAACTCATGCTGGTAGCTTCGAGAACAATGTCCAACCAACTTTGTAACAAGAGGTTCAACTGAATAGAATCTGAATCACATGCACCACAAGGCCTATGCAACCTCAACTTAAGATGGCTCCCCGGCCTGGCTTTGCACTGCAAAGTTTGCAGCAGCATGTGCAACAAAATGGCGTCCAGCATTCAAAAACCTCCTCAGCTTGCATTAACTAGCCACACACAAGGCATGCAAGCTCCACCCCCCCAGTCGTTCTTAGACTTCTTATTGGGTGAGCAACACAGCCAAGCAACACAGCTGGAGCTTCCCTCCTCCCTGGCCAGCAGGGAGGGAAGGAGAGGAGCTGCTTCCTTTGAAATTTAAGGGACATCATTTAAGGGACATCCATCAATAAGGGACAGCAGCGAGACATGGCGCTGGAATAAGGGGCTGTCCCTTCAAATAAGGGACACTTGACAGCTATGCAAGTATATGGCAAAAGAATGAAAAGTATTGAAAGTGTCTGCTTTTGTCTGAAATAGACGCATGAAGGTCAAATGAGTCTGGCAAGAAGATGGCTCTCTTGCATTCTATGGTCTTTGAAAAGGCAGTCCAAGATTTATGCATAATGATGATGATGATGATGATGATGATTGGGGAGGGAATAGTTTTCATAATAGAAAATTACAGCTAGGTTTGGACAAATCTGTCAATTCCAGTTTCTCACAATCTCCAATCTTAAATTCAGTTTTCCACCTTTTAGAAGTTTGCAATTACATAAAAAATATTGAAAATTCATGAAAATACCCATCAACATTTTTATGCGATTTTCTCTTCATATACACATTTTGCAAACAATTTGCCTGAATAATTTGTGTGTGTTCTTTCCCCTGATATCTGTATTTTTAATCACACTTTCCCTAATATCTGCATTTTTGTTATCCTTATGTGGTTCAAGAGCAGCATTGCACAATTCAGAGGCGTGTGAATTTTGAAAGATATTTGTGCTCCACTCTGCATATTGGTTTGAGAACTGAAAATTAGGCATTTTTCATTAAATTGAATTGAAACCCGCCCGCCTAATTGCAACAAGAAAATCATATTTTAAAAGTTTGGGCATTTAAAAAAAATATTTTAATATCAAATTTTGAATGTCAGATTTCAAATTCTGATTTTAAAATTCATTTTTCAGGCTTGTATAAATTTATTTTATTTATTTTTAATGGGGGCTAAAGATCTAAGGGTGGCCAGTCTTCATTACTGGTGCAGCATGTAGTGAGTTTGGGCTGCAGAGACAACTTTTGAATGGGGGGGACTTCATAATTTGACACTGTCCACTGTGCTACACACCAGCCCTAAAAGAACTTGAAGGCTTTTTTTTGGTAAGCAAAATAATTTGTAATAATTATTTCAGTTTGACTGTATCAGGATACAGTAGATATATAGCCGGAGGTAACTTAGAAGTAGAGGCAGAACATTCTATCTCTTGGCTTATGTAAACCAATTTTGCTAAGTATTAGTGTCTGCTTACACATCACCAAAAAAGAGGACGAAATAGGGTTCAGGTTTGCATCGAAATTACATATGCATCACCTCCTGGCAAACAGAAGGGGAAGAAATGGAGGCAGTGAGAGATTTTACTTTCTTGGGCTCCATGATCACTGCAGATAGTGACAGCAGTCGCGAAATTAAAAGACGCCTGCTTCTTGGGAGAAAAGCGATGACAAACCTAGACAGCATCTTAAAAAGCAGAGACATCACCTTGCCAATAAAGGCCAGTAGAGATAAAGCTATGGTTTTCCCAGTAGTGATGTATGGAAGTGAGAGCTAGACCATAAAGAAGGCTGATCACCGAAGAATTGATGCTTTTGAATTATGGTCCTGGAGGAGACTCTTGAGAGTCCCATGGACTGCAAGAAGATCAAACCGATCCATTCTTAAGGAAATCAGCCTTGAGTGCTCACTGGAAGGACAGATCCTGAAGCTGAGGCTCCAATACTTTGGCCACCTCATGAGAAGAGAAGACACCCTGGAAAAGACCCTGATGTTGGGAAAGATGGAGGGCCCAAGGAGAAAGGGACGACAGAGGACGAGATGGTTGGACAGTGTCCTCGAAGCTACCAGCATGAGTTTGACCAAACTGCGGGAAGCAGTGGAAGACAGGAGTGCCTGGCGTGCTCTGGTCCATGGGGTTTTGAAGAGTCAGACACGACTAAATGACTAAACAACAACAACAACAACAACAACAACAACAACAACAACAACAACAAATAAAATCACATGTATACATTCGAATTTGGAAATAAATACTATAATTTAAATCAAAAATAGGACATCTCACCCAAGTGGTGAGGACTGTCAGCAGTGGACCTGTGTGCCTCTTAGTCTGCTGTCTAGGTAGGCACCAACTGTTGATGGGCACCTTCAGCATCCCTGCTCTTCATTCTGACGCTTATTTGTTTTTAAACTGGATAGCCCATCAACTAGAGGATGCTTTCAAATAGAGGACTGTCCTCTGTAAAATAGGACACACAGCTATGCTGCAGCCATTCTCAAAAGTAAGCTGGTACCCAGATTAAGGGTTGCCATACCCGGGTCCTGCTGGTGAGCTTGCCTTGGGCAACTGATTGGCCACTGTGAGTATCAGATTTTGGTCTAGATGGGTCACTGGTATGCTCCAGCAGAGCTCTTCTTAAGTTCTTATGTTCTTACCTGAAGACGTAGAAGGCTGAGAAAGGGTGTCCAGACTAGCTCAAAACAATGTGAGCCCAGTGGAGGAGAAAGCCACTTGCGCCCAGGGGCGGGGCGAGCCGCCCATAGGGGCAGGGCCTCTGGAGTCTGCCTGCCTTCTCCCACTCAGTCGCCCTACAGCTGGGGTGGAGGCAGCTGGCGGACAGTTTGGCCAGCGCAGAGCCTGAGTGCGCCCAAGCCACTGCGGCTCTCCTAGGAGAGCTGCAGGCCCTGCAGTGAGTGCTGCCCAGCATTTTGTCACCCCCCTCAGTGGTGACACCCGGGGCAGACGCACCCACCACACCCCCTTTCCTCTGCCCCTGCCTGAGCCACCTTGAAAACGGGATCTGGCTTTTTGAACAGGAAGTGTTTGCCCTTTGAGCTCCTAATCTGAAGTCTTATAGTAGCCTTAGTCCTTCAAACAGAGGACAACCTACCAAATAAAGGTAAAGGGACCCCTGACCGTTAGGTCCAGTCACGGACGACTCTGGGGTTGCTGTGCTCATCTCGCTTTACTGGCCAAGGGAGCCGGCGTGCAGCTTCCGGGTCATGTGGCCAGCATGACTAAGCCGCTTCTGGAGAACCAGAGCAGCGCATGGAAACGCCGTTTACCTTCCCGCCGGAGTGGTACCTATTTATCTACTTGCACCTTGACGTGCTTTCGAACTGCTAGGTTGGCAGACATAGGGACAGAGCAACGGGAGCTAACCCCGTTGCAGGGATTCGAACCGCCGACCTTCTGATTGGCAAGCCCTAGGCTCTGTGGTTTAACCCACAGCGCCACCCGCGTCGCTTTTACCTACCAAATAGAAGACTGTAAAAGTGCAGCATGCAGCATGTAAAAGTGCGCCATGCTCTTTCCTCAACATTTGTGAGCTTCTTTGGTGGTTGAGATGCTCCGGAAACACTGAGGATCTAAAATCTAATATTCCTTAGGACATAGAATCATAGAGTTGGAAGGAACCTTGAGAGTCATCTAGTCCAACTCCCTGCAATGCAGAATCTCAACATGCGGTCTCCCATCCTCTTTGAAACCATAGCAGCTGCTGCTTAGCTTTCAAATGTGCTAACTGCCTTATACTGAATCAGGTTCCAGACAAGTGCCTCTTTTATCCCTACCTGGAGGTGCCAAATATTGAACCTGGGACCTTCAGCATGTGAAGCTGATGTTCTACCATCGAGCTATGACCCCTTCACTAGTGGGTCACCAGTTACTTGTGCAGGCTCTTCTGTCCTGAGTAAATCCAATATTCCATTCATTGTCTTCTTCCTGGCCTGATGAATGCACAGCAAATGTTCCAGTCACAAGTGCAGAGCAAAATCTCAGACATGCCGTAATAAAGAGCTATTTATATGATATGCATCTCCATGTATGTGTCAGAGCACTAAATTAGGGGGAAAGGAACAAGTTAATATTTATTTTACCAATTTGGAGGTGGGAGAGGCGAAGGAGGCGTACAGCAAAGATGCTTGAGAGAGGGGGTGATGAACCAATTTTAGATTTAATGAGGAGAGCATAAACCTGGAACATGATAAAACAGAATAACCCTCAGCAGCGGAACGGCTGATGCCGCAGTTCCTCTGTGTTCTGCCCAATTTATTAAAAAATTTAATACTGTTGTCAGGGACTGGGTAGAGGAGGAGGAGTGGTGGAGACTGCCTCCACATCCTGACCCTTCCAGGGAGGAGGAAGAGGAAGACAGTATAGATTTACAACAGTGGTTTGTGGAAGGTCTCAGCTCAGAGGCAGATGGAGGGGAAAGTTGGGAAATAGTGGGAGAGAAGGAGCAGGCAGAGCCAGAGCAGCAGCTGGCTGACACATTGTCAGTAGAAAGCATTCCAGACCAGAAAGCATCTCCCAGAACCTGGCGAGCCTTAAAAGTAGGAGAGCAAAGAGCTCAAAGACAGAGGGCAGCACCCATAGAGGAGATGATGATGATGATGATGATGAATGAGGAAGTGAAAGAGACATGGGTGGCGATTCACTCGGGGCATTGCCATTATCCAAGAGGCTGGGTTTTATAGCCTCTCTCTGTAAAGTCTGAAATAAAAAAAGGATTGTAAGAAACTTCTCCTTGTCTTTATACCTTGGGCAACCAGCCGGAAGCCACTGACACCACCCTGACAACTGTATTTAATTTTCTGTAGCCTCCCTAGGGCCCCTAAAGTGGTCCATTCAATTATATAATGATCTCATCGTGCAATATTTCTTTATGTTCTAATAGCTTGCACTCAGGGGAGCTGGGTAAGCCTCACAAGGAAAGTGTTGCAGGCTTCTGAGCTTCAGGATTATTGGAATTTGGGAGAAAAGAGGCAGTAGGAAAGTTCCTGTGAGATGTAGAGATGGGGCTGGGGTAGGAGGGCAGGGTGCCACCCAGCTGTCTTAGGGACTCCCCTCTGGATTTGTGTACAGTTTACTCCTTAGCCTTTTCTTCTCCCAAAGATGTCTGGAAAGGCAGCGGGAGTTTAGGATCAGAGCTTTCCTTCTCCTTGATGGGCCACCTTCCCAGGTTGATGGACCCCATCTGCCCCTCACTTGACTCTACCACATGTGCAGAAACCATCTTCCTGACTGTTGGCCCCACTCTTGGTCTTGATTACTCAATTGTGCCAGAGCCTGTCTTTTGCATGCAAGGGAAGTCCCTAACTTACCAAGGGTTTTGAGACCCAACAGTCACCTGGTTTAGCTGGCCTTTTGAAGCCATTTCCTGGGGTGTGGCTACTGTCACATGCTTACAGCTTCTAGGAGCCAAAGATGAGAGTTGAGTGCAGGGTGGGGACCAACGGGGGCCAAACTACTCCAGAAGAAGCACAATGTGTCCCCCATCTAATAATAACAATAATATGGGACGCAGGTGGCGCTGTGGGTAAAAGCCTCAGCGCCTAGGGCTTGCCGATCGAAAGGTCGGTGGTTCGAATCCCTGCGGCGGGGTGCGCTCCCGTCGTTCGGCCCCAGCGCCTGCCAACCTAGCAGTTCGAAAGCACCCCCGGGTGCAAGTAGATAAATAGGGACTGCTTACAAGCGGGAAGGTAAACGGCGTTTCCGTGTGCGGCTCTGGTTCGCCAGAGCAGCCATGTCACGCTGGCCACGTGACCCGGAAGTGTCTTCGGACAGCGCTGGCCCCCGGCCTCTTGAGTGAGATGGGCACACAACCCTAGAGTCTGGCAAGACTGGCCCGTACGGGCAGGGGTACCTTTACCTTTAATAATAATTTAAAACTTATACCCCACCCATCTGGCCGGGCCTCCCAGCCACTTTGGGCAGCTCTCAATCGAATATTACAAACACAATAAAACATCAAACATTTAAAGCCTCCCTAAACAAGGCTGCCTTCAGATGTTTTCTAAAAGTCAGATAGTTGTTTATTTCCTTGACATCAGATGGGAGGGCGTTCCACAGGGCAGGCGCCAATACCAAGAAGGCCCTCTGCCTGGTTCCCTGTAACCTCACTTATTGCATTGAGGGAACAACCAGAAGGCCCTTGGAGCTGGACCTCAGTGTCCAGACTGAATGATGCGGGTGGAGACGCTCCATCAGGTATACTGGGCCGAGGCCATTTAGGGCTTAAAAGGTCAGCACCAACACTTTGAATTGTGCTCAGAAACATACTGGGAGCCAATGAAGGTCTTTCAGGACCGGTGTTATGTGGTCCTGGCGGCCACTCCCATTCACCAGTCTAGCTGTTGCATTTTGGATTAGTTGTAGTTTCCAGGTCAACTTCAAAGGTAGCCCCACATAGAGCACATTGTCCAAGTGGGAGATAACTAGAGCAAGCACCACTCTGGCGGGCAGGTAAGGTCTCAGCCTGTGTACCAGATGGAACAAGTAGACAGCTGCCCTGGACACAGAATTAACCTGCGCCTTCATGGACAACTGTGAGTCCAAAATGATTCCCAGGCTGTGCACGCGGTCCTTCAGGGGCGCAGTTAACCTATTCAGGACCAGGGAGTCCTCCACACCTGCCCGCCTCCTGTCCTCCAAAAACAGTACTTTTGTCTTGTCAGGATTCAACCTCAGTCTGTTAGCCACCATCCATCCTCCAACTGCTCCCCTAACACCCCTCACAGACAACAGTGCATTACTGTAATGGTTCTAGGGGTTGCTTGTGAGTAAGCCGGTGCAAACACCTGGCTGGGTTGCCTGAGTGAACCTTTTCTCCCGTGGCTGTCTCAATCGCTGGCAGAATCCGTCAGTGGGCGTTTCTTAAACTTCTTCCAGCAAAGAAGCTCTTTGACGCCTAGTCTCCTCCTACTCTCTCTGCGCGAAAGCCTTCTGCGCAAGGAGGGCGTAGGCAGCGGAGGACCACTACTCTCCCCGCTGGTCCCCGGCAAGGAGTCATGGGACCGCCTCGCCGCTTCCCCCATCTGCCCCCCTTCTCCACTGGTGCTACGCTGATTCTCTTCCCCAGAAGATGGGCTGCCTCTCCCACTCCCGGGACGCTCTCTGGAATCCCTCTGGATTTTGCTCTCTCCCTCTGGCACTGATGGCAGTTCCCTGACAAATACAAAAAAGAAAGTATATTTCTACATATATTTGTGATTTGTCCCTGTACTTTCCACTCAGAATTGGCAACCAGCTCCCAACTTTCTTTGCTGCAGATTGTATTGGCAGCCAATCATATGTGATCTGGCCCATTGCTTTTTAACAGACAGGACTGCACTTAGGAAGCAGGCTAGATCAACCAATGGGTCTGAGTTGTCAGTAAAAAAGTCTAGAGACCAGGGCAGTGAAGAGTTGTGCAATAGCTCCCTATTCATTACTATGGTCATCAAATGATCCCTTCCATACAATATGGAATCTGGACTTTTTGAATCTCTCTTTTGTTGTGTGTCAACCAGACAGTCTATACAGTATTTTTGTCGCCTGTTGATGATCTTTCTTTCCACACCAAGTTTCTTAAGTGAAATACTTTCTCCCATCCTATATCTGCATTGGATTTGTAATGGTGTTTACATATGAAATTGGTTTTAATTGTTGCTGGTTTTTTGGGCATATGGGATTGGTTTTATTAGTTGTTCTTTTGACTGTGAAATCGCACGAGTTATTTTATGGGAAGCGATTCAGAAATGGAATTAAAATAAATAAGGATTACAACGGTAGGAATCATACTTATCTGCATTTTAGCAGGGCACACTCCTCCCCTCCAAGGCAAAAACGGACAGCAAAGTGAGAGCGATTTACCAGGGATATGTAATGGAAATTTAAAATATTGGGAAATAAAGACAGATTGAGTGTATGAAATCCCTGAGCACCGGAAATCCTCCAGCTTCAGATATTTCACAGTGTAAATCAACCTTTGCAGGAGGGTCTAAAAATTGCTTTAAATATAGAGAGCAAAAATACTCATGAAATTAAGGGTGATGCCAGTTGCTTTGACTTTTCTGCCCTATTTGTGTAAATACAGGACACATAGCCCTGATAGCTTCAGCATTAGAAGGAAGGAGGATCACAGAGTAAAGAAACAGAGTGAGACATAAGCACTTTGAGAAGGAACAAATCCATGCAAACTTGCTCTGTGATTTCGTTCAAGACGTTCATTATCACCCAAAACAATCCGATGGTTGCAAACAACAACAATAATAATGACAAATGCCGACTGCAATCCATACTTTCCCCAGATCTCCTTCTCCTTACACACTAAACTGTTCAGTGAGTCACAGCAACATCATTTGCTTCAGAAGACATTCTGCCCCCAAAAAGTAAAAATAAAAAATGGCTAATTATGTTTGTAATCATTCCTGACTCCACTGCTGTGACTCAGCTCTAGCAAGCATCATCTGTGGTTCATTGAGAGTTTAATGCCCCCAAACAATGTCTATTTCTTCCTCCTGGCACAGAAAGTATTGTATGTTTCAGTGCCTTTGAGATCCTGATCATCATATTTCTTCCTTTGTTTTAAAAGTTCAAAACAACCTTGATTAAATCCCTTTACTTTTTATACACACACAAACACACACAGCAACATGCATGTTTTAAAAAATCATTGTAATTATACTATACACAATATTTTACTACATAGAAAAAACTATTGTCCATATTTATGCTATATTTATACTTATATATTTGAATTCAAGAAGCAGTTTGCCTTTATCTTTAGAATTCTATCCTTCTCCACTGGGTAGATTAATCAACAAAAAATTCAGTTTTTATCAGCAGAATGTCAGCTTTACACAGTGCAACTATCATTTAAAAGCAGGCTTGATTTTGGCTTTATTTGTTGCTGCGTTTCTGGTATGCTACTGAACGAGGGTGTTATTAAATGGTAACTATGTAAAAAAAAAAAAGATTGCTAGGTATCGTTTATTAAGCTATTATCATACAGTTTCTTCAGCATCTCAGTATGTCCCATGTAGTACGTTTTTGGTTGCATAGATTTATTTAAATGGATTGGTTAGTGGGAAGATAATTCATCAGCTGAGGTTGCAATCGGATGCACATTTTCCTGGAAGTAAGTTCCATTTAACACATTGGGGACTGCAGTATATATCAATATTTTTATCACTTCACAGCTCTGTTTTCTATCGGTATGTGCATGCCTCTATTTCTACGATACAGCCATGCCGTTAATGTTCCTCCTTCTTCTTTCTTTCAGACAGCAGCTCAGGCGGTTTTATTTATGTGCATGAATACCGCTGGGATCTTCATTAGCTACTTATCAGACCGAGCCCAACGCCAAGCCTTCTTAGAGACCCGGAGATGTGTAGAAGCTCGGTTGAGGCTGGAAACCGAAAACCAGAGGCAGGTAGGGTAATGGAAGAAATGAAGTTGTGAAATGCAGCCGTGTCAATCTGTTGCAACAAAACCAAACGCATGAATTGTACATTAAAGAATGAGGTCAATACCCAGCTGAAGCCCCATCTGCACTACAAATTGAAAATGGTCTTATTCCACTTCAAACAGTAATAATAATAATAATAATAATAATAATAATAATAATAATAATAATAATAATAATTTTTTATTTATACCCCGCCCTCCCCAGCCAAGATCAGGCTCAGGGCGGCTAGCAACCAATAATAAAAACAAGGTACTTAAAATACAATTTAAAGATTAAGATACAACATTAAAACAATTAGAGAGCAATCTCTTCATAGGACGAGAAAGGAAAAAGATAGAGGAGGAGGGAATCAAACTGATTCTGAGCAAAGGCCAGGTGGAACAGCTCTGTCCTACAAGCCCTGCAGAAAGAGATCAGATCCCGCAGGGCCCTGGTCTCATGAGACAGAGCGTTCCACCAGGCCGGAGCCAGTGTTGAGAAGGCCCTGGCTCTGGTTGAGGCTAATCTATCTTCCTTAAGGCCCGGGACCTCTAGGGTGTTGCTATATATGGACCTTAAGGTCCTCCGTGGGGCATACCAGGAGAGGCAGTCCCGTAGGTACGAGGGTCCTAGGCCGTGAAGGGCTTTAAAGGTCAACACCAGCACCTTAAATCTGTACTCCACCGGGAGCCAGTGCAGCTGGAAAAGCACTGGGTGAATATGCTCCCATGGCAGAGACCCTGTGAGGAGCCTCACTGCAGCATT
Organism: Podarcis bocagei; assembly: GCF_964188305.1. Taxonomy (NCBI): domain Eukaryota; kingdom Metazoa; phylum Chordata; class Lepidosauria; order Squamata; family Lacertidae; genus Podarcis; species Podarcis bocagei. Next base: position 81,480,600 of record NC_138133.1, on the reverse strand, counting down.
CTGCACCCACTGGAGTTTCTGGGACAGCTCCAAGGGCAGCCCAACATAGAGCGAATTACAGTAGTCAAGCCTGGAGGTGACCATTGCATGGATCACTGTGGCCAGGTTGGAGCGGGAAAGGTAAGGGACCAACTGCTTGATGCGGCGAAGGTGGAAAAATGTCACCTTGGCTGTTGTTGTAACCTGCGCCTCCATGGAAAGGGAGGCATCAAGGATTACACCCAAACTCTTAACAGAGTCATGGCTTCCTGGAAAGAGAATCCCAGAGACTGTAGTTTGTTAAGGATGCTGAGAGTTGTTCGGAGACGATCCCAACCATTCATCTCGCAGAGTTACAGTTCTCAGAATCAGTCAATCCCTTTTCTCCTTGTGGTGATTTGCAGGTCTAGCCTATCACTCCTGATTTCTCAGGAATGTTCTCATTCCCTCTCCAGCAATTCTCACATCTTCTGTAGGCTATATAATCAAGCCGTCCCTAAGTGGAAAAGATTGGAAGTGCAGGCAAATAAAAAATTGCTTATCCATATTTATCAAGACCTCGCATCTCTCCTTTTTAATCAGGAGCCAGCAATGGGAGCAAGCTTTAAATCAAAAGTTTGTTTCAACTCATCTAAACAAAGTCACGAAGAATATGAAAAGTATGTTGCCTGTGTGGGAGGATAAGGAGCCAGTCAGAGGCAAAACGCTCAACAATTTGCAAGCTACAGATTGTAACAGTGTTTATAGCCCACATTTGCCAAAGTGTTATTTTGCATGGAGCACTCAAGGATTTGACTTGGTCCACATCTTAAAGTGTGCCAACTGTCAGTATCTCAGCTCACAGTCAGAGGTAAACTGGCCTCCCCCGGGCAATTGAGTGAGATACTTGTTTACCTTCCGTCTGCTACTCCCGGCAGGCTAGGTCGTAAACCGGCGATTCTTCTCATTAGGCGTGAGGAGAACACACCCTCTGCTTCTCTCTCCTTGCTTTTCCCCCCCAGGGAGGGGAAATGAGACAGACAGGAGTCCTATTTACATGTTTTATTCCTGTCATTCAGCAGTACATAGAAAACGTGACTGCACCCTTCAGACTCCATCAGAAGAGTCACAACTCCGCCCCTGTACTTCCAGCACAGGTCAGATGACACTCTGAGCTAACATCCGGTGCTCAGTACAGAGAATAGACTCCACCTTTTTTCCAACAGTACAGTTGCAAACCACAACATCCTGTTTTGCATTCCAGCCATCTGGAGCTGGCTTTTGCCTTGCTGCTTTTATCCAACAATCCTGATTTGCATTTCTTAGACTAATACCCTAGATCTGAGCATAGGTACCCTTACATTTCTGCACTTTTCCAGATTTTGTGATACAGTTCTTAGCTCAAGAAGTGGAGCAGAATGGAGCAGATTATTACATCTGAAGGCAGCCCTGTTTAGGGAAGTTTTTAATATTTTAATGCTGTATTGTTTTTAACACTCAATTGGGAGCCACCCAGAGTGGCTGGGGAAACTCAGCCAGATGGGCGGGGTATAAATAATAATAAATTACTGTTGTTGTTGTTGCTGTTGTTCTTGTTGTTGTTGTTGTTGTTGTTAAAATGCATATTTTTGTTAAAATACATACTTTTTTAAAACTACATCAACAACAAAAACACAAACTAATTGCAATAAACTAATAACATTGCAATAAGTTAAAGACAGCACATGGTTGTACATTGTCACTGAAGCTATTATTCCAGATCACAAAAAACTCGCATCTCTCCATAAAACTTTTGAGTTTATTTACATGTGTTCTCTTATAGTAGGTTAGTTTGATCATGGTCTTAATGGGCCAGATCTTTGCAATCCATTCAAACTCAGTAGGAACGTGCATTTTGGAAGAAAGTGCATACAAAAAAAGCACATTTTTAATGTATGACAATGAATATTTTGTGAAGAAACAGTGAAAATAATTTGAATTTTCTTGCATTTGGGGGGGAATCACAAGTTGATACTTGAAACAGGATGAAATGAACTTACGAGTGCCACATGAAAATTAGACTGATCCATCCATACATACATAGATAAAGCCCCCTCCCCTTTCCCAAAAGACCCCAATCTGTGGAGGAATCTGAGATGATCTCCTACAGCCACTGCTCTAGGTGAAATGGTTTCAAAATGGGGAAAATAAAGGAGTTGGCTGCACTAAATTAAGTAAGAAGTGATATCGTTTTTGCTGTTGTTTTCTCCAGAATCCTTTGTAATTAATGTAGGAGTCTGATACCTCCTGAGTTGATTATTCTATTCTTTTAATGAAGAATCCTGAAGGAAAATGGATTCTTGAGAAGATAGGTAATCTCTTCTGAGCATTCTTTTATATGTTTGACAGCTGCCACAACTAGTCATTGAACGGAAGACTTCTAGGTGCTGGAATATGAGACATGTCACTTGGAGCTAAAATGTAGGGCCAAATAAAGCTATTTATATTCTGCCAGTCAGGCACAGAGCAGGGAGTTTAACTTCACCCTCTCCTCAGAGATAATTGAGTCTATACTTTTCTAGGCAAAGTTTGCTGAGATGAACAAAATGGATCTTGACAGATAAAGTCATTCATGTGTGAAGTGGTTCTCTCTCTCTGGAGTCAAAAGTGTTGTGTGCATAGGTTCATAAACCAGAAGGCAAGTGTCTATAGCAGAGGGCATGAAATGGATTTTGCACTTCAGAGGTGTAAGAGAGGAAAGCTGGTAAAAATGACTGGTCACACATATTTGCTTATTATGATCTTTCCTTAAGGAGCTCAACTTCAGAAGAAGTTCATACTTTGGTGATACTTTATTATAGACTTTGTGCTTTGCGTATGTGTGTTTGTGGACTAATTTGGTTTGATTATACACTGGTATCTCCAACCTTCTGATTGGAGATGAAGTATTGTTCTGAGAAAAAGAAAAAAGAAAAAAATATGAAGTATTTTGTCAGAGAGAAAAATGAAATGAAATGAAACCCAAATTAACATATAACAATTGGATATGATGTAATTATCAGATATGATAATACACAGGCATATACAGTCATACCTTGGAAGTCTAACACCTTGCGACTCAAACATTTTGGCTCCCAAATGCCGCAAACCCGGAAGTGAGTGTTCCAGTTTGCAAATGTTCTTTGGAAGCTGAACGTCCGATGGGGCTTCCGTGGGTTCTAATTGGCTGCAGGAGCTTCCTGCAACCAATTAGAATCTGCAACCTGGTTTTCAAATGTTTTGGAAGTAGAATGGACTTCTGGAACGGATTCCGTTCGACTTCCAAGGTATGACTGTACAGTGGTACCTCGGGTTAAGAAATTAATGTTCTGGAGGTCCGTTATTAACCTGAAACTGTTCTTAACCTGAAACTGTTCTTAACCTGAAATTGTTCTTAACCTGAAGCACCACTTTCACTAATGGGTTAGCAGAGTCTGTAACCTGAAGTGTCTGTACCACTGTATAGATATGTGATGGATAATTACTGAACATGAAATCTTATATGATACATTATAATCGGGGCTTTTTTTTCAGCCGGAACTCAGTTCCATCACTTCTCTGGTGGGTTTGGCCACCTCTCAGGTGGTCGCCATTGTTGGCTGGGGTTCCACTTGGAACTGCTGTTACACCTCCAGACACAATTTAAAGTGTTCACATTAGTGTTTAAGGACCTAAGACTGAGTGTTTTGGAGGTGGCCCCAAGAGGGTTAGCTGTTGCGGTTTGCTGTCATTGTTTCACCATGAAGGAAACATGCCAAGGACCTCTTGAGAGCCAGTGTGGTGTAGTGGTTAAGAGCGGTAGACTCGTAATCTGGGGAACCAGGTTCGCATCTCCGCTCCTCCACATGCAGCTGCTGGGTGACCTTGGGCCAGTCACACTTCTCTGAAGTCTCTCAGCCCCACTCACCTCACAGAGTGTTTGTTGTGGGGGAGGAAGGGAAAGGAGAAAGTTAGCTGCTTTGAGACTCCTTTGGGTAGTGATAAAGCGGGATATCAAATCCAGACTCTTCTTCTTCTTCTCCTGTACCTGCCTCTCCAATCTCCTGTTGTTGTTGTTGTTGTTTCAGGAACGTCTGGTTCTGTCTGTGTTACCTCGATTTGTAGTCCTAGAAATGATTAATGACATGACCAACGTGGAAGACGAGCATCTTCAACACCAGTTCCACAAGATCTATATTCACCGCTATGAAAATGTCAGGTGAGAGCATGCATTCCAATTTTCTCTCTTTCTCTTAACGATCTGTTCCTCTGCTGAATGTCAGCTGGGGGCTTTTGCGTGGAGTCTTTTGATCACTTCATTCATCACGGGTTTGAAATGTTGGGAGATGTTGCTTTTTCTCTCTCCACGCCCTTTTAGCAGACAAACATTTCACAGTAGCGTTTTTTCTCCCTTAATTCATCAAAGCTACTTGGCGACTGCTCTTTCACCGCAGTATTTCTGAGTTGGCTTGCTCGAGTGCATGCAAACAGGGGGTAGGATTTTCCATCCAACACACACACACACAAACACACACACACACAATGCTCCAGCTTCTCACCGCAATCCACCGAGACCACCATCTCAAGCGTACTGACTTTTGAAGAACATCCCATTGGAATTAATGGGACTTTCTTCCATGTAAACATGATTAGGATTAGAGTGTAATCTTTCTGATACAGGCAGCATCTGTCGTGCTGCATAGGCAGTTCAAACAACCACCTAGGGTAGCATTATTCATGACGTGGGGGGGAAACCAATCTATTCCTTCCTGGCCAGTGTCCATGTAAGAAAGGCAGCCAACATCCAAAGGGAAAAGAACAATCTTCTTGAATGAGGACCCAAAAATATCATTAGGCAGACGGAGCCACCTGAGTTCGGCTGCAGAGGAAGGAGGCCAGGAAGTGTTGTGTACCTTGAAAGATGGGGGATGAATATGATCCAGTTTGCATTTAAAGGCAAATGACTCAATTTGCATTTCCCAAAACAATATGCAAATCAAAATGCAAGAGTCAGGGTACTGAAAACCCAACAATGGTCCAAGTTTTCTGGGTGATGTCTCTCAACTAGAGCTTACCTTGTTTCAACTGCTGATATTGATATAGATACATTGTCCATCATAGCACAGCATCTTCTTGTTTTCATTCATTTAAAGCATATGGGCTGGATCATACATACGTCCAGTAGAATGACCCTCAACTCAAAGCATGAAGTGCCCCCATTGGCGGTGATGCCCTGACATCAATACATAGTTTCTGTTGGGTCGTTCACACACTAAAATCACAGCTTGCACTTCCAGCAAATGGAGTGATGAATATGCATGTGTGAGCCAGACCTTCAGCTGCATTGGAATATGCTTTGAAGGAGAAACACTTATGACAATAAGAGCCCAACAACATCTGGAGAGCCATTGGTTCCCCAACCCTGTCATGGACACTTCTGATGGTTTTGAAGACATTGTTGAATTTCTATTTATCTAATGGAGGTTCCACCTAAAATGGAAGGTGGACTGTGGCATGTTTTTTCTGCAAAGTATTACTGTCACCGTTGTTACCTATAACTCAGGAGTCCTGATTTTCTTTCTCTTCTCCATTTGGTGTCCAGCATTCTTTTTGCAGATGTGAAAGGGTTCACCAACCTCTCCACAACACTATCAGCCCAGGAACTAGTCCGAATGCTGAATGAACTCTTTGCCAGATTTGATCGCCTAGCACATGTGAGTCAAGAGGCTTATTTGTTTCATTTAGCACGCAAGAGTCAAGCTGCCTGTTCATTTTCGGCGCTTCAAAAACCCTGTGTGGTGCTGTGAAGGGTGGAAATTTGTTGTGTTAGATCTGATTTGTGACCCACCAGGCTGTATGCAGTCTACCTGCCCTGAATTTTGGCTTGGTAGGAGCTTCACAACATCCCTGTCATTGTAGTCCCAGGTAAGCAAAACTGATTATGTCCCTGGAGGGCTATGGCTGGTAGATTGTGTTGGGTTCACCAGTTTTTCAAGTCTATAAGAGATTCTACATAACTTAACCTTACTTATACTTGTCCTGTTGTTCTTGACATGGCAACATTTTCTTACAAAGACAGGTGTTTGGTTCCCCTACCATTTCACAGACAGATTGATGGCTGCTAACAGATTGAGGTTGAATCCTGACAAGACAGAAGTACTGTTTTGGGGGGACAGGGAGCGGGCAGGCGTAAGGGACTCCCTGGTCCTGAATGAGGTAACTGTGCTCCTGAATGACCAGGTGCACAGCCTGGAGGTCATTTTGGACTCACAGCTGTCCATGGTGGTGCAGGCCAATTCTGTGTCCAGGGCAGCTGTCTACCAGCTCCACCTGGTATGCAGGCTGAGACCCTACCTGCACACAAACTGTCTTGCCAGAGTGGTGGATGCTCTAGTTATCTCCCACTTAGACTACTGCAATGCACTCACCTTTGAAGGTGACCCAGAAACTGCAGCTAACCCAGAATGCGGCAGATAGACAGGTGACTGGGAGTGGCCACCGAGACCATATAACACTGGTCCTGAAAAACCTACATTGGCTCCCAGTACATTTCTGAGCACAATTAAAAGTGTTAGTGCTAAACTTTAAAGCCTTAAACAACCTTGGCCCAGTATACCTGAAGGAGTGTCTCCACCCCCATCATTCGGAGCCACAATAAAAGGTAAAGGTACCCCTGCCCGTACAGGCCAGTCTTGTCAGACTCTAGGGTTGTGCGCTCATCTCACCCTAGAGGCCGGGAGCCGGCGCCATCCGCAGACACTTCTGGGTCACGTGGCCAGTGTGACATCGCTGCTCTGGTGAGCCAGCACCAGCGCCGCACACGGAAACGCCGTTTACCTTCCCGCTATAAAGCGGTACCTATTTATCTACTTGCACTTAAGGGTGCTTTCGAACTGCTAGGTGGGCAGGAGCTGGGACCGAAAGACGGGAGCTCACCCCACCGCGGGGATTCGAACTGCCGACCATACGATCGGCAAGTCCTAGGCACTGTGGTTTTACCCACAGCGCCACCCGCATCCCTTCAGAGCCACAATACCAGAGCCCATAACAAAATAAAGTTCCCAGAATTCTTTGGCGGAAGCTGTGATTGTCAAAGTGATACATCTGCACCTTAAATGTATGTTATTAGTGTTGCTAGAGCATGGGATTGTTCCCACGACTAGCACAGTTATTTCTGTCTCTTTCTTCCTGCATAGATCAGTTTACATATAAGCTAAACAAGCTATAGCTTAGGGCCCCACTCTTGGGCCCCCCAAAAAAATCTAAAGGGGAAAAAACTGGATGTACTTTGATAAAATACATATTTTGTTTATGTGCAAATGGCTTTAGAGACCTATTAGGTCCATAAATTACCATCTAGCATATATTCAACTTAAAAAATCAGCAACAATTTGTTGTTGACAAAGGACAGCTGGACATATAAAGGGCCCCATTATCTTCAGTAGCTTAGGGCCTCACCAAACCTAAATCCGGCCCTGGCATAGATCTAGTGATAACATTCAGACACACACATATACACGATCATTCAGGGCAGTTATCTGCATTTGCTAAAACACGCTCTTTCCTGTGGAAGTGGGAAAGCGTGGATATTCACAGGAAACACACACACACCCCTTCAACTTCTCCCTTGGGTGCCATCTGTATTCAGATGTATATCTATCTGTAATGTGTGATTGCAAAACTCTCCTCCCCCAACCACTTATGCCTGATATACTTCCATAGTCCTTAGCAACAGGCATGGCTGGAGAGGGAGGGAAACAAATTGGTAGGATTCGGAGCCAAAGGAGGGAGCTCCTCAAATGTCAGAAGCTTTGCTAATGTTTTTTTGTTCTGCCTGATCATAAATCTGGGGAGGTGAAGGAGAGAAGGGAACATCGCTGCTTACTGTGATAAGTTCCTTTTCTGTAGGGAGAATTGGGATCCATGAAGTACCTGTAAGGTTGTCTCCGTCCATCTTACCACTCCGTCCATCTGACCACTAGTCCCCTCTTCCTGCCCACTGGGAATCTTATTCAGACTCCCAAGTTCTGTCCTGGGCTTAGGAGATATCAGCAAGCATTGTCCACACATGTTCAAGCTTACTGCTTCAGGACCATTAATTAAAATGAAATAGAAATGGCGAGTAAAACTGAGATTCTAGAAATGCTGGAATCCCATGTTACTGTCCACTTATGCTTGTGTGTTTTGGTTGCACAGAAACGTAGAATATACCATCACCAGCTCGGGTCTTAGCAGTCTCGAGAAGAGCATAAGCTAAGGTCCCTCTCCCTAGTTCCTGCTGGGATTTTTCATTCTCCATCTGTTTCCAAAACCTGTTTTCCAAACTGAGATGAATAGCGAGCTCCAAACTTCTGCTAGGCACACAGCATATCGGTCTTATTTGAAGAGTGGGTGGAATTGATAGCACAGCATGGGTCTTAGAAAACACAATCCATCATTTCCCTGCCCTGGGAAGTGGGGGGTGGGAGGAGGAGGGAGGGGGGAGAAACCTTAATGAAGTTTCTATTTGGTGCCTTTTGGTGGATGGATATTTGAGCAGCTCATTTCTTTAGCTCTTTCTCGTGCCAATTTTTTCGTGCTTTGAGTCACCATGGTGTGTTGTTTTTGTAAAGTAACTTATGCATAAATCTCTCTCAAAAGCTTCAGTCAAATGTCGTTCTGTGCAGAGCAGTCATAGCTCAGTGACAGAGTTCTGCTTTGCACTCAGAAGGCCTTGAGTGTATATGAATCTGCTTCAGACCATCTACCCTACCTATGTCTACCCTAGCATTCCCCCAGCCACTGGTCCCCAGATATTATTGGACTACAACTCCCATCAGCCTTGACGATGGATGGCTTTGGATGGTGGGATGTGTATTCCAACATCATCAGGGGTCCCCTTGTTTGGGAAAAACTGGTCTACTCTAACAGTAGTTCTCCAGTACCTCAGGTGGAAGCCAATACCCTCTCCTTCAGTTGGAGATGCCAAGGATTGAACCTAAGATTTTTCTGCAAGCAAAGGACAGAGTTATGGCATCTAAATCTTTAATTTTCAGGTTATCCAGTTTATAAAAAACTTCAGGCAAGGCTGGTACTACTGTCTGCCTGAGAGGGCTGCTTGAGGACTGGCTGTTGTTGTTTAGTCGTTTAGTCATGTCCGACTCTTCATGACCACATGGACCAGAGCACGCCAGGCACTCCTGTCTTCCACTGCCTCCCGCAGTTTGGTCAAACTCATGCTGGTAGCTTCGAGAACACTATCCAACCATCTCATCCTCTGTCGTCCCCTTCTCCTTGTGCCCTCCATCTTTCCCAACATCAGGGTCTTTTCCAGGGAGTCTTCTCTTCTCATGAGGTGGCTAAAGTATTGGAGCCTCAGCTTCAGGATCTGTCCTTCCAGTGAGCACTCAGGGCTGATTTCCTTAAGAATGGATCGGTTTGATCTTCTTGCAGTCCATGAGACTCTCAAGAGTCTCCTCCAACACCATAATTCAAAAGCATCAATTCTTTGGCGATCAGCCTTCTTCATGGTCCAGCTCTCACTTCCATACATCACTACTGGGAAAACCATAGCTTTAACTATACGGACCTTTGTTGGCAAGGTGATGTCTCTGCTTTTTAAGATGCTGTCTAGGTTTGTCATTGCTTTTGAGGACTGGCAGTGTAAAGCAAATCCATACAATACTATGATCTCTTTTAACCAAGCAGCTGCTGAATGGGGATATATCCAGAGGATATATCATGAAATTCTGCCTAACCTTTAGCTGAGTTGAGCCAAGAAGCCTCTCTAAGCTTGGCCAGACAAACTAAAGGATTTCATACCACACATACTAGTGGGTGTCTCATCTGATCATTGTTTGTGGTCTAAAGCTCTCCTCCCTGCTTGTCTCCCAGAACCAGAAGAGGCATGAAAAGGGCAGAGGAGAGGTTGGCTTCATGCAGGTGCAGTCTCCGATTCTTTGGGGAAAGCCCTGGGGAGGAGGGTGTGGAGAGGCAGGGACTTTCAGTCTCGGCAACCGATCCATTGGGCAAGAACTACCAAGTATGAGCCACTGCACTCATTAGGCCTAACACTCTGCCAAGTCTTTGCACATCGTGTTCTTGCTAATAAAGAGTTTATTCCACCTTGAATCGTGTGATTTCTTGCTGGCTCGCTCTTGTCACCTGAGCAGCTTCTTCCTCCACTTCCAATACATCTTGTACCCCTTTCCCCGCTTCTGACTGCTCAGGCTCTTCCCCATCCACCAGCCTCGTGGGCGGCACACAATCCCATGAATAGCTGTCCCCCATCTCCTGGGTCAGCCTCCAACTCCCCTGCCACACACTCATCAGAGCCCTGATAGTCCATGACAGTGGCTTGATCTCCCTCTAACGTGTTGGCTACAATCAAACCCATTGCAGAAATGTTCTTCGGAAAGTCAGGTGAATCTTAATATAAGCTCTCTTGATCCACGGGAAAGCAGATGGCATAGAGCAGGGGTCAGCAAGGTTTATCTTGTCTGGGCCGGATCGATTCCATGGAGATCCCTCCATGGGCTGGATCACACACGATTTCTGGTGCCACGGAAGTGAGTCCCTGCACTGCGCTGCACTGGTTTAGCACAGCGCGTGAGCGGGCAACTTGGTTCAAGGGCAGCTTGGGGGCCGGTCAAACGACCTCCACGGGCCGCTTCTGGCCCATGGGCCTTAGGTTGCTGACCCCTGGCATAGAGCTTGTGGTGTTGTGAGTGTACCAGGCTCTCAAAGCTCTTAGGCAATCTGGCTACTTTGGGCTTTTCACTGCAGAGCAAGGCTATATCGAAGGATAGGTATTTCTTTGGAATGTTAATCCTGGCAAAAATATCTCAACAGTTGCATACAACCAATACTTTGCTTGCAGTACTTTTTTTTTGCGACGTCCTAGTTAGAAATGTTTATCTCCTGGCAACCTTCTGCATTGCTCTTATTCTTTCTGGCAATTTTCTTAAACAGATGGTTTGACATGCAGCATTTAATGAGGCATCAAGATCCAAGCCGTTGTGGTTTCCTCTAGTTTTTCAGAATATTCCCAAGAGCTCCTTGTGGAACCAAGACCTGAAAATGAAGGGCCTGCCTCTTTCTTTCTTTTTTAAATCCAGTGCATTTTCCTCACCTCCCTGCCACATTTCAAACACCCATCCAGACAAACAGGCTGAAATCCACCCCGATGGTTCTGTCTGCCACAGAGGTAGAGAATCTTTTTGGCTCCACTGGCCAAATACCTATGAGGACCAGCATGCCAAATATGGCAGGTGGGCTGGGTTATACACCTGTCAATCACTTGACATCACAATGATGTCAGGTGCAGGGTGCTTTGAAGTCCTAGGAACTGCAGTATGAACTATGGGAGTTGTCATTCTGTGAGGAGAATAGAGGACTCCTAATAACTCTCAGCACCCTTGAGAGTTGTTGGAAGTCCCATATTCCCCTCACAAAACTGCAATTCCCAGAGTTCCATGGGAAGAGGGATTGATTGTTAAACCACTCTGGGAATTGCAGCTCTATGAGGGGAATTGTGGTCTCCTAACAACTCACAGTACTGCAGTTCCCTTCTGGTGAGCTCCCATTGCTCAGTCCCAGCTCCTGCCAACCTAGCAGTTCGAAAGCACGTCAAAGTGCAAGTAGATAAATAGGTACCGCTCGCAATGTTTACCTTCCCACCGGAGCAATGGGAGCTCACCCTGTCGTGGGGATTCAAACCGCCGACCTTCTGATCAGCAAGTGCTAGGCTCTGTGGTTTAACCCACAGCGCCACCCGCGTCTCTCCTCTGACTGTAGTCTCTAGTAAATGGCAACGTCTTGCCTTGTCTTCTGATTTAGGTAATTTGGCAAGCACAGCCAAGCTTGCCTGCGGTGCTCAGATCTTTGCAGTATTTCTTTGATGTTTTTTCTTTCTTTCCAGGAAATCACTGACCCTTTCAGGATGCAATATATATATAAAATGAATGTTTGTCACAGATCAGAACAAAATCAAGATATTGCTTGTCCTTTACACACACAAACATCTCTTTCCCAAAGAGCTTTCAGATTTTCCTTTCCATATTTCCCACCCTGCTCATTTTTATACCCATCCTACTCCACACCCAATCTCATTGCTTCTAATCATTCTCCTTTTGGTTACAGGAACATCACTGCCTTAGAATTAAGATCCTAGGGGACTGCTACTACTGCGTATCTGGGCTCCCGGAACCTCGCCAAGACCATGCTCATTGTTGCGTTGAAATGGGACTCAGCATGATCAAAACAATCAGGTAATTTGTTTTCCCCCTTCTCTCATTTCTTCTGCCGCCATCACACTGTGCCTCAGTCTGTGATGTGCTGGCTCCTTGTTGCAAGACAGCAGAATAGCCTCAAAGTCTCTCATGCTGCTTTGTTGTGTTCTTTGGGGTAACAGTGAGCTGAGATTCCCTCCCCATTTTCAATGGACTATTCATCACACACACACACACAGAGAGGACAAATTTGGCTTGATGGGGGGGGGGAGCAGAAGTTCCTGAAATTGCTTCTTCCCCATTCCTGCTCCTGCTGCACCAGGGAAGAGACAGTGCAGCGCTCATGGATTGTTTTTCTCCAAGCAAACAACATGCAGAAGGCAGTCTCTGGTTTGTTTCCTCCTGGTATGAGAGAGAAGCAAAGCACTCATGATATCAACAGTGTGCATCAAGACACGGGTCATTCACTTTGAAGTGTGAACCAGGGCAGTGATGTTTCCTAGATAAGGCAAACCTCCAAGTGTCCCTATTTTCCAGGGATGTCCCTGATTTGGAGAAGCTGTCTCAGTTTCTGATGTGATCCCGGAATGTCCCACTTTTCCTTAAAAGTAAAGGGACCCCCTGACTGTTAGGTCCAGTCATGGATGACTCTGGCGCTCATCTCGCTTTACTGGCTGAGGGAGCCAGCGTACAGCTTCCGGGTCATGTGGCCAGCATGACTAAGCCACTTCTGGGGAACCAGAGCAGCACACGGAAACGCCATTTACCTTCCCACCGGAGTGGTACCTATTTATCTGTTGAAGGATCTTAGCCAGAACCTGTTGAATATAGCAGAGCATATGCAGACTGTCCAGAATCAGTCAGTTGCAGGCAGGATGAAGCAGGAACAAGACGCTGCTACTAGTAACTTGGTTACTTATAGGTTTATTATTTACAGCAGAATCACAAGTTACTATATACAGGATACAGACACGGATCTTAACTCTCTTTTTTTAAATAAATTTTTTGTTCAATTTTCACCAATTTTTTAAACAAACAGAACAACACAAACACAAAAAACAAATAACAAGTATAGTTTCATATCCTTATTTTCTTATAACTTATTTCTCCGACTTCCCCATACCTCCCCTTTCTGCATCCCATTTTGAAAATTTTTGTTTCAACAAATCCTTACTCTTAGTTTTATCTAATTTATAACCTCCCTTTTTCTTTAAACTTAACCCTTACAGCTGTTAACCACTTAATTTTTTCAAACCAACATCATTCTAACATTCATTAATTTTGCAATGTTTCTTAAGATAGTCCTTAAATTTCTTCCAATCCTCTTCCGCCGCCTCTTTTCCCTGGTCGCGGATTCTGCCAGTCATTTCTGCTAGTCCCATATAGTCTATCACCTTCATCTGCCATTCTTCCAAGGTGGGTAGATCCTGTGTCTTCCAATACTTTGCGATGAGTATTCTTGCTGCTGTTGTAGCATACATAAAGAATGTTCTGTCTTTCTTTGGCACCAATTGGCCGACAATGCCCAGGAGAAAGGCCTCTGGTTTCTTAGGGAAGGTATATTTAAATACCTTTTTCATTTCATTATATATCATTTCCCAGAAAGCCTTAATCTTTGGGCACGTCCACCAAAGGTGAAAGAATGTACCTTCAGTTTCTTTACATTTCCAACATTTATTATCAGACAAGTGGTAAATTTTTGCAAGGTTGACTGGGGTCATGTACCACCTATAAATCATTTTCATAATATTTTACGGATCTTAACTCTCTCACAGAACAAACTCCAACGACCTCTCAAACCACATGCTGACCAACCAACTAACCAACCAAGCAGGAAGGTCATGAGTCATCATGCCTTTGTGGAGACCTCAACCAATAGCAGAGTTGTATCTAAGGTTCCATATCTCTAGGCAGAATAACTCCCTCTGCTCAGTCTTCTTGGCCTTCGGCCAACTCTTTAATTGCTTCTGTGGGAAGCTGCATCAGATAGCACATAGGCAAAATCCCAGCATTATCTACTTGCACTTAGATGTGCTTTCAAACTGCTAGGTTGGCAGGAGCAGGGACCGAGCAATGGGAGCTCAGGGATTCGAACCACCGACCTTCTGATCGGCAAGCCCTAGGCTCTGTTGTTTATACCACAGCGCCACCCACGCTGTCCCTATCTCTTCCATCAGAGAAATTTTGCAGGGTATGGAGTTATCCAACCCCAGAGCCTTCTGAAGGCAGTCCTGTATAGAGAAGTTTCATGTTTTATTATGTTTTTTCTATATGTTGGAAGCTGCCCAGAGTGGCTGGGGCAACCTAGTAAGATGGGTGGGGTATAAATAGTAAAATCATCATTAAGGAATGGGACGTCCCTGTTTTCATTGGAGAAACGTTGGAGGTTATAGGTGAGGGACTCAGCAGGTATCACTTAAGCATGGCAGCTTCAGAGGCAAAGAGTTGATCCTTCAACTATTTATACCTGCGTCTCCACCCCCATCGTTCAGCCTGGACACTGAGATCCAGCGCCAAGGGCCTTCTGGTGGTTCCCTCAATGCAATAAGTGAGGTTACAGGGAACCAGACAGAGGGCCTTCTCGATAGCGGCGCCCACCCTGTGGAACACCCTCCCTTCAGATGTGAAGGAAATAAGCAGTTATCCTACCTTTAAAAGACATCTGAAGGCAGCCCTGTTTAGGGAAGTTTTTAATATTTAATGCTGTACTGTTTTAAGATTTCATTGGGAGACGCCCAGAGTGGGGAGACTCAGCCAGATGGGTGGGGTATAAATAAATTATTATTATTATTATTATTATTATTATTATTATTATTATTATTATTATTATTATTATTTACCCTAAGAAATTTGAGGCTCAAGGGAGACAAGGACAGCTGTTTATTTTGTGTCTGCTCTTCTCCCTGGTAAGCAGGGATTTCCCCCATGGAAAGCAATGTGATTTCCATAGCTGTGGTTCAACTCTAACAAGGCCTTGCTTTTGACACTTGATGAACTTACACAATTAACAGAAAGCTGGAGGATGCTTAGAGACTAGTTGCCACAACTTCATAGTTGGAGAAAGGCTCTTTCCACATGCTCTTCTTCATTGCTATTTAAAACATTTCAGGGCTAGGCCTTGATCTACAAAACAGCTTTCTGGAGCTCACCTCATATTCTCTCAACCACATTTTTATCCTCCTGCCTCTATTATTTATGATTAGAAGTTTGCAAAAATTAATAATAATTCCATTAAGTAATATTCTGAAAATGTTTTTTTTTAAAAAGTAGAAACCTTTGTACAAAGCCATTAATTGCTTGAAACAGGAGGTAAGTTGAGGGAACTTCTTAATTAAACCAATTGTGGGTGCTATAATAAATATCCCTGCTCTGGTTTCTATGGGGAAAAGTTCAGCAAGCTTAATGGAGCTTGTAGCTTCTTCCATCCAAATATCCTCCATCAGTCTTTTTTCTTTTCTTTTATGCTCCTGTTTAATAGCAGTAATGTGTGTACCACCAGACCGTGCAATGCAATTAAGTGTTCCTGTGATAATCCACATTGCAGAGTTATTTTACTGCTTCTTATATTTTCCGCTAATAGTGTTAGGTGTTAATTGTATGAACCTAGCAAAAAAAGGTGTGTAATTTAAAGTCCCCATTACTGCCATCAGATATACACTTCAGTTTTAATTCTGCCCCATACTACAACACACACACACACACACTGCGGTCAGTTCCATGACTAGCACAGGCACAGTCATTTAGGGTATCAAGGATTCTTTTCCTCATTGTTTCGACTGAAACACAGATGCAAGGGCAGTTGAAGTCACCCATACCACACTTGGTAATTCCTCAAGGGAATTAATTCCAGGACTGAGGAGCAATCATCACCCTTGGAATCCTGGCTTAGCACATAAATGGCCTTCAGAGAGCATCCCATGTCATGATGGAACATGACTCTAATTATTATTATTATTATTATTATTATTATTATTATTATTATTATTTATATCCCGCCCTCCCCAGCCGAAGCCGGGCTCAGGGTGGCTAACAACAATCAAATAATCCGACATTCTAAAAACATTTCATTCTAAAAATTAATTAAAATCAAATTGATGGCAACCGTTGAGCAAAATTCTGTGCAGATTGCCAGAGGAGGGAGTCGGGCTGCGCCCTGACCAAAGGCCTGGTGGAACAGCTCTGTCTTGCAGGCCCTGCGGAAAGATGTCAAGTCCCGCAGGGCCCTAGTCTCTTGTGACAGAGCATTCCACCAGATTGGAGCCGCAGCCGAAAAAACCCTGGCTCTAGTTGAGACCAGCCTAACCTCTCTGAGGCCTGGGACCTTCAATATGTTTTTATTTGCAGACTGTAAGTTCCTCTGTGGGACATACCAGGAGAGGCGGTCCCGGAGGTGTGAGGGTTCTAGGCAGTATAGGGCTTTAAAGGTTAAAACCAGCACCTTAAACCTGATCCTGTACTCCACCGGGAGCCAGTGCAGCTGGTATAGTACCGGATGAATGTGAACTCGCAGCGAAGACCCCATAAGGAGTCTTGCCGCGGCATTCTGCACCCGCTGGAGTTTCTGGGTCAGTCTCAAGGGCAGCCCCACGTAGAGCGAGTTACAATAATCCATTCTGCAGGTGACCGTCGCGTGGATCACAGTGGCTAGGTCAGAACGAGAGAGATAAGGAGCCAACTGCTTAGCTTGGTGGAGATGAAAAAATGCCGCCTTTGTTATAGCTGTAATCTGCGCCTCCATAGAGAGGGAAGTATCGAAGATTACACCCAAACTCTTAACGGACGGTGCTGGCACTAATTGCACCCCCGCAAGAGATGGGAGTTGCCCCCTCAATCCCATATCGTCCCGTCACAGCCAGAGGACCTCTGTCTTCGAAGGATTTAACTTCAACCGGCTCCCACGTAACCATCCAGCCACAGCTTCCAGACATCTGGTCAGTGTGTCTGGGGCCGAGTCAGGATGGCCATCCATCAACAGATAGAGTTGGGTGTCATCGGCATACTGATGGCAACCCAACACAAAACTCTGGACAAGCTGGGAGAGGGGGCGCAAAAAGATGTTAAAAAGCATCGGGGAAAGTATCAAACCCTGAGGCACTCCACACACCAAGGAGTGGCGCGATGACAATTACCCCCCAAGTGCCACCCTCTGTCCCCGACCAGAGAGAAATGAGCACAGCCATTGAAGGACTGTGCCCTGGATCCCCACGTCGGCAAGGCGTTGGTCCAGGAGTTCGATCTTTCGATAAATTTTCTTCAATCTTTCAGATAAAGTTAAGTTTCTTTTTCAGGTATGTTAGGTCAAGAACAAAGCACGATGTCGACATGCGGATTGGAATACACTCTGGATCCGTGCTGTGTGGTGTGTTGGGTCTACGAAAGTGGCAGTTTGATGTCTGGTCCTGGGATGTTGATATTGCAAACAAACTCGAGTCAGGTGGAATCCCTGGGTAAGTGTCTGCTTGCATTAGTCTACAATCTGGGGCTGGAGCAATTTGTTTTGAGTCATGTATCCTTAAAGCATCATGGCATAAATGCCGCCATTTTGAATTCTGCTCAGTCATATCCACGTGGAATCAAGATGGCTGCCTCCGTTACATCCATTGGAGAGAGGCAAAATGGTATTGGGCTTGTTTGTCTGCTTACTGCCTGAACTGGTGCTTTATGCCACCACTGTCACTGAGGGCCAGCAATGTGGGCAGGCTGATGTCTCCAAAGGCAGTGCCTAAGATAGCCTGACAGCCCAACATGTATAGCTTTAAAAGTGGAAAAGACATAGAACACAGTCATGGTGGTTAGTAGCCATTAAAAGCCTTGTCCACCTAGAATTTATCTAACCCTCTTTTAAAGCCATCCAAGTTGTTGGCCATCACTGCCTGCCGTGGGAGCATGTTCCATAGTTTAACTTTGTCCCTGACCATTTGACATGCCGGCTGGGACTGAATGGAGCCCAACAACTTTTCGAGGGCTCCACACTGGCTCCACCTGCTATATTTCCTTAGATAAACTTGCTTGCTTCTTTTTCTTCTTCTTTTTTTGGTATATAATTTTTATTAGTTTTTTTAACATACCATTTTCAACAGTAATTAAACATACTTTTACATCTTATTCAAATTTTTGACTTCCATTAATCCTGTCTGAAAATTTTCCAGTCTAATCTCTCAGTATGCATTTCTTATCTTCCCTATTACAATTCAAACTCATAACCAATATCTCTATCTTTTTCTACTTTGTAACACTATGTATATTTCTCCTTACAAAACTTCTTGTAGTCCTACTAGCATAATTTGTTGATTACAGTTGCTCTTCAAATAATTCATATACTTCTTCCAATCTTCTGTAAATTTCAGGTCCCGCAAATCCTTCCTGTCATTTTGTCCAATTCTGCATAGTCCATAAATTTTGTCTGCCATTCTTCTTTCATCGGAATTTCTTCTTGTTTCCATTTCTGGGCTAACAACACTCTTGCCGCAGTTGTTGCATATAAAAACAATTTAACATCTTGCCTATTAATGTCCTGACCTATAATACCAAGTAAAAATGGTTCTGGTTTTTAAAAAAATGTCTATTTCAAATGTATGCTTGCTTCTTTTATCATCTGCCAACATAATGACATGGCGCTTTGCAAAACATGCCCTGCAGGCGATCTTCACACTAATATGAGGTTGTGGGTTGCTAACATGTATTTCTGATAACCTTTGCATCGCTGCATCTAAGGTGAGATGTGCACAGTTTCTTTCCACCCATCTGCCCAGTTGTTTCTTCATCCAAAGTGGCTGCACTAACTGCTGGGTACAAATGTTGTTTCTACCTGACATGGCCTATTTTTCAACACATTCCGAGAAGCACAGCTTGTTCCTTTGACAGGATAAGGCAATTGCCGTTTCTCAAGGGTGACGTTGACAGCTTGCGAGAGGGAGGGAAACCTACCAGTCAAGTCCTCGTCCTCCCAGCCCATATATCAGCTACTTATCGGCCGATTTTGACTGGTATGTTTCCTCTCTGTCTCTACATGAGACAGAGATGCTCTAGGAACACTGGGAGCGCATTCTTTGCTCCTGGAAAGTCATGGCTTCTGCTCCCACCTGCATTTAGGAACAAAATCAGAAGCAGAGCTCACTCAACCTGCACATCGGTTACCCACAACCATTATTGCCCTCCCCTTCTCCTGTTCCCCACAATCACACAACAGACTAGTGAAGGTTGGTGCCCTAGAGAAAATGGGGCACTTCTTCCAAGGATTAAAGGCTTTCTGGGAGATGATCTATAATGAAATGAAAAAGGTATTTGGATATACCTTCCTGAAGAAACCAGAGGCCTTTCTCCTGGGCATAGTCGGCCAATTGGTGCTAAAGAAGGATAGAACATTCTTTATGTATGCCACAACTGCAGCAAGAATACTTATTGCAAAGTATTGGAAGACACAAGACCTACCCACTTTGGAAGAATGGCAGATGAAGGTGATGGACTACATGGAATTGGCGGAAATGATTGGCAGAATCCGAGACCAGGGAGAAGAGTTGGTGAAAGAAGATTGGAAGAAATTTAAAGATTATCTACAGAAATATTGTAAAATTAATGAATGTTAGAATGATGTTAGAATGAAGTTAAGTGGTTTAAGCAGTAATGCTATAAAGGTGTATGGATTGATAACAGGTGAAAATTTAAAGTTATACTATATTAAGTTGAAGGATTAGGAGAAAATAAAGAGGGAAAGAAATTGCTGAATTAACTAATCGAATTGGAATACAAAAAGGGAGGTATGAGAAGGTCAGGGAAACAAGGATATGAATGTAAGGCATGGAAAGATTGATTCATTTTTTTCTTTTTTCTTTTCCTTTGTAAGTGTTTTTATTTTTTTATTCTGTATTTTGTATTTTATATTTTTCTTGTATTTTTATTTTTGTTTTTTTGTTTTTTATTTCTTGTTTTTATGTAATTCTTTTCTCTGAAATTTTAATAAATATCATTTTTAAAAAAAGAGAAAATGGGGCACTTCTCTACTAACCTCATCTGCACTCAACAACCCTGACTTGCCTATCTTCTGACATACAATCAGTCCAGGAGGCAGCTGTGACTATCAGCTTCCTTCTCCATAATCTCATTATTGCTGAAGTTGGCATGTTAGAATTCCTGCTCCATGATTGCAGTCATGGGATTTTTGTCTATCACATGATGGTGCATGTTTTGACTCCACAAAGTGGGAAGTGACAGAGAAAGGATGTTTGTATTACTGTGTTCCATGAAGTGGGACTATTGTCCTTTGTTCTTTTTTCCTTTGCTGTCTGATGCTAGAGAGATAGGAGCCATGTTGCAGTGCTCTGTGTATGTAAATAAAGTAGATTAGCCAAAATGCTGAGTTGCTGAGGTCTGTCACACAAGTTGTGCAAACTCTGCGGATCCCTAAGTGTGCCAGTGTCTGTTGGCATTGGTCGCTGTGATGTTCGGGCTGAAGAAAGCTTATGAAGCTCCTGAACAATCGACCAGGAGGGAGAGAACATGCCAGTCGGGCATGTGTCTCTGCCAGGGTCCTGCTAGAGTGTAGGCTGAACTCCTGACAAGAGGATGGAGACAAACCTAGTATTAGTTGATTCTGCCTGTCATTGGCTCCGATTCTGCCTACATTTGGGGTCCCTACCTGTTCAAACGGGCACCACTGTCAAGGCCTTTGCAGGGGGGGGGGGAGCTGCTGTGTCTCAACACCCACCACTTTCCCTCCGCTGGGAGGAGTTGCCAGGACTCCAAAACCAAGCGTCACCTCCTCATAGGAAGAGGGATGTTCTCCATCTCTTCAGTATTGCTTTCCTTCCAAGGAGAAGCTTCCAACATCTCCTCTCCATGGTGGGAACAAGGTCACTGCCTTACCCTTTCCAACCTGTGATTACTCTGATCAAATCCAGAGCACACACATGTTGTTGTTGTTGTTGTTGTTGTTGTCGTCGTCGTTTAGTCGTGTCATTGATGGAGGAAACTGTTGTTATTGTTTAGTCATTTAGTCGTGTCCGACTCTTCGTGACCCCATGGACCAGAACACGCCAGGCACTCCTGTCTTCCACTGCCTCTCGCAGTTTGGTCAAACTCATGCTGGTAGCTTCGAGAACACTGTCCAACCATCTCGTCCTCTGTCGTCCCCTTCTCCTTGTGCCCTCCATCTTTCCCAACATCAGAGTCTTTTCCAGGGAGTCTTCTCTTCTCATGAGGTGGCCAAAGTCTTGGAGCCTCAGCTTCAGGATCTGTCCTTCCAGTGAGCACTCAGGGCTGATTTCCGTCAGAATGGATAGGTTTGATCTTCTTGCAGTCCATGGGACTCTCAAGAGTCTCCTCCAGCACCATAAAAGCATCCATTCTTTGGCGATCAGCCTTCTTTATGGTCCAGCTCTCACCTCCATACATCACTACTGGGAAAACCATAGCTTTAACTATACAGACCTTTGTTGGCAGGGTGATATCTCTGCTTTTTAAGATGCTGAGAGCACACACATACGCATCTTTAAAGCAAACAGAAACAAGGTCTAGAGATCTGATCACGGAACTTCTATATCAGATATAGTTTGGCCCTTATAACCCATCTGCAAGCCAGCAAAGGTAGCATACATAGGTTTCAACAGATTGTTTCCTCCCCTGCCATTGCCTGATGAAACTTAGGTATATCCAAACACGGCAGCTCAACTGGGTCATGGATTGACTGTACATTTGCATTTTAATGGAAGTCAATGTCTCTCTTTCACTGCCTCTATCAAATCAAATGGATGGAACCAATTAACGTTGCTGTTTGATTTTTTCCCATTAACATGCAAACCTAAGTGAGGTCTACAGAGTTAAAACAAAACTTTGATTTTATTGAAATGGACTCTGGTTTCAACTTCATTTGAATCCCTCTAGAAAATTAAAGTAGGTGCAAAGGATTCTGGATGAAAGCAAAAGACAAACATCTCAGCAACTCCCTGGGCCTTTCTCCTCCATCACTGAAAATCAGATGTGGTAAGAAGGATCATTATAAGAAGTTAAATTGAGTTCTGCTGAATCAGGCCAAGACCCATCTAATCTGAAATCCTGTTTTCACAATGGCCAATGGGAATGCCTATAGGAAACCTTCAAGTAGGATTTGAGTGCAACAGAACTCTCCCTACTTTCTTATTTCCAGCAAATGGTATTCAGAGGCATACCGAATACAGCTGCCTCATTCTCACCTCTGTATCCTGGAAGGTGGACTCTTACCTTGTCAGATTTCCAGAAGGATCAGAGTTCATCTCTAGCTTCTGCTGGGTCCCCAGAAAATAGAAGATCAGTTATCTCTTTGTCCTGTGGGAGTAAATAGGGCCAGTGAGGGTGACTCCATTGAAAGCCAGTGTGGTGTAGTGGTTAAGAGCGGTAGACTCGTAATCTGGTGAACCGGGTTCGTGTCTCTGCTCCTCCACATGCAGCTGCTGGGTGACCTTGGCTAGTCACACTTCTTTGAAGTCTCTCAGCCCCACTCACCTCACAGTGTGTTTGTTGTGGGAGAGGAAGGGAAAGGAGATTGTTAGCTGCTTTGAGACTCCTTCGGGTAATGATAAAGCGGGATATCAAATCCAAACTCCTCTTCTTCTTCCATTGTGATTTGGAAAAGAGCATGCAGCTATGGAGCATCTGATTGAAAATTTGGATGAAAGGTCTTCCATATCCCAAGCTCTTGAATAATGGCCAAATTTGAGCACATGCATACCACTGAAATGTCTGTTGGGTTTGTGGCACGTTTAGTGCAGTGGTCCTTTTGTGACTCTGGGTGGCACAATGACCTCTTGGGTTGTCGATCTGTCATTGGTCAGCGTCACGTATACTTTGATTACAAATGGAGGAGTCGAAAGGCGGAGGTATAGTGGCTGTGTGAGAACAAGCCACAGAGGCAGTAATAACAAGGGTGCCTGTGATTAATCTAGGTTCCAGTTACAGAAATATTAACATTCTGGTGCATCGGAGTCGGGAGTCGTTATACCTGCAGGAATTATTAACAAGCTAGACTCGTGGTACATACCAACTAATTACAAGTTTCAACTCCATCATTAAATAGAGGCAGGCAGAAGGAAAGAAGGTTTCTGGCATCTGGCTGCTGTTTGTGTGCTCCAAGTTCCCATCACATTTTGTCACACATGTCATCTGTTGCACCACAGAATCTCATGCAATATTCTGCTTTGAATTACCCATTTGAAATCCACCTGTTCTTCATTGCTTCAAATGCCCCCACTATATAGTAGGCCTACAAGGCTGAAAACCAGTCACTGGAGATTATGAAGGATGAACACAAATTAATGGCACAAGTAAATAAAGGATTTAGCACATTGTCTGCTCATAATGGCAGTTCGAAAGCACCCTAGCAAAGCACCCCTGGGTGCAAGTAGATAAATAGGTACCGCTTACCAGCGGAAAGGTAAACGGCGTTCCGTGTGCTGCGCTGGCTCGCCAGATGCAGCTTTGTCACGCTGGCCACGTGACCCGGAAGTGTCTCCGGACAGCGCTGGCCCACGGCCTATAGAGTGAGATGGGCGCACAAACCCCAGAGTCTGTCAAGACTGGCCCGTAACGGGCAGGGGTACCTTTACCTTTACCTTTACCTTTACTGCTCATAATGGGGCAATATTACATTGGTTGAAGACCCAGGCTTGGTCTTGCTCTCATTATTTCGAGGAGCAAATGATTATATTATAAGCCATTAATAATCCATTGTCTCTTAGAAGCCCAGATGGAGATTGTGTTATTATGGAGAAGTGAATGTACTACAGGCAACCCTCACTTTAGGGATGACCAATATGTGCACGACACACACTATATGTGCACATACACACACACAGCGCCAAACCTGGAAATGTAACAAAAATGTCACTAAGAGGGCAGGGCAGAGTGGGGGGCGGAATGGGGCAAAGCAGCGGCAGAATGGGGTGTTTCAATTGCACACAATTTCACGCAAGTATTCAATAACTCAGAATGCAACCTCCGCAAAACTGGTGTGATACGGTTTGCAAGGTTTCTCTTGTAGACCAGCTAGCACAACATCGAAGAGTACAGTGACTGGTCTCCTTTTGTTTCTTTCATTAACTCCTCAGCAGAAGAATCTAGACCACACTTCCTCACAGAGGTGTGTTCTGCCAACTTCATGATGTATCTTTGTCTAAAGATGAGCGTCTTGACCTTGGCTTTTGACACCCGGGATATGTATTTCGGGGGTCCCACACCATTCTCTGGACTGTGATTTGTTTTAAAGGGATTTTAATACTGTGTTTCTAAATTGCATGAGGTCCTGGGACCTCGTGGTGAAGGACAGGTCAAAGAATCTTACAAATCATCTTCATCATCAACAACGTCATGAGTTGTTCAGTGAATCTGGCAAAGGAACCCACAACTGCAGCTGCTGCACTCAAAAGTGATTAGCATGTAGGCAGATGGCATGTTTTATCAACAAGATGATCCTCCATTGTGGATTCCTTTTGTAGGCATTTGTTTAAGACGTTTAGCATTAACGTTTAATCATTACAGATATGGGTTGGAAAACACAGAAGATAAATTGTCCCTGTGGCTTAAGCAAAGAGAAACCCTAAGCAAAGCAATCGTCTCCAGACCAGGCAATAAAAGCTATTCTAGACATTGCATGACAGCGGCAATTATATGCTTGACAGATCTGCAGCTAAACGGGGCTCTCAGTGGCCCGACGCATGCATTTCAGACACAGGTTTGCTCAGTCGAGCATGATAGCTTTAGGTGTGCCTCTGAAAATCTTAACCCCTTCCCTCAAATGCCCTGAGTTAATGTTAGCCCTGATGTCCTTATGAACCATTTCATGAGGGTTAACTATCAGTACAAAAGTTGGTTTCTCTTCACAGGAGTTGAGTTACTGGGCTGAAATATAGCAGGGCTGAGAATTAAGTTTTCTCATCTCTCTTGGGGGAATGTCTGTAGAAGCGAACTCAGATGGTGAGGGCCAACAGTTATGTAGCCACTGAGAAATTAAAGGGAGATACTGGGATGTTCAGGGTAAACCTGAGAATTTCGGTTGTAATTCTACTGGGCTGTGGATGTTACAGATACTGTAATCTTATACTGCGGATGTTACAGATAATCTTAGATTGCTGTTGATTGCTATTGATGTAACTAAAGGTGGTCAAATAAGTAAAATACAAAAAAGCTATTTATAAAGACTAAAGAGACTGAACCCCCCCAAAAAAATAGTCAATGAGGACTGAGCATGCTCATTAGCCACCATAGGAGCCAACTCCTAGGGGCCAAGGTCCCTTTGGGCTCCCCGATAAAATATTTGAGAGGGCTGCCCCCCCCACAAGTTGATGAGCATTGCCATTCAAATGGGTCTGTGTGTGCCGTGTCTTGTGATCAGCTATGTGGGGTGGGGCTTACCTGGCCCCCCTCTCCAATATTTAATTCAAGTTGGCCCCCCTGCTAGCCACAGACTGCTGAGTATAACCTGCGGTGAAAAAGAACAGCAGGGATGGAATGGAGTAACCTGGGGCAGGGTATTATGGCCAGCCTACTGGGACGCGGGTGGCGCTGTGGGTTAAACCACAGAGCCTAGGACTTGCTGATCAGAAGGTCGGCGGTTCGAATCCCTGCGACAGGGTGAGCTCCTGTTGCTCAGTCCCTGCTCCTGCCAACCTACCAGTTCGAAAGCACGTCAAAGTGCAAGTAGATAAATAGGTACCGCTCCGGCGGGAAGGTAAACGGCCTTTCCGTGCGCTGCTCTGGTTCGCCAGAAGCAGCTTAGTCATGCTGGCCACATGACCCGGAAACTGTACGCCGGCTCCCTTGGCCAATAAAGCGAGATGAGCGCCACAACCCCAGAGTCGGTCACAACTGGACCTAATGGTCAGGGGTCCCTTTACCTTTTACTGGGACTCTGAACTGAATCACTCCTATACCGCAACGTTTTGTTGCGGGTTTCCCCCTTTCATCTTTTGGGTGTGTTTTTTTGTTGGTTGGTTTGTTGGTTGGTTTATTTTACCCAGGCACCATGTGTGTTGATTCTTTCCACTCCTTTATACTTCCGCAGGAGAATCCACATATCCAAAGCTACGCTCGATTGCCTCAACGGGGATTACAAAGTGGAAGAAGGGCATGGCAAGGAACGCAACGAATTCTTGAGGAAGCACAACATCGAGACGTACTTGATCAAGCAGCCCGAGGAGAGCCTGTTGACTCTGCCCGAGGACATTGTCAAGGAGTCGGTGGCCGCTGCAGACAGGAGGAACAGTGGGGTGATGCTCACCGAAGGATCGTGGAGCCCGGAGCTTCCTTTTGATAACATTGTGGGGAAGCAGCATGTAAGTCCCAGCTTCCTTCCTTCCTGTCCTCCTCTTTGTGCTCATGCTCCTTTAATGCATCTCCATAACAAAAGCCTTGGAGGAAAACAAATTTCTCTCTAACCTTTTCCCTCTAACATGAACCGCAGAGGATTAAACAAACCCCCACAGGTCAGAATTAACCTATGCATCAGAATCTCGGGAAATGCTAAGGTTTCCCCTCCCATCTCCCTGCCAAAATTAACTGTTGCACACAGCTGAGTGTTAATTGAATCAGAGCCTCAGACAAGTTCATTATGGGTATGAGAAGAAGACCTGAAAGCTGCTTAAACTGCTGGAAGCAACCATCAGGCAGCTAAGATTTTGGTAGTTATCAGTGCAGTGTGTTCAGCCCGGGACTTAGTTCTCACAAACAGCAGGTGACACGGCAGGGTTGTGTCTGGAATGTACCACTTCTTCTTGCAGGTGTTGTGGGAGGGGAATCATCCTCTGTAAAATGTTTTTATTTTATTTTATTTTTAAAAAACCCGTCTACACATAGAAAACAGCATGATGGGTGAAGGCTAGGTTGGGGTCTTGATTTCTGGACTTCTGATTTGCTATGTGCAAGGATGTATTTTATTTATTTTTGTATGTAAGAGAACTCAGCAATGTAGCCCCATATTCTGAAGTGGTGCAGTCAGGAGACAGGTTTACCACTTAGTCTCCAATATGTGAGATGGAACATGCTGTGTTGGTGGCTCAGTATTGCAAATAAAGAATGCAAAACTTGCTACAAACCACAGGGTAACTTTAAAATATTGCACATATTAGTATTGTGCAGCATGGAGCAATTGGATGCATAAAAGTTTAGTCCTTTTGGAATAAAAATTGCTCAGACTCGTAAGTATTCTTCAGAGCTTTACTAATGAGAACTTCTTCAAAACAGGTACAAAGTAATCAATGATACATGCAGAAAGTTTTATAAAGCATATGCATAGGTCCTTCTTCTTAAATATATTACTCAGTTATGACCAGAGCTGAAATCCAAGTTCTGTCTCTCCCATAGCCTACATTAGCCTGCATCCAGACTAAGGTTTTGCAGCTCCTGAAGAGGCATCATTATCACATTCTTCTCTGACTGTGCTGGGGTACAAAAGGCAAAGGCACCACTCAAAAAGGCGAATTTGCAATTGAATGCCTTAATCACATGATCTAAGGTTAAACACTCAGTGTGAGGGCCAGCAGAGAACAATAGTTAATTATCAACTCAGCTAGAGGCTTAGAGAGCCCTTTCTAGCTTAGTATACTCCAATGGAATTTTCCAATGCTAAATCCCTAAAAACATACATACATAGGTAGAGTGGAAACCCAGTCAGATGGGTGGGGTATAAATAATAAATTACATTATTCTCCATTTCAGTGTGCAGTTAAACTATTATACTTAACAAGATGGGCTATTAGTCTGATCCAGCAGAGCTCTTCTCATGGAGTGATAATGTAGACAACATTTAAGGAGAAGTCATAGATCAATAGTGGAGTACCAGTTCACATGCGAAAGATCTCAGGTTCAAATCTTTGGTGTCTCTTGTGAAAGGTTCTGAGATAGCAGATGGTGGGAGACTTTGGGGAGCTGCTGTTACTCAGAGTAAGCAGCGTGGCTGTGTGTGAAATAGTCTGGCCCAGCGTAAGGCAACTGCAATTGCTATCTCTAATGTATGGTTACCAGACGTTTCCCGGTGACAGTCCCCGGATTTCATTTAATGTCCCCGGATTTATATTTTAAGTGTTGTAGATTTATTAGGGAATGAATGTTGCATGATTGGTTCAACGGCACAAGACAGATCATGTGGGGACTTCTGGCGAGGCAAAATGGTGGTCGCCACAGCAACAAGCAGCTCCTGAAGCCAGCCAGAGCCAACTGCGCTACCAGGCTGGCTCTGGGCTGCTGAGACTGCCGCCGCCACTGCCGAGGGGGAACCGGAGATGCCTGGCGCATCAACTGGGGGAACCGCTGACCCCCCGTGACCCAAATTGAGTCGGGAGCGAGAGCGCCCGGCCACTCGGCAGACTGACCAGTGGCGCTCTGGGGCCAGGAAAACCCTGGAGCCGACACAGGGAGAAGGGGGAGAGGAGAAGAAAGAGAGAGAAAGAGGAAGGAGAAAAAAGAGGGGAGCCCTGACCTTGCCACACTGCTGCTGCCACTGCCACCGCTGAGGAGGAGAAGTAGGAGAGCACCGGGAGGGCAAGGACATGTGGCTGAGCCCAAGCCCAACCCGAGCCTACTCCGTGGCAGCTAGCGCTCCAAGAGAGCAGGCCGGGACCCAGAGGAAGGCTATGCGACAGAGTAGACCACAGAATAGAACATATTAAAGGTAAAGGTACCCCTGCCCGTACTGGCCAGTCTTGACAGACTCTAGGGTTGTGCGCTCATCTCACTCTATAGGCCGGGAGCCAGCGCTGTCCGCAGACACTTCCGGGTCACGTGGCCAGTGTGACAAAGCTGTTCTGGTGAGCCAGCGCAGCACACGGAACGCCGTTTACCTTCCCGCTAGTAAGCGGTCCCTATTTATCTACTTGCACCCGGGGGTGCTTTCAAACTGCTAGGTTGGCAGGTGCTGGGACCGAGCGACGGGAGTGCACCCCGCTGCGGGGATTCGAACCGCTGACCTTTCAATCGGCAAGTCCTAGGTGCTGAGGCTTTTACCCACAGCGCCACCCGTGTCCCTAAGAGAACATATTACTTCTTATTTATTTTTAAAAATAACTTTTAAAAATATTTTTTCACCTTTTTTTAAAAAAAAGTGTCCCCAGATTCTTTGAAAAAAATCTGGTAACCTTATTCTAATGCACATCTCATTGAGGAGCATCCTCTCCCCATCTATGAACTTATGGTTTATTTGAGGCACAGTATTCTCCTTATTTTTTATAACTTCACCAGCTAAAGCAAGGCCCTCAGCCTGCCTCGTGATGCAGCTGTGCTACAGGGATGGCAAGCTGTGAAAAATTGTGGAGAGCAGATGGAATAAACACACCTGATACACATGTGCTGGAACGTGCTGCCTCAAGTAGGGTCAAGGCTCTCCCACATTGCTTGCGTGACTCACCACCTTCTGCCCACCATTTGTGGTCTTAATGGCGATGGCTGTTGCACTCCCCCTTGCTGTTGGCCCTCACTTTGAATTGGCTTCATCCACCACGTGTAGCCAAATCGCATTGGCTGTGTGTTGTCATGAAGTCAAGTCAGAGTGAGCAGAATGGTCTGGTGGCTCCTTGCTTGTGAAATGCTCTCCTCAAGGACACATCTTAATCTATGTTTAGGCTCCAGGCAAAAACTTTCCCTTTTCCTAGGGCTTTTGGCCCTTGACTGGAAGGGTTTGGAGGTCTTGTGGCACCTTTTAATGGGGTGGGATCTGCAAGGCCTGTACAGATGTTTTGGGGGTGGTTATTGGTTTGTTTGTTATAATTGGTTTTAGTGCTTGTATTGCTTTTGTAAGGTGCCTTGGGTCCCTTTTGTGATGAAAGCAACATCATAATGATTATTGCGCTTATCAGTTGAAGGCAATCAGAGCAAGCAGTACAATAAGTGGGACACTTCGCCCTTGTTCACAGGGTGCCCCCCGCCCCAGCCAAGAAAGAAGCTTAGATGGAACCCAGATTAACTTCCAAATGGCTGTCATGATAACAGGTGGGGTGTTTTTAGAGGAACTTTGTGCATATTGCAAGCATTCCTTCGAAGTGCTTGGGGGGATCTATATAGCTGGAATCAGAGAATCCTAGAGTTAGAAGGGAACCCCAAAGATCCTCTAGTCCAGGCATGGCCAAATGTGAACCTCCAGCTGTTTTGGAATACAATTCCCATCATCCCTGACCACTGGTCCTGTTAGCTAGGGATGATGGGAGTTGTAGTCCCAAAACAGCTGGAGGGCCAAGTTTGGGGGTGCCTGCTGTAGTCTAACCCCCTGCAATGCAGGAATCTCAGCTAAAGTATCCGTGACAGATGGCCATCCGACCTCTGCTTAAACACCTCCAGTGAAGGACAGTCCACAACCTCCTGAGGGAGACTGTTCCACTGTCAAACAACTCTTACTGTCAGAAAGGTTTTTTTGTATGTTTAGCTGGAATCTACTTGCAACCTCAAGCATTGGTTTGAGCCCTACCCTCCGAAGCGGGAGAAAACAATTTTGTTCCCTCTTCCATGTGACAGTCCTTGAGATATTTGAAGATGGCTATCATATCTCCTCTCAGTCTCCTCTTTTCCAGGCCAAACATACCCAGCTCCTTCAACCTCTCCTCATAAGGCTTGAAATATGGTGATACCCACTGAGTTTAGGCTAAATGTGCTTCCTCTCCCTGTTGACCAACAGCTTCCTTGGACATTGTAAATCGAGGCTGCTTGTATCTGCATATGTCCCATCCTGGCTTCTGTTTCTTGGTCTCATTAGGGCTGGGCAGAAAAAACTTCAGGCTTAGGGCCAAATACTACGTCTAGCCCCCATCTAGCAACCCCCCTCCCCAGCCATGCCTCTCATGCTAGGCCACACCCCTTGCCTGCCCTGCTTTGCACTGCCATTGAATATCTTTGCATGGCTGGAATGAGTGATTGCACTATTAAAATGCCATTTCCTTGCCTGCATGGTGGACAGAGAGATTTGGGAGTGTGTGTGGAAGCTAGCCTATCGTACAAAAGTATAATTCGTGTTTGTTGCTCTTCCCGCTTTTGCCTATGGTCCTGCCACCAATGACACATTAAAGTTGCCCAGAAGGGAATCTGACCTTCGGCTGGATAGAATTTCCCCATCCTTTGAACTATGTAACAGAAGGGTTTCCAAAATGCATGCTATGGAAGAAGACGACGACAGAGAAAGGTTCTTCTCCCTCTCCCTTAGTGTTAGAACCCAGGGACCTCCCTCCCATGAAGCTGAATGTTGGAAGACTCAGGGTGGACAAAAGAGGGCACGCTTTTTCTTGCAGCACCTTGTTAAACTATAGAACTTGCTCCCCAAGTAGGCAGTGATGGCCACTAGCTTGGATGGCTTTTAAAAAGGGATTGGACAAATTCATGGAGCGTAAGTCTATATCAAGGGCTATTAATGCTGATTGGCTATGCTTTGCCTCCACTGTTGCGGGCAGCATGTTTCTGAATTGGTGGAATCCAGAGGTGAGGAGAATGCTTCCAGTAGGAGCTTCCAGTAGTCATCTTGTTGGCCTCTGTGAGAACAGGATGCTGGACTAGATGGGTCACTGGACTGATCCAACAGGCGGTTCTTATAGTCTACCTGTTGGGAGCTGAGGGAAATGGAAAACAGGGTCGGGGAGAAGAATGGATGTTATGCTTTGGAAGACGGCATGCGTGGGTGACTGGAACCCTGAATAGGATCAGTCTAAAGGTAAAGGGACCCCTGACCATTAGGTCCAGTCGTGGCCGACTCTGGGGTTGCGGCGCTCATCTCGCTTTATTGGCCGAGGGACGTACAGCTTCCGGGTCATGTGGCCAGCATGACTAAGCCGCTTCTGGCGAACCAGAGCAGTGCACGTGTAATAGGTATGAGTTACTCGTGCGTAAACTGGTGCCTTTCTTGGTTAATTTGCCTTGTTAAACCTTTCTGACTGCACAGCCCCTTCTCATCGTGGCTGCCTCAGTCACTGGCAGAATCCGTCAGTGGGCGTTTCTTGAACCTCTTCCAACATAAAAGTTGTTTGACACCCAGTCTCCTCCTCCTCTCACTGCGCGGGAGTCTTCTGCGCAGGGAAGGCGTGGGTAGCGGAGGACCTGGGCTCTCCTCACTGATGTCCAGTGAAGAGTCCTGGAGCCCTCTCTCCAATTCCCCCGTCTGCCCCCCTTTATCCCTGGTGTTGCGCCAATTGGCTTCCCCCTCTACTGAGCTGTTTCTCCCCCTGCTGCTGGGTCCTTCGCCAGCATCATGTGGGAGCCTCCCCTTCGCCTCTCGCTCCGATGTCAGTTCCCTGACAGCATGGAAACGCCATTTACCTTCCTGCTGGAGTGGTACCTATTTATCTACTTGCACTTTGATGTGCTTTCGAACTGCTAGGTTGGCAGGAGCAGGGACCGAGCAACGGGAGCTCACCCCGTTGTGGGGATTCAAACTGCTGACCTTCTGATCAGCAAGCCCTAGGCTCTGTGGTTTAACCCACAGCTGCAACAATTTGTTGCAGGTCTCGCTTGTATACATAGATTGCCGAACCCTGAAAAACACAGACTTCTGACAGCCAGAAAGAAAGGACTTTGTTGGACCACTGCCTGCATTCCTTCTTCAGCAGCCATTGCCTCAAGGCTTGTAGGATCTGAATTTTTAGCTGTCAAAAGATCCCTTGTGAAGGCTGTCTGCTTAAAGAAATTAAAGAGGAAAAGGTTAAAGTGCCTTAAGATACCAGTCTTTCTACCACATTTAAAAGATTGATGAGTCACTGTGGAAGAAGGTCAGCTCAAGTCGCCTTTCCCTCTTTGCTGGGTAGATCCGTAATGACACTATACCTCATTCCTGTTTCTGCTCATGCTTAGTCCTCCTCGTCCCAAATGTCCACAATGTCTAACACAATTGCTTTGTTACCTAGAGATGTTGCTTTGCCAACTGTGCCCCTTGCATCTCAGGCTTATGACTGGGAATAAGAAAACCCCACGAGTCATTGATGGAGGGAAATGTTGCTGTTTAGTCGTGTCCGAGTCTTCGTGACCCCATGGACCAGAGCATGCCAGGCACTCCTGTCTTCCACTGCCTCCCGCAGTTTGGTCAACCTCATGCTGGTAGCTTCGAGAACACTGTCCAACCATCTCGTCCTCTGTCATCCCCTTCTCCTTGTGCCCTCCATCTTTCCCAACATCAGGGTCTTTTCCAGGGAGTCTTCTCTTCTCATGAGGTGGCCAAAGTCTTGGAGCCTCAGCTTCAGGATCTGTCCTTCCAGTGAGCACTCAGGGCTGATTTCCTTAAGAATGGATAGGTTTGATCTTCTTGCAGTCCATGGGACTCTCAAGAGTCTCCTCCAACACCATCATTCAAAAGCATCAATTCTTCGGCGATCAGCCTTCTTTATGGTCCAGCTCTCACTTCCATACATCACTACTGGGAAAACCATAGCTTTAACTATACGGACCTTTGTTGGCAAGGTGATGTCTCTGCTTTTGGAGGGAAATACCTCAGGCCTTTTGAGCATGACACTGGGGTTCTCTTTGTTCAAAACTTCTGTCTTACAGTTTTACAGTTTGTGTGTGTGTTCATTCTGAGCATATGCAGTTATTTTTAATTATTTTTTTGTACTCTCCCTCCATTTTAGCACGCTCCATGCCAGTGTCATGGCAGTAGCTGTAGTAGAGAACATACCTGTTAACAGCTATGCTCTTTGGCTCCACGTGCTTCCCAGTTGCAATAAATCACATGGAAAAGTAACCCACAGCCGCTATTCTTCCCATTGTGTGACAACCCAGCTACAGCCTGCCTTATTTACTTATGACGTTTGTATTCCCCCTGTTGTCCGAGGGTGAAAAATATGGACTCCCTCCATTTGTCCTCACAACAGCCCTGTGAGGTATGTTCATAGGGACAAAAAAAAAATAATGCTGCCTTATACTGACCATTCATCCATCTAGCGCAGCACTGTCTGCACTGACAGCAGCTCCCCAGGATTACAGACAAGCATCTTTCCCAGACTTACCTGCAGATGCTGGAGACTGAACCTGAGACCTTCTTCATGCAAAGCAGATGCTCTACTGCTGATCTACAGCCCTTGAAAAGATTCAAGCTGAACCTTTTTCAGGTGTTCTGCCAATGTGTATGATGGGAACTACAATTCCGTATATTTCCCCCACCCACAAACCCACACAAGAATTT
This sequence comes from Podarcis bocagei, assembly GCF_964188305.1. Taxonomy (NCBI): domain Eukaryota; kingdom Metazoa; phylum Chordata; class Lepidosauria; order Squamata; family Lacertidae; genus Podarcis; species Podarcis bocagei. The sequence continues at coordinate 81,446,331 of NC_138133.1, read as the reverse complement.
GCTCAAAGGTGAAGATGCAGCCAACACACATACAATGGTACATAGAGTAAGATTGCGTGTTGAGTCCCACAGTGCCACCCACCAAAAAATTCACACTTCACACGTGATTTTTGTTTAAGGTTTTTGGCATAATTTTGGCCACAACTTTATTCAAATACAAAAAATGTGAGTGGTTGCTTAGGCATTGGTTCCGACTATCTGTCCTTGCCCTCAAGGACAGAGCTGGCCCTTCCGGACACCAACGGAAGCCAGCGTGGGAAACAAGTATTGGGTGAGAGATGAAGCTGGGACACAGTCCAACACCTCTCACCCTCATGTTCCGGTGGGGCTTGCACGGCCCAAGTCCGGCTCCGGGGACAAGGACGAAAAGAATGGCAAGCCCCTGGATTCCTTTAACGGAATTCCCTTCGCATCATTTGGAGGGGTAGGCACTTACCCCTCCAAGCACCAATTTAACCAATGCCTAACCGCCAACCTTACAAGTTGTGACGATTTGCTACGCAGTAGGCAAAAACCAAATGGCACCAGCCAATCAGCCAGATGGCAAAATTCCTACCAGGCCCCCGCTCCAAGGTGGACGACCCCATGACAGGCATAGCAAGGCCAATCGAGCAAAACAAAAAACCACCCTATAAAAGGGAGGGAGGGAGGGTGATCCGGTGCAAAACGGCCAAGAGAACGTCCAACATCTGGCCCCTGTATTTAAAGACTCTGACCCCTCCTCCGAATTGGCAACAATCAAAACTCCCCAGCAACCCAATTTTAACCACTTAAAGGCTTGGGTTCCTCCAAATTTGCCTAGTCACTGCAGGGTGGCCTGTTTTTCCCAACCGCAACACGTGCTCTCTGTTATGGAGAACACGCTTTACCAGACGTCCCCGTTTCCCAGGGACAGCCCCCAGATTTGCAAATCGGTCCCCATGCAAAATCCATTGAAGTTGAAACGTGTCCCCGGATTCATTGAAAAAAATCTGGTAACCTTAACATAGAAGGTGGACCCTCGATGAGAGCAGAAACCGTGAAAAATAATAATTGCCAGTTGCCTTCCTATCATACACTAAGTAATGCAATTCACTACCATTTAATACATGAGGACTGATAGACTGGGGAGTTGGATCTATGAGCAGCTTTGGCCATGATAACCAAAAGAAGTCTCCGTGTTCAGAGGGGGTGTAGTTTTAAATATCAATGGCTGGAAGGAAGGGACAAAGACTAGAGAAAATGTTCCATAGACTGCTTCTCAGCCCACCAGAGACTGCCTCTGAGAACAGAATTAGGGTAGCTTCTTACTCACAGCAATGCGCCCTTCAGAAAAGATGCTGGTTTGCATGAAATTGGCACATGCTAATTTTATACACGGAGATGCAGATTTAGAAACAATGGCTATTATTGAAATAGAAATATGATGCATCTCACTGTGGTGGGAAGATTGTGACCAGGTGGCCTTTCTGCCTGCTCAGCCTTCTATCCTGGTGGCCAGGTAGGCACCTGGGTGACTTTGAGGACCCTGTTGATGCCCCTTCATAGAATTCTCTATCTCTTTAAACAAGACGTGGACTGGAAAGCTCTCTGTAAAGTGACCACCTGGTACAGGATGCTGAACTCGATGGCATCTTTTTTTGAACCATCAGAACACTATGTGTTGATATCTGAGATTCAGCTTCAAGCACATATATTGTAGCAATTTATCTTTTTAATGCTACTATTAATTTTTCAGTGTATGGTGTGTGGGTGTGTTCTGTAATAGCGGCATTCGTACGCTGAAACCCTACACACACTGATTTAGTAGTAGGTCCTCAGTGCTAGACTTACATCTGAGCAGTAGAGATAGATATGGCTGTGGTGATAAGTATGAAATTCATAAGTACAGTGGTGCCTCGCAAGACGAAAAGAATCCGTTCTGTGATTCTCTTCGTCTAGGGGTTTTTTCGTCTTGCGAAGCAAGCCCATTGACGGATTAGCGCTATTAGCGGCTTTTAGCAGCTTATCTGCTGATTGGATCAGCTGATAAGCGGCTTAGCGGCTTAGAAAAAGGGGGGGAGGGGGGGAAAAACCAGCAGGAACTCGCAAGACATTGTCGTCTTGCGAAGCAAGCCCATAGGAGATTTGTTTTGTGAAGCACCTCCAAAACGGAAAACCCTTTCGTCTAGCGGGTTTCCCGTCTTGCGAGGCATTCGTCTTGCGGGGCACCACTGTATACATGAATTCTGTAGACCTGGTTCATCTTAACAGTCAAATCCCCAAACCAGAGTGCCTTGCTGTGAATGCAGCCCTGTGAAGGAAGTAATGGTTGAGTGGCTGGGACCACACAGCTTCCCAGAAAATATTATTGTACATGGGGGAGGAGAAACCCGAGTCCCTGTGTACAAGCAAATCCCCGCTGGGCAGCCATGCAATCTTGCTGGTTTATACATTTCCCATTCCATATGGCTGTAGCCACAACAGCAATCCATGGGGAGACTTCAGCACAAGGGTCACCAACCTGGAGCACCTGGGTTCAGTGGTGCCCATGAGGTTCTCCCCTGTTGCCCATGAAGCACCTGAGACCTTTCCCACTTCCTCCATGATCATGAGATGGCCTGAGGGTTGTCACCTTACCTTGTTCTCCCTTGACCCAGGTTCAATCCCCAGCATATTGAGGTAAGGCTGGGAAAAGGCTGCTTTCTGAAATGCTGGAGAGCTGCTGTTAGTGCAGACAACACCAAGCTAGATGTTGTCTTATTCCAAAAGGAATAAGAACATAGGTAGCTTCCTTATACCGGGTCAGACCATATATTCCATGCAGCACATGATCTTTCCCCACTCCCCTGCTTTGGAAATTGTTTCGATGGGTTTAACTTGTTATTGGATAATGCGCAGTTGGATTCCTTCAAAAATTATTAACAGCAAATAATAATAATAATAATAATAATAATAATAATAATAATAATAATAATAAAATGGACAGATGACGGATGGACAAATGGAATTGCCAGCTTCAAAACCCATTGAAAACATGCCTTCAAAGCAGTTCTGCCTATTTTACTTGTGTGGATTTTGTGGTTCGGACCTTTACATTTAAAACTTTGCGGGGTGAATGAATTGCATGGGATGCTGTCATTAAGAAAAGAGAAGCAGCAAAAAATAAAATAAAGATTGCATTTTTAATCCAAAGGGGACTAGCAAGTTTATTCTTTTTGCATGTGCTTTCCCCTAGACTCTGGCTGCCCTAACAAGAAATTCAATAAATCTGCTTCCAAACCATCTTGCACAAGCTTTGCATGTCCAGTCTGGGCCCGAGGAAATTAACAAGCGAATAGAGCACACCATCGACTTGCGGAGTGGCGATAAATTGCGAAGAGAGCATATCAAGCCTTTCTCCCTGATGTTTAAAGACTCTAGCCTGGAGCATAAGGTAGCTGAGTCTTGATAGATGCTTTTTTCTTTTCTTTTTTTGCCAACTCAAAACTGTCTTGGAATTAGTGAATAAGATGACAATGCTTTAGGTTTTCTTTTCTGATTTTTCTCTCTCCGCCAGGCTGATCTGAGAGCCATTCAAAAGCACTGCAGTTATTGTAGTTGCATAAGTGTGATGACTCAGTTTAAGAGCCAGGAAACCCCTTCTGGAAGAAGTGACTAAGCTTTTCAAGACAACCAAAGCACTGTGATATAAAAAAGTGGGGAGGAGGGACAAAGATTGGCTTAAACAAATCAACCAACCAACAAACAAACAGATCTCTGCTTTTCTGCTCTGAAAGTCGGGAGACACCTTTATTGTAACAATGTGCTAAGGGGTTTTGTGACAGCTGGCTGCCTAGGAATGTTCACCAACAGTCAATGGGCCATAACCGTATATTTACCACAAATGTATGAAACTGTAGTCTGCTGGCCATTTTTAAAGGGTGGAGAGAGGATTCAGAACCCTCTTTTGGAAGGGGTGAGCAGGAGCATAAAAGGAAAAAAACCATTGCAAATAAGCCGCTTGAGAATTATTTCAGATATTAATATTGTGCAGCTTAAAGCAACAGGATGCATAAAAACAGACTCCTTTGGGGAATAAAACATTGCCACGGCCCATAATTTTGATTAAAGCTTTACTTGCAGAGCTTTCTTCAAAACAGGACAAAGTAAATGATACATCCAAAATATGCATAAGATCATGTACAAGTCCAGCACAGGCTCTGCTTCTTATAAAATATGAAATACCCCCAGCAGATGTAATACCAGAGGTCTGTCTCTCCCTACTGCTTCCATTTTGACTGGAGGTGCAGTCACTCACTGGGGATGGTCATTTACACATCCTGACTTCCACAGAGCCTAGGAACAAAGACTCAACCACCACCCTTCCAAGATTGCAAATTTGCAATTCAACAGCCTCCCATATGATCTAAGGTTAAACACTCACATGTTAGCTAGTAGAGAACAACAACAGTTAATTGTCAACCCGTCAAGGAGTTCAGAGACCACTTAGTATAATCCAGTGGAGTTTTCCCATGTTAAACATTCAGTAATTCACATTTAGGCATTCCCCATTTCAGCATCAATTAAACAATTATACTCAACAAGTATATGATTTATAGCTAGGAAATGACAGGCCCTCCTTACTTGGTGATAATCAGCTCCTTATTTGGGGAAGTGCCCTGATGATTTGGGAAAGGGCTGTGATTCAGCAGTTAGAGAACATGCTTTATATGCAAAAAAAGGTCTCTGGTCTCCTGGCTTCTCTACGTAAGGCCTGAATCTTTGGAGAGCCACTTCCAGTCAGTGTGGGCAATATTGAACTAGATGGACCAATCGTATGACTGAGTATAAGGCAGCTCCCTATGTTCTTAATGCCCCCTCTGAGCCATTGGCCCAGAGTCTTCATGTTAAGGTCCTAAGTGCTGAGTAAATCACTACAGTCTGTTAAATACATTTTTCCCCCAGTGGGTGTTCCCAGCTGAGTAAATGAGTCTTTACAACAAGTGTCCATTTATTAGGGTTTTGGGTAGGGTTTTAATGTTGTTTTAAATGTATCTGCTGGGTTTGTATTTTTAACAATTTGAAATACAGGTTTAAGAACAACCCTGTTTATGAACTATTTGGTTTACGAACTCTGCAAAACCGGAAGTAATGTCCCGGTTTGCGAACTTTACCTCAGTCTAAGAACAGAAGCCGAACAGTGGAAGGGCACCGGTGGTGGGAGGCCTCATTAAGGAAAGCGTGCCTCAGTTTCAGAATGGTTTCAGTTTAAGAACGAACTTCCGGAATGGATTAAGTTCGTAAACTGAGGTACCACTGTACTTGTATGTGAAAATCTCCTTGAGGCGGTGGTTTAGAAGGTGATGAATAAATCAACTGTAATGGTGATAATAATAAAAGGGCAATGCAGACTGAGTGTGACAGCCTATGACACAAATTACAGAATTTTAATTGTTAGATGAAGATTTTGTGGAGTGGTTGTTTTTGCACAGCACCTTTCAGAATTTTGTCTGTATGCCAATAAAAGTTTGAGATTGAAATGACAGGCCAGTCTGGATGGGTGAAAACCCTAGCTCTAGGAATAGGAGGAACTATGTCATCGAGGTCAGGAGAATGAGGGGAAATTGATTTTATCCAAGGAAGTGACTCAATTCCAAGAGCATAATAAGGAGTCCAAAATTACAGGCAGGCTAGACTTGAGAAAGATATTTGAAACAGGATTATAATATATATACATTTCTCTATTTTATTGTAAACTTCTTCTCATTAATGAATTGTTGTTCCAGTCCTCTGCCTCCCATCACTTCTTCCCATGATTGGTATATAGAACTGAGTGTTGTGTATGATTTTGGGTCTATTTTGCTGGCAGATTATTAGAATCCCAAGCTAGGAGCAATGGGGATAGGGTGATATCCAACAATGGTCATACGTGGACTCAAGCCTGTTTATTTCAGTGGGTTTTATTCTGGGTAGGACTTGGTTTGAATGTGGTGCTTCCGTGAGAGCACGCTGAGCCTAGGAGTTTGCTTTTTAGTAGCGGAACTGGATGAAGCTCACAATCCTTTCACACCAGAGCATCTTTCTCCAGTCCTTGCTCCAAACATGAGAAGCGATACACCTTTAATTTAAGGCTTATGAGACTGATGTAGGCAGAGTTGCATCTCCCCCATAGCTTGTCCAAGCATCTTCCAGCTGAACACAGCTCCCTTGGCTTCGGTGGGGGTTTCCAAGAGGCGTTCCTTGTCGGAAGTGCCCCCTGCCCACGTAATCCCATTATTTTCCGAAATACTGGAAACAAGCTGAATAGGGAAAGCAACCTTGAAGAAAATCAAATAACAGCGCTTTCTTTTCTTCTTCTTTTTGGGAAACGGGTAATAACCGCAGACCTTCAAACATGTCAGCTCATCTAATTTCTCCGCTTCCTTGTATGACTGCAATTCAATTTGCAATGGCCAGATCATAATGATGATACTTTTTTCTTTTCTTTTTTAAGAAGAAGGACAAACCGTAAATAGCAATTGAAAGCTTAGCTGGGTTAAATGTCTATAATAGAACAGCTTTCTTGGGAGCCAAGTTATTTTGGCATCAGTCCAGTACTTGCCCATCAGAAAAGACAAGGCTTCAAACCACTTAATGCTGAACCACGTTGCAAACTGGCTGCATTAAGCTTTCATTGCCTGGCAATGCTATTTTTTCCTGGGGGTGGGGAGTGCCTGTCCTAAGGTCACCAGCTTTCCCCCTCTAGCCTCTATCTAAACAGGAGCCTGCTGGCACATAAAAAGGCAGTTTTCTCTGGCATACCATATGTTTAAAGCACATCCAATGCAAATGACTTTCCCCCCAAAGAAACCTGGGAACTGTAGTTTATTAAGGAAGCTGGGAATTGAACCCCCGTAAGGAAGAAAACTGCAGTTCCCACGATTCTTCAGGGCAGGGGAAAGTCACATTTTTTTATATGTGCATTGGATGTGCTTTAAATATAGGGTTAGGATCTGCCCAAAGAGCTAAATGGTGGGGGAAGCATCTCCTAGTCAATTTATATGCACCACAGCCAGGAAAAAAATGTTGCCCTAGCTCTGGGGGTGGGGATATTGTGTCCCTCTAGAGCAGCCTTTCTCAACCTGTGGGTACCCAGATGTTGTTGAACTACAACTCCCATCACCCCTAGCTAGCACTGTCAGAGCTCAGGGATGATGGGAGTTGTAGTCCAACAACATCCGGGGACCCACAGGTTGAGAACCGCTGCTCTAGAGGTTGCTGGACAATAGTTCCCATTATTCCTGGTTATTCCCCCTAGCCTGCACAACCATTGTTCAGAGAGGATGGGAGCTGGGTTCTCCCTTCACTCTCAGACTAGGTAAAGGTACCCCTGACCATTAGGTCCAGTCATGGACGACTCTGGGGTTCCGACGCTCATCTTGCTCTATAGGCCAAGGGAGCCGGTGTTTGTCTGTAGACAGCTTTCGGGTCATGTGGCCAGCATATCTAAGCGGCTTCTGCCAAACCAGAGCAGCACATGGAAACACCGTTTACCTTCCCATTGGAGCGGTACCTATTTATCTACTTGCATTTGACATGCTTTCGAACTGCTAGGTGGGCAGGAGCTGGGACTGAACAATGGGAGCTCACCCCATCATGGGGATTCAAACTGCCGACCTTCTGATTGGCAAGCCCTAGGCTCTGTGGTTTAGACCACAGCGCCACCCGTGTCCCACCACTCTCAGACTATGTGACTATTAAAACAACAGCGACCATAAAGTGGTTTGCATAAAGGACCAAACAACAAAATCATCAGTGCAAACAGTTTAAAAACAGCTATTTTAGGGTTGCCATATTTCAAGAAGTAAAAATCCAGACAAAAAGGTTGTTGAACTTTTTTTGGGGGGGGGGGATTTCAAAAATCCAGACCTTTTGCCAATTTTCCCAAATTCCATTATTTAAGCACATGACAACGTTCTACATATCTGAGTAGGCTTGTCTCAGCAGGCACCAAAAAGTCGAGGGTGCCTGCCTGCCTGATGTCAATAGGCTGGGAGTTACATACAAGTGATGACTGCTGTTGAGTTCCGGTCCTGCTTGCTGGTTGGTCACCGTGGGAACAGGATTCTGGACTTTGATGTGATCCAACAGAGATCTCTACCCATCCCATGCCCCAGAAATGCAATCTTCTTTTTCTTCTTTTTTCTTTCTACCAAGCCAACATCCTATATAAATTCAACAACATAAAAACAACATCATGCCAAGACAATTAACATATTAAGTGTGTTAAGGTTCAGTGTATTAAAGGTAAAGGGACCCCTGACCATTAGGTCCAGTCGTGGCCGACGCTGGGGTTGCGGCGCTCATCTCGCTTTATTGGCCGAGGGAGCCAGCGTACAGCTTCCAGGTCATGTGGCCAGCATGACTAAGCTGCTTCTGGCGAACCAGAGCAGTGCACGGAAACACCGTTTACCTTCCCGCCGGAGCGGTACCTATTTATCTACTTGCACTTGACGTACTTTTGAACTGCTAGGTTGGCAGGAGCAGGGACCGAGCAATGGGAGCTCACCCCATCGCAGGGATTCGAACCGCTGACCTTCTGATCGGCAAGCCCTAGGCTCTGTAGTTTAACCCACAGCACCAGTCGTGTCCCAGTGTATTACAGTGCATTAAATTGCAGTGTATTACAGTGCAGCAAAACAATTGCTATTAATATTATGTCTGGCCCTCCAAAGGTCACCATAAGGTTGCCTCTCAGCCATAAGATTAGATTTCTGTCTAATCTTATGGCTGTCCCTTCATGTACTGGCTCTAGTTAGTTGGCTGAACTTTACTATTTGACAGACTTCTTGTTTCCTTACACCTTGGGATCCTAGAGATTTTCCCGTTCCAGCATAGCAGCTGCCAATAAAACAGAGGTCATCATTCGGTGTGTTTGGGGTATGTTGACACGATTAATTTCCCAACAGCGATAGGCTTTTGTTGTTGTTTTGTTGTTGTCCTAATAATCATTCATGAACAGCCATCTTCTGAATATTTATAGATTCTATATTTATTGTCTTTAAGTAATACCTTCCTGTGAAGGTGCCCAAGGCAGTTTGCAATTTAAACACTGCCTAGGATTATGATGTGCCAGAGATTTTATTGTAGAATTATGAATGTTGTACAGATAGTAGGTGCAGATATCACCCATCCATCTCTCAGAACATTTAGAGTGTTGCGTCGGGTACCTATGTATCATACTGGGAACAATTGTTTCTCGAAAGCATCCTCTATTTGAAGGTTCATAACTATTTTATAGATAAAGAACACAAAGCAGGAGAGTTGCCCATCAATAGCATGTGGAAGATGGAGTAAACAGAGACACTCGTCACTTGGTTGTAGCCTTCCCCACTTGGTGAATGGGTTGTATCCATCGCTATCAAGGATTTCTGCTTGCCCAACAGAATTCTCACCCTCTCCTCACCCCACCCCTAAATCTGTTCTGGGGGTTCCCCCAGCCCTCCAGAGCAGATTGGGGGAAGGAACAGAGTACAGAAGAGGAGGGGAAATCCCATTGCACTGATGGGGCGTCTGAGTTGGATACCACTCATTGTACTTCTATTCAACTTACGCTAATTATTTCAAAATGTTATGCAAATCTGCCTCCTCTTTTGTCCCCTTTTTTGATGTTGATGAAAGTGGCGTATCACAAATGTAGAGTCATCTGGTGCAACTTATTGCCAGTAGGTTTAGGACAGATAAAAAGAAGCATTGCACATAACACATGGTTAATGTATTGAATTCATTGCCACAAGGTTTGGAAATTACCAGGAGTTGAGATGCCTTGGGCAGGAGGAGGACCTTTGGACAGGTTCATGATGGTTTGGTCGCCACGATAGTTAGACAAAAGCTTCACACTCTGAAGTGGCATCATGCTGAAAGCCAGTTGACAAGCGCAATAGATTTTTACAAGCATAGAAAGGTCAAACCATTGGTCCATGTATTGCCTACTGCACTGACTAGCAGTCGCTCTCCAGGGTTTTAGACTGCAGATATTCCTAGCCCAACTTGCATATGCCAGGAATTGAACCTGCAGAGCTTCTGCATACAAAGCCAATGTTTTACCACTGAGCTAACAGTCCTTCTTCTGTTCATGCCCTGACTTGAGGTTTAATGACAGTTCTGTTCTAGTTTTGAAGGGTGTTTCTGATATGGATCCATGTTTTCTAGATATTGTATATCACCTAGATAGTTTTGATAATAATGCAGCTCTGGATCCAGCAGTGAGTAGGTCCTGTAGAAATCCGTGTAACAAGCTGGTCTCAAGACATGCATTATTTGTACCTATAGCCCTATAAACACAATCATTTAGAGGGATTATATTGAGGTGCAAGAAAGGAAGAGTGTGCATGAGTGTGCACATTCTGACCTCTCATCCCCAGGCCCTTCATATACTCAAAAGTACCTCAGGGTAAGATTCTGCACTTGTGGAGGCTCCTAGATGTTTTGGAACCTCTGTAGACCATCCCTGATGAACACAGAGAAGGTGGCAGGGATGAGGGTGGAGATACCACGCTCAAGCACATTAATTTAATTTGCACAAATGAGCATCTGAAGAGGAGCCAAGTCTGGATCCAAATCAATGTTGGAAACAGAAATTTTGACATAGGTGGACTCCAGTCTAATCTAGTAGGACCAGAACCTGTCCAAGCCTCAGCTCTGAGGTTGAGGAGCAAATGGCACACCTAGTACACAACACCAACCCAGCTGTTTCTGCTTCCAAGCCTGGACCATCTTTCTGAAAAGTCCTTGGAGTCCTACATCCTTACCTCCCCCATGGCCCGAGTTTGACAGATGGGTGGAGCTATCCACCTGTCAGTCGCTGAATATCACAATGACATCAAGTGATCCACTTTCGTCCATGCACAGGATCAGCTGATCTTTGGGGCTTGCAAAGTGTCGTGCACTAGACAACGCAAGCCCTGGCAATCAACTGATCATAGAATCATAGAATGGTCAAGTTGGAGGGGACCCCTATGGTCATCTAGTCCAACCCAACGCAATGCAGGAATCTCAACCAAAGCATCCATGAAAGATGGCCATCCAACCTCTGCTTCAAAACCTCCAAGGAAGGAGAGTCTTCAACCTCCTGAAGTGGTCAGGGCTTGCATAGCTCCACCTGTGGCACTTTGTCACAGCTATCAGCTGTTTGCCTACCCCCTTTGGCCTCAGGTGTAGGGCAGGTGGGCCTCACTCAACCAGAACAGCCCGGTAGGATGCCTGGCAGGCCTAATTCAGCTCACAGCCTGGAAGGTTAAAAAACTATTTTTCCAAGACTGGGTCCACCTGGGATAATGTGACCCAACATGATATGTAAGTTACAGAAGTCCAAGACAGAGGACTTCCAGATAAGTGGCGGCTGCAGTCAGGTTGTGAGCTTGCCTAGTGTTCAAGTCAGGCAGCTCAATCATAGAAAAGAGTACCAGTGCTGGATTTACATATAAGCTAAACAAGCTATAGTTTAGGGCCCCACCTCCATTTGCTCTAGTGCTACCTATCTTCCGAAGGAAGGGGTCAAACACATGCCTCACATGCAGAAGGTGCAATCCTGACCTCCCTGGATTCCAGTGAGTGGTGGCTGCATCACATAAACTCAAACACATACACCCGTCTGCTCTCTAGATATCTCACCAAATGGATTCCTTCCTTGCCGCTCATTTTGCGTTCAATCCATCAGCCCCGGCCTCTGGCTTAAGTGGCAGAAGTTGCCTTTTCAGAAAACACATTTAATGTGACTCATTATATGAAAAGAAAAAAGGCAGGCGAGGAAAAGTTCGTTGCAAGATGGAGCAGTCGGCTTTTGCTTCCCTGGTGAGGGTGATTTACCATCTCCTCCACTGCATATTTCTTCTGAGGGGATTTTTCTATATATATAATTCCTATTTTTTAAAAAATCTCACCCTAGGAAGCTAATTAATTTACCGGATCGCCTTGCTAATTTCCCAGAAGCCTCGCAAAGCTGTCTTGCTCTCTTCGCAGAGCTGTCAAAGCAGACTAAAGTTATTTCTTTCCCCTCTGTGTTCCCTTTTCTATTTCAGTATTCCCAAATGAGGGACGAAGTGTTCAAGTCGAACTTGGTGTGTGCGTTCATGGTCCTCGTCTTTATCACAGCGATCCAAAGCTTGCTTCCTTCTTCGAGGTAAAGGCATTCTCTTGAATGGTATTGCAGGCAGCCGTCTGAATAGTTTCAGGCCTCATATGCACAGTACATTTGAAGGAGTATAATTCCATTTTAAACAGTTGTGGCTTCCCCAAAGCATCCTGGGAAATGTAATTTGTTAAGGGTGCTGGGAGTTGTTAGGAGATTCCCATCCTTCCATTCACAGAGCTACAGATGTGATCATCTTAATCTTAACCTGGTCCCCCTCCCCACCCTGGTGTGGGTGGAGCTATCACCCTTACGCCGGCGTGGCACCGCAATCACCCATGGCTATTGCCCAATCATTTTGAAGGGTGATTGTGGGGGAAAGTATAAAAGCGGCAGCGTGACATGTGCCAATCACCTGCTTCACGCTGCCGAACACCCGCCCACCCTCCCTTTAATTTAAGTGTCCTTTGGCCTTGCTTTGGACTTCAGTTGGTTGCCCATCTTGAGTTGGGGACCGGGTAGGATTTTTTTCCATTTGGCAGATTGGCACAGGCCACTTGGTTTTTGCCTACCTCTTAGCAATCGTCACAACTTTGCAAGGTTTGGCGGTTAGGCATTGGCTTATGGAGAATGGGGGAGCAGAGGTCAGTCATCGCCTGCCCCTCCATTTCAAGGGTATTCTGTTAAAGGAATCCGGGGCCAGGATCATGTCCAAAGTCCGCTTGAGGGGCTAGGGCCTTCCAGGGGTTCCCCCCAAGCAGTTTCCCTTGGGGAGTTTACCCTTACAGACTTCCTGCAAAGGGGTGAAGACTCAGATATAGTCTTGCCAATGCCTAAGCCAATACCGCTCTCATTCCTGTAATCAATAAAGTTGTGGCCAAAATTTTGCCCAAAAACCTTAAACAAAATATCTGTGTCTTTGTGAATTTATTTATTCTAATGAGGGGTCGGCTTGAGGGTCTCGCCACGCAATTTTCAGACCTGTTCAGGAATCTATCCCTCTTTTCAGGGAACATGTGAATCTCACTGGCAAGTACCTAGGGTTTATAATAAGAATGATTTATTATTTATCTGACCGAGCTGCTCCAGCCACTCTGGGCGGCTTCCAACAAATTAAAACACAATATGACATCAAATATTAAAAACTTCCCTGAACAGGGCTAAAAACAGTGTTTTTATTTGAGGAAAAATCAAAACAAATTCTCAGGAATAGAATTTGAACTAGCAATCTACTAAACCAGTGGTCCCCAATTAACTAAGTACCATGGACTCGTTTTTCAAAAGCCTGGCCATGGACTCCTGCTTTCTGTGGTAGTTTTTGTCATGTGAATAGTGTCACCATGCCTTCCAACACATCCCAGCACAAAACCAGGCCATCCTCTCGTGTGAGTCACATGACTTGGAAGAGAACACAGAGCCCCAAACCACATGTTTTTTAGAACCACGGTCTCACGCGAGGTATGTGCCTGGCCACTATCTCATGTGTTTTGGGGCACCGTGCTCTCATCCAAGAGCAACGGGCCCGCAAAATGAGATGCCCCAGACAGTTGACAGATCTGTGCCACAGACCTCCTGGGTGGGTTTCGCGGACCCCCTGGGGTCTGCGGAATAATAATAATAATAAATCAAAGTGTTGGTGCTGACCTTTAAAGCCCTAAACAGCCTTGGCCCAATGTACCTGAAGGAGCGTCTCCACCCCCATTGTTCAGGTCCAGCACTGAGGGACTTCTGGTGGTTCCCCTGCTGTGAGAAGCCAAGTTACAGGGAACCAGGCAGAGAGCCTTCTCAGTAGTGGCACCGACCCTGTGGAACGCCCTCCCACCAGATGTCAATGAGAACAACTACCAGACTTTCAGAAGACATCTGAAGGCAGCCCTGTTTAGGGAAGCTTTTAATGTTTGATGCATTACTGTATTTTAATATTTTGTTGGAAGACGCCCAGAGTGGCTGGGGAGGCCCGGCCAAATGGGCGGGATATAAGTAATAAATTATTATTATATTATTATTATTATTATTATTTATACCCCGGCCTCCCTGGGCAGAACCGGACTCAGGGCGGCTAACACCAATTAAAATTACAATAAAACATAATGGGGCGGGGACAAACAAACAAAACCAGTTTCTTAAAATACGAGTTAAAATACAAGTTAAAATGCAGCCTCATTTTAATAGTAGCCCATAAATCAAAACCGTAAGGGGAGGGGAAACATAAGGGTCAGACTGAGTCCAAACCAAAGGTCAGGGCTACAGCTCTGTCTTGCAGGCCCTGCGGAAAGATGTCAAGTCCCGCACCAATTGCGAACCACTGTCCTAAACCAGTTCCTCCTAATACCAGTTGCTGGAAACCGGAGGTGGCCAGAGTACTGTTGTGCTCATGTCCAGCTTCCAGGTTTCCTCCAGTCATCTGGTCAGCCTCTGTGAGGATGCTCGGCCAGATGGGTCATTGGTCTGATCCAGCAAACTCTCCTTAAATTCTTATTCCCACCCAGCTATTTTCCTCTGCCCTCCACCCTCTTCTCTATCCCTCTTCCAGCTTTTGCCTCCCGTGCTCCCTTGGACTCCCTGCTCCCACATATCCCAAAATTGTGTCCTCCAAGCACTCTTCTCCTTTTCAACATCTTTATGCCCCCCTCGCCCAGCTTGTCTGGAGTTTTGGGCTGGGCTGCCATCAGTATGCTGATGACACCCAACTCTATCTGTTGATGGATGGCCATCCTGACTCGGCCCCAGACACACTGATCAGGTGTTTGGAAGCTGTGGCTGGATGGTTACGTGGGAGCCGGTTGAAGTTAAATCCTTAGAAGACAGAGGTCCTCTAGCTGGGTTGGGATGATATGGGATTGGGGGGGGGGCAACTCCCATCTCTTGCAGGGGCACAATTAGTGCCAGCACCGTCCATTAAGAGTTTGGGTGTGATCTTTGACACCTCCCTTTCCATTGAGGTGCAGATTGCAGCTATAACAAAGGCGGCATTTTTTCATCTCCGCCAAGCTAAGCAGTTGGCTCCTTACCTTTCTCGCCCTGACCTAGCCACTGTGATCCACACCACGGTCACCTCCAGACTGGATTATTGTAACTTGCTCTACGTGGGGCTGCCCTTGAGACTGACCCAGAAACTCCAGTGGGTGCGGAATGCCACGGCGAGACTCCTTAAAGGGTCCTTGCCGTGGGATCACATTCACCCGGTGCTATACCAGCTGCCCTGGCTCCCAGTGGAGTACAGGATCAGGTTTAAGGTGCTGGTTTTAACCTTTAAAGCCCTATACTGCCTAGGACCCTCGTACCTATGGGACCAACTCTCCTGGTATGTCCAACGGAGGACCTTACAGTCTTCAAACAAAAACATCTTGGAGGTCCCGAGTCACAGGGAGGTTAGGCTGGTCTCAACCAGAGCCAGGACCTTTTTGGCTGTGTCCCCGATCTGGTAGAGCACTCTGTCACAAGAGACTAGGGCCCTGCAAGACAGAGCTGTTCCACCAGCCCTTCGGCTGAGGCACAGTCTAGTCCCCTCCTTTGGTAATCCTCACAGAACTCTAGCCCAATGGTTGCCATGAATTTGATTTTGAATTGATTTTAAAATGAATTGATTTTAGAATGTTGTGTTACTTTTATTGTTGTTAGCCGCTCTGAGCCCGGCTTTGGCTGGGGAGGGTGGGATATAAATAAAATTTTATTATTATTTTATTATTCCTCTTTCAAGACACCTCCGCCTGGATTCTCACGATATCCTCTTTTTCCTCCCCTTCCTCAGGATGGTACCCATGATCGTCCAGTTTTCCATCCTGATTATGCTGCACTCGGCTCTCGTCTTAATCACAACCGCGGAGGATTATAAATGCTTGCCTCTCGTGCTCCGGAAAACGTGCTGCTGGATCAACGAGACTTACTTGGCCAGGAACGTCATCATCTTTGCCTCGATTATGATTAATTTCCTGGGAGCCATCATCAACATCGTAAGCCCCCAAGGGGGTCGGGAAGGGTCTGAAGATGGGCAGAGGGCAGGGCAGGGCTGGGGGAGAGGAAGAAGATTTATGAATTATTTCAACGGATAGCTTTTTCTTTTGCAGCCGCAGGAGCTTCTAATGCGTGTATACAAGGGAGGATTTTAATGTTGTCACAGAGACAAGCCAGAGCTGTCAAACATCAGGGGAAATCAGTCTGCTGTAGTGTGGGATTACATAGAGCCTGATTTGTCCCTTGCGAAGATAATCTTTTTTAAAAGAAAAAGAAAATCCTCTTGCTTTATTCTGCTCAGTATATGTTGCTATTTCCGGCTACATATAGACCCATACTGGAAGATTGAATTAAAAAAAAAATTCCACTGAAAACAGTTCATGTCCATGTGAAGGTGGCAGTATCAAATCAGTAGCTCATGTACTGCTAGACTGTAAAGATTTGAGGAGTGAGGTTATTACTTACCCCTCTTCTACTATTCATATCAGTTCGCTTGTCCTTTCTTTTGGCAGATTAAGATGACCAGGTGACAGCAAAAACTGCAAATTTTTTAGCAGGGGGCAATTAGAATAAGATCTATTATTTGATTAACTTTCTAACATTTTCTTTTTAAGAAAAGAAATCAAAAGAAAACCTATTGGCTCACATGTTTGATCTGCAGCTGAAGGAACGTGTATGAATTCTGTCATTTGTATTGATGTAAAAGTATTTTGTAGGGATGTGGGTGGTCTGAAACCCTAAGAAATGAACACTCGTGGTAATCACCTTGAAATGTTGGTGTAGAAGGCAATTAATAAATTAATTGTCATAGTGATATTATAATAATCCTTTAATTCTCTTCCCACGCCAATTCTGATTCATTACTCTTCCAAGCAGGGAGGTTGGAGACACTCATCCATTGTTCTTGGCCTGTGCTGCACCTTCCTTCTGCCCAAAACCTTATGAGAATTTTCATTTTACCTGCCATTTTAATATTTTTAATCTTATCAGTGAGATTTGCTAGTGATGCTTCATTATTTTCTTAATTTCTTATTATTCTGTTGTAAGCTATTTTGTTGAGGATGCGGGTGGCGCTGTGGGTTAAACCACAGAGCCTAGGACTTGCCGATCAGAAGGTTGGCAGTTCAAATCCCCGCGACGGGGTGAGCTCCCGTTGCTCGGTCCCTGCTCCTGCCAACCTAGCAGTTCGAAAGTACATCAAGTGCAAGTAGATAAATAGGTACCGCTCCGGCGGGAAGGTAAACAGCATTTTCGTGCACTGCTCTGGTTTGCCAGAAGCGGCTTAGTCATGCTGGCCACATGACCTGGAAGCTGTACACCGGCTCCCTCGGCCAATAAAGCGAGATGAGCGCCTCAACCCCAGAGTCGTCCGCGACTGGACATAATGGTCAGGGGTCCCTTTATCTTTACCTTTTAAGCTACTTTGAGGGATTTTTGATAGGCAAAAAGGGACCTATCGACTAAAATACACATACACACACAAAGTAATATCCCTTGTCAATGTTGAACCATTGATTTGAGTGAATCTACGCTACCATCAGGACGCGGGTGGCGCTGTGGGTAAAAGCCTCAGTGCCTAGGGCTTGCCGATCGAAAGGTCGGCGGTTCGAATCCCCGCGCCAGGGTGCGCTCCCGTTGCTCGGTCCCAGCGCCTGCCAACCTAGCAGTTCGAAAGCACCCCTGGGTGCAAGTAGATAAATAGGGACCTCTTACTGGCGGGAAGGTAAACGGCGTTTCCGTGTGCTGCGCTGGCTCGCCAGATGTGGCTTTGTCACGCTGGCCACATGACCCGGAAGTGTCTCCGGACAGCACTGGCCCCCGGCCTCTTGAGTGAGATGGGCGCACAACCCTAGAGTCTGTCAAGACTGGCCCGTACGGGCAGGGGTCCCTTTACCTTTACCTTTTACTCTAACATCAGATGTTACCCAAAGCCAGTATTTAATCACTCTCATATGGCTGACCCATAAATAACTTGATTTTTTGCAATAAAAATTCTTCTTCTCCTTCTGTGTCCGCAGCTATGGTGTGATTTTGACAAACCGATGCCCTTTAAGAACCAGACTTTCAACTCTTCTGTGTATTTAACGGACCTTTGCTCCTACCCAGAGGTAATTCTGAGCGGACTGTTTTAGAAGGGCAGTGCATTTATTCACAACTAACCTTCCCATTCCAAGGCTCCGCAAGAGAGTGCTTATGCAATAGAGACTGTCACTGCTGAGGTCTCCCCCACCCCACCCCGTCACTGAAGTCAGCGACCACTTTGCATGTAGAATATCTCAGATAGGACTGGGAAATGTGCGCCCTGGCTGAAATCCTGGAGAGGTGTTGCTAGTCATTGAGCTACATCTAACTCGATCACATTGGTGTTCTTGTTACAAATACAGTGGTACCTCAGGTTACATACGCTTCAGGTTACAGACTCCGCTAACCCAGAAATAGTGCTTCAGGTTAAGAACTTTGCTTCAGGATGAGAACAGAAATTGTGCTCCGGTGGCCCGGCGGCAGCGGGAGGCCCCATTAGCTAAAGTGGTGTCTCAGGTTAAGAACAGTTTCAGGTTAAGAACAGACCTCCAGAACGAATTAAGTTCTTAACCAGAGATACCACTGTACACTAGATCCAAACCCTGTTCAGGAGCTCCAAACCTGTCAGACACAAAGCAAGCCTTTAAAATAGAGGTTGGCTTGCACCACCTTTTTCCCTCAGGTTGCGTGGCTGAGCTGAACAGAGTTAGGATCCAGCTTAAGTCTCAGACCACTTTGGGGGGAAGAAGAAGAAGAGTTTGGATTTGATATCCCACTTTATCACTACCCTAAGGAGTCTCAAAGTGGCTAACATTCTCCTTTCTCTTCCTCCCTCACAACAAACACTCTGTGAGGTGAGTGAGACTGAGAGACTTCAGTGTGACTGGCCCAAGGTCACCCAGCAGCTGCATGTGGAGGAGCGGAGACACGAACCTGGTTCACCAGATTACGAATCTACCGCTCTTAACCACTACACCACACTGGGGACTTACACAGGCCCCAGCTCAAGCTCAACCGAAGTTCTGCCATGTCCAAACTGCAGATCTTGCTATAGGACTGCCTCCTTACTGGTTGAAACCAGTGTGGCTTAATAGACTGTTGGCCTTTGAGTAGGTAAATATCAGCCGTCAATCTCACTGGGTAGCCCAGCATAACCTGCCTCACAGAGTCCAAAGTGGAGCTGAGTGACCTTATATGCAGAGAGGTGATATACAGACATGTGATAATGATCAGAGGCTGCAATTCTACACCAGTGGCCAAAATTGTGGAAACTTTTTGGGAAAAGTGTATTTCTGAGGCTTGATGGCTCATAACACCAGGTTTTTTTCAGAGTAATACCATAAAATTATATATCAATGGAAAGATAATTTAATGAAGAATCCTTCCCAGAGGGTTTTCCAACCTGGGCTGCAAGTATGGCCAACAGTAGCAGCCTGGAAATAGACAGCCAGAGTTGGGGGGAATGAACAGAAGATTCACGAGCGCTGGAAGCTGAAATGAATTCCTATCCCAATCTCCTTTCCAAAGTATTTCGTCTTCACCGGCATCCTGGCGATGGTGACCTGTGCCGTGTTCCTCCGTCTCAATTCCGTCCTCAAGCTCGCGGTGCTGCTCATTATGATTGCCATCTACTGCTTCCTGACAGAGACCATTTATGCTTCGCTGTTCCTGCGATACGATGACATCAATCACAATGGAGAGTAAGTGTTTAACGCAGCTTTAAACGCCTGCAAGCCCGGGATCTTTGATGGCATTGAATTACCCCTCCTCCCTCTATAATAAACGAAAATCTGCCCTTATTCCCTTATGGGGGACACAAGAGCCCTTATAGAGTCCTTTGTAGGTTCTCCATCGGTCAGAGAAAATAACAGAGGCCAAACAGAGAGTATTGAGAAGCAAAGCAGCTAGTAAGCCTGATTTTTATTGAACTGTTGCAACAGGGTGCCCCTTCACACGCAGGAGGAGGAGGACCCCAAACCAAGGTGTGCCCGCCTTTATATAGACATTTAAAATTGCCAGCCCTGGAGTCCAAGACCACCCCCAGAAACATCATACCTACATCACAGAAAGGGCGGTCTACAACAGAAATCTGAGTGCATTGTTTACCTCCTGTCTGGCAGGTTACCTGTTAATGCTTACTTGATTGGATACCCTGGGGAGCCTGGCCAGTCTTTTGTCATGATAAATACTTCGTTCCTGAGCCAGGTCACAGGCTCACCCCGTTCATACACAGACATACCCTTAAGACAGGATTTGTGAATGAAAAGGCAATGGGGAGGCTTTTCCATTTCCCTTGACCTTGCAGAGAAATCATTTGGTCAGTTTGGGAGTCAAAATGGTTTCAGGGCTGTTTTCCTGTGCTGCTTCAGACATGTGGTTTATATATTTATGTACGTGTTTGCTTGGTACATTTATGAACATTTATTATATATATGTGTGTGTGTGTGTGTGTGTGTGTGTGTGTGTGTGTGTGACCTTAATTTTTTTATTTCACCTCCATAACACACCGGAGCACAGGTTTTGAACGCAGAATGTCCTGGGTTCAGTCCCTGGCATGTCCAGTTAGGGCTGAAAAAGCTTCATAGCTGCTGCCTGTCCGTGTAGACAGTACTGAGCTAGATAGACCAGCGGGATGACTTGGTTTAAGGTAGTTTCCCGTGTTTCAGTATACGGTACAGTTTGGGCAGTGTACTTTGCAACAGATCCAAGAACAGGCCTTTGTACCTTGGCGTGAGTTTGTCTCCCAACTATTGAAAGCGGAATTGGGGGATCCGCAACAACTTTGGGGAACAACATGCAAGTTGTGCTTGGGAATATTTACACTTTGCAGTGGATTTCAATCAGGAGTTGAGCCTCCTGGCTTAAGAAACTTAAAATTTGTTTTGCTGTGTCAGATCAAAGCTCCATGTAAATGGATGGCGTTAGGAGCAAACCTGCCAAATTTGTTACTAATTACATAAAGTATTCATCAAGACAGTAACAATCTTGTAAGTATGTTGGACTAGATTTGCTCCCAACCTCCAAAATAAAATAAAATAAATAGTATTTTGGGGCCTTAGGGGGGAAAGGCAATTTTATTTTCTCTGAGATGTTTCTTTTTCATGTTGCATGATTCGTTTATTTTTTGGTCCATGGCTATACATTCCTTAGGTTTTTTTTTACTTTTCCCATTGTCATGACTTAGCACTAGTTTCTACATTCAACTTTTCTTGAGGAAACTACTGCAGACTATCAAGGTGGGAAGCCCTCACTTTGACTGCTTCCCTTGCCCCAAACTTCCTGCTATTGGAAATTTAGCATGTCAGAGAGAAGGGCTCAACTTGGGTTTATCCCTGGTAAGCTAGCTTTCTACACTCAGGGATTTTCTCTACTAGGGTCTTTTCAAGCCTGGAATACCCTCTTCTTCCCCCTGACCCTCTCCAGCACTTGTGAGCATATCGTGCTGACTGAAGTGCTGCAGTTCTGGGGAAAAGCTTTGCCATTTCTGCTGGGTATATAAACAGATCCTTACACAACATCCTTTCATTTCTTCAAATAACGAAAGTAAAAATAGCCTTGAGAAATGGAGAGCCTTACCCGAGTCATCTCATATCTAGACAAGATAATTCCTTAGTGGTGCTGGGAATATCTCATCAGCTGGAAAACGGATTCATCAGAAATGAAAAAGGGTGTCCTTATTATGGATCCACAAATAGGAAAGCAATACCACGGATGGTTTGAGGTGTCAATCTTTTACTCCTATTACTGTCAAAAAATGCAGCCCTTTTGTCAGTTGCCGGCTAGGCTGTCACATGGAAATGAGGATGGGGTGCAGGCATCAGGTGTGAATGTCTGAGAGAAGCTAAAGCTGTATTTTCCTCCCTCTCTCACTTTCCTGAACGCAGAAAAGTGAGGGCAGAACGAGAAATTGCCTCAATTATGTAGCAGGCAGCTTCAGGCCTTGCTTTTCCTGAAATAATCACAAGCAGAAGGGAACCCAATTCTTATTGGGAAGGCAATGTGTAGGAAGGGGAGGCTTATCTGTTCGCATCCCCCTGCAATCCTTAACTCCCCTACCCCTCTCACAGGTAGGAGCCTCACAAACACAGCCTCCTGAGGAACTGAAGACTACAAAACCCATGTTGGAGTGTGACTGTCAATGAAACACTCATGCACAAGAATTGTAGAGTCCTGCATGGAACTACCTGGGGCCTTTAATATAAGGTTACCAGATTTTTTTTCAGTGAATCCGTGGGACGTGGGTGGCGCTGTGGGTTAAACCACAGAGCCTAGGACTTGCCAATCAGAAGGTCGGCGGATCAAAACCCCGCGACAGGGTGAGCTCC
This sequence comes from Podarcis bocagei, assembly GCF_964188305.1. Lineage (NCBI taxonomy): Eukaryota > Metazoa > Chordata > Lepidosauria > Squamata > Lacertidae > Podarcis > Podarcis bocagei. The sequence goes on along the minus strand of NC_138133.1, from coordinate 81,423,981 downwards.
CGTTGCTCGGTCCCTGCTCCTGCCCACCTAGCAGTTCAAAAGCACGTCAAAGTGCAAGTAGATAAATAGGTACCACTCCGGCGGGAAGGTAAACAGCGTTTCCAGAAGCGGCTTAGTCATGCTGGCCACATGACCCAGAAGCTGTACGCCGGTTCCCTCAGCCAGTAAATCGAGATGAGTGCCGCAACCCCAGAGTCGGTCACAACTGGACCTAATGGTCAGGGGTCTCTTTACCTTTACCAGATTTTTTTTCAATGAATCCAGGGACACTTTAGTTAATTAATTAATTAATCACTCCACATTCGGGATGTTGATGCTGCAGCGATGGCTGTAGTAGAGGGGCCACCGTCGCCTTCACCTCAACCGCCACATTTCCCCTCCCTCCAAGGCTTCTATCGCCTTTCTCCATGAGCCTGGGCAGCCCCTGAGTTCTTCGGTGGTGGTGGTGGTGGGGAAGCGGTGTGTGGTGGGTCAGGCATGGGGAAGGTGGAGAAGGAGGGCCGAGACCAACGGCAGTGATGAGGCTCAGGCAGCGCAATGCCTCCCTTTCCATCGGAGCAGCCCTGAAATATACTCAGAGTCGAGTGCGGTTTTCATGCTCTTTATTTAGCTCATAGTAGTGAGGAATGGAAGTTCCCCCGAAATGTCTGCTTTATATACATTATTTACACAATGGGCCCCACGTGATTGGCTAATTCTGGGATTCTCCTGTAAGCCAATCAGATTGTGGATTCACTTCCACCTGGAGTTGGATTGGGTGGCTCCAGTGGACCATCCGACTGCTGCATTCTGAATCCTATTGTTCTAGGACCAATCAGACTGCTGCATTCTGAATCCTATTGTTCTAGGACCAATCAGACTGCTGCATTTTGAATCCTATTGTTCTAGGACCAATCAGACTGCTGCATTCTGAATCCTATTGTTCTAGGACCAATCAGACTGCTGCATTCTGAATCCTATTGTTCTAGGACCAATCAGACTGCTGCATTCTGAATCCTATTGTTCTAGGACCAATCAGACGGCTGCATTCTGAATCCTATTGTTCTAGGACCAATCAGACGGCTGCATTCTGAATCCTATTGTTCTAGGACCAATCAGACTGCTGCACTCTGAATCCTATTGTTCTAGGACCAATCAGACTGCTGCATTCTGAATCCTATTGTTCTAGGACCAATCAGACTGCTGCATTCTGAATCCTATTGTTCTAGGACCAATCAGACTGCTGCATTCTGAATCCTATTGTTCTAGGACCAATCAGACTGCTGCATTCTGAATCCTATTGTTCTAGGACCAATCAGACTGCTGCATTCTGAATCCTATTGTTCTAGGACCAATCAGACTGCTGCACTCTGAATCCTATTGTTCTAGGACCAATCAGACTGCTACATTCTGAATCCTATTGTTCTAGGACCAATCAGACTGCTGCATTCTGAATCCTATTGTTCTAGGACCAATCAGACTGCTGCATTCTGAATCCTATTGTTCTAGGACCAACAGACTGCTGCATTCTGAATCCTATTGTTCTAGGACCAACAGACTGCTGCATTCTGAATCCTATTGTTCTAGGACCAATCAGACTGCTGCATTCTGAATCCTATTGTTCTAGGACCAATCAGACGGCTGCATTCTGAATCCTATTGTTCTAGGACCAATCAGACTGCTGCATTCTGAATCCTATTGTTCTAGGACCAATCAGACTGCTGCATTCTGAATCCTATTGTTCTAGGACCAATCAGACTGCTGCACTCTGAATCCTATTGTTCTAGGACCAATCAGACTGCTACATTCTGAATCCTATTGTTCTAGGACCAATCAGACTGCTGCATTCTGAATCCTATTGTTCTAGGACCAATCAGACTGCTGCATTCTGAATCCTATTGTTCTAGGACCAACAGACTGCTGCATTCTGAATCCTATTGTTCTAGGACCAATCAGACTGCTGCATTCTGAATCCTATTGTTCTAGGACCAATCAGACTGCTGCATTTTGGATCCTATTCAACTCAGTACATATCAAGCCCCAATCCCAATCCTACTTGTATGCAAGCAGGAGGGGGCAGGGATCCCTCAGCTGGGAAACGAGGCTTCACACTGCCTTTCGGAGGGAAGGTGGAGGCAGCCCAGAAACTGCATCTTAGACCCCCTGCACCACCATCCTATGGGGACTTCCGAGCAGCTCCTGAAGCCAGCCAGAGCCAACTGCTCCGGGCTGCTGAGACTGCCGCTGCTGTGTTTCCTGGGGACATTAGATGAAATCCGGGGACATTCTGGGGATGGAATTTGTCTGGGGACTTATTCGCAAATCTGGGGACTGTCCCCAGGAAACGGGGACGTCTGGTGTTAAGTTGTGGGTGAACATATCAGACGACACAGCGATTCTTCAAACAGCTCTTGTTTATTCACAGGCCAGAACAGAACTGAACTGAAGGGTTCAGTCAGCCTGCTTATATTATATATGAACGTCACTTTCAATCCCTTATTTGCATATGTGGACCTAAGTGAAAACTATTTACAGTATCCCCCTGCTGGCCCAGGGTGAGAACTTCAGTACATAACATCTGGTAACCCTACTTTAATATTGATAGGACATTTGATGCCAACCACTTAGAGGTTTTGAGGTTTCTCCCCTAAAGCTTCTATGCCTACCTAGTGCAGGAAGAGGGCCGGATTTAGGTTTGATGAGGCCCTAAGCTACTGAAGGTAATGGGACGCTTTATATGTCCAGCTGTCCTTTGTCAACAACAAATTGTTGCTGTTTTTGTGTTGAATATATGCTATATGGTAATTTATGGACCTCATAGGTATCTCAAGCCATTTGCCCATGTTGCCATGCAACCGGTCCATGCAGAATATAGGCACCGTATATATAAAAATGAGCAAACCAGTGATATTTTAGGGAGCAGGCTAGCAGGCAGGGGCCATTACTTACATCACAGGAGCCTATACAACACAAACCACTGTTGCTGTATGTAGGTTTTATTTTATTTGTTTTTTATCTTATATTTTGGAAATGTACATCCAGGTTTTTTCCTTTAATTTCTTTTGGGGGCCCCCCAAGAGAATGGGGCCGTAAGCTATAGCTTGTTTCGCTTATATTTAAATCCAGCACTGTGCAGGAATCTCTGTTCTAGCCACAGTGGGAGAATTAAGAGATCAGCCTCCTCTCCCAGCACGCTGCCTTCCCAGTAAGAATTGGGCTCCCCTGCGTTTGCCATTTTGGTTTAGTTTTGTTGTTGTTTTGTTTTATTATGCATTTTGTGTTCTCATTTTGCATTTTTTATATTGCGGACTGCCCTGTGACCTTCGGATGAAGGGTGGGATACGAATTTAATAACTAATAATAGCAATAATGCAAGATAAGTAGCTTCACACTGTGCAGTAAAGCAGACAGTTGGTTTGGCCCTGGCAGCCTTAGTTCAAGATAGATACTTTCACTGTGATAAAGGTTAACCTTTTCCCTGCACGTGGACCCTACAAAATGGGTCTTTTATTTCATTTCTTTGTATTTGAACCTTTGCGAATCCTACTCTTTCTTTTCCCCCCCACCTTTTTTCTAGCACAGACTTTTTGGGGACAAAGGAAGCCTCCTTGCTCCTCATGACCATGTTTCTGCTTGCTGTATTTTACCACGGCCAACAGGTAAGGCAAAGGGTTATTATTTATTTCACATTCTCCCCAAAAGTGGGAAATATCCACAGTGGCTCCTTAGCAATTACCTTCCAACTAATGGCTGCCATTTGGAGCAAATAATGAAATATCAACCGGGAGAATTTTATGACCTTCAATAATTGGATGTCTAATTAACCTTAAAGAAAGACTGATTAGGGAGAAAAAGTATCCTTCTCTATGCAGTTTTGTTCTCTCTCTCTCTTTCTCTCTCTCTAATCTAGGTCAGGGGTCAACAAACTTACCACGTCTCGGGCCAGTGTCTCCAGTGCCGATCCCGCAGCGGGCCAGAGGGTGGGGGAGTGCGTGCCCATTCACGTGCGTACACGCTATTTCCGGCGCACTTCCAGATCAGAGGAGCACCAGAAATAGCTTGTGCGCATGTGCATGGGCCTTGTCCGACCCGGATGTGCACCGGAAATAACGCTTGCTCATGCGCAAATAATGCTTGTACATGCGCAAAAGCTATTTCCGGTGCTCCTCCGACCCGGAAGTGGGTAGCCGCGCAGCGCCTGGGTTCACCGTGGGTCAGATAAACGAGTCCTGATCTAGGTTCTCAGTTCTTCATCTGTCTTTCCCAGCATTGCAACACATTCCAAATGAATCAAATCCCAAAGCAGAGGTGGATATAAATGGTCTTTATTGTGAGACACAATTGGGGGGGGTGTATCTGTGCCCCAGATGCTGAGTTCAGCAGAGACAGGGTAATTTATCCCAGTGGTGTCTGTGATTGCATCACTTTGTTAAGGCAGGGGTGTGGTGCCCACAACCCACACACACTGCCTCTTTGGTCATGAAGTTGTGATGTTGGTTGCTTTCTTCTCCCTTGAAAAGTGCATAGAGGTGAAGGAGGAAGTTAGAAGACTGACACTCTTTCCCACTTCCTGTTTCAGATCTATATGCTTGCCAAGACTTAGATGAATTCTATTTAAATCTTCCTCCCTTGGAAGTGTGTGCACGTGTGCACACGCTTTCTCTCTCCCTCTTTTCCCTTGGAAGGGTTGATCTTGCAGAGAAAGGAGAGAAGTGACCAGAGAGTTTTTGTTGTTTAGTCGTTTAGTCGTGTCCGACTCTTCGTGACCCCATGGACCAGAGCACGCCAGGCACTTCTGTCTCCCACTGCCCCCCGCAGTTTGGTCAAACTCATGATGGTAGCTTCGAGAACAGTGTCCAACCATCTCGTCCTCTGTCGTCCCCTTCTTCTTGTGCCCTCAATCTCTCCCAACATCAGGGTCTTTCCCAGGGAGTCTTCTCTTCTCCTGAGGTGGCCAAAGTATTGGAGCCTCAGCTTCAGGATCTGTCCTTCCAGAGAGTGGCATCCAAATGTCAAAAATCCAAATGTGCCCAGGAGCCTAAAAGAATTAGCAGCCCCTGCGCTAATGGATGGTGAGCATTCCCTCTTGTGGGAAAGGATGAAGCACTAGGCTTAAGGACAATTAGGAAGATAGTCTTCTTGATACTTTCCCCTCTAGCTGTTTTTTCTGTTCTAAATCACACACATGTTCTTGTTGTTGAGCTGACATATGGCAGCCCTAAAGCAGCTGGGGGGGCAGGACTCCTAGATCATCATGCCAAGTTCAGATAATGTTGGACTGCAAGACCAATCAGCCCCAGCCATGATCAAGGAAGATGAGAGTTGTAGTCCAACAACATCTGGAAGGTAGCATGTTGAAGAGGACTGTGCTACGCAATCATCCATCCAGGCATTTTTCAGTCTCAAGACTGCTCTGAGCTTCAGGTGCTGAGCTGTGCCTTGTGCCTACAAACCATTCTGTGATCCAGAAAGTGTTCTCAGGGAAAGTGAAGGTTAGCAAATGCTTGGGACAGTAATCCACAGTGCCATAGGGTTTCCACCCTATACAATCCTGTATAATAGGATTGCCCTGTATTTCAATGTAAAATGCTACGTCCTGTATTGATACAGTTTTGTCCTGTACAGTGGTACCTCAGGTTACAGATGCTTCAGGTTACAGACACTTCAGGTTACAGACTCCGCTAACCCAGAAAAAATACCTCGGGTTAAGAACTTGGCTTCAGGATGAGAAGAGAAATTGTGTGGTGGCAGCAGGAGGCCCCATTAGCTAAAGTGGTACCTCAGGTTAAGAACAGTTTCAGGTTAAGAACGGACCTGCAGAATGAATTAAGTTCTTAACCCAAGGTACCACTGTATTTCAGGTCTCTCTCTCTCTCTCTCTTTCTGTGCCAAGTTAGGAGTCCTCTCCAAATGCATGTCTTTGAAAGGTGTGTGAAAGGTCATATATTTAAGCTCTGGGTAGCCAAACACAGAGAGATTTACAAACTCATGTGTATGTGTGTGCGTGACAAATTCCAGAAGGACCATTCAGATAGGCTGCAGTAGATTGTAATGGATTGCTTTGAAGTCACTTCAGCACCAGATTTTTTTGGGGGGAGGGATGTCTCCCAGCCAACGCACCCTGTCCTGTATTTTGCTAGAATAAAGGTGGCAACCCTCACCGATGGGGATTAACAGCAAACAAGCATCAAACACTTCCCATTCTTGAGCTATAGTCCACCAGCAATTCTTTATGAAGAGTTCGCTTTTCCTCTCCTTTTTGTTCAAGGCCCAATCCGAACGCTAAGCAGGCATGCCTTTAACTTAATTTGTCTTGGGGAAACCTGAAATGACCAAGGCTGTTTGCTCCTAATAAGGTTTCTCCTAGATACATATCTCACATAGTCAATATGTCTGGAGGATGAGTTCTGCTAAGCCCCAAATTTGAAATAACAATAATAAAAAAGAGTTCCATTAGCCGCCTTTGGCATTAGTATAAATCAGATGCTTTTGGAGCAGAGACTTGACGCAACATAAAAGCAATGATTTCTGGAGCTGAATACAATATGCCCTTACAATAATTTCATTGCGCTCTGGCTTTCAGAGTTACGTTAAAACAGCATTAAAAGAAAAGGCAGCCCATCAGTCTGCTATGAGTATTTGTTCCGTGCAAAAAAATAAAAATAAAAGGAAAGCAAGTAAACTTCAGTTTAAACAAGGGCGGAGCAGCTGTGTTTTCTTTTTTCTTTTTTTAAGTTATCTTTGCTGCGTTTTTTTTTTTAAAAAATACATAGAAAGCATGAATTTAACATTACATCCAAGTATCCAAAAATAAAAATAAAAATTACAGAAAAAGTAAAAATATAAAAAAGAAAAAGAAAAAGGGGGTGATAAATAAATAAATAAATAAAAACGAAAAAGAATCAGTCCAGTACATAAAATTGTTCAAAGGGTACAAACAATAGTTTGAATATTCTATCAGCCAGGTTCTCAGAAATAAATACATTTGTAATCCTTCTTTCCTTCCTTTCTTTACAGTCACTTTCTTCTGTCCCGGAAAACTAGTTTGAATCCCTGCTATATTAGTTGACTTCCCTCTATCTCTTTGCAGCTTCAGTACAGTCATACCTCATGTTACGTTTGCTTCAGGTTGAGCGTTTTCAGGTTGCGTCCCGCAGCGACCCGGAAGTACCGGAAAGGGTTACTTCCGGGTTTCGCTGCTCACACAGGCGCAGATGCTCAAAGTGACGTCACATGCATGCGCAGAAGCGGCGAATTGCGACCCGCACACACGCAGACAGGCAGACTTGGGATGCGTTCTGCTCATGTTGCAAACAGGGCTCCAGAACAGATCCCATCCGCAACCAGAGGTACCACTGTACTTAAGTGACAAATATTCTGTATTCATTTATTAACATCAGGTTTTTCCCCATTATATCTGTGAGATTAATCTAAGCACAACCAAGTATTGTTTTTGGAACCATATTTTGTCAGGCAGTTTTTAAAGCAATCCCATTCCTTTTTTTTAACCTTGTCCCCTGAGTGGTCTGAGCACGTGTATTTTCAAAGCTGGTATGGAATGTTCAGATATAACACTGGTTATTATACATGCATGTTGTACAGGATCCCCAATCCTGCCATGGCAGGTACCCACATAAATGCGGCCTCTCTGCATAAGTGAGGCATCATCAATAGGAGTAAAGCATCTAGATCAAGGGAAGTAATAGTGCCACTGTATTCTGCTCTGGTCAGACCACACCTGGAGTACTGTGTCCAGTTCTGGGCACCACAGTTCAAGAAGGACACTGACAAACTGGAACGTGTCCAGAGGACGGCAACCAAAATGGTCAAAGGCCTGGAAACGATGCCTTATGAGGAACGGCTAAGGGAGCTGGGCATGTTTAGCCTGGAGAAGAGGAGGTTAAGGGGTGATATGATAGCCATGTTCAAATATACAAAAGGATGTCACATAGAGGAGGGAGAAAGGTTGTTTTCTGCTGCTCCAGAGAAGCGGACATGGAGCAATGGATCCAAACTACAAGAAAGAAGATTCCACCTAAACATTAGGAAGAACTTCCTGACAGTAAGAGCTGTTTGACAGTGGAATTTGCTGCCAAGGAGTGTGGTGGAGTCTCCTCCTTTGGAGGTCTTTAAGCAGAGGCTTGACAACCATATGTCAGGAGTGCTCTGATGGTGTTTCCTGCTTGGCAGGGGGTTGGACTCGATGGCCCTTGTGGTCTCTTCCAACTCTATGATTCTATGATCACCTAAGAAGAGGATCCGCTGGACCACGTCAATGGCCCTTCTACTTCAGCATCCTGTTCTCACATTGGCCAACCAAATGCTTGTAGGACACCCATAGCCAGGACACTAGCATAAAAACTACTCTCCTGTAGTTTCCAGCAACTGATATTCAGACTGTGGAGTCAGAACAGAGCCGTCATGGCTAGGAGCCATTGATAGCTTTGTCCACACACACACACACACACACAGAGAGAGAGAGAGAGAGAGAGAGAGAGAGAGAGAGGTTCCTTGGTTTAAGAACAGCTTAGTTTGTGAACAACTTGGATCAAGAACGCTGCAAAAGTAGGTGTTTTGGTTTATGAACTTTGCCTTGGAATGAGAACATGTTTCTCTTCCTGTCGAGTGTGTTCCATTTGTAAATTGAGTCCCTCACTGCTATGGGAAAGCACGCCTTGGTTTAAGAACTCTTTCATTTAAGAACGGACTTCCGGAATGGATTAAGTTCGTAAACCAAAGTACCACTGTATATTTAATAAAAACAATTTTTAAAGCCCCATGTGTCGCACTGCACTCCCACTCCTCACTGTTTTTAATGAATAGAATGTACATGTTGTTGTTGTTGTTGTTGTTAATAATAATAATAATAATAATAATAATAATAATAATAATAATAATAATAATTTTTATTTATACCATGCCAACCCCAACAAGAGCTGGGCTCAGGGCTGCTAACACCAGTAAAACGACAATTTTAAAAAAAATTGAAAATACAGGTTAAAATATAATTTAAAATGCAGCCTCGTTTTAAAAGTAGCCCATAGATCAAAGCCATAAGGGGAGGGAAACATAAGGGTCAGACTGAGTCCAAACCAAAGGCCAGGCAGAACAGCTCTGTCTTGCAGGCCCTGCAGAAAGATGTCAAGTTTAATCAATTGTTCAACAGTTTAATCAATTGTTCTGTGCACACTTGTGTTCACAAGGATGGGAACATGGGCCCAAATACTTTCATGTGGCAAGTGAGGGAGAAATACGTATTATTATTATTATTATTATTATTATTATTATTATTATTATTATTATTATTTTGTTGAAAGTTAAGAACATTGCTCCAGCAATATATCACAGCTTCTATAGCCTACATATAGTAGAGGTGTTGAAATGAGAGTCGTCAGGGACCTGTAGTTAAAAGCAGAAGTTGGCAAATGTGTCCTCTTTTTTGCTCTTCAAAATATGGCAACCCTACCTAACCTACCTCACAGGTCTGTTGTGAGGATGAAATGGGGAAGGGAAGGCCCATCTCCAAGTGAGACTGGCGTCTGACTCACAGTGCCTGACTTACGTGCCTTGGCTCACGTAATCAAAACCCTAAGCGGCTTAACATTTAATTCATTTCCCCTTCCTCTCCTCACCTCTACAGCTTGAATACACAGCCAGGTTGGACTTCCTGTGGCGTGGCCAAGCCAAAGAAGAAATCAACGAGATGAAGGAGTTAAGAGAGCACAACGAAAACATGTTGCGCAATATCCTTCCGAGCCACGTTGCCCGTCACTTCTTGGAAAAGGACCGAGATAATGAAGTATGTAATATTTTGGCTCTGGTTTCACCTAAGAATGGGCAGCATTTAAAAATCTTGTGCAGTTGGGTCTTCTCTTGTGATTGCCTTCACAGCTGGTGAAATTCATGCTGCTGAAGAGACAAGCTGCTGAAAAGGCTTGCCTCTTCAGCAAAATGGGGAAGCAGTGGAAAGAAAACAGCAAGCAAAGCTCTGGCTTAACACACAGTTCTCTTCAGTGCATGGATGCATGTATGGGTCCCAGCCAAGAGTTCCAAAACCTTATTTATAATAACCATTGTTATGTACCGAGTTGAATAGGATCCAAAATGCAGCAGTCTGATTGGTCCTAGAACAATAGGATTCAGAATGCAGCAGTATGATTGGTCTGCAGGAGCCACCCAATCCAGTTCCAGATGGAAGTGAATCCACAACCTGATTGGCCTACAGGAGAATCCCGGAATTAGCCAATCACGTGCAGCCCATTGTGTAAATAATATATATAAAGCAGATACTTTGGGGGAACTTTCATTCCTCCTCACCCCTATGAGCTGAATAAAGAGCATGAAATCCAATCTCCACTCCGAGTATATTTCAACCATGGAGCAAGAAAACCCAAATTCCAAGTCTGAAATGAACTGTGTTAGAGGTAAAACACAATTTGTCACCAATCCCTTACACTCTGCCACTCACCTGAACAGGGAGCTCCTGGTCTGCCGCCTGCTGCGATGAAACACCACTAAGGAGTTTATAATAAGGTCTAACAATTTTTAAAAATGTATGGGAGGCAATCCAGAGGGCAACAAAATATTACCTCAAGGACTGCCTCTTCCCAGAGGGTGGCAACGTGAGAAAGGGCCTTTTCTGCAGTGGCTCCCCGTCTGTGGAATGCTGAGTATTGCAGCAAACAATTCTGCTGACACTGTGCATACAGAATCACAGAATTGTAGAGTTGGAAGGGACCACGAGGGTCATCTAGTCCAATCCCCTGCAATGCAGAAATCTTTCACCCAAAGTGGGGCTCAAACCCATGACCCTGAAATTAAGAATCTTATGCTCCACCAGCTGAGCTATCCCACTTACAGTTCTTTCAAAGGAACATTCAGCTTTGACCATGATGGTGGGTGTTTTCCTAGTGTCAAGATTTAGTTTTGATGATGATGATGATTGATGATTTTATTCAACTTATACACTGCCCTATACCTGGAGGTCTCAGGGCGGTTCACAACAAGACCACAACATATAAAATCAAACCAAAAGCAATAACTTGATACCACCCCCCCCCCCAAAAAAAGCCACATTCTAAAAGGGAGTTGGATATCAATAAGATCAACCAAAGGCCTGGTTAAAAAGGAACGGTTTTGCCTGGCACCTAAAGGTGTATAATGAAGGCGCCAGGCGAACTTCCCTGGGGAGAGCGTTCCATAGACAGGGCCACTGCAGAGAAGGTCCTGTTCTCGTGTTGCCACTCTCTGGACTTCTCGAGGAGGAGACACACAAAGAGGGGCCTCAGAAGATGATCTTAGGGTACGGGTCGGTTCATCTGGGAAGAGGCGGTCCTTGAGGTGATATTTTGTTGCCCTCTGGATTGCCTCCCATATATTTTTTTAAAATTGTTAGACCTTGTTATGAACTACCATAATAAACACCTCCACTGCAAACAATGGATTGGGGGGTGCAGTATTACTATTTTTATTTTTATTGTAATAACAGCCACTGATTGCTCCTGACACCAAGATGAAAGGAGGTCCCAAATGCGGGGATTTTGGACGATTCTCCCCTTAAAATAAGTGAAATGAACCAGGGTGGTATAGTGGTTAAGGGCAGGGGTCAGCAACCTTTTTCAGCCGTGGTCCGGTCCACCGTCCCTCAGACCATGTGGTGGGCCGGACTATATTTTTAAGGGGGGGAAATGAACGAATTCCTGGGCCCCACAAATAACCCAGAGATGCATTTTAAATAAAAGCACACATTCTACTCAGGTAAAAACACCAGGCAGGCCCCACAAATAACCCAGAGATGCATTTTAAATAAAAGGACACATTCTATTCATGTAGAAACACGCTGATTCCTGGACCGTCCACGGACCGGATTGAGAAGGCGATTGGGTCACATCTGGCCCACGGGCCTTAGGTTGCCTACCCCTGGGTTAGGGTATCGGACCACAACCCGGGAGACTTGGGTTCAAATCCTCACTCAGCCATGAAGCTAATTTGGTCCAGTCACTGTATCTCAGCCTGTTGTGAGAACCATCCGGTGAGATGGATAGCCATCGTTTCCTTGAGGAAACATGGGGTATCAATGGAATATTAAATAAGGAATAAAATAAAATGACCCCTGCCTTATTTTCATCGCCTGCAAATTGAGGGGCATGCGCAGGGCAAAAATGTTAGCCAGGTGACCCAAGAACATTCAACCCATCGTTTGTTTTGAACTATGGTTTAATGCGACTTGGGAACCAGGCCATTGTTATGCTAAGCTACATCTGTTCTCGCTGTGTGGAGAGCACTCTCTGCATAGTTTGCCATTTATGCCTGTTATTTTCAGACTCTGTCTCTGATCTCTCAACATAATAATCCCTTTCCTCTCTCTCTCAGCCTCTTTCATTATCATGCCTGCTGAAGATTTGTGAATCAGTTCACTGGCTTGTTTGTGCTTTAATGCAGAAAATGCTCATCTACTCTACCTAAAATGTGAGCTTCACTGCTCTCCAGGAAAGGGGAATGGAAGAGTGAACACTTTTTTGTGCATAAACCCTAAGCTATTATTATTATTATTATTATTATTATTATTATTATTATTATTATTAATACCCCGCCCATCTGTGGCCGTTGTATGAATTGTTCCATAAGCATCGCTGTGCTGACGGCATGGTTGAGACCCCTGCAGCCACGTAAGGAGGTGATGGGCACAAACAATTTTGCACATTAAATAGCTTCCCTGCCACTGCGAGGCCCGTAGAGTTGGAAGGGACCCTAAGGGATATCGAGCCCAACCCCCTGCAGTGCAGGAATTCCAACTAAACAGCATCCAGATGTCAAGGAGGTAAATAATAATAATAATAATAATAATAATAATAATAATAATAATAATAATAATAATAATAATAATTTATTATTTATACCCCGCCCATCTGGCTGGGTTTCCCCAGCCACTCTGGGCAGCTTCCAAAAGAATATTAAAATACTGTGATACATCAAACATTAAAAGCTTCCCTAAACACGGCTGCCTTCAGATGTCTTCTAAAAGTCTGGTAGTTGTTGTTCTCTTTGACATCTGGTGGGAGGGCGTTCCACAAGGAGGGCGCCACTACCGAGAAGGCCCTCTGCCTGGTTCCCTGTAACTTGGCTTCTCGCAGTGAGGGAACCACCAGAAGGCCCTCGGTGCTGGACCTCAGTGTCCGGGTAACACGATGGAGGTGGAGACGCTCCTTCAGGTATACTGGACCGAGGCCGTTTAGGGCTTTAAAGATCAGCACCAACACTTTGAATTGTGCTCGGAAATGTACTGGGAGCCAATGTAGGTCTTTCAAGACCGGTGTTATATGGTCTCGGCGACCGCTCCCCGTCACCAGTCTAGCTGCCACATTCTGGATTAGTTGTAGTTTCTGGGTCACCTTCAAAGGTAGCCCCACGTAGAGTGCATTGCAGTAGTCCAAGCGGGAGATAACCAGAGCATGCACCACTCTGGCGAGGCAGTCCGCGGGCAGATAGGGTCTCAGCCTACGTACCAGATGGAGCTGGTACACAGCTGCCCTGGACACGGATTTGACCTGTGCCTCCATGGACAGCTGTGAGTCCAAAATGACTCCCAGGCTGCGCACCTGGTCCTTCAGGGGCACAGTTACCCCATTCAGGACCAGGGAATCCTCCACACCTGCCCGCCTCCTGTCCCCCAAAACAGTACTTCTGTCTTGTCAGGATTCAATCTCAATCTGTTTGCCGCCATCCATCCTCCAACCGCCTCCAGACACTCACACAGGACCGTCACCGCCTTCACTGGTTCTGATTTGAAAGAGAGGTAGAGCTGGGTATCATCCGCATATTGCAAACAACTATCTGACTTTTAGAAGACATCTGAAGGCAGCCCTGTTTAGGGAAGTTTTTAATGTTTGTTTTATTGTGTTTTTAATATTCTGTTGGGAGCAACCCAGAGTGGCTGGGGAAACCCAGCCAGATGGGCGGGGTATAAATAAATTTATTATTATTATTATTATTATTATTATTATTATTATTATTGATCTACCTCTAGGGTTAATTGATGAGCAAGTACCAAACACCTGTCCTTCCTCTTGCTCACAAGATGCACAAAATTCTATGATGTGTTAACTGCGGGCAATGAAACTCGCTGCCCGCTCCCTTTATTCTGCTACCTACAATATGTCACTGAGGTTCATTTTTCTCCCTTTTGCTCTTCCACTATCCCTAGGAACTGTATTCTCAGTCCTACGACGCTGTCGGCGTCATGTTTGCTTCCATCCCGGGCTTTGCCGACTTCTATTCCCAGACCGAAATGAACAACCAGGGAGTGGAATGTCTGCGTCTGCTGAACGAAATCATTGCAGACTTCGATGAGGTAATTTCGCAGCCCTTGGTGGCATTTTTGGGTGTGTGTGTCTGTGCAGTGGAATGAAATTTAAGAAAACAGGCGGTCAGGGTCGGGAGGCCTGGCATTTGCACCAGCTCAGTCATTACATTAGTTTAACCTCCATGCAGTAATTTCGGCTGCTTTTATTTCAATCTATATGGTAATGTGCTGAGGGGGTTTTGGGAGGTGGGGGTTGATAATGAGTTATCGGGCAATGATTGGCCGAGCTGCCCTGGTGGCACAGAAGCCAGGTGAAAGATTTCTTTACCCCGATTGGCTCAGCTGCTCTCCTCTGAAAAGACTCTCATTGCCATTGGCTCAGTGGCATGCGTCCTACGGAACAGACAGAAGGGCAGAGGAAAGAAAAAGTCAGGGGATTTGGAAAGAAGGCAGCAGCCCAAGAAAGCAGAACAGCATGGGAAGCTGGGATATTTGGGAAGCAAAGGTTGGAAAAGAAGCCGTAAGAGAAGGATATGTGAGAGGCAGAGCCGGAAGAAAAAATGTGCAAGCAGGAGACCCAAAGTGGAGGAACTCTGAATATTAATTTGAAATAAAATTGTAGAGATGGGATCCCCCAAAGGTCCTCTAGACCAACCCCCTGCAGTACAAAAATCACAACTAAAGAATCCCTGACACATAGCCTAACCTTTGGCTGCCAGACTCCAGTGATGTAAATATATACAGTGGTACCTCCAGTTGCGGATGGGATCCGTTCCAGAGCTCCGGTCAAATCCCGAGGTTTCCGCAACCAGGGGGACCGCTTCTGCACATGCGCGCAGTGTGGTAGAGCGCTTCTGTGTATGCGCACACAGCAAAACACTTCCGGGTTTGCCACTTTCACAACCTGAAGTTTACATTACCCGAGGGCAACGTAAGCTGAGGTGCTACTGTATATACCGTATTTTTCGCTCTATAACACGCACCCGACCATAACACGCACATAGTTTTTAGAGGAGGAAAACAAGGGAAAAAATATTCTAAACGAAACAGTGGATGTATGATTTTTGTGGTTCATGCTGTGGCCACAGACATGTGATCTGATGGTGAGTTTGGAGTAGCCCAATGCAAAAATCCTTAGGATCCATGTGGATCCATGCTTTGTAACCACGTTTTTGCACCACTGCGGCCCCAGGCAACAGTGGGTGCGTGATTTTTTTGGTGCAAGATGTAGCCATGGACATGCTATGTGATCTGATGGTGAATTTGGGGTGACCCAGTGCAAAATTCCTGAGGATCCATGTGGATCCATGCTTTGTAACCACGTTTTAAGTGGGGAGGGAAGGAAAAGCACTCAAGGGACAAGGAGCACGCGTGAGGCGTGTGGAGAAGGATGATGCTAATAATGCAGAAGAGGGGTATAAGAGGAGAAGGCTCCTCTCCTCTCCCATTTTGCTCCTTTAAAGCAAGCAGGCTCTCTGTCCCTCTCTCCTCCCCACTCAGCGGCTCTTCTCCTGCTTTGCTGTTTCAAAGCAAGCCACGGAGGAGGGAAGGAAGGGGAACCATGGATCCTCTGCTCACGACTGCAGCAGATCCCCCCCGCCACAGACATTTCCCCTTACTTTCTAGGAGGAAAAAAGTGAGTGTTATGGTGCAAAAAATATGGTATATATATATATATATAGTCGGGGGGGGCGTATTTGGTCCCCTGCTAAGTTTGCCCTCTGATGAAGAAATGACCAGTCCATAATTTTCATGGTAGGTTTATTGTAGCTTTGAGAGACAGAATAACAACAGGAAAACCCTGACTTTTGTCTTCTGGGTTTCTGGGGTTTTTCCTGTTGTTATTCTGTCTCTCAAAGCTACAATAAACCTACCATGAAAATTATGGACTGGTCATTTCTTCGTCAGAGGGCAAACGGGCAAATTTAGCAGGGGATCAAATACTTCCCCCCCCCCCCGCTGTATATAGCACCAAACACAACTGCTTATTCTGGTAACAATGAGGCAAGGGAGGTGACTCTTTGGCAAACCAAGGGCCGCATTCCCTTCCCGGCAACTCTGCAGGGGCCACGGATCAGAAGTGAACAGGGATAGAAGTGTGCAGAGCAACAAATGTAAATTTCACCTTGTGCAATTGGCTAGTTTCCATACATGCCCCTCTCTGCCCTCCAACCAGGCTAGTAAGAAGCATCAGCAGGGCCATCTTTAGCAGTTGCAGCGCCAGGGTGCAAATATCCACTCTGCACCCCCAAATTACCATGGATAATGGGGGGGCAAAGCTGCACACTGCCAGCCATGGGAGGGGGTACGCAACTCTCCCCCATGCTGCTGCGGGAAAGGCTTGGGAGGGAAGCTGCATGCCTGCCAGCCATATGTTTGACGGGGAGCAGCTGGCAGGTGTGCAGGGAAAGGGGAGGCTGCCGGCAAAGCCGTGCAGCTCCCCCACTCACTGGGGCACCCCTGGGAGGCCGGAGCCCTGGCGCAACGAACAACTGAGCCATACGGGAAAGACAGCTCTGAGAATCAGAAGAGCACAAGGGTGCATTCAATCCAGGGCAGAAGCAGGGCAGGGAGCAATGTGGCCCAGGGAGAGGTTATGTGGCCTGGGGGCCTCCCAGGGGCCAGATAGAGAGACCTAAGGGGCCGCATTTGTTTCTCAGGCTCCTCATTTCTGCAATATGTCTTCCCTGTGCTTGAAACGCCACACGTGTCCAGCGCTGGCATATGGAGTGCTTCTCAAAATACAGTTTGTGCCTTGGAGTCCTGAGATAACACCTTTGTTAGGTCTCCGTTGTTGCATTTCACCAACTTTTTTTTCTTTTTTTTTGAGTTTCTCTCTCATTGGGCTCCCTCTCATGGATTCTGGGCTGCTGTGTGTCTTGGTTACATGTGCACAAATGTCAGGAAATGCAGATCAAAGGATGTATCCAGAGACAAGCGTGCCAGCTACTTGAAAGTGCAATTCTTTGGTTAAGCCAGGAAGCCATTTCAGACAGTAGAGATGGGATGGTTGTTCCAGTTTGTCTCTTCACACTCTGAAGCCTCTACCTGGGCATCCTTGCCAGCTTGCCATTTCAAGCTGAAGGAAATAATGTTCCCTGAAACTCTGACTCCCCCCCCCCCTCATTTCAAGGTGACATTTTGAGCAATTGTACAAATCTGTATAGATCGACAAGCCGAGGGCATGACAGAGGTAGCCTTTAAGACGGGAACGTTCAATAGCTTGTGTTGTAATGCAGCTCAGAGACATTTCAAAGAGGTGTTCAGCTTTTCAAACACTGCCGGCAATCCTCTCCCACTGTGTCTATCGATATAAAAACTCAATTTTATGCCCAAGTTCTTACCCAGCTATCGGTGTATTTATTAATGGCTTTGTTTTTCGCACTGCAGCTGGAGCAAAACTGCACGCTTTCAAAACAAAGCAGGTCCCGTCATATCCAACAATATTAGTAATTATATTAAATAATCATGAAATGCCTTTTACATGTGCTTTAAGGTGAAATGCAAACATATAACAATAACAGCTAAAATAGCTTTTTTTAACAATGCAAAGAACAACTGGAAATAGCGTTCATTTTGCATTGTTTTTAAACCTAAGACAAAAACAACTCCAAATGTTTCAAGAGAGGTACAGGCAATGGCCTCCCCTCATATCTCAGTGGGGAGGCTGTTCCACAGAACAAGGTCAGTCACGTTGAAGGACCTACTCTGAGTTACTGTGATATTTGGGGGGGGGGGACTTCAAGGTGAAAATCTCTTGCAGAACGCAGCTGCCTACTGGATATTTAAGGGGTAGGGTGACTTCTCAAGTTACCTGGTCCTGATCTGGCCCTTATTCCATTTGAGCACTCTTAACGGAGAAATCTGAGGGCTCCCTTGGACACCAGCCAGGAATACCAGAGCAAAACAGCAGCCAGTAGGCTTGGTCTTTATTGAAGACTGTCGCGACAGGACTCCCAGCTGCCACAAGGTGGAACAAGATGGAAGCCCCAAACAAAAGAGCCCCCAAACTTTTATTAGCTGTGAATCCCCATGTTACACCCCCCCAAACTACATCACTAATACATCATGATTACATCATGATTACATCATGAAAGGGGAGGTCTAGTGGCAGTAATCTGAGCATCCTGGACCCTGCCCCATGGTTCTCCTTGCCCTCCACCAAACACCCATCAAGTGTAACAAAAAAGATATTTACATTTCCCTGTTTCCCAGCCAAGTTAATTACACGCTTTTGTCTTCATCTGGGTTTGTTATTTCTGGAATGGCTACCTGTCTGGCACTCAGGTATCAGGATGCCAAGAATTATCACTCAGGCAGAGGCCCTGCTGAGTAGCTGAGCTCACATGTCTATGAATTTCTGAAGTTTTCCCAGTGAGTCAATACACAGATACATTGATCAGTGAATTGTTACATTTGGTATCGCGCAGCAAAGGCCCTTTGAATAGATAGGAAGAAACTGTGATGAAGTGTTTTGTGGGGACAAATCACAAAAGCGATTGTGCTGGTTTTGGTAGTGGGCTGCATGTGCATGATACCTGCTAGAGGGGCAACCCCCCCCCCCACCCTATACATAAATTCCTGCAACAGCACATAAGCGCAACACTGGCTAGGATTTTCCCAGGGTGCCAAGAAAGTCAGAAAGCATCAGCCTCATTGAGAAACTTAACCTTCTATTCTTGCACTGACCGCTTAATTTATAAAGGATCCAATTAGGGGCGACTCCCGACATCGTTAGGTATATATAACGATCAGTTTGGGAAGCAAGAGGAGGTGATGCAGTCCTTTGCCAGTTGTTAATCTGTTTTTGATTTGGAGACACAGTTGATTGACTTCCACCAGAAGCCTCTTTCAGCAGGCTTAAATGAAGGAAAGGAGCTGAGACAGTTCAATTAAGTGCCGCAGCTGTGACCTCGCACAGCGAATGAAGTGTCTGGCCTTATGTTCCTGAGCCAATAAGAACATAAGGATAGTATGGCGGGGTCAAGCCAGTGGTCCATCTAAGCCAGCATCCTCTTCCAGATGCCTACAGGGAACCAGCAACAATAATAATAATAATAATTTATTATTTATACCCTGCCCATCTGGCTGAGTTTCCCCCAGCCACTCTGGACGGTTTCCAATCAAGTGTTTAAAACAACACAGCACTAAATATTAAAAACTTCCCTAAACAGGGCTGCCTTCAGATGTCTTTTAAAAAGAAGATAGCTGCTTATTTCTTTCGCATCTGAAGGGAGGGCGTTCCACAGGGCGGGCGCCACTACCAAGAAGGCCCTCTGTCTGGTTCCCTAGAACCTCACTTCTCGCAGGGAGGGAACCGCCAGAAGGCCCTCGGCGCTGGACCTCAGTGTCCGGGCTGAATGATGGGGGTGGAGACACTCCTTCAGGTATACAGGGCCGAGGCCGTTTAGGGCTTTAAAGGTCAGCACCAGCACTTTGAATTGTGCTCGGAAACATACTGGGAGCCAATGCAGATCTCTCAGGACCGGTGTTATGTGGTCCCGGCAGCCGCTCCCAGTAACCAGTCTAGCTGCCTCATTCTGGACCCAAGCAGTTTCCAGCAACTTATATCCAGAACCATTTGCTGCTTCCAAAAGAAATGGGAGATGGTTGTTGCACCCAGGTTCTGCTTGTGAACTTCCCATAGATATCTAGCTGGCCACTGTGAGATAAGGATGCTCAACTAAATGGGGCTTTGGCCTGATCCAGCTGGGCTTATGTTTGCGTGGCGAGTTCCCACCCCCGCAGGTGGAAATAATGGTACATGACACAATTATTAAGGTTAATGGGCTAAAAAAAAGGCCACAACTTTATTGGTTACAGGTGAGGAGCTGTATTGGCTTAGGCACTGGTCTGAACCGACTACAGTGGTACCTCGGGTTACATACACTTCAGGTTACAGACTCCGCTAACCCAGAAATAGTACCTTGGGTTAAGAACTTTGGTTCAGGATAAAAACAGAAATCGTGCTCTGGCGGCGCGGCAGCAGCAGAAGGCCCCATTAGCTAAAGTGGTACCTCAGGTTAAGAGCAGTTTCAGGTTAAGAACAGACCTCCAGAACGAATTAAGTTCTTAACCCGAGGTACCAGTGCATATCCGACTTCCGCCCGTCCGCTCGAAGTCCGGGAAGGGTTAACCACCAGTAGGGGGAGTTCTGCTGATGCACGTCAACTAGGAACTCCCCCCAGGGTCAGCGCTAGGGGGCATCCCTAGGCTTCGGACAGGGCCACGCCCCCGGGAATCCTTTACCAGACTACCCTTCAATATGTGGGGCAGGTGATGGCGCTACCTCCCCTCTTCCATCTACAGAACAATACCATTGCCTAACCGCCAATACCCAGACAGTTGCGACAATTTGCTACGAGGTAGGCGAAAACCAAGTGGCTGGTGCCAATTTGCCAGGTGGAAAAATTCCTACCAGGCCCCTCAACCAAGGTCCATAGCAAGGTCAAGGAACGAAAAACCTTATAGGGCGGGAGGGTGGGAAAAGCAGGAACAGCTGCCTGGCGGCAAAGAGGGAGATCCTGCCTTTATAGGGCAGGCCACGCCCCCGAGCCAGCCGATTGGCTGGCCAGGGGGCGACGCAGCCGGGGGGCTGGCCTCCACCCACCGCGCGCATGGAGGGGCCGAGAAGCCCGCAACCCCACCTCCTCCTTAGGGCAGTAGTGGCTTTCTTAAGAATCAAACAGTGTGATTTCTCTCCCTCCCTTTCTTCGCACCCTCTCTCTCAAACTCCCACGCAGTCATCACTAGTTTTGCTCTCATTTATCTGTTGAGCTTATCCCATCTAATCTTAATTGCTCCATTTCCTCCTCTCTCCTGCAGTGCAGGTAATACCAATATTGATATTGTCATGAAATGCTTTAAGTTTTTCCCCCATTACAGGGATCATTTCTCTCTCTCCTTTCGATCCTGCAAAGATTTGTGTGCAGGGAGTGCGAAATGAAACTGCTTTACACAGCATCTATTATCCTGGTGCAAAATGCAGATTATGGCCATTGCAACATTTTATTATTATTATTATTATTATTATTATTATTATTATTATTATTATTAAAGACTGGGGGGGAATTTGCAGGGCATGTCAAGTTTCCAAGCAGTCTGTAGATTTGTGCCGTTCTGCAAAGCACGCTTTAAGAAGCCCAGGTCCTGTATTCTGGGCACGGCTGCAGTGACCTTGAGCGTAGACAGGACTGCAGTGTCATGCTAACAGAAGATTTTGAAGCACAGTTTGGATTTACAGAGTGTGTGGCAAACAGTATGTCATCTAGTCATCAATTGCTGTTGGGTGCAGAGATGACAAACTGATCGAGAGAGTCATAAAAATGCAATCTTTCACTTCATGCAAAATCAGAGTGTGGCGTTGCGTTTTTCCTAAACATGGGAGGTGGCATCTGGGAGGCTTGAATTCCTACGGAACTCAAGCCAGAAACCCCTCTGCTACCATAGGAACATAAAGCGAAAGCCTTTGCTGATGACTTGGTATTAACAAGAGAAGAACCATTAATTAGTGCCAAGGAAGTATTAGATTCGGACATGTAGCAGGTTTTAAATTGAACAAAAAGAAAACTAAAATGATAGTTAAAAATATGAAACAGGACTTAGGAAATTATATATAATGAGATGAAAAATATGTTGAAATATACATTTGTCAAGAAACCAGAAGCATTTTTACTTGGCAATGTAGGTGATGAGATTAATAGACGAATGCCTCGCAAGACGGAAAACCCGCTAGACGAAAGCGTTTTCCATTTTTGAGCTGCTTCGCAAAACGATTTTCCCTATGAGTGTTCCGATTTTTTTCCGCTTCCCCCCCCCTTTTTCCAAGCCGCTAAGCCTTTAATAGCCGCTAAGCCTTTACTAGCCGCTAAACCGCTAATAGCGCTAATCCGCTAAGCCACTAATAGGGTTGCTTCGCAAGACGAAAAAACCGCTAGACGAAGAGACTCGCGGAATGGATTAATTTCGTCTTGCGAGGCACCACTGTATTCAAAATATTGCAAGGAAGACTATGAGGAGAATTATTAGTCACGGGTAATGATAATTAAGAGTAATGGTGAAATGCAGAATAAGTGATAAAGAACGAAAAATCATCAGAGGTGTTGATGAAAGTCTAAAACATTGTATAAGATGAAAAGTTATGTTATATGACTGTTGGAAATTATATGTAAAAAAAAACACAATAAAATGTATAGAAACCCCTCTGCTAGCACAACTGGTCGCTGGGAGAGGTTTCCCATTACAGTGGGAAAAGGAATATTTGGGGGCTGGCAGGGGCAGTGACTGCAACCTTGTGTGGCTCATGTCAGGAAACAGTCGCTAGGGTATGCTGGTTTGTGCAAAAACAGGGGGGTTTTATAAGTATTTTTATGAGGAATTTTGACATAACAATTCATTAAAAACCCATCATCCTCATTTCTCCCCGCCCCATTTCCCCCCTCCCCTAAAAAGAACAACCCATCCCTCCCACCCCACCCACCCCCAGACTTCCCTCAGCTCCTCTCTCTGGTTTCCCAGCACATATTATTCTCTGCATGTTATAAAGTTGTAAAGATCCTCAATTTGTCTATCGGTATATTACCAATAAAGAGTTTGTGAATGTTTATTCAAAACCCGCCAAGGAGTCCAGTTCATTTAGTTGTTTCTTTAAGTACTTCGTAAAATGTTCCCATTCTTCTTTAAAGTCACAGTTTATGTGTCAGTTTTGCCAATTCCGCGTAATCCATCAGTTTCTCTTGCCACAGTTCTTTAGTCAGGATTTCCTCATTCTTCCATCCTTGTGCTATTAAGACTCTTGCCACCGTTGTCGCATACATGAAAATGTTTTTTAATTTCCTTGGCAGGTCTTTTCCTACAATCCCTAACAAGAAAGCATTGGAACATTTTCTTCAACTCATTATATATCATTTCCCAATTTTTTTTATTTTACTACAATCCCACCACGTATGATAAAAAGTCCCTTCTTTTTCCTTACATTTCCAACACAGATTTGAACCGGTTTTATACATTCTTCCTAACTGCACTGGTGTTATATACCATCTATACATCATCTTCATATAGTTTTCTTTCAACAAAGAACAATCTGTGAGTTGTAAATCAATTTTCCATAACCTTTCCCAATCTTCCAACATGATGTTATGGGCTAAACAGGCTTTTTTGGGTAATTTTGTTTTATGCTGTATTTGTGTTTTTATGCCTGGGTTGCATGCTGCCAATTTCATAGCTGGATGCCCAGAGAAGTCTGGTTATGGGGTCAGGATACGAATGTTCTGTGTAAATAGCAGAGAGTTCCAACCTCCGCAATCTGCCAGGGAAGGAAGGCCCATTCACCTTCACCTGTAGTGCAGGTGTGTGCAAATGCACAAACATTAACACAAAATGCCATCATCTTCATTCTGTCCCATCCTCAACCACATAAATGCATATCTGGATAATCACATACTGGGGCAAACCTGTTGAGTTGCAGCATATTCCATGGAATTTAACATTCTTAAATGTTTCCTAACAGTTATGCTTTTTAAAAAAAACAAACCACAGGTCATTAGCCCTTCTGCAAAGTGCTACTGAATTGACACCTTCCACGTGATGAAAAATAAAAATAAAAAACCGTTTGGGAGCTGTGCATCCAATAAAATGTGATTCAATGAACTCTTTTCTTTGTTAGTTGCTAGGTGAAGAAAGGTTTCAAGATATTGAAAAAATCAAAACCATTGGCAGCACCTACATGGCTGTGTCCGGGTTATCACCTGAAAAACAGGTAAGGAGTTTTCTGTTGCCTAACAAAGAGAGCTTGTATTTTCTAATGCATAGTCTAAAGTACAGGACATTGGAGTCGCTTTTAAATATATGCAGTTTGGCCTTTCCTGGAACAAAACAGACATTTGTTCTCTCCTGTCATGGCTACATGCTGGTTGAACAATATTGGTGTGTGTATGTGTGCATATATGTGTGTGTGTGTGTGTGTGTGTGTGTGTGTATAATACCTTTTATCCAAAGATCACAGGGTACTTCACAACAACAAAAATGCAAATTGAGAACACAAAATGCATTTTTTTAAAAGCAATACCCCCCCAAATTGCATCTAAAAGGCTTTAGAATGTTAATCAGCCCAAAGCCTGGTGATATAGAAACATTTTATCTGGGTGTTTATTTGCAATTAAGTGGCAAACAAATAAAAAATAAAATTAATCTCTAGTGGTACAGGGAGCAAGATCCCGATTGTATGAAATGTGAGTGGAGGGCAGCTGACCTATGCCTAATAATAATAATAATAATAATAATAATAATAATAATAATAATTTATTATTTATACCCTGCCCATCTGGCCAGGCCTCCCAACCATTCTGGGCAGCTCCCAACAGAATATTAAAAACATGATAAAACTTCAAACATTTAAAACTTCCCTAAACAGGGCTGCCTTCAGATGTCTTCTAAAAGTCAGATAGTTGTTTATTTCCTCGACATCTGATGGGAGGGCATTCTACAGGGCAGGTGCCACTACCGAGAAGGCCCTCTGTCTGGTTCCCTGCAACCTCACTTCTCGCAGGGAGGGAACCTCCAGAAGGCCCTCGGAGCTGGACCTCAGTGTCCGGGCTGAACGACGGGGGTGGAGACGCTCCTTCAGGTATACTGGACCGAGGCCATTTAGGGCTTTAAAGCTCAGCACTAACACTTTGAATTGTGCTTGGAAACATACTGGGAGCCAATGCAGGTCATCTCAGGACTGGTGTTATATGCCTGACTTGTGCAATGAATTTTCTGCTTTTCATTCCGTCCCCAGCAATGCGAAGATAAATGGGGGCACTTATGTGCCCTAGCGGATTTCTCCATAGCGCTGAACGAAAGCATCCAAGAGATCAACAAGCATTCGTTCAACAACTTTGAACTCCGCATTGGTACGTATGGGCTGAGCCCTTTAACATTAGTCACCCGAATGTAGAGTTTCAGATGCATTTAAAGCTCTCAGGTGAGTAGGCTTCACATCAGTAGAAAGGGTAGCACTGCATGGGCTTCTCTTTGAAGGCATGAGGCTGATTCTTCCCTGGAGTGAATGAGAAAGCCTTTGCAAGCATCTCTACACTGAAGCCATGTGCAATATAATCCTGGGAGCTGGGAGCTGCCATCCATTTGTGTGGCAAGTTCCCGCCTCCCCCCTCAGAAATAAAGACACGAGACACAAGTATTCGAGTTAATGGATCAAATTAGGCCACAACTTTATTGATTACAGGAACTGAGCGGTATTGGCTTAGGCATTGGTCCAACAACTAACCGGCTTCAGCCTGCATGCTTGAAGGCCGGTGAGGCTTAACCACCAGTAGGGGGAGTCCTGCTGAGGCACGTCAACTAGGACCTCCCCCCAGGGTCATCGCACGGGGGTGTGCCATGGGCCTACACCTCCATAGACTTAGGACAAGGTCACACTCCCCGGAATCCTTTAACGGACTACCCTTTGATTTGGGGGAAGGTGATGGCACTTCCTCCCCCCCCCATCTGCATAACAATACTACAGTACCCCACCAATGCCTAACCGCCAATACCGTGGAGTTGTGACGGTTTGCTACGAGGTAGGCGAAAACCAAGTGGCTGGTGCCAATCTGCCAATTGGGAAAATTCCTACCAGGCCCCTTGACGGCGACCAACTGAAGTAGATAGCAACGTCAGAGAGCCTAGCCTAGTGGGTGGGAGGGAAGGGAAAACCAGGTCAGCTGCGGTGTGGGAAAGAGGGAGAACCTCGGCCGCGCCAGACCTAAGTAGGCGAGGCCATGCCCCCCAAGCTTGCCGATTGGCTGGCCCGGGGTATGACGCATCCGAGGATTCCCTGGTATCGCAGGGGCTGAAGCCAGCCCCCACGAGAGTGGGGAGGGGCGTGAAGCCTGCAACCCCACCTTCTCCCTAGCTCGGAAGTGGCTTTGTCTCAGGAGACATTGGAGGGGTGAACCTTTGGGTGTGAAGTCAAACTGTTGGAAGGCTGCAACGCCTGGGGGCAGACGAAGGCGTCCGGTTCTGCTGGTGTAAATGCACCATGACATTACTTCTCTCTGCATCCCTCCCAGTGGTCATTCCTTTTTTTTTTTTTTTTTTATAAAATTTTTATTGGTTTTACGAAATTTTTTAAAAAACAAACAAACACTTAAGAGAACAAACATACACGTATAATTTCATAACATATTTTCATAAACCTCTTTTCTAAGACTTCCCCATACCCCCCCTTTCTGCATCCCAATGTCCATAATTTTATAGCAACTCCCAATTGTAACTTTCCAACCTTAATCATCTTAGTCATCTCTATATTCTAACCTTATGTCACTGTATCCCTTTGTTCCTAAGAACCAAAACATTCTAACATTCATTAAGTTTATAATAGTCCTTAAGATATCTTTTAAATTTTCTCCATTCTTCTTCCGTTGTCTCTTTTCCTTGATCACGGATTCTGCCTGTCATCTCTGCCAATGTCATATAGTCCATCACTTTCATCTGCCATTCTTCCAGAGTGGGTAAATCTTGTGTCTTCCAATACTTTGCGATGAGTATTCTTGCTGCTGTTGTAGCGTACATGAAAAAAGCCCTGTCCTTCTTTGACACCAATTGGCCGACAATGCCCAAGAGAAAGGCCTCTGGTTTTTTAGGAAAAGTACATTTAAGTACCTTTTTCATTTCATTATAAATCATTTCCCAGAAAGCCTTAATCTTCGGGCATGTCCACCAAAGGTGGTAGAAGGTACCTTCAGTCTCTTTGCATTTCCAACATTTGTTATCGGGCAAATGATAAATTTTTGCCAGCTTGACTGGGGTCATGTACCACCTGTATACCATTTTCATAATGTTTTCCTTTAAGGCATTACATGCCGTAAATTTGATACCGGTGTTCCATAACCATTCCCAGTCGTCTGACATAATGTTATGGCCAACATCCTGTGCCCACTTAATCATGGCTGATTTGACTGTTTCCTCCTCTGTATTCCACTTCAGCAACAAGTTATACATTCTAGATAAATTCTTAGTGGTAGGTTCTAGCAATTCAGTTTCTAATTTTGATTTTTCCACCTGGAAGCCGACTTTCCTGTCCTGTTTAAAAAATTCCATTATTTGACGGTATTGAAACCAATTTTCCACTTTATGTTTCAATTTTTCCTGGCTTTGTAATTTAAACTTATCTCCATCCTGTTCTAAGATTTCCCAATACTTCGGCCATCCGACCTCCATATTGAGTTTTTTCACAGCATTAGCCTCCACTGGTGACACCCATCTAGGGGTTTTATTTTCCAATAGATCTTTATATCTTATCCAAACATTAAACAATGCTTTTCTAACAATGTGATTTTTGAAGACACTGTTAACTTTATCATACCAAAGATATGCATGCCAACCAAAAGCATTGTTGAAACCTTCCAGATCCAAAATGTCTGTATTCTCGAGGAGCATCCATTCTTTGAGCCAGCAAAAAGCTGCTGCCTCATAGTACAATTTTAGGTCCGGCAGGGCAAAACCCCCTCTTTCTTTAGCATCTGTCAGTATTTTAAATTTAATTCGGGGCTTTTTGCCCTGCCAGACAAATTTCGAAATATCTTTATGCCACCTCTTAAAACATTCCATCTTGTCAATAATCTGCAAGGTCTGAAACAAAAATAGCATTCTAGGCAATACATTCATTTTAATTACTGCAATTCGGCCTAACATTGACAGTTTCAAATTTGACCATATTTCTAAGTCTTTTTTGATTTCTGACCAACATTTCTCATAGTTATCCTTATACAAATTCTGATTCTTGGATGTTAGATAAACCCCTAGATATTTGACCTTTTTGACCACAGTCAAACCTGTTTCCTCTTGAAATTTCTCCTTTTCCATATCTGTTAGGTTTTTCCCTAAAACTTTGGTTTTTAGCTTGTTCAACTTAAATCCAGCTACCTGGCCAAACTGTTGTATTATTTCTAATACCTTTTTCGTACTAGTGTTTGGCTCTTGCAAAGTCAATACTAAGTCATCCGCGAACGCTCTTAATTTGTAATGTTTAGCTCCGACCTGCACACCTTTAACCTGCTGGTCATTTCTTATCATATTCAGCAAGACCTCCAGAACTGTAATAAAGAGTAATGGGGAGATCGGGCACCCCTGTCGTGTTCCTTTTTCTATCTTAAGCTCCTCAGTCACCACATTATTTACAATCAGTTTGGCCTTTTGTTCAGAGTATATTGCAGCCATACCATTCTCAAAACCCGAACCTACCCCCATCCTATGCAGATTCTTCTTCATAAAACTCCAAGAAATATTGTCAAAGGCTTTCTCCGCGTCTACAAATATCAATACTGCTTTAGTGTTTATATTCACCTCTAGCTTTTCCAGAATGTCTATAACATTCCTTACATTGTCCGCCAGGTGTCTTTTAGGGAGAAAGCCTGCTTGGTCCTTATGGATCATCTCCATCAAAACTCTTTTAAGTCTTTTTGCCAAAATGTCTGCAAAAATTTTGTAATCCACATTGAGCAATGATATTGGGCGGTAGTTCTTGAGTTGGGTCTTTTCAGTCTCTGACTTTGGTATGAGTGAAATGTAAGCCTCTTTCCACGATTCAGGTGCCCTTTTTCCCTCAAGGATCTCATTGCAAACTTCTCTTAATGGTTGAATCAACCATTCCTTCAGCGATTTGTAGTATCTAGAAGTCAATCCATCTGGTCCCGGAGATTTGCCCAGTTGCATATTCTGAATGGCAGCCTCTATCTCTTGTTCTGAGATTCTCTGGTTCAAGTCCATCTTACTTTGCTGAGAGATGTTTTGTAATCCATATCTTCCAAGGAATTTGTCTATATCTTCTTCATTTTGCGGGCCTTGAGTATAGAGTTTTTTGAAATAACTTAAAAAGCAATTTCTAATTTCATTGGGTTTAGATATGTTCTTTCCATCCACCTCTAGGCTTGTAACTGTATTTAGTTTCTGCCTTTTCTTCAATTGCCAAGCCAAAAGTTTACCACATTTATTTGCTGATTCAAAAGTTTTTTGCTTCATTTGCTTTATCTTCCATTCAATCTCTTGGTTCATCAATTCCATATATTGGGTTTGATATAACTTGATCTCTCTTAAAATGTCCTGAGACTTTGGTTTTATTCTTAATTTCCTCTCTCCTTCTTTTATCATTTCCAAGATCTTCTCTTTTTTCTCATTTTGTTTTTTCCTCTTTATTGAGTTTTGTTGAATCAAAAGTCCTCTCATAACCGCTTTACTTGCATCCCAGATCACTCTTTTCTCGACGTCGGTCCTCAAGTTTATTTCAAAATAGTCTTTTAGGGTCTTTTGGGCCTTCGTGAGAATCTCCTTATCTCGAAAGAGGGTGTCATTCATTCTCCATCTAAATTGACCAGTTATTGTGAGTTTCATCTCCATCTTCACGGCGTTATGGTCGGAGCAAGTTTTTGGGCAGATTTCCACTTTCTTAATCTTTGGAGCCAGTCCACTAGTAACCCAAATTTGGTCAATTCTGGTCCAGGTCATCATTGCTTGGGAGAAAAAGGTTCCCTCTCTCTCCAGAGGGTTCCTTGTTCTCCAAATGTCTATCAAGTCCATATTTTCTGTCATTTCGAAAAAAGTCTTAGGGAGTCTCCCTTCTTTAGTGACTGTTAATCTTTGTGCCTTGTCCATATTAGTGGAGACCACGCCATTCATGTCTCCCATGATTATCATATTGTAATCCAAATAGTCCGTCAAGGTTTCATGAAGTCTCTTAAAGAAGTCAGATTTGCCTTCATTTGGTGCATAAATTCCAACAACTAAGAATTTTTCTCCATGTACTTGTATCTCCACAGCCAGATATCTCCCTTGTTCATCTTTAAATATCATTTTTGGAGCCCATTTCTCCTTCACATATATTACAACTCCTCTCTTCTTAACTTTATCTGATGAGATAAATTCTTGTCCTAGCCTTTTATTTGAAAGTAATCTCCTATGGGCTCTGGTTATGTGAGTTTCTTGTAAGCATATCAAGTCCAATTGTTCTTTATTCAATATATGAAATACTTGTCTTCTCTTCAAAGGCCCATTGAGCCCATTACAATTCCAACTAAGGAATTGCAGAGCCATCTTGTTATTTTCTTAAGACTCCTCCAACAGCTCCAAGTTGTTGCTCTTCTTCTGATGGTAATGATTTTTGTCCAGGCAAGAGATTCAAGATGTCCAATGCTCTCCTCTGTTCTGCAAGTACGTCCACAGTCCCCTTCTGTAAATCCTCCTGGTATCTTGCCAAAAATTTGTCTTTGTCTTGAATTGTCTTTATTTTCACTTTCTTTGCCTTGTAGTCAAATGACAGTCCTTGTGGGAACTCCCACCTAAAACGAATAGAGTTCTTCTTTAGCAAGAGAACCAGGTCCTTGTAAAAGTTTCTTAAGTCCAGAATGTATTTTGGGATGTCTTTAAAGATCTGTACAGCTGAGTTTCCAATTTGCAGGGCCTTTTCGAAGTGTAATCCTAATATTTTGTCTCTTTCCTCCTTGGATCTGAGTGTAATCAAACAGTCTCTCGGTGTCTTTCTATCTTGCTTTTTACCCAATCTGAAGGCAGTCGTAATTTTAAATTCGTCTTCCTCAAGGTCCCAACAATTCACAAACTCCCGTGTCAAGTATTCCACAAGGCTGTCTCTTTCGTTCTCCGGAATCAGTCTTAATTTTAAATTTCTCTCTTTCCTCTGTAAGTCCCACAAGGCCAATGTTGCATCATGCTCATAGACCTTCTTGGCAAGGGGTTCTAGCTTCTCCTGTGTCTCTCCGGCAGTGGCTTTGGCCTCCTCGGCAATTTGGCGCGTGGTGGCGTTCTCCTGTACCAATCTATTTATAGATTCTGTATTCTGATTCAATCTTGCTGATATTTCTGTTAATTTTTGTGTGTTCTCTGAAGTCTGTTTTGTCAAAGACTCCAGGGTTTGGTTTATTTTAAGCAAGGCCTCTGTCACAGCTTCCATAGAGACGGCTGCTCCTTTGTCTTGACCTGTTGTTCCTGCTAATCCGGCTGTTGCGCCTGAAATTGAACCTCTTTTCTTTGCTTGTTGCAGCTGCAGCTGTTGTTGTTGCTGTTGTTGCTTGATCTTGGCTCTTGTCACTATCTCTTCTTGTGGGCCACTCATGTCAAGGTCAATTCCCACGGGATTTGTTCTCCCTTGGAAAATTCCACTGTCTTAAGCCGTGCCGAACTTTACTTTATCCTCTAGAGGGAGCAAATCAAAATGGCCATAGAACAAAATTTCCAAGTACCAAAACAAAGGAGACAGTCCAAAAAGTGAGAAAAAGGGGAAAATTAACACAGTCCAAGCCAATGTTACTAAATCAAATTGCCACAGTTGCCCAATTTATACTGTTTCTTCTTGTGATATACAATAGTCAGGCAGTGTAAAAACTTTGTATCAAAGTATCACTTCACAGGGAAAAGTCAGTTCAGTGTACTAAGAAGGCAGACCGTTTCGTAAAATCAAACAGATGAGACAGCAGATGTTTTTTTTTCCTCCAAATAAGTCATGCAGTTAATGGTCAAATTCGCCTCCCCTCTGCCCTGCTTGCTAGAGGGGAGATCAAAGGTTTAAATGTCCGGTTTAGCTGATCAAAGGACAGATTTAAACGGATGCAGGTTTGAAGTTCCGTTGCTTTCGCTTTCATGCAGTCGGGGGGAGGCAGACTTCCTTTGTTTAAATCTCCCCCGTTTTTTGCCCAATTTTTAAAAGTAAAAGAGTCCCAGTTATTTTTCAGTTCTTACTCACGGGGAATCAGTCCGAATTTCTTTTCAGGAAGGAATCGGCGCTCTCCGCTTATGGCGACGCGGCTTCACTTCGCAGGCTGGGTAGCGACTCTCAGCACCGCGCTCACTCCCGATGTCGATCCGTAGCCTTTAAAAAGGCTCTTTCACGGTACCGGGGGGCGCAAAGGTGCCCACCGAGTCTCCTTGTTCTCAGGCTTCTGCGCCTGGGATTTTAGGGGTCCCCCGCTTGCCGTAGCGGGTAAGACCCGAACTTGCGAAGCAGTCCTTCTCCGGAGCTCGGAGCTAGGACCGCCATTAAGCGCTGGCACCGACCGGAAGTCCCCAGTGGTCATTCCTCCTCTGGTCATGGCTGTGGATGCACAACTTGTCTGTTTCTAGACACTGTGGTCATCTGCAAGGCATTCCCACATGGCGGTGTTGATGTTGCCAACCTTCACGTCATGTTTGCTGACATCTTTGTAGCACAGAGTTAGTCTGTCAACGGGCCTGGTGCCTAAAGCCAGGTAGAGGTGAAGGTAAATGACCCCTGGACTCCAGTCAAAAGTGACTATGGGGTGTGGTGCTCATCTTGATTTTCAGGCCAAGGGAGATGCCATTTGTCCATATACAGTGCTACCTCGGGTTACAGACGCTTCAGGTTACAGACTCCACTAACCCAGAAATAGTACCTGAGGTTAAGAACTTTACCTCGGGATGAGAACAGAAATCAGGTGGCGGCAGCAGGAGGCCCCATTAGCTAAAGTGGCACCTCAGGTTAAGAACAGTTTCAGGTTAAGAATGGAGCTCCAGAATGAATTAAGTTCTTAAGGTTTCTAGGTTGTGTGGCCAGCATGGCTAAACCACTACTGCCACAACCAGACGAGTGCCAGAGTGTATGGGAATGCCCATAGAGCACGTTGTTGGGGATCCTGCTATCTTCCATTGAGGTACAGTGGTACCTCAGGTTAAGTACTTAATTCGTTCCGGAGGTCTGTTCTTAACCTGAAACTGTTCTTAACCTGAAGCACCACTTTAGCTAATGGGACCTCCTGCTGCCACCGCGCCGCTGGAGCACAATTTCTGTTCTCATCCTGAAGCAAAGTTCTTAACCTGAAGCACTATTTCTGGGTTAGCGGAGTCTGTAACCTGAAGCGTATGTAACCTGAAGCGTCTGTAACCTGAGGTACCACTGTACCATTCAGTATAATGATATCTCTCCTTGGTATATAAACAGCTTGATTACAGGTCCGCCGCAGGTGCTTAAGGTCACCTATAACATGGTTACATTACTGTGGGCATTCTTCCTGAGCCATTAAAAATTGTAGATTTGTGGTGGAGAAATGTGATCTGGCCAGCAAGTCCAAACTTTGTTTCTACACCAATGGACCTAGATTTTTTTTTTTCAGTTCCATCAGGTGACCCATTTTGGACCACGCCATTTGAAAGAACTGTGTAGATGCAGGCCTGGGCTTGTTGGTGCCTGCAAACATCATTTCAACTCAACAGTGTGGTGT
This sequence comes from Podarcis bocagei, assembly GCF_964188305.1. Lineage (NCBI taxonomy): Eukaryota > Metazoa > Chordata > Lepidosauria > Squamata > Lacertidae > Podarcis > Podarcis bocagei. The sequence goes on along the minus strand of NC_138133.1, from coordinate 81,390,474 downwards.
AGTGGTTAAGAGCGATAGACTCGTAATCTGGGGAACCGGATTTGCATCTCCGCTCCTCCACATGCAGCTGCTGGGTGACCTTGGGCTAGTCACACTTCTCTGAAGTCTCTCAGCCTCACTCACCTCACAGAGTGTTTGTTGTGGGGGAGGAAGGGAAAGGAGAATGTTAGCCGTTTTGAGACTCCTTGGGTAGTGATAAAGTGGGATATCAAATCCAAACTCTTCAACTACCTCTTCACCTGATTCAGAGAATCTGATCCTCCCCGCCTCCTGGCAAGCTGCCAGGGATAACTAGTCTTTTATTCAGTGTTCACAGAGAGAGGCTTACGAATGCTGCCTCTTGGAGTAATGGCATTGCTCCAAGTAATCTCCACCCCTCCTTCCCTTCTCAGTCGTCCCCCGCATTTGCCTCATAGCTCTTTGCTCTCCTACTTTCGCTGCTCACTGGGTTCTGGGAGAAGGGGAGGTCTGGAATGCTCTGCTTCTTCCCCCTCCTCTTCACACATTATTTCCCAGCTTTGCCCCTCTTCTATCTATGAGCCGCGACTGTCTGCAGGCTACTGTTTTAAATCGACTTCCAAAAATGTTCAGAAACCAAAGCACGGCTTCCTGCAGCCAATCGGAAGCCACAGAAGCCCTGTTGGATGTTTGGGTTCCAAAACGTTTGCAAACTGGAACAGTCACTTTGCGGCGTTCAGGAGCGAGCCAAAACGTCTGACTCACAAGACGTTGGGGATCCAAGGTATAATAATAATAATAATAATAATAATAATAATAATAATAATAATAATTTATTATTTATACCCCACCCATCTGGCTGGATTATTATTATTGTATGACTGTATTATGAGACAGTTCTGCAGACAAAAGTAGTTGAGCAGCCATGGATGGGTTTAAGTCCATCCTGCAAGTAAGCAAGGCTGACCTTTGAAGGGGAATGTGATCATTGGGGTGAAAATAATAATTTATTTATTTATTTACAACCCGCAATTTGGCTGAGCTTCCCCAGCCACTCTGGGCAGCTTCCAAGAAGATATTAAAATACCGTAATGCATCAAACATTAAAAGCTTCCCTAAACAAGGCTGCCTTCAAGTGTCTTCTAAAAGTCTGGTAGTTATTTTTCTCTTTGACATCTGGTGGAAGGGCGTTCCACAGGGCGGGCGCCACTACCGAGAAGGCCCTCTGCCTGGTTCCCTGTAGCTTAGCTTCTCGCAGTGAGGGAACCACCAGAAGACCCTCAGCGCTGGACCTCAGTGTCCAGGCAGAACGATGGGGGTGGAGACGCGCCTTCAGATATACTGACCCCAGTATATCTGGTACCCCAGCCATGTTAGATCCAAAAACAGTCATTCTTTTTTGCTTGTGCTGCAGCAGACTAACATGACTATTCTTCTAGCCTGATCTTTTCTCTTTTCCCCTTCCTAGGGATCAGCCATGGCTCTGTCGTCGCGGGCGTCATTGGTGCTAAGAAACCCCAGTACGATATCTGGGGCAAAACAGTCAACTTAGCAAGCCGAATGGACAGCACCGGCATTAGCGGCCGAATGCAGGTGCCCGAGGAAACGTATCTCATCCTCAAGGACCGGGGGTTTGCCTTCGACTACCGGGGGGAGATTTACGTCAAGGGCATCAGTGAACAAGAAGGGAAGATCAAGACCTATTTTCTTCTGGGAAGAGTACAGCCAAACCCTTTGATCTTGCAACCGAGAAAACTGACGGGGCAGTATTCCTTGGCGGCTGTCGTGTTGGGGCTGGTGCAGTCCCTCAACAGGCAGAAACAGAAGCAGATCTTGAACGAGAACAACAATTCCGGGATCATCAAAGGACACTACAACCGGAGGACTTTGCTCGCTTCCGGAGGATCGGAATCCACGGCCCAAGCGGAGGGGGCCGACAAGACTGAACTGCCATAAACCTGCATTTTTTCTTTGTCGTCCTCTTCATTTTTTAATTTCTTTTTCTATATGAAAAAAAATAAATATATAAATAAAAATATGGTTTAATTTTTTTTAAGATCGGGGCTGCTTTGTTTGCTTATTTTTAGACACGGGCATGCACAGAGACGCACTCAAACCTTCCTGAAATATGCTCAGAGTCGAGAGTGGATTTCATGCTCTTTATTTAGCTCATAGTAGTGAGGAATGGAAGTTCCCCCAGAATGTCTGCTTTATATACATTATTTACACAATGGGCCCCACGTGATTGGCTAATTCCAGGATTCTCCTGTAGACCAATCAGGTCGCGGATTCAGTTCCACCTGGAGCTGGATTGGGTGGCTCCTGTGGACCAATCAGGCTGCTGCATTCTGAATCCTATTGTTCTAGGACCAATCAGACTGCTGCATTTTGGATCCTATTCAACTCAGTACATAACACTTCCACTCTCCTTCAGCATGTTGTTCACGTGCAAAGATGAGGCAGGTGAAACCGGCTACAAGGTGGCAATGTTCTACCTTGCACTGTTGTAGGCAGGGTGCCTCTGAAGGCCAGTCGCCGGGAAACACAGGTGAGGAGAGCGCTCTTGTGGTCAAGTCCTTCTTTGAGGTTTCCCCATAGACATCTGGTCGGCCGCTGTGAGAACAGGATGCTGAACTAGATAAGTGACTGGTCTGATCCAGTGGGACTCTTTTTATGTTCTTGGGCTGCTTACCAAGAAAGGCGAGTTGGTAGGAGGTAAGCAACAGGAACAGGTCAGAAATAAATCACACTGAGGGAAGTTAGCTCTTTATTAGAGAAACATAGTCAGCTCAGGAATGCCAGGCCTAATGAGCACAGCAACTCTCCTTGGTAGGTCTTGCCACTATGTGGTGGAAACTGAAGGTCCCCGCCTTCTCACAACTGCCTAAATCTCCTTCTCCCCCAGGTCCTTTCCAAGCAATCTGAGACTACACCAGCCTTTGCTCTTCCTTCTTCATGCCTCTCTTGGTTCTGGGAGACCAGAGAGGAGAGCTTGTCACGTCAGGAGGAGAAGACACCTTGGATTGAGCTTGACTCATCTCCGCCTCTTGGCCTCCCTTCTCTCCTGCTTCTGCTTCTGGACTTCTCTCTGCCACAGATTCTCCCTGTTCACTAAACCCTGTCACTGCTTCAGCTTCCTCCCAGGCTTCTTTCTCCCTCTGACCACTCATCATCATCCCACCACCAATCCCTGGGCTCTGAGCCTTCTTCTCTTGGGGACTCCCCAGCTGGTACCTCCTACCATTCTTCTGCATCCAGCCTGTCCATGGCATCAGCACCATGCAAGTGCACCAGCAGAGTTCCTTTGCCCTGTGCTGACCTCCCCACCACTTTGTCCTTCCTTCTCCAGCTAAGCATCTGTGACTCCGCTGCAAGGAAGTCAAGGAAGTGCTGTCAGACTGCCCTGCCAGCCACTACTGCAGCTTCTTGTATTCCAGTGCTCCTTAGCGGGGTGTAGGGACATGGGTGGTGCTGTGGTCTAAACTACTGAGCCTCTTGGGCTTCCTGATCAGAAGGTCAGTGGTTTGAATCCCAGCAACAGGGTGAGCTCCCGTTGCTTTGTCCCAGCTCCTGCCAACCTAGCAGTTCAAAAGTACACCAGTGCAAGTAGATAAATAGGTACCACCAACATCATCATTTTTTATTTGTATGCCACCTTTCCACAGTTACAACAATGCTCAAGGCAGCTTACAATATGAAAAGATTTACATGATTACAAACATAGCAAAGTAGTCAAAAATAAATAAAACACATTAAAAACTACATAACCAAACTAAACAATTTCCACATAAAAATAAAAAAGATGCAAAAAGTTAATATCAGTTAATATCAGTAACAACAGCAAAAACTCCCAACAAAACTTCCACCCAAATACTCCAGTCCTTGCTGGGCAGTAGCTGCAGCCACAGGTACCGCTGTGGCGGGAAGGTAAACCATGTTTCCGTGCGCTCTGATTTCCGTCACGGTGTCTGGTTGCACCAGAAGCAGTTTAGTCATGCTGGCCACATAACCCAGAAAGCTGTCTGTGAACAAACGCCGGCTCCCTCGGCCTGAAAGCAAGATGAGCACCACAACCCCAGAGTCACCTTTGACTGGACTAAACTGTCCAGGGGTCCTTTACCCATTTTTTATCTTTTTTTAAAAAAGGTAAAGGACCCCTGACAGTTAAGTCCAGTCACGAACGACTCTGGGGTTGTGGCGCTCATCTTGCTTTACTGGCCAAGGGAGCCAGCGTTTGTCCACAGACAGTTTTTCCAGGTCATGTGGCCAGCATGACTAAGCCACTCAGGCAAAACCAGAGCAGCGCATGGAAACACCATTTACCCTCCCGCCGGAGCGGTACCTATTTATCTACTTGCACTGGTGTGCTTTCGAACTGCTAGGTTGGCAGGAGCTGGGACCGAACAACGGGAGCTCACGCCATCGAGAAGATTCAAACCACTGACCTTCTGATCGGCAAGCCCAAGGCTCAGTGGTTTACACCACAATGCCACCCACATCCCTATTTTTTACCTTACATTTATCCAAATCCATGGTGTGGAACAGCCCACTATGAATCCCCATGGTAGGAGCATGCTTTGAGAATGCTTCTCACGCTTTGCTCTTCCTGACCTAGCAGCTCTCATCCTGCTGGAGGTAGCCGGGGCTGCCTAATAAATATGCTAATGTTGACGGGTTGGCAGACATGCCGATTTACAGCGTATCGCGCCTTTGAAGAACTTCTAAGCAGATCTGCCTTCAGCTTAAAGGAGAAGAGATTCAGCCCCACTTCACCTTGAGAGAGAAAGCGCTGGAGGGGGAATATTGCTGAAATCTTTTTTAAAAAAGGAGAAGTTCTCCTTGGGGAAAGGAGAGAGGCAAGTGAAAATTGTTTCATGGGATGATTTCACGGGGAGAAAATTTCTTCGCGATTCTACAGAACTGTCTTAAATCGGTCCAGCTAGCTAGCTCAGATCTGGTTGAGTCTCAGGTCATTTATTTTTATTCTTATTTATTAAAATTTTATACCACCCTTCGTCTGAAGACCGCGGGGTGGTTCACAACATAGCAACAAAAAATGAGAACTCAAAATACACAATGAAACAGAAACAAAGCAATATCCGCCCTCCCTTCCCCACAGGTGGGCGGGGTTTGCGGCACCAAGCGAGGCTCACCTGGTCGGGTGCCACCCACCTGCCTGAGCTGGCCTTTGACCCGCCCCCGGCCAGGGAGGACAATGGACAGCCGGCCGGGGGTGGGCCTAAGGCCAAAGGAAAAGAGGCTGACTCCCGGGCTCAAACCTATTTTGCTGCTCTTCCTTCTGGGATCAGAATAACCCCTCTCCCACAAACGCATTGAAAAAGCCAAAGGTCTGGTTTTCGCCTGGCACCTAAGGATGCAAAATGAGGATGCTAAGCAAGCCTCTTTTGAGGAGTTGGAGATGGTGTTTATAAGCAGAACCTCAGGTTAAGAACTTTGCTTCACGATGAGAACAGAAATTGTGCTGCAGCGGCAGCAGGAGGCCCCATTAGCTAAAATGGTGCTTCAGGTTAAGAACGGACCTCCGGAACGAATTAAGTACGTAACCAGAGGTACCACTGTACAATATATGCATATTCAGTTCTACATAGAATGGAAGTTTGCACAGGGCTACACACACACACACACACACACACACACACACACACACACACAGGGGACACGGGTGCTGCTGTAGTCTAAACCACAGAGCCTAGGGCTTGCCAATCAGAAGATCGGTGGTTCGAATCCCCATGATGGGGTGAGCTCCCGTTGCTCAGTCCCAGCTCCTGCCCACCTAGCAGTTTGAAAGCACGTCAAGTGCAAGTAGATAAATAGGTACCTCACCGGTGGGAAGGTAAACAGCGTTTCCGTGTGCTGCTCTGGTTCACCATAAGCAGCTTAGTCATGCTGGCCACATGACCCAGAAGCTGTCTGCAGACAAACGCCGGCTCCCTCGGCCTATAGAGCAAGATAAGTACCGCAACCCCAGAGTCGTCCACAACTGGACCTAATGGTCAGGGGTCCCTTTACCTTTACACACACGCACATAGTTCCAGTGCTTTTGGTTTGACACAAATTGAGAGCCACAGTCTCAAATTTGAGAGAGATTTATTTTTAGATGTCGGGCGGGCTGTTCTGAAATAACTGCATCATGCAACAGCAGCACAGAAGTCAAAATGCCTTTCCTGTGCTTTAGATGAAGACTAATTAGGAGGAAAAGGGAATTTATTTCCCTTCGGGGCCTCATCTCCCCCTCCGAATTTCTGATCCGCATTGGCTGCCTGCTTCCGTCTCAAGACAGATGCTGCCTTTTCTAACTCCTAATATTTCCCTTGGCTTAGCAGCAGCCGCCAAACAATGAAGGCGGGATATTTTATTGATGGATGAAACAGGGCGAAGCAGCCGAAAAGCCTCCACTACTTTGAATTATTAATAGGTTATCATCTCAACACACAACATAAATCACATTTGTTTTGCCTTGCCTTCCTCAAGAAGGAAGGAAGGAAGGAAAATTCCAGCGGAGGTGGTGCTGTCAGTCTCCATGGCCACTTAATTGCCTTAATTACAGTAATCCTGTAACAGCTAAACCTAAGATGCCTGAGAACATAAGGCTGCATTTGCTGGGTCCGGAGATGCGCACCCTCCAACATTTTTCCGGTGAAAATAGGGAATCCTAGTAATTTGCTCCTAGTAAATTAGGAAAAATGTATAAAGCATGCTCTAATGTATGCTGGAAATGTCAGGGAAAAGAAGGCACCTATTATCATATGTGGTGGAATTGTAAGGTAGTAAAAGGATTTTGGGAAATGATATATGATGAATTGAAAAAAATGTTTTAAACAACCTTTGTTAAAAAGCCTGAAGCCTTCCTTTTAGGAATTCTAGTTGCCAAAATCCCAAAGGAGCAGAAAAGACTATTGGTGTATGTGACCACAGCTGCATGGATGTTACTAGCCCAGAGATGGAAAGAAAATAAGTCCCTACCAGAGAAGAATGGCAGATCAAGTTGATGGACTATGCTAGGCACCCCCAAACTCAGGCCCTCCAGCTATTTTGGGACTACAACTCCCATCATCCCTAGCTTATAGGACCAGTGGTCAGGGGTGATGGGAATTGCAGTCCCAAAACAGCTGGAGGGCCGTGTTAGGGGATGCCTGGACTATGCTGAAATGGCTAAAATGACCAGAAGTCAGAAATCAGGAAGACCAAAATTTTAATAAAGAATGGGGGGGAATTATAACTTATCTTAAAGACCACTGTAAACAGTTAAAATCATTACTAGGATTGGAATATCACTTGGAGTTTAAGGTTGATTCTGGACATAATAATGGAAGAAGTAAAGGGTTTGGATTTTCATAAAAGCTGTGAGAGGAACTGATTAATAATAGGAGCCACAAAGGGGAGGATGGAAGTCCAGCAGATTCTTTGGAATCTTGTTTTTATTATTTATGTTTGATATATCTCTGTAAAATTTTAATTTGAAAAACCAAATAAATAAATTTGTAAAACAGCAGCAACAACAACAACAACAACAAGAAGAAGAACAGAAAATAGGGACGTCCTATTCCAGCAGCAGCAGCATTTTATTATTCATACTCCACCCATCTGACTGGGTTGCCCCAGCCACTCTGGGTGCTTCCAACATATATAAAAACCTAATAAAACATTGAATGTTAACAAAAAACACTTCCCTCTACAAGCCTGCCTTCAGATGTCTTCTAAAGGTTGTGTGCTGTACTTACGTATCTCCTTGGCTTGGGGTGGCGCAATCACATAACTCCATGCCTTCCAACATTTCTCAGATGAAAATTGGGACGTCCTGAGGAAAAGTGGGACATCCCAGGATCAAATCAGAAACTGAGATGGATTCTGTAAATCTGGGACTGTCCCTGGAAAATAGGGACATTTGGAGGGTCTGGAGATGTCTTCAAGCCTGGAAGACAGACCAATATCAGGCTAGCATGTGGGAGACCAGTGCTCAGTCACACTGGGTTACCATGAATATGTTAGAATTCCTGCTCCATGATTGCAGTCATGGGATTGTTGTCTATCACATGACGGTATATGTTTTGACTCCACAAAGTGGGAAGTGACGGAAACAGGATGTTTGTGTTACTGTGTTCCGTGAAGTGGGATTATTGTCCTTTGTTCTTTTTCTCTTTGCTGTCTGATGCTAGAGAGAGAAGGAGCCATGTTGCAGCGCTCTGTGTGTGTTTATATGTAAATAAAAGTAGATTAGCCAAAATGCTGAGTTGCTGAGGTCTGTCACGCAAGCTGCGAAGACTCTGCGTATCCCTAAGTGTGCCGATGTCTGTTGGCATCGGTCACTGTGATGTTCAGCTGAAGAAAGCTTTTGAAGCTCCTGAACGACCAACCAGGAGGGAGAGAACATGCCAGTCGGGCAAGTGTCTCTGCCAGGGTCCTACTCGAGTGCAGGCTGAGCTCCTGACAGAGTGCCATGTTGTGGGGATAAAATGGGGAGGGGGAGAACTATGTATGCCACCTTGGCCCCATAACCATGAGTGCCCAGGGCCATGGGTGCCATTCAGTGTACTCTGGCACTGATATTTTTGGGTGCCTGGCCCCTTAATGGGGAATTTTGTGGGTGCTAGGGCACCCAGGGCCCCAGGGAGTTGGCACTAATGCCACCTGGAGCTCCTTGGAGGAAAAGTGGGATGTGGTAAATAAAGGAAGGGAGTCAATATCAAGTGAGGGCTCACAGGTGTGTGAATTGTCCATCCTAGATCAGGGACGTCTTACTCATAGAGGCTAGTGGCGTGGGGCTCCAGGGCACCAAGTTCTGGAGGGTGCCAGGGAAGAGGTGGAGGCTGGAAGTGACACCTCCCGGCATCAACTCACCGCCCTCACCTGCCTTTGCCATGCTGCACCAAAGTAGCGCTGCGCCTGGAGCCTCTTTCTGCTGTGGCCACCGTGGCACGAAGCGTCCAGCTGAGCTGGGAGGCGCCGCGTCCAGGCTCCGCCTCTTCCCCGCCAGAGGAGCTGCCCTCCAGCCACTGCCCGCCTCCTCCAGCCCCCCTGACAGTGCTGTCCTCCCTAAAAAAACTCTGGGAAACGGGGGACGCCGCCGGAGGGAGCTTTGCACCACAGCGCAGGATATGCTTAAGATGGCCCTGTCCTAGATAACACACCCCAGGTGAAACATCTAACCCCTGAGGCAGGGGTTTTCAGTGCCGTTCATTCGAATGCCGGTCATTACATGAGCAACGATCAAACCAAATGATATGTAAGTGCATGTGCAAATCAGCAATCAGTGTATGAATCTTAAAGAAGGAGTTCCCTGGTCCAAATTTCAATTGACTCTCTTTCCCGTTGGCTAGGCAATTGCAGTCTCCGGTAAGAATAACGCAGGACTGTCTGACAGTGCTGATTTAGGTATGCAGGTGAGGTATTTTGAATGCTTCAAATGCACTATATAATTACAATTTATTATTATTGACGTTATGAGATTGGTGGGGGGCAGAACCCCCCCCCAATAATCTCTACATTCAGCAAAGGGATAGAATTTGAGCAAACACATAAACTTGTGAATTTAGAGAGGGCTGGAAAATGGAGGCCAGATAGCTTCCTCAAGAGGCCAGCCTGGCAAAGGCTTGCTGACAATGGCCTGGTTGTTTGATAAGGGTAAGACTTTGGCCAAGTATAAGCCCCTCTGCCCAGTAGCTTTTGGGATAGGACTACCGTTGGCCTGGACAGCAGGGGGCAGCAGGGGGGAGATTGTTTTCTCAATGGGTTTGAGAAACAGAGGTTACCAGGGTGACTGGTGCAGGGGGAGGCTGCAAGTGGAAGGGGAAGAATTGTTTTCTGCAAAGGCTGCTGGGAAGGAAGAGGAGGAAGGGGGTAGAACTTCATGCAGGATTTGATGGGCAGCTGCAATGCTGGCTGGCAGAAGCATGCTGTTACAGAGAAACATAGGGATGGCACTTAGGATGCGTCTGAAACCAGTACTGTGCTGCTGGAAAGGAAGAGCCCCTCTTCAGATGTAAATGCTGTGAACTCTGACTCCATAAAACCGCAGTGCAAATATGTGTGGATAAACCATATTTATTAAAGACACTGCAGTCTCCATAGTGCCTCACTTCAAAGGAACACAAACCCTGGTCAAGGGCCAAGATCCCTGGGATCTTGCTACCACATGGCAGAAATTGGGGTGGCTTGTAACACTATTATTATTAAGCAGGTAAATTAGAATAATAGAATCATAGATCCCAAAGGGTCATCTATTCCAACCCTCTGCATTGCAGGACTCTCAGCTAAATCATCCATGACAGATGACTATCCAACCTTTGCTTAAAAACCTCCAGGGAAGGAGAGTGTTTGACTGTCTAACAGCTCTTACTGTCAGAAAGTTTTTCCTGGTGTTTAGCCGGAATCTCCTTTCTTATAACTTGGTTTAAGTCCTCCTTTCCAGAGCAGGAGAAAACAAGCTTGTTCCATCTTCCATGTGGCAGCCACTGAGATCTTTGAAGGTGGCTATCATATCTCTCCTCAGTCTCCTCTCAAATGAAAAGTGTTTATTGCTTCGCAGAACCAAAAACTCACTCCTAAGAGATTTACCAGAAAAGTAAAATAGAAAAATACATAATGACATAACCATATAATATTTATTGTCAGCATCGCTGATTCTACAAGACAGGGCTTCCAAAAAACATTCATAGCACAGCTCTCACCGAATTCAGTAATTTCAAGTTCCCGAAAGTTAACTTTCCCCCTTAGCAACAGAGCTGTGAAATGTTTGCACAGGGAACCAGAAATTCAAACACCAAGCACTTTTCACATTCAGAAGCCAGAGCTTAAGAGTGACAGCCATAATAACTTTTGCATCAACAAGTGAGCCCCAGAGGCTGCTTCTGGCCTCTCATCTTTCACCATCAAACAGTGAAAATGTAGAGTCCTCTTTTCCTGCTGCCAAACTAACGCATCTCTCTCCCCCTTCTCTCACCTTCACTGTCACACTGTCAGCTGACAGGTTGTGTTTAGGAGAGAGGGGACTTCACATCCCCCAAATCCTTTGACATCACCTGCCCCCCTAAAGACCATGTATTTTTAGAATGCAAAACAGTTTGTTTGTTCTTCTTTTGTATCTCCAGTACATATTCCCTGTATGGAGAAATGTTGGAGGGTATGGAGATATCCGACCCGCAAGCCGTCTGAAGGTAATCTTGTATAGGGAGGTTTGTTTAATGTTTCATTGTTTTTATATACGTTGGAAGCTGCCCACAGTGGCTGAGGCAACACAATAAGTTGTGTGGGGCATAAATAGTAAAATTATCATTATGGAATAGGACATCTCTATTTTCATCGGAGAAATGTTGGAGGGTATGATAGTTTGACCAAGCTGTGGGAGGCAGTGGAAGACAGGAGTGCCTGGTGTGCTCTGGTCCATGGGGTCACGAAGAGTCGGACATGACTAAACAACAACAACAACATGATAGTATACTGCTGGACATGAATCTAAGTTTGGCCTCATTGAGCGGCAGTATTTCAATATGAGTAGGAAAATGAGAGTACCATAGCTGTCAACCTTCCCTTTTTTGTGGGAAATTCCCTTATTCCAGTGCTGTTTTCCACTGCTTCCCGCTGCTATCCCGGGTTGTTAGATATCCCGTAGACTGTCCCCCGGACAGGTGAGGCTGCTGATCCCTTATTTTTGAGGCTGCTGATCCCTTATTTTTGAGGCTGCTGATCCCTTATTTTCAAATCTGAAAGTTGACAGCTATGGAGAGTACCCCTAAACATTTTTTTTGGGGGGGAGGAAGCACTGGGTTTACCTATTTTCATGCATGCATGCTGCTTTGTTTGAGTAAAATGCACTTAATTATTTCCACCTGTCATTTGCTTGGTAAGTCTTTGTAAAGAGAGTTTCCTGTCTTCAAGAGTCTATTTCCTCCCAGATTCCCAGAAGATGAAAAAGAGCCCCCACAGTTTCAAGGCTATTTATCTATGTTGTGTCACCCTTATATAGATCTGATTGATTCCTTCATTATCTCACAAGCCTTGAATAACTGAGAGCGGCACTTAGTGCCTGTTTGCCTAGACAACAGAACTCCCACTTCACCATTAAAGGCCTACTTGTCAAAGCCTTTGTAGAACGGAGAGCTGCAGCAACACTTCACTATAAGTGTGTTGCAACAGTTTATGCATTTGTTTCCTTCCTTTCCCTTTTCTGCCTACTTGACTTGCTCAAGGAACACTTAAATTGTGTGGGGTTCCTTCCCTCCATCCCACTTTGGTGTGCAGCTGATGGGAAATTATCAATTGTTCAGAGCTTTGTTTTCTCACTAAGGCTACAAGCCCTGATTAGTCAAAGGCTTACTAGCAGTACATGTGAAAAGGGATCTAGTGGTCTTTAACACACACACCTTTCTTCAACATCTCCCTTTCTATGATTGTGTTCAGTGCCGGATTTACGTATAAGCTAAACAAGCTATAGCTTAGGCCCCACATTTTTGGGTGTTCCCCCCAAAAAAAATTTAAAGGCAAAAAAACACCTAGATGTACATTTCCAAAATATAAGATTAAAAAAACAAAAACCTACATACAGCAACAGTGTTTTAGATACCTATTAGGTCCATAAATTACCATATAGCATCTATTCAACACAAAAAACAGCAACAATTTGTTGTTGACAAAGGACAGCTGGACATATAAAGGGCCCCATTACCTTCAGTAGCTTAGGGCCTCATCAAATCTAAATCCGGCCCTTGTTGTGTTATTGTGGGCTGTTGCATATTGCTGCTGATCCTTCAGGTTCTGGCTGGGGGTTTATCTTATTAAAGCACCATGCTTTTGTTACGGAAAAATCTAGGTGTGAGGCTGCTCAGTCACCCAGATCATCGGGCAGAGCCCGCGGGTCCCTGCTGAATAAAGTAAGGAGTCCAGCCACCAACCAGAGCAAATAGCTGTAGACCAAAGTTTATTGCGCAACAGGTTTCAAAGAGGAATTTTGAACCCCAAGGATGGAGTGACAAGGACTTTTAAAAGTTTCTATCTTATCCCAGCATACAGTTCATTAAGCATCATCACTACATCATTGCTACATCAGAAAAGGGGAGGGTTATACATGATTAACACAGGAGGAATGTGTTGGGGCAACAGGATATGTATTGGGAAGTACATTCTAAGCACCTACTACAAAGGGACAATAGAACTTCGGTTTGCATAGTCTGGCACCTGGGCAAGTTCAGAGTAGTGACTTTGCCCAGCGATTGACACCTATGAGTACCTTCCTGTGAATACATGACCTCCCGCTTGAGGGATTATGGCGGGGACCAAGTGGTTTCCATGTCCTTGGCCAATGAAGCAAATTGGCGATGGAATGAAGGAAACGGGCAAAGGAGTTGATTTTATACGATTTTTAAAGCTAGGTAACTTCCCTGAGCTGTCAAGTCGAAAGGATACATTTATGCATAATATTTGTAACATTTTACAACTTTAAAGATGTGCTCCCCCCCCCGTAATTTCTGTAACAATTTCAAAACACACACACACAAACACACAGTGGCTGAAGGAGAGGAGGGAGGATATTAAGGTTGCAGAGATCTTGTCCCCCAGCCCATAGGCTCTTCAGGCTTTCTGACAGCTCTTCCTTAAAAATAAAAATGGAGAAGGGACCATGTGACTTGTGGAGTTTTGCAGCCTTTACGGAGGTAATCAGACAGAGACAGACAGACAGACATACACACACATATACAAGGAGCCTGGAGACACTGACTAAGCAGGTACACAGAAAAGTCCTGCTGGGAACATTAAGGGGACTAGGTAGTGCCACTAGTCCATGGACCGCATGCCACTGTTGTGGGCTTTCCTTCCTTGGAGGTTGTTCACCAGAGGTTGGGTGGCCATCTTTTCATGGGTGCTTTAGCTGAGATTCCTGCATTGGGTGGGGTTGGACTAGACAACCCTCGGGGTCTCTTCCAACTCTACAGTTCTATGATTCTATGATCCAGCATCTTCAGTTTGAAGGTCTCTGCCTGATACCTTGTAGAGCTAATCCAGAGCCAAGGACTAACTTCGGATGAAGCAACATCATACGTTCAATTATATTAAGCTGCCCATAAACTCATGACAGCTTGAGAATGCCCTTTTATATATATATGGATTCCTTTCTCGCCAGGTGGCTTTTTGGAAGTGTGCCAGATTCTCACACATCACTATTTTCAGCTTCTTAATCACAGTTGGGAAGCTGTATATCCTCGAATGCCCTATTTGTGTGCGCTTTAGGTTTTCCTTGACTGCCATCTTGTGGCATCCCCGACAAAATGCCTACAGTACGAACTCTAAATCCGATACAGTGGTACCTTGGGTTACAGATGCTTCAGGTTACAGATGCTTCAGGTTAAAGACTCCACTAACCCAGAAATAGTACCTCAGGTTAAGAACTTTGCTTCAGGATGAGAACAGAAATCGTGCTCCGGCGGCACGGCAGCAGCAGGAGGCCCCATTAGCTAAAGTGGTGCTTCAGGTTAAGAACAGTTTCAGGTTAAGAACGGACCTCCGGAACGAATTAAGTACTTAACCTGAGGTACCACTGTACCTCTGGGCTGGCGCTCCTCAACATACTACATTACAAAAATTAAGAAGATACAAAGTCCTCTCCCCTTCTCCGAAGGTTCGAAAGCTGCAAAAAAGGTAAGTTGTCTAGAGAGTACAGTGGTACCCTGGTTTTAGAACAGCTTAGTTTTTGAACAACTTGGAAATAGAATGCCGCAAACCTGGAAGTAGGTGTTCCGGTTTGTGAACTTTGCCTTGGAAGCTGAACATGTTCCACTTTCTGTCGGTTCATAAATTGAATCCGCCGCTGCTAAACAGAGGCTTCATGTTGAGTCTGTCGGCTGTTGTGTCCTGAGCACCCACGCAACACAGAGGTGATATTTGGAGCTTTCATTTTTGCTATTTTTGTGTGTGTGTGTGTTTCGTGTGGCTGTTTTTTTACTGTGACTTGTTCTTCATTTTATGGAACTGACTTGTGACTGTGGCTTGTGACTTCGTTTTTGTGACTTGTTTTTGTGACTGTGTGGAACCCAGTTCAGCTACTGATTGATTATGTGACTGCAGAAATGGATAAAAGCCCCCCATCCAAACAAGGACTATCATCAGTGCATGTAAGAAAATAATAATAATTTTATTTTTTATCATCTACAGTACTGTCTTATTTATATTATAGTTCAGTACATTGATTATTGATTTCATTTTATGGATCAATGGTCTTGTTAGGTAGTAAAATTCCTGTTAAATTGCTGTTTTGGGGGTTTGAAGGTGACCCGGAAACTACAACTAATCCAGAATTGTAGATTGGCTAGACTGGTGACTGGGAGCAGCTGCCAAGACCACATAACACTGATCTTGAAAGACCTACACTGGCTCCCAGTACGTTTCTGAGCACAATTCAAAGTGTTGGTGCTGACCTTTAAAGCCCTAAACTGCCTTGGTCCAGTATACCTGAAGGAGCGTCTCCACCTCCATCGTTCTGCCTGGACACTGAGGTCCAGCGCCGAGGGCCTTCTGGCAATTCCCTCGCTGCGAGAAGCCAAGTTACAGGGAACCAGGCAGAGGGCCTTCTCGGTAGTGGCACCCGCCCTGTTGAACGCCCTCCCACCAGATGTCAAAGAGAAAAACAACTACCAGACTTTTGGAAGACATCTTAAGGCAGCCCTGTTTAGGGAAGCTTTTAATGTTTAATAGACTATTGTATTTTAATATTCTGTTGGAAGCTGCCCAGAGTGGCTGGGGAAACCCAGCCAGCTGGGCGGGGTATAAATAAAAAATTGTTGTTGTTGTTGTTGTTGTTGTCTGGAACGGATTTATCCATTTTGCATTACTTTCTATGGGAAAGCATGCCTTGGTTTTGGAACGCTTTGGTTTTGGAACAGACTTCCGCAACAGAAGGAAGAGAACCAAGGTACCACTATATTGTTCAGACACTCACTCCAGCCATCTGCAAAGTCAGCGATTCACACAAAAAGACTCCACAGCAATTAACCTTCTTCCTATCCAGTCAAGAAAACTTCAGTTACATTGCCTCTGCTTCATATGGGACAGATTAAGATCTTCTCTGGAATTATGAAGAGGAGGGTTCTTTCCCCCCATCCCTGGCATTTTATTGCATATTTACACATACCTGCCCAGGGAAAGAGTTGGATGCCCGAAACCTGTTGTGCCTCTTAAACTGAAAAGCAAAAGTCCCCTCCAAGAGCTTCATTTGTTTGTAATAAGAGACTTGAGATTGCTAGGTAGTTTAGCTGCCTGGGAATTTTTAAAAATAAAAAAAATTCCTTCCAGTAGCACCTTAAAGACCAACTCAGTTAGTTCTTGGTATGAGCTTTCGTGTGCATGCACACTTCTTCAGATACACTGAAACAGAAGTTGCCAGATCCTTCTATATAGTGAGAAGGTGGGGAGGGGTATTACTCAGAAGGGTGGTGGGAATGGGAGATTGGCAGATAGCTGAGATGAGCCTGTTGATGACTCTTAACGACTGTAATAGGTCTTACAGGAAAAGGCAAGGGGTGAGAAGGTGAGAAATGGTTTAGTCATGTATAATGAGATAAGAATCCAATGTCTTTGTTCAGACCAGGTCTCTCCATGGTTTTAAGTTTGGTAATGAGTTGCAATTCAGCAGCTTCTCTTTCCAGTGTATTTCTGAAAACAGAATTTTTAGAAAAACATGGGGAAATGTATTCTGAAAGCGAGCCTCTTATCCACCCTTAGCTACTGAAGGTGTTGGCACCCCAGAAAGAAGTGTCAACACGTTTTTTAGCTGTGCGTTGGCAGGTCTGATTTAACGGGACAGCAAAAATAGATTCTACGTGCCGTAATGGTGGCTAAGAGGCTGAAACTGATGAATTTGAAGAACATAGATATGATTTCCCTTAATGCATGGCTTAGCAACATGATAATATTAGCAACATATGAACTTACTGCTAATAGATGTAGATTTTCTTTGGACAAGTACAATTATATTTGGAGTAACTTTAAAGAGAATATATTAGGTTATTGATAAAGGTATTTATTTGTAACATTTGTATAAAGGTAAAGGGACCCCTGACCATTAGGTCCAGTTGTGGCTGACTCTGGGGTTGCGGTGCTCATCTCGCTTTATTGGCCGAGGGAGATGGTGGCCAGCATGACTGGCAAACCAGAGCAGCACACGGAAACGCTGTTTACCTTCCCGCTGGAGTGGTACCTATTTATCTACTTGCACTTTGATGTGCTTTCGAACTGGCAGGAGCAGTGACCAAGCAACGGGAGCTCACCCTGTCGTGGGGATTCGAACCGCCGACCTTCTGATCGGCAAGTCCTAGGCTCTGTGGTTTAACCCACAGCGCCACCCGTGTCCCAACATTTGTATAGATGTATGGAAATGAGTGTTTTTCTTTTCATTCACAGCCCCCCCTTTTATCATTCTTTTTTTTAAATATGTAAATGAAATCCTTCCAATAAAATATCAACAATGACAATAATTGATATTGTACCTAGGACAGTGAGAAAGGATGGGGGGGAGGGAGCCAGATGCCATTTGCAAAAGCACATCTGCAGCTATTTCCGTCTGCGATGGTTTCTGCAGGGTTTAGAGGACGCGGAGAAATTGTTCCGACGCAAAAGTCTGCTTTCAAAAGCATGTTTCAAAAGCACGCCTGTTCTCAGAGAATACCTTGACATCTGCCGTCGCTGCAGAATGTTAAATGCCGCTGTGATTTTTCAGAGATGGCAAACTAGTTCTGTTGTGGAACTTTCCATTCCGTTTCCCCTCCCCTTTCAGATTAGGGTTGACATCTCCTTTTTCTCTCTATCTCTCTTCCATGGACGGACTCCTGTGCTATTGCTGACAATCTGACAGGCAGACGTTGGTCAGGTAAAGCTTTCCTTACTGCTGAATCTCGATCCGGGGAAAGCTGCACACAGGGCAAAACTGGAATTGCAATCTGTTCTCTCACTGTTAAAGTAAATAAATAGCAGCCATGGGTGGCAAATCTAATCAGAACCATTGCAGGGGGTTGGACTAGATGACCCTTGAGGTCCTTCCAACTCTGCAATTCTATTATTCTATGACCATGGTTCAGGGGGGAGAGGGAAATTTAATCGTTTGCAACCAGTGTTTACATCTGGCTGGGACAAAGCCAGCTGCCGCCTGGCCCTCGCACAACCATTAACTTTTAAACTGATTAGTCCATTGATAATGAACGGGCTCAATGTAAACACATTTGCAGCCCAAAACCTCAGCATGGATGTTTTTTGGAAAGCTATCATTCGTTGTAGGAAGGAAAGCTTGTTGATACTATTGCCAAGTTCTCCTCACCTGAAAGTTTGGATGGAGGAATATGGATAATACTGCTGGTGGGTTTGGATGTATCTGTCACTTTTGGTTTTTCTTCCTCCAGGCTGAATTCATTCACAGCACAAACAGTATCCACATTGAGAAATGGGTCCCCAAAGGCATGTTTTGGGTTAAAAGTGGGTCCTGAGACTGAAAAGGTAAGTGATACCTGTCCTAACGCAATGCAAATTTGTATGCTGTTTTCACTAATATGTGCTTTCTTGTACACACTTTTTCCTAATACACACAGCGATGTGGTGGGGTTTTTTTTTTGTGGGGGTAGAAAACTGTCCCCAATTGCACAGAATACTATATGTTGAATGACAGCTGTGTTTTGGTTTGCATATTGTCTCAAGGAGTGCAGATTAGGTAAATTCAGGTTAAAATGCAAACCAAGCCAAATCTCTTCCCCCATCCCTAGCTGTGTTAATGGATGGGATGAGGACAAGACTGAGAAGTTCCTTACCTGGCAAAGTACTTCCATTGAGTCAGTAGTGGAAGAGAAATTTGATCCAGGGACTTCCTGGTTCCAAGTCTCTTAACCACTAAGTCATACATGCTGGGAAACAAGGAATTGTTTCTGGCTGTATGCAGATGTGAAGTGGTGAGAGTTTGGGACTGGGACCTGGGAGGTCAGGGTTCAAGTCCTCACTCAACCATGGCTCCCAGTACGTTTCCGAGAAGAATTCCAAGTGTTGGTGCTGACCTTTAAAGCCCTAAATGGCCTCGGCCGAGTAAACCTGAAGGAGCATCTCCACCCCCATCATCCAGCCCGGACATTGAGGTCCAGCTCCAAGGGCCTTCTGGCGGTTCCTTCACTGAGAGAAGTGAGGTTACAGGGAACCAGGCAGAGGGCCTTCTAGGTAGTGGCAACACCCTCCCATCAAATGTCAAGGAAATAAATGACTATCTGACTTATAGAAGACATCTGAAGGCAGCCCTGCTTAGGGAGGTTTGATCTTTTATCATCTTTTTAATATTCTTTTGGGAGATGCCAGAGTGGCTGGAGAAACCTAGCCAGATGGGCAGGGTATACATAATAAATTATTATTATTACTACTACTACTACTACTACTACTACTACTACTACTACTACTATGTCACCCTGAGCTCCGTGGAGGAAAAGCAGGTGATGATTATAAAAGCACACAAGTGTGTGTGTGTGTGTGTGTGTGTAGGTGTTCCAACCAGGGAAGGAAACTCTTTGGATGCAATTTTCAGGCTGCAGACTTCCCAGCAGTGTTGAAGCAAATGGAAGTTAAGCGGTAGAGGAATAGCACTTGGTTGATTGTGCCTTTGGGCATCAGAAGGCAGATAGGAGATCAAAGTTTGCATAAATGAGGAGGCAGCAGAATCTAGGAGCCTTTTGTTTTGTTTTCTTTCTTTCATCTACACCCACCTTCAGGAAGGACAAATTAGTTCGTCCTGCCTTTTGATTTGCATCCACGTCGAAAATCAGGAAAATCAGCCAGCAACGTGGGGAGCCAGAGAACAGGGGCAACGTTCAGCCAACCTCTTTTGATGATATCCAACTCTCTTCTCTTGCTTCCCGCAGTGGAATTTTTCTGTCTCCTCAAAGGAGCTGGGAGATCAGATCCAGTATTTTTAGAACATGCGTTGTGACAGTCCTGGCCATTATCCTGAGGACTGCAGGAGAGATGAACATGCCACTGTTATGTCATCGTTTAGCAAAGCCTTGGTTGGTTAAGGCCACCTGAATCACTGCTTCGGAAGACTCTCACTCACCACCCTTTGGGGAGAAAGAGAACTGCAGGGGGCATGTCTTCTTACATCCTGGCCTATTTCCCCCTTCCCACGGGCTTTCAAAGATACATCATTTGCTTGCAATTCCAAATTCAAGTATCGCAGCAGCGAATGCACCCAAAGAGCTCAGGCATTTCCCTAAGACCCTGCCTTCATTCTCTCTCCAAATAGGACATAGGGGGTTCTTGTTTTGCTTTCTCTACAAACAAAAGACACCTTGGATTTTGACTGCCCTCGTGACATTGTGTGTGTGTGTGTGTGTGTGTGTGTGTGTGTGCGCGTGTGTCCAAATCATGAAAGGATGGGGACCAGGGATGAGGAACCTGTGGCCCTCCAGATGCGTTGGACTCCAGTGCCCCTCATCCCAAACTACAGGGTGGCCGTGAATCCTACTTTACAGAGAACAGTCCTCTGTTTGAAGGGCTATCAGAAAGCAGTCTTCTTTTGGATGGTATCCTCTGTTTGAAGGACTGTTTGATCCATGTCTGGGCTGTGTGCACATTTAAAGCACTGTGACTTCCCCCAAAAGAATCTTGGGAACTGTAGTTTGTTAAGGGTGCTGGGAATTGTAGCTCGTGGTGGATAAACTGCAGGCTGCATCCCTTTCATCCCTCTCCTAATGTCTTCCCTCTGTGTGATTTCCTTCCTTTATCTGCTACCGTTTGTTTCTACCTGCTCATCCTCAAGTTCTACCTCAGCTGACCTGAAGCATTTATTCCGGCATCTCTAAGGGATGAGTCATCCTGAACTAGCTGCTTCCCTGTAAGGCATTCCTCAGAACCCATCTTAAAAGCCACTTGACAACCTTTTTCTGTGTTAAAAGCCAGCGCGATCTTATTCCTTCAGGTGAAGCCCGTCTCTGTTGGCGCCAAACGATCCCCAGTTCCTAACCAATCTAAACGTTCCACTGACAGGGAATCACAAGGGGGAGATGTGCAGTTGCTTGTGGGTGTCCTATAGGTATCTAGTGGGCCACTATGAAAGCAGAGTGCTGGATTAGAGAGGCCTTTCACCTGAAGGCTCTTTGGTGATCTCACAGAAATGACCAGAGCAACCTATGCACACCACACCTGGCCAAGAAAACTACCGAACAACACCACGCAACCTGAAATCTACATCTGGGCAAATCCTTCAATAATTCAAGGACTGCCTCTCCCCATATAAAACATCCCAGGCTCTGTGTTCATCCTCTTGTGGGAATGTTCAGGGAGGCAAGAGAGGATATATTGTTTATTAATATCCTTCCTAACTTGCACTAGTTCTTTTACTTAGCAGAGTTTTACAATCCCTTTTCAAACGCACAGCAGATAGCTGGTTGCAGGTTTGTGTAAGCCTCTCACTATTAGGTTCCCGGTAAGTTCCCTTATATCCCTCTTAAAAGAATAAACATGCCACAGTCTTGTTTAAGGTATGTAAAAGAAGTTTACTCACATCAGTTCACAGTGGGATCCCTGAAGGCAGACTTAGTTACAGATATATACATGTGGATCTATCCCATATGGGAATAATCCCAGTGTCCTCTGTTGGCTGGAAGCCAACAGGGCATTTCTAGCTAAAAAGCTGCTCCAACAAAGGAGGAAGTCAAAAAGAGAGCGAATGTGCTGCATGTCTTGTCCTCTTGTTACCTGGACAGGTAAGGCCACGCCCACATTCAGTCACATGCAAAGGAAGGATGCTCCAGCCAGGAGGAAACAGGAAGCTTTCGACTGGCTGGACCAAACATTCCCTGGCATGTCCACTCTAGGAAAACAAAGAATGTTGAACTTGACTGGTTCTTATGTATCACATCCCACACTTCCGAGGGCCTTCTTTGTGTGCCCCCTCCAGGAGAGATGCGGAGGGTGGCAACATGAGATTGGGCCTTTTCTGCAGTGGTTCCCCATTTGCAGAATGTTCTCTTCAAGGAGGCGTGCCTGGCGCCTTCATTATATATCTTTAGGCACCAGGCAAAAGCATTCCTCTTCAACCAGGCCTTTGGCTCACTAATACTCTACAGCCTTTTAAATGTCTCTGTGGGAAGCAGTTGCTGTTTCATTTTAGTTATTACTTGTTTTTATCCTGTATTTTATTCTGTGAACTACTCTCAGATCTTATGAAGAAGACCGGAATATAAATCTAAAAAATCAATGAATAAACTCAGTTGTTTCATTATGGTTTTTTTATATATATAAAGAGTTGGATTTTTTGAGCTCAAGGACGGGGGGGGGCAGAAGCTAAACAAGGTTGGGGAGTATATTATTTGATGCTGATGAAGATTTCAATTTATAAGCCACCCTTTATCAAAAGCTCTCAGGGCAGTATACAACATTAGAAATGTATTTTACAGAGCATCACAATGAAAACATAAAACAAAGCAAAGTAATAAACAGCATAATAAGAAAAATAATCATAATAACACCCCCATGCGCACACAGACCTTTAGCAAGCCACATATTATTTAAAGGCCTAGATAAAGAAGAATGCTGTTGTTTTTTTCCTGGCACCTAAAGACCTGTAATGATAGCACCATGCATGTTTCTCTGGGGAGAGCGTTCCACAGATGGGGCGCCACCACAGAAAAGGCCCATTCTGTGCTGCCACCCTCCAAACCTCTCGAGTAGGGGAAGGGCATGGAGAAGGACCTCAGATGACAAGCGCAGGGTCAAGGTCAGTTTGTAGGGGAAGAGGGGGATCCTTAAGGTATGGAGGTCCTGAGCCATGTAAGGCTTTATAGGTCAGCACCAGCACTTTGAACAGGACCCAGAAACTAATTGGCAGAGGTAATGGTTATGACAACATGCAAATTCCACATAAAAGTGAGGGAACAGAGCCCTCCTACAGTAAAAGCCCAGCCATGGCATATCCTAAAGGAGCAAGTTGTTCACTGTCCAAAGGGTCTAACAATATCATTATCAGCCTGGACTGATAAGTGAGTCCTCTAAGAATGGCCAGACTAGGTCTCTTTGTGCTGCAGCAGATACTGCAATCCACTGGGATTTTTTCCATGGATTTGTTCATTGCTTCACCATGTTTCATAACAGAACTTTGGGCTCGTTCTGCTCATCCTGCGTTGGATTAGAGGGCAAGGAAAGTGTGGTTCTTGTTATGCAAGTGCTGATTCAGTGTGCAGGTAATTCATAGCATTTCACGCAGAGACCTTGGTCCTGTGAGGTCCCTTTGTCACTATTCTTATACATTACCTAACACCGAACACAATGAACTGCAAGCATACGTTTATGTAACTCTGGGTGTTCTAATAAAAGCATCGCCAGCAAGGCTCCCAAGCCAATCTCTGCCCTTAGGGACGTGTCATTTCCGGGCATAATGTGATTTAGCAAGGCCAACCAGACCTGGATAAGTTCCTCCGTGTTTACCTGTCATCAAGGCTAAATCTCCTCTTCAACAATGCATGGATTTGCATGTACGCTTTGCTCAAGTATGTGTATTTCCGTACAAATAACCTTCCCTGCAAAATTCAGAGTAGGGTGAATTTTGAAGAATGGCGGCATCTTTGTTCATATACTGTTCTGCAAAGTGTGAGCTCACCTTTCAATGGAAACGGAATCAAATTTCTACCTGCCTATGTAGGAGAAAGCAAGATCTATAGCGGGGGTCAGCAAACTTTTTCAGCAGGGGGCCGGTCCACTGTCCCTCAGACCTTGTGGGGGGCCGGACTATATTTTGGAGAGAAAATGAACGAATTCCTATGCCCCACAAATAACCCAGAGATGCATTTTAAATAAAAGGGCACATTCTACTCATGTAAAAACATGCTGATTCCCAAACCATACGCAGGCTGGATTTAGTAGGCATTTGGGCCGGATCCAGTCCCTGGGCCTTAGTTTGCCTACCCATGACCTATAGCAAAGACAATAACATCAGATTCTGACCTCTTTTTTTAATGTATTGTATCAAAGCTGAAGAAGGGATAGTACGATGAATACTTTTGATAGTGGAATGCAACCACAGAGCTAAGTCAAAGGTTGCAGAACCTCCAAGAACAGACCCGGATTTACAGAAACTGTCACAGTTTCTGATTTGATCCCAGAATGTCCCATTTTTTCCTTAGAACATCCCTATTTTCACTGGACTCATGTTGGAGGGTATGGAGTTATACGGCCCCTGAACCAAGGAGATAAGTAAGTATACAACCTTTAGAATTCATCTGAAGGCAGCCCTGTGTGGGGAAGTTTTTAAAAAACATTTAGTGTTTTATTGTGTTTTTATAAATGTTGGAAGATGTCCAGAGTAGCTGGGGCAACCCATTCAGATGGGCGGGATACTATTATGATTATTATTATGGAATAGGACGCCCCTATTTTCATCAGAGAAATGTTGGAGGGAATGAGGTTGTGACTATGGTATTGTGTTTGCTGGGTTGTGCCTCTGATCTACCCTGAACACTCACATTCTCCAGTCCCTGTGCATGCATTTGGGTGAGCGGATGTGAGCTTAAAGTGCAGAGTAACATGTATAAAGTTTCCACCCTCAAAGCCCCTCCAACCAAGATGGGAAGACCATCAAGACCCTCAGCATCTGATGCCTGCACCGACGTTCTCGGGGCTACTCCCCCTACTGGCATTCAGAAATGTTCTGCCCCTGACACCTCCTTTTTTGGTAAAACTAACTTGGGTCTTGCTTTCCCCTTCAATCATTTTACCTAGCAGGGAGTCATCAAATTGGAAGCTTTTCAGCAGAAGTTGGGTGGCCGTCTGTCAGGGCTGAGATTCCTGAGTTGCAGGGGTTTGAACTAGATGACATTTGTGGGTCCCTTCCAACTCGACGGTTCTAATATTCTATGAAATTCATCTATAAACGCATCCCAAGCGCCGCCGGGAAAAGCCACTAAAAATATACAGAAGAGAACAGAAAAGGTCATTCTGGACATCAGTGACGCATCCTCAGAAGGGAACAGCCTGCTGTGAGCTTCTCCAGTGATTGGCTGTATTGTTCAGAGCCTTGGCCAATGGACAGCGAGCCAGCGAGCTAGGAGGGAGATACCTGCTGTTGTCACTCTGAAGTTGTTCCCGGAACCTTTTAACAAAGCCTAGCTCAAGCAAACAATACATCTCTCCACTGCCCCACTGTCTCAGTTTCCGAAGGGCAAACAAGAACAGGAAGGAGAAAGTTCCGCAAGCTGCAAAAATGCTCTCTGGAGCAGCAATTATTATTCACAAAGAGCAAGCTGATATAAATAAACCATAGCCACATCAAAGCTGCTAAGGTTATATAAGGATCCCTTAACTAGGCTCCCTTAATGCAGACAGTCCAGACTAATCGCCTGCAGCCGAAATTAGAACTGTGTCCCATCCAAGCACATCATCTGACAGAAGGAAAACAATGCATCCCAATGATATCGCACCCTTTGCTTGGTTGCGTCTAGGTAGCTCGGCGTCACGGGAAATGGACCGCATGGCTCAGTGGCAGAGCCCCGTCTCTGCTTTGCAGGCAGACGGTCCCAAGTTCAGCCCGCGGACTGTCTTGCCAGAGTGGTGCATGCTCTAGTTATCTCCCACTTGGACTACTGCAATGTGCTCTACGTGGGGCTACCTTTGAAGGTGACCTGGAAACTACAACTAATCCAGAATGCGGCAGCTAGACTGGTGACTGGGAGCAGCTGCCGAGACCATGTAACACCGGTCTTGACAGTACATTTCCGGCTCCCAGTACATTTCTGAGCACAATTCAAAGTGTTGGTGCTGACCTTTAAAGCCCTAAACGGCCTCGGTCCAGTATACCTGAAGGAGCATCTCCACCCCCATCACTAAGGTCCAGCGCCGAGGGCCTTCTGGTGGTTCCCTCATTGCGAGAAACAAAGCTACAGGGAACCAGGCAGAGGGCCTTCTCGGTAGTGGCGCCCGCCCTGTAGAACGCCCTCCCATCAGATGTCAAAGCAATAAACAACTACCTGACTTTCAGAAGACATCTGAAGGCAGCCCTGTTCAGGAAGTTTTTAATGTGTGACATTTTAGTGTGTTTTTGGTCTCTGTGGAAGCCGCCCAGAGTGGCTGGGGAAACCCAGCCAGATGGGCGGGGTACAAATAATAAATTATTATTATTATTATTATTATTATTATTATTATTATTATTATTATTATTGACGTCTCCACCTGAGAAGATCAGGGAGCGCCTGGTGAGAAGGGCCCTCTGCCCAAGGTACTAGAGAACTCCTGCCAGGCAGGGGAGATGCCCTGAGCTGGATGGGCAAATAGGCAGGGAAGGTGGAAGAACAAAGAGAGTGGCCTTGTGTCCTCCTTTACAGTGGGCGGTCCTCTATTTGAAGGTATGCCTGGTCCAGGTCCAATTTAAAGAACCTTAAGAAGGGAGAGCACTGCTAGGGTTGCTCCAGAATTGTGTCTTCTGCAGCATGCATACCATTGATGCAACAAAATAGCACATAGTTTATGCTGAACCATCCACATTTCATTCTTTTTTAGCAGTTTCTCTGAGATGCTTCCCCATTGTTATTCCATTACCGCTGTTCGGAAGGGAACTCTTTGCACTACAGCAACAGAAGTGGGGCCACACACATCCCGGGAACATTTGTGGTATGCTAAGCCTAGGACTTGCTTTTTTAAAAAAAATATTTTATTAAATTTTCACATACAAAGTTAAAGATGTACACAGAAAAAAGAAGTATAAAAAAAATAAAAGAGAGAAAAAAAGAATAAAAAACCCAACCATTCAAAACATTTTTTATATAACTAACTGGACTTCCTCGCATCTCCCTTACCCTGCATTCTTTATAATAAAAATATCAGCAAATTATTACCTTGTTTCGTACCTTATTTTGTACTTTTCAAATGTTGTACTTCTGGATTTAAAGTACTTTTTATCAATTACTTATACCTTAAATTAAACATAGTATTACTTTAAATTTCGACCTATTCTTACTTATAGCTTAGTTTCCTGTTTCACAAAATCTAATTGCTGGAGCTAATGTTTCCAAATCGTGCAAATTCTTAACATTCATACAACTTATATTGTTTTTGTAAATAGTCCTTAAATTTTTTCCAGTCCTCTTCCATTGTTTCTTCTCCCAAATCTCGGATTCTGCCAGTCATTTCAGCCAGTTCCATATAGTCCATCAACTGTGTCTGCCACTCTTCCAGTGTGGGCAAATCTTGTCTTCCAATATTTTGCGATGAGTATTCTTGCTGCTGTAGTCGCATACATAAAAAAGGTTCTGTCCTTCCTTAAGCCTAGGGCTTGCTGATCAGAAGGTCAGTGGTTCGAATCCCCGCGATGTGGTGAGCTCCCGTTGCTTGGTCCCTGCTCCTGCCCACCTAGCAGTTCGAAAGCACGTCAAAGTGCAAGTAGATAAATAGGTACCACTCCAGTGGGAAGGTAAACGGTGTTTCCGTGCGCTTTTCTGGTTTGCCAGAAGCAGCTTAGTCATGCTGGCCACATGACCCAGAAGCTGTACGCTGGCTCCCTCAGCCAATAAAGCGAGATGAGTGCCGCAACCCCAGAGTCATCCAGCACTGGACCTAATGGTCAGGGGTCCCTTTACCTTTATGAGACATGCACCGATCAGAAGCGAAGCAGTAGGTTCAGCTCAAAACCTTTGCAGGCACAAATATTGAATGTGCAATCGTATAACCACCCCAATACCATTGTGAGCACAAATAGTCATGGATTCTGGATGAACTTTGGGCTCACCTGTTGTGTGTGTGTTCTGCCACAAGAGGTCACTCGTTCTGGATTTCATTGCAGCAGGAGCATCCAAAACGCTGCACAATTTTAACCAGCATGAAGCAAAGCTGCTACTGTCAGGGCTGATCTTTGCACAAAATCCTTGAAAGGGTAGTGGACCGTCTCTGGGGCATTTGACAGAAAAGTGAAGTGTGTGTTGCTTCACACCTTGGTCCACCTAGATACTCTTTGCCCAGAAGCCCACCCCAAAAACATTGCCGTTAGAAGACAGCCCTGTTTAGGGAAGCTTTTAATGTTAATAAATTATTGTATTTTAATATTCTGTTGGAGGCCGCCCAGGGTGGGCAGGGTATAAATAAATAAATTATTATTATTATTATTATTATTATTATTATTATTATTATTATTATTATTATTGCTGTATGTCTGGATTTTCCTGGGCATTTCTGTGATTTCTGCCCAGACACAGTTTCTGACTACCTAATCCCGCCTGTGTCCAGGAAGTTCCAGACGTATGGCAACCCTACTGAATACAAACCTGATGAGTAAATTATTATTATTATTATTATTATTATTATTATTATTATTATTATTATTATTAATACCCCGCCCACCTGGCTGGGTTTCCCCAGCCACTCTGGGCGGCTTCCAACAAAACACTAAAATACAATAACCTATTAAATATTAAAAGCTTTCCTACACAGGGCTGCGTTCAGATGTCTTCTAAAAGTTTGGTAATTATATTATGTCTACAGGCAGTTTCCATATCCAGGAGAGCAGGACTTTCTCTTCATTCCCTCAGCATGAATTTTCTGAGGTCTCATGCATCAGGGAAAAATCTGAGGTCTCGTGCATCAGGGAAAAGTCAGCCGTCAGGTTTGCTGCTATGAGAGGTGATGGAAAAGATCCAATTAATTACAGCCAGAGCCAGGTTCCACAGAGTGGTTTGAAATGAGCTCATCATTGCTGCAGTGGCTTTGGTATTTTGCAAAGATCCGCTGCCGAATTCTCCGTAAACGTATGACCGGTGCTGTTTGAGCAGGTAATTCTCTAGGACTAATGAAGGTAAGGAAAGAAGTACGCTGCCACCTTTTCAACTTCAATTACATTGCAAAGGAGAAACCATGCTTATCTGCATCAGTGACAACATCTCCAGAAACTAATTATCTGAAAGGACTGTTTCTGGTTTGCAGGCAACACTCTGGTTCCAAAGCAAGTCGTGCCATTATGTACTGTGCTTGCATCTCACCCCCTAGAAATACCTATCAGGTCCATTTGTACCCCGCAAAGAACTCCTCAGTCAACAAATTGCCAGCTCATCCTCTCCATCACCGAGGGAAAACACCAGCTTGGCATGACCCATCTTCAAGTGTTCCTACCACATTAGGCTGGGGAAAGATAGACTGCAGTCGCCCCTCCTGTAGCACTCGCTCTGTTGGGAAGTGAATTTGGGAAGACCACAGAATTTAGAAGCTGGCTGCGCTACACCAAACCTGTTCCAAATCTGACTTTGGAATTGCTCAGAACCAAGAGAACAAACCTTTTGCTCAGAGTTTGTTCAAAGATAAGCTTAAAGGTGTATCCACTGCCTAGTATGGATGGAGAAGCTCTAGATCATGGGCAGGCAAACTAAGGCCTGGGGGCTGGATCTGGCCCAATCGCCTTCTAAATCTGACCCGCGGACGGTCTGGGAATCAGCATGTTTTTACATGAGTAGAATGTGTCCTTTAATTTAAAATGCATCTCTGGTTATTTGTGGGGCCTGCCTGGTGTTTTTACATGAGTAGAATATGTGCTTTTATTTAAAATGCATCTCTGGGTTATTTGTGGGGCATAAGAACTCGTTCTTTCTTTTCAAAATATAGTCCGGCCCCCACAAGGTCTGAAGGACAGTGGACCGGCCCCCTGCTGAAAATGTTTGCTGACCCCTGCTATAGATGAACTCTATACAGATTGGTCAAGTTTATCTCTCAAGCGATCTGGACGTCAATCTGTTTGGAGGTTGTGAAGGCTGTAGAATGTCATAGTACATCCCATTCTGTGTATATATATGTTTGTGAGGGGATTGGGTCTTGGGGTTGCCTCCCTATGGAACAAGTAGGGTTTGCTCATTGTTATTTAGTGATTTTGCTCACTGCCCTTACAAACATGAGAGTAGGAGGCATTGTGCTGCTTCTATGAAGTTGCACCTTTGAATGTACGCATTCATAATATCTTAGATAAACAAAACCGGAACCTGCATTCAACATCTGAGGGATGCACAGGTGGTGTCAACATAAGAAAAAAACCTTCTCAGTGGTGGCCCCACACTTGCAGAATGCTCTCCCCAGAGAGGCAAACCTGGCGTCATCATTATATTTAAGTACTATGTATCTTTTCTGTGGGTTAAACCACAGAGCCTAGGACTTGCTGATCAGAAGGTCGGCGGTTCGAATCCCCACGACGGGGTGAGGTCCCGTTACTCGGTCCCTGCTCCTGCCAACCTAGCAGTTTGGAAGCATGTCAAAGTGCAAGTAGATAAATAGGTACCACTCCGGCGGGAAGGTAAACGGCATTTCCGTGCGCTGCTCTGGTTCACCAGAAGCGGCTTAGTCATGCTGGCCACATGACCCGGAAGCTGTATGCCGGCTCCCTCGGCCAATAAAGCAAGATGAGTGCCACAACCCCAGAGTTGGTCACGACTGGACCTAATGGTCAGGGGTCCCTTTACCTTTACTATCTTTTCTGCCAGGCATTTACGTAGCCTTTAATTACTTGCTCCAAGGGCGGGATGTCTTAGTCCTGCCATATTTA
This sequence comes from Podarcis bocagei, assembly GCF_964188305.1. Lineage (NCBI taxonomy): Eukaryota > Metazoa > Chordata > Lepidosauria > Squamata > Lacertidae > Podarcis > Podarcis bocagei. The sequence continues at coordinate 81,359,990 of NC_138133.1, read as the reverse complement.
TGAATACAGATGTGTTTTCATTTTTCACTCTGTTTCAGTTTTAAGTTAGTTTTCATGTATGTGCTATTTTTTTCTAAGTTGCTTTGAGTTCTAATAATGTCAAATTATTATTATTATTATTATTATTATTATTATTATTATTATTATTATTGATATAATCATGGGTATGAGCATATCATGTTCCTGTTTTTCTGCTGTTTTGAATCAATGGACCCATGCACAACTAGTGTCAGAAATAAAATAACAGAACAGTGGAAAATTGCTAATGCATTGGTTCTGCTGACAAGACCACTTTCCGGTGTATCTTTCAACACCTTCCCCCTGATGCAAAAACGTAACACCAAATTCAAAATTGGCTCCCTGGACTGATTAGCTCCATTATTCTCCAACTTTGATAGAAAAGCCAGTCTTTTCCTTCTCCTTTCTTCCCCAAGAACAACAGAAAACATTTCCAAAAGTAGCTTGGTGGATTTAGTGTACTTGCCACAAAAAACACATGCAAATCCCAGCGCACTCTTTGTGCTGCAAAGAAAATGTCTTTCTCTGCTGTGGCTTGAAGATTTAACCCAACCACCCCAAAATAACCCAATGCATTGTGACAATTGCTGCTTGACAGTGCTGGCAAGAGGAATCTCAGAAGTCAGGCTGAATGAGTTTTGTTTTTGCTAAGCAATATTTTGAAATGTCTTCATTTGACGAACACAGTAGAAACTATGGGCTGATTTAGGTGGTACTGAAAAGAAGAGAACCAGTGTGGTGTAGTGGTTAGAGTGTCGGACTTGGACCTGGGAGAGCAGGGTTCAAATCCCCACTGGACCATGAAGCTCACTGGGTGACCCTGAGCCAGTCACTGCCTCTCGGTCTAACCGACCTCACAGGGTTGTTGTGGAGATTCAATGAGAAGCAGGAGAACCATGTAAGCCACATTAAGCTCCTTGGAGAAGGTGCGATATAAATGCAACAAATAAATAAATCACTCCATGAGGAGAGTTCTGCTGGATCAGACTAATAGCCCATTTTGTTAAATATAATTGTTTAATTGCACACCAAAACGGAAAATGCCTGTATATATGTTGCTAAGGATTTAACATCGGGAAACTCCTTTGGAGTATACTAAGCTAGAAGGAATCTCTCTGAGCATTTAGCTGCGTTGATAATTAACTGTTGTGATTCTCTGCTAGCCCTCAAGTGAGTGTTTAACCTTAGATCATGTAAGTAGGTTATTAAATTGCAAATCTGCCATTGTGAAGAGAGTAGCCTTTGTCTTTTGTTCCGAGCCACAGTGAGAAAAGGATATAATAAGATGCCTCTACAGGAGCTGCACAGCCTTAGGCTAGATGCAAGCTAATGCAGACTATGGGAGACATAGAGCTTGGATTTTTGCTCTGATCACAATGTAAGAAGAAGAACATATGTTTGAATAGGAATATGATTTATAAAACTTCCGGATGTATCATGGATGCTTTTGTACCTGTTTTGAAGGTTTGGTTAGTAAAGCTTTGAAGAATACTTACAGGTCTGGGCAATTTTTATTCCAAAAGGAATCAACTTTTATGCATCCAATTGCTTCATGCTGTGCAATATTAATACATCCAGAATTCTCACAGTGGCCCACAAGATCCCTCTGTGAAGGCCACAAGCCAGGTGTGGGGGCAACGGCCTTCATTAGGTGACCCCAGGTTCTAATATTATGGGAGACGGAGACCCATTTTTTTCTACACCATGCATATTTCATACACCTCTCCTATGTCCCCTCCCCACTCACCTTTCATCTAAACTAAAAAAGCCGCAAATGTCCTAGCCTTTCCTTGTAGTTGCTCCACCCCAACTCCCCAATCATTTTGGTTCTCCTTCATTCTTCTTCTTTGCTGATCACTCGTAGCCAAGTAAGATTGTCTTCCATAAACACAGTTTTAACAATGAGTCCGTAAGTGATTGTGGAGGCCAATTCTGGATCCACACGTCCTTCCAAAGTGGGGACATAGGTTTCCAGGTGAGAGTTGATCACGGTGTAGATTTGCCAAGCGTGCCTTCCTCTTAGCACATTTCTCCCTTGCGTCCTGAGTTTGAGTGTCTTCAAAGCCCATGACACCTTTGGTAAAGGCTGTTCTCCAACTGGAGTGCTCGCAGGCCAGTGTTTCCCAGCTGTCAGTGTTTATACTATATTTTTAAAGATTTGCCTTGAGGCAGTCTTTAAACCTCTTTTGATGACCACCAGCATTACGCTTTCCGTTTTTAAGTTCGGAGTAGAGTAGTTGCTTTGGAAGACTATCATCAGGCATCCGCACAACATGACCAGTCCAACAAAGTTGATGTTGAAGAATCATTGCTCCGACACTGGTGATCTTTGCTTCTTCCAGTACACTGATATTAGTTTGCCTGTCTTCCCAAGTGATGTGTAAAAATTTTCGGAGACACCGTTGATGGAATCTTTCGAGGAGTTGGAGATGGCGTTTATAAGTGGTCCATGATTTGAGCAAGGTTACCTTCAGTGGAAGCTGGCCCATTGGTGAAAATGGGGTACTGCCTGACCAACCCACGTCTGCTCCCAGCCAGCCCCCACTTGTCTGCCATCTTGCTTACACAACCACACGAGGGAGGGGTCCTGCTTGTCAGCTTCCTCCTCCTTAGCTCTGCTCCTTGAAGGACTCAGCAGAGAGGAGGATGGGCACAACACTGGAATTAGTTAGCTCTGCCCATCATTTGTCACCCACCCAGCTGTCAGTCACCTGACATCTCAACGAAGCCAGGTGATTGGATGCCTTGACGTCCTGAGGTTGGGACATCAAAGCAGCACACAGTTTTTAATTGCCCTGTGTGGTACTTTAAAACACCTGAGACTTTGGAGTGACAGGGCATCAGCTGATGGGCAGGAGAGCCAAAGCTTGCTTTCCTTTGCCAATGCACAATCAGGAGCACACTAAGTGTTTTCATTAGTAGCCATGAACACCAGTCACACACCTGACATCAGTGCAAGGTGTGGCCCTGGCTGTCCACTTTTTCCTCCTTCGTCTCAGCATTGTGTCATGTAGAATGCAGCAGGGAGGAGGCAGGGAAATACGCCGCAATAATAATTTACATGACAATTTGTTGCTGCTCCAGGACACTTAGTTTCAGCTGCCCGAGGCAGATGCCTCATGGAACCTGAGTGCAGAACAGGAGTGGGTCACCCTTGTGGATACAGAAGGTGCCCTGGCAGAGCTTGTGGAGTTGAAGTCTATGCAACTATATGCAAGGAAATAAAAATGGAGTCTCTACAGCAATCGCTAATGCTTTGGGTGTGCTGTGAAGAGCAGTGCTGGGAGAGCAGCCAAAAGCAGTTGGTGTGCAATTTTTAGGCCACGGACATCCTTTTATTGGCGAAACCAAAGCCAATTCCATTGTATTTCCGTTTATGTGTTTGTCTCACATCTAAAACAAACCTCCGAAGCTTCAAGAGGGGGAAGCTTCATCTCGCGGTTCTTTGTTGGTGTGAAATTCTGTATGGGGCAAAGAATTCCATGTTCTGTGGAGCTGCCAAGATGCCCACAATGGATGGTGGCAAACTTCACTGTAAACTTCACTGCAAGCTATATTTCTTTGTTTCTAGTCTAGACCCACCCAACTAGATAGATGTTGTGGAGGGATCCAGGGAAGGGTCATCACACAGAATCATAGAATTGTAGAGTTGGAAGGGACCATGGGGATCATCTAGTCCGACCCCCTGCAATGCCGGAATCTTTCACCCAATGTGGGACTCGAACCCATAACCCTAAGATTAACAGCCTCATGCTGTACCAGCTGAGCTATTGCAGGTAGCATGCAGAAGGTGCTGGGTTAGAGGGATCAGGAGAGGACTGCCTGGAACACTGAACAACATCGGAAGCTGCCTTATACTAAATCAGACCAATGGTTCATCTAGCTCATTATTGTCTACACTGGCTGGCAACAGCTCTCCAGGATTTCAGGCAGGAGACTCTGTCAGCCTTAAAAGGTAAAGAGACCCCTGACCATTAGGTCCAGTCGTGACCGACTCTGGGGTTGTGGCGCTCATCTTGCTTTATTGGCCGAGGGAGCCGGCGTACAGCTTCTGGGTCATGTGGCCAGCATGACTAAGCCACTTCTGGCGAACCAGAGCAGTGCACGGAAATGCCATTTAACTTCCTGCCTGAGCAGTACCTATTTATCTACTTGCACTTTGATGTGCTTTCAAACTGCTAGGTGGACAGGACCAGGGACCGAGCAATGGGAGCTCACCCCGTCATGGGGATTCAAACCGCCAACCTTCTGATCAGCAAGTCCTAGGCTCTGTGGTTTAACCCATAGCGCCACCTGCGTCCCTTTCTCTCAGCCTTACCTGGATTGAATTTGGGACCTTCGATCTGCATGGAAACGAAGGTGCTCTGCCACTGAGCTACATCCCTTCCTGTGAGACCCTGCCTGCCTGAGATCTCAAAAAAGGACCTTGAATTGCTGGGAAAGGTATAATGAAGGAGATTGACCAGGCTGAAAGCAAAGAGTAAGGCTACCGTAACTTCCGTCATAGAGCTTCAGTATGCTGATGGCAACGTAGTGTGTGCACGCTCAGAGGATGACCTCCAAACCATCCTAAATATCTTTGCAGACGCTTACGAAAAGCTTGGCCTATCACTCAACATCCAAAAGAGGTCTCAAGGCAAATCTTTAAAAAATGTAGTATAAACACTGACAACTGGGAAACACTGGCCTGCGAGCGCTCCAGTTGGAGAACAGCCTTTGCCAAAGGTGTCATGGGCTTTGAAGATACTTGAACTCAGGACGCAAGGGAGAAACATGCTAAGAGGAAGGCACGCTTGGCAAATCCACACCATGATCAACTCCCACCTGGAAACCAATGTCCCCATGGAGCTGGCCATGTTTCGTCAGAGACCCTAGAAGGCATCTGAGATACTTGACGCTGACAGCCTGCTTCCCATTAATTGCAAATAAAACCAGTGATTAATCTCTTAGAAATCAGCCGTATTTGGATAGGATGAAAAGGTGAATGCTTTAAGAAGAGAAGAAGGAGTAATTCATACCTTCTGAGGGACGGAGCCCTCTATCCTGCCAGTAGCCTAAATATTAGATCTTACATGCGCTCCACCCAACAGAGGTGTTGAAATGGGAGCGCAGTCGATCACCACGCCGTTGCTCTTTGAAACAAATGAAACCCACTCATCAAATCTTATTAAGTCCTGTCACTTAACAACAGCTGTATCAAAGAGAGAAATTGCTGCCACCTGACACCAGTCCCACGTGAACCAGCTAAGACAAAAGATATGCAAAGGCGAGAACGATGAATATTAAAGCCATCAGTCAGAGAAAGGCTCCGATGCGTACATGAAATGAAATATTAAATGCAGCGGAGGAACTTCCTTTGTCTAGGCAGAAAATTGAGTGGGACTCACCGGGGGGAAAGGATTGGTAAGTATGAGATGCAGAATTAAAAAAGTATTCATGTCTATCCAAGGTGGCTCATAGAATCATAAAATCTTGGAAGGGACCCGAGGGTCATCTAGTCCAGGGGTTGGCAAGGCTTACCGGCCATGGGCCGGACCACTTCCACGGAGATTGTCCCTGGTCCGGCGCAGCATGATGCCGGAAATCGCACCTGCGCAGGTGCGATTTTCGGCCTCTGGCCATGCGCAGATGCGATATCTGCACATGCACAGACACAATTTTGGGTGCTGCTGGGCGAGTCCCCGTGCACGCAGGGCGACTTGCTGAGCAGGCTGCTCGGTTTGGGGGTAGCTTGTGGGCCGGTAAAACGGTCTTCGTGGGCCACATCCGGCCCATGGGCCGCAAGTTGCCAACCCCTGATCTAGTCCATCCCCCTGCAATGCTGGAATCTCAACTAAAGCATCCCTGATAAGATGGCCATCCAACCTCTCCTTAAAAACCTCCAAGGAAGGAGAGGCCACCACCTCCCGAGGGAGTCTGTTTCACTGTCAAACTTCTCTCACTGTCTGCTTAGCTGGAATTGCCTTTCTTGTAACTTGGAGGTTTCAAGTCCTACCCTCCAGGTTGAGTGGATTTCAGGAAAAGGGTTTCCAGTCTTCTTTAAAAGATTCTAAATTTGTGTCTCTTATCACTGCTGTCAATGTCAACATTTCTGCATACAGTGGTATCTCGGGTTAAAGACGCTTCAGGTTACAGACTCCGCTAACCCAGAAATAGCACCTCGGGATAAGAACTTTGCTTCAGGATGAGAACAGAATCATAGAATCATAGAATCATAGAATCATAGAGTTGGAAGAGACCACAAGGGCCATCGAGTCCAACCCCCTGCCAAGCAGGAAACACCATCAGAGCACTCCTGACATATGGTTGTCAAGCCTCTGCTTAAAGACCTCCAAAGTAGGAGACTCCACCACACTCCTTGGCAGCAAATTCCACTGTCGAACAGCTCTTACTGTCAGGAAGTTCTTCCTAATGTTTAGGTGGAATCTTCTTTCCTGTAGTTTGGATCCATTGCTCCGTGTCCGCTTCTCTGGAGCAGCAGAAAACAACCTTTCTCCCTCCTCTATGTGACATCCTTTTATATATTTGAACATGGCTATCATATCACCCCTTAACCTCCTCTTCTCCAGGCTAAACATGCCCAGCTCCCTTAGCCGTTCCTCATAAGGCATCGTTTCCAGGCCTTTGACCATTTTGGTTGCCCTCCTCTGGACACGTTCCAGTTTGTCAGTGTCCTTCTTGAATTGTGGTGCCCAGAACTGGACACAGTACTCCAGGTGTGGTCTGACCAGAGCAGAATACAGTGGCACTATTACTTCCCTTGATCTAGATGCTATACTCCTATTGATGCAGCCCAGAATTGCATTGGCTTTTTTAGCTGCCGCGTCACACTGTTGGCTCATGTCAAGTTTGTGGTCAACCAAGACTCCTAGATCCTTTTCACATGTACTGCTCTCAAGCCAGGTGTCACCCATCTTGTATTTGTGCCTCTCATTTTTTTTGCCCAAGTGTAATACTTTACATTTCTCCCTGTTAAAATTCATCTTGTTTGTTTTTGCCCAGTTCTCTAATCTGTCAAGGTTGTTTTGAAGTGTGATCCTGTCGTGTGGCAGCAGTGGGAGGCCCCATTAGCTAAAGTGGTGCTTCAGGCTAAGAACAGTTTCAGGTTAAGAATGGACCTTCAGAATGAATTAAGTACGTAACCAGAGGTACCACTGTATTCCAAGGTTTTCATCAACCATCTTCCTTTGAAGGTGTTCTCCTTCCATTTCTGTGCATAGAGAATTCTTGCCAAAGTGGTCACATACCATGTGGTAAGCATTCTTCATAGGGAAGTTGCCCCTTTTCTGAACCTTTTCCTACTCTACAAAATCCTTTTTGAGCTGAGGCAACCAGAACCCCAGAATTTATGTTGATTGCATCAGCTTTCTTTCTGTTGGCTTCCAGGCATATATCTTCTTCCTACCTCCAGCACGTCAACCCGAGATGGAAAGTCCTCGCACATGTTTTCTGAGATATTGTCCCATATGATAAATGGATAGAAAATGGCGACAATTCTGTATGTAGCTGAGTTTTATCGCAAAGCACCTGTCATGCTTATGAGATAAACTGCAGAATGCAACATAAGCACAGAGAAATGGCTATTTCTTTGTTGCTGAAGGTCTGTGGTTATGAATGGAGGAGCCTTCGTCATGCAATAAGCAATCATTACCATCACTGGTTGAAGGTCGTAAGGCTCCGTTAAATGGGCAATACCAGCATCAGGGACTTCCATTAATTGTTGAATGGTCACTTTAAAATGTGAAGGTTCCTTATTGCTTCACAAGTTGTGTATGTCCTTAAGGGCCAGGGCCAGGGCAAATAACGAGACCCAGTCTTACAGCTGTGAAACATAGCAGGTGCTGCTAGGTTGTGTTAATTAAGCTGTGTCAGCATTTGGGCATAGTACATAAGGAGCAGTGCCTAGCTCTCCCATTACCCTGGGGGGATGGGTTGGTGGTTGGGTCTGGTTTGTTGTTGATATATTTAGTGTATAAGGAGTTTTTGTTATTAAAACCTTGTTTAAGTTATTTTTGAGACCCTTTTTAATGCATGGTCTCCCCAGCAAGCCAACATTAATAACAGCATGAAAAACATTCCCATGTTTTGAGCAAGGGATGTGTAGTAATCATAGACGCTAACTTGAACAGGATATTGTGCTTGGGACCTGTTTGCAGGTTTCCCACAGGCATCTGTGAGAACAGGGTGCTGGACTCAATGCTGGTCTCTGGACTGATTCAGCTGACTTTGTCTTATGTTCTTCTGACTTGTCTGATGGTCAAAAGCCCTTGAGCTCCCAGCTAAATACCTAAGGGGTGGGAGGGGAAAAACACAAGACTGAAGTCTCTCAGGTGTTGCCTTTCTCTGGTTTTCTGCTGATTTTGACCTATAAAGCCTTAAACATCTCAGGACCACAATACCTCAAGGACCGCCTCTTTCCATATGAACCTACCCGGATCCCGAGATCACCTTCTGGTTTTTTTTTTGTTTTGTTTTTTTTTTTATAAAATTTTTATTGGTTTTACAAAATTTTAGAAAACAAACAAACACTTAAAAAGACAAACATACATGTATAATTTCATAGCATATTTTCATAAACCTCTTTTCTAGGACTTCCCCATACCCCCCCTTTCTGCATCCCAATGTCCATAATTTTATAGCAACTCCCAATTGTTACTTTCCAACCTCTGTCATCTTAGTCATCTCTATATTCTGACCTTATATCACTGTATCCCTTTGTTTCTGAGAACCACAACACTTTAACATTCATTAAGTTTATAATAGTCCTTAAGATAACTTTTGAATTTTCTCCATTCTTCTTCCACTGTCTCTTTTCCTTGGTCACGGATTCTGCCCGTCATCTCGGCCAATGTCATATAGTCCATCACTTTCATCTGCCATTCTTCCAGAGTGGGTAGATCTTGTGTCTTCCAATACTTTGCGATGAGTATTCTTGCTGCTGTTGTAGCGTACATAAAAAAAGTTCTATCCCTCTTTGACACCAATTGGCCGACAATGCCCAAGAGAAAGGCCTCTGGTTTTTTAGGAAAAGTACATTTAAGTACCTTTTTCATTTCATTATAGATCATTTCCCAGAAAGCCTTAATCTTCGGGCATGTCCACCAAAGGTGATAGAAGGTACCTTCAGTCTCTTTACATTTCCAGCATTTGTTATCGGGCAAATGATAAATTTTGCCAGCTTGACTGGGGTCATGTACCACCTATAGACCATTTTCATAATGTTTTCCTTTAAGGCATTACATGCCGTAAATTTAATACCGGTGTTCCATAACCATTCCCAGTCAGCTGACATAATGTTATGACCAACATCCTGTGCCCACTTAATCATAACCGATTTGACTGTTTCATCCTGTGTATTCCATTTCAGCAACAAGTTATACATTCTGGATAAATTCTTAGTATTGGGTTCTAACAATTCAGTCTCTAGTTTTGATTTTTCCATCTGAAAGCCAATTTTCCTGTCCTGTTTGAAAAACTCCATTATTTGATGATACTGAAACCAATTTTGTACTTTATGTTTCAATTTCTCATGACTTTGTAATTTCAACTTATCTCCATCCTGTTCCAAAATTTCCCAATACTTCGGCCATCCGACCTCCATATTGAGTTTATTCACTGCCTTGGCCTCCACTGGTGATACCCATCTAGGGGTTTTGTTTTCCAACAGATCTTTATATCTTATCCAAACATTAAACAATGCTTTTCTAACAATATGATTTTTAAAGGCACTATGCAGCTTGATTTTGTCATACCATAGATATGCATGCCAACCGAAAGCATTGTTAAAACCTTCCAGATCCAAAATGTCTGTATTCTCGAGGAGCATCCATTCTTTCAGCCAGCAAAAAGCTGCTGCCTCATAGTACAGTTTTAAGTCAGCTGACTTTGTCTTATGTTCTTCTGACTTGTCTGATGGTCAAAAGCCCTTTAGCTCCCAGCTAAATACCTAAGGGGTGGGAGGGGAAAAACACAAGACTGAAGTCTCTCAGGTGTTGCCTTTCTCTGGTTTTCTGCTGATTTTGACCTATAAAGCCTTAAACATCTCAGGACCACAATACCTCAAGGACCGCCTCTTTCCATATGAACCTACCCGGATCCCAAGATCATCTTTTGAGGCCCTCCTTTGTGTGCTGCCTCCTCAGGAAGTCCAGAGAGTGGCAACACGAGAACAGGGCCTTCTCTGCAGTAGCTCCCTGTCTGTGGCATGCTCTCCCCAGGGAAGTTCGCCTGGTGCCTTCATCACACACCTTCAGGAGCCAGGCAAAAACGTTCCTTTTTAACCAGGCCTTTGGTTGATCTGATTTACATCGTATGCCCTTTTTTAAAAAAAATGGGGGGGAGGCTATTGGGTGGTTGTTTTTTATTTTTATTAGGTTTTATTTTTATTTTATGGTTTTATATCTTGATTTTATTCAGTGAACCGCCCTGAGACCCCCAGGTATAGGACGGTATAATATTATTATTATTATTATTATTATTATTATTATTATTATTATTATTATTATTATTATTATTATTTCCAGCTCTCCCCTCCAGAGATAGCTCTCCTTGACAGCTGGGATAGCTCAGTAGGAAAAGCATGAGACTCTTAATTTCAAGGTCATGGGTTCAAACTCCACTTTGGACAAAATATTACTGCCTTGCAGGGGGTTCGACTAGATGACCCTCGTGGTCCCTTCCAACTCTACAAAGTCTCTTATTCTCTGTCACCCTTTTTTCTTTTTCTTTGTTGCATAAGTTATCCAGGAAACCAACATAAAAAGTAGGGTTAATGATGTGATGAGCGGACAGGGAGAGCTGAACACATTGGTCATCTTAGCCTCTATTGTTTGATGCCGCGGTTGTTGTTAATATTTGCCAAGCTCTTCTGCTCAATAGGCCCGCAGAGCTGCTTACAAAGGCTGGGAGAAAAAGGAAACAACAGTGCATGGAAACAAGAAGAAACAATATGAAACCACAGATGAAAACAGTCATTAACAGCAGAAACGGCTAAAAACACAGCGGCTCAGCTGTTAATCACCTCTTTGAATAAATACATATGCAGGTGCGTGTTCAGACAAACGAAGGTCAACTGAATGCTGTTCAGCAAATGATGCTGAACAGTAGTGCCATGAGCACGGGATCCTCATAAAACCTCAAATACCTTGTCTCCCCCCCCCCTTACACCATGGGGAAGACCCATAACTCAGTGGTACAACACCTACATTGCACACAGAAGGTTCCAGGTTCAATTCCTGCATCACCAGCTGGAAGAAAACTCTGTCTGAAGCCCCTGTGAGCTTGTTGTTGTTGTTTAGTCATTTAGTCATGTCCAACTCTTCGTGACCCCATGGACCAGAGCACGCCAGGCACTCCTGTCTTCCACTGCCTCCCGCAGTTTGGTCAAACTCATGCTGGTAGCTTCGAGAACACTGTCCAACCATCTCATCCTCTGTTGTCCCCTTCTCCTTGTGCCCTCCATCCTTCCCAACATCAGGGTCTTTTCCAGGGAGTCTTCTCCTCTCATGAGGTGGCCAAAGTATTGGAGCCTCAACTTCAGGATCTGTCCTTCCAGTGAGCACTCAGGGCTGATTTCCTTCAGAATGGAGAGGTTTGATCTTCTTGCAATCCTCCATGGGACTCTCAAGAGTCTCCTCCAGCACCATAAATCAAAAGCATCAATTCTTTGGTGATCAGCCTTCTTTATGGTCCAGCTCTTACTTCCGTACATCGCTACTGGGGAAACCATAGCTTTAATTATACAGACCTTTGTTGGCAAGGTGATGTCTCTGCTTTTTAAGATGCTGCCCTGTGAGCTACAGCAAACGAAATGATATTGAGGTCGGTGGACCAACGGTCTGATTCAGTCTAGGGCAACTGCCTGTGTTCTGCCAGACCTATGCATGGGGTATAATGTATCCATTCACACACACACCTTGCAGGTAAAATGACTGAAGGGCGGACTGCCCAAGCTGAAAAGCTGTAAAACGGCAAAGAGTGCCCACAAAACTGGATATAAAGAAGATTTATGTCACGTTTGCTCAGCGCAGGGGAATTTGTCTCGAGGCAAGCTCTGGGAAGGAAGATGAATATCTCACCCAGACATGTCAGCAGTATCTGGGCAGTTCATACCGAATTAAAAATAGAAGGTGTTATTTCAGATGTGGGGGGGAGAAATAAGTTTGGGTATTTAAATTTGTGTGCACCTTAGAATGATAATTCATTGCCTTTGCTCTTCAGCAGCATCCAGGCCACATCTTGAAAAATCAGAACACCTGGCCTGGACGTTGTCGCATGCTCGGCTCCTGGATCTGATTTAGGGGTGAGGATGCTTCGAGGAGGAAATTCTCTTTATCAAGGGCAAGACAGCAAGAACAGCCTCCCGCTGTCACTTTTAGAACTTGCGCTTGGCCACAGATTAGGGCTATCCACAGAATGACCTACCACATGAGGAAGTTTTTGGCATAAAGAGTGTTTTCCTCCATTGAAATACCCATTCGCTTTTTAAGCAATTTTCAGTTCAATCAATCAATCAATCAATCAATTAACCTTTACTGGCATACAGAGAAGGCAGGAATAGATGACTCTAAGTATAGAATTGGCATCTGTTCATAGGAGGAGATGCTTTGAGATAAAACTATACAGACCTAATAAGGTTAAAAGGTAGTACTCTAGTCTTATGACAGCGTAGTTTCATGGCGTTCCTCAGGTATTCTGCTACTTTCTCCATTCTGTCATGCCCACAGCTATTCAATAAAAAGGAAACCCTGTAGGAGTCAGAACAATTTAACCTCTCCTTCAGCATGGGGCTTAAACATTTGTCACGGGTTGCTGTGTAAAATGGACAGTAGAAGAAGACATGTTCAATGGCCTTGAACTGTCCTACATCACAAGGACAATATCCTCTCCCATTTTAGTTAGCGATGGGGATGGATTCAGCTGGGTATGGCTTCCAAAACTGAAAGAGATCATTTCCGGGGTGCGCACTATCCTGCATCTTTCTTATGGCACTTGGAAGCATAGATGAAATATACTCGGCGTCGAGTGTGGATTTCATGCTCTTTATTCAGCTCATAATAGTGAGGAATGGAAGTTCCCCCAAAATGTCTGCTTTATATACATTATTTACACAATGGGCCCCACATGATTGGCTAATTCCGGGATTCTCCTGTAGGCCAATCAGGTTGTGGATTCACTTCCACCTGGAGTTGGATTGGGTAGCGCCTGCGGACCAATCAGACTGCTGCAATTTGGATTCTATTCAACTCAGTACATAACACCAGATTTGATCCAAGGTGGGAAGAGTGCACCCAATTATTCTCTCCTCAGTCTTTACAACCTTGGATAGCATTTTTTCCCCCTGGCCATACAGCTCCCAAATCACACACACAGAGGTTTCTCAGAAAATATAACCTCTGCTTGCTCTCTTCATCAGGTCTTTGCTGTTTTCTCCCCAGGTTAGGTCATCTCTCAACTCCATTCCCAGAAATCGAAACACCGAGACCTGTCCCACACACTTCCCCTCAATAATAAGTGGCTGAATATTCAATTTACATTTCCTAAAGTCCACAATAATCTCTTTTGTTTTCTTTAAGTTAAGGAGTAAGTTGTTTTTCCTGCACCACTCCCTCAACTGCTCAACTTCCAGCAGCTTAGACAGGAGTTACCTAGCTGTGAGATAATGGCAAGAGAAACAGAAGGGAGGGAACAGATAGCAGAGATTTCATTAGGGAATGTGGGGGACCCTCCCTCCCCACAAACTAGGAGGTCCGTCTGTATTAGAGAACAAAGAATGCAGAGAGGAGGATGAAATTCCCATTGGTGCCCAGGATGTTGCGGGGGATGGAAGGCATAAGATTTAAAGTAGTGAAGTGCTCTCCTTGAGGAGAGATTTGGATTTTTGCTTGCAACCAGATGACTGAATAAAAAGGACAATAAAATGTAAACTTCTCATTAATTCTTGTCTGTGAAGTTCCCAGGGGGAGGAGAGGACTCTCCACGCTGGACACCTTAGAATGCAGGGAAGCTCCAGAGACCAGAGAATCAGGCTGGAGACATTCCCAGCCCTACTTGGGTGTTTTGTTGTTGTTGTTGTTTAGTCGTTTAGTCGTGTCCGACTCTTCGTGACCCCATGTACCAGAGCACGCCAGGCACTCCTGTCTTCCACTGCCTCCTGCAGTTTGGTCAGACTCATGTTTGTAGCTCCGAGAACACTGTCCAACCATCTCATCCTCTGTCGTCCTCTTCTCCTTCTATTTGGGTGTAGAAGAAGGCAAAACAGCTTCTCAGCCACTGCCAAGAATGGAAAGGAGCCATTTTGCAAACCTCTTGGAGCACAGGCTGCTTTGCACATTGTTGTTCTTGGTTGTTGTTTTTTTGCTTTTCAAAATGCTGGTTTTCATCTGGATTCCTATTTCCCTACAGATTTTCAAAGATTTCTTCTTTAAAGAATGCACATGGAAATGGGACGGACTGGGATTAATTCCTCTGTACATCCCTGGTCCCACCGTGGGAGTTTCTCTAAGTAGATCCCCATTTATCTGTCATGAGAATGACAGCACAGAGGAAGAATGCTGTATACAATGGAGCTAATTAAGACATCGAAGGCCTGCCAAACATTGCCATAAAGGCAATATAAAATCAAGACTCAGCTACTCCAGACATTAAGAGCTGGAGAGTTTCCTGCAAGCATTTCAGCAGTGCCCATAATAACATATTCTGTGTTGGATCCAGATCAAATGAATACTTTATACTGTGGAGGGTTTGTTTTTTTGTTTTTTAAAAAATACTCCTTTAAGTGCGGAGGAGAACACCAGCTGATTTATTAATTCATCTCTCATCTCTATTGATTACATTTGCTGCTACAATGGATCTGGATGTGTTCTGTGATAACGACAGAAACCTTAACCCCAGTTCTTTTATTTTTTCGGAAGAAGAGTTATCGTGAAAATTGTGGCTCTGAACTTTATAATGATGTCAAAGGTGACCTTCAGAATTAACCCACTGTGGCCATTTTCTGTATTATGACGCTGCTGCTAGCCTGCGAAGTCTGGAGATATTAAGCTGCGATAAAGCCACTTCTGCCCTTCGGAGGAGGTGGAATTGCAGGCTTCACAGCCCCACCACACGCGCAGAGGCTGGGGGGATTCCCGGCCGTGTCACCACCTGGCCAGCCAATCAGCTGGCTCTGGTGGTGTGGCCTGCCTTATTTAAAGCAGGGTGCGGGCGGGGATCTCCCTCTTTGCCGCCTGCCAGCTTTTCCCACCCTCCCGCCCTATAACGTTCCTGTTCCTTGACCTTGCTATGGACCTTAATTGGTCGCCGCTGAGGGCCCTGGTAGGAATTTTTCCACTTGGCAAATTGGCACCAGGCACTTGGTTTTCGCTTAAAGGTAAAGGTAAAGGGACCCCTGACCATTAGGTCCAGTCGTGGCCGACTCTGGGGTTGCGGCACTCATCTCGCTTTATTGGCCGAGGGAGCCGGCTTACAGCTTCCAGGTCATGTGGCCAGCATGACTAAGCCGCTTCTGGCGAACCAGAGCAGTGCATGGAAACGCTGTTTACCTTCCCACCAGAGCGGTACCTATTTGTCTACTTGCACTTTGACGTGCTTTCGAACTGCTAGGTTGGCAGGAGCAGGGACCGAGCAACGGGAGCTCACCCTGTCATGGGGATTCAAACAGCCAACCTTCCGATCAGCAGGTCCTAGGCTCTGTGGTTTAACCCATAGCGCCATCCGCGTCCCGCTTACCTTGTAGCAAATCGTCACAACTTTATTGGTATTGGCGGTTAGGCATTGGTATTGCTCTGTAGATGGAAGAGGGGAAGAAGCACCATCACCTGCCCCACATATTGAAGGGTAGTCCTGTAAAGGATTCCAGGGGGTGTGGCCCTGTCTGAAGCCTAAGAAGGTGAGGGCCTAAGGCACGCCCCCAATCGGTGACCCCAGGAGAGTTCCTAGCTGATGTGCATCAGCAGGACTCCCCCTACTGGTGGTTAACCCTTCCCGGACTTCAGGTGGACGGGCTGAAGTCAGATATAGTCAGTTAGGACCAATGCCTAAGCCAATACCGCTCATCGCCTGTAACCAATAAAGTTGTGGCCTTTTTTAGCCCATTAACCTTAATAGTTGTGTCATGTGCCATTATTTCCACTGGGGGGGGGGCGGGAACTCACCACACAGGGACATGTGGGCATAAGACGAGCCTTGCCCCCAAAGCCCCACCTAGACCTTTGTCCTCAAGGCAGCCAGACAGATGCCTGTGGGAAGCCCACGAGAATCACAGAATCATAGAATTGGAATAGAGGTGGAAGGGGCCCTTTGCAAAGGGTTGGTCAAACCCCCTGCAAAAGAAGTCCGTTCTTGTGCTCCCAGTCGCTTCGAACTGTGCAATATTGCCTTCATGCCCTGCTTGTGGGGTTCCCAGAGGAACATAAGAAGGGACCATTATGAAAACAGGGCAACCAGATGCCTACAGGAAGTCAACAAGCAACACCTGAGCACAACAGAACTCTACCCACTTGTGACTAAGGGGAGAGACTCCATCAGGCAAGGCCTCCTTCCACCGGCCCTGGGTCTCCTCATAAGGAAGCTGTGCCTGGAGGAAGAACTGTGAGGGGAGAGACTCCATCAGGCAAGGCCTCCTTCCACCTGCCCTGCCCCACCCTCCGGCCCTGGGTCTCCTCATAAGGAAGCTGTGCCTGGAGGAAGAACTGTGAGGGGAGAGACTCCATCAGGCAAGGCCTCCTTCCACCTGCCCTGCCCCACCCTCCGGCCCTGGGTCTCCTCATGAGGAAGCTGTGCCTGGAGGAAGAACTGTGAGGGGAGAGACTCCATCAGGCAAGGCCTCCTTCCACCTGCCTTGCTCTACCCTCTGCTTCTCAATGTGTATTGTATTGTTTTATGTTCTGTGGCTTGCCATTGCTTTATTGATTATAGTTTAGGTATTATTGTAACTGTTGAGTGGATTTCTGTTTAACTTTTATATGTTGATATTTTTATTTTATACTATTCTAATGATTGTTGAATGTTACTTTTTTTGATGGAGGTTGCCTGTTTTAAAATTATGTTTTATTATCACATTTTTGTATTGCATTAGATTGTTATAAGATGTACATTTTTTGTTTCAGCTTGTAACCCGCCTTGAGTATTGTAAGATAGAAAGGCGGCATACAAATTAAAAATGATGATGATGAATCTCAGCCACTGGTTTTCAGGGGCATACTGCTTCCAACCGTTGATGTGGAACAGACACATCTTTTTTCCCCCATGACTTATTCTGCCTTTATTTATTTATAATAATTTTTATTAATTTATTAATTTACATTTGAAAATATTCATTTAAACAATCTGAAATCGATGCCTTTCCTTCTTCTCCTTCCGTGGTTCAGTTTGCGTGCCAGTTTACATTTTACATAATCCAAACCATTCATTATTCTTCTTTGGTTGGATCCGTGCTCATTTTCCATTTTTGGGCTAACAAAACATGGACTGCAGTATTGGCATACATAAATAACCTTTTTGGACACCTGGAATTTCCACCTGAATTATCCCTAACAAAAAGGACTCTAGGGGTTTTTTTTGGAAAGGTGCTTTTAAACACTTTTTTCAATTCATTATAAATTATTTCCCAATACTCTTCTACAAGTCCACCACATATGATAAAACGTACCCTCAACCTCATTACAGACACATCAAGTTGGCCACCGTGGGAATTTGGCAAGATGGACCATTGGTCTGATCCAGCAGTGCTCTTTGTATGGTCTTAGGTTGACTGTGTATCATCTGTAGCTCATGATTTCCTCTTCCTCCTGCTCCTTCCTGCTTTGTAGTTGCTTACAGCTTTGAACATAGTTTCCCTCTCCAACATAAATAACATAAACTGATTTTTATTTTTTCCCAAACATTGCTAAATGCAAACCTGGGGAGAAGGTAGATTCAAGGCTCTGTTGCTTGCATATCAACCAATATTAGCTGCTCTACATAACATGCTCAGAGAAAACATGTTCCCCTCTTTATTTTCAACTTTATTGGGCACATGAAACTAACCACAATTACCTTGAATTTCTGCTTAACCCTCAAGAAAGAAGGGCATTTTCGCTGGCCAGGTTTGATTCAAATCCATCAAACCTCTTTTAGGGAAGGTTCTCAGGCAGGGTGGAAGGAGAAAGAACTTGTCCATGTGAAGACCACCTGGTGGAAACCATTACACATATGGTTTTCAATTGTAAACTATATGCTGATCTTCGCTAGCAATTTCTAGATCAACTCTGTATCCCCAAATGGAAACCAGAGTCGGAGGTCATACATTTTCTATTACTGGGGAATGGTCAGGAACTCATCAAGTTAGTGGCTAAATAACTCTATTTGTTTTTTTGTCGTCGAAATACACTGCAGACATCTGATCTCCCTGGAGACCAAGAGATGTGACGATAGACTGCTCTGCCTCCTTTCTTTAAGCAAATGTTTTGTGCCACTGGGAAAGTGGTAATTCTGTATTGATTTGTTTTGGATGTTTGTATGTGATGCCAATAAAAGGTTTGATGATGGTGATGATATTAGCTGCGATGTGAAAAGGATGAAGGGGCTGCCTCTCAAAGTTACATTAGCTCATTGATAGCAAGCGCACCAGAAGATGGCTTTCAGGTTCGGCTGTCTCTGAAAGTCGCATATTTTCCCATTGATTTTCCTGACCTTGCCAGCCAATACGAATAGAGAAGTAAGAACTCTGCATTGCTCCACAAGGAGGGAATGGCTGGCAGCCAACGGGATAATGATGTCACGTGCCCATAATGTAATGTTGAGCAATTCCTGCAATTGCTAATCTTGCAGTTATCGTTGGTGGTGGGAGGTTTGCTGTAGTGACTGATGTTGAAGCCAGAGAGATCTAAGACCCCATCACTGTGTTCAAGGAAGAGAGCAGTCATCCAGCAGCCAAGCACACCTGCCGGAATAAAAGCGTCGGATGTGCAAAATCACATCACGCACCTACTCGAATGAGCGAGTCAGCAAAAATTCTGATTATTTTCAGTCTCACTTCAGTGCCAGAATACACACACCTAGAGGACTGGCAGGGAGGGAAGTTAATGAAGGAGGAAACGAGTCCACTATAATAAAAACTGAGGCATAGATTAACCCAAGCTGGAAACGGACCATCAGGTTTTTTTTAAGAGAGATGAAAACGGTTTGAAAAATGCTTTGCTTTCCAGAACACAGGCTAGTGGTAGCAGCTTTCTTAGGTAGGGCACTTTGCTGCTTCAACCCAAGGACGAGATGGTGCCCCCCCCTTAATTCCAGAACTCAGTTATGGCACCTCTCTGGTTGGCACCATTGCTATTACAAGAGAACAAGGGAGGCCTCATTCATGGTGAGTTCCACACCTCTTTTTCTAGAAAAATAGCAGTCCTACCTGCCATGGCAGGCCTGAAGGAGCGTCTCCACCCCCATCATTCAGCCCGGACACTGAGGTCCAGCTCCGAGGGCCTTCTGGTGGTTCCCTCACTGCGAGAAGTGAGGTTACAGGGAGCCAGGCAGAGGGCCTTCTCGGTAGTGCACCCACCCTGTGGAATGCTGTCCCATCATATGTCAAGGAAATAAACAACTACCTAACCTTTAAAAGACATCTGAAGGCAACCCTGTTTAGGGAAGTTTTTTATGTTTGATGTTTTATCGTGTTTTTAATATTCTGTTGGGAGCTGCCCAGAGTGGCTGGGGAAACCCAGCCAGATGGGCAGGGAATTAATAACTTATTCTTATTCTTATTATTAATTTCTGTAGCTGCCTCCACATAGAAAGCTGAAGGCCCAACAATGCCTATTGAATGTGTGTGTATCAGAGCCATCTCAAAATGCATAATGGGACCCAAGGTAACAGCCAGACAGAACAGTTAAATATTCCTCCCCTTTTCTGTCCCAGTTCAACAAAGTTAACCATAAAATATTAAGCAGCGAACAGAAACAATAAGACTGTGTTTCGTCTTAAATATTAAACAAAAGCCACTGTTTTTGTTTTTTGCTGGCAGTAAAAAGAAAAGAGATTTTTATTCCGCTCCCCTGGTGTACTTAGCCAATCCATCTAGCTCACTTTATCTATCTCACCCAACGTAGTGCCCTCAAAATTCTGTTAGACTAAATTTCCCAAATCCCTGGCCACTGGGCATTCTCTCTGGGGTGATGGAAGATGTAGCTCAGAACATCTGCAGGGCGCAAGGTTGAGGAAAGCTGCCACTCAGTAGTGGCAACGGCCAGTGTAGTGTAGTGGTTAGGAGTGGTAGATTCGTAATCTGGTGAACCGGGTTTGATTCCCCGCTCCTCCACATGCAGCTGCTGGGCGACCTTGGGCCAGTCACACTTCTCTGAAGTCTCTCAGCCCCACTCACCTCTCAGAGTGTTTGTTGTCAGGGAGGAAGGAAAAGGAGAATGTTAGACTCCTTAAGGTAGTGATAAAGCTGGATATCAAATCCAAACTCTTCTTCTTCTCCAGGATTTGCTCCCCAAGTTGGTGAGGTTAATTTGATAGCAGCAAGAAACTGAGCCTCTGGTGTAACCAGTCCAGTCTTGTGGAAGATTTTGGCACCTTCTGTTTTAACTTCCCCTGCTCTACCTGGAAATGGTGGGAATTGTAACTGGGACTGCAAAACTGATGCCACCATAGATGCTGATGTAAAAGTTTCCCTTGGGATTTATATGAACATTAGCCTTCTGGATTAGGCACAGAGCAAGGTGTGATGTCAGGGGAGAAGGGGTTTGACTGGGAAGGGTTCTGGGGGCCAGACAGGGAGGGTTCGTGGGCCACAACCGATGCCTAGCCTTTCTCCTCCACAACAATGAATGGTTTCTTTTGTGAATTCTGACTTTGTGTTGTCACCATTCCAGCTGCTTGCTAAAATCATCAGAGCAACTCACAACCCTCTGAAGAAAAATTGCATTTCCTCAGTTGGTGGCATGCACAGTTTCCCCCCCCCCTCTTTTTAAAAAAAAATAAATTAAACAAGCGTTAGCACTAAAAATAAATAAGCAAAGCCAGCAACAGCAAAGGAATAATCTCGCCCAGCAAAGTGATTTTTCAGGCAAAAATGACTCAGCCTTTTTCCACTGAAAGACAAATCTCCTGAAGGGGAGGAAGGGGGGGGGAATAATCTAGGCTGCTTTATGTAACGATTGCCTACATTTATGTTTTGAAAATTAAAGAGCTGTTTCAGCTTGTGCATTCCAAACCCCTGGTGCGCTGTGGCCAAGCTCTGTGGCTGAAGTCTGAACCTCAGAAAAGTATTTCTGGAGATCTAGAAATATCTAGCAGGAAGGGAAGAACAGTGTTCTTTCCTAGCTTACAGTTTTATCTTTTTCTTCATGTCAGCCAGAAGCATTTTTTAAATTATATACACACACACACACACACACACACACACACACACACACTTTGGAAGGGGAAAAAAGAAATGGGCTCAGAAGAAAGCAAAGTCTTAAATACAGTCAGGACAGTGGGTGGTGGAGGGGAGGAATTCATTTTTTGGGGGGCGGACTTACATAAAGTAGCACTAGGATCTGCTGCATCAATTTGTGTAACAGTACTATGACTTCCCTATGTGGGACAAGAAGCTACAGTTAGAACTGGATATGGAACAACTGATTGGTTCAAAACTGGGAAAGGAGTACGACAAGGCTGTATATTGTCTCCCTGCTTATTTAACATATATGCAGAATTCATCATGCGAAAGGCTAGGCTGGATGAATTCCTAGCCGGAATTAAGATTACTAGAAGAAATATCAACAACCTCAGATATGCAGATGACACAACATTGATGGCAGAAAGTGAGGAGGATTTAAAGAACCTTTTAATGAGGGTGAAAGAGGAGAGCGCAAAATATGGTCTGAAGCTCAACCTCAAAAAAACGAAGATCATGGCCACTGGGCCCATCACCTCCTGGCAAATAGAAGGGGAAGAAATGGAGGCAGTGAGAGATTTTACTTTCCTGGGCTCCATGATCACTGCAGATGGTGACAGCAGCCGCGAAATTAAAGGACGCCTGCTTCTTGGGAGAAAAGCGATGACAAACCTAGACAGCATCTTAAAAAGCAGAGACATCACCTTGCCGTATAGTTCAAGCTATGGTTTTCCCAGTAGTGATGTATGGAAGTGAGAGCTGGACCATAAAGAAGGCTGATCGCCAAAGAATTGATGCTTTTGAATTCTGGTGCTGGAGGAGACTCTTGAGAGTCCCATGGACTGCAGGAAGATCAAACCTATCAATTCGGAAGGAAATCAGCCCTGAGCGCTCACTGGAAGGACAGATCCTGAAGCTGAGATGCCAATACTTTGGCCACCTCATGAGAAGAGAAGACTCCCTGGAAAAGACCCTGATGTTGGGAAAGATGGAGGGCACAAGGAGAAGGGGACGACAGAGGACGAGATGGTGGGACAGTGTTCTTGAAGCTACCAGCATGAGTTTGACCAGGCTGCGGGAAGCAGTGGATGACAGGAGTGCCTGGCGTGCTCTGGTCCATGGGGTCACGAAGAGTCAGACACGACTAAACAACTAAACAACAACAACAACTATGACTTCCACCTTGCTCCATATTGCCTACACTGGCTGGCAGCAGCCTTCCAGGATTTCAGGGAGCTTTCCCCCAGCCCTACCTAGAAATGCCAAGGGTTGAACCAGAGACCTTCTGCATGCAAAGCAGATGCTCTACCTAATCATAAGTTCTGTTTTTCACATTTCCACATCAGTTTGCATTTAAAAAAATGCTTCTCATGAAACTTCATCAGCATTCAATTGCCCATTTTTCCTAATTTGCACCTGTGTCTATGAATCTTGCCTAATGTGCACATTATGGTTCCTCGCTGGCTGGATTTAGATTGCTGGGTACAGGTGGGGATGTTTGAATGTTGCCCAAGGAATACACCAATACAGCCGTGTCTTGGCTGTCAAACAGAATCCATTCCGGAAGTCTGTTCAACTTCTGAAAATGTTCGACAACCAAGGTGCGGCTTCTGATTGGCTGCAGGAGCTTCCTGAACTAAACTGAAAGCCACGGAAGCCACGCCGGACGTTCGGCTTCCAGAAAACATTCGCAAACCGGAACACTCGCTTCCGGGTTTGTGGCGTTTGGGAGCCAAAACGGACGAGTACCAAGGCGATCGACAACCAAGGTACGACTGTAAAAGTTTACACACATAGAAAACTATTACGCTCAGGAAAGAGGTTTCCGCCCGGCATGCTGACTTTCTAATGTGCTGGAGCAGAGGTTTTCCAGCGTTTCTGACGTGTGAACCACTTTCACCCCAAAATTGCATACGGAGAAGTTGAAACCCCAGTACTGCGACCCACCTTAGATCAGGCCATGACGTGGTTGTGGGTCCTGAGTGAATCACCAGTTGAAGACCAGTGTGCTAGAGTTGGCTTTAAAAATGATAAAAATGGAGAGGTGTTTAAAAAATGCAGCACCCACACCTGTAGTCTGAAGTGATGTACTTCTAGAGCATGGGTAGGCAAACTAAGGCCCAAGGGCCGGATCTGGCCCAATCGCCTTCTAAATCCGGCCCGCAGACGGTCTGGTTGTTAAGTTGTGGGTGAACATATCAGACGACACAGCGATTCTTCAAACAGCTCTTGTTTATTCACAGGCCAGAACAGAACTGAACTGAAGGGTTCAGCCAGCCTGCTTATATAGAGCTCCAGTACAATGCAACTGTAACCACTTTCTGTAACTATCCAATCACTGAACGTCACTTTCAACCCCTTATTTGCATATGTGGACCTGAGTGAAAACTATCTACAGTATCCCCCTGCTGGCCCAGGGTGAGAACCTCAGTACATAACACCGGGAATCTGTGTGTTTTTACATGAGTAGAATGTGTGCTTTTATTAAAAATGCATCTCTGGGTTATTTCTGGGGCATAGGAATTCGTTCATTTTATTTTTTTTCCCCAAAATATAGTCCAGCCCTCCACATGGTCTGAGGGACAGTGGACTGGCCCCCTGCTGAAAAAGTTTGCTGACCCCTGATTTAGAGCCGCACCATTTGATTCTCCAAACCATGTGGCTTGGCTTTGAGTTAATTAAAATCCCTGCTTCTGGCTGTTAGGACTTAGCTGCCTCCGAATATGTGCCTTAAGGAACTTGTGGTGCTAGAGGGGTTTTTTTGCATTTGGAAATGAGATAATTTAGCCAGCTGCCCTTGTAGACAGTTCAGAACTTGCCCCTTCTTCTTTTTTTTAAGTTGAGGTTTGTTGTTGCTTTTCCCCCGAACTAAATATTTCGCTTTGTCTCTCTCCTGGTGGAAATCCAGGAATGCCCTTCTGAAAGACAAGCTTGCTGCAGAGAACAGCTTGTACTTGCAAGCAATATTCCATTTTAAAGGGCTTTAGGAAATGCTTTCCTTGTGCTGTGGGCTCTTTGCGCAGAGGGCAGGCGTTTTGAAAGAGCTGGCGTGCGCCCAACCCCTTTCCTAAATGGAAAACTCAGACAGGGCTGCTCTCTCGGTTCACTACCAGAGTGGAAATAGCCGAAAGGATGCAGTCACCTGCCAGGAAGCCGTATTTTCCTCCGTGCTCCTTCAGCAAAAAAACCTATCTATCACCCTCCGACATCGTGCCGTTGCTTTAGTTCTGTTTCTTATAAACACAGCAGCAGCCCGAGATGAAATATGAGCTGGGCCCAGGCTGTTGGATTACCTAGGCCGTTCTGTGGAAGGGAATACTCAGCCGACATATGGCAACCAGGCAGCTTTCAGAGAGCCTGAAGCATAACATTCTGCCGTCCAGCAAGCATGTAGGTGGTCTGCGCGCCATCACTTTCCACGCTAGTTCTGTTCGCCCTGGTTCTGTAATTCAGCCTGCATGCTGGGGTACCAACCTGCCAGCTCCGTCTCTTTGGGTGGTAATGACCAGTTCGAAAGCCCCATCAAGTGCTACGATGGTGGGGGGGGAAGGCTGCCAAATTCTTTCCCTTCTCTGGCTCCGCTCCAGCCTTTGAAACAACAGCCTCAAGTGCAACAATTCGGCTTTCCTTGGCGCGGAGATCAGCCACAAAGGGCGAAGCGCCACCTGAATAATTTCAGGGAGCCAAGGCACAAGAGCAGGGGCAGTCACAAGATGTGGGCAAAGCAAGATGCAAAAGCCAGGACCCAGGTAGGGTCTGGTGCAAGGGTTCGCCAGAAAGAGCTTCACCGCAAAGCCACTTCCACCCTGTAGAGGAGGTGGGATTGCGGGCATCACGTGCCCAGCCCCGTGATTAGGGGAATCCCCGGCTGCGTCACCCCCTGGCCAGGCAATCAGCTGGCTCTGGGGGCGTGGCCTGCCCTATTTAACGCTGGCGTGGCCAGGGATCTCCCTCTTTTCCTGCCTGCCAGCTGTTCCTGTTTCCCACCCTCCCACCCTTTAAGGTTTTCGTTCCTTGACCTTCCTATGGACCTTGGTTGGTCGCCGTTGAGGGGCCTGGTAGGAATTTTTCCACTTGGCAAATTGGCACCAGCCACTTGGTTTTTGCCTACCTCGTAGCAAATCGTCACAACTTTCTTGGTATTGGCGGTTAGGCATTGATATTGGTATTGCTCTGTAGATGGAAGAGGGGAGGAAGCGCCATCACCTGCCCCGCATATGGAAGGGTAGTCCGATAAAGGATTCCGGGGGACATGGCCCTGTCCAAAGCCTATGGAGGTGAGGGCCTAAGGCACACCCCCTAGCGGTGACCCTGGGGGAGTTCCTAGTTGATGTGCATCAGCAGGACTCCCCCTACTGGTGGTTAACCCTTCCTGGACTTCAAGTGGATGGGCTGAAGCGGATGGGATATACAGTAGTCGGTTAGGACCAATGCCTAAGTCAATAACGCTCATCACCTGTAACCAATAAAGTTGTGGCCTTATTTAGCCCATTAACCTTAATAATTGTGTCATGTGTCTATATTTCCACCGGGGGGGGGGAACTCTCCACTCAAGTCAAGGTTCAGATGATACGCTAAGTCAAACCTTGAGTTAGGGCAACTTGGCACAACAGTGTGTACACACACACACACACACACACACACACACACATTAAAGGATCAGGGAGTTGCCAAGCAACTACCAGTTATCTTGGCACATATTGTACCCTCCAGTGCCCCTATTTTCCAGGGACAGTCCCAAAATCACAAAAGCCATCCCAGCTTCTGATCTGATCCCAGAATGTCCCTGTTTCTTCCACCGGTGCTGCTGCCACCAAGCTCAAAGAGGAGGGTTTTTTGTCCTAAAGTGTTCAGATATATCAAAAGAAAGATAAATTAAAGATAGAAACCACATAACAGGTTTAAAAAGGCGGGGGAGGGGAATAGCCGACCAGCACACCAATCAGTGCTAACGAAAGTTGGAACAGGAAACATTTTTACAATATTTATCTGTGAGAAGTGGGGGTTGCTTGCAAGTCACCATGTGATAGCCATGAGCTCATTTTGTGAACTGAAAGGCAGCCGTAAAAAAAATTAATAAAAATAAATAAACATTTAGGTGGTGTCATTCTGTAGTTAGACACTAGGTGGCACTGGACTTAATTTTATCTGGGTGGAGTCAAGAGAACCCTGTTCTTGCAGGAGAAAGAAAAGAAAATTATTTCCTAGCTTCCTGAACGTTGAATCCTCTACCCATTCCCTAACAATAAATAGGATTCTTTCCTTTCTTTCTCCTTATATATTTAAAAAGTAGAGTCATATACATTGAGAGGGTGTCATTTCCATTTATTAAAGGGCAGCTTCACCATAAGGAAAGGATACAGCTTTGAGGGTTTTTCAGTTTTAGAAAACATTGGCTTGGGACATATGATATAGCCTCAAGGCTTGGGGTGAATGGAGGCACCTAAAGAGGTTCAGGTCTGGGTGGGAAGGTACCAGCTAACTCTAGGCAGGTAGTGTCATTATATTTTTGCACACTAGGTGGCACCACAAAGTTTCCTGTTGCTCTTCTTGAGGAAAAGCAATAAAGTTCTTGTCCAGCTTTCTGACTGGTGGGTTCCATGACACCATGATGGGAGAAACGTGAGATATGAACAAATCATAATCATAGAATTGTCGGGTTGGAAGGGACCCTAAGGGTCTAATCCTGCCCCCTGCAATGCAGAATTCTCAACTGAAGCATCCATGACAGGTGGCCATCTAACCACTGCTTATAAACCTCCAAGGAAGGAGAGCTCACAACCTACAGAGGGAGTCCGTTCCAGCTCTTTTTGTTAGAAAGTTCTTCCTGATGTTCAGCCGGAATCTCCTTCCTTGTAATTTGAAGCCATTGGGAGTGTGTGGGGTACTGGCCTAATTCAGCAGTCTTTGTGGAGTTTGGAACTGACAGGGTTAAAACTCCGTGGTGTCCTGTATCTGGGAGGAGCTTGACGCAGGGAAGTGCGTCACAGTCTGTGTGTGTTCAGAGAATTGCTTTCGATTCTGCCTGGGCTGCGTGTGTGCTTTGAGCACAGAGATGCCGGAATGTTCTGATGGATTTATTGCTTTGTAAATAAACGCTTCTAGAGATAAGAACCGAACTGTCTTTGGACTTGATTTATCCCTCATCTCACACGGATGCAGGACCGCTGCTACTCTGCTCTTCCTGCCAGCTCAGCTCCCGAACAGAGTTGCGCAGGGGAAGCCTGACTGGACGCAGGATTAATTTCCCCAAAGTCTTCTCCTTGCTTTGCATCTGCTATGGGCTTCTATTTGGTTCCCCTAGAGCAGGGTCTCCCAAATTTGGGTCTCCATCTGTTTTTTTGGACTACAACTCCCATCATCCCTAGCTAACAGGACCTGTGGTCAGGGATGATGGGGATTGTAGTCCAAAAACAGATGGAGACCCAAGTTTGGGAAACCCTGCCCTAGTGGTATAGCCCATCACTCCATTAATGTCAGAGTCCAAGCAGTTTCTATCAGGATAGGATCACTGGGCATCACATAGGGTAGCAGATTCCAGCCCTGCCTCTTTCTCTGCTCTCCGAGAAGGAAGTATCTGCGTCAGCCAACTATGCCTTACAGCAGAACTAGAAAGTCGTCCATCACTTTAAGCTGGATTACTAAAGTGACTCACAGTTTTCAGCCGAGCCAGAGGATGTATCTATCACGTTGATTTTCCTGCCTCTGACAGCTGACAAAGAATGATTCTACACAAGGACAATGCCTTCAGTTCCTGATGCGGCTCAGCGGGTAAATTTGGAACAACTCTGGAGAGCCAGATGTCCATGGCTGGGCAAAGGAAACAATTCCGGATAGATTATTTCACATGGTTGTCAGGATGGGAATGCCAGCTTTCAAGTGCCCAGCTTTCTGTTCTGTAACTATGAGCTCAACCCCTGCACTACGCTGGTGGGTGGTGCTGTGGTCTAAACCACTGAGTCTCTTGGGCTTGCTGATCAGGTCTCTTGGGCTTGCTGATCAGGTCGGTGGTTCGAATCCCCGCGACGGGGTGAGCTCCCTTTGCTCTGTCCTGGCTCCTGCCAACCTAGCAGTTCAAAAGCACACCAGTGTAAGTAGATAAATAGGTACCACTGCAGTGGGATGGTAAATGGCATTTCTGTGCTCTCCGGCTTCCATCACAGTGTCCCGTTGCACCAGAATCAGTTTAGTCATGCTGTCCACATGACCTGGAAAGCTGTCTGTGGACAAACACCGGCTCCCTCAGCCTGAAAGCGAGATGAGTGGCACAACCCCATAGTCGCCTTTGACTGGACTTAACCGTCCAGGGGTCCTTTACCTTTACCCTTTAACTTATTATGGTGGCTTTATCAAGAGACCTTACATTTCCCTCAAAATTCCACAGATGTTTAGCTCAAGCGGGAACCTCCAATTTTGCTTTGGGCAGAATTTGGCGCAATTTAAGGCTGTTGCAAAGCCTTCCAGCCCAGTCCTTAGGAATTTTGCAAACCTTATCAAAACTCTTTTGGCTTCCCACAAAATTCCTGAGATGTTTTGCTCGAGAATAAACTTCTAAACCCAGTCCCAACTCTTCTTATGACCTTCCAGGCAAGACTGGCTGGACCGTGAACGATGGATTTGTGTCCTGTGTTTGCTAAGGCAGTCCCACCCCAGGGCAAGTGGTTTGGCAGCATAGACACATGGGCAGGAGATGCCAGCTTAACTTTTTCATGTCGGTCAAAGAAGGTTAGATGCGGGAAGACCTCTTGCGCATTTCCCATTGGCAAGCCACTAGGGAGCACCAACGAACTCCAGCGAGCTTGCAGGAAGCAAGCAGCACATCTTGTCCACGTTGCCAAAACAGGAAACGCGGAAAATGATTTAAGCCCCATGCATAAAAGCATCTTGTTTTTGTGACCCATTATGCTATCAGGCATAATGACTCACGTTTAATCCCTGATCGTCTGTCAAGCCAACTGAGGGGGGTCTCAGTGCATACAAACATAGACAGCGAATATTGTTCAAATATGTTCTAGCTGTGCAGATATTCCATGGATATTTGAACTTTGGCATTTAATGGTAACAGGCTTATTCACTTATTTCACCCCTTCCACAGCCCATCTGCATTCAGGGGATCTTCCTGTTCATTCTGCTGAATGGCGCCCTCGACTTCTGCCCCAAACATGGTAGCATCAATGCTTTCATATCAGTGAGAAAAACATTCAGAAGAGAATACTAAGCCTGGCCAATTCAGAGGCGTCAAACTGCACTTGGTTGCTCCCTCTGAGACAAATAACATACCCTCCGAGTATCCCGATTTTCCAGGGACAGCCCTGGACTTACAGAAGCCGTCCTGGTTTCTGACTTGACCCTGGAATGCCCCACTTTTCCTTTTTCCTCCATGTCTTAGATAGCGATTAATAATGTTTTGTATGGGTGCAAAAAGAGAGTCCTGTTTATCCTAAAAATAAAACACCTTAGCCGAATGTAGGAAATGGTAAAGCTCGCATACAAAGTCCTTTGTATAGTTTTGAAGGGAAAGGTCACCAATCCCCTTTAAATTCTTTCTCTGCAGTGCTTCCTCAGACGGCCATTTCTTAGGAAGTGTGTGGAGTGTTTATTCCTTTATTGCAAATGGAACCTTACACTGTCTGTTGTTGTTGTTTAGTCATTTAGTCGTGTCTGACTCTTCGTGACCCCATGAACCAGAGCACGCCAGGCCCTCCTGTCTTCCACTGCCTCCTGCAGTTTGATCAGACTCATGTTGGTAGCTTCAAGAACACTGTCCAACCATCTCGTCCTCTGTCGTCCCCTTCTCCTTGTGCCCTCCATATTTCCCAACATCAGCGTCTTTTCCAGGGAGTCTTCTCTCCTCATGAGGTGGCCAAAGTATTGGAGCCTCAGCTTCACGACCTGTCCTTCCAGTTACACTGTATACTCTTAAGTAAGTTCCACTGTATTCAATGGAGCTTGCTCCCAGGTAACTGGATCAACTGGATCAACTTACACTGTGACCCAGGTAACTGGATCAACTTACACTGTGATCCTAAGTATCTTTACTCAGAACTATGTCCCACTGAGTTCAATAGGATTTACTCTCAGTCTCTGGTGTGTTCCTGGTCATTCTCATAGTTTCCATTGTTGCTGTTGTTGTTGTTGCTGCTGCTGTTGTTGTTTCCCTCCTTTTTCCCTGACAGGGACTCAAGGAAGCTTCCTGCTAAACATTTACTTCATTCCATTTATCTGTGGAAGGTGTTGCGCATGATCCCTTCCCTTGCATGTGTTTTCTTTACAACAACCCTTGAGGTAGGTTCGGAGGAGAGGTCGCAAGGTGACCAATGTCAATGCATATGTGACGTTTATGTGTGCGGTGAGATCGAATGCAGGAGAAGCTTCCCCGATGTAGAAGAGGATAGTCCCTGTTTTCATCAGAGAAATGTCGGAGGGAATGAAGTAAATCTTTGAGCAGATGTGTGGGTGCATTTGGCAGGTAAATGTGTGCACATAAATGCTAAAGCATCTTGCAGCACGTACAGATGTCAATGAGTGCAATTTGTGTTTCAGTTAATAATAATAATACCTTGCTTGTCAATGTACAACCTGCGTGCAATGAAATTAACTTAATTCAGTTATAGCATAATATCCGTGCTTGGATGTTCAGAGTAAATAGAAGTCCCCTTTGCGTGAACCATGAAATCACATTATTTCTGTAGGGGGTTCCCCCTGCCCTTAGCGCTCATCCCATTTCCGTTCTCCCTTGTGTACGCTTAGAGGTAACTACATCGAGAACAGCAGCAGAGGAAAGGCATTGGCTGGAAGCCAGAGAAAGACTTGTAATGGGCTCTCTATGGTTCTAACCCCCTGATGGCTCTAAGTGGTGCTTTAAATTCAGGCAGAATAGAATATTGCCCGAATGCCCGTTCTGTCCTTTAGGCTGTATTAGACACATCTATTATTGAGATGCATCTATCCTAAATAATCTGCTCATTATTCAAAAGGTTGGAAGTCTCCCATCATGCATGCATGCCCTGCTTTGGGATTTATCGCTCTGCTTTGCCATTCAAAAATTAGCCGTAGTCAGAGGCAGGTGGTTATTTTCAGATAAGGGATTTCTCCTTGTGGGGCTGGTTGGTGTGTGTTTTGACTGGAAGAAGCAGTAAAGTATCCCTTTCTACTTGAAAGGGATGTCAAGTCCATACTCTCTACGTGGGGCTACCTTTGAAGGTGACTCAGAAACTACAACTAATCCAGAATGCAGATGCCAGACTGGTGACTAGGACCATAAAATACCGGTCCTAATGGATCTTCACCGGCTCCCAGTACGTATCTGAGCACAATTCAAAGTGTTGGTGCTGATCTTTGAAGCCCTAAGTGGCCTCGGTCCTCCTGTATACCTGAAGGAACATATCCACCCCCATCGTTCAGCCTGGACACAGAGGTCCAGCTCTGAGGGCCTTTTGGTGGTTCCCTCACTGCAAGAAGTGAGGTTACAGGGAACAGGGCCTTCTCGGTAGTGGCGCCCACCCTGTGGAACGCCCTCTTCTGTCATTGCAATGGATGCACAACCAGGCACTGCGGTCATTTGCGAAGGATTCCCACACAGCAGAGTTGATGTTGCCAGCCTTAATCTCATGACTGCTGACATCTTTGTAACACAGAGTTGGTGAGACGAAATGAATTGTGCAATATCAGGCTTAGCTCATTTCCAGATGACCTGGTTGAGGAGTCTTCCTGATCTGTTAGTTTTGGGGGAAATTAGATGACGTCAACTATTTATTGTGCATTCATTCTTATTTGTTTGTGGGGAGGTCATGCAATGTTGACTCTAATTTAATAAATAGTAATAATAAACAAACAAATAATAAAATAGGTAACAATAATCAAGCAATTGCCATTGCACCTTTTCCAGAGCATGTCCCCATCATTTTTCTTACAGCAAAAATTCTGATTATTATTTTTTGCGGGGTGAGGGGAGGTGAGCAGGTTTGTTGTGCACAGTTGCCAAATGCAACTTGAATTTTGCAAGTCGAACTTGCTGGCGTACAATCAAATCCCACCCACAAAATAGTCTGGAAGCACCCTTGGAAAGGGAAGCTAAAGAGAAGCTTATGGCACGTTCATTTCTGTGCATATGACCGGGTTCTGGAAACAGGAAAAGGAAAGCTGATAACAAACCGGGGCTTTGCAAACCCCTCTGGTGTGCTGCAGCCTTTTGCTCTGGGTGCCTATCAAGCTCAGAATAGCATCCCAAGCCACTTAGATCCCCCATCCAGCTGCTGAAAGGATACTCTGGGAGAAAATGACTTGCTCAAGAATTTACCACCACCCCCTGAGTTTTGAGAGCATGCCAGACTTGGCCCTAGGATTTATTTGCTGCTCGTGTGTAGAATTTGAGCAGTTGGGCTGCCAACCCAGTTAAGCCTGCCAGTCAATGAGTTACTAGCTGTTCTGGTCACTGCTGCCAAACGAAACAGAGACTTCTTGCTTTCATGTTTAATAGCTGGGAAGGTAGCGCATAGCGCCTCGTGGCCCCCCACCCCACCTCACTTTCTCCTTCCTGGGCCATGGGGCTGATCTGAGATGGAGAATTATGGGCTGGGGTGTGTCTCTATGCTATGATTCCATTGCAGCAAAGAAATAGCACAGGACATGGTTCTGTATTTTTAATTTTTAGAGCCCCACATTCCTTTCAGGTTTCCAGACAATACAGTTGTGATTCTGCGTTTGAGAGCATGGGAACAATACCTGCTGAAACCTGAAAAGCTAGAGATTTGGCAAAATGAGACCCTTGCATAGGACCCTCGTACCTACGGGACCGCCTCTCCCGGTATGCCCCACAGAGGACCTTAAGGTCCATAAATAGCAACACCCTAGAGGTCCCAAGCCCTATGGAAGTCAGATTAGCCTCAGCCAGAGCCAGGGCCTTTTCAGCACTGGCTCCGGCCTGGTGGAACGCTCTGCCTCATGAGATCAGAGCCCTGTGGGATCCGATTTCTTTCCGCAGGGCCTGTAAGACGGAGCTGTTCCACCTGGCCTTTGGCTTGGAGTCAATTTGATTCCCTCCCCCTCTTTCTTTTTCCTTTCTCCTCCTGTGATGAGGCTGCATTTTAATGTTTTAATGTTGTATTTTAATCTTGTTTTTTAAGTTGTATTCATTCAACTTGTTTTTATTATTGGTTGTTAGCCGCCCTGAGCCCGGCCTTGGCTGGGGAGGGTGGGGTATAAATAAAATTTATTTTTTTTATTTTTTTATCATCATCATTGTTATTAGCCAGCTTGGGCAACCTTGTGATGGAGAGGCGAGTTGGAAATATTTGAAATAAAGAACTGATTTGAAATAAATAAACTCCTTTAGTTAAGTGGCAGGTTCTCTTTCATTGAAGGTTTTTAAGCATAGGTCGGATGGCCATCTGTCATGGATGCTTTCGTTGAGATTCCTGCATTGCAGGAAGTTGGACTCGAGGCGTCCTTTCCAACTCTACAATTCTATGATTTCTCCTTGTGCAATGGGATCATCTGCTCCTGCACACCCTAAATATGTTCTGGGTACACACACACACACACACACACACACACCCTCTGTAGCTGATCTGGGGGTGCTGAAAGGTGCTTTGCTTATTTATTTATAAAAGTATTTATATACTGCTAAATCACATAACACATGCAGGCATATGGACCTTCCAGCTTAGCTCCTGCTCGGTTTGCACATTTGTAAACAAGCAGATGTTACAGCAGCACCAAAAGACTCCAGTCCTCTCCCATCACAAGGAAATGACTGTGTTGAAGACGGCCCCTGGAACTTCTAAGCCCCTACTGCCCGTGGAAGTGGGAAGCCGCAAAATGCCACTATCTGAAAAGGTCTTGCTAGGAAGCAGCTATTTATTTATTTTTGGCTAGCCTTCAGCCTCGACAAGGCCCTAGAGCATTTGTCCACAGCCTGCAATTTTCTCAAGATACACACACACACACTGCATTTTGAAAACAGCACAGCAAGAATTTCTAAGGGCAAAACACAGAGGCTTGTTCTGTGAGCTGGAAACGGGGTGACTAGAATGCAGAATCGAGTCTAACTAGATTCCTTCCTTTGAAGCGCCCCCTTCCAGGTCCATCTCTCCTTTCAAAGGATAAAATTAGCAAAACGCAGATGACCCGGAAGATAAGCGAAGCTGTGCTCTTGTGCCTTGCAGGAGGAGACACTTTAAAGGATGCAGTTTGGCTACAAACAAGCGATTGTAATTTATGGATTAAGGGTCCAAAGATGCCAGGCAGATGAGTGCTTACAAAATAAGTCTGTCCTAACTTCTAGCTTTGAAGGATTAACCAGCAAATGCTCACACAGGCACACTTACCAGCTGCTGAATACCTTAAATAGCAGAATCTCTTCCCTTCCTCCATCCCCATTTTTCCTTGCCTCATTCTCCACATGTCCAAGTCCAAGGCTGGACTTCTTTTTTCCTTTTTCTTGCAAAAGTCTCACTCGCTTCCGAGATATATCACCACCATGAATAAGAGAGGAAGTTATACATCAGCCAACCTCCTTTTGCTAAAGTCTGCTTCATTTCGGTGGGACAGTGATGGAAGCATGTGCCCATTACTTCCAATGAACTAATGGCGCTTCTCCAAAAGGAGGGGAGGCAGGTCTCTTGGGTTGAGAGGGCCACATCCCTGCCAACCTCAGTTTGCCCTCAGCCAGCCCTCATCTGCCTGCCACCTTCAACCAGCCCAGGAGGTGGTCCTGCCTGTCAGCTTCCTCCTTCTGAGCCTCAGTTTTGCCTTTGTAGATCTCAGAAGGGAGGGGGACAAGGAGAAAAGTAGATCAAAGCCACACTCACACTATAGGTAAAGGTAAAGGGACCCCTGACCATTAGGTCCAGCCGTGGCCGACTCTGGGGTTGCGGCGGTCATCTCGCTTTATTGGCCGAGGGAGCCGGCGTACAGCTTCCGGGTCATGTGGCCAGCATGACTAAGCGACTTCTGGCGAACCAGAGCAGCGCACGGAAATGCCGTTTACCTTCCCACCGGAGCGGTACCTATTTATCTACTTGCACTTTGATGTGCTTTTGAACTGCTAGGTTGGCAGAAGCAGGGACCGAGCAACAGGAGCTCACCCCGTCGCGGGGATTCGAACCGCCGACCTTCTGATCAGCAAGTCCTAGGCTCTGTTGTTTAACCCACAGCGCCACCCGCGTCCCTTCCATTCACACTATAAGTACATTTAAAATGCATTTAAGCAGTCATGGCTTCCCCCCAAGAGTTCTGGGAGTTGTAGTTTAAGGGTGCTGAAAGGTTTTTATTTATTTTTTGCATAAATTATGTATTTGATTTTAAAACATCGAAACATACAACAAATCACAGTTCAAAATTCAAATATCGGAATTACTCTGAATCTCCTGACTTTCCCCCATCCCTTCCACGGGTCCTAATGGTAATATGTCCAACTGCATATCAATACTGTCCAAGTTTTATTCTTCTAAATTATCCATTATTTCCGTTAGTTTACAAGTGCGGTTAAAATCCTGCTAATGTTTTAACCTGCTTTCAATGTTCACATAAATAAATTGTAAACTTTCCCCATTCTTTTTTAAAGTTCTAGTCCTCTTCCTTTCTAAGCTTCCCAGTTAATTTTGCCATTTCAGCATAGTCCATCAACTTGGTTTGCCATTCTTCTGTGGTTGGGGTTATTTTTCCTTCCTTCCATCTCTGGGCTAATAGCATCCGTGCGGCTGTTGTCGCATACATGAACAGTCTTTTCTGGCCCTTTGGTATCTCGGTACCTGTAATTCCTAATAAAAAGGCTTCTGGTTTTTTAACAAAACTTATTTTAAACATTTTTCTCATTTCATTGTATATCGTCTCCCAGAATTTTTTTTATTACTTTACATGTCTGAGGGTGCTGAAAGGTTTTTAGGCAGCCTCTGCTCCCCACCACGGAACTGCAATTTCCAGAGTTCTCTGAGAAGAGGAATTGCTTGTTAAATGACTCTGATAATTCTAGCTCTGGAAGGGGAATAAGGGGCTCCTAACAACTCTAGGCATCTGTAACAAACTACGACTCCCATGCACCATGAAGAAGAGTTTGGATTTGATATCTCGCTTTATCACTACCCTAAGGAGTCTCAAAACAGCCAACCATCTCCTTTCCCTTCCTCCCCCACAACAAACACTCTGTGAGGTGAGTGAGACTGAGAGACTTCAGAGAAGTGTGACTACCCCAAGGCCACCCAGCAGCTGCATGTGGAGGAGCGGGGAATCGAACCCAGTTCACCAGATTACGAGTCTACCACTCTTAACCACTACACCACACTGGCTCATCATGACTGTTCATAGTGGCATCATGGTGCTCCAAATGAATGGTGAGAATGCGGCCTTCCACCTGGATCAAAGGGCAAGGCACACAAGTAAGGAACAAAATGTGAGGAAGGGTTCAGGATCACACCAGATGCCAAGAAGACCTTGCTATCAGCTGGTAACCTTTTATCATCCTCCTCCTCATTAGGGGTCTCCCAACTACTCTCAGCACCATTAAGGTTCTCCCTCCTCTGCTTTATCCTCACAAGAACCCTGTGAGGTAGATCTGGAGATAGGGAGAGATCATAAACTGAGAATGACTGGCTGAAGGTCATGCAGTAAGCTTCATGCCTAAGCAAGGATTTGAACCCTGGTCTCTCAGGTTCTAGTCCAACACTCTAACTGCTGTGCCATACTGGCTCTCCAGTAAAGCACGATTCCAGTCTTGATGGTTATAATCAATGGGCCTGACTTAATTAGGAGAATGGGAAGTAGCCTTTGGCCCATCTAGTTCAGTGTTGTCCACAGTGATGGTAGTGGCTCTCCAGGATTTCAGACATGGGTTTCTCCCACCCCTACCTGGAAATGCTGAGGATTAAACATGGGACCTTTTGCACACAAGGACGACACTCTACCACTGAGCTATGGGTATATAACTGGTCTGAATTTGCAGTACAGTCACACCTTGGTTTTTGAACAGATTAGTTCTAGAACGTTTTGGTTCCCGAACACCGCAAACCTGGAAGTGACTGTTCCAGTTTGTGAATTCTTTTTTGAAGTCAAATGTCCGATGGGGCTTCTACGGCTTCCAGTTGACTGCAGGAGCTTCCTGCAGCCAATTAGAAGCCGCACTTTGGTTTCTGAACCAGTGCACAGAAATGCCATTTACCTTCCCGCCAGAGTGGTACCTATTTATCTACTTTGGCGTGCTTTCAAACTGCTAGGTGGGCAGGAGCTGGGACTGAGCAACGGGAGCTCACCCCGTCCCAGGGATTCGAACCACCGACCTTCCGATCGGCAAGTCCTAGGCCCTGTGGTTTAGACCACAGCGCCACCCGCGTCCCTTCTCTTACATAGGTAGGTAGAAATTTGATTCAGTTTCCATTGAAGGCTCATACTTTCCAGAACATGAAACCAAGATGACGCCATTCTTTGAAACTCACCCTTCTCTGAATTTTGCAATGCAAAATTCTCTTTGGCTCTGGAGTCACTTAACTCCATACCCTCTAACATTTCTCCAATGAAAATGGGTGTCCTTTCATACCCGCCAATATTTCTTTGATGAAAATAGGGATGTCCTAAGAAAAGCAGGACCTTCTGGGATCAAAACCGGGAAAGCTTCTGTAAATTCAAGGCTGTCCTTGGAAAACAGGGACACTTGGAGGGGCTGCACCCACCATGTGTGGTCAGTTTGCTGCTGGTGGTTTTGGTTCCTTCAGATTTTTAAACGCTCGCAGGTAACGAGAGTGGTGAGGAGGTTTCCGTCCTTTCGCAGCTGAGCAACTGTACCCCGCAGCCGGTAATTTGCTTTATGATAGATCCCCATAAGCTGTTATTATGCGATGAGGAAGCAGAACAACAGCCGAAGGACAAGGACAGCCAGGGAGTAAATGGAGCAAGCAGCCCACGCAGGGAAAAAGAGGAAGCCGGCTTGGAACCAGACCAAGCGCAACCGAGCAGGAGGAGAGAAAAGGCAAAATGTTGTGATTTAATATGCCAACTGTTCTTAAGCAAATTAGAGGCAATATTTTACTCTCTCTTTCTCGTCATTCTTTTTTCTTTATTTTAAGGAAATACCAGCTGATAGCAGTGGAAACTGCAAGGGCTTTTCCTCAAAGAATCCTGGAAACTCTAGTTTGTCAAGGCTGCTGTCCGACTCACAGAGCAACCATTCCAGAGTTCCCTGGGAAGAGATGTTGATTGTTAAACCACAGTGGCAACTGCAGTTCTAGGAAAGGAATAGGGACCTCTTAACAACTCTCAGCTCCTTCGTGGATAATAATAATAATAATTTATTATTTGTACCCCG
Source organism: Podarcis bocagei (assembly GCF_964188305.1). Lineage (NCBI taxonomy): Eukaryota > Metazoa > Chordata > Lepidosauria > Squamata > Lacertidae > Podarcis > Podarcis bocagei. The sequence continues at coordinate 81,321,315 of NC_138133.1, read as the reverse complement.
CCCATCTGGCTGGGTTTCCCCAGCCACTCTAGGCGGCTTCCATAGAAACCAAAAAACACTAAAATATCATACATTAAAAACTTCCCTGAACAGGGCTGCCTTAAGATGTCTTCTGAATGTCAGGTAGTTGTTTATCATTTTGACATCTGATGGGAGGGCGTTCCACAGGGCGGGCGCCACTAGCGAAAAGGCCCTCTGCCTGGTTCCCTGTAGCTCTGCTTCTCGCAATGAGGGAACCGCCAGAAGGCCCTCGGCGCTGGACCTCAACGTCCGGGCAGAACAATGGAGGTGGAGACGCTCCTTCAGGTATACTGGGCCGAAGCCATTTAGGGCTTTAAAGGTCAACACCAGCACTTTGAATCCTGTTCGGAAACGTACTGGGAGCCAATGTAGGTCTTTCAAGACCGGTGTTATGTGGTCTCGGCAGCCGCCCCCAGTCACCAGTCTAGCTGCCGCATTCTGGATTAGCTGTAGTTTCCGAGTCACCTTCAAAGGTAGCCCCACGTAGAGCGCATTGCAGTAGTCCAAGCGGGAGATAACTAGAGCATGCACCACTCTGGCGAGACAGTCCGTGGGCAGGTAGGGTCTCAGCCTGCGTACCAGGTGGAGTTGGTAGACAGCTGCCCTGGACACAGAGTTAACCTGCACCTCCATGGACAGCTGTGAGTCCAAAATGACTCCCAGGCTACACACCTGGTCCTTCAGGGGCACAGTTACCCTATTCAGGACCAGGGAGTCCTCCACACCAGCCCGCCCCCTGTCCCCCAAAAACAGTGCTTCTGTCTTGTCAGGATTCAACTTCAATCCATTAGCCGCCATCCATCCTCCATCACTGCCTTGTCATGGCGAAGGGGCTAGGATAACTCAGAGAAGAGCTATGCTGTGCATAGCTATGCTGTGCATAGCTATGCTGTACAGAGCTATGCCGTGCAGGGCCACCCAAGATGGACAGGTCATAGTGGAGAGTTTTGACTAAACGTGATCCACCTGGAGCAGGAACCGGCAAGCCAGTCCATTAAATATGGTCTGAAGCTCAACATCAGAAAAACTAAGATCATGGCCACTGGGCCCATCACCTCCTGGCAAATAGAAGGGGAAGAAATGGAGGCAGTGAGAGATATTACTTTCTTGGGCTCCATGATCACTGCAGATGGTGACAGCAGCCATGAAATTAAAAGAAGCCTGCTTCTTGGGAGAAAAGCAATGACAAACCTAGACAGCATCCTAAAAAGCAGAGACATCACCTTGCCAACAAAGGTCCGTATTGTTAAAGCTATGGTTTTCCCAGTAGTGATGTATGGAAGTGAGAGCTGGACCATAAAGAAGGCTGATCGCCAAAGAATTGATGCTTTTGAATTATGGTGCTGGAGGAGACTCTTGAGAGTCCCATGGACTGCAAGAAGATCAAACTGACACATTCTGAAGGAAATCAGCCCTGAGTGCTCACTGGAAGGTCAGATCCTGAAGCAGAGGCTCCAATACTTTGGCCACCTCATGAGAAGAGAAGACTCCCTGGAAAAGACCCTGCAAGAAGTGAAGTTACAGGGAACCAGGCAGAGGGCCTTCTCGGTGGTGACACCCACCCTGTGGAACGCCCTTTCATCAGATGTTGAGGAAATAAACAACTATTTGACATTTAGCAGACATCTGAAGGTAGCCCTGTTTAGGGAAGTTTTTAATGACTGATGTTTTAATGCATTTTTAATCTTTATCTGGAAGCCGCACAGAGTGGCTAGGGAAACCCGGCCAGATGTGCGGGGTATAAATAATATAATAATATAATAATATTATTGGACTGGATTGGGCTTGGGGTCCCTTCCAGCTTTGTGATTCTGTGAAGCCATGACTGTTTAAAGTGGCGTGCTCCTGCTTTAAATGTAAAGTGTGAATGTGGCCTCCAAATCTATATTAACAGGATTGCATGGCACAATTTAGATCCACCCTTTGGCAAGGAGGACTGGAGAAATGGTTATGTGATGAGAGGCACCATGATGCATTTTAAAACATGAGAAGAAACTGGTACCTTCTTTCTTTCTTTTTTTAGGAAAGAGAAAACCCAGTAATTTCGGTTTAGCCATTGCCCCGAGCCAAGACTTTTTCCATTCCTTAGCTAAGTCCCTTGTCCCTCCCTGCGTTCTGCCATCTGCATAAGCGGCAAAATGCCACAAAGCTGTTCCGACTCCTTCCAGTTCAGTTTTCCCTTGACTTTGATATCCTGAGCAGGGAGGAGTTCCAAGTGTTGAGTCATCCTCTTTCTTTTCCCCTTTTTCTTTTTCTTTTTGCCCACATTATTTCTGTGTGGAAAAGAGTCCTCATTCCCCAGCTGCGGTTCCTGCACCGGAAACGGCTTCCAATGACTCGATAGCTGTCGTTGGAAGCACAGTCCCAAATACCCCACTGCTCCTATAAGTTTCCTTTCGGTGATTCAGCCTCATGGGAAATGCAGGGCTTTCTATAGGAACCGCCGCTAGAACTTTTGCAAAGTAATAGCAATGGAATAAAGTTTTTTGAAAAAAGAAAAAGAAGTCTGGAGTTTTGACTTGCAATCAACAAAATGGTAGCCTGATTTGATAAGAAAGGCTTAAGCTGTTCCGTGTGTTGTGGGTTTCATTTGGGGGTGTATGGTTTTTGGAGGGCAGTGGCGGAGGAACCTTCTCCGTCACCCAGGGTGTGGTATGCCAAGGGGCGGGGCAAACCGCCCAGCAGACCGATCGGACTGCACATGCGCGACAGCCCATATGGACGCCATGTGAGCGGCGCCCAAAGTGACTGCACGCATGCCCTTCACTGCTCCACAGCTGGGGGGAGGCAGCAGCCCATCTTGTCACACACACACCCCGGGGTGGCACCCGGGGCATACCACCCCCTCCGCCCCTGTGATGGACTGGGACTCAGGCTCGGACTCAGAACCAGAGGAGCCTCAGTCTGCACCGGATCCTTTGCCTCAGGCGGCATCTGGACCAAGTGTGGGGCCTGATTCTGAAGAGTCCTAATCTGCACAGGTTCCCCTGCAACAAGCACCAGCTGAGCTGAGTCAGGGGCCTGAGCCTACGCTGGCTCCAGATGCAGGGATTACCTCGTTGCCTCCAGCTGGGCCATCACTTACAGCTGCTCCACTACCAGTTGGGTCAGGGGAGGCTGAGGTGGCCTCTGGGTCTAGTAACCCACCAACGTCTCCCGAGCTGCAGAGACTAAGGTCTGAGAGAAGGAGAGACCTGAGTACTCGCAGGAGGAGTGCTCGCCTTTGGGCAAGACAGGGAGGTGAGTCACCAGGGGATCAGGACCGGCCGTTACCCCGACAGAGACAAAAGGCTGTCAGGCGCTGCCCCAGGTTGCGGGAGTTACATTGCTGTATGCTAGAACCTGCCTGAGATACTGTGCCTGACCTAGCCTGGTTTCCTGCCTTGACCTTGTCGGACTGACTCCTTGTGGAATCCCTGGATTCAGGACCGGACCAGAACTGGACCGCGTTGCTCGGGTTTACCCCCGGGCCCAGCACAGCCCCCTCCCTTCATACACCACTGTTGGGGGGTATTTATTACATTTGTTATTTGCAAAATCTGGAGCAGGATTCAACTAATGAGTCCTACCAGTAGGTTTTCAGGGCCCAAACCTGAGACCTAGGGGCAGGCCCCTGGAGATGGGTTGAGATGGGGAGGGGAGGAGGATGGATTCCCTAGCTTACCTGTGTTATCATTTGCAGCCAGCCTGTAAGCTGCATGCAAAGTCTTCTTTATCATTTTGTCTTATGAAAGGCACTCTAACTCACCTGAAGATTCAGGCCCTTTACCAGTCACCCTAGAGGGAGCCAGGCAAACCTTGAGATTTCATGTCGGTCATACAGCACCTAAAACCCAGAACCCAAACTCCCCCAAGTCACTTTGTACCCCGCTAGTGTCCTGGAAAAACTGGGACATCCCATTTTTTATTGCAAGGGAACAACGGCAGTGCTGTGATCTCACACGATTCCACAGTGTGAATTTCTCCCCTTCATAGCACGCTTTGGGGCACTGTGCCACTTTTTGGGAAGGGGGAATCAAAGTGTGAAATTATGTGAGATCACATGCCCTCCAATATTTCTCCAATGAACATAGGGACGTCCTATTCAATTATCATCATCATTAGTATTGGTATTATTTCCTATTTATACCCTCCCCATCTGAGGTTGAACATTAAACATTTTATAAAAAAAACTTCTCCACAAAGGCCTGCCTTTTAGATGCCTTCTACAGGTTGTATGGGACATGGGTGGCACTGTGGGTTAAACCACAGAACCTAGGACTTGCCAATCAGAAGGTTGACGGTTCGAATCCCCGTGATGGGGTGAGCTCCTGTTGCTCGGTCCCTGCTCCTGCCAACCTAGCAGTTTGAAAGCATGTCAAAGTGAAAGCAGATAAATAGGTACCACTCAAGCGGGAAGGTAAACAGCATTTCCATGTGCTGCTCTGGTTCGCCAGAAGCGGCTTTGTCATGCTGGCCACATGACCCGGAAGCTGTATGCCAGCTCCCTCGGCCAATAAAGCAAGATGTGCGCCGCAACCCCAGAGTCGGCCACGACTGGACCTAATGGTCAGAGGTCCCTTTAACTTTACCTTAAAGGTTGTATAGTTACTTATTTCTTTCTCTTGGGGGTTGGATAACTCCATACTCTCCAAGATGGGACACAGGTGGTGCTATGCTCTAAAGCACTGAGCCTCTTGGGCTTTCTGATCAGAAGGTCAGCAGTTCGAATCCCCACAATGAAGTGAGCTCCCATTGCTCTGTCCCAGCTTTTGCCAGCCTAGCAGTTCGAAAGCACACCAGTGCAAATAGATAAATACATACTGCTGTGGTGGGAAGGTAAACAGCATTCCGTGCGCTCTGGCTTCCATCATGGTGCCCCGTTGTGCCAGAAGCAGTTAAGTCATGCTGGCCACTTGACCCAAAAAAATGTCTGTGGACAAACGCCAGCTCCCTCAGCCTGAAAGCGAGATGAGCGCTGCAACCCCATAGTTACCTTTGACTGGACTTATTGGTCCTGGGTCCTTTACCTTTACCCTCCAACATTTATCTGAGGGAAATGGGGACGTCCTATGGAAAAGCAGAACATCCTGGGATCAAATCAGAAAGTGGGACAACTTCTGTAAATCCAGGACTGTCCCTGGAAAATGGGGACACTTGGAGGGTCTGAAATCATGGCAACCAAAATGACTGCAATAAAAAAAAATGGGAAAATGCCGTCCAAGAAAATGGCTTCCTGGCTTTTGGTTTCAGAATGTTGGAGGGTATGTCACCTCCATTCCAGATCTGGCTCCAATGCAGATTCTCTGTTTACAGGTGCAAGACGCTGTGGTGTGTTGAACCTTAACTGAATTCATAGGCTGCACATGTTGGTTAACTTGACTCTATTATTAACGGTGTTGTGTGCAAATCCCTGGCAGGGCTCTTGACACAGGCCTGCATCAGTTTCTCCCCAGGCCAAGGGCAGGCAGAAAGGATGGAGTCTGAAGCACACAGCACACAGTTCATTCACTGTGCCTGGATACAACAGAAAGATTGTTTTCCTTCCAGCCAGGGGAGAGATGCTGTGCCATTAAAACCACAAATCTGCTGCCATTAAAATTCAATTTAGGACAGCATGCTGAAACCGATAGCAATGCTTGTGTTATTGCGGGATCTGGAATGTCCTGGCAAAAGCTGTGATGGTTATCTCTACACCGCCTTCCCCTGGGAGAGGAACAGAAGCTGTATGTGTCTGGAGCAATTGATGGATCAGCCCTGAAACTTTCTCCTTTTTTTTTAAGTGGGGGGAGAGATTCACAGTAGTTCCAGTGGAATCACACAGAGATTAAGAATCAGTGCTGGCTAATTTGAAAATAATTCCCAACAACAACAAAAAGCAATTTCCTTTCTAAAGCGCTTAGAACAACAGAGGAAGATAAGCATATATTATTTGAAACAAATGCTCCACAGTGCCCCATTAGCTGTAATTCATTGGGTTTTGCAATGAGAGAAATGCTTTTCAATTAACCAACCTCACTTACATGAAATTAAGGGCTAGGTGTTCACAAGCTGATAAATCACCAGGGTGCCCATTGCTTTGGTGATAAGAAATGCCAGCGGCCCCCTTGTGAGCTGCTCCCATTTTGTGGATGAGTGGAAGAAAGGCGGCCTGCTCAGCAATCTTGCTTTTCACTTTGATGCTCTCATGCCCTGTCCAAGCGCTGGTCCAATTTCACAAGAGATGCTTGAAGTTGGTGGTGCCAGCTTAAGGAAAATATTGGGGGCATCAAGTCAAGGGTGGTGATATGGGAGGCCGGGTGGGGAGAAAGAAGGGATGGCAGAAAAGAAAGTAAGCGGCAAAGCTCTGGGCAATGTCCCTCTCCTCCTGCTTCCTGGTCTCAGCAGCCATCGCAGGTTGACTTCACCCAATTTCCTCAACCATTCCAGACCCTCGATCATCTTGGTTGCCCTCCTCTGTATCCAGGGCCAGATTTGTCAGTGTTTGAAAAGGAAAAAGGTTCTGGCCTCCTTTTTACTCCTTTGCCTAGTCCTCAGACCTTTCTTGTTGTTGTTTAGTCGTTGAGTCGTGTCCGACTCTTCATGACCCCATGGACCAGAGCACACCAGACACTCTTGTCTTCCATTGCCTCCCGCAGTTTGGTCAAACTCATGCTGGTAGCTTTGAGAACACTATCCAACCATCTCATCCTCCGTCGTCCCCTTCTTCTTGTGCCCTCAATCTTTCCCAGCATCAGGGTCTTTTCCAGGGAGTTTTCTCTTCTCATGAGGTGGGGAAAGTATTGGAGCCTCAGCTTCAGGATCTGTCCTTCCAGTGAGCACTCAGGGCTGATTTCCTTCAGAATGGAGAGGTTTGATCTTCTTGCAGTCCATGGGACTCTCAAGAGTCTTAGTAGTCCTCAGACCGTAGTTGGCACAAAAGAGTCTTTGAGAAAGAGTATTCTTGTATAGTATTGCTGCTTTTATTCTTAAAAAGTCTTCTCCAACCACGACCGACAGCTTTTACACACACCAAACACAACCAGCTTTCTACCATCCATCCAACCAACCCACACCCAACACTAACACCGACCACTCTATATATACAGGTACAATTTGGTTAAAGGTTGCATGAGTCATTGTAGGCCGCTGACTCATGCTGACTTAGTTCTTTTAGCATTAAAGAAACAGCAGCCATTTTTTAGCCGTGACAGGATTTAGGTTTGATGAGGCTGTAAGCTACTGAAGGTAATGAGTCCCTTTATATGTCCAGCTGTCCTTTGTCAACAACCAATTGTCGCTGTTTTTTGTGTTGAATATATGCTATATGGTAATTTATGAACCTAATAGGTATCTAAAGCCATTTGCACATAACAAAATATGTATATCATAGGAGCCTACACAACACAAAATACTGTTGCTGTATGTTGGTTTTATTTTATTTGTTTTTTTATCTTTCAGAAATATACCTCCAGGTTTTTTTCCTTTAAATTTTTGGGGCCCCCAAGAGAGTGGGGTCATAAGCTATAGCTCATTTAGCTTATACATAAATCCGGCACTGTCTGCATCCATTCTAGCTTGTCGATATCCTTCTGAATTTTTGCTGCTCAGAACTCCTACCATTATTCAGCTTCATTGAATGTCAGTAAGTTCAACTGGTTGAGCAGGGAAGGGTAGAGTGGGGGTCTCCAGACTGTCACTGCTTTGCAGGAAGGTTTCAAGCCCATACCAGAAACTTAGGTTTGTGCAATGAAAGTGGGTTAAATTGCTCTGTTGCCCTGGAACAACTAATCCACTTTTTTATATAAAAAAAGACTGTTGTAGTTTGAAAGTGACAGAGAAAGGCACTGAGAGGTGTGGAATGAGTGAATGATTGTTGGGGAGATGTGTAAATGCCCCACGAGCAAATCAGCATTAATGCTCATTGTCGCATCACCGAAAACAAAATTGGAATGAATGCTCACAAGAGACCTGGCATCGTCTAACATCTGTGTGAGCTTTGTGCAAGCGGATCAGGATGAATGCTAAGCAAACAGGGTGTGTGGAGGAGCCCGGAGAGAATGTGTTTCTCTGAGTTCTTTGTAGCAAACAATGTTTTCCACTGCTTCACAAATTAATTAGTGACTCTCCCTGGAATGTGTCAACTTCGCAATAGGTATTCAAAAATGTTTGCAAGCAAGACAATGGGGAAGGTATTCTCTTATCTCAGAGGGTTGCTGTTGTTGTTTAACGTAAATAGTGGCAGGAAAGGATGTGATCGTTCAGCGATGAGGCTGTTTTTGGAGAGGCAAGACATCCGACCCACCCCATTGCTAATCTTGATGTGGAGCTTTCAAGAGAGTTAGACAGAATGATAGAATGGAGGTGAAATAAAAAAGTTAAGGTTATATATATATATATATATATATATATATATATATATATATATACATATATATATACACACACACACACACACACACACACACGTCATACCTCGGGTTGAATGAGCTTCAGGTTGGGCGCGTTTGAGTTGTGCTCCACGGCAACCCGGAAGTAACGGAGCGCATTACTTCCAGGTTCCGCCGTTTGCGCATGCACAGATGCTCAAAATGACGTCACGTGCATGCGCAGAAGCGGCAAAAAGCAACGTGCGCGTGCACAGACGTGCCATCGCTAGTTACGTTTGCTTCTAGATGCGAACAGGGTTCCGGAACGGATCCCGTTCATATCTAGAGGTCCCACTATATATATTAAATGTTCATAACTTCATATATAAATCACATGTCTGAAACCCCACAGAAAAAGTTCTGAAACCATTTTGTCCCTCCCAAATTGACCTCAAATATTTCTCTGCAAGGTCCAAGGAAAATGGAAAAGCCTCCCCATTGTCTTTTCCTTCACAAATTCTGCCTTAAGGGTATGTCTGTGTATGAATAGGGTGAGCCTGTGACCAGGCTCAGGAACTAAGTATTGGTCATTACAAAAGACTGGCCAGACTCTCCAGGCAATCCAATCAAGTGACCATTAACAGGTCTGCCAGACAGGAGATAAACAACACACTCAGATTTCTGTTGTAGACCACCCTTTCTGCGAGGTAGGTATGATGTACCTGGGGGGTCGTCTTGAGCTACTCCCCTTTTGTGATGTATGTATGATGTTTCTGGGGGTGGTCTTAGACTCCAGGGCCGGCAATTTAAAATTTTAAATATATAAGGGCGGGCACACCTTGGTTCGGGGTCCTCCTCTTGTGTGTGAAGGGGGCATACTGTTGCAACAGTTGAATAAAGATCAGGCTTACTAGTTGCTTTGCTTCTCAGTATTCTCTGGTTGGCCTCTGTTATTTTCTCGGATCGATGGAGAACATACAAAGGACTCTATAAGGGCTCTTGTGTTCCCCATAAGGGAATATGGGCAGATTTTTGTTTATTACAGAAGAAAGCATTTCAAATTTGGGCGGAGGGAAGTGCTTTAGGGTGGTGGGAGAGGAATATTTTGAACACAAAAGGCCTGCTCTTGAATGTGGTGAGAATTAAAGCATTTTAATGCATGGCAGGGGACTTTAAGAGCATTTGTTGCTGTTCCTTCGCTGTGTCTCCTAACAAGAGCTTGCTGTATAAATGAAGAGGCTGGCAGTGCATCTGAGTGTGTGTTCTGTGTGCGTTTGTATGGCAAGTTTCAACTTTCAACACTTAAAATTCAGGACTCGGCCGCAGAGCTCTTTCAAACAGCCACAAAGAGCTTGCTCAGAATCCATCTCCCCTCCCAGGCCGAAGGCCTCTTTGACCTCATCCTCATTAGTAAAAGAGCCCAGCGCCACCACGCAAGGAAAAATGATGACAAAACATAGACCCTTTCCTGCAAACAGTGCACCGGAAATGAAAAGCCTCAATAGCTAACTCTTACTGCTTTTTAACCAAGACTGTCAACCAGCTAGGCATAGGGGCAGAATTTGTTCTGGTTCACCTTTTAATGTGAAACTCCCAGATTTGAAGTTTCATAAACGAACAGAAATGCAGCAAGCCTTTGAAATTTGAACTTCTCCAGATTTTGCAATGCAGTTCTTCAACCAAGTCTGCATTGTGCATATAAGGGGAGCATCTACAACAAGGCATATACAGTGGTATACCTCGGGTTACATACGCTTCAGGTTACAGACTCCGCTAACCTAGAAATAGTACCTCGGGTTAAGAACTTTGCTTCAGGATGAGAACAGAAATTGTGATCCGGCGGCATTCGCTAAAGTGGTGCTTCAGGTTAAGAACAGTTTCAAGTTAAGAACGGACCTCCGGAATGAATTATGTACTTAACCCGAGGTATCACTGTATTAGTTTTTTTTAAAATAAAAAATGCATAATATATGGAGAATTGCTTTTAAAATGTGCGTATGTTAGAGGAAACGTGCTGGCAAATTTTCACGAGTAATGGAGAAATGTTCTGCGTAGAAACCAGTAATTTTTAAATGTTTTTTTTAAAAAAAAAAATCTTTTCCACCCTTCCTCCCAAAGGGTGGATGGACAAACATCCATATATTAAAACACCACAATTTAAAATAAAACAAAACTTATTTTAAAACCATTTTAAAACACTCAAAAAATATTTTAAGGCACTCGGAATGTCTAAAATCATTTAAAAGCAAACAAATACTCTCATAGTTACTAACTTTAAGGTTGCCGTGGCCAGTATGTATCAGCTGTCAAATGTCTGGGCAAAAAGGAGTGTTTTTAAATTTCTCCTGAAAGTCAGTAATGAGACAGACACACCTCACCTGGGAGGGTGTTACACAAGTGGGAATCACCACCAAGAAGGCCATGTCACAGGTTTGCAGACCAATTGAAGATTGCCAAGGGACCACCATTTTCCTGCCTGTTTTAACAATGTTAATGTATAACATTATACATTAGGGACCGCCATTTTCCTGCCTGTTTTAACAATGTTAATGTATAACATTATACATTAGGGACCGCCATTTTCCTGCCTGTTATAACAATGTTAATGTATGCTAGGTGTTGTATCATTCTGTGGCGTTTGCCCTCCTAGGGGTATGACATCATACTGGGTTCATAAGGAAAGGGTTAACTAATTGTAAAATGACTAACCAATGGGAACCCAAGGGGAGGAGTTGGAGTTAGAGTTAGAGTTAGAGTTAGAGTTAGAGTTAGAGTTAGAGTTAGAGTTAGAGTTAGAGTTAGGGTGGTTGACAAGATAGTCTGGAGTTAGAAGAGAAAGAGAGGATAAGTCTGTGGGTTGGGCTAGTCGGGTGTGAGAGAGCGAGAGAATCTGTTAAGAGGGTCAGTCAAACAGTTGATATAATCAGTCAAAAGTTATTAGGAAGGGAGGACTTCCGGGTTGGCGCCATCGCCAAATGGCGGACTCCCTCCGAGCTCCGGAGGGAGTCTGCTCAGCAGGGGCTGGGTCCTACCGCGCCGGCGACGCGGGGACCCTCAAAAACCACGGGCACGGAGCCCGTGGACATGGGGACCCGGCTGGCACCGCTAGCGCCCTCCCGACTCGTGAAGGAGCCTTTTTAAAGGCTTCGGATCGGGTGCCAGGGAGTGGCGTGGTGCTTTGGGTCTATCGCTTCCCCTGCCGAGCGCAGCCGCATGCCATTCGACGGAGAGCGCTGGCTTCTTCCATTTGAAATTCGGACTATCAACAAAAACCCGTGAGTAATTGGGAAACCGGGTACAAAAGGAGAAAAAAAGAAAAATTTTCGGATTCGGCACGAGCGGGGGCGATCTAAAAAGGAAGTCAATCCCCCCCTGATTGTAAACATTCTAAAACAAGGACTGGGTAACCAAGATCAATTCAGAAGTTTACCGCTGATAAAAATCATAAATTCCACGATGCGAAATTACAAGAATTGTGCTGGAGGAGAAGAGTGGAGGGTGAGAGGGAAAAGGCAACCCCCCCTGGGAACCGGGGCGATTCGCAGAGCCTGGCGAAGAGAGACGGAGACTTTGACAGCTGTCAAAGTAGCTGTCAAAGCTTGAGAATATAAAGAGGACTTTGATACAAGTATTTTGCTGGCTAATTTTGTTACAAATTGACATTATATGGATATAAATTGTCGGGGGAAAAAGAAACAACAACTTGACTTTTGGATTAGAGGATACAAAGTTACTGCAATCCCCGTAGAGGGGTTTCGGGACATTACAAGTGGTCGTATGTGGAAAATTACTCTGGGCTGAGCACAGGACTTATTCTCTGGGAAAGCGGCAAAACTGAAAGAGTATTTTGTCTACAGAGGTGTTTACATTAAAAGGAGACAATAGAATTCTCTATTGAAGAAAGGAAGGGACTGGACGTAAGTTTTTGTTCCTGAATAACAAACCTCTGTAGAGATACCAGATCTCAGAATAAGAACGTTTTAGCAGCTGAACAAGACAAGAAACCTGAGAAAGTAAGGAATAAAAAGAACAAAGGACCAACTACGACACGGAAAGAACAATGGGAGGAGCAACAAAGATTAAGGAAACTAAAGGCCTCTATTTGACTGGATTTTTAAAGTTAAACATCATTAAAATAAACAAATTAAAAGAAAACCGGCAAGGTGGAACGGGGAAAAATCTGGCTATGGACTTGAGATTTCCAGGCTGATAACATATAGACTGATGGACATGGGGAATTCAAACCGGGGAAGGGAGGGGGAGTTTTGGAATCCAAAGGCTATGTAACCAACTTTTTGAATCTTCTTATATCTTTTATCTTCTATTTCTTTATATAACTTTGGTATTTTGATCTAACATGTTTTAAAAAAGGGGGGGAATTCGTGGAAGGAAATTGGGGCAGATCTTGGGGGGAAAATCTTTTTTCTATTTCTGTTAAAGATGAGGAGTGATGGGAAGATTGTATAAATTTAAATTGGCTAATGTTAAACATATTAGGTTTAAATTGGGAATGAGAGCTTGTGGAACCAACTTAGGGAAAGGGGAATACAGTCGGGAGGGGAAGGAGGGAGTCCTAGAAAGAAGGTTATGAAAATAAGGGTTCAAATTTATCTTCCTTTTTCTTTCTTTTCTTTATCTTTTCTATTTTTCTTATTCTGTTATTATTGGAAATTTTAATAAATATGATTTTTTTTAAAAAAAGGTATTAGGAAGGTATAGGCCAGTAAAGAAACTAAAGTTAAGAAACTGACAGGAATATTATCTGAGAAACCATAAACTTGTTAATACTTATAAAATAAACTTGTTTATTTGGTTCACTCTTAACAAGTGTCTGGACTCAGTGTTTTACCAGAGAGTAATGGGTTGGTGGCAGCAGGGAAGCGAGCACAGTGGTGGCACAGGGATCAATAGACCGTTAAACATCCGGGGACCCTGTGTGATCGCCACACATTCTAACTGGTTTTTTTACAGACATGCTGCGGACTGCTTGAATGAAGGAGCCTTTGCATTTAAAATATATATCTTATCATGGCAATGTCAGGGTTGTCAACTTGGAGCTGAGGGCAGAGAGAGCGCAGTCTGCCTGGTTGCTGTGCCTTTAACAGGGTTGATCTGCAAGAATCAGCAGGCGATGTTTTTCATAGCATGGTGCAAAACACGATAATCTGCTCATTACAAGTGCTGTGCTGAAACCTGTCCTCCGATTTCTCAAAATCTTTTTCCACCTGCAGGGCTGTCTTAAGCATATGCTGCACTGAGGTGCAAAGATTTGCCCAGCACACACACACACACACCCTGGTTGCCCAGTCCTAGGCACGTAGGAGGGCAGAGCTGGCCGGCCGCCTCAGCGTCTTGCTGGCTCAGTCACCCCCGAACACGCGGCACAGAGCTGCCCACAGCAGAAGAGCCTGCCGCAGCTCTCTGACCGGAAGACAGGCTCTTCTCCAGACTCAATTCTCAGGCCCTGGACTCTTAGCCTGGTGCCCCTGAGAGCCTGGCACCCGGGTACCCCGCACCTCTAGCACCTATGGGTAAGACGGCCCTGTCCACTTGCAAAAGACACATTTTTCTGCCTCTTTCTCTAGGAATTTATTTATGCTTTCTAGCGGGTGCAGCTTAATTTATCACCGATTAATGCCTGTGGTTATTGTGGGGCTCCACCCCACTCCAATTAAACGTTTCTCCAACTATCTGCAGCCTCCCCAGCTGCCAGGACTTACTCCACAATATGCAGCATTCCTGCCTTTACGGGACAGCCCAGTCCAGGATGGCCTAGGTTTCCCAGGAAGCCAAGGCACCCAGGAAGCCTGCAGACTACCAAAGAAATGGGATTGTAGAATGGAAAAATCAGCATGCCCAACCACCCCGAATATTCGCTAAGTGCAACAAAATCCCTGCACCCCTCCCATAAGAATTTCATCCGTTTCCACCCTTCTTTTGATATTTTTTCAAATGCAACTGCATGTCAGTGTAGCAATTTACTGTATTTTTCACGCTATAAGATGCACCAGACCACAAGATGCACCTAGTTTTTGGAGGAGGAAAAGAAGAAGAAAAAAAATCTGAATCTCAGAAGCCAGAACAGCAAGAGGGATCGCTGCGCAGCGAAAGCAGTGATCCCTCTTGCTGTTCTGGCTTCTGGGATAGCCGTGCAGCCTGCATTCGCTCCACAAGACGCACACACATTCCCCCTTACTTTTTAGGAGGGGAAAAGTGAGTCTTATAGAGCAAAAAATACGGTAGGTCCTAGCTAAATTTGAAGTTAAATTCCATTTAACATAATGACAAAATGCAAAGAGCAGCTGCCAGGTTACAACCCGGGGGGAAGAGGAGAGATTTAACCCTTCCATCACCTCTTCCTTTATAGTCATAGAATCATAGAATTGTAAAGTTGGAAGGGACCATGAGAGTAACTTAGTCCAACCCCCTCCGATGCAGGAATCTTTCACCCAACATGGGGTTCAAACCCACAACTCTGGGATATCAGAAAAGTCTCAGTACTTCTGATTGAGCTATGCAGTCCTAGTGAAAGTCACTTATTTGAAGAGGCCGTTTACACTAGGAGGAAATCTCTTGTTGGTGCCAATGGAAGCTGTCCTCTGTGCAAATAGCAGCTTCGGGGGGTCAATGTTTGTTAGGACTATGGCATGTGAGGAAATACAGTGGTACCTCAGGTTACATACGCTTCAGGTTACAGACACTTCACGTTACAGCCTCCGCTAACCCAGAAATATTACCTCGGGTTAAGAACTTTGCTTCAGGATGAGAACAGAAATCGTGTTCCGGCAGCGCGGCATTAGCTAAAGTGGTGCTTCAGGTTAAGAACTATTTAAGGTTAAGAACGGACCTCCGGAACGAATTAAGTACTTAACCCGAGGTTCACCTCAGGTGGCAAAATGAGACAGGCCATCCCTAGAGGGTTGCTCAGAAGGGAATGTATCCCTCAGTCCTAGAAAAGCACCCATACCCTTGCTTTGAGCAGCTTTCCCCAATCTGGTGCCCTCCACATATTTTGAAATAATAATAATAATAATAATAATAATAATTTATTATAATTTATTATTTATACCCTGCCCATCTGGCTGGGCTTCCCCAGCCACTCTGGGTGGCTTCCAAAAGAATATTAAAATACCATAATACATCAAACATTAAAAGCTTCCCGAAACAGGGCTGCCTTCAGATGTCTTCTAAAAGCCTGGTAGTTGTTGTTCTCTTTGACATCTGGTGGGAGGGTGTTCCACAGGGAAGGCGCCACTACCGAGAAGGCCCTCTGCCTGGTTCCCTGTAACTTGGCTTCTCGCAGTGAGGGAACTGCCAGAAGGCCCTCAGTGCTGGACCTCAGTGTCCGAGTAGACCGATGGGGGTGGAGACGCTCCTTCAGATATACTGGACCAAGGCCGTTTAGGGCTTTAAAGGTCAGCACCAACACTTTGAATTGTGCTCAGAAACGTACTGGGAGCCAATGTAGGTATTTCAAGACCGGTGTTATGTGGTCTCGGCGGCCGCCCCCAGTCACCAGTCTAGCTGCCGCGTTCTGGATTAGTTGTAGTTTCCGGGTCACCTTCAAAGGTAGCCCCACGTAGAGCGCATTGCAGTAATCCAAACGGGAGATAACCAGAGCATGCACCACTCTGGCAAGACAGTCCGCAGGCAGGTAGGGTCTCAGCCTGCGTACCAGATGGAGCTGGTAAACAGCTGCCCTGGATACAGATTTGACCTGTGCCTCCATGGACAGCTGTGAGTCCAAAATGACTCCCAGGCTGCGCACCTGGTCCTTCAGGGGCACAGTTACCCCATTCAGGACCAGGGAATCCTCCACACCCGCCCGCCCCCTGTCCCCCCAAAACAGTACTTCTGTCTTGTCAGGATTCAACCTCAATCTGTTAGCCGCCATCCAACCTCCAACCACCTCCAGGCACTCACACAGGACCTTCACTGCCTTCATTGGTTCTGATTTGAAAGAGAGGTAGAGCTGGGTATCATCCGCATACTGATGAACACCCAGCCCAAACCCCCTGATGATCTCTCCCAGCAGCTTCATGTAGATGTTGAAAAGCATGGGGGAGAGGACAGCTCTCATCAGCAACAGACAGCACAGTCAAAATATCTGGAGGGAGCATGTCTGGGAAGGCTGCTACAGATGCTTCCAAGGAGCCTGGAGAACACGGGATCTGAACCACAGAGAACTTGAAACCAAGCCATGATGCGGTGGGTGGGTGGGTGGTATTCCCACCCCCTGACTGTAAAACACACATCCTGCAACTGAGTGTGTTGGTCCTGAGACGAAGGCTGCTGGCTTCTGGTACCCTGGATGTGAGGAGATCGCATCAAGCTAGAGGCCCCACGCCAAGGGGATGCTGGATCCTGGCACCTGCGTAAAGTAAGTCTCTAGCTGGGAAACGGTTTTATTAGAAGTGGGAAGGGAAACGCCGATGTTTCGTTGATGCATTTTTGCTATATATATATATATATATATATATATATATATATATATATATGCAGGTTTTGGTGTCTTCGGGTGTCTTCCCGTGTAAGAGTTGGGGTGTCTAGGCGACGTTTCGACGAGGTCTCACTCGTCATCTTCAGGCTGGTGCTTTCGGCTTCTTGTTACTAGAACAGAGCAGGATCTCAGTGTTTGAGTTCCTATAAATACTGTTGAGGGGGTGTGGTGTATAGCCTCCAACGTTCTGGGCAGAGAGGGAGTTCCCAGGTTAGTGTGCCTTTTCTTCTTTTGTTCCTTAATTACTTGAGGGATATCTTGAGTGATTTCTTGAGTGATATTCTGAGTACCACTTAGGAGGGTCATTAGGTGTGGATTAGTTGCTAGAGCTTTCGTGTCTTGACCTCTTGAGCTTGTGAAGAGTTTTTCTGAGAAGATGGCTGTACTGCACTTAGTTGTGCTCTGGCTTGGCTTCGTGTATAGGGGCGAGCTGTGGTTTTGTGCCCTGTGCCAGCCAGATCTGTGTAGGGATTGCAGGGGGGTGCAGCATCCGGAGGTGCCACTGTGGTTTGGCTACTGGATGGTGTCTGTACTTTATCTGTGGAGAGGGTCTGGGTTTGGGTCTGGTGTGGTTGATTGGAGATGGCGTTCTGTGTGTCTCTGGTTCTGGTGTCGGTTTTTGTGGGGAGGGCTAATTTCCAGATGTCTGGCAGGCGGGACGTGTCGTCACGCTTGTTCATGTTGTGAGGGTGTTTCTCTATCTCGATGGCTTCCATGATTATTCTCTTGTGGTGATGTTCCATGTTAAAGAGCAATTTGGAATCTGCAAAATTAATTTCGTGTCCTGTTTCTTTCATGTGTTGGTAAAGAGAGGAAGTTTTTTCTTCTTTTTTGACGGCATTCTTGTGTTCTGCGATACGTGCATTTATTCGTCTGTTTGTTTGTCCAATGTACGTGGCTGGGCAGACTTTGCAGGGTATTTCATAGACCCCTTGGTTTTCTAACTGGATTTTATCTTTTGGGTTTCTGAGGATATTGGCTATTTTTTGGTTGGTGCAAAAGGCTGTTTTGATATTGTGTTTATGGAGGATTTTGCTAATTTTATCTGTAGTGCCCTTGATATAAGGAAGGAGGGCCATGCCATTGTTTTCTTCTGTGTCTTGGTTTTTGGGGGGTGTTTCTTTTTGGATTAGCTTCGTAACCCTGTTTTGTTGGTATCCGTTGGCGATTAACACATTTGAGAGATTCTGTAACTCAGTTGTCAAGTGGTCTTTGTCAGCCAGGCGTTTGGTTCTGGAGATGAGAGTCTTGGCTACGGAGTTTATTTGTGCAGGGTGGTGGTGTGATTGTGCATGTAAGTAGCGGTTGGTGTGTGTTTTTTTCCGGTAGATAGTGTGTCCTAGGGAGCCATCAGGTTTTTTGTAGATTAGGACGTCAAGGAAGGGAAGTTGGTTGTTGGCTTCTATTTCCATAGTGAATTGTATTTTGGGGTGTAGGCTGTTGAGATGTGTGAGGAAGCTATCTAGTTTTTCCTTCCCGTGTGGCCAAATTACAAAGGTGTCGTCAACATATCTGAGCCAAAGTTTGGGTTTGTGTTCTGACTTGTCTAAAGCATTGGTTTCAAAGTGTTCCATGTACAGATTTGCGATGACCGGTGAGAGGGGTGATCCCATAGGTGCTCCTTCTATCTGTTTATATCTTTGTCCATTGTGGATCCCTCTCTGCCCAGAACGTTGGAGGCTATACACCACACCCCCTCAACAGTATTTATAGGAACTCAAACACTGAGATCCTGCTCTGTTCTAGTAACAAGAAGCCGAAAGCACCAGCCTGAAGATGACGAGTGAGACCTCGTCGAAACGTCGCCTAGACACCCCAACTCTTACACGGGAAGACACCCGAAGACACCAAAACCTGCATTCCTGTACCCGTGAAAATCTACGAAAGCAAATATATATATATATATATATATATATATATATATATATATATATATATATAATATTTATTAAAATTTTACAACAAACATAGGTTCAAAGAACCAAGAAAACTATACCAAAGATTACACATAAACACAGATTTCACAAAAAAAGAAAAAAGATAACAAGAAAAACACCAAAAAGAGGACCTAAAAGAGAAAAAGGAAAATACAAAATACAAAAAAACAGCTGGCTGGGGGGGGGGAAGAGAAAAGAAAAAGAAAAAATTTAAAAAAGAAAAAATCCATTTTTCAATATCTTTAGGCTCATTTACTTATTTCCTTGACCTCCTCACACCTCCCCTTTTTGTATTCCCGTTTACAAAATCCTTTCAGCAAATCCTTACCCTCTTTCATTTATCTTTGCTCTGCATCTTAACCTATTATAACTATATATTTCCATCCATATAATGATCTATATTTGCATATTCTTATTAACCTTATTACCAAAACCACTTATTTTCATTCCAACATCATTTTAACATTCATTAATTTTACAGTATTTCTGCAAATAGTCTTTAAATTTCTTCCAATCTTCTTCCACCAACTCTTCTCCCTGGTCTCGGATTCTGCCAGTAATTTCCGCCAATTCCATATAGTCCCGTTGGTGCATTTTTGAGCACTGCCTGGCTTCCAAGTCCTCCGGTGACTCACACCCAATCCGCTCCTGCCGCCGCCAGGAAGAAATGGCGATTCAATCAAGGAGATTCCTTCCAGTAGCACCTTAAAGACCAACTACCGTATTTTTTGCCCCATAACACTCACTTTTTCCCTCCTAGAAAGTAAGGGGAAATGTCTGTGCGTGTTATGGAGCGAATGCCTCCGGGTGGGGGGGGGGATCTGCTGCAGTCGTGAGCAGAGGATCCATGGTTCCCCTTCCTTCCCTCCTCCGTGGCTCGCTTTGAAACAGCAAAGCAGGAGAAGAGCCGCTGAGTGGGGAGGAGAGAGGGACAGAGAGCCTGCTTGCTTTAAAGGAGCAAAGCGGGAGAGGAGAGGAGCCGCTTACACAAGTGTAAGCGGCTCCTGTCCGGTTGGCTCCTTTAAAGCAAGCAGGCTCTCTGTCCCTCTCCTCCCCACTCAGCTGGCTAAATAGCAGCGCCGGGGAGGAGGGAGAGAAGCAGAGCCTGCTTGCTTCTCCTCTTATACCCTTCTTCTGCATTATTAACAGCATCCTTCTCCACCCACCCCACACGTGTTCCTTGTCCCTTGAGTGCTTTTCCTTCCCTCCCCACTTAAAATGTGGTTGCAAAGCATGGATCCACATGGATCCTCAGGATTTTTGCACTGGGTCACCCCAAATTCACCATCAGATCACATAGCATGTCCATGGCTACAGCTTGCACCAAAAAAAATCAGGCACCCACTGTTGCCTGGGGCCACAGTGGTGCAAAAATGTGGTTACAAAGCATGGATCCACATGGATCATCAGGATTTTTGCATTGGGCTACCCCAAACTCACCGTCAGATCACATGTCTGTGGCCACAGCATGAACCACAAAAATCATACATCCACTGTTTCATTTAGAATATTTTTTTTTCCTCCTCTAAAAACTATGTGCGTGTTATGGTCGGGTGCATGTTATAGAGCGAAAAATACGGTAAGTTAGTTCTTGGTATGAGCTTTCGTGTGCATGCACACTTCTTCAGATGCATGCACACGAAAGCTCATACCAAGAACTAACTTAGTTGGTCTTTAAGGTGCTACTGGAAGGAATTTTTTTATTTTGACTATGGCAGACCAACACGGCTACCTATCTGTAACTCAATCAAGGAGCTCTTTTTTAAAAAGAAGGGGGGAAACTAATAACAATCCAGAGTCGTGTCTGAAACAGATGCTTCTTAGAGGGCAGTCAAATTGCAAAGGTTTTGGCGCTGCATTTGTTTACCATTTCAACCTATAACCTGTCTCCTGTTCCTGTTGCCTTTCTACTCCCCCCTCTCTGTTTCTCCCCTTCCTGTGGGAGTTCACAGTTTTGGAATCTCATTCGTGCTTATGCTGCAAAGTGCCACGTTTATGGTACTGTGTGACACCAGCGTGGATGGCTATAAAGGGGGATTAGACAGATTTGTGTAGGGATAAATGCTTTTGGTGGCTGTTCTAACCATGATGCGCTAGCTATGCTCTGCCACCAGCTGCCAAACACCGCAATGCTTTTGAATACCAGTTGCTGGAAGCCACAGAAGAGGCAAATGTTCCTGAGCATGGGTTCTGCTTTTGGGTTTCTCTTGCAGGCACCTGGTCGGCCACTGTGAAAACAGGATATTGGACTAGTTGGGGCATGGGCCTGATCCTGCAAGGGTCTTTTTCTGTTCTTAATGCTTGCAGCAGGATAGGTAATGGGATATTTTTTTAAAAAATGACACGAACTCTGATAAAACGGCTTAGGGCCCTTGTATCTACGGGACCGCCTCTCCTGGCATGCCCCGCAGAGGACCTTAAGGTCCATAAATAACCATAGTTTAGAGGTCCCGGGCCCTAAGGAAGTCAGACTATCCTCCACCAGGGACAGGGTCTTCTCAGTGATGACTCCGACCTGGTGGAATGCTCTGTCCCATGAGACCAGGGCCCTTCAGGATTTAACCTCCTTCCGTCAGGCCCGTAAGACAGAGCTATTCCGCCTGGCCTTTAATTTGAATTCAGCCTGATCTTTTTATTTCCCTTCCCTTCTCTTCTCTTCCCTCCCCCTCCCCTTTTATGAAGATCACCCGCTCTGAGACCCCACAGCTAAGTCTCCCCTGGCCTCCTCGCTGGCCCAAGTAGGACCAATTCAGCCAGCTAGCCCTGGGGATTATCTAATTGATTTTTTATTTTTATTGTTATTCATGTTTTTATACCGTATTTTATGCTGCTTTTATAATTAGGTGTTATAATTAGGTGATGTATTATAGTATTTTAATATTCTTTTGGAAGCCGCCCAGAGTGGCTGGGGAGGCCCAGCCAGATGGGCGGGGTATAAATAATAAATTATTATTATTATTATTATTATTATTATTATTATTATTATTATGTTTTAAATTTGTTGTTAGCCACCCTGAGCCTGGTTTTTGAACCTGGAAGGGCGGGGTATAATTAAAAATTTGTTGTTGTTGTTATTGTTGTTGTTGTTAAAGAAGTTAAATATATTGTAAATATTTCAGCTATTTTTTCCCATGAGCAATCATGTGTATTACTCAGGAAGGCTTTTTTGAGATTGTATCCAAAAGAGAACCGATATAATTCTCTCTCTGAAACTGAACAGGATTGGTTTCATGAAAGACCAGACTTGATGTGCTAGGGATTTATGTCGGGTGATGAGTTCTAGCCCAATCGTCTGATATCTCAGATGTCTGTGTAGAATGATTTTGTTTTGGAGGATATTCCATTCCATGAATCCCAGTTGTATGGCGGTTGTCCTGGACTGCCTTGTAACGTTAGGAGACCTGAGTTCAGATAGTGGACCAACAATGAGAAGTCCTTTTCAGTTTGTTCTTGGACAGTGTTTCCTTCGATGTGCTGAGCTGCTGGCAACTACATATCGAGATATCGTCTAACACTGTTAGAAGAGGGTTTAGTATAACCTTTGTCAAACTGGTGCCCTCCAGGGGAGAAATCCAACACTGGGCTCTTGCTATTATTCTATTATTTCAGCTTTCCAGGCGGAACCACTCCTCCCCTTTGCTCCCCATCCTCAGAGCCCATTTGCAGGGTGCATGGGGCCAGGAGTGGGAGGGAAAGTCCCACTGAGCTAGTGAGACTTGCTGGTCTGGCTCCTGGTATTTTGTACTGTAAATCCCATCAACCCTAGTCAATATGATGGGAGTTGTAGTCCAAAACCACCCAGAGAAGGCTGGCTCAGTTGTGGATGAATTTAAGAATTGAGAGCAGGTCCTGGAGGTCATTTCATTGAGTTGATCAGAATCCAATTCGTTACTTGAGCAGCCAATTTGGAAAATGATCTCTACTGCCAAGTAAGGGCAAGTCGCAGAAAACATTATTTGATTTGTGTAGAGTTATACTTATTGTTGAATGTTGTAAAATGGAAAAATCGGAATTTTTTTTATTTTTTTATTTTTAAAGTAAGAGCAAGATCAAGTTGGCCCTTTCCCCTATTTTGATCCTCTCAACATTTTATTTAAGCATTTTTACTGTACTCTCCTGCCAAGAAAGGCTCCCATAAGGTCAATAATGGGCAATATAATAGGGCAAGAACTACCTAAAACAGTCATCCAGGCATCTCTCTCTCTGACCCCAAGCCACACCCTCTTTTCCAGGCCACACCCTCTTTCCCCAAGCCACGCCCCTCTCCCTAACAATGTGTTACATACTCCTTGAGTGTTTTTGCCTGAGTAGATTGTGTCTTGGGCCCCTGATAATGCTTCTAACTTGTCTAGATGGAGAATAGAGAGGGAGGAAGAAGAAGAGGAGGAGTTTGGATTTGATATCCCGCCTTTCACTCCCTTTAAGGAGTCTCAAAGCAGCTAACATTCTCCTTTCCCTTCCTCCCCCACAACAAACACTCTGTGAGGTGAGTGGGGCTGAGAGACTTCAAAGAAGTGTGATTGGCCCAAGGTCACCCAGCAGCTGCATGTGGAGGAGCGGAGACGCGAACCCGGTTCCCCAGATTATGAATCTACTGCTCTTAACCACTACACCACACTGGGGTGTGTGTGAATGAGTAGGAACTAGCCTATGGTTCAAAGGTAAAGACTTGTATTTATTGCTCTGCTCACTTTTGCCTCTGGGCCCACCCTCCATCCGCATGTGGGCCAAGGAAAGAATGGGTTCCCCATACCAATCTAAAAGGCACCACACAAAAGGATAAATGGATGATGAGGGAAGAGGAAAACCATGCATTTCATATTTCTGCTGTAATAATTGTCAAATATTACCTGTAACAGCAATTATTTTGGTCAGGTGTCTCATCTGCCCTTGACTTTGGGAATAGCAGGAGTGTGGCAGTGGGGGCGGGGATCCCCAGTTCATGGGAAAAGACGGGTTTAAGACATGGATAGGCAAACTAAGGCCCGGGGGCTGGATCTGACCCAATCACCTTCTTAAACCAGCCCTTGGACGGTCCAGGAATCAGCGTGTTTTTACATGAGTAGAACGTGTCCTTTAATTTAAAATGCATCTCTGGAGCATAGGAATTCGTTCTTTCTTTCTTTTTCAAAATATAGTCCGGCCCCCCACAAGGTCTGAGGGACAGTGGACCGGCCCCCTGCTGGAAAAAATTGCTGACCCCGGGTTTAAGACTTAGGAACACGCAGTTACTTAGAGGGCCCAGGTGAGTCTATAATGTATGTTCTATGCCCACACCTTAATCCCATTAGAACAGCAAACTGAGATCTAGGCTCCTTGTAATGAAGGTGCAACCCGGAGGGGAAGCATTTGTTAAACACCCAGCAGTGCAAAAATTACAAGTACATCCTCTTTCTGCCGATAAATGAACCAAGAGCTCCCAGGTATTGCCTCCTGAACAGCAGGTACCAGTCCTTCATGCATCTTCCAGTTCCAGCTCTGGCTCTAAAAGGCTTCTGCTGCACTGACTGCACTTCATTTAAATTCAAACTTCTCCAACTGGGCCCATTCAAAGGAAGCTCTTCAGAACATTTGGAAGCACCCAACTGCAAACGTTCAGGGGGGCGTTTGCTAGTGAGTCAGGATTAAAGCCTATCTGTATGCAGCCTGAGTCTGCTCCAGTTTGTGCTCCTGGTGCAACTTAACATCTCTGGGCCTGAGGAGAGGCTTTGGGGCTCCTTGCTGCACAAAGAGATTGATTTTGCAGAACCTGCTGAGGCTACTCTGCTAGAGAGAGCCAGCATCTCAGCAGAAAAGGGGCGTGCCTGCATGAATATTGGATCAATTCGCTATTTTTTGTTCCCCACGCCTCCCTTGCTGTAGCTTCATCTTACCCGGAGACGGGAGAAGTAGATGCAAATTGTTCCAGCTTCAAGGATTGCCTTGCTGAGATCAGCGACTCGCAGGAAATTAAAATTTAAATGAGCCAGCCTCAGCATCTATCTACAATGAGCATCTCAAGGGGTGGTGGTGGTGAGCAAGGCACATTTCTCTAATGACACATCAGTTACAAAGGGGTATCATCTAGGCAAATAATGAACAATTAAGAGAAACCCACTTGTCAGCTTGATCCATAGCCTGCTTAATGTGAAGTAGCCAATTGATCCCATTGGGCTTCATAGCAAGTAATATGCTTAGAATCCATACAGCCCAACATGGTCTGGGGTTCAGCAGAAGGACTTCAGAATCCTCCAAATCAGACATAACCAGGGCAATTTTCCCTTTTGCACTGGTGATGTTCACCTATGTGAGCAGACAAGTCCCATGGTCAATGCCAATGTCGTCGTCGTCTTCTTCTTCTTCTTCTTCTTCTTCTTCTTCTTCTTCTTGTTTAGTCGTTTAGTCGTGTCCGACTCTTCGTGACCCCATGGACCAGAGCATGCCAGGCACTTCTGTCTTCCACTGCCTCCCGCAGTTTGGTCAAATTCATGCTGGTAGCTTCGAGAACACTGTCCAACCATCTAGTCCTCTGTCATCCCCTTCTCCTTGTGCCCTCAATCTTTCCCAACATCAGGGTTTTTGTTGGAAAGGTGATGTCTCTGCTGTTTAAGATGCTGTCTAGGTTTGTCATCTTCTACCAGATGCTATAGGTGAAAAAGGGATGGAACTTACCTCGTAGCTGTTGGGGAATAACTGGGGAATGCCAATTAGTCGTGAGTCCCATGTGTGTGGGAAACTACAACAAGAAAAGATGACTGACTGACTGACTGACTGACTAACTGAAAAGGCACAGGGCTTGACTCACTCTCTAGCCAAAAGAGCCCCCAGTATTTCAAACTGAAATACATTCAGCGTTTGCAAAACATAGGAAATATAAATTGTTAGACCTTTAAATGTTCCAGCGCTCTTATTGTGCTCCCCCGCCTCTAGGCCTCTCACAGTGAATTGGCCACAAACTTAAGTAAGTTTAAATGCTTTACTTACAGTAACCAGAGGTCTCCTTCATGCATCAATCATTGCTACAGCAAAGGCACACACAAGTAAAAACTTATTCAATAGAAAATGCAAAAAGTACAGTGGTACCTCGGGTTACATACGCTTCAGGTTACAGACTCCGCTAGTCCAGAAATAGTATCTCAGGTTAAGAACTTTGCTTCAGATTGAGTACAGAAATCGTGCTCCGGCAGCGCGGCAGCAGCAGGAGGCCCCATTAGCTAAAGTGGTGCTTCAGGTTAAGAACAGTTTCAGGTTAAGAACGGACCTCCGGAACGAATTAAGTACTTAACCCAAGGTACCACTATATCTGCAAACATGGGTTCTGGGCACGGAGCACCAGCCTCATGTGTCCAGTCAGTTATATGGTTCAAAGATAAGGGGGGGGGGAGGAGAGAAAGGAACAAGAAAAAAGCCTTACTTCCTCCCTCCTCAAAGATGAGGAGGCATTATTAATATTATTAATTATAATTAATTTATTATTTATACCCCGCCCATCTGGGTTTCCCCAGCCACTCTGGGTGGCTTCCAACAAAACATTAAAATACAGTGACCTAACTGAGTCTTCTCTAGAAATTTACAACTCTGTGATCTTTAACCCCTTCATTTACTAACTAGCAAAGGCATGCATTATTAGGTTTGACTGCAAAATCTCCCACAACAGCATCATAGGAAGCTGCCTTCTATTGAATCTGACCATTGGTCCATATAACTCATTATTGTCTGCAGTGACTGGCAAGGGCTCTCCGGGGTTTTCTTTCTAGCCCAGGGGTAGGAAACCGAAGGCCCGTGGGCCGGATGTGGCCCATTCGCCTTCCAAAACTGGCCCGTGGACAGTCTGGGAATCAGCATGTTTTTACATAAGTAGAATGCGTCCTTTTATTTAAAATGCATCTCTGGGTTATTTGTGGAGCATAGGAATTCGTTCATCGTTTTTTCCCAAAATATAGTCTGGCCCCCCACATGGTCTGAGGGATGGTGAACTGGCCCCCTGCTGAAAACAGTTGCTGATCCCTGTTCTAGCCCTAGCTGGAGAATCTGGGGACTGAACCGAGAGCCTTCCACTTCTAAGGAATATCCTCTACAACCTTCTCCCAATCTCTTTTCATCATACGCAGATCAAGTGCCCCTCATCAATGGGTCTGCTGCACTGGTCAAGAGGAGACTTGATCCTTAAACCTTTTCTTCCTTTCTTTTTGCTCACCCTACCATTTCAAATGGCTTCAGTTCACCTTTTCCATTGTGCCCAGATAAGCCAGGACAACTTGGGTTAAGTCACCAACATAAGAATAATAAATTTCTTATTTGTACCCTGCCCATCTGGCTGGGTTTCCCCAGCCACTCTGGGCGGCTCCCGACAGAATATTAAAAACACGATAAAACATCAAACATTAAAAACTTCCCTAAACAGGGTTGCCTTCAGATGTCTTTTAAAGGTTAGGTAGTTGTTTATTTCCTTGACATCTGATGGGAGGGTGTTCCACAGGGTGGGCGCCACTACCAAGAAGGCCCTCTGCCTGGTTCCCTGTAACCTCACTTCTTGCAGTGAGGGAACCACCAGAAGGCCCTCAAAGCTGTACCTCAGTGTTTGGGCTGAACGATGGTGGTGGAGACATTCCTTCAGGTATACAAAGCCGAGGCCAAACTCTGGCAAAGATACATTGGTGTAACTTGCTTGGTTCCAAAGGCTTGTTTTCCCTCTGCCAGGCAATGAAGAGTAGCAGCTGCACCCCACTGCTGAAGGGTGTTTGGATCTGTTGTAACTTTACACCGGCTTCACTCAGACTGGATAGCTCCCTTGCACTGCTGAACCAGTGTTTGCTCACAAAACCTTCTAGATCCCCTCCTGCCTTCCCCCTCTTATAAATTCCATCGCAGGCTTCTAGTTGGGCATCTTTCCCAGGTGCAGATCAGCGAATCAATGCAAGCTGTTCTTTTGGCAGGCAGCTTGTTCCCAGATTTTTCGTTGAAAATTTGGAGTGGGAAGGAAAAGAAGAACAAGCTTCAGCAACTTTTCTTCGGTCTCCGAAGGGCACGCAGGTTCAATCTGCACGCACCTTTCCTTGTTTTGCACTTTTTCTTGCTCACTCACTGGGAGATGTGGAGCTTTTGAACAGGAGCAGAAGAGAGAGCTTTAGGAACAACAATAACGAAAAATGACTTTTCCTTTACATTATTAAATTTATATACAGTCATACCTCTTGTTACGTTCGGTTCAGGTTACTTCTTTTCAGGTTGTGTCCCACAGCGACCCGGAAGTACCAGAAAGGGTTACTTCCGGGTTTCACCGCTTGCACATGCGCAGACACTCAAAATGACGTCGCGCGCATGCGTAGAAGCGGTGAATCGTGAGGTACCACTGTACTGAAGATCTCGGGATGGTTCACTGTATAAAAATACGAAATAGAAACACAGAATGCATAATAAAAACAAAAACAAACCCATAACAATCCCTCCCCAAAAACTCACATATATTTCAAAGGACATAGAATGTTAATCAGCCCATGACCTGGCTGAAGAGGAACGTTTTTGCCAGGCACCTAAAGATGTATAATGAAGGTGTCAGGTGAGTCTCCCTGGGGAGAGCATTCCACAAATGGGGAGCCACCACAGAAAAGGCCTGTTCTTGTGTTGCACCCTCTAGACCTCTCATGGTGGAGGCAGACGAAGAAGGACCTCAGATGATGATTGCAGGGTCTGGGCTGGTTGACACAGTGAGTCCTGTACTACGTTGAGTACATAGCTTGTTCATTGCCAGGGCCAGCCCTAGCATTAGACAGAGTGAGGCAAATGCCTCAGGCATAAAAGAAGGAATAAAAATATGTCTAATTAGGAGAAATTCACTCTAACATGGTTTCACAAAAGAAAATTACTATGTTTTGCAGATTGCAGCGGAAATGCGGAGTTAATAGTGGGTTTAACACTGGAAAATTTGTAAACTTAAAGAACTGAACTGGACATTTTTGTCCACCACCAATTTCAGTGTAGGCAAACTGTGAGGCCGACCCTTAAGAGGTGCGATTGACCCTTGAGATCAATGGTAGATGGTGAAAGTGAGTTGCTTCATGTTAAAACCGGAATGATGTAACCGGGGCAACAACAATAAAAAAGCCATATCCCATCTATCAGCCCCTGCCAGACACATTGCTCAGGGCGGCTACAACATAACTCTGCTATTTTAACTTTTCACCTTTGTTCTGGCTAAAAGGGCTGAGAGAGAGGAAGGGTGAAAAAGGCAAAGAACGATGATGGAGATGGAGCACTTAGCTTGATTAACGTTTGTTGGCTCGGATCACCTACGCTGTGAAAACGGGCAGGGTGAGGAAGATTGATACCTGCACAAACGTTTGTCTCTGGCTGCGTGCCAATCTGCGTTTTTATTTTTAAAACATTGAGCTTCCTTCAAGGGAGAGAGAGAGAGATTTGTCATATGGAGAAGGAAGAACTGCAGCTGGCAAAGGGCTGATGTTCAGTGGCAAAGCAGCTGCACTGCATGCAGGTGGTCCCAGATTTGATTCCTGGCATTTTCTGGTGCCTTCCTGAAGAAAATAATAATAATAATAATAATAATAATAATAATAATAATAATAATAATAATAATAATAATTCATTATTTATACCCCGCCCATCTGGCTGGGTTTCCCCAGCCACTCTGGGTGGCTTCCAACTGAATATTAAAAACAATACAGCATCAGACATTAAAAACTTCCCTAAAGAGGGCTGCCTTCAGTTGTCTTTTAAAATAGTTGTTTATTGCCTTGACATCTGCTGGGAGGGCGTTCCACAGGGCAGGCGCCACTACCGAGAAGGCCCTCTGCCTGGTTCCCTGTAACCTTACTTCTCGCAATGAGGGAACCGCCTGAAGGCCCTCGGCGCTGGACCTCAGTGTCCGGGCAGAACGATGGGGGTGGAGACGCTCCTTCAGGTATACAGGACCGAGGCCATTTAGGGCTTTAAAGGTCAGCACCAACACTTTAAATTGTGCTCGGAAACGTACTCTAGGTTTTCACCTAGAGAACCTCTGCCAGTAAATGCAGGGAAAGCAGAATTAGATGCTCCAATGGACTGACTCCATGTAAGGCAGATTCCTATGTTCCTACAGAGCTGGAAAAGCCTGGGATTCAGCTAGATCAGCCTTTCCCAACCTGGTGCCCTCCAGATGGACTGCAGCTCTCATGAACCTCAGCCCCGCCAATTCAGTGAATCTATAGCCGTAACACTCGGGTTGGACTAAATGAGTTTGGGGGTACTCTTCCAGCCCTGTACCTTCGGTTGTAAAGAAAGAGGCTACTAAAGAGGTAAGGGACGCGGGTGGCACTGTGGGTTAAACCACAGAGCCTAGGACTTGCTGATCAGAAGGTCGGCGGTTCGAATCCCCGTGATGGGATGAGCTCCCGTTGCTCGGTCCCTGCTCCTGCCAACCTAGCAGTTCGAAAGCACGTCAAAGTTCAAGTAGATAAATAGGTACTGCTCCGGCGGGAAGGTAAACGGCGTTTCCGTGCGCTGCTCTGGTTCGCCAGAAGCGGCTTAGTCATGCTGGCCACATGACCCGGAAGCTGTACGCCGGCTCCCTTGGCCAATAAAGAGAGATGAGCGCCGCAACCCCAGAGTCGGCCACGACTGGACCTAATGGTCAGGGGTCCCTTTACCTTTTACTAAAGAGGTTGGGTTGGATGGTCAATTTATCCCTGAGGAACCCCTTCTGTTGAAAGAACAGGCAGTCATACTGTGGGATGTAATCCGTTACTACAGTTAAATGCAGCATTCCTGATTTCCCTAGAGTGGGCACATACAGGGGGACATCCAGTCAGTGTAACTTCCTTTTCTGGAGCATCCTCCCCCTGCATGGGACCTGGGAGATGGGCATGGCTCTGGCTGACTCCATAAAAGAGCCAAGTCACACAGCCATTTTCCTCTCTCTTGATCACTCTCTTCCTATCATCTCTTGCTTGCTGCTCTCTTGCTGCCATGCTGCTCTTCTGCAGCCATTTTGTTCTCTTAATGTAATTTTGCTGTCTGCTGGCCCTCAGCCAGCAGCGCATGAGTTCAGTCTCCATGTGAGATTAACCCACACTCTGTTTATTATGTAACTACCAAGAAAAGCCTGCCTTTCAGGGATCATATTGTGAACTGAAATGCAAGTAAACTTTTTGTTATTTTACTCAGACTCTTATGTCTTTATTCTTTTAAGAGAGATTAAAGGGGACACCAGGAATAAACTTAATAAAAGATTCAAAATGAATCTGAAAACTTTTGTTGTTTAGTCGTTTAGTTGTGTCCGACTCTTCGTGACCAGAGCACGCCAGGCACTCCTGTCTTCCACTGCCTCCCGCAGTTTGGTCAAACTCATGCTGGTAGCTTCGAGAACACTGTCCAACCATCTTGTCCTCTGTGCCCTCCATCTTTCCCAACATCAGGGTCTTCTCTTCTCTTCATTTCCGGGGAGTCTTCTCTTCTCATGAGGTGGCCAAGGTATTGGAGCCTTAGCTTCAGGATCTGTCCTTCCAGTGAGCACTCAGGGCTGATTTCCTTAAGAATGGAGAGGTTTGATCTTCTTGCAGTCCATGGGACTCTCAAGAGTCTCCTCCAGCACCATAATTCAAAAGCATCCATTCTTTGGTGATCAGCCTTCTTTATGGTCCAGCTCTCACTTCCATACATCACTACTGGGAAAACCATAGCTTTAACTATACGGACCTTAACTATCTGCAAACTAGCTTCCTGCTATATTGAGGGGAATTTCTCTGCTACATCACTCACTAATGTGAGTGAAGGAAGAATAATATTTATTCAATATATCCTTTCCTACATTCCTTAACATTCACACACATAGAATAAATGGTCAAGTACAGGTGATATGTTGCCAAAGAAAGTAAGTAGATGGAGATCCTTCAGGAAGGGCATGTGCCTTCCTTTCCTTCCGCCGTCATGAACTGACAGGATTTCTGGGAGAAGGAAGAGGATCCTGGCGAGAGGTGCAGCTGAGAGTGAGTCACAAGGGAGCACACTGGTTGTAGACGATACTCAGAGATGATGAGGAGCCAGGGGCTAGTGCACAGGAAGCCGAGCAACAGGACCCCTCTCCAGAGTGGCCCCCACCCCCACGAACACAGCAGGTCCTAAGACATAGGGAACAGAAAGTGGGGCACTCCAGGAAGTAGAGGCAGACCAGGGCCTGCAGCCTAGCTCACTAGCTGGCCAGGTGGGGAAGGAGGTATGTGATTCCTCAGCTGGGGCAAGCTGAGAGCAGGTGAGGGTCACTTGCCTCATCAAGCCCAGATGCTGCAATCAGCAGGCACAGTATAAGAAGAAACAGAGCTGGAGTGCTGTGTCTGCTCAACTGCCCATGTTGAGGCACCTCGCCTGGGGTTCTCTTTGTACCTTCATGGGTTTCTACTTTGACTCTGGACCAGGCTTCCTCAACCTCAGCCCTCCAGATGTTTGAGACTACAATTCCCATCATCCCTGACCACTGGTCCTGCTAGCTAGGGATCATGGGAGTTGTAGGTCAAAAACATCTGGAGGGCCAAGGTTGAGGAAGCCTGCTCTGGACTGTATCCTGACTGCTGAACTCCTATCTTGGCTTACTTGGACTGGCCCTGGACTGCGTTTCCTGATCTTTGGACTTGGCTTGCATGGATTGGCTTCTGGACTTGGAACTTTGCCTTCCCCTGGCCAGAAGAGATATCATCATACTGTTTGTTGCTGGCATCCATCTTCACCACCTTTGGGGGCCAAGTCAAACCATTGCATTAACAGCACCAAAGTGACCTCCCCAAGGCACAAGCCTGGACAGTGCGCATGGAGGTCCTGAGTCGTCCAGACAAGAGCCCCCCCCCCCCAGCCTTGCTGATGTGCTCCAAAGATGAGCAATACATTTGGCACCAGCCTGGCTGCAGAAGTTGCCAGAAGGAGGTGTACAAGGCACCATCCAACCATCTTAAGGACTCCATTCTGGATTTGTGTAGGGTTTATTGAATTATTTTCCCCATTTCTGTTGTGGGATCGTCTGTCCACAGGTGATAATGCTGATACAGGTGATACATTGGCTGGCTCCTGCAGTTCTTGAATATATAGTGCTCCAACAATTCTGCAGTCTCTACAGTGTCTCAAACTGCTTGCCAGGAGCATACTTCCGTAGCCTGAAAGATGGAATCTTAAAGTTTGCATTCTGCAAACTGTGCCACTCCGAAGCTCATCAGAAACACTGCATTTGTAAATAATGCAAACATTTGTACATTTATGAAATATACTCAGAGTCGCAAAGTGATTTCATGCTCTTTATTCAGCTCATAGTGGTGAGGAGGAATGAATGAATGAAAGTCCCCTCACAGTATCTGCTTTATATACATTATTTACACAATGGGCTGCACATGATTGGCTAATTCCGGAATTCTACTGTAAGCCAATCAGGTTGTGGATTCACTTCTATCTGGAGCAGGATTGGGTGGTTCCTGCCAACCAATCATACTGCTGCATTGTTCTAGGACCAATCAGACTGCTGCATTCTGAATCCTATTGTTCTAGGACTAATCAGACTGCTGCAATTTGGATCCTATTGTTCTAGGACCAATCAGACTGCTTCAGTTTGGATCCTATTCAACTCAGTACATAACACCCCTCCCCTCTAAGTTCCAGTCCTGCCCGGGAGGTCGCATTCATAGTCCTCAAGGTACGCCGGCGGCCTACGTGTGCGTTGCGGCCTGGGGTGTTCCCTGGTCCGGGCTCCAGGTTCTGGCTCGTGTTCCAAGGATGCTGGCTGTGATGGGGTTGTTTGGTCTGGTGCAACCGGCTCGCTCAGTCGTGGTTCTGGTTCTGGTGTCCTTTCGGCCTCACGGGTCCTCTCTGTATTTACTGATTCTGCCTCTCCTGCTGGCCCCTCCTGCTCTATGGGCCTCACTGCCCCGCTGTTCCCTTGGGACTCCTCTGACCTGTCCTCCTCCTGGGTTTCTCCCGGGAATCGTCGCCGTATCTGGTCGCAGTGGCGGCGCCAGCATTGCCCCCCATCCGTTAGCACCTCGTATGACACTGGGCCAGTGACCCTGGTGACTGTGGTGGGTACCCATGCTGGGCCTGCCCCAAAATTCTTTGCGTACACTGGGTCCTGGGCCTCGAAGTTCCGGGGGTTCCTGCCTTCCCCCACCACTACCTCATCCTGAGCTCTATCGGGGTGAAGGCGGTGCAATCTGATTGCAAGGCGCCGACCCATTAGTAGTTCAGCGGGGCTCCGGCCAGTCGTTGAGCTGGGGGTGCTGTGCTGTGCTAGAAGGAATGTGGCAAGGCGGTACTCCCAGTCCCCTTGCGTCATGCGGCGAAGGGTGTCCTTGGTGGTCCGCACCATGCATTCTGCTTGGCCATTGGTGGCAGGGTGGAACGGCGCCGAACGGATGTGGCGGATGGCGTTCTGTGCTGTGAAGGTTTGGAATTCTCCTGACGTAAATGCAGTCCCGTTGTCTGAGGCGAGAGTGTCAGGGAGCCCGTGGGTTGCAAACAGCCTGCGTAATACCCGGATGGCTGCGGACGTGGAAGTGGACGGTACCAGTGCGACTTCCAGCCATTTGGTGTAGGAGTCCACCACTATGAAGAATGTTTTCCCCTGAAAGGGGCCAGCGAAATCCACATGCAGGCGTGACCATGGTGCTCGGGCGGACTCCCAGGACTGGACTGGGGCCCTTGGGGGATCTGGGCGGGATTCTTGGCAGGCCTGGCAGTGTTTGACCCAGGCCTCTATCTCTCCATCGATCCCCGGCCACCACACATAACTCCTGGCAAGGGCCTTCATTCTTACTACCTCTGGATGTGTCTCGTGTAGGGCTGTGAGGACCCTTTTGCGGAGGGGCTGGGGAACAACGACTCTGCTTCCCCATAACAGGCACCCCTTGTGGGCCGACAGTTCATGTTTGCGGGTTGTGTAGCCGGCGAATTCTGGCCCGGGGCTGCTGCTGGGCCATCCCCTCCACACCCAGTCCAGGACCCGGGAGATGACCCTATCTTTCTTGGAATGGTGTGCAACTTCTTGTGCCTGAATGGGGCGGTCGGGAAGCAGCTCCAGGCTCATAACCTCTTGTGCAGGTGCTGGGTCAGGGCCTGTTTCCGGTAGTGGTAGCCTGCTGAGGGCGTCCGCATGGCCCATAGCCTTCCCAGGTCGGTGAATCAGTGCATACTGGTAGCTGGCAAGGAAAATTGACCACCTGAGGACGCGAGGAGACAGCACTTGGGGGGTCTGCTTTTCGGGGGCAAACAAGCCAAGCAACAGCTTGTGGTCAGTCACCACGGTGAAGGGCCGCCCGTACAAGAAATCATGGAATTTTTTTACTCCCTTCACGATTGCCAGACCCTCCTTGTCAATTTGCGAGTAGTTCCGCTCGGTTGCGTTGAGTGTCTGGGAAAAGTACGCCACCGGTACCTCTCTTCCATCCGGGAGTTGGTGCCCCAGGACAGCGCCAATGCCATAAGGTGAGGCGTCGCATGCTAGCACCACCGGCAGCCTCTCGTCGAAGTGTGCCAAGACAGAGTTTGAGACAAGCAAGTCCTTGACTGCCTGGAATGCGGCCTCCTGGCGCTGGCCCCACACCCAAGGGGCCCGCTTGTCCAGGAGTCTGTGTAGGGGCTCCGCTACCGCTGCCTTGTGGGGAAGGAAGGAATGGTAAAAGTTCAATAGTCCCAAGAAGGCCTGAAGTTCCGTCTTGCTCTTGGGCGCTGGGGCATCACAAATGGCCCGTACCTTGTCCCCAGTCGGGTGGACCCCTTCTGCGTCCACCATAAATCCCAGAAAGTCCACCTGAGGCACTCCTAGTAGACATTTTTCCCGCTTCACCTTGAGACCCGCCGTCTGGAAACGGTGCAGAACGGTGCGGAGGCGGTCCTCAAACTCCTCTGGTGTGGGCCCGGCAATCAACACATCATCGAAGAAGGGGGTGACACCAGGAATCCCTTTAAGGAGAGAGTCCATTAGATTCTGGAATATGCCTGGTGCCACGCTGACCCCGAATTGCAGCCGCTTTACCCTGAACGCTCCTCTGTGCGTCACAATCGTCTGTGCCTCTGCTGTGGCCTCATCTACTGGCAGCTGTTGATATGCTTGGGCCAAGTACAGCTTGCCAAAAATTTTCGACCCAGCCAGGGTGGCAAGGACATGGCTGACCACTGGCACTGGGTATGCGTGGGCCGTGAGGGCCTTGTTTATGGTACATTTGTAGTCCGCGCAGATGCGGACCGAACCATTAGGCTTGACGGGTGTGACGATTGGAGTTTCCCAGGGGGCATTAGGCACCGGCTCCAGCACTCCTTGCTCCACGAGTCGGTCCAATTCCTCGTCTATACGGGGTTTCAAGGCGAACGGGACCTGGCGGGCCTTGAGCCTGACCGGTCGTACTGCGGGGTCAAGCTGCAGCGCAATGGGGGGGCCGTATACTGTCCCAATTTCCCGTCAAAAACCCCTGGAAATTCCTTGCATATGGCGTCCACGTCCACTTGTAAGCTAGTGTGGTTCACCCCGGTGACAGCTAGCCCCAGTGGTCCAAACCATGCCAACCCCAGTAAGCTAATGTAGGGGCCCTTGACCACAAGCAAGTCCAGTTGCCGCGTCCGCCCTCGGTATTGCACCCTGAAGGTCCCCACGCCCATTGTGGGGACCTTACGTTTCTGGAAGTCCCGTAGGGTGAATGGGGCTGGCCTGAGTTTGGGACCCCCAGTAGGACACAGTTTCCTTAAGGTCTTTGCCGAGATTATGGATAGAGTTGAACCCGTGTCAAGCTCCATGCGGCATGGGGCCCCCTCTATCTGTACCTCTACATAAATTTTCTCTACGTTGGGGTGGGGCAACTGGTATACCTGGCAGTCCGTGAGCTCCGTCGAGTTGCCTTGGTGCGTTGGGCCCCGGGACCTGGGGCTCTTGGGTTGGTCATCTGATGCCTGGTGTCGGGTGGGCCGAGCCCGACACACCCGGGCGATGTGTCCCAATTTTCTGCACTGCCTGCACTCTGCGTTGCGGAAACGGCAAGTCCTCCTCTCGTGACTCTCCCCGCAGCTTGCGCAGTTTCCTCCTTCTCGTCGAGGCAGCTGTGGTCTGTGCGCTGCTTGAGTGCGCTGCTGTACTCGGTGCACCTCCTCCCTGTCGGATCCTGAGTCGTCGGTGAGGTCTTCGTGGTGGACCCTCGGTTGGGATGGCAGGCTCGGCCGTGCCTCTTGTGTTGACCTCTCGGCAGCTTCCGTTGCCAGGGCCTCCTCTAGAGCGACCTGGAACGTTAGGTCCTTCTTGGCGTAGAGGCGTCGTTGCAGCTTCTCATCCTTCAGGCCACCGACGAGGCGGTCACGAAGCATGTTCTCCAGCTCTGAGAAGTTGCAGAACCGGGCGGCTTGGCGGAGAGAGGTCACAAACCCAGTTATGGTTTCCCCAGGGGCTTGTCGCTTTGCGTAGAAGGCATTTCGACGAGCCACCACTGAGGGCTGCGGCGAAAAGTGCCCCTTCAGCTGTTCCATTATTGTTTTGTATGGAACAGTAGCGACGTCTTCAGGCGCAAGGAGAGCCCGGGCGATTTCAAACGTCTCCTCTCCGCAGACGCTGAAGAATATCGCCCTCTTCTTGGCGTCTTCTTCGTCGGTGACCCCTTTGGCTTCTAGGAGGAAGGTGAAACGGGAGGCGTATGCTTCCCAGTCTCCAGATGCTGGGTTGAATGGCGAGAAGCTGCTGTTGGCTGCCATTCTGAGTTCCTTGTGACCCGGAGCTGAAGCCTGGATACACGGTGCGAGGCAGCGGTGCGGCAGGTGGCGGTGCTGCGGTGCTGTGTGTGGCAGTCAGCTCAGCGGGATCCCATCCTCGTCGCCAGTGAAATATACTCAGAGTCGCAAAGTGATTTCATGCTCTTTATTCAGCTCATAGTGGTGAGGAGGAATGAATGAATGAAAGTCCCCTCACAGTATCTGCTTTATATACATTATTTACACAATGGGCTGCACATGATTGGCTAATTCCGGAATTCTACTGTAAGCCAATCAGGTTGTGGATTCACTTCTATCTGGAGCAGGATTGGGTGGTTCCTGCCAACCAATCATACTGCTGCATTGTTCTAGGACCAATCAGACTGCTGCATTCTGAATCCTATTGTTCTAGGACTAATCAGACTGCTGCAATTTGGATCCTATTGTTCTAGGACCAATCAGACTGCTTCAGTTTGGATCCTATTCAACTCAGTACATAACAATTTACATTCTGGCGTTGCCTTTTAGCCTCTTCAGACTCTTGAAGATACCTTCCTCGATATAGAACTGGAGAGGCCCTGCAGTGTAGAAAAAGGAGGTGGCAAGGTAATTAGAAATATAGCCAGATTCTCAGCACTGTGATTTGGGGGAAAGGGTGGTGGAGAAGACTTTGGATTTCAATAAGGCTTCCTTCCAAGTAAATGTGTTTGCAATTGAGGTCTAATCAGTGGAGGGCTTGTGTAATCGAGTTTTCTGCACGCAGCCAGATACAGATGCTTCAGCGGGGAGGTTTGCCATTTTCTCGTCCCTGCCCCAAGTAAAACACCAGAGTCGTTTGCATTGTCCTCCAGCATTTTTCGGCAGTGGCTGTGCTTTGTGGCCGAAGGCTTCCTTCCAGGCCCACAGAGTTCTTGCTTTATAGCAATTTTGCTGCACTTGTGGCGAATGTCAGGATGATGGAGGGGGAGCAGGAAGGAACAGAGGGGGGGGGTGAACTTTCGGCTGATGTTGATGATACCACCACCCCGGAAGGTTGGGGGGGGGAGTACTTTTTTTAAAAAAAAATATAT
Organism: Podarcis bocagei; assembly: GCF_964188305.1. NCBI lineage: Eukaryota > Metazoa > Chordata > Lepidosauria > Squamata > Lacertidae > Podarcis > Podarcis bocagei. The sequence goes on along the minus strand of NC_138133.1, from coordinate 81,282,788 downwards.
CAATTCATTATGGATAATTTCTCAATACTCTTTTACCCTTTTAGGTAAAGGGTAAAGGGAACCCTGACCATTAGCTCCAGTCGTGGCCAACTCTGGAGTTGCGGCGGTCATCTCGCTTTATTGGCCAAGGGAGCCGGTGTACAGCTTCCGGTTCATGGGGCCAACATGACTAAGCCGCTTCTGGCAAACCAGAGCAGCACACGGAAACGCCGTTTACCTTCCTGCTGGAGCGGTACCTATTTATCTACTTGCACTTTGACGTGTTTTCGAACTGCTAGGTTGGCAGGAGCTGGGACCGAGCAATGGGAGCTCACCCCGTCGCGGGGATTCGAACCACCAACCTTCTGATCTGCAAGTCCTGGGCTCTGTGGTTTAACCCACAGCGCCACCTGCGTCCCTTTTACCCTTTTACAAGTTCTCTAATCTTGCTCTTCTGCTTCCTGAGAGTATCCTGCTCTGACCTTCATTATCTGGCTGGTGCTTTGTTCCTGGCTCAATAGCACTGTCCTAGGCATGTTCAGCCAGAAATAATGGGGCTTACTCTCAGCAGGCCTCTGCACATTTGGGCTACAGCAGCTGCAGTCCTAACATGCACTTATCTGGGAGTGAGCCTAGTTGAACGCAATGGCATTTGCTTCTCGGAAAACAAACATAGGCTGGCATTGCGACTTGCTTGCTTCTTTGGCAGAGGCTTTTGTCTTCTTAATCCCAGCTGCCAATTTTGCCTTGCTCACTTCTGGATTTTTTTGATTTGCTTTCCTGCTTTGGACCTTATGGAGTTTATTAGCTGGCTTAACAAAAATGATTACATAAAACAGGGATGGGAAACCTTTGGCTCTCCAGATGTTGCTTCGCCACAACTCCCATCATTCCTGATCGTTGGCCGTGCTGGCTGGGGCTGATGAGAGCGGTCGTCCAACAAGGCCTAAGGCAGTGGTTTCCAAAGTGGGTGGGATGGTGGGTTTCCTTAAGGGAGCAGTGGAGATGGCAATTTAAAACTCCTGCTAAATGACTTCAAACCCAGAAACCAGGACACTGGAATCACTTCATCCAGCCTATTCATTGCATTAAGAATTTTGTGTACCCGTTAACTAATTGTGTTATCTAAGACTTTTGCTCAATAGGTTATTGTGCTCTGAAAAGCTGGTACCACCAAATCAAGTTGATCAACTTTGTTGAATTAATTTAACTAAATAGTTTAAATTGAATGTGCAATTAATCGTTACTGCTTTGAATTTTGCTGTGTTGTTATCTTCCTTAGTGGGCTGTGCAAACCACTGTTTTGAATAATGCTTTTTATAGGGTAGGGGGGCACTGGGATGAGTTTTTTGGAACCAAGGGGGTGGTAGCCCGATGTCAGGAGTGAGCCAGCAGTAAATCACACCATGTAAATTGGAGTCAACTCTTTATTAGCAAAAACATCATCTGCACAGACTTGGCGGAGTGTCGGGCATTGCTTGGGTTTTCCCAAGCAATCAGAGACTGCACCTGCATGCAGCCAACCTCTTCTCCGCCCTTTTCATGCCTCTTCTGGTTCTGCGAGACTAGCAGGGATGGGAACTTGATGCAGAAGGAGGGAGATACACCTGTAATTTTTCACCAGCCTGAATCATCCCTGCCTCTTGGCCTCCCTCCTCTCCCGTGTCAGCTTCTGCCTCTGATTCTGGACTTTTCTCTGCCACAGACTCTCCCAGCTCACTAATCTGTGTTACCTCTTCATCTTCCAACACCTCCTCTTCCTAGTCTTCTCATCCTCCACTGATTGTTGTCTCACCACCACCACTTCCCTGGCTCTGAGCCTTCTTCACTTGGGGGTTCCCCAGCTGGTTCCTCCCTTCATTCCTCTGCATCCAACTGGTCCACAACAACCAAAAAGGTTTTGGCAACATCGCTCTAGAGAGCTCCTGTTTCCCTACACCTAACATAAAAGATGGGTCTATTAATGACTATTATCCATCATATCTGGCAAGTGGTACTCCATATTAAGGGAAAATATACCTCGGATAACCAGATGATGGAAACAAACCCATAAGGGCCTGAATCCTGGATTCAAATCTAATATCCTATCCACTACCTTTCTCTTCTGTTGTCTTTCTTCCCATTTAGAGTCTGATCCTATTTTGCAATGAGTCCAGTGAACTGTAACTTGCAAGTGAGAGATGATCTCATCCAATGATGTCATTGGGGAGAATGGATCGCTGCCAATGTTCCAGTTAATAGCGATTTTTTTAAAAAATGAATGAAAAAGGGGCATAGAACAAAGTACTTTAGGAACAGATGAGGTTAGTTGAAGTCTTGTCTAAATTTATGTCTGTTTATGAGGGACGGATGAGATGATTAGCTGGAAGGAAAATGACTTTGTAGGTTGATGTTGGGTACCGGTAAGTCTAAATAATTAGAATTCCCCTTGTAGGTGCCAGAAATAGAGACACTAAAATATAAACGTCAAATAATAATAAAAAGATCTGCATGATTCTGCGGCTCAGGATGATGCTTAGGAATTTCTCAGAAGCTGCCCAAGAATCTCCAACCCTTGAGCAACTGCACCAAGAACACAATCTTCTGTAGGTAGGGCTGCCATACATCTGGATTTTCCCAGACGCATCCAGGAATCAGGCAGCATTTTGGTGTCCGCGTGGATTTTCGCGGAATCAGCAAAATGTCCGGGAAAACCCAGGTGTATGGCAAGGGGTGTGTGATTTTTTAAAAAATTAAAAAATGCAAAAATAAATAAATCCCAAAACGTATTTTTTTGTGTCTGGGTTTTCACTTTGGGGTATATGGCAACCCTAAATGTAGGTGAAGTTAATCAGGCTTTCAAGTTTGTTTTCTAAGTTTGGAAGGGAGTCCAACTAGGAGAAGGAAAACTCTGATCCTAAGTCTCCACTGCCTTGTGGCTGTACTCATCTGTGAGAAAGTCTTCAGGATTAAACCCTGAGAAACAATCAGTACCTACTGCCTTGTGGGATGTCTTCAGGAGCAGAAAAGACTAAGGAGTAAACCCGATACAAATCTAGAGTGGATTCCCTAAGATGGTTGGGTGGCATATTGTATGCCCCCTTCAGGCAACTCCCACAGCCAAACTGGTGCCAAATGTCTTGCTCTGCTTTCCTTTGGACCACATCAGCAAGACTGAGAGGGGGTCTTGTCATCTGGGCAGCCCAGGGCCTCCATATAGACTGCCCAGGCTTGCATCCCAGAAAGGGTAGAAGTTTGGTTGTCTATTGGTAGCTTCTGTCAGGAGCTTGTCCTTCAGTCAAGTAGGACCCTGGCAGAGACACATGCCTGACTGGCATGTTCCCTCCCTCTTGGTAGATCGTTCGGAAGCTTCAAAAGCTTTCTTCTGCCCAAACATCACAGCGACCGATGCCAACAGACATCGGCACACTTAGGGATCCGCAGAGTCTTCGCAGCTTGCGTGATAGACCTCAGCAACTCAGCATTTTGGCTAATCTAATTTATTTACATATAAACACACACGGAGCACTGCAACATGGCTCCCTCTCTCTCTCTAGCATCAGACAGCAAAGAGAAAAAGAACGAAGGACAATAGTCCCACTTCACGGAACACAGTAACGCAAACATCCTGTCTCCGTCACTTCCCACTCTGTGGAGTCAAAACATACACCATCATGTGATAGACAACAATCCCATGACTGTAATCATGGAGCAGGAATTCTAACAGCTTCCAAGAGGCAGCTGTACTTGCAGATGATGGTAGCGCTCCCACGAAGAACAGTTACCTCCAAGAGCCTTCCTCTGCAGCACATAACCTCAAGACATTGGCAAACGCGCAGCTTCTTTCTCCTCCTCCTCCTTTCCCACATCTCAGATGCAACTTGCTACAGAATGACAGGATTCATTGATACCTTCCCACTTGCCACTGAAAGCTGCCAAGAAAGAAGCAGCCTGTCTATATTGCACTGGCGCTAAAGAAAAGAGTCTCCGTATCAATGCAAAATAGGTCTGGACAAATGGGGTCTTCAACAAAATGTGACGGGGAGCAAGCCAGTCGTGCCCTGTTCCAGGGTGTTCCATCGCACCATTAGGATTTCTGATCCACACACACCCTCCCCAGAAGACCCTTAGCTTCCTATGTCCACTGATAATAAGACAGTGCTGTTTAGGGTTTGGTTTTAGTTCACTTTCCCCCACCCCCCGCTATACTTCTGCAAAGCTTAGGGTCCCCCCAAGCGTATCAATGGCTCCCCCATACAGTGGTACCTTGGGTTAAGAACTTAATTCATTTTGGAGGTCTGTTCTTAACTTGAAACTGTTCTTAACCTGAAGTACCACTTTAGCTAATGGGGGCCTCCCGCTGCTGCTGCGCTGCCACCATGCGATTTCTGTTCTGATCCTGAAGCAAAGTTCTCCTTCTTTGGAGGTCTTTAAGCAGAGGCTTGACAACCATATGTCAGGAGTGCTCTGATGGTGTTTCCTGCTTGGCAGGGGGTTGGACTCGATGGCCCTTGTGGTCTCTTCCAACTCTATGATTCTATGATTCTATGATTCTTAACCCAAGGTACTATTTCTGGGTTAGCGGAGTCTGTAACCTGAAGCGTCTGTAACCTGTAGCGTCTGTAACCCGAGGTACCACTGTATTTCTCAGTAGCCCTGTTTTAGTTATATAGCCCTTGGCACTCAGCGCTTGAGTTTTCTATTAGAGGGAGTTACATATTACAAGCATATTTTTCCCCCATTCCCTTTCCAGTGTGGAGATAACTCACATTTCCAACTGGGATCTCACCCAGCTGGAGGCAAAAAGAAAGGAATGGCAACATCAGCATCCAAAGTAGCTGTAACAGCAGACTGTTGGGTCAAAGTTCAGTTCCCAGGACCATCCTGTTGTTTGCTCTGTACAGCAAGGGATTCTGATTCTTTGAAAAATGTTTTCAAGCCCTCTGGAAACACCCAAGAGATGCTTTGTATCAGCCGAACTTCCCTAGATGCGCCTTTCCTGGACTTCTCCCTTGCATATCTTCCTAATGGCTTTTAAAATATAAATGTATCGATGCCTTCGAAGCCCTGCATCTTAGATCAGTTTAGCCGAATGCCAATTCTTTGTGGCACAAAATCTCTACCACTGTGATCCTGGGATTGCTTCCCTGCTGATCTGCAAAGGAGTAGCTAATGATGTTGGCTCTCTTCCTGGCTTGGCCTGAAGACGGAAACAGCAGATGGGCGGGAGGAGAAAATAGCTCGATGGCAGAAGCAGACGTTGGCCACGATCCAAGGCAGACTTGAGCACGCTTAAGCCCATTGAAATCGACGGGCCTATGCGTGCTTAACTCTGCCTTGGATTGCGGCCATTGCAATTAGCCGGGAGGTGGGACTGAAACATTTGAGGTTCAACTCCTTGGAAGGCCACGGTGCCAAGCTACACATTATGAAGGACCAGCTGATGCAATAGTCTGGGAAGTTGAGTCCTAGCTCTGGGTTCGCAGCAGTTTCTCAAGGGCCTAAGAACCTAGGTGAGGCACAAAGCAAAATTAAAACCAGCCAACTCTGCCTGCAGGTATACAGTCTAAAAATACACGCAGCTCCAAGATGGAGCTTAGTTCTGCAAAGCACCTGAAAACAGGGGCGTCTTGTCTCAAAACAACATAGAGACTGGCTACATTCACAGCACAGTTTATTCCATTTTCCCTGTTATGGTCTGCATTGCATTTGAGCTTTCACAGCAGGTAAAAGCCATTTCTAAAGCTATTTAGTTGCTTTAAATTGTTTTTAATGTTGCATTTCAAATTGTTTTTAATCTTGTGTTTTAATGTTGTAACACACACACACACCCTGGGTCCTTAGGGTGAAGGGTGGGTTCTTCATCTGACGAAGAATGCAAGATTAGCACTCGTTTCCATGGTATTGGCTTCCAGGGGGGGGAAATGTTTCAAATAATGTGGAAATTGTGCTATATTCCACTGGAGTTCCGTGGTATTCTACTATAGTTCCAGAAGTGGTTGTAACACGGTGCAGAAACTCGAATATAATGTCATGAAACACCATGAAATGGAATAAACTGAAGGCAGCTTGCATTCAACGGGTACCAATAGGCAGGGCTTGTAATAAATGATGGACAGGCAAGGAGAAGAGGCAGAGGAAAACCCAGTGAATCTTGTGCCTCCTGCTCCTCCCTGCCATGATCACAGGAAGTTACTCCTTCTCCTCCTCCTCCCTGCTATTGGCTTGCTTGCCAGGCAGAGAGAGCCAGTCAGCAAGCAGGCGGTGGGAGCTATGGATGTTCCTTCTGTCTACAGTCTCAAGGCTTTCTGTTTGAGAGCAAGAAGCAGAGGAGATCAAGCAGGTTTCGATGGTGAAGAGAAGCAGATCAAGGGGCCCCTTCCAGGCTGTGTCAATGTTTTGCAGGAGGGATTCAAGTGCATAGCAGGAAATATTAGGTTTCATGCCACAAAAGTGAATTAAATTGCTTTGTCCACCCAAGCAGAACAAATCCACTTTGAAAGAGAACCTTACTTTGTGCAGTTAGTAGAGCGACAGGAAAATGCATTGCAAATGTGAGGAATGAATGAATGGTTAATGGCAGGAAATAGACAATGAGCTTTTTAGGAAGAAAGCATTAAGAAGAGTTAAGTGAAACTTGGTGAAACTAAGAATGTTTTGGTGCCCCATGTTAGGAAACCATTCTTTAAGAAACAGATAAACGTTCCTGGAAGCTCTACCTCTCTATCAAATCAGAACCAGTGAAGGCGGTGAAGGTCCTGCGTGAGTGTCTGGAGGCGGTTGGAGGATGGATGGCGGCTAACAGATTGAGGTTGAATCCTGACAAGACAGAAGTCCTGTTTTGGGGGGAAAGGGGGCGGGCTGGTGTGGGTGACTCCCTGGTCCTGAATGGGGTACCTGTGCTCCTGAAGGACCAGGTGCGCAGCCAGGGAGTCATTTTGGACTAACAGCTGTCCATGGAAGCACAGGTTAATTCTGTGTTCAGGGCGGCTGTCTACCAGCTTCACCTGGTACGCAGGCTGAGACCTTACCTGCCCGCAGACTGCCTCACCAGAGTGGTGCATGCTCTAGTTATCTCCCACTTGGACTACTGCAATGCACTCTACGTGGGGCTACCTTTGAAGGTGACCCAGAAACTGCAATTAATCCAGAATGCGGCAGCTAGACTAGTGACTGGGAGTGGCCGCCGGGACCACATAATACCAGTCCTGAGAGATCTGCATTTGCTCCCAGTACATTTCCGAGCACAATTCAAAGTGTTGGTACTGACCTTTAAAGCCCTAAACGGCCTCAGTCCTGTATACCTGAAGGAGCGTCTCCACCCCCATTGTTGAGCCCGGACACTGAGATCCAGCACCGAGGGCCTTCTGGCAGTTCCCTCATTGCGAGAAGTGAGGTTACAGGGAACCAGACAGAGGGCCTTCTCGGTAGTGGCGCCCGCCCTGTGGAACACCTTCCCATCAGATGTCAAGGAAATAAGCAGCTATCTTATCTTTAAAAGACATGTGAAGGCAGCCCTGTTTAGGGAAGTTTTTAATATTTAATGCTGTATTGTTTTTAACACTTAGTTGGGAGCCACCCAGAGTGGCTGGGGATACTCAGCCAGATGGGCGGGGTATAAATAAATTATAAGGTTGGAAGTAAGACAATGTGTGCTGCTGATACTGTGAGTTTTGCTGTGTCAGGGTTGTTAATGACTGGACTGAGATTATGCCGTGCTGGAGAGATAGAGAAGGAATGTAAATAGCTTGTATATAATAGTAACAGAAGTGCTTGTGCAACCAGTCAAGCAATAAAGAAGCTCTTGACTGTGAATGTGAGTATGATTCCTGTTCTTGTCCTCAGCCTCCAGGGAAAGCTCTGCTGCAAACAGTAAGGTTTTGCCGAGGTTCCACCACACAAGCAGAAAAGCGCAGCAGAAGTGCGTGGGCAGTAACCTCTAATACACCAGTCAGCATGGGCTCAATTGGGATCACTTGTCTGGCATGAAGAACCTTAGGAGTGTGTGTAGGAAATCCATTTATTCCTTCCATTCCATCAGTAGTGTCAAAACTCAACAAACACCACTGGTAGGCCCTCTCTGCTAAACCATTTTCTAGACCATTTGCTATCAACCAATCTATGCGGCCTTTGAAAGTACTTGTTACGTACTGAGTTGAATAGGATCCAGAATGCAGCAGTCTGATTGGCCCCAGAACAATAGGATCCAGAATGCAGCAGTCTGATTGGCCCCAGAACAATAGGATCCAGAATGCAGCAGTCTGATTGGCCCCAGAACAATAGGATCCAGAATGCAGCAGTCTGATTGGCCCCAGAACAATAGGATCCAGAATGCAGCAGTCTGATTGGTCCCAGAACAATAGGATCCAGAATGCAGCAGTCTGATTGGTCCACAGGAGCCACCTAATCCAACTCCAGGTGGAAGTGAATCCACAACCTGATTGGCCTACAGGAGAATCCTGGAATTAGCCAATCACGTAGGGTGCATTGTGTAAATAATGCATATAAAGCAGACGTTTCGGGGGCATTCCTCACTACTATGAGCTGAATAAAGAGCATGAAATCCACACTCAATTTCAAGTATATTTCAGTACTTACATTTGACTTAATAATAATTGCTTTTAAAAGAGTTTTGTTGTTCTGTTGGTTGATGTTCAGCTGCCTAGAACTCCTTTGGGAGAAAGGACAGGATGTAAAGAAAAAAAAAATTAAGCATCTTTAATCAATGGAAATATGTGCTGTAGCTGTGATGGGAATATTGTGTACAGTTCTGCTCACCTCACCACAAAAAGGATATTGTAGAGTTAGAAAAGAATTCAGCAAAAGGGCGAGCAAAATGACCAAGCAGGTGGATATGGCTGTATGCGCAGCATTTGGGATGTTTTAGTTTGGAGAAAGGGCAAGTAAGAGGCAACATGATAAAAGTTTATAAAATATGTGGAGAAAGGGGATAGAGGGGATAGAGAAAGGTTTTTCTCCCTCGTAACTCTAAAACTCTATAACAATGATGCTGAATGTTGGAAGATACAGGACAGGCGAAATAAAGTATTTCTTAACATGGATCATAGTTAAACTATGGAACTATGGAGGGGGTAATAAATAAATAAATAAATAAATAAATAAATAAATAAATAAATAAAATTTTTATTTATACCCCGCCCTTCCCGGTTCAGGAAACCAGGTTCAGGGCGGCTAACAACAAATTTAAAATACTTAATTCATGCTATTAAAAAAACAGCATAAAATACGATATAAAACATAGATAACAATAAAATCAAAAATCAATTTAGGGGGGAAATCCATCCAATAAACATTAGATGATCACCAGGGCTAGCTGGCTAAATTAGTCCTATTTGGGCCAGCGAGGAGACCAGGGGAGAATTAGCTGTGGGATCCCAGAGTGGGTAATCTTCATAAAAAGGGGAGAGGGAGGGACGGAAGGGGAACAAAAGATCAGGCAAAGTTTAAATTGAAAGCCAGGTGGAATACCATAGTTCTGTCTTACAGGCCCTGCGGAAGGAAGTTAAATCCTGCAGGGCCCTGGTCTCATTGCTTTTGTTTGTTACTACGATATGTATTTTTGTGCTTTTTATATTGTAAACCAGCCTGCGATCCTCGGATGAAGAGCAGTATAGGTATTTAATAAGTAATAATCATCATCACTTCCTCTCACAGTGATGGAAACCAAGCTAGGACTCAGCTGTGCAGCTGCAAATGAAATGTTTTCACTGTGTTTTAAGTGCAATATACAATGTCACACTAGAGGGCAATGGTGAGCCTTATGGAAAAGTCAATGTATTTTTTAAAAAGCATTTTCAGAACATTTTTTATATGTGTGTGGATTTCACCCTAGATAGCTTTAAAAGAGGATTAGACAAATCCATGGAAGAGAAGGCTATATACTCTGCCTCTAGAATTGGCAGCAGCAATGCTTCTGAATACCAGCTGCTGGAAACGGCAGGAGGGGAGAGGGGTCTTGTATTCGAGTTCTGCAGGCTGGTTTTCCATAGGCATTTGGCTGGCCACTGTGAGAACAGGATGCTGGACTAGATGGGACACTGGCCTGATCCAGCAGGCGCTGCTTGTGTTATTAAATGTTAAATACCCATCAAGTGGCGCTGTGGGTTAAACCACAGAGCCTAGGACTTGCCGATCAGAAGGTTGGCGGTTCAAATCCCCACGACGGAGTGAGCTCCCATTGCTCGGTCCCTGCTCCTGCCAACCTAGCAGTTTGAAAGCACACCAGTGCAAGCAGATAAATAGGTACCGCTCCAGCAGGAAGGTAAACGGTGTTTCCATGCGCTGCTCTGGTTCGCCAGAAGCGGCTTAGTCATGCTGGGCACATGACCAGTAAAGCGAGATGAGCGCCGCAACGCCAGAGTCGGCCACGACTGGACCTAATGGTCAGGGGTCCCTTTACCCCTTTACCTTTTTACCCAAGCTTTTATCAAGCAAATCAGGATGAATGTAGGATGAATGTTCATGACTTAATAGCTGAGGTCCAGCACGGAGGGCCTTCTGGCGGTTCCCACACTGCGAGCAGCAAAGCTACAGGGAACCAGGCAGAGGGCCTTCTCGGTGGTGGCACCCGCCCTGTGGAATGCCCTCCCATCAGATGTCAAAGAGATAAACCACTACCCGACATTTAGAAGACATCTGAAGGCAGCCCTGTTCAGTTTTTAATGTGTGACATTTTAATGTATTTTTAATCTTTGTTGGAAGCCGCCCAGAGTGGCTGGGGAGACCCAGCCAGATGGGTGGGGTACAAATAATAAATTATTATTATTATATTATAATAGGCTCCCTGCAAACAAATCAGAACAAATGCTGAGCAGAGTCAGTCCTAATCTAACTTCTGCAGCAGCTTTGTGCAAGCAAATAAGGATGGATGCTCAATAAGTAGGTCAAGATGAGGAGCCCTAGATTGCGTTACACGTCATGGAGGTAAATGGAGACAAGGCTGTTCTTTTTAGCCTTGCGTTTTTGATCAAATTTACTTCTGCTCTGAATACGTAAAGAAAACGAGAAGAAATGAAAAATCGTGCTTGAACGCAGAGCACTAGAAGTCAGTAAACAGACACCAGGCAAATGAGGAGAAATGAGAAAGAATAGAAGGAGGAGGAGGAGGGATTCTTTTAATCTATCTTGGACAAATTTAATTTTAGAAAAAGAGCAATCATCCTTGAAGAAATGGCAGAAAGGCACGCCGAGAGGCTGGCAATAACAGATGGAGAAAGAAGTGAGCCTCTTCCAACGCAATGTTCAGGCTTCGTGGATGGATTTCTTAACACAATCAGGAGAACGCCTCCATGTTGCAATATTCCATGGGGATTAGTCATCGCTGCAAAGATGACTTTGTCAACGGGATCCGAGTCAAGTGTAATATTCTGCCCGTGGCTTCAGCAGAGAACTGTCTCGGTCCCTGTGTAGCATGAGGCATTAACGTAATTTCTTCTTTAAAGTCAATTCACGAGGTACAAACATTCCCCTCAGTGAGGACATTAAAAACCACCTAGACCTGAGGGCACAAACATCTAACAACTCCCATCCTCCTTGGCCATCAGCCATCCTGGCTGGGGGTGATGGGAATTGTAGTTCAATTACAGCCAGAGGGCACCATTTTGGCTACAACCAGAGATTATAACCATGTCTTGCTAATAAATATGCAACTGTAAAAGAGCACCCTACGGAATATTGAAATCCTTTTCTTAAAAAAGGGGGGGTTTTATTCTTACAGGGAATGCACAACTTCATTAAACGTAATAAATGTTTTACTATGTTTTTATGTACAGTGGTGCCTCGCAAGACGAAATTAATTCGTTCCGCAAGTTTTTTCTTCTTGCGAGTTTTTCGTCTTGCGATGCACGGTTTCCCATAGGAATGCATTGAAAATCAATTAATGCGTTCCTATGGAAACCGCCTTCAGACCAGGTCCGGGGACAGTCTGTCCCCCGACCTCTTCTGAAGGCTGGGGGGGGGGGACAAGGGCTTTTCTTCCCACTCCCAGCATTTTAAAAAACCCCGGGACAGCGGAGGACTTCTCCGCTGTCCGGGGCGATCTTAAAATGCTGGCGGGCGGCATTTTAAAATCGCCTGGGACAGCGGAGGACTTCTCCGCTGTCCGGGGCGATGTAAAAGCCCCTGGGAAGGCAGGCAGAGGGGACAAAGACTTTTGCCCCCCGCCCGCCTTCAGAAGAGGTCCTGGACCTCTTCTGAAGGCGGGCGGGGGGCGAAAGTCTTTGCTTCCCCCCGCCTGCCTTCAAAAGCCGTCCGCGATAGCGGGAAGCGCTTCCCTGCTATCCCGGACCGCTTTTAAAATGCTGGCGGTGGGGAGCAAAGCCTTTCGGCCCCCGCCGGCCTTCCTGGACCTCTTCTGAAGGCCGGAGGGGGGGAAAGGCTTTGCTCCCCACCACCAGCATTTAAAAGAGGTCCCCGGAGATTTCCCTATGGGCTTTCGTCTTGCGAAGCAAGCCCATAGGGAAATTCGTCTTGCGAAGCGCCTCCAAAACAGAAAACCCTTTCGTCTTGCGGGTTTTCCGTCTTGCGAGGCATTCGTCTTGCGGGGTACCACTGTATGTTGGAAGCCTCCCAGAGTGGTTGGGGCAACCCAGTCAGATGGTCAGGGTATAAATAACATTGTTATTGTTGTTGTTGTTGTTGTTGTTGTTAAATAGGGTGTCCCCACTTTCTGAGAAATGTTGGAGGGTATGGGTGATGATGAGAGGACTCCAATAACACCTGGAAGGCAAGAGATTGTCGATCCTTGAAGAAGAAGAAGAAGAAGAAGAAGAAGAAGAAGAAGAAGAAGAAGAAGAGTAGTAGTAGTAGTAGTAGTTTGGATTTGATACAGTTGTACCTCGGGTTACATATGCTTCAGGTTACAGACTCCACTAACCCAGAAACAGTACCTCGGGTTAAGAACCTTGCTTCAGGATGAGAACAGAAATAGCGTGGTGGTGGCGCGGCAGCAGCGGGAGGCCCCATTAGATAAGTGGTGCTTCAGGTTAAGAACAGTTTCAGGTTAAGAACAGAGCTCCAGAATGAATTAAGCTCTTAACCCGAGGTACTCACTACCTGAAGGAGTCTCAAAGCAGCTAACTTTCTCCTTTCCCTTCCTCCCCCACAACAAACACTCTGTGAGGTGAGTGAGGCTGAGAGACTTCAGAGAAGTGTGACTGGCCCAAGGTCACCCAGCAGCTGCATGTGGAGGAGCGGAGACGCGAACCCGGTTCACCAGATTACGAGTCCACCGCTCTTAACCACTACACCACACTGGCTCTCAATAGTATCAATTCTGACTGACTGCGGCTCTCTCAGACCTCTGGCAGAAATCTGCCCCAGTCTGGCTGCTTAAGATATTGGAGATGGTGCATTCTGAACTCGGAACCTTCTGCACCCAAACCACGAACTCTCCTATTGAGGTCCTGCTCCCTAACTGGAAAAGTGTAGCACGGGTCAGCAAACTTTTTCAGCAGGGGACCGGTCCACTGTCCCTCAGACCTTGTGGGGGGCGGACTATATTGGGGGGTGAAACAATTCCTATGCCCCACAAATAACCCAGAGATGCATTTTAAATAAAAGGACACATTCTACTCATGTAAAAACACGCTGATTCCCGGACCGTCCGTGGGCCAGATTTAGGAGGTGATTGGGCTGGATCCGGCCCCCGGGCCTTAGTTTGCCTACCTTTGGTGTAGCATTTTTTGGATTAAGACTGCAATTCTGCAAGGAGTCACCCATTGGTGTTGTTATGAGTCCTCCTTAATCCATCTCCTAATCTAATAATCCTGACAAGTCCATTTTTATTATCAGTAGATCTCTAAGCACCGTTGGCTTTTTACATTCCATTAAACACAACATTTTGGGACTCGGAAGTGTTTGAAATTTGCTGACTGTAATGGTTCTAGGGGTGGCTCATGCGTAAATCGTCGCCACACCTGGCTGGGTTGCCTGAGTGAACCCTTTCTGTCTGGACAGCCACTCGCCCGTGGCTGTCTCAATCGCTGGCAGAATCCGTCAGTGGGCGTTTCTCGAACTTCTTCCAGCAAAGAAGCTCTTTGACGCCTAGTCTCCGCCTAGTCTTCCTGCGCGGAAGCCTTCTGTGCAGGGAGGGTGTGGGCAGCGGAGGACCCGTGCTCTCCCCGCTGATCCCCAGCGAGGAGTCATGGAGCCTCCTCGCCGATTCCCCCATCTGCCCCCCTTCTCCACTGGTGCTACGCTGATTTCCTTCCCCAGAAGATGTTCTGCTACTCTCCCTCCCGGGACGCTCTCCGGAATCCCTCTGGAGCCCTCCCTCTCCCTCTGGCTCCGATGGCAGTTCCCTGACACTGACGTTTCTTCCCTTCGGAGAAAAAAGTCCCCTCTTACTCTGCGTATACTGTACGTTTATGTAACCATGCCAGAAACACATGTTTTCCATTATTTCTGCTCATCTCAACAGATTTGTCTTCAATACCAAACTTTTAAAGAACACTGCAGATTTAAAACCGGCAACAGCAAACCTTGCTCTGCAGACGTTGCTAGCTACCGATTCTGACATCTCTCATAGATTACAGTTCAAATGAGAAAATTGGGTCACCGTCCCCAAAACTGGAGTGTCACATTAGCCTTTGCAATACAGATGTGTCTTTTTTTAAGATAAATGTAAACAGATGATCTGCGTTAAAAAAAATGGAAGCATCTTCGAGACTCCCGCATACAATTTTCCATTTGTTGCTCTTGTGCTCCAAGCCCAGCTCATGTGAAGGAATGTCAGTGAACAAATGAAGGCCAGGATTCTGGCATCAATCCTGCCTCCCTTTGGCTCCTTGTTCTCTCTTGATACTTTTGTTTTTCAAGCCCTTTCTTCCCTGCAGGCTGAGGACGTCTCAGGGGGAGGAAAATAGTTGGGATTTTTTACAGCACTGAGTCTTTTCCAGCAAAGCAGTCTTGCTAAAGGGGGCCAATTCTAAAGAGGCCAATTTGAGACAGGCAGCCAAAGGCATATGCAGGAGAGAAAGAGGCAGCGGGACTGCATGCCCACAGAAGGAAATCAAAGAAGAACCTGCAAGAATAAGAAAGGGGAACTGACCTACAGCCAGGAAGTGCTTTATTGCACAGGCTGAGGTCTGGTCTACAAATACAGCAAAATGTTAAGTTGTGGGTGAACATATCAGACGACACAGCGATTCTTCAAACAGCTCTTGTTTATTCACAGGTCAGAAGAGAACTGAACTGAAGGGTTCAGCCAGCCTGCTTATATAGAGCTCCACTACAACGCAACAGTAACAACCTTCTGTAACTAGCCAATCACGGAACGTCACTTTCAATTCCTTATTTGCATATGGGGACCTGAGTAAAAACTATCTACAGTATTCCCCTGCTGGCCCAGGGTGAGAACTTCAGTACATAACACAAAACAAGGTGGTAAAATGCATGAGAGTCTTGATCTCCGGGCCGTAGGTTTGAACTCCATGTTGGACGAAATATTCCTGCACTGCAGGGAGTTGGATCAGATGATCCTCGTGGTCCCTTACAACTGTGAAATTCTATGATTCTGATGTAGGTCCATGAATAATCATAGTTTAGAGATCCCAGGCCCTAAGGAAGTCAGATTATCCTCCACTAGGGCCAGGGCCTTCTCAGCGATGGCTCCAACCTGGTGGAATGCTCTGTCCCATGAGACCAGTGCCCTGCAGGATGTAACTGCCTTCCGCAGGGCCTGTAAGACAGAGCTATTCCTCCTGGCTTTCGATTTGAACCTAACCTGATCTTTTATTCCCCTTCCTTCCCTCCCCCTCCCCTTTTTATGAAGATTACCCACTCTGGGATCCCACAGCTAATTCTCCCCTGGTCTCCTCGCTGGCCCAAATAGGACTAATTTAGCCAGTTAGCCCTGGTGATCATCTAATGCTTATTGGATGGATTTCCCCCCTAAATTGATTTCTGAATTCTGAATTTATTCTTATTCACATTTTATACTATATTTTATGCTGTTTTTTGTTGCATCAATTAAGTGTTTTAAATTTGTTATTAGCCACCATAAGCCCAGTTTTCTGAACCGGGAAAGGTGGAGTATAAATAAAAAATTGTTGTTGTTGTTGTTGTTGTTGTTGTTGTTGTTGTTGTTATTTATTACACAAAACCTGCTCCTTTTCCCTTATGAGGTATCCAAGAGCCCATATAGAGTCCTTAAGTGGGTCCCCTATCGGTCAGAGAAAATAACAGAGGCCAACCAGAGAATATTGAGAAGCAAAGCAGCTAGTAAGCCTGATCTTTATTAAACTGTTGCAACAGGGTCCTCACTCACCACATGCAGGAGGGAGCAGGAACTCAGAACCATGGTGCGCAAGCCCTTATATAGACTATTGAAATTGTCTGCCCTGTAGCTCAAGTCCACCCCCGGAAACATCATACATACATCACAGAAGGAGGTGGTCTACAACAGAAATCCTGTCTGCCAGGATACCTGACAACGGCCAGTGATTGCTTACTTGGGCAGCCCGGCCATTCTTTTGTGATGGTAAATACTTTAATTCCTGAATCCAAGTCACGGGCTCACCCCATTCATACACAGAGATGCCCTAAAGACAGGTAAGCAAAAGACAATGGAGAGGCTTTCCCATTTCCTTCCTCCTTGCAGAGAAACATTTGAAGTCAATTTGGGAGAGTCAAAATGGTTTTAGGGTTGTTCTCCTGTACCATTTCAGACATGTGGTTTACATGTACTTATGTATGTGTTTGCCTTGTAAATGTATGAAAATTTAATTTATATAAAGGTAAAGGGATCCCTGACCATCAGGTCCAGTCGCAGACGACTCTGGGGTTGCGGCGCTCATCTCACTTTATTGGCTGAGGGAGCCAGCGTACAGCTTCAGGGTCATGTGGCCAGCATGACTAAGCCGCTTCTGGCGAACCAGAGTAGCGCACAGAAACACTGTTTACTTTCCCACCGGAACGGTACCTATTTATCTACTTGCACTTTGACATGCTTTAGAACTGCTAGGTTGGCAGGAGCAGGGACTGAGCGATGGGAGCTCACCCCGTCGCGGGGATTCGAACCACTGACCTTCTGATCAGCAAGTCCTAGGCTCTGTGGTTTAACCCACAGCACCACCCGCATCCCTTTAATTTATATATTTGAGACCTTAAATTCCTATAACAATTCTATGAAAATGGACTGAACCAACACAAGCTGAAGACAACGTGTCACATTTTTGCATGGTCCCTGATCTCCATACGGTGGGGTACAAATCTAATTACAGTCATGCCTCATGTTACGTTTGCTTCATGTTACTTTTTTTAGGTTGCGTCCTGTGGCGACCTGGAAGTACCAGAAAGGGTTACTTCCGGGTTTCGCCACTCGCACATGCACAGTAGCATCAAATCATGCTTCACACATGCACACAAGTGTCAAATCATGCTGCGCACCTGCACAGATACGGTGCTTCAGGTTGCAGGCTTTTCATGTTGCAAACAGACCTCCGGAACGGATCCCGTTCGCAACCGGAGGTACCACTGTATTACCATCATCCTTCAAAAGAGAGGACCAATGTGGAAGGCAAAGGGCCAGGCTACAGATATTTCCCTCCTAATGCCCTAGATCTTGGTTTGCAATGTGCTTACTTGCAACCACTAGTGGGATGCCTGAGGAAAGCATCCCAGGTAGCTTGTAGGGGCCGCTGTCAAGCGATTTCCCTAATGGAAAAAGTTCACGGCTTGTTGTTGTTGTTTAGTCATATCTGACTCTTCATGACCCCATGGACCAGAGCACGCCAGGCCCTCCTGTCTTCCACTGCCTCCCGCAGTTTGGTCAAATTCATGCTGGTAGCTTCGAGAACACTATCCAACCATCTCGTCCTCTGTCGTCCCCTTCTCCTTGTGCCCTCCATCTTTCCCAACATCAGGGTCTTTTCCAGGGAGTCTTCTCTTCTCATGAGGTAGCCAAAGTATTGGAGCCTCAGCTTCAGGTCTGTCCTTCCAGTGAGCACTCAGGGCAGATTTCCTTCAGAATGGATAGGTTTGACCTTCTTGCAGTCCATGGGACCCTCAAGAGTCTCCTCCAGCACCATAATTCAAAAGCATCCATTCTTCAGCGATCAGCCTTCTTTACGGTCCAGCTCTCACTTCCATACATCACTACTGGGAAAACCATAGCTAGTTCACGGCTACCTGGGTCAAAATGCCTCGGACGACCTGACACTCTGGCTTTCCACATCTGTCTGTGCCAGTGCTCCTCCTGGCTGAGTCTCCTGCTCCAGTGTCAATGCTAATTAGAAATGATGTTCCTCTCCTTCCTCCTTGCTCCAGGCATGTGCCCTGTCACGGACAGAGTTATGTCATCCTCATGATAACACCCAGCAGTGTTTGCAACCTTCAAGGGGCATCAGCTGCCGGCATAGGCCGTGGCGCTCAGCACGACCGCGGCACCAGCTGGTGAGCAGAAGCATCTGTGCAAGATGCAGCGCAGAGACGGGGGCCACATGCCGGCCCCAAACTCATTTGGGGGGGGGAGGCAGAGACGAGCAGAAACCTCTCAACAAACCAGAGCGCTGTATGTGCAAAAGGAGACGTAAAAAGTCACCCGCAGAAACCTCTCAAGGCAACTCCTCTGGTTCTTTCTGTTGTGATTCATTATGGTTTGTTTGTTTTTAGAGATTCTTTCCTGGTCCTGCCATCTTATTGACGTATTCAGAAGTCTATAATAACTTTTCCGCTGCCTACCCGAACTGGAAACAATCTTTTCTCTCCTTGCATTTTGGCTCAATTCATTATCTCATTGGTTAGTACAGCGGATGCTCAGGTTGCGAACTTGATCCGTGCGGGATGCACGTTCGCAACCCGCAGTGTTCGCAACCCGTGTCTGCGCCTTTGCACACGTGCGGGTTGCAATTCGGCGCTTCTGCACATGCGCAAAGCGCGATTTGTAATTATAATTTGACTGGACCTAGCTTTCCTTTAAGGAATCTCTTTCCACCAAAGTCTAGCTTCTAAAATAAAAAATGCTCTCAGATCCAATGAGCTTGCAGGTGCTAACAGGGTGCTAAAAGGCATTCTGATTTTTCTTGGCACAAACAGAAATATTTCATCCCTTGCCATCTACAGGAGTTTAGTCCCAAGAAGCCAGGGCAGATGGACCCACAGTAGGAAGCAATTAGCTGTTAATGCAGGGGCAGAAATTCAGAGCTGGAATAAGTAACCTGTTGGTTGATTGGTTGTTTTCTCTGCCCTCTTGCTTCCCCTGGTTTCTCTCCAGGCAGGATAAAATAGCTTTCCGGTGTTCAACATGGGGTGGGTTTTAAAGGAAGGGATAATCAGGGCTGATGCATTTTAATGAGAAGCTACCAAATTTGCCCCCCTTTAAACAATTTTATTGAAGGTTTTTAAACCTATTGAGCACTAAAATCCAAACACATTAATAAAAAGATAATAAAACTCAGTATATAAAAAATAAAACTAATGAAAGAGAAAGAAAACGTTAAAAAGAGAAAGAAGAACAAAGGAAAAATAACTAGGAAAAAAATAGCTCTCCTGCCTCCCTATCTGACAATTATCTGTAGTAGTAGCAGCAGTAGTAGTAGTAGTAGTAGTAATTTTATTATCATACCCTGCCTATCTCTGGGTGGCTCCCAACAGAATATTAAAAACAAAACAAAAATCAAACATTAAAAACTTCCCTTAAAGAAGGGTAACCACAATTATTCAAAGTGTGTCCCCTTTGAACCAATATGGAAACTGAAAAAGGATTGTACTTTGAAAAATTGCACTTCTACAAATTTCAAGATGCATTACTGAAGCTAAACAATGTGTTCAAAAAAATGCATGTGTTGGGGGGGGGGAATGTACATAAAAAGAGTTTGCAGGATCAGGTCAGTGTCTCATCTAGTCCAACATCCTGTTCTCACAGTGGCCAACCAGATACTAGTGGGAAAACCTGCAAGCAGGATTCGAACACAAGATCCCTCTCCCCTCCTTTGGTTTCCCAGCAACTTTGGGTGATAATAACACAACAACAACGCATTATACTGGGGGGGGGGGGGTGCTTGCAAAAATGTGTATAACAAAACTACATAGAAAAATGCGTATATTAGGAGAAATTCGCACGAAAATGCCCACGAATTCCCATGTTGTTCTTTTTCCTTTTCAATTTAGGAATTCCTTTTCATTTTTAGAAATGAACTTAAGACAGGGAAAGTGAGAAATGGAGAAACTGAAAGTGGTGGATTTGTCCATCTTTATTCCATTCTAGGGCGGCACAGAACTGCCCAAGAGAGCTGCGAAATCGTTTGCAATTCAACAGTCCTTGCACATTGCAAATTTACCTATTACAGAAAAATATATAAAAAATGTTAAAAGTCTGTGTCATGTTTCCGGGCTCCTCCATGAATGCCCGTTGTGTATCTTGCCAGCAATGGCTGCAGCTGCTCCCAGTTCTGGAGAGAGGGGCAGGATTGCCGCGTGGGAACAAACAGGAAGGATGTTTCCATGCGCAGCAGCAGAGAGCCTATGGAGCGCATGAAGGCACTGAGTCCAAAACCGGGCATCAGAGGAGCCAGGTGTCTCCTGCTGATAACAACAGCCTTTCTCCCCCCCCCCCCCCAGGTAATATTTAGTGGTGCAGAATGCATGTCTTGGGTACATTCCTTCCAGTACTGCAAGCGGCAGGAGGGAAATTCATAATACGGTGGTACCTTGTGCTAAGCTAAGTACAGTGGTACCTCGGGTTAAGTACTTAATTCGTTCCGGAGGTCCGTTCTTAACCTGAAACTGTTCTTAACCTGAAGCACCACTTTAGCTAATGGGGCCTCCTGTTGCTGCCGCACCGCCATGTGATTTCTGTTCTCATCCTGAAGCAAAGTTTTTAACCCGAGGTACTATTTCTGGGTTAGCGGAGTCTGTAACCTGAAGCATATGTAACCCGAAGCATATGTAACCTGAGGTACCACTGTAGAAAGGTTTCTTTTTTAAAAAAAAAAAAATATTACGGGCCACTTTTCATTGTTTTAGGTGAGGGAATCCAGAGCGCTGCAAACAAATGCAGAGTGTTGAGTACATAAAGCCAAGTTTGTTTGTTTGTCTGTTTGTTAATGCATCAATTAAGAATGCAACAGCAGCAGAATTAAATCAACCCGCTCAAAGGCTGCTAGGAAAAGATGAATTTTCAAGGGATGTCCTTTTGCTTTCTTTCTGTTCCTAAAACAGTACATCTGTTTGCAGCCTGGGGCTCCTTGCGAAGGAAGGGCAGGACAAAAATTCAATAAGTAAATAAATAAATAAATAAATTTGGGCCACCATGCATGAGGGGGGGGGGCAACCTCCATGAAATCCAAATCATTTCGAGATCTTATCAGCTGGGAGGACTCGTACGTTTGCATCATTTGCAAAGGATGTAGGATTCATAGAATCATAGAATGATAGAGTTGGAAGAGACCACAAGGGCCATCAAGTCCAACCCCCTGCCAAGCAGGAAACACCATCAGAGCACTCCTGACATATGGTTGTCAAGCCTCTGCTTAAAGACCTCCAAAGTAGGAGACTCCACCACACTCCTTGGCAGCAAATTCCACTGTCAAACAGCTCTTACTGTCAGGAAGTTCTTCCTAATGTTTAGGTGGAATCTTCTTTCTTGTAGTTTGGATCCATTGCTCCGTGTCCGCTTCTCTGGAGCAGCAGAAAACAACCTTTCTCCCTCCTCTATATGACATCCTTTTATATATTTGAACATGGCTATCATATCACCCCTTAACCTCCTCTTCTCCAGGCTAAACATGCCCAGCTCCCTTAGCCGTTCCTCATAAGGCATCGTTTCCAGGCCTTTGACCATTTTGGTTGCCCTCCTCTGGACACGTTCCAGTTTGTCAGTGTCCTTCTTGAATTGTGGTGCCCAGAACTGGACACAGTACTCCAGGTGAGGTCTGACCAGAGCAAAATACAGTGGCACTATTACTTCCCTTGATCTAGATGCTATACTCCTATTGATGCAGCCCAGAATTGCATTGGCTTTTTTAGCTGCCGCGTCACACTGTTGGCTCATGTCAAGTTTGTGGTCAACCAAGACTCCTAGATCCTTTTCACATGTACTGCTCTCAAGCCAGGTGTCACCCATCTTGTATTTGTGCCTCTCATTTTTTTTTTTTTTTTTTTTTTTGCCCAAGTGCAATACTTTACATTTCTCCCTGTTCATCTTTTCCTTGCCTGAAAACATGGCTTGCCTTGGTGCAGAATTTCCGCAGCAGGAAGGGAGGATTTAGCAGCAAGCACACAGAAGCCTGCCTATGTGTTTTGTTTTGTTTTGTTTTGTTTTGTTTTTACTGTGAAACGTTGCACAGGACCAGACTGCTAATCGGGTTAACAAATGCACAGCGCTGCCTTTAAAGGCACCCTTGTTAAATGCCATTTCCGTTGTGCTTTTCTGAATCAGCTCTGGGCAAAACCACTGGCACATTCATTGCCCTGATACCGGAACTCCAATGGAGTTTGGTGTGTAAAAGGGACCCCCCTCCAACCCTTTGCTTTCGTTCTGGGAAAAGGAGAACCAGCAGGGATAAGGCCCCCAGGAAACCTCCTTGATTGCTCATTTGGAAGAAAGTAGCGAGAAGGGGCTCAGCGCTGAAAGCCACCCTGCAAAGCGACATTGTTCGAAACACAGCGAGGAGCCCTTAAGCCCCTTAAGTGCTGAATATTGCGACTGAAAACTCTATTTATGCAATAACGGGGCTGTCAGTGTTTCGGCTGTCTCTCCCTATGCGTTTTTAGTCGATTCTGCGAGAGTTTGCCAACCACCCTAGCGCGTTGTTGTGAAACCCAGCATCTAGAGTCACACGGCACATCTGGAATTTGGCTTTTCATCGCTGTGTAGGTTAGGTGGGGGAAAGAGTGTGCAGAAATCGAGAAGCTGGTGGGAACATCTGTCAGGCGAGGGCGTCCATCTCTCCTCTGCTTAGTCTCTGTGCTCCAAGGGAAGATTATGCATGCTATATTATTCCAGTGCATAGCAACTTTCCTTTTACATGGGATTTAAATGTGTGTATGTGTGTGTGTTAAGGATTGAGAGGGAAAAGGAGAGAGAGAAAGAGCAGGCTGAAATTGCCAGTACAAGAACATCCTGATAGAAAGTCCAGCCCTAACATGCAGTAAACAACTAGGTCATGCTCTCTCCAGATTTCGCAATGTAAAGGCGACCTTGGTCTGGCTTCATGCAGAAGCAAAGAAAGGGCAGAATTGGCTGCCAAATTCAGCATCCAGAAATACTGCCCAGCATCTCTGCTTCCCAGTAGCTGACCAGATGCCCCCAGGAATACCATAAGTGGCAGGAAGGATGGAGATATAGCAGTCTACAGCATGCATAGGCCGCTTTCAAGTACAGGAGTTCCCCTCTCCCTTCTCACCGATAAGAAGAAGAAGAAGAAGAAGAAGAAGAAGAAGAAGAAGAAGAGGAGGAGTAGTAGTAGTAGTTTGGATTTGATATCCCGCCTTTCACTCCCTTTTAAGGAGTCTCAAAGCGGCTAACATTCTCCTTTCCCTTCTTCCCCCACAACAAACATTCTGTGAGGTGAGTGGGGCTGAGAGACTTCACAGAAGTGTGACTGGCCCAAGGTCACCCAGCAGCTGCATGTGGAGGAGCGGAGACGCGAACCCGGTTCCCCAGATTACGAGACTACCGCTCTTAACCACTACACCACACTGGCTCTGAACTAATGAGCATTTGGTAGATCTATAGTCCTTTTATTGCAGCATTATGTTACAAGCACAAACAGGCAAACCTCTGCAAGGATATCCGTTGCCTACTCTGACTCCTCCCCCTGACTTCCTCAGCAAGAAGCGCACCAGCGGGAGGTCCCATCCCCCCAGCCCGTGTCTCCTTTTTTCTCTGACACACTTGGACCTCTGAGTTCGGGGGGAGGGGAGGGGTTCCCCCCCCCCACTCTCAACTGATGTATTGCCCAGCTGCTCCCTCCCTTCTGGTTGCTTAGCTGCTATCTCATAGCTGTCTAGCTCCTCTCTCAACTAAGCAGCTTCTATGTCTGCTTATCTCTCTGATTCTGGAAATGCTGGAAATTGGGGGGGGGCGGGAATACTCCCCCTCCTCTTCTGTTAGGAGCTGATCTCCCTGCAACTGCATTCCCCAGTCTTCTGATCCAGACCAGCCCCTGACAGCCTCAGAAGTATAGTGCCCCTAAGCATGGAGGTTCTCCTTTTTTTGATTTAATTGCGTCCAGAGGAGGAGGATAAAGACAGAGAGGAGTCTGGAGGCTAAAACTTATGAGGAAAGCACATGGTAACAATTGTGGAATATGGATATAAAATTTACAGCATGGTCTAAGAGAAAATGATATGAAAATAATATATTGATGATATCTAACATCAAGTAAATTGGCAAAACTGTATAAATCTAAATCAAATAAGAGTTGGGAATGTAAAGAGAAAGCAGGTTCTTTTTGTCATATTTGGTGGCCTTATAGTAAGGTTAAAGCTTACTGGGAAATGATATATAATGAATTGAAAAGGAGGTTTAGAATAACGTTTCTTTAAAAAAACCAGAAGCTTTTCTTTTGGGAATTATAGGGACAGAACTACCAAACCTGTACAGAAACTTATTCATGTATGCCAACACAGTGGCAAGAATGTTACTCGCCCCAAAATTGAAAGAAGTAGAAGTCCCAGAAAAGGAAGAATGGATACAAAAACTTACAGAATATGCAGAAATTGCAAAACATACCGGAAGAATAAGAAATCAAGATAACAAACTTTTTATAAAAGAATGGAAATGGTTTGTTGAATATTTACAGATAAATTGTAAACAGATAAGGACTTTGGCAGGATTATTGCAATAACCTGCAGTTTCGTAAGAGTGTATATTTCAAGTAGACAAATAAATTAACAAATTAAGTTAATTTGGATATGCAGAAGATATTAAAAATACATTTAAGGAACCACAGAAAGAGGGGGAAGGAAGTCGAGTTTTGAAATGTTAAAAAGATTGTAAAATTAGTGAAAAGTATAAACCTGAACATCATAAATAAAAAATTCCCCCCAAAAAACCACACAACAACTTATGAGGAAAGTTTGAGGGCATTTGTAGCCTCGGGGGAAAGGAAATAAAGAGGTGAGATGAGAAGCATCTTCAAATGTTTAAAGGACTGTCACACAGATGGGGTCATAGTTCAGTGGCTTAACACCTGCCCTGCATGCAGAAGGTGATGGGAGAAAGGCTTTGTGCTGGCTATCAGGCAATAGCTTGTTCCATTTGCCTTGCTCCACCCTCCAGCACAGTGGCATAGCGTGGGTTGCAAGTACCCAGGGCTGCGCAGAGGGATGGGGTGGGTGAGAGGGAGGGAGTTAAACAGGCCTAGCAGCATCTGTGTCACCCAGGAAATTGAAGCCACAGAGATAAGAAAAGAAGAGTCATTCCATTGTCTGGAGACAAACGGCCTCGGTCCAGTATACCTGAAGGAGCGTCTCCACCTCTATCGTTCTGCCCGGACACTGAGGTCCAGCTCTGAGGACCTTCTGGCAGTTCCCTCGCTGCGAGAAGCCAAGTTACAGGGAACCAGGCAGGGGGCCTTCTCAGTAGTGGCACCCGACCTGTGGAACGCCCTCCCACCAGATGTCAAAGAGAACAACAACTACCAGACTTTTATAAGACTTCTGAAGGCAGCCCTGTTTAGAGAAGCTTTAAATGTTTAATAGGTCATTGTATTTTAGTGTTTTGTTGGAAGCCACCCAGAGTGGCTGCGGAAACCCAGCCAGATGGGCGGGATATAAATAATATTATTATTATTATTATTATTATTATTATTATTATTATTATTATCACTTCCTGGTTCACATGAAGAAGCCATTTTCAATGGAGACCAACAGTGGAAGTGCACAGCAGTAATGGGGCCGCATCAGGTGTTGAAATTTTGCACTCCTAACAATTTTGTGCCGGGGGCAACTTCGCTTGTGCCCCCCCCCATGCTACACCACTGCTCCAGCACTAGGAATCTTCATAAAGGAGTTCTTGCATTATGTGTATTTTAATGAATTGAATCAAGTGGGAGGTTATGAGTCATGGGGTTGGGGACAGTGTGTGCACGAACGCAACAGTGCTTCGTTTATTTTCTGGTCGCTATTTTGTTAACAAAGCTAATATTGTTTTACAGATTGTTAGTGCTTTGTGAATCCCACAACACGATTGTGCTGTTTTGCTTATTTTCCTAGTCGTTTCGTTAATCGTGTTTTATGGACTGCCATTGTATTAATGGTGATCTGTTAATGTTCTGTACCATTTGTTGCATTCGTGATGCTCTGTCCTTGCTGTTTATTGTTTAGAAGATGCTTTGCGATTCATGTGAAAGGAAAGCAGACTGTAATCCATTAAATCACATCAATCCCTGGCAACTCCAGGTAAGGATGAGAGAAAACTCAGCTTGAGATTCTGGAGAGCTTCTGCCAGCAATGTAGGCCATGCTGAACTCGATTGACCAATTGTCTGACTCAATATAAAACAGCAGCCAACGTTCCTGGAAAATGATGAAGTAGATCTGTGCTGTGTTGCTTCAGAGGGGTGGTTTGAACCAACAGGTTTTAATTACAAGAAAGGGAGTTTCGAATGAGCATGAGGGAGAACTTCCTGGCGATATCTGCAATGTATGCACAATTATTTAAATAAGGGCCTTTTCAGAGAACCAGCTATGGCCCGGGCAAGCAGCTCCTGTAGAGCTCGCTCAGAGGTGTGGCCTGGCTGGAGGAGTTTGGTTTCTACTGTACACAGGCTCCAAGCAGGAAATTCTCAATCTCAGGGTTGTGGGTTCAAGACCCACGAAGGGCATAAAGATTCCCACATTGCAGGGGGTTGGACTAGATGACCCTTATGGTCTCTGTTGAACTCTACAGTTCTACAATTGGGAACGAAGCTTGATTTTCCATCAGCTCATAAGTATGTTCATACATAAACAGCAGAAGACAAGATGGTATGTGTGGAGTTTGCCCTCCTAGGTGTGTGACATGGCGTAGTG
This sequence comes from Podarcis bocagei, assembly GCF_964188305.1. NCBI lineage: Eukaryota > Metazoa > Chordata > Lepidosauria > Squamata > Lacertidae > Podarcis > Podarcis bocagei. The sequence goes on along the minus strand of NC_138133.1, from coordinate 81,255,852 downwards.
GTTAAGAGCGGTAGTCTCGTAATCTGGGGAACCGGGTTCATGTCTCCACTCCTCCACATGCAGCTGCTGGGTGACCTTAGGCTAGTCACATTTCTCTGAAGTCTCTCAGCCTCACTCACCTCACAGAGTGTTTGTTGTGGGGGAGGAAGGGAAAGGAGAATGTTAGCCGCTTTGAGACTCCTTCGGGTAGTGATAAAGCGGGATATCAAATCCAAACTGGGTTCATAAGGAAAGGGTTAACTAAATGTAAAAGGACTAACCAATGGGAACCCAAGGGGCAGAGTTAACTGTGTACAGTGGTACCTCGGGATGCGAATGGGATCCGTTCCGAAGCCCCATTGGCATCCTGAATGGAACGTAAGACGCGACGGCGCATCTGCACATGCACAGGTCGCGTTTTGCCGCTTCTGCGCATTCACATGACATCATTTTGAGCATCTGTGCATGCGCGGGTGGCGAAACCTGGAAGTAACGTGCTTCGTTACTTCCGGGTTGCCACGGAGCGCAACCTGAAGGCGCTCAACCTGAAACACATTCAACTCAAGGTATGACTGTATAAGGTTTAAGCACAGAGAGGTTTTGGGGGGGAGTTAGAGTTAGGGTGGGACACGGGTGGCACTGTGGGTTAAACCACAGAGCCTAGAACTTGCCGATCAGAAGGTCGGTGTACGCCGGCTTCCTCGGCCAATAAAGCGAGATGAGCACCGCAACCCCAGAGTCATCTGCGACTGGACCTAATGGTCAGGGGTCCCTTTACCTTTACCTAGAGTTAGGGTGTTGAGAAGACAGTCTGGAGTTAGAACAGACAGAGAAGGTAAGTCTGTGGGTTGGGCTAGGCTGGTGTGAGAGGGTGAGAGAATTTGTTAAGAGGAGTTAGTCAAACAGTTGAGATAACCAGTCAGAAGGTATTAGGTAGGTATAGGCCAGTAAAGAAACTAAAGTTAAGATACTGACAGGAATATTATCTGAGAAGCTACAAATGTTTGTAAAATAAACTTGTTTTGTTTTGTTTTTTGTTTTTTGGTTCACTTTTAACAACTGTCTGGACTCAGTGTTTTACCAGAGAGTAACGGGTTGGTGGCAGCGGGAAGCGAGCACAGTGGTGGCACAGGGATCAATAGACCGTTAAATGTCCGGGGACCCTGTGTGATTGCCACAGTATGAAACGTCTAGCTATGGGGAAAAACCACCTTGGAAACTCATTCATTTGAAGTTTTTAAACAGAGCCCTGCTTAAAATCCTATCACCAATTTTCTGCATCGGTGAGGGGTTGGGCTAGATGACCCTGAAATACTTTCAAAATTTATGGGCCTATAATAGACCTATCCATATTTCAAGTAACCTATGCTAGTGGGCAGTTAAAAAAAAAAGTCTGAAACACGAACATTAAATAAACATCAGTATGTCTCATTAACTTGTTGGCACAGGATAAGAAGAAAGAATGTACACATCAGGCCGATTTAAAAACCATTAAGATTCTTAATCTTAAGATTCTCCTTCTGTGCCGAAAGCAAAACAACATTGCGAGTGAAATCCTTGTGTATTTGTGGCTGCTAAACTTTTTGCACACACCCCCCCACATGAATAAAGCAGGCATCTAAATGCTTGAGGATTAGATACATTTCATTCCGAGTCACTATGTCGAAATTCCTGCTGTTTCCTTTGGCTCTCGCCTTTTCCGCTTCTGTTCCCGAACTATTATGTGGCGCTGTTCTGCGCAGTTGGACAGCTGCTACAGTCTGGTGACATTGGTGAGGGCATGTGCGCCTTTGCAAAGCAGGGGAGCCTCGGAGCATGTCCTGTACGAGCCACAGAACAAACGGCCAGTTTGTCCTCCCTTCCAAATGGCACGCAGAGCTATGTTTTTTAAGCTTGAGACAAAATACCCAAAATATAATGGCACCTTCCCACTACCCTCACACCGGGTCTTAGTGCTCTGGATTTTAGTAGTGCAATAAACATAAGGGCAGCCAATGGCCCATCTGAGTCCAGCATTCTGTTCTCACAGTGGCCAGCCTGTGGGAAACCCTCAAGCAGGATTCGAACACAACACCCTTCTCCCCTCCTGCGGTTTCCAGCAGCTGGTATTCAGAACCATTGCTGTCTCCAGCTGTAGCAGCAGAGCAGAGCCATCATGGATAATAGTCATCAATAGACCTGTCCTTTGTGCATTTCGTAAAATCACGGAATTGCAGAGTTGGAAGGGACCCCAAGGGTCATCTAGTCCAACCCCCTGCAGGAATCTCAGCTAAAGCATCCAACCTCGGCTTTAAAAACTCTCCAGTGAAGGAGAGACCACAACGTCCGAAGCGTTGACAGTTCCACTATTGAACAGATCTTACTGCCGAGAAAGTTCTTCCTGATTTTGAGTCAGAATCTCCTTTATTAAACTGTTTTGGAAATGGTAGTAAGGGGAATCAGGTCCCCTAACAACACTCAGCACCCAACAAACTGCAGTTGGCGCTGTGGTCTAAACCACCGAGCATAGGGCTTGCCGATCGGAAGGTCGGTGGTTCGAATCCCCGCAACGGGGTGAGCTCCTGGTGTTTGGTCCCTGCTCCTGCCCACCTAACAGTTCAAAAGCACGTCAAAGTGCAAGTAGATAAATAGGTACCGCTCCGGTGCGATGGTAAACAGCATTTTCATGCACTGCTCTGGTTTGCCAGAAGCAGCTTAGCCATGCTGGCCACATGACCAGCATGAGCAGCTTTATACCTGCTCCCTCGGCATATAGAGCGAGATGAGCACCGCAACCCCAGAGTCGTCCGCTTCTGGACCTTTACCTTTATGCCTGTTTGAAGTGCTTTTTGGTTCAGGATATGGCCTTAGTAGGGAACAGTTAGTCAAATGTGTCAACTTCAAGGGGTCTACTCTGAGTATAACTACCACCCCGTGAGTTGCACCCAGCTAAGTTCTATACAGTGGTATCTTGGTTCTCGAACTTAATCCGTTCTGGGAGTCCGTTAGAAAATCAAGGCGCGGCTTCCGATTGGCTGCAGGAGCTTCCTGCACTCAATCAGAAGCTGCGTTGGACATTCGTCTTCCGAAAAATGTTCGCAAACCGCAACACTTACTTCTGGGTTTGCAGCGTTCGGGAGCCGATTTGTCCGAGAACTAAGCCGTTCGGGAACCAAAGTTCCACTGTACAGAGAGAGAAGACCCATTGAAATGCATGGACCCAAGTTAGTCATGTCCATTAATTTTTGTGGGTTGGACTCTGAGTAGAACTAACATTGGCCACAACCCAAGATCTTCTTTTAAGTGATCTTTCTGTTTTCTTTATGGAATTATTGCAACTGGATCTCCCTTACCAAACACAGAGGGCCAGGAGGATAATAAAATAAATCAACAGGTGACAGGCAGAAATTAACCTTTGAGAAAGTGACATGTAGGAGCACGTGAAGAAGAGGAGGAATGGTGGTGGAGGGGAGCTACTCTGTACAATGGAAACAAAGCAAAAAGGAGCCATTGGGGGGGGGGGGATGGACACACTTAGCTAATAAGTATCCTAGCATTCCTTTCCTGCTACAAATCAAAGCTGCATTGCAGGACTGCTTGGCTGGTGGAAAATATTAACCGGCAGAAAATCGCCACGCTTTTAACTAAAATGTTGCCAGGCACAGATTAAGGAACAATGGGGAGGAAGGAGGCTTTCTAACCCCGCCAGATGCTAGTAAATTCTGAAAGAAACGAAGAAAGGGGAGGGGGGAAAAACCTAACCACCATTCTGGAGTAATGTCATACCTCAGAGACACACGCAAGCACATGGTGGAATGTTAAGAGAGATCCGGTTACAACAAAGTATGTCCAGTTGAGTTTTGCATTCCGCCCAGAGCAGGGAAGGGTTAACAGGAGAGGTTGCATGTTCACTTAGCAGTGGAGATTATGGAATGTTTATCCAGCATTCAGATTTCCTGTTTAAGTGTTTGGATTTCCTGAAATCTCTTCTATCAGCCCAAGGGGTGTCCAGTGAGTGGCCTCGCCACCCCCACCCCCCAGCCCCTTTTGGTAGACTTTCCTTCCTGCTGCCTTACCAATTGTATTTGTGTCTCCTTACCGGCCAGGACTTTTATGGATGCAAGTCAAAAACTTTTAGGCTCCCAGAAAACATCTGTGGATCCCTGGACTTTGGATTTTCTTTCAGTTTGAACCAAGAAATCAAATATTAACCCCCAATTCCTGGGAGTTATCACTGGAGCAGCGTGGACCATTTTTTCCCTGTTCAGCTGCCCGTGGGAAAATAATTTTTAACCTTTAATATGGAATGATGGCCTACATTTTGGCGGGCACTTCTGGAATGGGAGATCACTGTGGACAAATCTTGGTGAGTTATCAACACCGTCTTTAGGGATGCTTAGTCGAGAGACAGGAGCCGAGCTTGTGTCTCTGCTCCTTATGTATGGTTGTCTTAAATTTCAAATCACGGCAAAAGTGCTTGTTTTTGCTATATTGTTTGTCTCATATTTTAATTGTTTGCAAATGCTTGCTTTTCCTTGCTCAAAATAAATGGTGCTAAGCAATTAACTTCTGCAATGTCAGGAAGGATCACTCTGCAAATTTCTACGCTCGGCCCAGAAATCCTTACTCACATTAACTTTTAAGAACTGCTCTTGTGAGCAAATTTTTTACAGAGCTGGGCTTGCAAAGAAGCCACATGCTCAAACCCATTGTCTTGATACTGGCAGAAAGTTAAGTTTTCACATTGAGCCTTACCCACCAGCAAAAAAAAAACACAAAAAAACAAAAAAACCTAAAACAAAAACACACACAACCTTCTTCAAATAACTATATCATTATGGATGGATGTGATTTGCATTCCTCACAGGCCTGTTGCAAATCAACTCCACTTCAGTTTTAAAATTTCTCCTTAACGTGCATGCCCCATTTATTTCTGTTGTCTTTTCAAATATTTCAGCGCTAAAAGGGGAGACTTGGATCAAATGCAAGAAGGGGCCGTGAAGGGGCCAGGGTTAGCCACAGACATCCCTGCTGAAAAATTAGACAGTAATAAAAGTGTGAATATAAAAATTAGCTCTTTGGCTAACGGCTCAAAATTGTATCTGAATGTTCGGGTGGGAGTGCTCTTTGCATGTAGTGCGTGTGTGTTTTACTAGGATCATTATGAAAAAGATTGGATGGTCTCCCTCTGTGCTGAAAGGGGGTTCTTAGGTCTAATCCTGTGTATATATCATCCATTGTTACCTGCAACAAGATCAGACCCCAATTATGCAATATTTCACATCATGGAGTTATGTTTAAAATGATATTTTCAACAGTAATCCTGGGAATACTCCTTTTTTTAATTTCTATTTTTATGGAATTTCCATTGTCTGTGGATCAAAAGGGGCCATCTGGTAAAGGGTGGGCTATAAATTTCGCAAATAAATAGATGCAAAGCATGTGGTGCCAAGAATGTGCATTTGGTATAAAGATAACTTTCTTCCACTGACTACCAAGTAATGCTCTCCGAATTCAGGCCACAATCCTAGGCAGCCTTAAGAGGGCAGATTTCACACATGTCACTTATAGAGTAACCATATGCATTTTCTACTCAGAAGCAGAAGGTCCAGTGAAGTTCATGGGGATTATTGCAGTCATAATGAGCTTCTGGGGTCTCGGCCCACTGTTTGTTGGCATGCTTCTCTCAAAGACAGAAATACAGCTTTAGATGAACCAGAATCAGATTTGGAAAGGGAAGCAGAGCCAAGATTGCATTTGAAAGTTGTGCTATTTGTGTGCCCTGTAAACAGATGTGTTCTTCCAGAAATACATTTCACACACATACGCACCAGTGTGAAGCCTTGAGAATGATTTTGGGGGGATTTCCTCCCTGGACAGAAGTGTGGTGAAGAAGTCCTGATCAGGGACAGTGGTTCTTATTTCCATCTCCTTCCACCATCTCAGTTTAGAGACAAAGTGATCAGCAGAGGCGGTAGTGAGACCAGAATGGGTCTAAGGTTTTGTGTGTGTGTTTTTACAGTGGTACCTCGGGTTAAGTACTTAATTCGTTCCAGAGGTCCATTCTTAACCTGAAACTGTTCTTAACCTGAAGCACCACTTTATCGAATGGGGCCTCCTGCTGCCGCCACGCCGCCAGAGCATGATTTGTGTTCTCATCCTGAAGCAAAGTTCTTAACCTGAAGCACTATTTCTGGGTTAGCAGAGTCTGTAACCTGAAGCGCATGTAACCTGAAGCGTATGTAACCCAAGGTACCACTGTAATGCCTTTTTACAACTTTTATACACACACATCATACCATATCCTTCATTTATCCCTTTTCCTAGGACTTCCACCTTTCCGTGGCGTTCTAAGGAAACCTTGGTCAGCTGCATATCCTGATATTCCACCCGTTTTTTCTCTCAAATCTTCTTTTATTTGATATTATCTGCTGCTCGTAGGTTAACTCCTACATGTAGCTTAAACTGAATAGTGTACCCTCTAAGATATTCTCCAAAGCACATTATTCTCTTATCTAGGAATCATCCTTACATTTTCCTTTCATGGTCATAGATATTAGTTCTGTGTATTCTTTTGTAGGTACCACTTTTTCTTTCAATTTTTTTCGCATATACCATTCTAGCTGCAGCTGTCGCATATAGAAAGAGTTTGAGTGCCTTCTTTGAAATATTATCACTCATTATCCCTAGTGGGAAGGCTTCAGGTCTTTTGGGAAATGCAACAAATCAGGCCATTCGTCCATCTAACTCAGTATTGTCGACACTGATTGGCAACAACAGGTCTCTGGGCTTTCAGACTGGCGCTACCCAGAGATGTTGGGGATTGAACCTTCAGCAGATGCTACTAGTCATGATGGCTGTGCGCTCTCTCCGTGTGAAGGTTGAACAGAGCTTCAAAATCCCATCCTTGGCAGCAAAATTTAAAGCTTAGGAATGAGGCTGCAAAGTCTTGTTTTGAGCAAGAGCCAGTGTGGTGTAGTGGTTAAGAGCGGTAGTCTCGTAATCTGGTGAACCGGGTTCGTGTCTCCGCTCCTCCACATGCAGCTGCTGGGCGATCTTGGGCCAGTCACACTTCTATGAAGTCTCTCAGCCTCACTCACCTCACAGAGTGTTTGTTGTGGGGGAGGAAGGGAAAGGAGATTGTTAGCCGCTTTGAGACTCCTGAAGGGGAGTGAAAGGCGAGATATCAAATCCAAACTCTTCTTATGAAGTTAGCTGGCTTTCCCTTTCTTACCCTGATTAACAAAGATTCAGGCAGCAACTTGGGAAGTAAGTTTAAAGATATAATTTACTTACAACCTTGCATTGGTTCGCAGCAACAGTAGCAGTTGAAAACTATGCAGGCAAAATATTTATATTTTTAGTTATGGTATAGCCAGAATCAGGAAGCAACTTGGGAAGTAAGTTTAAAAAATATAATTTACTTACTTACAATATAAGGGACGCGGGTGGCGCTGTGGGTTAAACCATAGAACCGAGGACTTGCTGATCAGAAGGTTGGCGGTTCGAATCCCCATGACGGGGTGAGCTCCCGTTGCTCGGTCCCTGCTCCTGCCAACCTAGCAGTTCAAAAGCACGTCAAAGTGCAAGTAGATAAATAGGTATCGCTCCGGCGGGAAGGTAAACGGCGTTTCCGTGCGCTGCTCTGGTTTGCCAGAAGCAGCTTAGTCATGCTGGCCACACGACCCGGAAGCTGTACGCTGGCTCCCTCGGCCAATGAAGCAAGATGAGCGCCGCAACCCCAGAGTCAGTCACGACTAGACCTAATGGTCAGGGGTCCCTAATTAAATATATAATTAAAGATATAAGGGTAAGAATAGACATGTCTACACAGATGTACATTATCAGTTTATTATTAATATGTTGATAATTCAAGGCAATAGGTTTATTAGAGTGAAAGGATGTTGAAAAGGACGGGAAGTCAAACTATGTAACAAACTTATGATTTGAAGACTTACATTTCTTTGAATTTTATCTTGATAATTTGGATATATAGATACAGTGGATGCTCGGGTTGCGAACGTGATCCGTGCGGGATGCATGTTCGCAACCCACAGCGTTCACAACCCGCAGCAGCGCGTCTGCAAAATGCGATTTAGCGCTTCTGCACATGCGCGACCGCCCATTCCAGTACTTCCAGGTTTCGATGGGTGCGTAACCCAAAAAAGCGCAACCTGAAGTGGCTGTAACCCGAGGTATGACTGTAATGATTTGTCTTGGATGTATGGATGCAATTATGACAAATAAAGCATAAGGGGGAGGGGCACATGGCCAACTTGGCTTAGCGCAGCAGTGTAACCTGGCAGGCCTAACCAGGCAATGGAAGCTGCATGCCATATATTTGATTGAACCAGCCTGTTCCTTGGCAGAAGGTTTCTAGGGCGTGTGTTTTCCTCTGGGAGGGAGTTTACTAAGTGCTTCCATCTCCATGTGTTAGCCCTGATCCCGTATCTCCCACACTCATTTTTCAGGAGGGACAAGTGGATGATTCTCCGATGTCCTCAAAAAATAGCTTTAACAAAGCAGGTCATCTGAATGCGGTTGCTTGCTGTGGGTTTGGCATATGGTGTTTGGGGGCAGCACAAATGGGAAAGGGGGAAAAAAGAGTGTGGCTTGCAGTATAAACTGTTTTCCTTTCCCCGAAACTTGTGACTGTGCCATTTTTATAGCAGGAAGGGAGGAGAGAGAGCAGCCAGCGCTGTAGATATGGAAAACGGAGGCTCGTTTTTGAAATGGGGCTACTGGAGTGTAAGCTGACACATGGAACTTTGTTCCTGTGTTCAGCCCTGGTAAAACTCTGCAGAATGTCCGTTCCTTGTGCCTCAGCAAGAGCCAATTTACACAATATGCTCCATAGCTTCCAACATTTCTCCAGTGAAAAAAGGAATGTCCTATTTAACAACAACAACAACAACAACAGGTAAAGATAAAGGGACCCCTGACCATTAGGTCCTGTTGTGGCCGACTCTGGGGTTGCGGCGCTCATCTCGCTTTATTGGCCGAGGGAGCCAGCGTACAGCTTCCGGGTCATGTGGCCAGCATGACTAAGCCACTTCTGGCGAACCAGAGCAGCGCACGGAAACGCCGTTTACCTTCCCACCAGAGTGGTACCTATTTATCTACTTGCACTTTGATGTGCTTTCCAACTGCTCGGTTGGCAAGAGCAGGGACCGAGCAACGGGAGCTCACCCCGTCGCGGGGATTTGAACCGCCGACCTTCTGATCAGCAAGTCCTAGGCTCTGTGGTTTAACCCACAGCGCCACCCGCGTCCCTAATAATTATAATAATAATAATAGCAGTGTTTTATTCTGCGGGTACTCAAGGATACGCAACGTTGACACCTCTCTTTTGTTGCTGTTAAAAAGTGTGGCACTTAATGTAACAACTCCATTTTTTCTAGAAAAACACACACTGAATAATAGCAACTTTATTATTTGTAGCCCACTCATCGGACTGGGTTCCACAGCCACTCTGAGCAGCTTCCAACATACACGTATAAAAACATAATAAAACATTAAACTAAAAAAAAACCTTCCCTATACAGGGTTGCCTTCAGATACCTTCTAACGGTTGTATAGTTACTTATCTCCTTGGCCCGCGGGTTGCATAACTCCATACCCTGCAACGTTTCTCTGATAAAAATAAGGACATCCTACATAAGGAAGTCCTAGGCTCTGTGGTTTAACCCACAGTGCCACCCGCATCCCCGTAATATTCCTTGGACAACCATTATTTGCTAGCAAAAGATGGCCTTCTCGAGGGATCAGAGGGTCATTCTGGAGGGATGCTGAATATCTGGGGTTCTTCAGAGTCTCTTTGATCTGGAAGTCTGGCAAGAGTAGCCTTTGTACAGGGACAATGCCGAGTGCTTCTGGTTTTGATTAGGCTGAATGCACTGTGGGAATAAGCTTTCTGGTGGTATTTTGGTATTTCCTCTCCAAGTCACACCGTACGCGAGGAAATGTGGCAGAACAGAGTTTGCTCTTTTTCTCTCTCCTTGTCACATTTGCGTTCTTTACTGTATGAGTGCAATGAATCCTTGCAGGTAATTCAGCGTTGGAGGTGAGATCAAGTCAGGGCTGGGCAGATATTTGAGATTTCAAGCTTGTGGAATCTCTTCTTGAGAGGCCTGCTTCAAATTTTTCAGACAGCCATCTTGCAAAGGAATGTGGACGTGGGCGGGGAGAAAATCATTAGTCTCCCGCATCAAATTTTAGGGCCATGGGAATATGCATGCCTTTGACAAGTCTCTCTGTCTCTCTCATATGAACTCAAAATGAAAACCCCAAAGTTTAAAAAGCAAACACCAAATTTGGACTAACAAACAACATTTCAGGGGATGGGTGTTGCTCGTTTCCCCTCTTCATCGTCCCTGTCCCCGCTGCTGTTTCTCTTGATTTTGCTCAGCTCTGGAGATCTAATGCCTAGTTTTGGAGATTGGCAAGGCCTTCTTTTTTTCTTTTCCGGCGTTAATTCCAGAAACAAGAGACAGGAAGCATGCATGACTCGCCCCACATAGGAAAATGCAGTGCTGATGCTGTAGCCATGAATAGTTTCCCTATGGCGAGGCCACCAGGGAAGGCTTCCCACCAAATGTGCATATTCATTATCATTTGTGGTCATCTCACTTTCAACACTATTTGTACCTGCAAATGTTTTGAGGATGCCGTATTTCTTCATTTTCCATTGATGCATATCCTGTAACTTCCTGATGAAATCTGCTCAGTTCTCATACCATAAGTGTTCTTATGGTATGTCCTGCTGTTGTCACTCTATAGCTGCTTTAGAAAGCAGTGATGTGGTAGCATTGCAGGAGCATTACAGAAAATCTCCTAGGGAGCAACTGGAGTGGAAATGCTGTAAGCTAAGCAGAGCCCTCCTTCCAAAAAAATCAGGCCTTTTTATTTTTCGCCCCCCACCTTTCACTGGACAGCTAGTTTGTTTAAAACATTTTGAAAGCACTTGATATTTTTTTAAAACCTCTAAGCAGCGTACGACGTGAAAGCCCATGCTGAGGAGCGCAACCAAGATGATCAAGGGTCTGGAAGCCAAGCCTGATGAGGAATGGTTGAAGGAGCTGGGTATGTTTGGCCTGGAAAAGAGGAAACTGAGTGGAGATACGATAGCCATCTCCAAATATCTCAAGGGCTACTACATGGAAGATGGAGCTAGCTTGTTTTCTCCTGCTCTGGAGGGTAGGACTCGAACCCATGACTTCAAGTTGCAAGAAAGGAGATTCTGACTAAACATCAGGAAGAACTTTCTGACAGCAAGAGTTGTTCAACAGTGGAATGGACTCCCTCTGGAGGTTGTGGACTCTCCTTCCTTGGAGGTTTTTAAGCAGAGATTGAATCTGTCATGGGTGCTTTAGGGGGTTGGACTAGATGACCCTCAGCGCCCCTTCCAACTTTACAATTCTATGATTCTAAGGCAGCTTTCCAGGTTTCCAGGTTTTTAAACAGAGGTTGGATGATCATCTTTCAGGGATGCTTTAGCTGAGATTCCTGCATTGCAGAGAGTTGGACTCTTGGGTTCCCTTCCATGTCCACAACTCTATGATTCTATGATCCGTGGCTCTTACCTGGATGCAGAGAGGGGTGTGTAGAAATCTCTGGCTTTTCTGTTGTCTGCTGTAAAAGGTCAGACAGATATCTGTGGTTCCACCTACTTATGTCTCTGGCCTCAGTGGCGTTTGTCCCAACCGCTGTAGATTTCTTATAAGGCACTGTGGCCTCCAGGAGAGCTCTTCTTACGTAAGTGACTATTTACAAGTCTTCTGTAAAGGAATGCCCTTGTTTTTCTAGGAACAGGATGCAACATAAGCTGGCTCCTCCGCCGTATTATTGGAGTGCTACCACTGGCAACTGGAAGGGGGGGGGACACATTTCTATTGCTCTTTGCTAAAGGAGATTTATTGTAACTGCGACACATGCACATACCACCAGTAGGAATTGAATTGGGAGCTAACCGCCAGTCTTTTCCAAGATGTGGTAAAGTCACTCCCAAGAAGTTGACTTTTAAGTGTTTGCAGACTGAGCAGCTCCCTGGACAGGAAAAGCTTTTCTTTGTGTTGGCAAAATGCAGATGCAGGAAACCGAGCGCATTCCACAGCAACCTCCTGGCAAAAAGATGCTCCTCTTTTATCATTTGGACCAAATCTTCAGTCTGCGCACCCGAAAATAATAATAATAATAATAATAATATCTTTATTGTCATTGCCCCCTCTCGGGGACAACGAAATTACTTGGCTGCTCCATCCACCCAGGTAGGGCACTCCACACAAAATCAAATCAACTATAAAAACACTAATTAAAACAATACAGTATAAAACAGCAAGGAAGATTAGATGACTTTCAAAGTCCAGGCTTCCCATTCAGGGCCGAGATCGCTCTGGGGAAGAAGCTGTTCTTAAGACGGCTTGTTCTTGTCTTCATCGTCCTGTATCTCCGTCCCGACGGCAGGAGCTCGAAGAGACAGTGACCAGGATGCGATGGATCTTTTACTATGTCCAGTGCCTTCCTATGGCACCTTGTGGCATAAATCTGCTCTAAGGTGGAGAGTGGGCAGCCAACAATGCTCTCTGCTGCCTTAACAACTCTGCACAACCCCAACCTGTCCCGGGTAGTACAGCTTCCGTACCACACACATAAGCCATAAGTGAGCACGCTCTCAATGGCACAGTGATAGAAGGCAAGCAGCAGTTTCTGCGGAAGATGGTTTTTCCTTAGAATTCTCAAAAGGTACAGTCTCTGCTGCGCCTTCTTCACAAGCCCCCTTGTGTTGACACTCCAGGACAGATCCTCTTGTAATTCAATGCCCAAAAATCTGAACGTTGTTACCCTCTCCACACAGACCCCATCAATCAAAAGTGGCTGGACATTGCTCTTCTGTCTCCTGAAGTCCACCACAAGCTCCTTTGTCTTCCTTGTATTTATGAGCAAGTTGTTAGCTCTGCACCACTCTGTCAGCCGCTCCACCTCATCTCTATAGTCCGTTTCACCCTCCCTTTCAGAGATGAGCCCAATCACGGTTGTGTCATCTGCAAATTTGACAACCCTATTACTAGGGTGAGCAGCGACACAATCGTACGTGTAGAGAATATAAAGGAGCGGACTGAGTACGCATCCCTGTGGTGTTCCTGTGTTAGTCCTAAGCATACTAGAGGTATAAGGGCCCAACCGAACCCTCTGGGGGCGGTCTGACAAAAGAGCTTGGCTGTTGTTCTCGATTGCTGTGAAATCTTCGTTCGGTCCTTGGTTTGAAGAGTGAATTGAGGAATGCTAAAGAGGCTGCTAAAGAGGCAATGACAAACCTAAACAACATCTTAAAAAGCAGAGACATCACCTTGCCAACAAAGGTCCGTATAGTTAAAGCTATGGTTTTCCCAGTAGTGATGTATGGAAGTGAGAGCTGGACCATAAAGAAGGCTGATCGCCGAAGAATTGATGCTTTTGAATTATGGTGCTGGAGGAGACTCTTGAGAGTTCCATGGACTGCAAAAAGATCACACCTTTCCATTCTTAAGGAAATCAGCCCTGAGTGCTCACTGGAAGGACAGATCCTCAAGCTGAGGCTCCAGTACTTTGGCCACCTCAGGAGAAGAGAAGACTCCCTGGAAAAGACCCTGATGTTGGGAAAGATGGAGGGCACAAGGAGAAGGGGACGGCAGAGGACAAGGTGGTTGGACAGTGTTCTTGAAGCTACCAGCATGAGTTTGACCAAACTGTGGGAGGCAGTGGAAGACAGGAGACGTGGAAGGAGGCACTGATCACACTAATTCCAAAGCAAGATTCAGAATTAGACCAAATCAAAAATTACAGGCCGATTTCCTTACTAAACGTAGACTACAAGATCTTTGCGGGAGTCCTGGCAAGAAGATTTAAAGACATTTTGCTAAATAGTATCCATAGAGACCAAGCCGGCTTCCTGCCGGGCAGGCAAATGAAGGACAATTTAAGAAATATTATAAATATTATAGAATATTTAACAGAAAGGTGCGATAAACAAGGCATACTGCTATTCGTGGACGCTGAAAAAGCGTTTGATAACGTAAACTGGGAATTCCTATTGAAACAATTGGAGCACATGGAAGTGGGTACTGAATTTTCCAACGGCATAAAAGCAATATATACGGAACAAAAAGCAAGATTAATAATAAATAACGTAGAGACGGAAGAAATAACAGTAACTAAGGGAACAAGACAGGGATGCCCATTGTCCCCACTGTTATTCATAACGATATTAGAGGTTCTACTAAAAACCATCAGAGATAATAAAGAAATCAAAGGCATTAGGGTCGGCCAGCATGAGCATAAAACTAAAGCTTTTGCAGATGATCTGGTCGTAACATTGGAAGAACCATTAGACTCAACAAAAAAGGTACTCAGAGAATTTGACCAATTTGGGGAGGTTGCAGGCTTTAAATTAAATAAAAGAAAAACAAAAATAATAGCTAAAAACATGCAGGCAGCCGAAATTGAGGAATTACAAAGAGAAACAGGAATAGAGGTAACTAAGAAGGTGAAATACTTAGGGATATGGGTAACGCCAAAAAATATAGATCTCTTCAAAAACAATTATGAAACGGTATGGAAGGGAGTTAAGAAGGACATAGAAACGTGGGGTCGGTTAAGACTGTCATTTTGGGGTAGAATAGCTACAATCAAAATGTCGGTATTTCCAAGAGTTTTGTTCCTCTTTCAAAACATCCCGATTATTAAGGGTACCAAGATATTTAAAGCCTGGCACAAAGACATCTCCAGATTCATCTGGCAGGGGAAGAAGCCGAGAGTAAAGTTTAAAATTTTGACGGACACGAAAGAAAGAGGAGGCTTCGCCCTCCCTGATTTGAAGATATATTACGAGGCATCTAGCTTATGCTGGATAAAGACATGGATAAAACTAGAGGATGGGGAAGTGCTAGACTTAGAGGGTCACGATAACCGATATGGGTGGCATGCTTACCTGTGGCATGGACGGAAGAAGGGCCACAAAGGATTTGGGAATCATATATTCAGGGGCCCTTTGTTGGAGGTTTGGGAAAGATATAAGGAGATGTTAGAACCCAGAACACCCCAATGGTTATCTCCATTAGAGGTAATGGCCATCAAAAAGATTAATATGGGAACCAACTGGGCAACCTACGAACAATTGCTTATGAAGGAGGAAGGAAAATGGAAAATGAGGCCGTACGATCAGGTTAAATTTCAAGTATACGATTGGCTACACTACCACCAAATAAATGATATGTTTAGGAAGGATGTAAAAGAAAAAGGCTATGCCGACAAAAACTCTAGATTCCAAACTGAGATCCTGGGGAGCAACATAAAAATATTATCCAAACTGTACAAGTACTTACTGGACTGGAACTTAGCTGACGAAGAGGTTAAGGTGGTAACGACTCACTGGGCTAGAGATCTTGGCCGTAATATTTATTATGAAGAGTGGGAAAAACTCTGGAAACAACACTTAAAATTCACGGCCTGTGTGTTACTTAAGGAGAACCTAATGAAAATGTTTTATCGCTGGTACCTGACTCCGGTTAAGTTAGCTAAAATGTATGGATCCTGCAATAAATGCTGGAAATGTAAGGTAAGGGAAGGTACCTTCTACCACATGTGGTGGGAATGCCCAAAGGTCGCAGGGTTCTGGGAGAGCATATACGACGAAATGAAAAAAATGTTAAGATATACCTTCAACAAAAGACCAGAGGCGTTCTTGCTAGGTTTGGTAGGAAAGGAAATTAAGAAGAAAGACTATAAATTGTTTCAATACGCAACAACGGCAGCAAGGGTCCTAATAGCAAAAAATTGGAAGCAGGAGAGTATTCCAACAACGGAGGAATGGAGAAGTAAATTATTGGAATATGTGGAGATGGACAGGATGACATGTAAAATTAGATACACAAAAGATCAGAGGTTTGTTGAAAATTGGGAAAGTCTTACGAAATATCTGGAAAGCTTAATCGATGAACAGATAACACTAGTAGGTTTCCAAGAAGCTCTGTAAGAGGTAAAGGGTAAAGCTGAAAGAAAATGGATGGATGAGAATGACTTATGGCTTTACAAATATGGAAATGCGGACTTATTGTTTAATGTTACTTTGGACGATTCGTGGAATGACTGAAGGAAGTCAACTTCTTTTCTGTAAGTGAACAGATATGAGTTTTGATTAAGTTTGTTATGTATTTTGACTTTTGTAAACTAATAAAAATTATGCACGGAGAAAAAAAAAGGAGTGCTTGGCGTGCTCTAGTCCATGGGGTCACAAAGAGTCGGACACAACTAAACAACAACAAAAAAAGAGGCTGGTCAAGGGACAGGGTGAATAAACAAACAGGAACAGAGGGCTTGAAAAGTCAAGGAACATGAGTAAAGGTCCCTGAAGGCTGCTGCTGTTGTCACGTGCCTGTCTCAAGAAACAATGGAGTGCGCCTCCAGGGGTGAAGTCAAAACTGCTGCATTAGCAGCACTGAAGTGACCTCTCCAGGGCACAAGGCTGGTGTGATGGCCTGAGACTCAGGCTCGGACTCACAACCAGAGGAGTCTCAGTCTGCACCAGATCCTTTGCCTCAGACACCATCTGAACCAAGCCTGGGGCCTGATCCTGAAGAGTCCCAGTCTGCACAGGTTCCCCTGCAACAAACACCAGCTGGGCCGAGTCAGGGGCCTGAGCCTGTCCTGGCTCCAGATGCGAGGATTACCCCATTCCCTTCAGCTGGGCCATCACTTACAGCTGTTCCACTACCGGTTGTGTCAGGGGAGGCTGCGGTGGCCTCTGGGTCTAGTAACCCACCGACATCTCCCAAGCTGCAGAGACTAAGGTCTGAGAGAAGGAGAGACCTGAGTACTCGCAGGAGGAAAGCTCACCATCAGGCGAAACAGGGAAGTGAGTCACCGGGGGATCAGGACCGGCGGCTACCCCGACAAAGATAAAAGGCTGTCGGGCCCTGCCCCAGGTTGCGGGAGCAACATTGCTGTATGCTAGAACCTGCCTGAGATCCTTTATCTGTCCTTACCTGGTTTCCTGCCTCATGTCCTGCCTTGGCCCTTTCAGACTGACTCTGGATTGTGGTCTGGTCCTGGACCGTGTTTCACAGGTTACCCCCAAGCCCAGCACACCTGGGCAGTGTGCATGGAGGTCCTGGGCTACTCAGTCGACAAGACTCTTGGCCTTACTGGTGTGGTCCAAAGGAAAGCAGAGCAAGACGTTTGGCACCAGCTTGGCTGCAGGAGTTGACGGAAGGAGGCACACAAGGCACCGTCCAACTGTCTGAGATACTCTGCTCTGGATTTGTGAAGGGTTTCCTCCTTAGCCTTTTCTTCTCCCAATGATATCCCACAAGGCAGTGGAGGTTTAGGGTCAGAGTTTTCCTTCTCCTAGAATGGACTACTTTCCCTGGTTGACAAGCCACATCTGCCCCTCACGGTACGTAGAGAAACTGACTTCTTGACCGTTGGAAACACTATAATAATAATAATAATAATATAATAATAATAATTTATT
This sequence comes from Podarcis bocagei, assembly GCF_964188305.1. NCBI lineage: Eukaryota > Metazoa > Chordata > Lepidosauria > Squamata > Lacertidae > Podarcis > Podarcis bocagei. Next base: position 81,238,388 of record NC_138133.1, on the reverse strand, counting down.
ATTTATACCCCGCCCATCTGGCTGGGCTTCCCCAGCCACTCTGGGCGGCTTCCAAAAGAATATTAAAATACTATAATACATCAAACATTAAAAGCTTCCCGAAACAGGGCTTTTGAAACTGTTGGTCTTGTCCGCTCAATCCACCAGAGCCTGTCTTCACATGCAAGAAAAGTTCCCTGGAGTTACAACAACAACAACAACAACAACAACAACAACAACAACAACAACAACAACAACAACAACAACAACAATAATAAATTTATTATTTATACCCCGCCCATCTGGCTGGGTTTCCCCAGCCACTCTGGGCGGCTCCCAACAGAATATTAAAATGCAATTACCTATTAAACATTAAAAGCTTCCCTAAACAGGGCTGCCTTCAGATGTCTTCTAAAAGTCAGGTAGTTGTTCTTCTCTTTGACATCTGGTGGGAGGGCGTTTCACAGGGCAGGTGCCACTACTGAGAAGGCCCTCTGCCTGGTTCCCTGTAACTTGGCTTCTCGCAGTGAGGGAACCACCAGAAGGCCCTCGGCACTGGACCTCAGTGTCCAGGAGAACGGTGGGGGTGGAGATGCTCTTTCAGGTATACTGGACTGAGGCCGTTTAGGGCTTTAAAGGTCAGCACCAACACTTTGAATTGTGCTCGGAAACGTACTGGGAGCCAATGTAGGTCTTTCAAGACTGGAGTTATATGGTCTCGGCGGCCGCTCCCCGTCACCAGTCTAGCTGCCACATTCTGGATTAGTTGTAGTTTCCAGGTCACCTTCAAAGGTAGCCCCACATAGAGCGCATTGCAGTAGTCCAAGCAAGAGATAACTAGATCATGCACCACTCTGGCAAGACAGTCTGCAGGCAGGTAAGGTCTCAGCCTACGTACCAGGTGAAGCTGGTAAACATAGGAAGCTCCTTATATCACAACAGGCTCTGTGTCCATCTAGGCCAGCACTGTCTACTCTGACCGGCAGCTGCCCTCCATGGTCTCAGGCAGAAACAGAGACTGTGAGAGTGGGGCGACCTTACACTCCTTCCCACCCTAATACTTCTAACTGGAGATGCCAGGGATTGAATTTGCAAACTTCTGAATCTTCCGAGATCTATTATTTAAACACAGTCACATTTTTGTGTGTATGCATTGCATGTATGGATGTGGCTTGGTTTTGTTTTCTCCCTCAGTTACTCTGGAATAACTTATTTGACACATAAACTCCCTTGGGGCAGATGTCATAACGTTCCAGCCCTTCTGCCAATCCAGCAACATGCATCTGCCCCGTGAAGAAAATTCTCCGTTCTCCTGTTTCTTGACTTCTTTACAATTTGGAACAAAAACAAAAAAAGCAAAAACAAAACACCACCCCGCAATATTTTAGTCCAGCCTGATTATTCACTATGCAACTTTCCTACTTACATAACATTTGGAAAGGTGCGTCATAGTGGTCCCTACAAAAAAAATGAGATCGACAAAATGAGCCTGAAAATTAAATGAAAATGACACCGTAGACATCCTGCCATTTTAAGTACAGTTGCACCTTTGATCCCGAATGCCTTGCGAGTCGAATGTTTTGGCTCCCGAACGCCATAAACCTGGAAGTGAGTGTTCCAGTTTGCAAACATTCTTTGGAACCTGAAATATACTCGGAGTCGAGAGTGGATTTCATGCTCTTTAATCAGCTCATAGTGTTGAGGAGGAATGAAAGTTCCCCCAGAATGTCTGCTTTATATAAATTATATATTGGCTAATTCCGGGATTCTCCTGTAGGCCAATCAGGTTGCGGATTCACTTCCACCTGTAGCTGGATTGGGTGGCTCCTGTGGACCAATCAGACTGCTGCATTCTGGATCCTATTGTTCTAGGAACCATCAGACTGCTGCATTCTGAATCCTATTATTCTAGGACCAATCAGACTGCTGCATTCTGAATCCTATTGTTCTAGGACCAATCAGACTGCTGTGTTTTGGATCCTATTCAACTCAGTACATAACAGAACCCGAACGTCCGACGGGGCTTCCACACTTTCTGATTGGCTGCAGGAGCTTCCTGCAGCCAATCGGAAGCTGTGCCTTGGTTTTCAAATGTTTTGGAAGTCGAACGGATTTCCGAAACAGATTCCATTTGACTTCTGAGGTACCACTGTACTTAGGAAGTTCAGGCAATCAAAATGCAGGCAGACTGTTCAGGGGACCTGGGCAGAGGTATCACGGCCACATTTTGATTTGGTTTTTGAACTGCTTGCAAGTAGAAAACCGGTGCTTCAGCTAAAAAACAAAACACCACCCCGCAAAATTTTCGTCCAGCCCGATTATTCCCCATGCAACTTTCCTGCTTACATAACAACACCAGACCAAATGAGAGAGGGAATTGCCATCTGAGGAAATCCAGGGAAGCATGCCTGGCTGCACAGTTTATGAGATGCATATCTTCGTTACGTTTCCTCTCAATAATTGAATGGGTCAGCAGGTGCTCTGCTTATCTCTGCCAAAAGACGGTAACCCAATCCGCAGCGGAGCATAGCAAACACATAACTCGGACAGGGCAGCGGCGACGAATAGCAAAGGGATCTACAACCATCAGCCAACCAAGTGATTTATCATGACATACAGAGGTGATGATTAATCCTGCCCCAGGCCGAGTTATCTGGAAGTTATTTATTTGAATACCTGCACTTAACGGCAGAGTAATCAAAAGAGCTAAACATCCGGCACGGTGGCTGAGCGATAGAGCTATGAATCAGGAGGGCTTCGGCTGTAACCTTTGCCTCCGCCATGAACTTACTCAGCAAGTGGTTCTCTCTCAGCCTCTGTTTCCCCATCTGTAGTATGGGGATAATTACTTTTTTTATTATTATTAAAGATTTTCTTGTTTTACAGAAGTAAGTGTGTTGTCTCTCGTATTTTTTCCATGTAACATTTTTACAAATCCGTTTCATTTGTTGAGACATTAGGGGGAGGGAAAAAAGGGGTGGAGGGAGGGAAGATGGGTGGGGGTGTGGTCGGGTGGCGATGTTTCTATTATGCTTAATGTATGTAGGGTTTGGTGTCAGCGTTGCTTGTGCTGTTCACTTGTGTTCCTTTGGTGGAGAGAGAGGTTGGGGTTGGCCTAGGGTGTGGTTGTTTGTTTGTGATTGCCTATGGTGATCTTTGTTGTCGTGTGTGAGTGGGGTGGGTGGGTGTTTTGGATCAGGTTAGCCATATTGATTTGTATGCTGTTGGTGGATTATTGTCATTGTCTCATTGGGCTGTGTATGTGATAAATGGGAGCCATAGCGGGGTGAAGGCGTCTTCTTCTGTTTGTCCCTGTGTCAGTTTCAGTTTATTGGTTAATTTTTCTAGTAAGCCTGTTTCCCATAATATTTGGTACCATTGGCCCATGCTTACTCCTGACAGGTCTCTCCAGTGTCTGGTTATGGTGTTGATAATTATATTGTGTTGTTGTAGGGATAACATGGAGACAGTGAATGTGAATGTAGTGCGCTGAACATTTTAAAGTGTCCTGTGCCAGGATAGTGCTGCGTACATGTCATATATTTAAAGCACATCGCTCCCAGCCCAAAGAAACCTGGAAACTGTAGTGTACCCTTCACAAAGCTATGATTCCCAGCAACCCAAACCAATTACAGTTACCAGCCTTCTTTGGAGAGATGTGCTTTAAATATATAGTGTTTACTCAGTCATTATAGGTCTGTATGTGTGTTTGTGTACACACATAAACACACACACACATGTATACATACACACACTACATTTACAAGCATATATAAATGTGATCTATTTCTATATTTACATTACAGTGGTACCTCCAGTTAAGTACTTAATTCGTTCTGGAGGTCTGTTCTTAAACTGAAACTGTTCTTAACCTGAAGCACCACTTTAGCTAATGGGGCTTCCCACTGCCGCTGCGCGATTTCTGTTCTCATCCTGAAGCAAAGTTCTTAACCCGAGGTAATATTTCTGGGTTAGCGGAGTCTGTAACCTGAAGCGTATGTAACCCGAGGTACCACTGTATTTATATTCCGACCTATAGCAAAGGTTTTCTGGGTTATGCTCACATATCGGGTTGCAATATAAATAAATCAAAGCAACAACAACAAAAAGTACAGCAATACTGAGCGTTGCGAGATCCCAGGGGCTCACCCGAGATTTGTGTTTCCTTTTGGAAATGACACACAGCATCCTCACCCCTTTGGCATCTGGCACAGAGCCACCTCTCCTTTGTTTTCTTAATGGCTCATGACGCCAGGCCAATACTTCTCAAGAAACTTCCCTGCAGCTCCAACCGAGGAGGAACTGGCAACTAAAATTGATGTAGTACGCAGAAATGGCAAATAAGAAACCTAGAAGAGAGACTTTTTAAATACAGAATGGGGAGAATTTGTGGACCACTTGAAGAATTACTGTGAACAACTTAAATCATTAGCAGGATTGACATGAAAACGTGTAGTAAGAATAAATTAAGAGAATACAAAAGGGAAATTAGTAAACGGGGGAAATGCAATGGTAAAAGATAAGTAACCACAGAAAGGGGGGAGGGGTGACTTGAAGACTGGGCACTTTATATTGACTGTGCAAACTTTTTCTTTCTAAAAATATTTGTAAACTGGGAAAATGAAAAATTACACACACACACTATATGGAAACTTGCCTGGCTTATATTTTAACATGGCTTTTTTTTAACACTAGCTGTGTTAAAGGGTCTGACACCCACAAACTTATAACAATATATTAAGCAGCTATAGTGGTACCCCAGGTTACAGACGCTTCAGGATACAGACTCCGCTAACCCAGAAATAGTTACTCGGGTTAAGAACTTTGCTTCAGGATGAGAACAAAAATTGCGGCACGGCGGCAGCGGGTGGCCCCATTAGCTAAAGTGGTACCTCAGGTTAAGAACAGTTTCAGGTTAAGAATAGACCTCCAGAACGAATTAAGTTCTTAACCCGAGGTACTGTAAAGGTAAAGGGACCCCTGAACATTAGGTCCAGTCGTGACCGACTCTGGGGTTGCGGCGCTCATCTCTCTCTATAGGCCAAGGGAGACGGCGTACAGCTTCCAGGTCATGTGACCAGCATGACTAAGCCGCTTCTGGCGAACCAGAGCAGCTCACGGAAACGCTGTTTACCTTCCTGCTGGAGCAGTACCTATTTGTCTACTTGCACTTTGACGTGCTTTTGAAGTGCCAGGTTGGCAGGAGCAGGGACCGAGCAACGGGAGCTCACTCCGTTGCGGGGATTCGAACCACCGACCTTCTGATCGGCAAGTCCTAGGCTCTGTGGTTTAACCCACAGCGCCGTATTACAAAAACTCCTGCAGGTCTCCACCACCTTCACCTGACAATGAAACACAGCCCAAACCAGCAGCCCTTGGAACTTCCTACTGCTCAGAGGAACTGGGAAGCATAAGAGAATGCATTATATATAATGCATGTTGTATATAATAAAACGTATTTTATTACAAGTATCGGATCCCTTGACAAGTTAATATAAACACATTATATATTAATATGGCAGTTAATGTAGATCAGCTGAGAACAGGGTTGCCAACTTTTCCATCAGCCTCTTTAGCCGTGCATTTGAGATGCAGGAATGAGCATGTGGGACTATCGTTTCCTGCTAATAACTGTTGCAGATCAAGCCATGGTGTGCAGCTACAGAGGCCAGCTGAAATGTTTCCAGCCCCTAATTGAAAATAGACAGTCACAATTCCAAATGCAACAGAATATTATTATTATTATTTCTCTCCTTATTATTTTGCCACAATTTATTTTGACAAGCTGGAACATGTGCAGAGGAGGGCAACCATGATGATCAAGGGTCGGGAAGCCAAGCCTTATGAGGAATGGTTGAAGGAGCTGGGTATGTTTGGCCTGGAAAAGAGGAGACTGAGAGGAGACTGGAAGAAGGAACAAACTTGTTTTCTCCTGCTCTGCTGGGTAGGACTCAAACCCATGACTTCAAGTTGCAAGAAAGGAGATTCTGACTAAACATCAGGAAGAACCTTCTGACAGTGAGAGCTGTTCAACAGTCGAACAAACTCCCTCGGGAGGTTGTGGATTCTCCTTCCTTGGAGGTTTTTAAGCAGAGGTTGAATCTGTCATGGGTGTTTTAGCTGAGATTCCTGCATTGAAGCGGGTTAGACTAGATGACCCTCAGTGCCCCTTCCAACTCTACAGTTCTATGATTCTAAGGCAGCTTCCCAGGTTTCCATGTAATGGAAGCTAGTGTCCAATGACAATAAGGGAGGCAATGTTCTCCTTTTCTGCCCTAATAAAATTGTTGTTGTTGTTGTTTAGTCATTTAGTCGTGTCCAACTCTTCGTGACCCCATGGACCAGAGCACGCCAGGCACTCCTGTCTTCCACTGCCTCCAACAGTTTGGTCAAACTCATGCTGGTAGCTTCGAGAACACTGTCCAACCATCTCGTCCTCTGTCGTCCCCTTCTCCTTGTGCCCTCCATCTTTCCCAACATCAGGGTCTTTTCCAGGGAGTCTTCTCTTCTCATGAGGTGGCCAAAGTATTGGAGCCTCAGCTTCAGGATCTGTCCTTCCAGTGAGCACTCCGGGCTGATTTCCTTCAGAATGGAGAGGTTTGATCTCCTTGCAGTCCATGGGACTCTCAAGAGTCTCCTCCAGCACCATAATTCAAAAGCATCAATTCTTCGGCGATCAGCCTTCTTTATGGTCCAGCTCTCACTTCCATACATCACTACTGGGAAAACCATAGCTTTAACTAGAGGGACCTTTGTTGGCAAGGTGATGTCTCTGCTTGGTTAGCCAATCAAAATGTTCTCAGTAAAGATAGCCAGTTAACAACCTGGCTCCCATGTTCTGCAGCACTTCTGACCGTTTTCCAGTGCTGAACCCACAGGCAGTGCAAACTACAGTAATCTAGGATGGATGTGAACCGTGGCCAATAATTATGGGATTGTAAATATTTATATATTGGCCAGACATAAAATTTCTGATTCAATTTCTCTGCAAGGCATGACCATAAAATATAGCAAACTTGGGACTTACAGCCAGGGATGATTGTATGTTTCTTTCTTTGCATCCAGGAGGACCTGTCAAGATGAGCGAACAGTAAGGGGGTGAAAGTTCCTTTTCCCAAATTGCATGAGACACATGTCCCCTTTCTCTCTGTTATGCTTGTGTCAAGTAATTATTGCCAAAAGAGGAGATAAAGTAATGCGGGGGGGGGGGAATAGATGTGACACCGGAGAACTTCATATACTGCTTTGACTCAAGAAATGGGATCATCATTTTAATCTGCATTGCGGGGTCCAAAATTGTTGTACATACTCCAAGGCAGTGCCCGTTAGTGTCAGTTGCTTGAGATTTGTACAACCTGATCATCCCTGTCTCAGCAGCACATCAGAAAGTCAATGATGATGATGATGACGATGATGATGATGATATAATTTTATTATTTATACCCCACCCATCTGGCTGGGTTTTCCCAACTACTCTTGGTGGCTCCCAACAGAATATTAAAAGCACGATAAAACATCAAGCATTAAAAACTTCCCTTTTGACCGTTATAGGTGGAGACAGGGATAGGGAAGAAATTTGATTCCGTTCACATTTAAGTGCAAATTTACCAAATTCATCCTTTCCAGAACAATATGAGAACTGAAACTCCACCACATCCTTCAAAGTCTGCATTTCCCCCCAATTTTGCAATGTGGTTCTCCGGCCAAGTAACGTGTATGCATAGATTTGTGCATTAAAATGCATGTGCGAGTGAAAATCGCTTTGCAAAAAAATGTGTATATCTGACAAAATTGCACACAAGCCTGAGGATAAACATGACAGACACAAAGTCCTAAACTGATTTGGAAATGTGGAAAACTGAAATAATAATAATAATAATAATAATAATAATGATGATGATGATGATGATGATGATGATGTATTTATACCCCACCCATCTGGCTGGGTTTCCACAGCCACTCTGGGCGGCTTCCAACTGAATATTAAAAACAATACACCGTCAGACATTAAAAACTTCCCTAAACAGAGCTGCCTTCAGTTGTCTTTTAAAAGTAAAATAGTTGTTTATTGCCTTGACATCTGCTTGGAGTATGTTCCACAGGGCAGGCTTCCCTGTAACCTCAATTCTTGCAACAAGGGAACCACCAGAAGGCCCTCAGCGCTGGACCTCAGTGTCCGGGCTGGATGATGGGGGTGGAGACGCTTCTTCAGGTATACAGGACTGAGGCCGTTTAGCGCTTTAAATTTAAGGATGGAAAAATGAGAAAATGGGAGAAGTTCTCCCATTCCTAACTGGAGATGCCAAAGATTGAACCCAGCACATTCTGTTTGCAAACCATGTGCTCTTCCCCTAAGTCGCACCTCCCCTTCCCCCTCTCCCATTCATCTCTGGGGACCATATTACATTTTTTTACCACTTGCCCCACCACTCAGAGCACCAGATGCTAGCCGCAAATTGCATCTCCGTAATTGATATTTTCTTTTCATCTCTGAAAATTCCCCACTCCTATGCTCCGACATCTTCAGAGTACAAAATGATGTTTCCACACACACACACGACATTTGTTGAAAACGGCAGTGTGCAAACCAGCCGCACTCCAACCTTTACAGACGGAATTGTTTGCTTACATAGAAATCAGTACTGTAATTACTCGGGGCTTGCATTATATATCAAGGTCAAAACTCTGTGATTCAAGCCATTGTTTAGGGACAAAAGGGAGTTGTTTTTCTGGCACAGCGGCAGACAGTACTGTAGCAACAAAGTTAACATGGACCCGATACCGTTTTTTTCTTTCTTGGCTAACTCCAGTTCAGCGTTGCCAAGAAAGCAGGCTGCCCAGTATTAGAGAGGACAGTAACGAAAGCATTTCCTCTATATCTGATGCTCAGGCTCCGAGAGCCTTTGCTTACGTGGCCAAAAGCCCACTTTCTGCACACAAGAGCAAGTTTGGGGGGACCCTGGGATTTGCAGAAGTACAACTGTTTTAAAGGAAAGGGAAACTGAGAGCAGAGGACCCCCAACAACAGCTGAATGAGGAGTTGGTAAACAGCTGCCCTGGATACAGATTTGACCTGTGCCTCCATGGACAGCTGTGAGTCCAAAATGACTCCCAGGCTGCGCACCTGGTCCTTCAGGGGCACAGTTACCCCATTCAGGACCAGGGAATCCTCCACACCTGCCCGCCTCCTGTCCCCCCAAAACAGTACTTCTGTCTTGTCAGGATTCAACCTCAATCTGTTAGCCGCCATCCATCCTCCAACCGCCTCCAGGCACTCACACAGGACCTTCACCACCTTCACTGGTTCTGATTTAAAAGAGAGGTAGAGCTGGGTATCATCCGCATACTGATGAACACCCAGCCCAAACCCCCTGAAGATCTCTCCCAGCAGTTGCATGTAGATGTTAAAAAGCATGAGGGAGAGGACAGAACCCTGAGGCACCCCACAGGTAAGAGCCCAGGGGTCTGAGCACTCATCCCCCCCACCACTTTCTGAACACGGCCCAGGAGGCCGTGTATGACAGTGCCCCCAGCTCCCAGCCGCTCAAGACGGTCCAGAAGGATGTTATGGTCGATGGTATCAAACACCACTGAGAGATCCAGCAGAACAAGGAAACAGCTCTCACCTTTTACAGATAGGTAGCCGTGTTGGTCTGCCATAGTCAAAATAAAAAAATTCCTTCCAGTAGCACCTTAAAGACCAACTAAGTTAGTTCTTGGTATGAGCTTTCGTGTGCATGCACACTTCTTCAGATACACTGAAACAGAAGTTGCCAGATCCTTCTATATAGTGAGAAGATGGGGAGGGGTATTACTCAGAAGGGTGGTGGGAATGGGAGATTGGCAGGTAGCTGAGATGAGCTCTCACCTTTGTCCCTAGCTTCAATGAAACAGTAATTCAGATTCAATGAAACAGTAATGAGCAACATCTAAACAGGGACTGGGAATTTGTGGCCCTCCAAATGCTGATAGACTACAATTCCCATCATTCTCAGCATTTGGCCACGGTGGCTGGGGCTGATGGGATTTGGAGTCTTAACAACATCAGGATTGGGCATAGGCTCTTTACCCCATACGGTGGTACCTCAGGTTACAGATGCTTCCGCTTACAGACGCTTCAGTTTACAGACTCTGCTAACCCAGAAATAGTACCTCGGGTTGAGAACTTTGCTTCAGGATGAAAACAGAAATCGTGTGGCGGCGGCAGCGGGAGGCCCCATTAGCTAAAGTGGTACCTCAGCTAAAGAACAGCTTCAGGTTAAGAACGGACCTCCAGAACGAATTAAGTTCTTAACCCGAGGTACCACTGTATCTGAGAAAGTTCATACAATCTCTGCAAATGAACACAACAGTTAATAACACAGCTGGCCCCCTCTAGACACCCTTTTTATTGTTTATTTGTGATTTTAAATGTTTGACGTTTTACTATGCTTTTATATGTGCTGTAAGGCATATGGGTGCTGAAACCCAGCCAGATGTGTGGGGTATAAATAATAAAATTATTATTATTATTACTACTACTACTACTACTACTACTACTCCTCACAAGTTAGCTCAGTTGGTTAGAGCAGTGTTTCCCAACCGGTGTTCCGCGGCACACTAGTGTGCCGCGAGACGTTGCCTGGTGTGCCGTGGGAGGGAGGCGGGCGAGGCGGGCGGCGAGAGGCGGGGCGGCGAGGATCCGCGTCGAGCCGGGGGCGGCTCCGCGGTGGTGGTGCCGAGGTTTCTCTCTCCATTCTCCCCTCACACACACACAGGATCAGCTGACAGGACCCAGCCAATGGGGCGGCGGCGGGGCAGCGCGCGCAAAAGGGAGGAGCGCGAGACAGCGGACGAGGAGGAGGCCGGCATGTCCGGGCAGCAGCAGCAACAACAGCAGCAGCAACTCCCGGCGACGGCTCCTCAAGCCCCGGGCAACCCTACTCCCTCACCGGCCTCGGCCGCCCTCCTGCTCCACCCGCCGCCGCCTCCCCCGCCGCCGCCGGCCACCTTGGCCCCGCCGCCCCCTCCTCTGCCCACTATCGCCGCCACCACCACAACAGCCGCCGCCGCCTCAGCTGCCGCCGTCCCTCAGTCCCTCGCTTTGCTGCCTCCTCCCCCCCCACCCCCAAAGCTTGGAGGTTCCCCGGCAAGGGGGAGGGAAAAAAATTGAAACTTACACTTTCGTGCGTCCCTCCCGGCGTGACGCTGTGCGCTGACGTCACGTTGCTGTAATGGTGGTGTGCCTCGAGATTTTTTTCATCAAACAAGTGTGCCTTTGCCCAAAAAAGGTTGGGAAACACTGGGTTAGAGCATGGTGCTGATAACGCCAAGGTTGCAAGTTGTTCAGATGTTCTGGTGTGTATGCGTGTGTCTTGCTCCCATGCTACAGTGCAAGGATGCCCCAAGGTTACTACGTTTCTTCTCCAATAACACCTGGAAGGCAAGAGATTGCTGATCCTTGAAGAAGAAGAAGAGTTTGGACTTGATATCCCGCCATTCACTCTCCTTAAGGAGTCTCAAAGCGGCCAACAATCACCTTTCCCTTCCTCCCCCACAACAAACACTCTGTGAGCTGCGTGGGGCTGAGAGACTTCAGAGAAGTGTGACTGGCCCAAGGTCACCCAGCAGCTGCATGTGGAAGAGCGGGGAAGTGAACCCGGTTCACCAGATTACGAGTCCACTGCTCTTAACCACTACACCACACTGGCTCCCTAATGCAGCAGCACCAGAAAAGCATCACAGAAGAACTAATAAGGCAGAATAATGTTTGGATGATCCCAGTATAAATCCACCAAACACACAACACACTGCACAACACAGCCACCAAAAACCACCAGTCTAAAGGGGTCCCTGAATATTCCACACAGACGTTTGGTCATTGCAGCTAAATGAAGAGGAATAAAACACTCGAATAAGGCCTTGGACCAGATGTCTAGGCAGTTACAGATTATGAAGATGTCAAAGAATAGGCGATTGATGCAACCAGTTCTACTAAGATAGCAGTCTCTGAACTCATTGTAACCTCTGATTTGCTCACAGGCTCAAGGGGTGAATCAGAGGACAAGGTAATCAAAAAAAGAGTCGGCGACTTGACAGTCCTACTGTAAGGGGAAGAAAGAATTTGCCTGTCTGAAGTTTGAGGGATGGTGTACAGAAATCTTCATAAAATATCCCTTTGGCATCACTCAGATTCCTTCCGGTGAAGATTTCCCGTTCTGAAGGAAGGAAAATTGAGAGCAGAGGATCCCCAACAACAGCTGAATGAGGAGTGGGGCTGTTTATAATGGTTTGAAAGGCAACTAGATTGTTTGCACCATCCTCAATTCAGATTGAGGTTGGTTTGGAGGAAAACGCAGCAGTCTGATTGGTCCTAGAACAAAAGGATTCAGAATGCAGCAGTCTGATTGGTCCTAGAACAAAAGGATTCAGAATGCAGCAGTCTGATTGGTCCGCAGGAACCACCCAATCCAACTCCAGGTGGAAGTGAATCCGCAACCTGATTGGCCTACAGGAGAATCCCGGAATTAGCCAATCACGTGGGGCCCATTGTGTAAATAATATATATATAGCAGACATTTCGAGGGAACTTCCATTCCTCCTCACTACTATGAGCTGAATAAAGAGCATGAAAGCCACACTCGACTCCGAGTATATTTCAGAAAATTTAATAAAAATGATATATAGAGAACATCCAAGGACAAGACTGGAACATGATGGGCAAGGCTACCAATAGCTGCTACATTGCTTCTACTATCAGAGCAATCTGTTGGCCAGCATAAGCAGCAGCCAGGGCTGATGGGTTCTGTAGTCCAGCAACATCTGGAGGGCCTCCCATTTCCCCAACCCTGCTACAAATGGGTGATTCGTCTAGAAGTAAGAGCTCCAGGATAACAGTCTCCGAGTTTTGATTGCATAACTGAGCACTTAAATAGTGCGCCCTATATTTTGAGAATAAAGCTGCAAGCCAATTAAAAGCTTCTGAACTGACGGAACGCCTTGCCTGACAGCCAATTAATTGCTTACTCATCCAATTAAAATAATTATAAGAACGGCATCGATGCAGAGGATGTCTAGAGATTAGCAGATGAAGATAATGGTTTTCTCCTTTATCGGCAGAACGCAGAGAAGGCATCTGTTCGGTGGAACACCTGAGATCCATTGCCTGAACAAAGAGATGTCAGTGGATTGCTTTTAATAACAGTAATAATTCCTTTAGCACTGAACACCCTTTCCCCGGGGATTTCATTAAAACTGTGTTTTAAAATCCACATTTTACAATCTATGATGAATAGATTTAACCAACTAAGTCTTTTAGTGCTGAATTAAAGTGAAAGTCTCCACCCTTTGCCTTGAAACATACAATTATGATAATCAACGAAGATGCAGAAATATGTTCAAGTATCCTATTAGCACTGTAACCTTTCTGCAAAGAACTCAGCATGGGAGAACTTGACTTATCCCTTTTTATTACAACCCTGTAAAGCAAAGATTAGGAGTCTGAGGCTCTCTGTGTTCTCACAGTTGGTTCCTGGTGTGCTGCAAACCAGAGGTTTGTCATTACAACTGAACCAGAAAACTGCTGGGCTTGATTGAAAGCCAGCCGCAAATATAGTTTGGAAGACTAGAGCAAACCATAGTTTCCAGTTCAGATGTACCATCAAACCCAGAAGTAGCGAATTCATCAGATCATGCCAGGAGAGAGTAGAACTTATTGAGTATAGGGATGACATGAGCACAGGACTCGTTCTCGTTGTGCCAAATTATAGTCTCACATTATCAACTCTGTGGCTACCACTGCTTCCAAACTGTCATCTGTAAACCCACTTCAAAACATAATTCCAGTTTCAGGATTGGGAAACAAAACACTGACACCAGAACTGGCAAACTGTGGTTTGCTGGGCCTCAGTCATCTGTGTTTCAGGAACTTTCAGGTTAGACTACTGCAATGTACCCAACTGATCTTGGGACTGATTTTGAAGACCATCTGAAAGCTTTAATTAGTGGCACAATGCAGCTGCCAGACTTTTGACCGGAGCCAGACGATCAGATAACATTACAGTGATTTTGTTTCCACTTTGCCGACCACTAAATTGTTTCTGGGCTTTGTTCAAGGTCTTAGTTTTGGCCTCTAAATCCATAAACAGCCTGGGACAAGAGTATCTCAAGAATTGTCTTCCTTCAAAGGAGCTTTCTCTGGCAGCTTTGTTTATCATTTGAGGTCCTGCATCAAGTCCCTTCAACTTTCAGAAAGATGGTGTGTCCTCAGGGCCTTTTTAGTCATGGCACCCATGCTGCGTAATAGTCTGCCAAAGGAGGCCTCCTGCTCACTGCTCACTTTGGACAGGCTGCAAAGACTGTTGCATTTTTAAGGCTCCTTTTGTTGCTTCCAGAGGCACCAATCCTACACACCTTTTCCTGGGACTATTCTCCATTGAGCACATTGGGACTTACTTTTGAGTAAACACACATGCGACACTTTTAGATTTGTCATTGGTTTTATGGGTATCTGATTTTTAGTATTCTGCATTGACTTGTTTTTTCATTTTAAAGCACTTTAAAGAAAGGTGGAGTATAAATTTGTCAGACAGAGGCAGTAAATACTGCTGCAATAGTATCTGGGGTTGGACAGTGTTCTCGAAGCTACAAACATGAGTCTGACCAAACTGCGGGAGGCAGTGGAAGACAGGAGTGCCTGGCGTGCTCTGGTCCATGGGGTCACGAAGAGTCGGACACGACTAAACGACTAAACAACAACAACCTGGGAGTATGGTCACTCAGTAGGAACCACTGAACTCAGTAGGACTAAGTCTTCATTGAACTCAGTAAGGCACGCAAAGGATTACACTGTACATCAAACATGGCCAAACTTGGCCCTACAGCTGTTTGGGGACTACAACTCCCATCATCCCTAGCTAACAGGACCAGTGGTCAGGGATGATGGGAATTGTAGTCCCAAAACAGCTGGAGGGCCACGTTTGGCCATGCCTGCTGTACATAAATGTGATAAGAAAAAAACAAAGGGGAAAAGGGAAATGACACACTTGAGAGGGGACAGAGGGCGAGAGGAATGAGAAAACCTTCCGTGTGGTCCTGCTGAGTCTTTAAAACAAGGATGGAGAACCTGAGGCCCTCCAGATATTTGTTGGACTCCAACTCCCATCATCCCTGACATTGGCCATGTCAGCTTTGGCTGATGGGAGTTGTAGTTCAACAAACACCTGGAAGCCCACAAAGATTATCCACCACTGCTCTGCAACATCATGGCTTCTCTTAGAAATCCTGAGCTTCCTTTACAGAATTACAGTTCGCGGGGAGTCAGAATGATTGTCCAACTGGGCAGTCTCTAGGAGCTAAAAGCTGTGTGTACACATTTACAGCATAAAACTCAGCCAGGTTGTTCTTTTTCTCTGTTGAGAGTCATAGAATCGTAGAGTTGGAAGAGACCCCGAGGATCTTCTGGTCCAACTCCCTGCAAGGCAGGAACCTTTTGCCCAACGTTTCCAAGCGCAATTCCAAGTGTTGGTGCTGACCTTTAAAGCCCTAAACGGCCTCGGTCCAGTATACCTGAAGGAGCGTCTCCACCCCCATCGTTCTGCCTGGACACTGAGGTCCAGCGCCGAGGGCCTTCTGGCGGTTCCCTCACTGCGAGAATCAAAGCTACAGGGAACCAGGCAGAGGGCCTTCTCGGTAGTGGCACCTGCCCTGTGGAACGCCCTCCCACCAGAAGTCAAAGAGAAGAACAACTACCAGACTTTTAGAACACATCTTAAGGCAGCCCTCTTTAGGGAAGCTTTTAATATTTAACAGACCACTGTATTTTAATACTTTGTTGGAAGCCGCCCAGGGTAGCTGGGGAAAGCCAGCCAGATGGGCGGGGTATAAAAAACAAATTATTATTATTATTATTATTATTATTATTATTATTATTATTATTACGTGGGGCTTGAACCCATGACTTTGAGATTGAAAGGCGCACGCACTACCAACCGAGCTATCCCTCAGGGGTCGAAGGTGCTTTGACAGTGGAAGCATCGAAACACAGCATTTCATCACAAACGCCAAGGTAGATACAGGATAGCTATGGATTGTGGCCAATGTCCTGGGTACCCTGTTTACCAAATCAGTGGTGGGAGCACACTAGATGCACATTAAACAGGAGTGTGTACACAGCTTCAGTCTGTAGTAATTCCCCAACCCGCTCGCTTCAGGGCATCATTTTTCTTCATACATTCTTAAGTGTGAAGCGGTCATAATTTAAGCGATTGCTACCATGTTGAGAAGAAAATTGCTGTGTCAACTACAATGGAACAAGTCTAATTGTTTGCTTCAGAGTAACTTTTATGTCAAACTGCTTGGCAGCGGTTTCTGTTGCAGTTGCATTCCTGACGCTTTCGGTCCTGTTCCTGCTTGTTCATTTATAAAAGGGGAGATTTGACAAGGGTACGTTGTATGTGTGCTTGTTTGTTTGTTCTTTATATCTTCTGTTTCCTTTTAATTACTTTGTCCCTCTTATTTTATTTTTTCCCCTTATTTGTGTAGGTAACGTTCTTGTGGTGACAGATGAGACATGAGATCTTCAGCCTCCCGGCTTTCCAGCTTTTCCTCTAGGGATTCATTATGGAACCGGTAAGAAAACAAGGGGACGGGAAAAGCCAAGCTGGTTCATTTTTCTTTCTTTTTTAAACATCCCACTAGACTTGTAAAAGTGCTTTGCAGTCCTAACAAGTCTCCCTAAATCCCTGCAAATTTATTAATTATCATGCCCATTTTACAGACAGCAAGCTGAGGCATAATGACTAGCTTGCAAACACAACCCCACTCCCCTATGGTGTGTTTTGCAGTCCAGTATGAATGAGCCAAGGAGATAAATAACTATACAACCTTTAGAAGACATCTGAAAGCAGCTCTGTATAGGGGAGTTGATGTTTTTTAATGTTTAATGTCTTATTGTGTTTTTATATATGTTGGAAGCCACCTAGAGTGGCTGGGGCAACTCAGTCAGATGAGTGGGATATAAATATTCAAATTATTACCATCATCATCATCACCATCATAATTGCATAGGACATCCCTATTTTCATCGGATAAATGTTGGAGGGCACGAGTTTAATTCGCTGCTGTAAGAATGCCCCATTCATTAAACCTTTGCAAATTGTACACATTCCTTATCAGAACACAGTCAATGTGAAACATTCTTGAGAATGTCACAAGACGGAGGTTTGTCAAGCCTGTTCTCTCCTCCCCTTCCAACCTTGGAGAATGCAGAACGGCCCACCATAGCCTTAATAAGCTTTTGTGTTCATTCTCTGAATGGCGCGTGCCCACCCCGAGTCTTAATTTAAAGTCTGTTGTGTACTTGGTGAAAGTCACTTGAGCAACAACCCGCTTAATGTGGGCGTCGCAAACGGACACCCCCGACAACAAACAAAAAAGAACTGTAAGGTTGTGATGGGATTTCCTCTGGATTCAAGTGTGAAGTTAGGATGTTTGAGGTTAGGGGGCCTTTAAAAGCCAAAACCATTGGAACGGTAAAAAGAAACAACGTACCACAGAGTTAAAAGGGATGCTGGTGGCGCTGTGGGTTAAACCACAGAGCCTAGGACTTGCTGATCAGAAGGTCGGTGGTTCGAATCCCCACGACGGGGTGAGCTCCCGTTGCTCAGTCCCTGCTCCTGCCAACCTAGCAGTTCGAAAGCATGTCAAAGTGCAAGTAGATAAATACCGGCGGGAAGGTAAACGGTGTTTCTGTGCACTGCTCTGGTTCACCAGAAGCGGCTTAGTCATGCTGGCCACATGACCCGGAAGCTGTACGCTGGCTCCCTCGGCCAATAAAGCGAGATGAGCACGCAACCCCAGAGTTGGCCACGACTGGACCTAATGGTCAGGGGTCCCTTTACCTTACCACAGAGTTAGCATACCCTCCAACTCCCTGTTTTGACAGGATGTTCCTGGAATTACAGAAGCCATCCCAGTACATTTCCGAGCACAGTTCAAAGTTGGTGCTGACCTTTAAAGCCCTAAACGGCCTCAGTCCAGTATACCTGAAGGAGCGTCTCCACCCCCATCGTCCAACCCAGACACTGAGGTACGGCTCCGAGGCCCTTCTGGCAGTTCCCTCTCCGTGAGAAGTGTAGCTACAGGGAACCAGGCAGAGGGCCTTCTTGGTAGTGGCACCCGCCCTGTGGAACTCCCTCCCATCAGATGTCAAGGAAATAAACTACTACCTGACTTTTAGAAGACATCTGAAAGCAGCCCTGTTTTGGGAAAGTTTTTAATGTTTGATCTTTTATCGTCTTTCTAATATTCTGTTGGGAGCTGCCCAGAGTGGCTGGGGAAACTCAGCCAGATGTGTGGGGTATAAATAATAAGTTGTTGTTGTTGTCGCTGTCCTGGTTTCTGATTTGATCCCAAAATGCACCAGGTTGAATCGGCACTTGCAGGTGACCCTGGAGCTTGTAATGGTGTCACACTCTCACGTGAGCCAGCTGACGTGGGTGAGAGGGTGGCACTAAAAGACACACCTTTTTTGTGCTGTGCTCTCGCGTCCCAATTTTCATCCGTGGAATGTTGGAAGGTATGGGTTTGGTTCTCTGCTGGGCTGGGCAGCCAGAGAAAAATGTATCTCTAGCCAAGGATGGGCAGTCTCAGGCTGAATGCAGCCCTCTAGGCCTCTGGGTCATATATTCGGAGCTCTCCTAAGGACACACCCCTCGCTGGTACTCACTGGTACTGCTGGTATGCCTGGAGTGTTTTGGCCTGGCAGGAAATTCCCCTTGCTTCTCAGGATGTAGGATTAGGGAGAGTCATGTAGGTTGATGTACATACCCTCCAACATTTCTCCAATGAAAATTTTGTTGTTGTTGTTTAGTCGTTTAGTTGTGCCTGACTCTTCGTGACCCCATGGACCAGAGCACGCCAGGCACTCTTGTCTTCCACTGCCTCCTGCAGTTTGGTCAAACTCATGCTGGTAGCTTCGAGAACACTGTCCAACCATCTCGTCCTCCGTCATCCCCTTCTACTTATGCCCTCCATCATTCCCAACATCAGGGTCTTTTCCAGGAAGTCTTCTCTTCTCACGAGGTGGCCAAAGTCTTGGAGCCTCAGCTTCAGGATCTGTCCTTCCAGTGAGCACTCAGGGCTGATTTCCTTCAGAATGGATAGGTTGGATCTTCTTGCAGTCCATGGGACTCTCAAGAGTCTCCTCCAGCACCATAATTCAAAAGCATCAATTCTTCGGCAATCGGCCTTCTTTATGGTCCAGCTCTCACTTCCATACATCACTACTGGGAAAACCATTCCATTATGGTTATAATTATACACAGCCCATCTGACTGGGTTGCCCCAGCCACTCTAGGTAGCTTCCAACATATGTATATATAAAACACAATAAAATATTAACATTGGAGGTAGGATGGCCGTCTGTCATGAATGCTTTATCTGAGATTCCTGCATTGCAGGGGGTTGGACTAGATGACCATTGGGTCCCTTCCAAGTCTATGGTTTTATGATTCTATGTTTAAAGAACTTCCTTATGCAGGGCTGCCTTCGGGTGTCTTCTAAAGGTTGTGTAGTTACTTATCTCCTTGCCTCAGGGGTTACGGAACTCCATACCCCCCCACACACACACATTCCCCTGTCAAAATAGGGACGTCCTAAGGACATTTTGGGATCAAATCAGAAACTGGGGTGGCTTCTGTAAATATGGGACTGTCCCTGGAAAATAGGGACACTTGGAGGGTCTGGTTGTTGAACCAGCTCACTCTACTAATGGGAAGTGTGGCCTGGCATAGCTAGCCCAAACCACCATTTGCAAACCCAGTTCATGCTATGAGTTTTATTCTGGTCCGCCAGCTGATCGCAAATTCTCTTCTTTGGCAATCACTCGTAGCCGAGTAAGATTGTCTTCCATAAGCACGGTTTTAACAATGAGTCCGTAAGTGACTGTAGAGGCCAATTCTGGATCCAAACGTCCTTCTACAGTTGGAACATTGGTTTCCGGGCAGGAGCTGATCACGATGTGGATTTGCCAAACATGCCTTCCTCCTAGCACATTTTTCCCTTGCATCCTGAGTTCGAGAGTCTTCAAAGCCCATGACACCTTTGGTAAACGTTGTTCTCCTATCGGAGCACTCGCAGGCCAGTGTTTCCCAGTTGTCGGTGTTTATACTACATTTTTTAAAAAATTGCCTTGAGAGATTCTTTAAACCTCTTTTGTTGACCACCAGCATTACGCTTTCCATTTTTAAGTTCGGAATAGAGTAGTTGCTTTGGAAGACGATCATCAGGCACCCGCACAATATGACCTGTCCAAATTATTGTCTATATTATTGTCTAATTATTGACACCACTCCAAAAGTATCGCTTAACCTTGTTTGAACGCGATGTCTGAGCTAAGCCATCACATCTGGTCCTCAAGAAGTGACTCTCCTCCCATTGAGGTCCTGAAGCAGCAATCTTTTATATCAAAGCAAACAAACAAGGCCATTAATTGGTGTTTCATTGCTTGGGGTGTATGATCTGGATACGTTCCCGGATACAGATGGGCGATAAATGAGACTGAAAATATTGAAATATTTGCAATATGGCTTGATGAGCTGTCTTGGTTGTTTTTCCTGCACAATCCTCATATACCAGCTGCTTTTCAGCCTGCCAATTATTGCAATATCCTTCGTGGCTTCATGTGTTGAACAGTAATACATTACTAGCTCCCTCTCTCTCTTTTTAATTAAAATGAGTGAGCTGCCCAGGCTCCGGAGAATGTTACTTAAGATATTCATTAACTAATCCCCCGTGTTAACATAGGTACTCTTGATAGTTCCTCCAGAAACCTTGGTTCGGATATTCATAGAAGCAGGTGTGGGAGCCTTTTATCTGAACTACGGCTCCCGTCATTCCTGGCCATTGGCCATACTTGCTAGGGCTGATGGGAGTTGTAGTTCAGCAAACACCTGCAGGGCCAAAGCCTCCCCATACCTGGTAGAAGGAAGGAATCCATAGAATCATAGAAGGGACCCCAAGTTTTATCTAATCCAACTCCCTGCAATGCAGGAATATGGAACTGTTCCGTGCAGGGATCGAACCTGCAACCTTGGTGTTATCAGCACCACGATCTAACCTACTGAGTTATCTCCACCATATTGTATATAGTTGCTTTGTGTGTGTGTGTTTTCTTGCATGAGCGGAATAGCAGCACTCGATACAACCCATAATCTGGCAACACTGCCTGCTCGTCCTCCCCACTTTTCCTCTTATCAACAAGGGTTATTTTCTGCATTACAGTCTCACCATGCATCATGAAAGTTGCTATTATTGTTGCTCCCTCTATTACTGATTATTATTATTATTATTATTATTATTCCCTTTCCACTGCCCAAGGCCCTTGGGGACAAGGAGCCGTGATCAACGGCTGAAAACTCGCCCTGCACCGTTCCATCTTTTCCTTCCCCAAGCACATTCCCTCTCCCCCGATGTTCCGGCATTTGTTTCCGATTTGCTGTGCTCTCGGTTTCCTTTCCGGATACCGAGGTTCCAAAGCACCAGCCTTACTGCTGATTGTTCTCCCCGCGAGGCTGGCATGCCACAATGCGTTTGTCAGCGGGGCTGGCTCTCGCATGACAACATCAAAACACAAAGGCAAAACTGAATCAGCAGATCAGTCAGCTTTATCACATGCAGAGCTCGGAGCTTGGCTTCCTTTCCCGGATTGCTTGTTGTTGTTGTTGTTGGGTTTCTTGTTGTTGTTTTTTGTCGTCGGTGGAGAGCAGTCCATGGAACAACACTTACTGTCAGAAATTTCTTCCTAATACACACATAAACACACACACAAACATATGTATATACACACACTACATTTACAAGCATATATAAATGCGGTCTATTTCTATATTTACATTACAGTGGTATCTCAGGTTAAGAACTTAATTCGTTCTGGAGGTCCGTTCTTAACCTGAAACTGTTCTTAACCTGAGGTACCACTTTAGCTAATGGGGCCTCCTGCTGCCGCCGGAGCACAATTTCTGTTCTCATCCTGAAGCAAAGTTCTTAACCCGAAGTACTATTTTTGGGTTAGCAGAGTCTGTAACCTGAGGTACCACTGTAATAATATTAATTTATTATTATTTATACCCCAGCCACTCTGGGTGGCTCCCAACAGAATATTAAAAACACCACAAAACATCAAACATAAAAACTTCCCTAAATAGGGCTGCCTTCAGGTGTCTTCTAAAAGTCAGGTAGTTGTTTATTTCCTTGACATCTGATGGGAGGGCGTTCCACAGGGCGGGCGCCACTACCAAGAAGGCCCTCTGCCTGGTTCCCTGTAACCTCACTTCTCGCAGTGAGGGAACCACCAGAAGGCCCTTGGAGCCGGACCTCAGTGTCTGGGCTGAACGATGGGGGTGGAGACGCTCCTTCAGGTATACTGGGCTGAGGCCATTTAGGGCTTTAAAGGTCAGCACCAACGCTTTGAACTGTGCTCAGAAATGTACTGGGAGCCAATGCAGATCTCTCAGAACCGGTGTTATGTGGTCTCGGCGGCCACTCCCAGTCACCAGTTTAGCTGCCACATTCTGGATTAGTTGTAGTTTCCGGGTCACCTTCTAAGGTAGCCCCACGTAGAGTGCATTGCAGTAGGAGATAACTAGAGCATGCACCACTCTGGCAAGACAGTCAGCGGGCAGGTAGGGTCTCAGCCTGCGTACCAGATGGAGCTGGTAGACCCTGGACACAGAATTAACCTGTGCCTCCATGGACAGCTGTGAGTCCAAAATGACTCCCAGGCTGCACATCTGGTGCTTCAGGTGCACAGTTAACCCATTCAGGACCAGGGAGTCCCCCACACCCGCCCACACCCTGTGCCCCCAAAACAGTACTTCTGTCTTGTCAGGATTCAACCTCAATCTGTTAGATATGTAATGATGGCTCAGTCTGCCTCCTTGCACCTTTGCTCCTTGCAGACTTTGCCCTTCCTCGGCCCTCTGACTCAGAGACTTCTAGCCTCTCATCACCCCTAGCAGCTGTTTAGCAAGGAGCCTCCGTCCCCACCCTCAAACTGGCATTTCAAAGAGTTAGCATTAGCGAAATGTCATGTATCGTGGGGAAAACAATGGCCTCCTTCTGCAGACCTCCTCCTTTGCGTTCACGTTAAATGGGCCTTTCATTCACGGTCCCGCTTTACGACTCAAACACTCCCAATTTGGCACTTGGCAGTTTCCGAAATAGCATGCCCGTTTCCCTGCATCTGATTGTTAAGTCCCAAACCGCACCGCCCCCTCCACTCCCTGTTCCACCACCTCGGCTCACCCCACCACCACCACTTCCCTGTCCCCTGCAGATCAGTGCTTTAAATATCAAATCAGCTGGTGGGTGTATCTAAAATAGGCACACGCCGAGAAAAAGAAAGTTGGGGGTGTTGTTTCGGTGGCTCATGCTGAAGCACGGCTGGAGACTATTTCTTACAAATACATGGGAGGCGCAGAGAGCGCTCAGCCAACCTCAGGGGTTGCATCACAGTGGGGGTGTCATGCGTTAGTGCAGGGGTGGGTCGCGTGCTGCCCGAGGGCTGTGCATGGGTTAATTTCAAGCAGGTGGGGGGGACAGGGGGGAGAGAAGGAAGGGAGGAGGGTGGAAATGTTTTTGGGGGGAGGAAACCAAAAGAGATGGAAGGGTGGAAAGATGCGTGGAGGAAAGCTCTGAAAGGGACTAGCTCACAGCTCTGGGCAAGGATAATCTGTCCTTACCCCTGGCATCCCACAGGGTAGAAAAGAAGAGGAGGGGAAAGAGAGAAGAGGCTGGCTGAAAGAGCAGGGTGGCAGGGAAAAATAAAGGTAAAGGGACCCCTGACCATTAGGTCCAGTTGCGAACGACTCTGGGGTTGTGGTGCTCATCTCGCTTTATTGGCTGAGGGAGCCAGCATACAGCTTCCGGGTCATGTGGCCAGCATGACTAAGCCGCTTCTGGCGAACCAGAGCAGCACACGGAAACGCCGTTTACCTTCCCACCGGAGCGGTACCTATTTATCTACTTGCACTTTGACGTGCTTTCGAACTGCTAGGTTGGCAGGAGCAGGGACCAAGCAACAGGAGCTCACCCCGTTGCGGGGATTCGAACCGCCGACCTTCTGATTGGCAAGTCCTAGGCTCTGTGGTTTAACCCACAGCGCCACCCGCGTCCCGGCAGGAAAAAATACCAAGCCCTATTTGGTTTTGGATTTTTCCTGACCTACTGTCAGCATGTTTAAACCCTCCAAGTCTCCCTATTTTCCAGGGACAGCCCATGATTTACAGAAGCCGTCTTGGTTTCTGATTTGATCCCAGAATGTCCCGCTTTTCCTTAGGGCGCCCCTGTTTTCATCCGAGAAATGTTGGAGGGGGGGTTATGGAGTTATCCGACCCCCGAGCCATCTGAAGGCAGCCCTATACAGGGAAGTGGGGTTTTTTAAATGTATTATTATTATGGGCAACCCAGTCAGATGGGCGGATAATAATAATAATAATAATGGAATAAGATGTCCCTGTTTTCATTGGAGAAATGTTGGAGGGCACGCATGCAGCCCCTGACACAATGCCCTCAAGGAAATGTGGCCCTTGGCAGAGAAATCGTTCTGGAGAAGAAGACATCGCATGGTGCTGGAGGTGTAGTCTAGGGTCGTGGAGGACCAAAGACCCATTAATTCGTTCCAGAGATCTGTTTGTAACCCAAAACTGTTCTTAACATGAGGCGCGCTTTTGCTAATGGCTCCTCTTGCCGCTGCCGCACCACCGGCGCGCGACTTCTGCTCGCACCCCAGGGCAAAGTTTGCAACCAGGAGCATCTACTTCTGGGTTAGCGGAGCTCGTAACCCAAAGCATTCGTAAGGTACAAGGTTCCACTGTAAAGCTCTACAACTTTGAGCCACCACCCCCCCCCTCCAAAAAGCTCAACAATTTTGGGAATATGGCAACCCTACTCTAGGATAGCAGGGACCCAGTTGCATTCAGGAGAAATTGTGTTGCTAGCTCATTCCAAAATACTAGGGCCTCAATAGGATTGGCTGCTCTATCCAGAACCGGCCCTCTCATTAGACAGAGTGAGGAAATTGCCTCAGGCAGCAGCTACCAGAGGCCAGCAACCCCACCCATCTCCTCCTGACCATTCCCTGCTGCTAGAGATTAGCACAGTGTATGGCATATAGCCTGCCATATACCCCCTAAACTAGGCTACCTGCTGACCTCAGGTGCAATGGAGGAAGGTATTCCATTGCCCGTGGCAAAGTAGGATTCAGCTGCCAGTCCATTTGGCTTCTGAGCACGGAATGGGGAGGAGCCATCTTGCCCTTTGCCTCAGGCAGCAAAATGTATTGGGCTGGCCCTGGCTCTATCAGCTGGAAAATTATGTTGCTGGAATCTGAATTTCAAGCAGCTGTCGATGCGCTGTGTGTACGCTGCCTTGAGAGCAGCTATTTCAAGAGCTGCATTTTTTAACGTTCCATAAACAAAGAAATAAATGGGACCTCCCTGCACGCCGGCTGCTTGTCAAAATAATGGGCATTATTTAGAACGCAAAGAAGAATCATATGAGGTGAAGGGAAAGGAGCCCTTGACTTGTCTAGAAGCCTCCTGCATTTCATGCTCCAAAGGAAATGCTTGCAAATATATCCCTAGAATACCCAAATGTCAAAAGTCTGTGCAAGAAGTCATTTCGCAACGTATTTCTTCGAAGTAAATGAGCGCTGATGTCAATATTTGGTTTTGGCTTTAATAGTTAGCATTGGGTTGGCTTTTGATCACCAAGTAAGTTGCGGGTTTGAAAAAAGCCAACATGCTGTATTAATTTACAATTTTTAAATTTTTATTTTGGTCATTGCACAAGGCTCAGCTCATTGGACAGGCTGGCACACAGAAAGTGAAGTGTCGTATTGTTTAGGAGAGAGTAGTCTTCCACATTGAACGGAACTGGCAAAGAAGTCTTTAGTAACTCACAGAGAGTGTGCCTCTCCTCTCGTGTCAGGGTTCAGTCCTGCCAAGACCTGGAACCTGATGCCTCCTTAAAGGGGGAACTAAAGAAACACACAAGCTCCACCGATCTCCAAATTGCCAGGGACCCCAAAGAACAGTTGGATCTGACTGTTGCTGATGCAGTCCGGACTGTGTGGTGTAGCCAGTGTGGTTTAGTGGTTAAGAGCGGTAGTCTCGTAATCTGGGGAACCGGGTTCGCGTCTCCGCTCCTCCACATGCAGCTGCTGGGTGACCTTGGGCCAGTCACACTTCCCTGAAGTCTCTCAGCCCCACTCACCTCACAGAGTGTTTGTTGTGGGGGAGGAGGAAGGGAAAGGAGAATGTTAGCCGCTTTGAGACTCCTGAAGGGGAGTGAAAGGCGGGATATCAAAATCCAAACTCTTCTTCTTCTGTGGTCCCCATAACAGCTGCCTGCTCAGCTTTCAGACCTACCTCATCTCCCTCTGGACCACGGGAGCAGAGGGTGGCCAGCCAGCCAGGAGTTTCAGGGCTGCCACTGAAGTGTCCATGATGTGGGAATGTTAAGGATTGTAGGAAAGGATATATTGAATAAATATTACCCTTTCTTCACTCACGCTAGTGAGTGATGTAGCAGAGCATATTCCCCTCAAGATAGCTGGAAGCTAGTTTGCAGATTCTTTTGAATCTCTTAGTTAAGATTATTTCCTGGTGGCCCCTTTGATCCCTCTTAAAAGAAGACGCCTGCTTCTTGGGAGAAAAGCAATGACAAACCTAGAGAGCATCTTAAAAAGCAGAGACATCACCTTGCCAACAAAGGTCTGTATAGTTAAAGCTATGGTTTTCCAAGTAGTGATGTATGGAAGTGAGAGCTGGACCATAAAGAAGGCTGATCGCTGAAGAATTGATGCTTTTGAATTATGGTGCTGGAGGAGACTCTTGAGAGTCCCATGGAGTGCAAGAAGATCAAACCTCTCCATTCTGAAGGAAATCAGCCCTGAGTACTCACTGGAAGGACAGATCCGGAAGCTGAGACTCTAGTACTTTGGCCACCTCATGAGAAGAGAAGACTCCCTGGAAAAGACGCTGATGTTGGGAAAGATGGAGGGCACAAAGAGAAGGGGGTGACAGAGGACGAGATGGTTGGACAGTGTTCTCGAAGCTACCAGCA
This sequence comes from Podarcis bocagei, assembly GCF_964188305.1. NCBI lineage: Eukaryota > Metazoa > Chordata > Lepidosauria > Squamata > Lacertidae > Podarcis > Podarcis bocagei. The sequence continues at coordinate 81,211,304 of NC_138133.1, read as the reverse complement.
TGAGTTTGACCAAACTGCGGGAGGCAGTGGAAGACAAGAGTGCCTGGCGTGCTCTGGTCCATGGGGTCACAAAGAGTCGGACATGACTAAATGACTAAAGAACAACAAAAGAATACAGTGGTACCTCTGGTTACGTACTTAATTCGTTCCGGAGGTCCGTTCTTAACCTGAAACTGTTCTTAACCTGAAGCACCACTTTACCTAATGGGGCCTCCTGCTGCTACCAAGCATTTCTTTTCTCATCCTAAGCAAAGTTCTTAACCCGAGGTACTATTTCTGGGTTAGCAGAGTCTGTAACTTGAAGCGTATGTAACCTGAAGCGTATGTAACCCGAGGTACCACTGTAAAGATAAGAGAGGCTTTCTGAGTAAAGTAACAAAAAGTTTACTCACATTTCAGTTCACAATAAAATCCCTAAAAGGCAGGCTTTTCTTAGTAGTTACATAATAAACAGAAAAGGTAAAGGGACCCCTAACCATTAGGTTCAGTCGCGGACAACTCTGGGGTTGTGGCGCTCATCTCGCTTTATTGGCCGAGGGAGCTGGCGTACAGCTTCCGGGTCATGTGGCCAGCATGACTAAGCCGCTTCTGGTGAACCAGAGCAGCACACAGAAACGCCGTTCACCTTCCTGCCAGAGCGGTACCTATTTATCTACTTGCACTTGGACGTGCTTTCGAACTGCAAGGTTGGCAGGAGCAGGGACCAAGCAACGGGAGCTCACCCTGTCGCGGGGATTTGAACCACCGACCTTCTGATCAGCAAGCCCTAGGCTCTGTAGTTTAGACCAGTGTTTCCCAACCACTGTTCCGCGGCACACTAGTGTGCCGCGAGATGTTGCCTGGTGTGCCGCGAGATGTTGCCTGGAGGGAGGCGGGCGAGGCGGGTGGCGAGAGGCGGGGCGGCGGCGGCGAGGAGAGGCCGCCCAGCGCGGGGCTCTCGCCGTCTGCCTGCCTGGCTGCCTGCGAGCTCGGCAGGCAGCGCCTCCGTCCACAGCGCCCGCCTCGCGGCTCTCATTCCCTGCCCCTGCCAAAGCTCACCCAGCCAAGCCGCGCTCTCCTTCCTGCCTCGCTTTGCTGCCTCCTCCCCCCCCCCCAAAGCTTGGAGGTTCCCCGGCAAGGGGGAGGGGGAAAAAATGAAACTTACACTTTCGTGTGTCCCTCCCGGCGTGATGCTGCGTGCTGACGTCACGGGGCTGTAATGGTGGTGTGCCTCGAGATTTTTTTCATCAAACAAGTGTGCCTTTGCCCAAAAAAGGTTGGGAAACACTGGTTTAGACCACAGCGCCACCCGCGCCTCATAATAAACATAATAAACAGAGTGTGAGTTAATCCCATATGGAGACTGAACTCATGTGCTGTTGGCTGAGGGCCACCAGACAGCAAAATTACATTAGATAACAAAATGGCTGCAGAAGAGCAGCAACAATAGAAAGACAAAACTAAACTGGACAAGAGACTGAGAAAATGGCTGCGTGACTCGGCATCCCAGGTCACATGCAGGGGCAGAATGCTGCAGACCAGTGGAAAAGGAAATTACGTTGACTGGATGTCCTGCTGGCTGGGCCCACTCTAGGAAAATAAGGAATGTTGCATTTGACTGTACCAATGGATTGCATACCACGCATGAAACTACTCCAGAGAAGGGGAAGAGCATGGAAGCACCTCTCTGGATCAGAGCCTGGCTGAGCGCCGGAAATGAGGCGGACCTCCAACTTTTATAGACGCTCCGAGTCTGAGATGCTTCGTTACTGAAGCAACAACCCAATCTCCGGTTTTCCTGAATGGGGGGCATGGACACGACAACTCGCAAAATCAACCAAGCCATCCAAATTTGCATGATTATGTGGGCTGAAGAACTGCAGTTCCCTAGGGCTGGATTTTTTAAATCTTTGCTAGAAACCTATTAGTCTTGCAAACGTGGGAAGGGGGGGGGGTGTTGCACAGCTCAGGTGACTGGAGGAGGAAGAAGACAAAGATGAAGAGGTATATTGCAGTTCACCTTGTGTGATCCCAAACATGAAGCAGCCCGTTTTTCAAGACAGATCTATGCCCAGTTCTTCAACAGGGCAAACGTAGCAAAGGTGTGAGGCACAGCACATTTGTATGTCAAGTATTTAGCCATGCCAGTTAAAGAAATCAACCCCTTTTTCACCTTCATTTGCAAATAAAATATTTTCATGGATTAGAGGGGCTATCTACGGGAGGAAGCCACAGCAGGACTTGATATAGTTTCATGCAGAAATTCCCTGAATCTCAGGGTCGTGGGTTCGAGACTCACATTGGTCATAAGATACCTGCATTGCAGGGGGTTGGACCAGATGATGATGATGATGATGATGATGATGATGATTTATTTATTTATACCCCGCCCATCTGGCTGGGTTTCCACTCTGGATGGCTCCCAACAGAATATTAAAAACACTACAAAACATCAAACATTAAAAACTTCCCTAAACAGGGCTGCCTTCAGATGTCTTCTAAAAGTCAGGTAGTTGTTCTTCTCTTTGACATCTGGTGGGAGGGCGTTTCACAGGGCGGGTGCCACTACTGAGAAGGCCCTGTAACGTGGCTTCTCACAGTGAGGGAACTGCCAAAAGGCCCTTGGCGCTGGACCTCAGTGTCCAGGCAGAACGATGGGGGTGGAGATGCTCCTTCAGATATACTGGCCCGAGGCCGCTTAGGGCTTTAAAGGTCAGCACCAACACTTTGAATTGTGCTTGGAAACGTACTGGGAGCCAATGTAGGTCTTTCAAGACCGGTGTTATATGGTCTCGGCGACCGCTCCCCGTCACCAGTCTAGCTGCCACATTCTGGATTAGTTGTAGTTTCCGGGTCACCTTCAAAGGTAGCCCCACGTAGATCACATTGCAGTAGTCCAAGCAAGAGATAACTAGATCATGCACCACTCTGGCGAGACAGTCTGCAGGCAGGTAAGGTCTCAGCCTATGTACCAGATGGAGCTGGTAAACATAGGAAACTCCTTATATCACAACAGGCTCTGTGTCCATCTAGGCCAGCATTGTCTACTCTGACCGGCAGCTGCCCTCCATGGTCTCAGGCAGAAACAGAGACTGTGAGAGTGGGGCGACCTTACACTCCTTACCACCCTAATACTTCTAACTGGAGATGCCAGGGATTGAATTTGCAAACTTCTGAATCTTCCGAGATCTATTATTTAAACACAGTCACATTTTTGTGTGTATGCATTGCATGTATGGATGTGGCTTGGTTTTGTTTTCTCCCTCAGTCTTTCAAGATAACCCTCGGGGTTGCTTCCAACTCTACAATTATTCTATGATCTGCAGTTAAAGGGGACTGGGCAGCAGGTAGTGGGAGAGACCTCTACCTGAGAGTGTCCCTCAGTCAGAGTTGACAACGCTGGGTTTACAAAAAATTAGTGGCTTGGTATAAGGCAGGTTCCTTTGTTTCCCTGGGAGAGGAATATGGAGAGCAAAGCAATGAGGTTTCCAGTGTATAGCTGATTAATTGATTAATCAATTAAACACAGGAAACTGCATCATACTGAATTAGACCATTACTCCATCTAGTTGTACATTGTGAACACTTGACTGGCAGAAGCTCTCCAGGGTTTCAGGCAGAGAGAGGACATTTGCAGCCGGACCTGGAGATGCCAGGATTTGAAACTGAGGCCTTTTGCATTCTCCCACAGAGCTGCAGTTCTTCTTGTAGCTGATGTTCATGAATCGCTGGGTTTTCAAGCAGAATTAAAGCCTATGCATGGAAAATGGGATAGGGGACAAATTCCGTTCACTTTGCCTATTAATCTGAACCTACCTAATTCACACTTTCTCAAACCATAGGTGGAACACAGGGGTGTTTTGTTTTGTTTTTTGCAAATTCATACTTCTCCGAATTTCACAATGCAGTTCACCAACCATAATAATATGTACAAAAATGCATATATTAGTGGAAATAACATCCAAAAAGGCATTATTTTAAGGGAAATTGCTTGTAAATTGTGTTTATTGGGATATACACACACACACACACACACACACACACACACACACACACAGAGTGGTACCTCAGGTTACAGACGCTTCAGGTTACAGAGTCCACTAACCCAGAAATAGTACCTTAGGTACCTTAGTAGCTTACTTTGCTTCAGGATGACAACAGAAATCGTGTGGTGGCGGTGTGGCGGCAGTGGGAGGCCCCATTAGCTAAAGTAGTACCTCAGGTTAAGAACAGTTTCAGGTTAAGAATGGACCTCCGGAACGAATTAAGTTCTTAACCAGAGGTACCACTGTATAGCATTTAAATGCTGATGGATTTTCAAGGCAACTTAAAATGAATAAATCACAAACTGATGCAGAAACATGGCGAACTAAATTTAAGGCTCGTAAAAATGAGAAACGGAGAGAAATTGAACCGGACAGATTCATCCATCTCTAGATGGAAGAAAAGTGCAATTACCCAAAACAGGTTTCATCTCGTCATGGCAACAGGGGAACGTCCTGCTGGGCTATTGATTGCTTGACCTGCATGAAATGAAATGGATGGTCCCAGCTGGGTCCAAATGAGCAAGTGAATTACCGTCCCTTCTCATCAGCCTAAGATTGACATTAATGAATATGACCACCTAGTGCTAATTTCTTCTGTCTTCTACTCTCAGAGTGGAGATGTGCAATAGGGTCAAAAGGACATTTCAAGAAGAAATGTCCCCCAAATATATCTCAATATCTCCCACAAGCTGCTTGCCTTTTTTATTTCCATTGCATATGACCAAACAAGAGCCCTCTAGGAGTCTGATAAGCACTCATTTTCTGAGTACATCAGGAATAGGAACGCTGGATGTTGTTGGACTACAACTCCCATCAGTGTCATAGCATGGGGGCTGCAATCTCCTAGGTGACATGGACACCATTAGGGAGTTGAATGCAGATGCATACTCTGTCTGTTCACCTCCGCCCCGGCCCCAGGTGCTGGCAACCCACGCTATGCCACTGAGTCTCCCATCAGCCAGCATAGCCAGTGGACAAGAATGGTGAGGAGCTGTAGTCCAGCAACATGTAAATGACCACAGGTTCCCCAACACTCTCTGGATGATAACCTTGGCTGAATAACAGATGTACGCATGTGCGCTAGCTTTTAGTGAAGGTGCACATTGAAGCCAAGGTCTATTTTGGCCCAAGGAGGGAGGGATGGCAAAAAAAGTAATTAAAATAAGTAAAACAACAAAAACAAATCTATTAAAATACGTAGAATAAAAACAGCAGATCACTATAAAAGCTCTTTCCTTAAAAACAAACAAACAGTTTCCAAAGTCCTGGTGGAATAAAACAGTCTTCACCCACCAGTGGAAGGACAGCAAAGTCTAGCTTCTTTAGAGAGGGTGTTCTAAATTCTGGGGCAGCCACCAAGAAGGCCCTCTCCTGTGTCCCTACCAAGGGTACCTGTGAGGGTGTTGGAACTGAGAGAAGAGCCTCCCTTCAAGATCTCAGATCCCAGGCAGGTTCATATGAGAGAATACGGTCCTTCAGATAGCCTGGGCCTAGAATTTAATACATCCTCTCTCACACACACAAGAAACCCCATTAGTGGATGCAAACGCTTGCAAAATGTGTTTCTATAACTGCACACAGCAGCTTTGCTTCAAAACTCTCCCCCAGACAAAGTGCTTTGAGAGTTACTACCTGAAGCTTATGTGAGAAGGCAAATAGAGGTTTGAAAAGCAAGCATCAAAGTGAGTATCTTCTGTTACCACTCAACACAAAATTTATATGCAAATGCATGCATGCAGTCAAATACATTAGGTGCGCAGTGAATCATTTCTAGCCCACCTCACTCTAAGGGCAAGTTACAACACAGAAATAAAATGTGCAATGAAATCACTCCCTGTCCTAATTTTAGTTATTCTGAAATTAGCTCTGTTCATTTCAGTGGAAGCTACTACCATGAAAGATCCTGAGAACTATGGTCTTTTGCACAGATGATAGAGGGAGAATCTGTGGACTCCAACTCCCATCAGCTCCAGCCAGCATGGCCAATGCTTAGGGATGATGGGAGTTGTAGTCCAACAACATGTGGAGGGCAGTAGATTCCCCACATCTGGGCTAAAATCAGTGACAGTGACAAAGTAACCTCTGGGATCAGCAGCTGAATATTGGGAAGAAGCACAGATAAGGAGAGATCCTCAGGTCACGTGCAGCATCATAAGTTGAGAATTTGATTGGTAGAATGCTAAGAGGTTAGAGGAGATAGATTTGTTCCCCTCTGCAGGCTCTGCATTTTGGCCAGGAGCCTGATTGCCTACCTGCCGTACACCTGATGTCCTATATGAAGTCAGGTGTAAGACAGGTAAAGACACAACTAGAATGAAGTGGTTTTTGCAGGCACCACTGACCTGCTGACCCGTCCTGTATACATTGCAACCATCAGCTGATTGTTGGGGCTTGCAACGTGTGATAAGCTGATATTCAGGACTTCTAACTGTTCAAAAGTCAGTGGGTGGGTGTGCATGACTAGAGAGATTTCACAGACACTAAGAACACATGGTTTGAGTGACTAATCTCTGAAATATTTTGAACGTGGCCACCCATGACTTATCTGCAGTATTGCACAACTGAAATAGTTGAACCTCCTAAAGTCTTTTCCATTGGTCGATGCTATTTCTTGTTTCCTAGAAAACATTAATGAGAGCCTTTGGCTTCCCTAAATTGCCAAAGTACACTCCAGAGTTACTTAGAAAAATAATTAGGAATTATGTTATTTCCTAAGAACTTCTGAAGACCGTTGCTAGATTTGACCAAATGCCTGTCTAGTCTAGAATCCTGGTTTTTACACCAGCTGGCCAGATGTCTATGGGATGTCTCAAAGCAGGACATGAGGTCAACAGCTCTCTTATACTGTTGTTCCCCAGCATAAGATATTTAGTGTCCCGTCTGAAAACATTCTATGGCTGTGTATGTACTCCCATATATTCTGCAACCAGTGGTGAGCAACAAGCCATATCTATCCAGTCATTTCTTGTGAAAGACTGTGTTTTCCCCAAACCAGCTTCATCCAAAATAAGGAAAAGAACACCCTAGCTGTGTTTAAGTTGGAAATGTGCAAACAGCCTGTGTGTGATGTAATTGTTGGGGAAATATAGTAGCGGACAACTCTGCAGGTTGAGCTAGTGAAGGGACACCGGTGGCGCTGTGGTCTAAACCACTGAACCTCTTGGGCTTACTAATCAGAAGGTCGGCGGTTCGAATCCCCGCAACGGGGTGAGCTCCCATTGCTCTGTCCCAGCTCCTGTCAACCTAGCAGTTCGAAAGCACACCAGTGCAAGTAGACAAATAGGTACCACTGTGGCGGGAAGGTAAATGGCATTTCCATGCGCTCTGGTTTCCATCACGGTGTTCCGTTGTGCCAGAAGCTGTTTAGTCATGCTGGCCACATGACCCGGAAAGCTGTCTGTGGATAAACCCTGGCTCCCTCAGCCTGAAAGTGAGATGAGTGCTGCAACCCCACAGTCGCCTTTGACTGGACTTAACCATCCGGGGTCCTTTACCTTTTACCTTTACTTAGGTTGGGCTAGTATTGTTAGTCAGAGCATCAGGAGAATTTTTCCAGAAGATTTAAGTGGAATCTAGGTGAGAGGATTTTAAGCTTCTTGCCTTACTGGTTCCCAACAGCACAAAAGAGCCTGAGGGACTTGCAATTGCACGAAAGTCTTAATCTCGGGATTGTGGGTTCTAGCCCCACGGTGGGCAAAAAATATTCCTGCATTGCAGGGGGTTGGACTTGCAACTTCTCAGTTCTAGGACTGTGTATTGTCAGTCTCACATGCCCTTTCAAGTATATGGGAACCAAAGATTGGCATGAACATCAAGTGTGTTCCATGCACAGTCATCCTCCTGCAGCTTCATCCTGCGCACTTAGCACCACCCACAGAGCTTTAGCTGAAACTCTGCTCTCCCACTTCCCGCAGCTGACTTTTATGTCCAGTGTCAGAATCCCACCCTTCCAGAAGTCAGGGAGGCAATACAGGCGCTCTTGGGTCCTAGCTTCTTCCCTATTTTCTAACTTCCACGGGGTGGATTCTTCTTGCTGTCTCTCTCTCCCTATCTTTCTGTCCATCAGCTTTACATCCCACATTTCTTCCAAGGAGCTCAAGGTAGCAAACATGGTTCTCTTCCTCTCCATTTTATCTGCACAACGACAACCCTGTGAAGTAGGTTAGGCTGAGAGGCTATCACTGGCTCAAGATCACGCACCAGGCTTCATGGCTGTGAAGGGATTTGAACCCTGGTCTCCCAGGTCCTAAGGGACGTGGGTGGCGCTGTGGGTTAAACCACAAAGCCTAGGACTTGCCGATCAGAAGGTTGGCGGTTCGAATCCCCGCCACAGGGTGAGCTCCCGTTGCTCGGTCCCTGCTCCTGCCAACTTAGCAGTTTGAAAGCACGTCAAAGTGTAAGTAGATAAATAGGTATCGCTCTGGCAGGAAGGTAAACAGCGTTTCCATGCGCTGCTCTGGTTCACCAGAAGCGGCTTAGTCATGTTGGCCACATGACCCGGAAGCTGTATGCCAGCTCCCTCGGCCAATAAAGCCAGATGAGTGCCGCAACCCCAGATTCGGCCACGACTGGACCTAATGGTCAGGGGTCCCTTTACCTTTACCTTTACCTTTACTCCCAGGTCCTAGCCTAGCTCTCTCCCCAATATGCCACACGGGTGCTTCCAAACTAGTTACTAGAAGAACCAGTAAGAAGCAGTGCCTTGCGGAAGTACTTAATGTGGATAACTGAAATGGAAGCTTCCACACACCCCTCTATTTTCTTTAAGTTGCAAAAATACCATGGACAGAATGCAAAGCCCCAGTCCTTTGCGTGTTGACTATTTATTGAGCTCCTTTTACAGCCGTGTGTTTCTGGCGGCTGCTGCTGGCACTTACAATGCGTGGAAACCTTTCTTCAGTTATCACACTTGATTCCCACCCTATGTTTAGGTCTATTTAAACCAATGGGGGAAATGAAATGAGATCGAAATCTTTACTGCTCTGCACAGGGAGGCCAAGAAACAATGATATATATTTGCATTCACGTGTGTGAGACCTATCAGGCACATCTGAAGCTTGCATCTGAAATACAGAATGCTGACAAAGGCTGAACTTGCATTGTATTTAGCATTGTATTGTTGCGCTGAGTTCTTGCATCTCGGAGGAAGCTGTGGTGAGAGGGCAGTAGTGATTTCTGTAGCATCTAACTGGTTCAAAAATAAATGTGTCACTTTCTGTTTTGATGGAAAGTTAATAAATGATGTCAGCTGTACCCCACAGCAGGTTTCAGAGCTTGTCCTGGTGACTGTGTCGCATTTTGCATTTTAAAAGTTCAAAGGACTTGGCGTGCATTTATTACAATAGCTCTCTTTCAGTCCTTATGATATAACCCAGAAAGGTAAAGGTAAAGGGATCCCTGACCATTAGGTCCAGTCGTGGCCGACTCTGGGGTTGCGGCGCTCATCTTGCTTTATTGGCCAAGGGAGCCAGCATACAGCTTCTGGGTCATGTGGCCAGCATGACTAAGCTGCTTCTGGTGAACCACAGCAGCGCACGGAAACGCCGTTTACCTTCCCGCTGGAGCGGTACCTATTTATCTACTTGTACTTTGACGTGTTTTCGAACTGCTAGGTTGGCAGGAGCAGGGACCGAGCAACGGGAGCTCACCCCGTCCCGGGGATTCGAACCGCTAACCTTCTGATCGGCAAGTCCTAGGCTCTGTGGTTTAACCCACAGCGCCACCCGCATAACCCAGCAAGGTAGGGCAGTATTATCGCCGCTGGATTGTAGACTGGGGGAAGATAGGGCGGGATTCTGGCCACATCCGTATCAGAGTTGGCCCTTCCATAAGGCAGAGTAAGGCAGCTGCCTCAGGCAGCACATTCTGAGGGGCAGGCAGTGGCTAGAAATGTGTGCTATGCACTCTGCCCTGCAGCCCCTAAGCTAGCTTGCTGCACCAGGGTGCAATGAAGAACTCTGTTCCACCACATGATTGAACTACCAGTCTAGCCAGATTTTGTGCATAAAACTGGGGGTGCACCATCTTGTCCTTTGCAGCAAAATGGCTCAGGACACTCCTGATCAACCCTCTTAAATACTCTGATACCACTTTAACAGTCATGGCTTCCCCCAGAGAATCCTGGGAACTGTAGTTTGTTAAGCATGCTGACCTCACAGACCCAAGAGACTCCATGGTTGTTAAAGTGGAATAAGAGTGCCTTAACATTATGATGTGGCTGCAACCTGAGAGAGGACGGCTTATGATGGGATGGTGGGAACTTATTTATTACATTTATAACCCACCTTTGCCTCTGAGGAGATGAAGGTGACATACATGCTTCTCCTCATTTTATGCACACAACATCTTATGATGTAGGTTGGGCTGAGTGAGGATTTGAACCCTCTTCTAGTAAATGAAATTCTTCTAGTAAACCCATTTTTTTGTACGTGGTCTTGACAAATGTATGCATTTTTTTGCAGGCAATGTCCCCTACTAGAATGCATTTTTGTAGGTTTCGTTGTTGTTTAGTCGTTTAGTCGTGTCCGACTCTTCGTGACCCCATGGACCAGAGCACGCCAGGCATTCCTGTCCTCCACTGCCTCCCACAGTTTGGTCAAACTCATGTTCGTAGCTTCGAGAACTGTCCAACCATCTCGTCCTCTGTCGTCCCCTTCTCCTTGTGCCCTCCATCTTTCCCAACATCAGGGTCTTTTCCAGGGAGTCTTCTCTTCTCCTGAGGTGGCCAAAGTACTGGAGCCTCAGCTTCAGGATCTGTCCTTCTAGTGAGCACTCAGGGCTGTTTTCTTTCAGAATGCATAGGTCTGATCTTCTTGCAGTCCATGGGACTCTCAAGAGTCTCCTCCAGCACCATAATTCAAAAGCATCAATTCTTCGGCGGTCAGCCTTCTTTATGGTCCAGCTCTCACTTCCATACATCACTACTGGGAAAACCATGGCTTTAACTATATGGACCTTTGTTGGCAAGGTGATGTCTCTGCTTTTTAAGATGCTGTCTAGGTTTGTCATCGCCTTTCTCCCAAGAAGCAGGCGTCTTTTAATTTTGTGGCTGCTGTCACCATCTGCAGTGATCATGTAGGTTATTTTCATACATATATTCATTTTGCAAACACTTTCCTATACTATATGCATATATGTAAATGTTGTTTGGTTGGAGAGCTGCTCTGCAAAAAAAAGTATGGATTTTGAAGGATGGTTGTGTTTTGGTTCTCGTATTGTTTCGTAAAGTGCGACTTGGGTAGGCTTGCGGACTGCATCCTATTCCTCCCATTTCTACCTGTGGCCCTCCCGATGTTGCTGGACTCCAACTCCCATCAGCCAGATCCTGCAGAGCCAGTGTGGTCATGGGTGATGGCAGCTGGACTCCAACTGCATTTGGAGGGCCACAGTTTTGCCATCCCTGTATTGGGGGGGGGAGTGATGCTGCCTTGTTTTAATGTGAGAAAGTCAAGGTACAAACTAGTAAACATATCGCAGGTTATATGCTGTGTGTTCCCAAAGGCAAAGGACAGGAGCAGGTTGAAACAGGAAGAACAGAAGAGAAAGAAGCCTTGGGAACTAGACTGTTCACAACCACACTGTGCATTGAAAGTACATTGGGGGAAGCCATGTGCATTCAGCACATGGTATATATGCAGCCAGAATCCTGAGTTGGGTAGGGCACTGAGAATTTTAGGTTAAACATAGGGACGTGGGTGGCGCTGTGGTCTAAACCACAGAGCCTAGGACTTGCCGATCAGAAGGTCGGCGGTTCGAATCCTCGCGACGGGGTGAGCTCCCGTTGCTCAGTCCCTGCTCCTGCCAACCTAGCAGTTCAAAAGCATGTCAAAGTGCAAGTAGATAAATAGGTACTGCTCTGGCGGGAAGGTAAACGGCGTTTCCGTGTGCTGCTCTGGTTCGCCAGAAGCGGCTTAGTCATGCTGGCCACATGACCCGGAAGCTGTATGCTGGCTCCCTCGGCCAATAAAGCGAGATGAGCGCCGCAACGACTGGATCCAATGGTCAGGGGTCTTTTTACCCTTTACCTTTACACTTCCCATGATTCTTTGGGGGAAGTCATGTACTCTAAGTTGGCTTTAAATGTATGGTGTGGATGTGAAACTCTCAATATTTAAGGAATTCCAAATGTAGCTGGTTGTTTTTCTTAGCAAACCCATGGGCCAAGCCCACCAAACACTGCTCCTATGTGCTCTCACGTCATGACTTGTGCTTTGACATCTGCGCTGCTTGCAACCATAACGTCATACTCCGTGACACTGTGCTGGCAAAACGATGGCTATGATCCATCCCTAAATATTTACTTGCCGAAATGGAAATGTTTAGGATTGGACCAGGAAAGAGGTTGGAAAACATTTCTTAGGGTGCAAAGGGAGCTGCCTTGTACTGAGTTCAGCACAAAGTGGCCATGGGTCTGAGGTCCCCAAGGCTGTTGTACAACCTTGTCTCATGGGTGGGCCGGCCCTACCTGGAGACCCATGGCCACTTTGTGTAGACAGTGCTGAACTCAGTACAAGGCAGCTCCCTTTGCACCCTAAGAAGTGTTTTCCAACCTCTTTCCTGGTCCAATTCTAAACATTTGTGTAACACTGTCTACACAAAGTGGTCATGGGTCTCCATGCCTTGGGGACATCAGATCTGGCCTCCGAGGAAGACATTGCGCGCTGCAGCTACTGCTCTGGTGGCAGCAACAGCTGCAGCCAGGTCTGCCTCTTCCTTGGCAGCCCTCTTCCATGTGGCCTCTTAGTGAATAGGAAGTGCTGGTGGTCTCCTTTCACTCTTGTTCCTGATGTAGCTCTTTATCTTCCCTTGCTCCTGATCTTCACTCACCCCTTCTTCCCTGATCGGTGGGAGGAGCCATTGTGTGGTTTGCTTCAGGTGTCAAAAAGTATTGGGCCAGTTCTGTCTCCAGTTCTTCTTCTCCATGCCTACAAGGATATGCAAGGGACCTTCTGCATGAAACACAGGTTCTCTGCCACTGAACAAGGCAAATAAGGATAGCTGGTGAGTCTTGTTGTTGTTGTTTAGTCGTTTAGTCGTGTCCGACTCTTCGTGACCCCTTGGACCAGAGCACGCCAGGCACTCCTGTCTTCCACTGCCTCCCGCAGTTTGGTCAAACTCATGCTGGTAGCTTCAAGAACACTGTCCAACCATCTCGTCCTTTATCGTCCCCTTCTCCTTGTGCCCTCCATCTTTCCCACACCAGGGTCTTTTCCAGGGAGTCTTCTCTTCTCATGAGCTGGCCAAAGTATTGGAGCCTCAGCTTCAGGATCTGTCCTTCTAGTGAGCACTCAGGGCTGATTTCCTTCATGAGTTTGACCAAACTGCGGGAGGCAGTGGAAGACAGAAGTGCCTGGCATGCTCTGGTCCATGGGGTCACGAAGAGTCGGACACGACTAAACAACTAAACAACAAAAAATCTGCCTCTGCTCAATGCTGCCAATCAAATTACGGAGCAGAAATGTACTGGGGTTTCCTCCCTCCTTGGTTTATTCAGTCTGGAACAGGTGAGGCATACACAATTTGCACATAACAAAAGGCCTGTTGAAGAAGAAGAAAAACACCTGAGGCCTTTTAAGGATGTACTGTGGGTGGAAGGACTGAAGGATAAAGGCACCCCTATCCCATTTCCATTCTGCCGCTGCGTTATCCCCTAAGGTAAATCTGTGAATTGACTGTGAAGAAGGGAATGGGGAAAAGGAGAAAGCCACTTTAGCAGGGGCAACTTATAATGCTATAAAATGGCAGGCAGGCAAAGGGTTAAATACCCTTCCCCTCCACTGCCGCTTCTAGTTGCCTCCTCCTGGCGCTGTTTTTCCTGTTTAAAAGGGTCATGAGGCGACTGTTGCACATGCTTGCATATATGATGTGCTCTGACCCTAACGTACCGTGAACAGGGAACAAAAGGGCAAAACCGGGTGTTGCAGATTTATTAATCATTTCCTCCTCGTGTTATTTGTTTGTGGCATTTGTACCCCACGCTTTCAACCCCCTCCCCCCCCCAAAAGGCTCTCAGAGCAGCTTACGAGGATCAGCTGCAAGGCAGGCCCTGTCCTTAGGACTCACAATCTGAAAAAGGCATGACACAGGAGGGGGGGGGGACCCAGAAAGGGTGGGAGGAGAGAAGAGGAAGCTCAGTCACAAGTCCTTAAAGTTACAGTGGTACCTTGGGTTACATACGCTTCAGGTTACATACGCTTCAGGTTACAGATTCCGCTAACCCGGAAATAGTACCTCGGGTTAAGAACTTTCCTTCAGGATGAGAACAGAAATCGTATGGTGGTGGTGCGGCAGCAGCAGCAGGAGGCCCCATTAGCTAAAGTGGTACCTCAGGTTAAGAACAGTTTCAGGTTAAGAACAGACCTCCAGAATGAATTAAGTTCTTAACCCAAGGTACCACTGTACAACCAATGTTGATAGTGGTTTTGGATGTCCTGCCCTACAGAAGAGCAGTCTCTCCCCTGAAATACTCTCCCATTCCTGAGATCAGATCCAGGAGCACAGCTGATGACAACATCCAGGGCTGGAGAACAGGGCAGCTCTATCTGCAGTGGAGTTCTGTTCCTCATGCAGCTTCCTTCCTTCTAATATAGCATTTGCTGCTGAAAACGGCAGTGTCTAGTTTCCCCTGCTCTCCTCTCTGCAACGTATCATGAAACTTGCAACATACCGTGAAACTGGCCAGGTGATGTGATATCATCACCTCGCCTTACTAGCAGCAGCCAGTGACGTGGACTGGAGTCCAGAGAAACTCGCAGTGCGGTGATGTCACTTTCCAGAAGGTGACTTACACTAGATGCTATGTGGGATCAGTGAAACGGAATAGGGAGGAGAGATCGTGGTTTCTGCTGCAACACCTGCATCTCTCCTGCTAGGGATGGGTGACTCTGTCGATTTTAGTTTCTCATTTTCCCAATCTGAAATTCTCAGTTATCCATGTTTTCACATCGGTCTGCTTTAAAAAAGCGAAAAGAGGCCATCACAAAAATACACTAGTACTGTCATACCTCGGGTTACAGATGCTTCAGGTTGCGTTTTTTGGGGTTATGGACCGCCAAAACCCAGAAGTACCAGAACGGGTTACTTCCGGGTTTCGGCGGTCGCACATGTGCAGAAGCGCTAAATCGCGCTTTGCGCATGCGCAGAAGTGCTGAATCGCGCCGCTGCAGGTTGCGGGCACTGAGGGTTGCGAACATGCATCCCACACGGATCACATTCGCAACCCGAGCATCCACTGTATTTTAGTGTGACTTTCTCTGAATACACAAGTTTGAATGCAATTTTGCCTCATCAACACAATTTTGTAGATCAGCGTTCCCCAATACAAAATGTTGCATCCCTTAATATCCCTTAGCATCCCTTAATATGTGCATTGTTCTGCACACTTTAGGATATGCTTTCTGCAGACATTGCAAAATTTGGGGAACTGTAAATTTTGAAGGTTTCAGTTTGCATATTGTTCCGAAAGGGCAAATTAGGTAGCGGAGAACCTTTAAATGTAAACTGACTTGCGTTTTTCACCTTCCCTTTCTGCCTACTGCCTGTTAATCAGCCTAGATCCAGTATGGGGAACCTGTGAGCTGCCTGATGTTGTTAGACTCTTGCTCCCATCAATCCCAGCCAGCATGGTCCTCATGTTGTGCAAGAACATCTAGAGGGCATGCAAGGCTGTGATGCTAGAGCCATAAATGCACGTCTTGGCACCTCATCGGGCAACCGGTGGACACTTCCTTCTTTTCAAACTGGTGCAACAGCAACATTGCACCTAATGACATCCTCAGATTTTCTCAGGTTGGATTGCACAGGCTTGGGGGCACCGTAAAAAACTTCCCAATCAGCACTTCCCCACAGCAAAGAGCTACTGCAGCCGAGGCTTATCTTGGCTTGATTTTATTTTTACCCAGATCCTTTAAATCCTTGTTGTTCGGCTTAGCGAGGCTGGGTGCCTTCAGACCCCGCCCCCCCCAACAATAAGGGATTGGAACAAATCTGCAAAGCAAATGTGGGTCAACCTGCTTAAAAAAAAATGTCTGGTGTGACAAAGGAAAAGGAAACCTCTTGGCATTTCATGATATGCCAGTGGTTGCTTTGACATTGGACCGATATGGCTGTTACACACACGAAAAGTGTGTACACACACACACACACTGTGAGTGCTGGCGTTTCTTCCCTGCTTTCTCTTAAAAAAATATTCAGTCAAGATTAAGGCAAGGAACCAGCACGTTCACAAAGGCTACCTTCTCTGGTAGCAGAAGATTTTGTGGCCCACAAGTCACAAGGAGATACTTCAAACAGCAACAGCAAGTTCTTACCTCCTCGTTCTGACTTCTGACCCTTACCCATGGGGGAAAAGGGGATTCCAGGCCTTGTTTCACCTCGGATGTTTCCTCCTCTACTATTTAAGTTCCTGCATATTTAAAGCATATGCATTTAAGCATGCACCTAACATGTGGACGGGGGTCAGGTGCATGTAGTATTTTAAAGTTGTCTGCTCCCAGACGACACTGGAATTCCCTCCATGGAGATGTCAAACTGGTTCCCTCCTTGTTGTCCCTCCTCTGGCAGGTGAATACCTTCTTGTCCCAACAAGGCTTTGGGGGAAATGGGTGCTTTTAATGAAAGGGCTGGTGCCATGCTGTTTTCAATTATTATATGTACGGTTTTAGCAGTTTATCTGTTTATATAGCAATAGATTTTATACACGTGCTCACTCAACTGCTCCCATAGGTGGAACTGGGACTCCTGCAGGTGCCGCACATTCATAGAATCATAGAATCATAGAGTTGGAAGAGACCACAAGGGCCATCGAGTCCAACCCCCTGCCAAGCAGGAAACACCATCAGAGCACTCCTGACATATGGTTGTCAAGCCTCTGCTTAAAGACCTCCAAAAAAGGAGACTCCACCACACTCCTTGGCAGCAAATTCCACTGTCGAACAGCTCTTACTGTCAGGAAGTTCTTCCTAATGTTTAGGTGGAATCTTCTTTCTTGTAGTTTGGATCCATTGCTCCGTGTCCGCTTCTCTGGAGCAGCAGAAAACAACCTTTCTCCCTCCTCTATATGACATCCTTTTATATATTTGAACATGGCTATCATATCACCCCTTAACCTCCTCTTCTCCAGGCTAAACATGCCCAGCTCCCTTAGCCGTTCCTCATAAGGCATCGTTTCCAGGCCTTTGACCATTTTGGTTGCCCTCCTCTGGACACGTTCCAGTTTGTCAGTGTCCTTCTTGAATTGGGGTGCCCAGAACTTCGTAAGAACTCAACCTTTAAGCGTGGAAGCAGCTACACTTCGGAACTCCCTGCCTGTTGAGGTCCATCAGGCTCCTTCACTTCAATCTTTTCGGCGCCTGCGAAAAACATCCCTGTTTTTAGGCGAGCATACCCAGGTGCTTAGAAACCTGGGGTTAACTTTAATCTGTTTTAGTGCTTGTTGTTTTATAAGTGTGTTTTTAAAGTATAGTTGTGAATTTTGCCTTATCCTTTTGTAAACTGCTCTTAAAAAAAACCAAAAACCAATCAGGTGGTGTATAAATTTTATAAAAAAATTATAAAATATAGAGTTTTGACTTCATCAAAGTTTAATTGCTTTTTTCCTATGTTTTTTTTTAGCAATTCTCATTTTTATCCGTAAGCCGCCTTGATCTCCTGTCAGGGCGGAAAGTCGGGCTAAATAAATAAACAACTTCTTCTATTAGAGGCTGCCTGCGTGTCTCTGCATGGAACATCAGTCTCCGCCGCAAGCTGCCTCATCTGCGCGCGCTCACCCCACGGAAAGGCGCGTGCGTGCATGCGCGCGCGCGCGCGCGAGCGAGAGAGAGAGAGAGGAGAGCCATTGCGTACGCCTAGGCGCGTGCGCAGGGCTACTTCCTTGTTTTCCTCACGTGACAAGCCTCCTCCTGAGAGAGAGAGAGAGAGAGAGAGAGAGAGAGAGAGAGAGAGAGAGAGAGAGAGAGAGGCGGATGGTTGGTGGTAGGCGGAGCCAGCGCGGGAGGCGAGAGGCGGGAGAAGGGGGGGTGGAAGCAGCGTAAGGGGCGATTGGTCCGTTCGACGGGTGATTGAAAAGCGGGCTGCGGTGGGTCGGACCGGTCGGGCGAGCGGCGCGTGCCTCTTTCCTCCCCTCCCTCTCTCTCTCACACACACACACAACCGTCAGGCGCGAGGGCGTGTGCGCGCGCACTCTCTCCCCTCCTCCTCCTCCTCCTCCGTCCTTCCTTCACTCCCTCCCTCTCTCGCGCGCGCTCCCGCCCCGGGAGGAGGAGGAGGAGGGAGGAGGTGGCTGCAGGAGCCTGCGCGAGAGCGAGCTGCGCGGAGGGAGGAGGAGGAGGAGGGGGAGGACGCGCGTCCAGCAGGCAGGCAGGCAGTCCAGGCTGGCGGGCGGAGAGCGGCTCGGCTCCCTCCTCACGTCTCGTCTTCCCGGGGACTTGGACCTGGACCCCCTCAGCCGCTGCCGCCGCTGCCCTCCGCCTTCCTCCTCCTCGCCGCCGCCGCTCCTCCGCCTCCCCGCGCCGACCCTTCCCTCCTCCTCCCGCCCCCCAACTCCGGCTTGGGGAGGGGGGGCTCTCCGCCGAGAAAGGAGGGGGGCCGCCTGCGCAAGTTAGTAGCCCTCTGAGGAGAAATGTGGATGGGGGGGCTGAGGGGGGAGGAGGAGAAGGAAGGGGGTTTTCCGCCTCTTTTTTTTATCATTAGTATATTTTTTTGGCGGGGAATGACTCCCCCCCCCACTCACGCCACAAACACTCCCCCCCCCACTTCACTCTTGAGGGGAAGCTTTGTGGTTGTGGGTTTTTGTGTCTGTGCGTTAGGTTCACTGAAGGCGCTTTTCTGCCCACTTCCCATCTATTTTTTTTGGGGGGGTGGTGGTGGTTTTTTTTGGGGGGGGGGGAGGGAAATAAGACCAGGGAAGAGGGAACAGCCCCCTTTTTTTTTCCTGAGGGAGATGTCAAGAGGATGTCTCTATCCCACCCCACCCCCTGCACCAAAAAAGAGAGAAGATAATATGAATACGGACTTGGGGAGTTAAGCTTTCCTGGGGTGGATGGTGGTTGCTTTTTTTAATGGGGGGGGCTGTGGTTTCCCTCCCCCCCTCCTCCATTCACTTTCCTGCTAGGAAAACGAAAGATCTGGTCAGGAATTTCGCTTTCTGAAAGGCAATAAGAAGGAGAGAGGGTGTTACAACAGAGAAGGCTCGGGTGCTGTGGTTCAAAAGGCTCTCTGAGGTTCCAGAAGATGCACCCTCTTATTTATTTATTTTTAAAAATAAGGAATGGGCAAAACAGTTGAAGAAGATCCCTTACAAAGTGTAACAAGAGTACGCCGGTGTTTGCAGCTTGGAAGCCCACTCTTGTGGGATCTGGTGTGGAGATGGTTGGTGGTCTAACCTTGGGATCGCCAGTCTGCACCCCTCTCCTCCCTCCCCACCCCTCACCCCCGAGTGGGCACTAATGTAGCCTTTAGGATAATCTTGAGGATGAGTCAACTGGATACCCTGTTTTCTTAAGTGGGAGAATCGAAGGAAGTCTCGAACTGTGGAGGAAAAGAAGAGGCACCAAGGAGATGGGATCTATGAGGCAGGGTTCCCCATGGAAATGCTCTGTAAGGAACTGAGGTGGAGGGACACCCATCCTTTCTTCCTTCAAAATAAGACATCTTCGAAAGAAGTGAGCCTAGTGATGATGGGGGCAGAGACAGGCATCTCCTGTCATCCCACCCACCCCCCTCTACAGAAGCAGGCTGTGAACTCTATTCCCAAAAGGGTGCCGTGCAGTCAGAAGAGACACTAGGTGCAGAAAGGGGTGGTGGTGCGGATTACTTACACGCCTCCCTCAGCTAAAGCTTCTTTGCCCTGTCTTGTGTTTAATGCTCAGTCTCTCCTTGTCTCTTCTTTCCTTGTCTGTGTTCATCTGTTTCTGCTGGGCAGGATCATGCCGGACCAGATCACTGTGTCGGAGTTTATTGCTGAGACCACAGAGGATTACAATTCCCCAACCACATCCAGCTTTACTACCCGGCTACAGAACTGCAGGAATACTGTCACGCTGCTGGAAGAGGTAAATAAACACTTGTCACCTTTGCTTTCTGTGTATGGTTGCATGGGGAAGCCAGTTGACATGCATACCGCCCTGCTTTCTTCATGACTATAGCGTGGATGCTCTTGGGTGATGATTGCACACAGTGCTCATGTCTATGAATTCCAAGGGTTTTGGTGTTAAATGAGGTTGAATATTGTCTTTTCTGTGTCTTGTTATCCCGTGTTGCTTTCCTGATGTCAGTAGTGTTGACTGCAGCAGGATTGTTTGATGACATGATTTATGCAGAGCAAACGGTTAGACAGAATGAATGAAGCTTGATGTGTCTTTGGCACAGATGAAGCAATGGATAATTGGTGGCAAGGACAAGCTGTAGAGGAGATCTCTTTGAAATGGGAGATTGGTGACAAACATTTTGGGCTATGATGTTGAAAGGGGAGGAATGCAATGCAAAATGATGCAGTCATGCCGTCTCTTGGATGGTAGAGCAGCTCTGCACAGCCTGATTCATGTCACCCATCTCAATATTAGCAGTTGCATGTCATTTTCAGTCTAAGTCAGGCAACATACCTATATAGTTCCTAATATTTTTGAATATTGTACTTGATGTGGGATGCATTGTTATTTAAAAATCTGACATTGAATTTTGTTTGCGTGGTGATTAAAAAGCTTGTGGAGATCACAGCAAGGTTAAAATTGGATTTTCATATCATGGTCCACATGGCTTCTTAAACTAAGTCTTGAGTTTCCAGTTACCTTATTTTTCAAAAGGTGTTGTTCATATTATAATGTTTTTGTGCATATTGTAACAGGCAAGATAAACTAGCTTTATTGAAATTGCAGAAGAGCTTTCTTTCACACATTCACAATAAAATTGTACTGATCAAGTTTGTGCTCTGGGGGACGCAAAATGCCATTCCAAAAGATTAGTTATAATTACTTCCTTGTTGAAAGTAATCTTGTATATTAACAGCCTGAGTGCTACTAAGTAATTGGATAATAGAATTGGAGGATAAGACCAGTTGTTTGTGAATATCTTGTTTTGAAGTGACATTGATTCAAGCTTGCAGATTTGCTACACTGTTGGTTTGTAGTTGTCCCTGCAAGAGTACTCTCAAGTAAAATTTCTCCCAGTACTGTATGTAGTTAAACATTGCTGTCAGCTGTTCATGTGACTCCAGAGAGCACTGAGATGGGATGCTACTGCATCTGGTTGTGGAAACAATGGTGACCTCTTCTGTCTAAAGTGTTGCTGGCCCTTGGAAGTCAGAAAGCTATCTATAAGCTCATATGGCATTGCCTAGTGCTAGGCAGTTTAGGACTGTCTGCTTTCATATCAGACTATGTGCCTATACTTCAGGCTTTCTTGTTCTTTAAAGAGTTGATAAACATATAGACAGAAGGAAGTCAGAGCTTTGCTTGCAGCCTGACAATCACTGCTGGTATCTCCCTCTGGCTTTCAGATCCAAGAAAGGGACAGGGAAATGTGCTCTGTACAACACACAAATAAGCACAAAAAATATATTTTCAGGGTCCAGGTGAAGAGATGGGAGGGATCTTGACAACTGAGTGCTGTGCTGAGCAGTCACTAATTTCACTCTGGCGTTCATTTTGAACAGACATATAACTTTGAAATACTAGTACTGGAGCTTCTAAAACAACATGTTGGTAAAAGAAAACTGGCAATACAGTCTCTCTGTGTTATATGTAGTCTGGCTGCATAAACTGGTAATCCGTTGAAAACTTCTGTTCCGTTTAAGTTTTTCCTAGGCCATTATGCTGAGTGGAGGAAGCAGGCTACTAAGTTGTATCAGAATGTCGTTCAAAAATATGTATTTTTTCAGCGCTGCAGTCCTTAACACACTTAGTGAGGAACAAGTTGGGTCCACTATGCCCAGCATGTATTCAGATGTTGGAGAATTTTCAAAACAATGAATCCAGGAAAGTGTTTTTAGTGGGGAAACTGCTGCAAGTGAGAATGTTCAAAAAGGTTGTTAATCCACAGTAGGAGGACTAGGCCAGTAGGGATCAGCCTGTTTTTGTTCGGTACCCTTCCAAAAGTAATTTAATCCCTTTCCTTTCTTTAGTAAGCCATTGAATCAGTGAGAATGTGACAAAATATCATTTTTATTTTGTTTCCACATTCCTTTATTCTAGCCAACAAGACATCACAGAGATGAATTCCTCATTTTCATGTCATAACAAATGGAACAAATTCATGAGGGGGAAAGGAAGTGATGGAATTCATTGGCTTTATTGATTATAGTTTCCTCCTCTTTTTCCAAGTAGCAAGCCAGATTGCTGATTATTCAGGCTTTATGCTCACTTCCTTATGACTTTATATAATGCTAAGTATAATGCATCTTGCCTTGCTGGAGGAAGCAATCCTTGGAATGGTCTTTTAAAGACTGTATTCAGTGAAAAGGCTGGACAATATATTTCTATCAAATGGCTGCAGCAGTCAAAATCCCCCCTGGCAGGTTTTTAGAAGGGAGCCTGTTAATAAAGTACTAGCATCTTTCAGAAAAGAAACATCAGAGATCGAGTTCCTGAAGAGCTCTTGTATAGCCAACTGGAAGCATACTTGAAAAAGCCTGTATCCAGTGTTCAGTCTTTTTTAAAGCGGAAAGAAAGTAACACACAGTTGGGTCAGGAAAAGGTCAAATTTGTAGAATAATCAGAGGTATTTTTTATCATTGCTCGTATCATCAACTGTTTTTATTTTATGGAATGCTGATGAGCTGTAAATGCTCATGGGTGTAGCATAAAGTAAATACAGTATAAAATAGTAAAGGGAGGTAATTTTGCAAACGTGTCTACCTTCTGCTTATCAAAGAGGAAGAACAGCCATTAACTGGCATTCTGTTGCACTGTTGGAGTATCGAATACCTGCTCCAGAAGGAATGGAGAACCTCAGCCTTGGGGACCAATGGGCCCGCAGAGCATCTCTGTCTACCCCTTGGAACTCTCTCTGAGCCATACCTATCACTGGCCCTGCTTTGCACCCTCTGGAATATGTCCCTGAACTGTGATAATGTTTCATGCTTGCCTGGAAAGGAGGGTAGAGAGGGAAATGTGAGTGCGAACAATCTTTTTTACTGTACCAAAGGTAAAATTCCCATTTATTGCTCTGCTTATTTATTACCTCTGTCATGCGATCCAAGGAAGGAAGTGTGGCTATTGGGCTGAAAAAGATTCCCTACCTCTGTGCTGCAGTTTTTGAACAGAAGTAATTTTAAGTCTGGATGGCAGGGAAATGTTTTATTACGTGGAAGTTTTGCCTTCAAGATTTGATCCCATCATCTTAAATAGTTAATAGAGTATAATGTTTGAACAAATGGCAGTTCTATTGGCATGGCAGTGTAGTTCTGGGATGAATGTCAGCATAGACAGTTCTCAAATGAGAATCTGCATGCCGTTTCTCCAGGTTCTTCCTTGAATTACTGTGGCAGTACTGGCTGGTCGAAGGACTCCTCTGCTACTATGGATATGCAGTTAATTGTGCAAGAATAAAGTTATAAACTGATTTCCAGCAAAGTGGTTTTATAGTCTATTTTCCCTTGATGCTCAATCCTGGGGGTTCTCTCTGTGTGCACATCTGCTGCTAAAACAGACGTCCAAGGACTGCTCCTTACTAACCAGAATATATTGCACATAAGACCACTAACAGTGGATAGACTATTTTGGGGAACTTTTTGTGTGAGAGAAGGGAAAATCACCTGACTGAACTTAGATGTGGGGTAGGGTAGATCCATCAGGAGTTCATTTAGAAAGGATAAAAGGAATTGCAATTTAAGTTGACTTTGGGAAGGTAACTGCGTACTATTAGCTTGGATAAAATAAAAGCCTACTCCACACAATATCTAATCACATCTGTTTGACAGTGGAATATACTCCCACAAGAGGTGGTGGACTCTCCTTTCTTGGAGGTTTTTAAGCAGCGGTTGGATGGCCATCTGTCATGGATGCTTTAGCTGTGATTCCTGCATTGCAGGGGGTTGGACTAGATGACCCTTGGGTCCCTTCCAACTAAGATTCTGTGAAAGCCTCTGTGAAACCTGTATTTATTCTATGTGCTCTCTCAACACATAGGGAAGTTCATACAGGAGAAGGCATTCTTTGAGAAATGAGTCCAAGCCATTTAATACGTTAAAGAGTATAACTGGAACCTTGAATTGAGCCTGGGAGCCAAGGCAGACGCTACAGTTGAACTGGGATCACTGATATGTGCTTCCTGTAGTTAGTCAGTAGGGCTTGACAAGCATCTGCATTTTGTACCAGCTGAAGCTCCTCCAGGGGCAGCCTCATGTAGAGTTTAGTAAAATAATCCATTCCAAGGTGTGTCCCGTGTATGAATGGTGGTGGACTGATCCTGATAGTTGAGGAGATGTACTAGACAATTTATCAAATGTAAGTGATAAAAAATATTCCTTTCTGCTGCAGGCTGAATTTCTGACTGTGGAAAAACTTAACCCCATCAAATTTAGGTGGTTTCCTTCTCCTTTAGATATCCCCTTTTTTCCTTGCTTCCTTATTTTTCACTGAGTGCATTTTCTGTTACATTTTCAAACTTATATATGCTTCTTTAATAGGTGCAGAAATACTTTTTTTTTAAAAAAAACACACCCATGTAAAAATAGGGTCCTTGGGGAAACTTAATAAATTTGCAAATGTCTAAGGCAAGCTGCAGGAAGTATTAATCTACCTGGGTTCTAAAGTGTACTGTATTATTTTTACCAATAAACGAAGGTTACATGATAATCTTTACTAAAGCTAAAATAATGGGATTATTTCTGTATTTTATGTCTTTGCTGATTTGTTTCAATAATAATTCAACAAAGGTCTTATTGCTCTTCTTGTATTGCATTTTTTTTCTTGCTTAAAATATATTTTGAAATTTGATAGAGGCACACAGCCACACCCTACACATTAGTTCTGTTCTGTGCATTCATCTAGTTTAATTATTTTGCTACATGCCTATACCGCTCAAAACATAAAATGTTATGGCCCCTTTATTTTTCACTTACCCCAAATATACATTTATGATTTGTAAGTGTCTGTAAAGTGCACTACAGTGGTACCAAGGGTTACAGACGCTTCAGGTTACAGATGCTTCAGGTTACAGACTCCGCTAACCCAGAAATAGTACTTCGGGTTAAGAACTTTGCTTTAGGATAAGAACAGAAATCGTGCAGCAGTGACGCAGCGCGTACCTAAAGTGGTACCTCAGGTTAAGAACAGTTTCAGGTTAAGAACGGACCTCCGGAATGAATTAAGTTCCTAATCAGAGGTACCACTGTACTGCAATCAGTGAAATAGAATAAGAGAGTTCTAGTTAAAACAACTCTGAGCATATTGTTATTCCTAGAAATCTATTATCGGATTATTTAATTTGACAGTTATGAAATATTCTGGCTATTGCTTCCAGAGCACACCAAAACCTAGTTAGTCCATTATTTGACACAGTGGCCAGCCAGGTGCCTCTGGAAAGTCTGCCTGTAGGTCTAAGGGCTGTAGCCCTCTTCTGCTATTGTTCCATAGCCACTCTGTTCTAACTCTTCTGCCAGTCTGCTTCATCAAATGGCTGTGGGTTCCAATACAGGGAGAAATGCAGGGTTCTAATAGAGGGAGAAAAACATTTTGCTAAACCATTTTGTTGCCTGTTCTCCCAGCTGAGGTATATATTTATGGAGCTATTCACAACCCCTATTAACCACTTTAATATATAGTTTATATGTGTAAGATCTTCAGCATGTTTTAAAGCACAAAAGCAGGAATATTGCTTATTTGTGTCTTCTGTAATAGCTGAGGGCATAACATTTAAGAGTTTTGGTAAAGGAAATCCTGTCTCTGAATTTCTGCATGTCCTTTAAGCAGCAAGGTGGGACAAAAGAATGCAAAGGGGACATTTCCTACACAACAGCTGACTTTTAGAAACTGATATAGGGAGCAATCCTATGCATGTGAAGCTGCTATAAAGCAACCTGGTGTAAAGTTACACCAGATGCAAACTCTGTTCTGCAGCAAGGCTGCTGCTCTGCTGAAGCCTAACAGAAGGAAAACAAGCCTGTAAAATAGTATTCTGTGCCGGGTTGTCAGGTCACATGACCAAGCTGAATGGACTTGGGATCTAGCCAAGTCCCCCTCTCTGATCACGCACCTGCTGCCGCTGCCACCCCTTTAAGGGAGCATACACCAGCCTCTGTTCAGCCAGGAGAAGCAAGATACTGTATTCTGGTGTATCTTTGGCTGAGCCAAGGTTGGGGACTTAACATTGGCTGAGCCACGGAACTTTCAGCTGAATTGGGAGTTCTGCTTCATTCTTACCTTTGTAGAAGCTGTGTTGGGTCATCTTCAACTAGACTTGTTCATCTATATGTATCATAACATTGTATTTAATAACACTTTCCACCAATTAGCCAGGAAGTGACATTACGCTAACTGGCTTGCATTTCTCTGGATCCCTTGTTAAATTGGCTGCTTTCCAGTTCCTTGGAGACTGATGTTAGAAGATCAGTAATTTCATATTTCAGTTCTTTAAACGCTTGGGTGGATACCATCTGGTTCTAGTGACTTAACTGTCATTTTGTTGATAGGTCCTGGAATTTCCAATCTCTGTCACCACAATTTGGCTCAGTTGTTCAGAATTTGTTCTTCAATATGTCCTGTTGGGCACAGGTATAAAGTATATGTGTAGAATTATATATATTACCTTTCTATATAATACCGTACAGGTAAGTCAGTCCTTCTGTTCAGTAGAGAGAGCTCAGGGTGGCTTTCCTTAAAAGATTTTCACCACACTAGAGTTAAGGCCAGGAACATAGGTTTAAATATTCACCATGTTCTGCAGCAAGCTGCTGGAATGAACTTAATACAGTATGCAGTGTGGAGTGCTGAGGGAGTAGGAAACACAGATGCAAGCTCTTAGTTACAATTTCATCTAATGACATGAGGGAAAAAAGTGTCAAAAGTTGCTGGGCTCTGCTGTGTTAATGGAGTGGTCCTGTGTCTCTTTTCTTTGATTCAGCTGGATAGAGCAGCTGTTGCCAGGTTGATGAATGGAGGTGCTTGGCTTCTTGACAGAGCTGTTGCTGGATGTATTTAAAAAATAGTTATGTTAAGACGAAGATCAACTTTTGGAACAACAGTGTTAAGCCAATATAATGTAGTGGTTAGAGCATTGGACTAAGGCCTGGGAGGCTGGGGTTCTAATCCCCACTCAGCCATGAAGCTCACCTTGGGTCCATCACTGTCTGTTAGCTTAACCCTAACCTATGGTACAGGGTTGTTGTGAGGATAAGTTGGGGAGAAGGAGAACTATGTCTGCCACCTTGAGCTTGTAAAAAGATAGGTGAGATATAAATGTAATAAGTTTATAACAAAACATGGTTTACCAAACCTTATACCACAATTTAATGTACACTTGAATGTATATTAACTTGCAGTCCATTGGAGTTCATTAAAATACAGTGAATTTAGAACAAAAACTGTTGTGATGCAGTATGTGTGGGGTTGCCCTTGAAAAGAGTCTGGAAACTCTTACTGGCCCAAAATGTCATTGTCATGGTTGACAGGAGCTGGCAAAACTCCAGTTTTGCACTATCTCCTTTGGTTGTCTTTCTGGGCCCAGTTTAATGAAGTGTGTGTTCTTAACTTTTAAGCTTCAAATGGCCTGAGGCCTTGGGGGCTTGAAAATCGCATTCTCCTCTGTGTTCTCTCCTGTAGGCATTGTTCAGTATCTGCGGCCCTGCTCCATGTTCCCTTGCTTGCTGGAGCTCAGCCATTGGCAGCAGGAGATGGAGTTGTTTCAGTCTTCCCATAGGGGCCTAAGAAAATGTGAAAATTTCAGAAGGCTTTTGGTGGTGGATAAGTGTTGATTCAGATTTTTGCTGGTTTCTTGTTTTGTCTTTCATCTGCTCTGGACATGGCTTATTGCTCTTGTGTTTGGATTTTTTTGGAATGTTTCAGTTATATGATTAGTTGCCTTTTGTTTCTTACAAAAGAAAAGTGGGGTTATTAACTCAAGTATATTTCAGAACGGAGCCCTTGATTAGTAAATATATTGAGGGCTACAGTTAAGAAGAAAATGCTTATAGGGATAAAAATATTTTCAAAATCGTTTATTGAGCATTTGACAGCATTCATTTCATGGTATTCAATTTAAAGTTTTTCATTTTGCCTCTGTGGATTACCTAGTGCCAACTGAAAAGTGAAAGAAAGGGGAAGAGTTAAACTGCTTATGCATGCTTGAGAATTCAGTGTCCGTATAATGCCTCCCCAAACTTACTTTGTATTTATGATACAACAATCTCTGCATTCCATATTCTAACATAGGGAAGAAGAAGAGAAGAAGAGTTTGGATTTGATATCCCGCTTTATCACTACCCGAAGGAGTCTCAAAGCAGCTAACTTTCTCCTTTCCCTTCCTCCCCCACAACAAACACTCTGTGAGGTGAGCGGGGCTGAGAGACTTCAGAGAAGTGTGACTAGCCCAAGGTCACCCAGCAGCTGCATGTGGAGGAGCAGGGAATCGAACCCAGTTCACCAGATTACAAGACTACCGCTCTTAACCACTACACCACACTGGCATTTTTCTTTGTTGGACTGCATGCAAGTTGTGGAGTCAAAATTGGGACACCCCCCCACTCCTTCCTTTCTCAGTGGGCTGTCAGGAAAGGAGATTACTCTCACCAGATACTTAAACTGATTGGTGGCAGAAGGCTTTTCTCATTGGAGATTGCTGCTCCCTCCACTGATCCATCTATGTTGGCTGCCCCTCCTGCCCCCACACCTGCAAGACATTAAGCCGAGGGCAACATGTAACCCACCCCATTCTAAAAAGTGACATCTTCTGCAATCATAGCAATAAAATAAACACTCGGTAGTGAGTTGAATGAATATTTTTATGGCAATGAACAAGGTTGTTAGATTCAAAAGTAATGCATTCTCTGTGTACTAGAACGTGTGCAGTAAGGTTAATGCAATACTACTGGAGAGCTTCAGCACAAGTTACTCTTAGGTGTAATTAATGCTTTTGAATAAATATCAGTAGTAAGTGTCATTGTATTGTACGCATTGAAACTAATTGCAGAATAAGAATATGAACATCAGAACTTCATAAGTTTAGTGATTTTTATTCAGGGGACTTCCACCCTGCTAATGGAGGTGTTAATGTTGGAGACCTATTGTGCAGTAAGGTAAAGGACCCCTGGATGATTAATTCCAGTCAAAGGAAACTATGGGGTGCGGTGCTCGTCTTGCTTCAGGCCAAGGGAGTCAGTGTTTGTCCACAGACAGCTTTCTGAGTCATGTGTCTAGCATGACTAAACCGCTTCTGGCGCAACGGAACACTGTGACGGAAACCAGAGTGCACAGAAATGCCGTTCACCTTCCTGCCGCAGCAGTACCTATTTATCTACTTGTACTGGTATGCTTTCAAACTGCTAGGTTGGCAGAAGCTGTGAAAGAGCAATGGGCGCTCACTCCATCGTGCGGATTCCTTCCAATCCAACCGCTGACCTTCCAATCAGCAAGCTCCCATTGTTAGTGAATCTGAGTGAATAGCAAAACTGACACAATTTGACTGGGGTAAAGCAGTAAAACAAAAGCCTGCCTGTAATTAGAGATGGACTGAGCAGCCAAATTTATCCCTGTTCAAATTTGGTAGTGCTCATTCATAGGCCCATCACATATTGTGTGGACTTTTTTGAAAGAACGCTCCCTCTCCAAACCTGCATTTAAATTGTGCCCATTTTGTATGTAAAATACAAACAAACAAACAAATTTGTGAATGTTTACATAAACATTTTTTTTTTAATGTACATTTTTCCGCACAGTGAGAATGTTTCACAGAATCTAGATAAGCATTGGGAGTGGTGTTCTAGTCTGCAGGCAAGTTCAGCAGCATTAGATTGGGTCAGTCTTCTGGGGAAAAAGCAAGCTAAATGAATTCCTCTTCCATTTGAATCTGTAATCAGTGTTGTGAAAGTGGACAGTCTTCTGGTGTCATTTGTAAGAGATGCTGGCAGAATAAAGGTATTAGAAGCCTGTCCCAGGTCCTCAGATGTTCCAACTGCCACTCTGCTGATTAATTATGCTATGGTCTTGGAAACAAGATAGAGAATCCAACAAGGATGGATTTCCAGCACTTCTGCTGTACATTGATTTTGAGGATCATTCTGGATTAAGAGTCTCTTTGATTTTTGCTTCTTACAATAATCTAGTTTATGTTTGACTCCTCATAGTAATTCCATGATGGTTATGTAGCACAGTGCATGTTGCATTATTTCACAGATGGAAACTCCACATTGATCTTACTCAAGAATAATAGCATTTGTGATTATTCAGTGACCGACTCTATAGTGCTATTCCTGTACAGTGGTGCCTCGCAAGACGAAAATAATTCGTTCCGTGAGTCTTTTCGTCTTGCGATGTTTTTTGTCTTGCGAAGCACGGTCCGTCGCAACTGCGCCTCTTCAAGCGGCTTTTAAAAAAAAGCGCAAGACGTTTTCGTCTTGTGAAGCAAGCCCATAGGGAAATTTGTCTAGCGAAGCAACGCAAAACCGAAAAACCCTTTCTTCTAGCGAGTTTTTCGTCTTGCGAGGCATTCGTCTTGCGGGGCACGACTGTAGATAGAGCTTGCTTTATAGCAGACCTATAGTAGAAATGGCTATTTTTATACTGAAGAATCACTGAGCCTTAAATACAACTTATTACGTTCAGTTATTTATTTTTCTGATTATAACTTCTGGTTTTAAAAACCAATAACCATAAAGTTGTATTTTTGGAATCGGTGTGAGGTGAGGTTTTTTTTAAAAAAAGTCAGTAGATGTAGAAGAGAAAGTAAGCAACACCTGAATATTTCTCTTTCAATATCGCTCTCCAGCCCAAACCTCTAATGTTTCCATCTGGTTGAGCCAGTGATTTGAGGTAACGGGGACATAAAGAAACAGAGTAGTGTATGAATTGCATGAAACTCAGCTAGAGTTTGCATCTTCTACTACTGTACTCTCCCAGTAGCAGCCTTTCATTATTCCACCGCTTGTGGTCAAGTATGAGCTGAACAGTCAGCTACTGTTGCAGAGGGAAAAGACCTTGTTTCAAAATGAAGTTGAGTTTAACTGCACTTTTAAAGGAAAGTGATTCATAAGGGCAACAAATAGATAGAAGGGGGAAATGCTAAGTCATACTATAGTTAAAAATAAATCCCAGAGGGTGCTTGAACTTCCATTTTCAAGCTGAATACATTGCCACATGCCAAGTAATCCGTTTCACTAAAGTACAAACCCCAGATGACCTTTTTGAGAACAACTCCTGTTTTCACCCACATCACCCACATCTGGAATTTTACTGTCCTTTTGAGTCTGGGTTCCACCCAAACTGCTTTAGTAAGTGTTCCCACGCTAAACTTGCAATCTTACGCACACTTACCTGGGACTGTATTAAGTAGATTTACTTAAGATCAGGCTGTATAGTTCTTTTAAGAACATTGAAGGTGATGTCACTAATGGATCATAATTATTTATTTATTTTGGTCCTGGTGTTACTTCTGGTCAAACAAATATTGTAAAAACCTGTTAATTGGAGACAAAAATAAATTGAGTGTACATTTCAAGAGGAATTATGCTTGCATCATACTACACAACAGTTGTGGTTCTGAGGGGAAAGACTAATTTTTCTCCATGTTGCCTGCCTTTTTAGGCTGATGCAGACTTAATGTGGTATATCTCTTAAAAATGGTTATGGGGTTATGGAATCATGTGCACATTTACCAATTGCTTCTCTGTTAAGCAGGGACTCCTACTGCTACCAGACTCTACAGCTGTTACACAACCAGCACTAACCAATGTTTATCTTAACCAGCATTTGAAACTGGGGTGCTGTCTTCAGGAGCTAGTGGGTGAAGACTTCATAGCTTTATTTTGTTTATTAGTCTCTGCATTGTTTTGAATGTTTTGTGCTTTCTATACAAGCATGCTCCTCCCTTCCCTTCATCAGTGTGACCACAAGAAGGAAATTGGGCCTTTTTCTTTCTGCAAGGAGAAAAGAAGGAAATAGGGTCTTCTTTTTCTATCTGCAAGGAAGCGTCTATTAATATTTTCAACTAACAACAGATAGTTTTGTTTAAACAAGAAGGAATGGTGGTTGGTTTAAGTTATGGTTTGTCCAAGTAAGAAACAACATTCTGGCTTGTTTGGGCAAGTGTAAACTAATCAGAGTTTGTCATTTCATCCAAAGTGGAACAAACTGCATTTGAAAATGAAAGCAAATGCTTCCATTCTCCTTGCAAGCACACTGGAGGAGGAGGAGGAGGAGGAGGAGGAGGAGAGAAGGCTCCTCATATATGTTGATGCTAAAATATTTTGTTTTAACACCAAGACACACTTTTAAGATTTTGTTGCAGAAATTCATATGCAAAGTTGGTCAAGCAAAGATAAGTGTGTTAATCATAATAGCAGTTCTAATGCATTTACTAGATTGCTAAATAAGCAATACTCTTACCTCATATTGGAAAAGTTGTGAATTTTTCAACCTTTGAAATTACTACTACTGGACCCAGGAGTGCAGTCTGTGAGTTTGCTGAGCAGATTGTTCCTATGCATTTTGCTTGGCTCAGAATCTTCCAATCCAATATCGAGTGAAATAAACTGATGAATGTTTAACAATATAAGTGTACAATGAAGAAATAAACTCATAAATAAATTGAGAAGCTTGTTTCGGTATAGGCAGCTGGCAGTGGGGGTACAACATTGCAGGGGGTTGGACTAAATGACCCTTGTGATCTCTTCCAACTGTGATTCTATGAACATAGCTATTGTGGTTGGTATTCATTGATAGCCTTATTCATAAGGACTGTTGCTGCCATGTGATTCCAAAGTTGCAAGAGATGTGGTAATGGGGGGAACAATCATACTCTTCCCACACCAATAACCCATGGAAGCTCTACCTATGAACAAGGTAGTAGGGAGAAAAGTAGCAAGTATGGACAGTTTATTTCCCCTTTTTCCCTCTTATTGCAACTTAATGGTAATAATTTCACAGTAACTGTGGCACACACACATGAGGTTAGTGAGTGGAGAAAGAAGAGCAGGGAGGACTTGGGCAGCCCACAATATTTCCACATACACCCTCACATCTCCTAAGTTCCTGCTTCTCTCTAATGAGGCAGCAAGTGGCTTGAGCCCCACCATGCACGGAGCTTATACTTGGCATGAATGGCTAGCATAAGCAGATGCATAAGCAGATCGTGAGTCACTGCCCTAGGGGAGTAGCAGAAAGTCCAGAATTAATATGCCTGTGGTCTGTTGTGGTGCTATGCACATGAAACAATAGCTGCTGTACCTGTACCAGTGTGCAATAAGAATAATTGCATTAAAAAACATCAATGGGCCTATAACTGGTATATTATTGTTAATTTTTGAATTGCATTGACGTTTTAATGAAATGTGATGCTGTATATTTGAACTGTCAAGATTAATATATGCTAATGTCAGCATGAGTTAATTGATAATAACCTGCTTTTAGATTCTCAGATATTTAAAGAGAATTAAGAGAAGCACTCAGTTGCCCTTTAAAACTTGATAATTCCTTTTGTAACAGGTAGCAATAAGTTTTCCTTCTTTTTCTTCACAATTGCAAAGAAAATGATTCATTTAG
The DNA here is from genome assembly GCF_964188305.1 of Podarcis bocagei. NCBI lineage: Eukaryota > Metazoa > Chordata > Lepidosauria > Squamata > Lacertidae > Podarcis > Podarcis bocagei. Next base: position 81,177,595 of record NC_138133.1, on the reverse strand, counting down.
TTCTGTGATTATTGAAAATCCATAGGCAAGATACAGCTGAAAGCATTTTCACGTGTTTGGTGGTGGGACTCGGGGAGTAATCTACTACTTTTGGTGTACTGTTATGTGTTTTCTTAAACTGTTAGGTACTATTCCTTAGCTGCAGACACATTTCTTTGCTTTTTGGCTAAAAGTTTTATACTTCAAATTCTGGATATTCCATAAGATGTTGAATTTGAAGCCTGCTATAGTGGCCATGTGTGGACGTCATGTTGACCATAGCCATAGTTAGGGAAATCAGCCTGTGAATGGACTGTGTGCTGGTCTACGCAGCTCATGTAGTTCCTGTTTCATTTCTCCTTTGCTAGAGTGGGGAAGCAAGCAGTGAAGTGGCTGGCTAAGTGTTGGATGTGAACCACCGCTTGTGCTCCCCCCCACCAACCACACTGTGAGGGGTAAGCAGAGAACAAACTTTAGCTGCTCTGTGCTAGGTAGCTGATGTTTAGAAATACGTATTAAACCAGGGTTTAGTAATTTCTATGTGAGCAGTGCAAAACCTTAGCCCTGAGATAAAAGGGGAGGATTAATTCCACTTGCTGCTTCTATCTGGCCATTAACTCCATCTTCTTATTCTCTTTGGCTCTATGCTGTGTTCAGTTTGCTAGATAAGGTTGTAACTAAGAAAAGTGATGCTTTGTTCTAGAGCAAAGGAAATCAGCTGTTCTTGCAGAGACAGTGGTAATCATGTATTTAAAATCAGTGGTTTGGGGAAAATAAAACTTTTAATTACTAAGTACTCTGCTATTACAGAAAATGTGGTTGATGCAAGTTAAAGGGAGACTAATCCATCAAATTCTGTTTCATATTTTGCTGAGGTACTTGTGAGTTTGAGATGTAGAGATTGTCACCTGAGCGCCTGATGTCATTTGACACACATATATTGGCTTGTATTCAGTGTTAGTCATTCTCGGAATAAACCCATACATATTAATGGACATGACCAACTTTGGTCCATTAGATTTAATATGTCTACTCTGAGTAAAATATAGGTGGATAAAGCGCAATCTCTATGCCACTTCTGCACTGTTCATCCATAATCCTCTTCCATCACAGTTCTGTATTTTTCATGTGGATTAAAAAAAGGAAAGAAAATTTGTATTTATATACATACTTTAATATTTATTTTATAATGCATTTCCCCTCTAAATAAGCATTCAAAAAGTATTTATACAGTTCCTGAGCTAAGAACTGTCAGAACATTTGAGAAGCGTAAGAGCTGGTGGATGGATACACACATTGGTTAGAAGGGGCAGATCAGGTCAGCTTTTTATCAGAATTCACAAATATCAAATTCCTCAAACATCCCTAGCCTACTTTAGTCACACAGTACAATCTGTGCTAACCCTTACAACGATGTATAATGGGATTATCTTCCACAGGAATGGTATCTCCTCATGTGGTGAACAGGAAAAAAATTATTTGCTGTATACCAGCTGAGACACAACTCTCTATAAAAAGGAAAATGTGCTTCAAAAAGAAATCAAAGCTTCCTTCTGGGTCCTGGAAATCCCCCTATGTTGTCAGTTTAACAAACCTCATTGCTAAATCAGTTGTTTCAGGCATCTTGTAGAGCCATCTTTTTTTTACCCAGGCTCTCCCTGACCCATAAAGTCAGGCTCTGTTTTTATTTGTTTGAATGCCTGTTTTTTATGTACTTTTAGACAACTGGTTTTTACATTACATTATTATTTTTTAAAGAAATAAAAATCACTAACAAGGAAAGTTTTCAGTTTTTCTTGTGGAAATGATGTATTCAGGCTTTTTTTTTTTTTTAGTTTAGTTTATTTTCCCGCCAGTTCACAGGTTTATTGTTCTAGCCAAAGGCCATGACAATCTTGTAGCAATAATATCAATAAAATAACACAGAAAAGAGAGTCAGAGTTGGTTTAAATGGTGGTATGACTGATGCTTTTAAAATGTTCTAAGGAGTGAAACCGAGTTGCATTCTGGCTCCCACTCCTTTTAACTTTTATATTGATGATTTGGTGCCAATGCAAACTCCCCCTCCCTAGTAATTAGGAACAGAAAGATCTTAATTTAGATCTATGCAAATAATGTAGTGCACCTCTCTCTTTCCCAGGTGGGCCTCAAAAATCTCTTGGAAGTTTAATTTAAAATGCAATACAGTGGTACCTTGGTTTACAACCAAAATCCGTTCCGGAGGTCCGGTTGTAAACCAAAACAGGTTGTAACCCAAGTCAAGCTTCCGCCAATGGGGCCTCCCCCCAAAAATTGGTTGTAATCCAAAAAAAGGGACACACACTTCCGGGTTTGATGTGGTTGTAATCCAAAACGGTTGCAAACCAAGGTACCACTGTACATTTCGCTGCACAGCAGTTTGCATATTGAAAACCACATTTTGGGGTGCATGGTGAGTGCAAAGCAAAATGGTTACATGAACTCACAGCTCTCATCTAAGCCTCCAGAAAATCCCTACATGTTTCTCTTTCCCCTCCATACCAACCCAAGAATTACATGGCCACCAGAATAGGGATTGCCCAAGATCGAGTGTTGACCTTTTTCAGACCAAAGGACCCCTTGCAGGTGGTAATGACAAGCAATCTCTCTCCTCTGTCTGTCTGTCTCCCTCTCTCTCTGTTGTCGGTATTTCAGACTTAAACTCAATAAAGAAATATGTGAAAGAAGGAAGGAAAACAAATTTTGGCAATTTTCATTAGTATATTTTAGTTTTTCTTCCTGAGGGAGGGCAGACGGATAATTTCAGGCACCTTTTCTAAATCTAATTACTGATATGGTTAATTCTGATTGTAATTGTTTTGTATTTTTAATATATAATTTTAGCAGTGTGTGTGTTTTTACAGTGCCCTGGGATCTTTCAGCAAACAAACAAACAAGTTGGCAAACCTCATTTAATTTCCATTCTATAAGTATTAAGTGCACAATCATAATCCATATCTATGGTCAGTAACATTCAGCCACCATTAATTAAGATGCCTTTTTCATTCTTGGTTACTTTTACCACTGGTAGAAATGAACTGAAAGTGTTAAGTCACTTCACCTCAGACACCAGACACCCAGCAGATGGTAACATTTGTGAATTGTTGTTGATCTGAGCAGGATTAGTTTGGTGACCTGGGGTGAAAGGCTGTCTATCCCATTACTATATCCTAAGACATCAGATACCCTATTTTGTTTCAAGAACCAGCAAAAATGGAAGAATCATAGAGAGAAACCAAAGCTATTTTGATAAATACCTGTTCTATATTATTTTGTATGCATTGATATTCTTCCATAAATAATGATAATTCTTCTTTCTGTCTTGCATGCTGCTAAATTGTGATTTTAAAAACAGATTTTTTTTATCATTCATAGGGCTTTACAAAATAGATGCCATGATTTATTTGCCACTTAATATTTTAAAACTTATTGTATGTACATTTTTTCTAGTACGTTTTGGAATTTAGTGTTTTATATTTGTTTATCCTATGCTAAAGCTGCACATTTCTCCCAAGCACATTTACTATGGTGTAAATCCCACTGAACACAGTGGTGTTTACTTCCAGGTAGACATGCCTAGTATTCTGTGGGATGAAATCAAGAAGAAAAATATTTATGTATGACCTGACCTTTACGTTTGTTTTGCTTGTTACTCTGCTTTTGTAAAGCTACCTTTTAGTAGGGGAAGTCCGAGAAATGCATGACACTTAAAATATGACACTTAAATCTGTGGAATTTCAACTGAGATAATAGTGAAACTACTATAAACTTCAGTATATTTGTTTGATTTCAAGCTGACCATATAGCACTACCCCCTAGGTTTGCCAAACTATTTTCAAGATGCTTTTTGCCTCAGGAGCACTTTAGTTCAGAGTTCTTTAATTGACTTGAAGTGACTGAGTGACTGAAGACCTCCCTAGAGGGTAATAACAATGCCTCTACTGTACAGTGCTGGCAGCTCCTGACATTATTCGGTATTTGCTTACAAGAGCCTCATGTTCAGGTTTTCAGATGTACAATTCAAAATAGAAGTAGCTTGCCTTTGACACAGTCTTTCTTTTTCTGTCCCTAGGCGTTAGATCAGGACCGAACTGCACTACAAAAAGTTAAAAAATCTGTAAAATCTATATATAATTCTGGGCAAGGTAAGCTTCATTTTTCTTAATCATAATAAAGAGTTACTCAGTAGTGTTAATATTTCTTGCCATTTTACTCTTTTTAAGATTCAAGAAATGGCTGTCAAATACCTATGGATAAAATCCAGTTAAAAGGCACTAGCAATTTAAAGGAGCTTTATATATATTTTCTGAACTAGAGTTTACCAGTTCCATTTATCACAGCTTTAATTGTTTTGCAGGTATATTGGTATATGCACATTGGTGTATATAATTTTTTGTGAGATTTCAAAAAACACCCCCCCCCCAAAAAAAAAACCCAACAACAGCATAATCTGTTGCTCAGAACAATATTTGGCTGTCAAAACAAACACAATGTCATAAAGATTATTCTGTTCAAAAAGAAGTGTTTCTTCTTGGCTGTATTGATATTTCTTAGTTCATTGGCGGACTGTTGAGTTTTGTATTCTGAGAGTACTTTTACTTTCTGTACTCATGATTTTAGACTACCACCACTTCCTGTCTGTCCCCCCCCCCGTACTTTTTCCTGTCCTAAAAAATGCCTGTGAATGAGGCGAGTGTGATTCAAGATTCCATTAATCAGTTAAGCGTTATTTATTTTGACTAGGTCCTTGTCAGTGCAAAGTGAACGGGAAATAGATGACTTTCCTAGAATATATTTAATAAAAGTATGACCTGCAAAGAAAATAACTGCTAAATGAAGTGTTTAAATCAAGTGGTCTCTTTTAAACGTAATGTTTGCCTATTCCATCTTCACATATTTTGGTCTATAACAGGGGTCAGTAAACTTACCGCGCCTCGGGCCGGTGTCCCCGCGTGGAGGGCGGGGGAGTGCGTGCCCATACAGGTGCGCACATGCTATTTCCGGTGCACTTCCGGGTTGGAGAAGCACCGAAAATAGCTTGTGCGCATGTGCACGGGCCTCCTCTGACCCAGATGTGCACCGGAAGTAATGTTTGCGCATGCGCACAAGCTATTTTCGGTGCTCCTCCAACCCGGAAGTGGGCAGCCACGCAGCGCCAGTAGGAGCGGGCAGCGGGGGTCGCCACGGGCCGGATAAACGAGTCCCTCGGGCCTTATCCGACCCGCAGCCCTTAGTCTGGGGACCCCTTGTCTATAGTCATCTTAAAAAAGAAAGAAAGAAAGTTCACAACATTCTGATGTGTCTCAGTTGCTGTTCCTTTTCCTCATGGCTCAGAATTTTAATGAGCAAAGTGAGCGTGTGTATTTGGAACACCAGAAATTAAAATTAAAAATTAAATACTATAAGAACTACAAGAGTGGGGCAATATGTGTACATCCCACCAAGCTCACCCTTTTTTCTCTGATAAGTAATGGTGCTGCCACTATGACACACTTGTGTCATTATCAGTATGTTAAGAGCTTAAAGAAGTGCCTACCCATCACTGTGTGATACGGTTTAATTGCCACTTACGACAGTCCAAAGGCGGATTTGATTGGTGTTTTTGTGTTTATGTTTTGTATCTTAAAGTCATGCTGTCAACTGTTCCAGGCATAGCCAAGAAGCTCACCACTCTTCCTGTTAACCATCAGTCACTGGCCACAAATACCAAACTTCCGCCACATTCTGTAAAGCCATTTAGCCACAGGGGGATGTTCACATTTTTATTGTGGTATCAAAACACAGTAGATGCAGACATCTTTGGATGACCTGACTACATAAATACACTGTGATGCTTAGTCCAGTCACTTTAAAACCATTATGACGAGCAATTCCTGTGGTTGTAGCAGTGGTGTGGCTTATACACGAAATTGTTACTTCTTAGCCATTTTTCAAATTCTTGTTCTAAAATTACGTAGGTGAACACTAGCACTTGTTTCAGGACCAAAGGACTGACTAACAGGAAAATAAGCATCTCTCTCACTGAAATATTATTCAGAGTGGTAATCTTGCTATCAAAACTTTAATAATGCTACAAGCAAGAGGCCAATTTAAAGTTGTGCTTCTTAATACTATTGTTAGTATTAATATTGTTTCTCATTCGTAGGAAAAAAATACATTTCTATATTTTTCCCTCTCAGAACATGTCCAAAATGAAGAGAACTATGCACAAGTACTAGATAAATTTGGGAGTAATTTCTTAAGTAGAGATAATCCAGATCTGGGCACTGCTTTTGTAAAGTTTTCTACATTGACTAAGGAATTATCAACACTCCTGAAAAATCTGGTAAGAAGTTTCTAATGTTTTGTTCCTTCATAATATTTACATTTTAAACAAGTATTTGCTTTGCTTTCATTTATGTAACAAATTGTCCGCTCTAGAAAAACTTTTCAAATTTTCTGTAGGCAGCAGCATGTGTTTGGTTCTAGCTGCAGATAAAGACAGGGAGAATATCTCATTTAATCAATACTATACCATATTTTTGAATTATGGTGAATTATGGTGCTGGAGGAGACTCTTGAGAGTCCCATGGACTGCAAGAAGATCAAACCTATCCATTCTGAAGGAAATCAGCCCTGAGTGCTCACTGGAAGGACAGATCCTGAAACCAAGGCTCCAAGACTTTGGCCACCTCATGAGAAGAGAAGACTCCCTGGAAAAGACCCTGATGTTGGGAAAGATGGAGGGCACAAGGAGAAGGGACGACAGAGGACGAGATGGTTGGACAGTGTTCTTGAAGCCACCAACATGAGTCTGACCAAACTGTGGGAGGCAGTGGAAGACAGGAGTGCCTGGCGTGCTCTGGTCCATGGGGTCATGAAGAGTCGGACACGACTAAATGACTAAACAACAACAGCAACACACCATATTTTTAGGCGTGAGATTTTCCTAGCTCTGCAAATGACAAGGAATGTTTTAAACGTGTGCTGCAGGGGTGGCATTCAATGCAGTCTGTGCTTGAATGGAACAGTAAAGGAGCTACTTAATTAAACCATTAAAAGCTCATAGACCAATACAATTATGATCATTGTATGTTTCTGATTTATTCAAACTGCTTTGTGACACTAAAGAAATGGTCAGAAACCTTAAAAGGTCTTACTTCATTTTTTGTGCTTTTTAAAAACACATTTAACAGGGAATTATTTACAATATTTGAGTGGATTGTGATGATTGCTCATAGAACAGAGCTCGGCTGCCTCCTCTCCACCCCCAAAAAAGCTGTTCCTGATTGTTGGATAAATGTTTGAGAATCGCACGGGCTATTGAATAGAAGCTGTGGCTAGAGTGTAGAGTTGACAGAAATCATGGACATTCCTATGGTTCTAGTGTAGCCTTTCAGGCCTTTCCCATGGGTAGGATGAGCATTACTCCCAGGAAGGGAAGAAGGAGCCAAAAAGACACCGAGGGTAAAGCCCATTGTATATGATTTTTAATGGTCACCTCAGTATGCTATTTTTTTGGAGCGTATTGCAGAATAGAGAGCTGAAGGGTGTCTTGTGTTTTGTTTCTCTTTTTTTGTCTTTGCAAAGCTTAGATCTGTTTACACTTTACTCTCCTAATGAGAGAACAATATGGTTTATGCTTCATCATTAGCCAAGCCTCAGGCTTATGTGCTTTATGACTCTTCTTCAAGAATAACCTTTAAATAGATATATTTGGATGGCACCTGACATTCCTTCCAACCCCCAGTGTAAAAAGAGAACCTGTTCTTCCTCTAAAAAGGAAAACTTTCTTGTTCTAAAAGAGAGAGAGAGAGAGCTGTAAAGCTCAAAACACTTTGAGCCATTTTCAAGAACAAAACTGACTTTTTACAAAGCTGTTGGAATTTTTTCCTGGTTTCATGAATTGGTATAGTTTCCCTTTGAAGACCCTCATGATATGAAGCTTGATAAAGGGCTTATTTCACACAACAATCTAAATTTTTGCGATAGGTGTAAATGCCACATTAGTAGAAACAAGACATTAATGGATATTTGTAGCTCACCTTAAGCTCATACTTTTAAAAATTGAATAACACTGCTTTTTCTTCGTAGCTTCAAGGCTTGAGCCACAATGTCATCTTCACATTGGATTCCCTCTTAAAAGGAGATTTGAAAGGTGTCAAAGGGGTAAGTTTTTTGCTTGAGAACTATAATAGTATTGCTGACTTGGTTGCATGGGCTTTTGCTGCTTTCCCATCAGTGTTCTTGTGGTGACATCATATCTGCATAAAATTCTGTAGAATCAGCTGTAATTGCATGCTTTACATTTCATGCTCCTTCTTCGAAGCTTGAGATATATGTGCCTTAAGATCCATGGGAAAGAAATTCTTAAAGTTATAAAAAGAGAAGCCTTTCTTTCTTTCTTTTTTAAAAAAGTAAATTATAATCTTGAAAGAATATCTTAAGCATATACATTTTAACATAGCAGTGTCATAAACTTATTTTAAGTGCATTTTCTCTTTCCTAAGGATCTTAAAAAGCCTTTTGACAAAGCCTGGAAGGATTATGAGACCAAATTGTAAGTATTGTTCACTCTGGGTAAACATTTGACCAGCTTTAAGTGTGTGACCTAATCATTTCTTTCAAGCCTTGAGCTTTTCTGGGGATGTCTGTCACTTTCTTCAGTGTCAATGGATGATATGGAATTATTTAATAGGCACATAGTAAACTTACGCATTTCAGTGATGCTCAGGAATATGTTCTTGTGGATTGACAAACCTGGTTTAGTATAGTTTATTCCTCATTTAGTGAATATGCATGCGATAACAAATATTACAAGATACCACTGGCCTCATTCACACTATGGCTTAGCATTATGTGTGTGCCACACCTCTCTTCTTGTAGTGTAAGCATAAGGAAATGGGATGAATTTGCTTCTGCTTTCAGCTTACAATGATTTGTTATGCCTGAATCAGGAAAACTGCACTTTAAGCTATGGCTTGTCCATACCAGCAAGGTTTCTAAACTATCATTTGAAGCTGGCTTATTCAGGCAAGCCTTAGTTAAAGCTTTGGTTCATACATAAAGACAAACCGCAGTTATTTGAAAAAGGAGGGATGTTCTTCCTTCCTTCCTTTTTCATTCATTTTGCTGCACTGGAGTAGTGTGGAGAATTTCCTAAACATGAGATTCATTCAGATAGCATTATGTCAGAATTCAGCCACTGAATTCTGAAAGTGCCTTTTTTATGGGGTCCATTTGTTAGCAAGGACAGGAGTGATACCTTACCCCCTATCCCAGTAGGAATAGGGTCAAGCAGAGCACCCACTGGCAATTTGGTAGAAATGCAGTCCTCTCCAAACACAACTTCAAGCGATCCTTGGTGGGAAATACCATTGTCACTTTCATTGAATGTTGAATTCAGACTAGGGACACCCAAACTCAAAATTCTTGTTCGGTTACAATATTGCTTAGATGATGCTGGGCCAGTCACACACACTCAAGCCATCATATTTCACAGGATTATTGTGTTGATTTGTGATTTTCTTTGGAGGGGGGAATTACATATGGTGTCAACTCTTTATGGGAAAATAAATATGTAATCAAATAATTCTTTTTTTTTAAAAAATTGACTGTTTCCAACAATAGATATATAATTTTATTTGTAATTAGCATAATTGTTAATAGATATTTCATGCCCAACACTACTGCCTGAAAAGATTACTATGGAAGATTATGGTCAGGAACTTTGTATAACACAGTTTCATTTGGTTTTGGTGGATTTCAGTTGTACTCCAATATATGTTTTGTGCATTTGCTTTGTGTATTTGTAATACTTGGAGAAGAAATGATACAGCAGCAACCTCTAGTTCTGAGGAACAATTCATAAATTTGTAAAAGTAGCAGCTGATCTAACAACTTACACTTGAAGGAATTCAGCAATGCAGAGACTTGTAGGTCTTTGATAGACTTTGGTGAGTTGCTGGCTGCATCCATACAGTATTGCTGTAAAACTGGAGAAATGGATCAATATGTTGAGCAAAATGCAATGTTTGAAACTGAGTGCTAAACGTATAAAGGTGGAATGTGGATAGAAATAAACTACAAAGAATAGCGGTAGTAGTTGTTATGGCAAAGTTTGGTTTCCGTTTTTCACTTTCTGGTTCATTCTGTATGTTCTTGTTTACTTTGGCTCCCATCCCATGACTCATGTAACAGAAATAATAATGAAGCAAAAAGAAAATGAAAAAGATGTGTTTATTAACACTTTTGAAAGGTGGAGTCATATACAGAGGTATAAGAAAATAGGATTTGCAGCCATTCAAGATCACCTCTATAATATTAGTGACAGTTGTGCTAAGTGAATTGAACACTGGTTAAATTTCCTTTCTACATGCTTCAGACAGCTGTCTGATTTATTTTTGTTTTTTTAAAGTGCAGCATGTACTTCATCCATTTTGAGCGTTAATTCCTGCCTCTCACTTTTTGAAAAAAGAAAAGAGTATTTAAAAATTGAAAGACTGTGCAGGAAAAGTAAGAAGTGACAATGTTTATTGACTGTATGCTTTTGAAATTTCAGCACAAAAATCGAAAAGGAAAAAAGAGAACATGCAAAACAGCATGGGATGATACGAACTGAGATAACTGGAGCTGAGATAGCAGAAGAAATGGAGAAAGAAAGAAGGCTATTTCAGCTCCAGATGTGTGAAGTAAGTAACAAATTGTTTGAAATGTTTTTATCCAAATTTCTACTGAAATATTCTAAAAGTCCTGTTACAAAATGTTGCTTGGTTGGAAATAGTACATTGGACAACTCAGCGGCATAGCAAATTTTCTTTTCCTATTAATCTGAATGTCACATAAAGCTTCATCTAGCCAATTCCATTTTTGACTTTCAGGGCTAATTCAGACTTAAGGCACTATTCAGTTTTAAGAATGGGTTAGAAATTGTGGAGAGGAAAAGGGAACAAACAGCTTCAAACAATTTGGGGGTGGGGACCATCTGTTTATCATGGTGTTTGTTTTTAATTACTTCTAAATAAATTTTAAGTTTCCTATGCCATACTGATCTATTTTGTATACACTAAAATCTTAATCACTGTATTGGTGGAGTGGTTTCAGATGTCAACTGCAAGGCAACCTCCAAGATAATTGCTGAATTTGTTAAACAGATCTGAAATAGTGCTTGTATTTGAGCACAGCTGAAGCCCCAATATATAATTATCTACTGAGCTTTGGTTTTTCTTTCTACAGTATCTCATTAAGGTTAATGAAATCAAGACAAAAAAAGGTGTGGACCTTCTACAGAATCTTATTAAGTATTATCACGCACAGTGCAAGTAAGTATAATTATTTAGCTAAAACTGATCTTAATTTTCTGACTTGCTTTGGTGTTTTCTATTGCTATTTTATAGTAGATTTGCAAGATTTTATTTTTCTCCTTAATAAATAAAATTATTTCTACTGCAGTTCAATCCACCCTTTGTAATAAGTGTGCTCAGTTCTTACTATTACCACGCGGAAGTCCAAATTTTATTACCCTTTCAACTGGCATATAAATTAGTTTTAAAATTTGACCTGTCAGCAGAACATTTGGCAGCTCTGTGCATGGAATTTTTCCAGAAAGAGGGAAAGGGCAGCTTAGGAAAAATTCTGGCTTTGTAACAGGGTGTGTGTGTGTTTTAGCTCTTTTGGCATTTAGAAACCAATATTCCTTGCAACCTGACTTTCAGAAGGTTGTGAGCTGATGCATAGAACTGTCTGAGGTCTTTTCAGTGGATATTTTGCCTCAAGATTCCAGTCCTTTGACATGTGTTTACTTCCCTTCCCATGTGGTGAAGGGAACAGAGCATTGCCCGAATGCAGAAGCCCTCAAGTTCATCAGTTGATTGCTGATTTTTAAAGGGCTGAAAATTGACCAGTAGGTGAAACTATTCAGCAAGATTCAATCTTTGTTGTATTCCTGCATGAACATATTTACAGTAGGTTGTATCGAATGCTGCATATGTTCTGGTTGTGCAATGGGACTGCCCCTTTCCTCTAGAATACCTGCCTCAAAATCTTTTTTCAGAGGTTCCTCCAACCCCAGAACAGATTTTTTTTGGGGGGGGATCGAGGGGAAGACTGCAGAGGAGAGGAGGAAGTTTCCTTGTGCAAGCAGAAGTCTATGTGAGTGGAACAGCAGTGTTGAATACAGTCCAGTGGGCTCACACATCTGTTATGCTTCTTAATGACCAAAATCAGTGCATCCCTGAATAAAGTGTCTGCTTATATTTGTGAGAAGACTGTAAATGTCAAGTTCTGAAGGAATTCATTATTACAGCTAAATGATATGCAGATGGGGAGAAATGGTCAATAGACGTCAGAAGGGCAGTGGGAAAAGTACTGATTTGCTGATAATCACATTTTCCATTGTAGTTTCTTCCAAGATGGCTTGAAGACGGCTGATAAACTAAAACAATATATTGAAAAACTGGCTGCTGATTTATATAATGTAAGTCATTCATAAGACAGGAATATTGCCTGTTTGGATTACTGTTTTTAAAATATTTTTGCTAAAGAAATGGAAAAGCATTTCAGTTTTAGGCACCTTAATATACAAAATAGTTTTTTACAAATCTAGTTTGAGGCAGCAACCTTTCAAACATTTGAATTAGGCTAGTTATTATGTACCCTAATTAGAGTTTTGTGATTAAGCAGTCCATATTTTTCCTAATAAAAACTATGTAATAAATTGGTTAATGATTTCAGTATGAAGTCCAGTAAAATATTTCCCCTTTTGTACCATTATGAACCACTTCTCACAATATTTGAGAAAGAATATTCTGACTAACGGTTTGAAAAAGCACCATCTTCTACTTGGTTCAGCAAGTTTCAATATAGTATAGAAATGAATAAATCCTAACACATACATATAGGCAAGAGCAATACAAACACACACTTTTACTTGGAATTTAAAAAGGAGTGTCTTGGACCTTTCCAAGAAAAACTGGACCTAGGGTATATTAATATGTATAATAGGCACATTATATATGCTGTTCTAGGCTACATCAACAGAAGTACAGTGGTGCCCCGCAAGACGAATGCCTCGCAAGACAAAAAACCCACTAGACGAAAGGGTTTTCCGTTTTTCGATGCGCTTCGCAAGACGAATTTCCCTATGGGCTTGCTTCGCAAGACGAAAACGTCTTGCGAGTCTTGCGATTTTTTTCGCTCCCCCCCCCTTTCTAAGCCGCTAATAGCCTTTTAGCCACTAAGCCGCTAAGCCTTTAATAGCCGCTAAACCGCTAATAGCGCTAATCCGCTAAGCCGCTAATAGGGTTGCTTCACAAGACAAAAAAACCGCTAGACGAAGAGACTCGTGGAACGGATTATTTTCGTCTTGCGAGGGACCACTGTATAATGTCCAGATCAAGGGAAGTAATAGTCCCACTGTATTCTGCCTTAGTCAGACCACACTTGGAATACTGTGTCCAATTCTGGGCACCACAATTTAAGGAGGATGTTGACAAGCTGGAACATGTGCAGAAGAGGGCAACCAAGATGATCATAGGTATGAAAACTAAGCCTTATGAGGAGTTTGCTATGTTTAACCTGGAAAAGAGGAAACTGAGAGGAGATATTATAGCCATCTTCAAATATCTTAAGGGCTATCACATGAAGGAGGGAGCAAGCTTGTTTTCTCTTGCTCTGGAGGGTAGGACTCGAACCAATGGCTTCAAGTTGCAAGAAAGGGGATTCCAACTAAACATTCAGAAAAGCTTTCTGACAATAAGGGCTGTTTGGCAGTGGAACAGACTCCCACGAGAGATGGTGGACTCTCCTTCCTTGGAGGCTTATAAGCAGAGGTTGGATGGCCATCTGTCATGGATGCTTTAGCTGAGATTCCTGCATTGCAGGGGGTTGGACTAGATGACCCATGGGGTCCCTTCCAACTCTGCAATTCTATTTAAAAACTGAAGTAGTGTTTGGTCATTTTACTCTAGATAAAGCAGACACAAGATGAGGAGAAGAAACAGCTCACTGCACTCAGAGACTTGATAAAATCTTCGTTACAGCTCGACCAGAAGGAGGTAAGGATCTTAAGCAAACTATTAGTTGGGGGCTGAACTTATCTGAGTTTATTAAAAGTGCACAGTTACATGTACATTAAAGTACATAATGCCAGTGTTTGGACATAACTAACACTCACTCTTGGTTTAGCCAAGTAATACATGAATGAGCTTAGCTTCCTCCTGGGCTCGTGTGCCTTCCCTCCTTTTCTCCTCCCAGTCATGCAAGCAAAGGTGTTCAAAAGCTTTTGCTTTTTATTAAGCCCTGTTTGTTTCATCCACATAAGGGGAAATGGTCTTTTGCTATGGCTTTTTTAAAAACAAGAACAAAAGGGGAAGGAAAATCCCATGCCTTTCAGAAAAATCATTGTAGGCCCAAAAGCTTTCAGAAAATTATAGTTTCAGGGGCATGCTTTTTAATAAACAGTTCTCACATCCAAGCAAAACTGGTGATAATTGTTTCTAAAATGTGCCCTTGAAGACTTTTTAAAAAAACATGTTGGGCCTACAATACAGTACATTTCTAGTACCTGGAGTGCTCATCCCCTCCCCTCACAACATTTTTATTGCCTGATCGATTGTGCTGTCTCAGTTTTGTGGTGGTTTCAAAGCAAGCCAATTTTAACCCATGTTTTATGATGCTGGCTAACTATGCTTCATGTTAAAAACTTAATCCCTGGTTTGGATGAAATTCAAGCTGAGTTAGCCAAAGTGAAAGCTTCCAAAGTAGTCCTTCTTGGCTGCAGAGGAGGAGAGGGAGGAATGTGTGGGCCCAAAAAGAGGATTAGACTCATTCACATAGCACTAAATTATACAGCACTGAATGCAGCTAATGTTCTCTCTCAATAAGTGCATGTAGTTCACAGTTGTTATGCTGTGGATTTATGATAAGGATCTGCCATGTCTGTTACCCACTGGATCTTTTTCTGTGTCTGGTGCTTGCTTTCCTTATTAAGTACTGCTCAAAATTAATGTTCAATTCGGTGGAGATTCAGTTTTCAGTAGTGGCACTATTTCAGATACTTAATATTCAGAACACATACTCAATACTCAGAAGCCAGAAATGCCCACTGATGAAATCATACAGATTAACTAGTCCAGGAACTTTAGAAAGGCTGTTTCATACACGAGGCCAGTGATTCCCCAACTTTCACCCCACCCCCTCGGACCACTTGAAAATTGCTGAGGGTCTTGGTGGACCACTCAATGATTTTCTGTCTCTTGTAGCACTTGTAGTGCACTATCCTGGCTGCTGTATACTTTTTTAAATTGTAATTTATTGCTTCTTTTACTTCTTATATATTGTATTTTCTTGTATTACAATGTAAGAAATAAAAGATGCCAGTAAAATTTAATACAATACAGTGGTACCTTGGTTCTCGAACTGAATCCATGCCAAAAGTCCTTTCGACTTCTAAAAATGTTCGAAAACCAAAGCGCAACTTCCGATTGGCTGCAGGAGTTTCCTCCACTCAAGTGGAAGCTGCAGAAGCAGCGTCAGATGTTCAGCTTCCCAAAAAAGTTTGCAAACCGGAACACTCACTTCCGGGTTTGCGGCGTTCGGGAGCCAAAACGTTCGAGTCACAAGGCGTTTGAGAACCAAGGTATGAATGTAGTTGTGCTGTCTTTCATCTTTAACTACAAATCACCAGATACACTGCGAACTACATGATGATGCTTGCAGACCAGTGGTGAACCATAGACTCCAGTTTGGGAACTCCTAAACTAGGCCGTATGACCATGATGTTCAGAAGTGTACCACCAGCTTTGTTAGCCAGAAAATCATCCTACACAAATGCCGTTTTTAACTGCACATTTTAAAGGCAGCCAAAATGTATTTTGGGTTCTATGCACAAAAAAGTATACTAATTATTCTTGAAGCAGATGGTCTGTTTAATTAACCATAAAGATTACATCTTTGTGAGAAGTTAACAAATGTCCACCTCTTGTGTTGAGAAAACTTAAACTTGTATACTTGACATTGGAATTTCATATTCTCTTTTTCTTACCATGTGAAGGAACCTCTGTCCCACAGGCTCATCTCAGGGGGTCCAATTTGACCCACAAGGTTGTTTTCCTCTAATCACACCCACCTGCCCTTAGCATGACATCAGTTGGTGGGCATGAGGTTGGAGTTAAAATTCTGCATTGGCTGAACTGGGATCACATGCATGCGTCTAAGGGACGCGGCTGGCGCTGTGGTCTAAATCACTGAGCCTAGGACTTGCCGATCAGAAGGTCGGCGGTTCGAATCCCTACAACGGGGTGAGCTCCCATTGTTCAGTCCAGCTCCTGCCCACCTAGCAGTTCAAAAGCCTGCCAAAGTGCAAGTAGATAAATAGGTACCGCTCCGGCGGGAAGGTAAACAGCGTTTCCGTGCGCTTCTCTGGTTCACCAGAAGCGGCTTAGTCATGCTGGCCACATGACCCGGAAGCTGTCTATGGACAAACGCCGGCTCCCTCGGCCTATAGAGTGAGATGAGCACGCAACCACAGAGTCGTCCATGTCTGGACCTAACGGTCAGGGGTACCTTTACCTTTACCTAAGCTATCAAGATTTAACCCCGCTCATAAACTGATGATCAAGGATTAAATCTTGTTCAGTTTCCAGGATATTATGCAAACGCTTTACAGATTCAGGAAAGGGTTTACATGGAAACCGCTGCTAAAAGGAAGGTTTATTCCTTTCGTTTAAGCAGGGGGTTCCAACGCAAACCCCTTTCTCATTCAGGAGGGTATTTCCATTGGAATCTTGCTTAAAATGAAGGGCTGTCAAATGGCTCTGTTGGGAACAGGGATGTGCAGCCCAAACAAATATTTAACATCCCTCCTGACAGCTGCCAAGCAGGTGTTAAATTCTGTTAAATTCTTCAGGAGGATGGGAGAAAGAGGCGCTTTGCCAACCCTACGATTGGTGCTTCCAGCTGGCTCTTTGGGTGCATTGAAAACCGCGCATATGGGATTTTGACAACTGAGTGGTTCTGGTTATCTTCAAATTTGGCCCGTGAGTCTGAGCCTGATGAGGATCTGGCCCATAGAACTAAATAGTTTCCCCACCCTAACACAGACTGAACTATGTAAATAACTGTGTTAATTTAAGTTGATTAATAGTCCACAGACCTTTAAATGACAAAACAAAACCTTCTCAGATATTTGATTCCATACATTTGAGTGTAAAGAACCCCTAAAATGCAGAAAGACCTTCCAACAGAATGATTAAAAGTTAAATATTATGATGGGAGGTAGTCCAACAATATCTGGAGGGTCACAGGTCCCTATCCTTCCCCTAGTTATGTACTGTAGCATAGGCAGCTTAATTGCGAATCCTAGTAACATGTATACACACTTTAAAGAACACTAAATTTATTTAGTTCATAGCTAATTAAAACTAGCAACATAAGGGTGAGGTTGTGAACCTGGTCGTTGCTAAGATTGTACACCAGATACTACAGTAGTGTTACAAGTGACCTGTAATAATTGATTGGCATCTGTATGTCAGGCAGATTCTTAAAGTATACTTAAACTGGCTTATTTCTTCATAAAAGAGCAGTTAAATGAATAATTGAAAAGAATTATAAATGAATATAATGGATACATTCACATCTGTATTCTGAGTTTCTTAGTAGGATGAATAGGAGGGGTAACCTCAAGATTTTGCTCTGTTTTGTGTGCGTAATTAAAATCTGTTTAGATTTTCAGCAGTGGTTGCAACTTTCATGAGAACAAATCACAGTAAGATATACTTGTTTACAAAAGTATATCATTAGAATACAGCTATAAAATAAAAAACCAATCTTGTGATATTTTGTTCAGTGACAGCATTATTGATTGTGCTTCTAAATTATTATGAGCATCATTCTACATTTAATTGTATGTGCTTTCTGCAAACAAAAGAGCAAAATATCAAGCTGGTGAAATATACAAAACATTTCTTGGAAGTATGTTTTCCACATGTATAATTCTCTCTAATTTCATATTAAAATTTGGCATTTAAAAACTATAAAACAATGGCTTAGTTGGAACCTTGTAATCACATTCAACTACATTTGGAGCCCAGGGAGAAAATTTAATGTAAGGAAACAAACTGCTTTGGGGCAGAGGAGTTGGGCCTTCTATAGAAACACAAAGAGCAAGGGCCATGTTAAAGGAAGTAGGAAAATTGTAGAAGAAAGACTTGGTGTAACCTTAGGGACACTTCACAGTACCCTGATGTGTGTGATTCCTAATTGACATGTTTCAAAATTGAAAGCCTTTTAGTGAGCAAGAAAATCTGAGTTATAAAACGGCTCACATGAAAAAGGTTAAGCATCTGTTCCTCAACCTGGGTGTCTCCTTCTCTCACAGTAGTATTTTGCTGCTTTTCATTTACCGTATTTTTCGCTCTATAAGACGCACCAGACCACAAGACGCACCTAGTTTTTGGAGGAGGAAAACAAGAAAAGAAATATTCTGAATCCCAGAAGCCAGAACAGCAAGAGGGATCGCTGCGCAGCAAAAGCAGCGATCCCTCTTGCTGTTCTGGCTTCTGGGATAGCTGCGCAGCCTGCATTCACTCCATAAGACGCACACACATTTCCCCTTACTTTTTAGGAGGGAAACAGTGAGTCTTATAGAGCAAAAAATATGGTATTTGTTGTTTTTTTAAAAAAGGTTAGGGCTTCATAACAAACATTTGTGTGTATTTTGCCCCTTAATTATTCTTTAAGATAGTCAACAAATGACTTTACTCATGAGATGTTTGTAAAAAATACCCCATAATACTGAGCCAGATTTTGCGGAAACTTGGAGAGGCAGTGATCAATTTTAAAGAAACATTTGTTTATCAATTAGGTAGTATTCTTTTTTTTTAAGTGATTAAAGATGTGCATTTTTAAGGAAAGACCTTGTTTGGTGTTTTTCCCTTAAAATGAATTTTTTTTCTATACAGTGTTGCATTATGGCTTTGAAATTATGGCATTTATACAGTAATCAGAATAATGGATATTGTCCTTTCAATTTGTAAAGAATTAATTTGGATTAGGTATGGTCTTTTTTAAAAAGAAAAAGAAACCCCCAAAGCTTTAATCCTAGATTTCTAGTGGATCTTCCTTTGCTGCTTTGCCAGCGTTGTTCATGCCCCTTTTGTAAAAACTCTTTCATCCTATCCCATAAAGCTATTCTTTTCCACCATAAGGACAGAGCTCCTATATACGTTATATTGACTTTTGGGGACTGCATGCCAGCAGTGGGTGTGGCCACCCCACATCCTCACATGCATGCACAGATGCATCTCAACTGCACCATGGAATCCTGGTTATATGATTGGCACAAGGTCACCCAGTGAACTCCATGACCGAGTAGGGATTTGAAAATCTCCCAGGTCCTAGTCTCTAATCACTATACTGGTTCTCAAACATGTGGCCCCCTGGGACTGAACTTCCATCATCCCTGATCATTGACCATGCTGGATGGTAGGGCTGATGGAAGTTTGAATTCAGCAACATCCATTCAGATCCATTTTTAGGTTGTTGTTGTTTTTTTAAGAAAAAGCTTTTGATTGTATGGGCAGGTTGCCTTCTGAGACCACCTCAACCCAGTATTGCTCAGTTTTTACAGAAGGCCATAACTGCCCATAAGGAGAACATCAGCTGATAGGTTATATAGCACTTGCAAGCTATATTTTAGAACCTAGTTGTTCACCAAAAGTAAGAATTTGTAAATTAATTCAGATGCTACTTTCCACTTGATATTAAGGAACTTAACCCAGGAAGAGCATGGCATATTAATATCAATCAAAACTTGAAGATGTGGAATCTCTTCGGCTTTGAGCCTTGCTCTGCTAATGGAATTGCAGGAATTAAAACTTGAGGAAGAGAGGTGGTAAAATATAGGCTGAATATTAGTAGAAATAATCTTTGTTTCAGATTCACCAGCAGCTTTATGAAAACGCTTTAGCTGTGGAATGGTTATCCTTCGTTGCTTACCAAGCTAGTCCTTCTTTTTCCCTTTTTGTGAGGAGTTGTGAATCATTTGTCCATTACCCAGCAAGCATTAGCTATGAAACATCTAAACACAGCTATTTCTACAGATGCCTATCTGTGCCTTTTCTACAGACTGAAATGTTGGAATAAAGAGACTGCAAAATGCACATGAATATACTCCTTTTAACAAATGCTGTCTTAAAATATTCTACTTTTTTCTTCCTATGTTGCCTTTGCCTTTCCTGATCGAAGTCTAGGAGAGTAAGTCAAAGCTTTAATGAATCATTGCTTATTGTAGTGAATTTGTACAGCTTTTAGTAGCTGCATTCATTCATTCATCAGCGGTATATGTGTATCTATATATGCATACAGGCATGCACACACTTGTATACATTGGATTTCATTCCACCCCTTCTAAACCATCAGCTAAACCAATTAATATAATTTGGTAAAGCTAGTTAAATAATGAAAATATTTGTATTGCAAATACACTTTGGGTGTATAGCTTACTTGATTCTTCTATGTGCAGTGTTTTGCCAAACATTTTTATTTTTCCGCAAAAACGTTCTGGATTTTTTTTTTTTTTTTAGTAACACCTTCATCGCCTTGTGAAAACATACCATTATCCTTTACATGCTAAAGAAAACTGTCCATGTAAAAAGTTGGGACTGTTGTTCAAAGCAAGATAACTGTGTTTTTGTATAGCGGTTCTATAAATGGAGGGATTGAAATGGTATTAAGAAAAGAGGGCTTGAAAACTAATAAGGAAAAGGAGAAACATTATTTGTTCCTTTATGTTCTCTCTAGGATTCACAGAGCAGGCAAGGAGGATATAGTATGCACCAGCTTCAGGGAAATAAGGAATACGGCAGTGAGAAGAAGGGTTATCTTTTAAAGAAGAGTGATGGGTAAGTACTTAAGAGCACAGTATTTGATAAGTGGAATCAGCCAGTGCTGTAAAATGTATGGTGAGGGCCCCTGCTGTACCGGCATAAGTCTTCTATTTTAGCTTATGATATTGTGAAACATTACATTACAGTAATACCTCCGCGAACGTCCGCCTCGTCTAGCATCCATTCCAACGAACATCCGCAGCAAACCTGGAAGTACCGGAACAGGTTACTTCTGGGTTTGCCGCATGTGCAGAAGCACTAAATTGTGCTTCACGCGTGCGCAGACACGGCGCTTTGCCCTGCTTCCGTTCCAAGGCTCCAGAACGGATCCCAGCTGCAAAGCAAGGTACAACTGTACTTGAAAACTGACTTAAGCTGAAATCTTCTGAAGTGCCCAAAAGTCTTGTAATTGTCCAGGGAATGACCTATTAATTCATTTACCATTCAGAAATGAACGGAACTGGGTGATCTTCACAATATTTTGCATGCCATATCCGTGCTGCTGCTATCATGTGAAAATTATTGATGTTGTTTTTTTCTTAAGGTACTAGGAAAATTAAAGGATCAAGCTTTAAGTACAACAAGTAGTTGCAATAATATTCCTAAAGCTTTTTTTTTCCCCCTATGCCACGTTCCTTCCATATTTAGCCTACGGAAAGTTTGGCAAAGAAGAAAATGCACTGTCAAAAATGGTATTCTGACCATATCACATGCAACCGTAAGTAGTCTTTTATACTGCACCTTTTATATTCAATTATACCCCAACTGCATTCTGCTCCAGTTAATGTAACTTTGATATAGTTACAGATCGTGTGTGTGTGTGTTTGTATTAAACACACATAAAAACGCTTGCACATAGATCTAAACTATCGTCTTGTATAGTTTGGTCCCTAAAATATAATTAGCATTGCATTGAAATTTACACAAATTTTAAATTTAATATTCCACTCTGTTGGGTCTCTCTCAAAACCGCTAAAAACACACAAAGTAATGAGACATTTTTATTTTGTTGTACTTTTTACGTTAAGGATGGTGTTTTTAAGTTTCCCAGCCTTCTATGAGCTGGTAGCTTGCCTCTCATTGAGTACACCTTGAAATTATATACTGTTGGTAAGTCTGCTCTCTAGTTTTGGTAAAACTCTTGAAACAGCTGCTTCTTTTATGTCACTTTTCTCAAGTTAAAGAGGGTTTTATACTACCCAAATTCTGTCCTCCAATCTAAGTAATTAAAGGTTTGGAGTGAAGCTTCTCCCTTACTCAAATAGTTTGGATCTTAACGGTGGTGGATTTTCTTCTTCATGTTGCTTTTCGCTGACAAATAGGAACTTTTTGAACAGTCGTCTGTACCTCTTGCCATTTAATTAGTGGTTACCCTCCACCACTCATACTACTATTTCATTCTGCATCTTTAGTTTTGGTATAGCTTTGTGCGTTAATAGCAAATGTGAAGCTCCATCTGAATGTACGCCTGTGTCCATTACTGATGGTACCATATCTGGTTAAACACTGTGGCCTTTTAATTAGCTGTAATCAGACACAGGTGGCTACAGATGAGCAAGTGTCTCATGATGGCTGCTTAATTGGAAATGCTGACTTCACAGGGTGAGCTGTTAGTCTGGTGGAATTTGCAACATAGTAAAGTCTAGTGTAACCACATCACTGATCACCCACCTTCAATGTGCTGAGGCAGTGCTTTGGCGATAGCAGATGACATGAACAGCTCGTTCTGGCAGATGATAATGAACAGCTCATTATGTGACAGAAGACATCCCATGGATTTTTTTTAAATTCCCATCACAGGGCTGTTACTCATCTTTATCCATAATAAATAAATAAGCCAGCTTTTCTTCAAGGAGCCTTTTCCTTTATGGTACAGTGTTCAATAAGAAAAGTGATTTCTTTATATGCCTTGCCTTAAATGGGTTCTAGTCATTGTACCAAATTCCAAATGTGAACATGGTTGTTTTCACAACATGTTCATACAGCAGCAGATTTTTTTAAGTCTACAAATCAAGTATGTAGAATTTGTACACGCAGGTCCCGCTTTATGAACGCTCACTATGCAGAAATTCACTTATCAGAACACAAGGAATTGGTACCCAAACCTCACTATATGCAATGCACATTCAGATATCCAAACAGAAAGCATTTTTCTACTTCCTTGTTTGCCTTTTGCTGGTTATCCAAGGGAGGGGGGGGGAGAATCGAACAGCATTTTTTCAGGGGTTTCTGGGTTTTTTGTGTGTTTTTGGATCAAAGTTCCATGGTCAGAAACACATTAGAACTTTTACCATAGGAATTAATGGAAATCATTGACTCATAATGTGAATGCTCACCCATTGAATGATTTCCAGGGAACACATGGTGCTTGTAAAGCGGGATCTGCATGTACATTTGACTTAACATGGTTTTATTTTGCTGATGGGATTACATGACAAATTTGCAGAACTTTCAAACTGATAGGAAAATATAAAATATATAATTAATTTAAAATTTTGATTTGCTCCAAAGAGATGTTTACTTTCACCAGAGTTAGATTGTGGCTTGATTCAGGTTTAATGCCAAACCACGACTTGTTATTACAAGAATCAGCCTTATCCTCTTACGTTGCCCCTCACCTCACATGCTTCACTTTACATCAACCTTGGAGAAACCATAGTTTGTCATTGCATCCAAACTAGCAAACAATTGTTTGTGCGAGTCCTGCGAACCAAGTTGGAAAACCAAATTGTAGTTTGCTAGTTCAGAGGTTAGTTGGATACTAGCAAGTTAATAATAAAGTTAGTAACCTAGCAGGTGCATTTTATGCTAGAAAGTTTTGGTTTGTCATTGCTTCTGAACAAGCCCTTGGTCTTTTTAAATCTCTGAGATCATGTTTTACATTTGTTAGCAAGATAACTGGCAGATGATTTTTGGTTGAATCATCCTTTGCCTCCCCCATTTTTTTCTTTCGAATAGAGAAATCTAAGTGGCCTTTGGAATTAGAAAAGATATTCAGAAGTAAGGTTTTTTTTGTTGTTCATTTTTATATTCCTTGAGTAGTCATGTTTCATGATCATGGAAATTAAGATTTTATAAACTTAAAGGCTGTATAATATAGCCATGGATGAGAGATCAAGTGCACCCCTCAGGCACACATTCTGTTCTTCCGCTCACTCAAATTCCCCTCCCTTTTTCAGTGCTAATTATGGTTGTGTCTGCATTCCTGGATGCCAAGCAGAGTTAATTTTCAACCAGAGTTTGTAGTTCTGCAACAACACGTGAAAGCGGCTTTTAAACGTAAAATTGAAGCTAGCTGTGTGTAGCATTAAACTTGACGCATATCTAACACTTGTCATAATTACCACTAAAAAAAGGAAAGTGGGAAACGTGAGCAGGAGATGGAAGGATCAATATACATTTGTGAGTGGAGGAGGTAAAAGTTATAGATGTTTTTTAAGAGAGTGGGGAAAATTGCATCTATTCCCAACCCATAGTCATCTGTAGTCATTTCTGAGGTATTGGCCCTTCTTCCAGAATCAGCTTTAAGATGTGTCATTTACCATCTTGGAGTTAGACCCAAAGGGTTGGATCCAGACACACTCAGAAGAATTCCACTCTTCCTGGAGGAAGAAGTGGCAGCATTTCCCAATTCTTCTTTTCTCTTGAAGCCCCTGGTACCCTCAGGAAA
This sequence comes from Podarcis bocagei, assembly GCF_964188305.1. Taxonomy (NCBI): domain Eukaryota; kingdom Metazoa; phylum Chordata; class Lepidosauria; order Squamata; family Lacertidae; genus Podarcis; species Podarcis bocagei. Next base: position 81,153,064 of record NC_138133.1, on the reverse strand, counting down.
GCTGCTGAGAGGGCCGTAGAAATATTATTGAGCTCAGCCTTACTGTCATTTAAACGTGCTCCCAGCAGCATGACTCAATAAATCTCTATATTGCCTGTAAGTGGTATATTAATCAGTGTTATATCAAGGCAAAAGTTTGGATTTTGATTGATCGATTGATCAGTGATGGACTCTTGCTCGCTATGCATAGGGGTGTGAGATGTCCAGAACATGTAAATGCCTGTCTCTTTCTAATTAAGTAATACAAGGCACACTCTTACTTGGTCTACTTTATGATTCCCCATGCTCTACATCAAGCCCTGACACACCTCTGTATCTCAGGTTGTCATGCATGAGTAGAAGTTTGGATACTTTAATAATGCTTATTCCAGCTTTACAGTATTTTCATACATGAGACATCTCTTGCCTTACTTTACACCTGGTTGTTATTAATACAGCAGTGAGGCATTCATGATGCAAATGAAGATCTTTGTTAATGTAGTCTTGACATTGTTAGAACTGTTGTAATAAAAACTCTTTTTTAAAGTGGTCATTTGTGAAACAGGCTTCTCATGTGTTTGCCCAGTGCAGGACTGGATGTTTTGGTGTCGACATCTGCAAATGAAATTTTGGACAGTGCCGTATTTATTTTAAAATTCTTGAAAATAGGGTTATTGGTAGCCTGAAGTGGAAAGGTTTCCTGATAATTTTCCAATAAATAGTACACACATTCCTTGTTTCTCTTCCCCTCCTGCTGCCTTTAAATATCACTTAGATGACTACTTTATCCTGTCTTTTTCTCTGTTCTTATGAGATGAATGCCAATATCTCATCCCTCTAGTCGTACGTAACTTGACTTTCATGATTTGAATTCAAAGGGTAAGGGGGAAAGAAGTTAAATATTAGAGGTCATGAAGAGGGAGGTAAAATTGTAGTGGGCAGATTTTTCTGGCAAACATAGAAATAGCAAGTGGTCATTTAAATACCAAAGATAAACATGCCATTCTTTTCCCATAGCAAGAATTGTTTTCTTTGCCATTTAAACTCACTGATGATATTGCTTTTAAGATTTTAAAACCAAACAATAAAGCACAATATTCATAGTTGCTAGCTATTTAAATTTTTGTTTCATACTTGCCAGGAGATGAAATTGAAGTGACATAAGTCTGTTTTGCTCTTTTCTAGCACAGCTAAGCATTGAAATAACTTTTTGGTAGTTAGACTTTTTGGGAGTAAGTGACCAAACAGTGACTTTTCATGACTGAAAGTGATGGTTAGTATCTCAGTACCTGTGGTGTGTGTGTGTGTGTGTGTGTGTGTGTGTGTGTGTGTGTGTATACACATACATACATACATACATACATATCCATTGGATGGTGAAGTATGCTCTGATAGAGAAAGCTTATGCTGTAATACATTTGTTGGTAGTTTCAGGTATCATGGGTTTACTTTGTCATTGTTAGATACAGAGCTGGATGCTAGGTGTAGAGCTGCGTAAGAAAACCTAACATTGTAAGTAACTTGAACCACCCAAGACAACACATTTAACTCAGTTTTAAACTATGCCCTGGCTTACATCCAGTGACTCTAGCTGTTGTTGGTTTGGATAGCTTCCGAAGCTACCTATGGAGAGCTGCTTCAGCACTATTGACTCCTTAACTCACTCACCCTTTGCCTTGTCGTATTCCTAGAAGTAGAGGAAGTGATTCTTCTATTTAGATCTCCTCTGTGAACAGTTTATGGCACCAGGACCTCCTGATGGCAAGAGAAAGAAAACGTTTTAACCTGTTTTTCACATAATATCACCTTTCACAATTTTCAACATAGAAATAGCTTATAGCTGTTCAAATATGAGCCACTGGGTGGTAATCATTAAAGTTTTGCTTAACATAGACCCATTGAAATAAATGGACTAGACTTATTAATGGTCATTAATTTCAGTGGGTCTGCTCTGAACAAAACTTAGTTGACTACCACACAGTATATTTTGGTGTTTTTACAGATCAGAGGTATTAGAATTTTTCATTTTCTTCTGATCATGCGTGTCGTACAACCCCAGCTTCTCCGGGCCCTGTTCTGTGGTGCAGGCGAGAGAGTTCCTAGCCAAGGTTGAGTGTATTCCTCTGCTCACCCACTGCTCCCTTTAGACCAAGGTGTCCCAACTTTCCATACCAAGTGGGCAAGGTCAACATTTGATGCCTTCTCGTGCCTCCAGGACCCTGTCAGAGCCCTCCTGCCTCCTTCCCAAAGCCCATTGGCTCACTTACCCAGCTTTGGGAAGGCAACACAAGGGCTGGGGCGGGGGAGTGTCAAATGTTGTTGAGGGCCACCCAAAAAGACGAGGGCTACATGCGGACTGTGTATTGGACTGCCCCGCTTTAGACTTTTGCACTGCCACCAGGTAAAAAAGTTATTTTATTTTACAGCACCGTCTATTACCAGCCAGCCTAAAATCTCCTTTGTTTCTCCTCAAAAACTACTCAAGGTTTGGGGTGTCAATTAATGAAGCAGAGTTAAAAGTTTGCTAAAAAGATAAAAAATAGTACCTTGTAGGGAAAAGGTTTAACCTGCCAACTTACGGACCAACCCAGCTCTGTAAGTGTGATGTTTGTATGACACTTCTTGATGCTCTTCTCCATGCAGTGTGTCTCCTTTTTCTGAGAAGCTGGCACCTTGAGTGGAAAGCCAAAAGCAAGTCCACATAGCCTGGGGCTATGTCAAGTGCGATCAACAAATTCAGGGAAGTTAAGGGGGTTTAATCCTTATATACCAGGCACGTCCAACTTTAAGCCGAACCCAAAAAAGGGGGGTAGATCACTGCCAGTTTATAACTCTGTGAGTAGATTGCAGTGTCTTGGGAGTTGGCCACCCCTGCTATATACAGGTAGAGCCTACTTTCAAACCATCTGGTCTTCAGTGAATTAACCACCATCCAATCCAGTTTAACAAGTTAATCCCGCCTGACTTTACTCCAGAAGTATCCAAAGCAGTTTACAAACAGAAGATAAAAATTCCTTATAAAACAAAATCAACATTAAAAAAATAGATAACGGATAATAATAATATAGTGCTGTGATACGGATTTCCACAAAATAATATGTGTAAAGCACCCAGGGAGGTATTCTCCTTCAAAGGCTGTATTAAGTGGCATGATTTTTAAGCCTGTCTGGTTAAAGCATAATTTATTTTATTGTTTGCTTTTGTTGGTTTTCTTCAGCAATTCGTTTTTTATTTTTGTAAATTGAGGCTGTTGTAAATTTTATATTCGTATAGGAGGGGTAAAATAGAAGCCAGCATAGGCTTTGTTAGGAACTTGACTGTAGTATACCACCCTAATTTTCTTCGTTGACAAGGTCTTATATCAGTTGACATCACTGAGAATACAATCCTATACCCACTTACCTTGGGAATAAGCCCCACTGAAAACGGCATGAACTTCTGTGCTGCCATGTATAAGATTGTGCTACAAGCTGGTCCAACGTGATATTTTCTTTTAAAAGCCCAGAGCGATACCATAAAGAAAAAATGCTATTTGTACAAATCTTTCCGACCGTGTTTATATGTAACATTTTTTGCTTTGAAACAGCAGTGTCCTTTCTCCCCAGCTGCGTATATCCATTATTTCCATTTTCTTTGGACTTGTCTGCTGGCAGTAATTCATTGAAACATCTGTGGAAAATAACCTCTGCAGACTTGACAAGAAAGCATTTGAACATACATTGTTCAAGAGCCAGAGGACTGTAAACCGAAGAAGAAATAATGTCCATGCAGTTCTGCGTGCAGATACCTGAGTCCTGAGATAAACCTACACACACAGCTAGTGAGGGTGGACATTAGCATGTGCAAGGTTTCGTACATCTACGTTAAGAAGAAGGGGACTTTGGATATGTGTTTGACTATTCTATTCATACAGACTGTTTGCATGGATGTATTTCACAACTACTCTCCAGGCAGAATCTCTTATTCTGTCACATGCAAGAGATCTGTGCCTGCTCAGAACAGCATTGAGAAATATCTAGATCCACAGCCCTTCATCACCTTGCACAGGGAACTTACTCCCTTGTCTCTGATAGCTCAGGGAGAGATCCAAGGCACCTTCCTCAGTTTCTTTGTTACTGTTGCCTGAGTGTCATAAGTAAGCTTTCTTGAGAACCTCAGAATTTTTTCCTTATCTATGCCCTGAAATGGGACATGAGTGGCACTGTGGGTTAAACCACAGAGCCTAGGACTTGCCGATCAGAAGGTCGGCGGTTCGAATCCCTGCGATGGGGAGAGCTCCCATTGCTTGGTCCCTGCTCCTGCCAACCTAGCAGTTCGAAAGCACGTCAGAGTGCAAGTAGATAAATAGGTACCGCTGAAGCGCAAAGGTAAACAGCGTTTCCGTGCTCTGCTCTGGTTTGCCAGAAGCGGCTTAGTCATGCTGGCCACATGACCCAGAAACTGTACGCCGGCTCCCTCGGCCAATAAAGCAAGATGAACTCTGGGACCCCAGAGTCTGTCACAACTGGACCTAATGGTCAGGGGTCCCTTTACCCTTTATGCCCTGAAATAATATCTCTCATATCCCATGGTAGATCCTCCATTCTCCCAAGCATCTCCGTTTTGTGATTAGCCATACTTCTGCATACTTCAGCCCTCTGATTTTACACTATCAAATTCCGGTTCCAGACAGATCAGTCCCTATAAGGATCAGGCAAATGATTGGTGTATATATATATATATTAGTAATATTTATAAGCAGCAAAAGATCACAAAATACCTGTGTCATACATTCTATTTTCAATAAATAAATAGATAGCATCTTAAATCAGATGCTACCCACGAGTTAAACACATCCTTCTGGCATCCAGTGAAATTTGTTACATCGTTGGAGTCTGCCTTAACTTCAGTGGGCGGTGTAATCAGCAGGATAGGTGGTACTGTTCTGAAGGACCCAGTCTAAGCTACCATGGAATGAACCTCCGTCAAACATGGCACAACATAGAGAGCTTTTGCAGAAGATTACAGGCAATGACCAATTGACATGTGACTCTCTGCATCGCGCCAGACCCAGAAGTTACTTTTAAAATGGCATAAATGGCCCTAGAAAAGCTCAGAAGGGGGGGGGGAGGCACTCAAACTGCACCTAACAGTCCCGCAAACCTTTGCAAGTGCAGTTAGTTGCAGGAGCCCTTGCACTAGCCTTTGAGACCTACGGAGAGTTTGAGCAATGAAGTTTGGAGGGAGCAATTGTGATGTTTGCAGACTTTCCCAGTGGCGTTTCAAACATACACAGTTTCACTGACACTCGCGGTGGCTCAGAACATAACCCCTGCATAAATGGGGAGTTGCCTGTATAGCGAATGGGCAGATACAGAGAGAGGACCCCTCCGATATCTTAGTCCCAAATTGTATAGGGCTTTGTGCACTAACGAGAAAACCATAAATTTGGCCCCTGGCATATTGGCAGTGAGTGTGGTTCCCTCAGCACTGGTGATAACATGTTGAAGGAAGGAAACCTTAGCCACAAGTCAGATAACGCTTTGCAGTAACTGCAGCTTCTGGACCAAACATTACAGCTCCATGTGGTGCACGTTTCAGTAATCCTAATTGTGAGATTGCCAATGCGTGGCCCACTGCAGCTATTAATATTTCTGTCCAGGAAAGGCTGGAGCTGGTATTCTTACGTTAGGACAGAACAAAGAGAGAAAATGAGTATCCTGTTAATCCCCAAATATCTAAATATTTGGGCACCACCCAAAGACTTTGACCTAGCCCGTGAAATGCTTCCAATCAAAAGCATTTTTAAAAGGTTATTTTTGTGTTGATCAGTGTTGCATTATGTAATAGAAACTTTATATTCAGAGGGTCTAGAATCTGCACAGTCACACAAGTCTGTATTTGGGAACACCAGCTGCTGCTCATGTCATTGTGGATTTTTTTAAAAAACACCACACACCCTAAAACTGCATGAATTCGAGATAGAGATTATCATATTTTTGATCAAGTATGGGGAAGTAGAGAAGGAGTGAAAAGAAGGCATATAAATTGCTCCAGGGAAACATTTGCTGGGCATGTGAGACAAGATTGCAGTAGTTTGATTCCTTCTGATTTACAAATCTTTACTAGACATTGCCCCCTTGTGTTCAAACTTGCTTGCCAAACCAGTAGATGTATATACTGTAACTTCTGAATTCAGTTCTAAAAACAAAATTGAAGAACTGTTTGATCAATGCATTGATGCTTGATATGGTAGATGTTTCTCCTATACAGTCTTTAACAAAATACGTCGTATGCACTACTTTGTATACTACATGCTGCATGCAAATGTGTTTTGCAGAATCTCTAGGGCTCCTTTTTCATCCCCAGGGAAGCAGCAGTTTGGAGAAAATGGGCTCTTCTCTTTCCCTGCCCATCTCTTTTGCACTCCAAACAACCTTTCTGGAGGCAGGTTTTTTTTAGGGCTGGGGGAGGCTCTCAGCACTTGATTACACTTATTTGCATGTCACATTATAGTTAGGTAGAAGCTGAATGAGACTGAAAACTAAAGCGTTCCATAAGGGATAACATAGCCAGAAAGTCATAACAAATTGATTACTCGGCGTTTTGAATCAAAATAGGTTTTCTTCTGATAAATTTTCTTTTAAAGAAGTTTGAATGAGATGGTAAATATGCAGTTCTTCAGTTCCATAATATGCTTATATTTCAGCATGTAGATGAGTTGCTGCACACAAGGAACATAAAAATGCATGGAAGAAAGTGGAACATCTGTATATTGTCTCTGAATCAAGAATGCTATAAATAACTTTTCTTTTTCAGTCAAACAGGCAACCTGCTAAATTGAATTTGCTAACCTGCCAGGTGAAACCAAATGCAGAGGACAAGAAATCATTTGACTTGATATCACGTATGTTATCTGTAAAGTTAATTAGCCTATGTATTGTAGATTTATATGAATTGGTTCTCATGCATAGTTATTCTACGTTGCATATTTGCTTTGAAATCAGCCCCTCCAGATACTTCTTATAAGTGAGCTAACTTGTATATTTCTTAATGTGATCAAAACGCTGTCTTTTGAAGTAGATATTTTTAAGGGTTGATTCATTTCAGCGTATGTCCTTGGTTGCCAAATAGGCTTGGCTAACTTAAGGCATGAAAGCTTCAATAATCTAATGTAAAGCCCAATGTATAATTCATTTCATATGTTCATTCATTTTCTTTACTTGTTTGTGTTCCAGATAACAGAACATACCATTTTCAGGCAGAGGACGAGCAAGACTATGTTGCGTAAGTATATTTTTGTTCCTTGACTCAGTGCAAAATGTTTGCTTGCAAAACTGGTTTTAAACTGGAGGCAATTGCTTACTACGTGCACCTCTCCCAGCAGAAAACCAATGGGAACTGCTTGCCAGCCACATTTGCCATTTTCCCTTTACGCCTTGTATCAAAGGAAGCTAAGAGCCCAGCCCATTGCATCACACTCTATTTCCAATTCTACCAGAACTGGTTTCCAGGGGAGAGTTGCCACTGACACCTGCCAATCCCCTTAAGAATATATTGTAATGAATTTGATAGCCCTTTCCCCTCAGGTGATTGTACTGATGCTTTCATGCATAGCCTGATTGTATGAAATCGTATACTTGCTTGTGCATAATTTTAATGATTTTTTTATAAAGAAAATTATGTTCAAGGCTCTCCGTTAATTGCCTTGTGCTTCTACCAAGCCCTTCATGACCAGTTCAGTTATTTATATAAATTAAATTAAATTAAATAAATAAATAAATAATACAGTTGTAGAACATACCATTCCATTTCTCTACCAATAGTTCCAGGGATGAAATCGTTAGTGGAAAGCTTTGTCTATGTCCCGTTCCCTCCCTTTCTGAGTTTTCTCTTGGGTGGAATCTACACACATATAAAAAAAGTTTTGAAAATGCTTTTTTTAAAAAAAGGGTTTTTAAAAATGCATTGAATTTTCCATAAGGCTCACCATTGCCATCTAGTGTCACATTGTATATTGCGCTTAAAACACACTTAAAATGTTTTATTTGCGCCTGTATAGCTAAGTCCCTAGTCTTTGTTCTAGTTCTTCAGATTGTTGCTTATCTCATGCCCTTGATCTGGCACCAGTGCTTGCAGAAGCCGGTTTTTAGGATGCTGATTTGCAGCCAGTGTGTTTGTGGGCTATAGGCTGCTATAAACTGGCTCACGTCATTGCCCTTCAGAGTTTAGCACTTGGTATCTGTACTGTCAAAGGGAAGTTTTTCTCTCATTCTTAATAGCCTACTATGTTGGCAAAAACCTGAATTTTGTTACTGAAGCGCACACGTTTTTTTCTCCTGTTACTCTGGCAGTGATATATACTCTATAAAGGATGAATCATATAATTTAAAAATACTTTCAGTAGATCGATTTTTTGTATATTTCATAAGGGGGGTGGAAAATCATATTCTTTCCCCAGCCTGATGTGAAATGAGTCATGCCCCTCCTGTGGCCTGCAGACAGGATTTGATTCATTGGCAGTTCACTTCTGGGAGGAGAATCTGTCCATTTTTATCCCTGCTTTCCTTCCTTGTATCATGGGCAGTAGAACCTTCCAAAGCAGGTACTTACAGGAGCAGTGTTGAGTTAACGCTTTGCCTTTACTGTTACCTACTTTTCCCCCAGGCTAGGACTAGTAAAAGGGACTTCATGGTAAATCCACCATGTGGTTCCTGTTCTCTGCCATCTGTCATTTTGGGTTGCTGCAACAGACAGCCTGGGCCTGAAACAGCTTTCTTCCAGTCATACAGAGAGAAAATGCCATAGTTTGTGCTTGCCTGAGCCTGCCTACCCTTTGTCCATATATAGTTTTGCATAGAAACAGCTTTTTGTGTTCTGTGGTCCCTCTGAAACAGGATGCTTGGGCTACACTTCCCCTTTCCATACTTCTAATGTGCAAGGGAGGCGGAGGACTCTACAGGGAGGAGGTATGGAGCATAACCTGCTAGTTTAGAATTTCCATCAAGGAAGAAGCAGAAAAAGATTGTTCAGCACACCATGAAAATTCAAGCTAGTGTAATTTCACATCAGCTATAACACAACCCAACAGAACAAAGTAATGGCCATTCGACTTCAGCTGCTTCGGACGTTTGCTACTCAGAACAGTGTTTAACACTGCCGATGCTACATTGGCCATTTTAGACTTGCCAAATAAAATTAAGGTGTGTGGTGACTTTAACAGCAATAAATGAATGAAAACGAATAACACATTTCTGTCTCAGAAATTTAACACATTACAGAGAATTGCAGTGCTGTTTGTTCAGCTCTGTTTTGTTGCAGACAATTATTTATAAATGAAACAAAATGGTATCATGTACCTTTTGTGAGATTTTGTTTACCTGGTTTGCAATATGCTTGATTATTATTTGGAAATGAGTTGTTCAGTTTTTTAAACAATGAGTTGTTTCAGTTTATGAGATCTATCGCATAAAGTAATATGGCAGCTAAAATGTGCCTATTAAAATGAGGTTAGATTTGTAATTTGGGGATGGACTAGTTACTGACCAGGGGTCAGCAAACCTTTTCAGCAGGGGGCCGATCCATTGTCCCTCAGACCTTGTGGGGGGCTGGACTATATTTTGGGGAAGAAGAAAAAAGAACAGATTCCTATGCCCCGCAAATAACACAGAGATGCATTTAAAATAAAAGGACACATTATACTCATTTAAAAACACACTGATTCCTGGGCTGGATTTAGAAGGCGATTGGGCCGGATCCGGCCCCCAGGCCTTAGTTTGCCTACCCATGGGTTACTCAGTTGGAGAAATGTGGCAAGTCTGTTTTAGCAGACTTTGCTAAGGTTGGTGTCCACTTATTCTTGCTTGCTCTTCTTAAGTATGTTTCAAATTTTGTACACTTTTGTTTAGTACTCCTTTTCATATATCCCAGTACGTTAGTTCTTTCTGTGGCAGTCTCTTGTCCTATCCTGGCCCAAGCCCAGATGTCTCTGGCAAATGTACTTTTCTATTAAGCTAGCAGATCCCACCTATATAAGTAAATATATTTATTCATAGTAATTAAAATATAATGCCATTAAGTATGGTTGCTTACCATACAATCCAAACCCTGATCCACTGTGCTTGATGGGGCACCTTAGCACACCTGCACAGGTGGGCAGGCAAAAGCTTCTGGTGATGGCCAGAAGAACCCCCCAAAAGGGGCATGAGTTGGCAAAGGATCTACTGGATCCTGAACCAGCCCTTCTGCCAATAACATGATGGTAATGGGCCTGATCTGGGCTTCCCTGCTGCACCAGCCTCAGAGCTGGCACAGTTTAATTAACATTAAGTTAGCTATCTCTTTAACCTTAACAAGTTAATGAACTGGTTTATTCCCAACGACTGTTATTTGGATCATAAAATCTTAGTTACAAACATTCCTTCTACTTCAAGACCGCCTCTCCTGACACACCATATGCTTAGCAACCGGAAGATCTGAGTTTTTAACATATTCCATAACTGCAGTACTTTAGTGGTTAATATTCTGTTGCACAATGTTGTCAGACTTTTTATTTAGTTCTATTAATATATATTCCCCACATTTTCTACTACTTTTCCTACATGTTTTATTTCTAACCTGTTCCATTTATTGTGTTGTCTTTTTCTACTGTTCAGATTCCTGTTTACCATTAGCATGTGCTATAATCTTTCTGCTCTTTCCTGCCTTCAGACAAATTGTCTTTTATAGATTTTTTCATTGGGAAAAGACTTTAAAAAACAACATCTTTGTATTTTAAATTAGATGGATATCAGTATTGACCAACAGCAAAGAAGAAGCTTTAAATATGGCATTCCGTGGAGAACAAAGTGCAGGGGAAAATAGTTTAGAAGATCTTACAAAAGCCATTATTGATGATATACAGAGATTTCCTGGAAATGATGTCTGCTGTGATTGTGGATCGCCAGGTATTTTTTACGTGCATTAAATATATTTTTCCTAATGTGGAAACTGTCTGCCCAAAAGTTTTATTTCTAGGGATTTATTCATCACACAGATTCAAAGTTTAACAGATGTATAAAATATCAATAGCTGTCCTGCTGTTATAAGAAGAAAAACGCTTTTTAAAATGCTGTTTGTTTTTTCTTCTGTTTTTTTGTTCAGATCCAACATGGCTTTCAACAAACCTGGGTATTTTAACCTGTATAGAGTGCTCCGGAATACATAGAGAAATGGGTGTTCATATTTCTCGAATCCAGTCTATAGAGCTAGACAAATTAGGAACATCTGAACTCTTGGTAAGCAACATAAAATTCACCAGGCTTAGAATTAATATATCTGGGCAGTTACTGTTAAGGAAAATGTTACAAAGATGTGGAAATGGCAGCGTGCTATATATATATTCTCGTCACACAGATTATGTTGCTTCCTGGCGGGCTTATATACAGTCAAGACAAGACAGTTCCCACCTACAGGTTTACAGCCTGAAACAGGCCTAGGCAAACTCGGCCCTCCAGATGTTTTGAGACTACAACTCCCATGATACCTCGCTAACAGGACCAGTCGTCAGGGATGATGGGAATTGTAGTCCCAAAGCATCTGGAGGGCCGAGTTTGCCTATGCCTGGCCTAAAATAACATGACATATAAGGGGGAAAGGACAGGGAGGGAAGGGGACTTTGGATATGTCTTTGACTATTCTATTCGTATAGACTTGTTTGCATGGATGTATTTCGCAACTACTCTCCAGGCAGAATCTCTTATTCTGTCCCATGCAAGAGATCTGTGCCTGCAGGTTGAGAAAGGCTGATCTAGATCCACAGCCCTTCATCACCTTGCGCAGGGAACTTACTCCCTTGTCTCTGAGAGCTCAGGGAGAGAGCCAAGGCACCCTCCTCAGTTTCTTTGTTACAGTTGCCTGAGTAGCATAAGTTCTTGAGAACCTCAGAATTTTCCCCTTATCTATGCCCTGAAATAATATCTCTCCTTAGCCCATGGTAGATCCTCCATTCTCCCAAGCATCTCCAGTATGTGATTAGCCATATTTCTGCATGCTTCAGCCCTCTGATTTTACACTATCAAATTCCGGTTCCAGACAGATCAGTCCCTATAAAGATCAGGCAAATGATTGGGGTTTTTTAATATTAGTAATATTTATAAGCCGTGAAAGATCACAAAATACCAGTGTCATACAACATTTCTGTTTTCAATAAATAAATAAATCTTAAATCAGATGCTACCCCTGAGTTAAACTCATGCTTCTGGCATCCAGTGAAAAGGACAGGGAGGGAAGAGGGGAATCACTCCAGCACCAGTGTCTAAACAGTTCCTGTAATGACCAGCTGGCACAGTTCAGGGGCAGGAGGTGCCCAATAGAACTGGGCCCTCGAGCAAAGCTGACTCAATGAGCCCTCCTTCCTGTCTCTCCTACTGTGGGAGTCTGATAGAATGGCTGCTCCCAGGTGAACCAGTTGTAGGAGCGGAAGCCTGATGGAGCTGGCCTGACACAGCAGAGCCGATGAAGTGAGCTATGCATCTCAGTTCTCCCACTGCAAGGCAGCTTCCTATATCCCTGATAGTACTACTATGTTATTTATCTTTCAGGGTGCTCAGTTCTGGTGGGTATCTTGATTTTTCTACTACAGTCATACCTCGGGTTACAGACGCTTTGGGTTGTGCGATTTCGGGTTGCGGAAGTACCGGAACGGGTTACTTCCAGGTTTCAGCGCATGCGCAGAAGTGCTAAATCGCGACGTGCGCGGAGCGCGGGTTGCAAACGTGCCTCCTGCATGGATCACATTCGCAACCCTAGCGTCCACTGTATTTGCTTGAGTGCAAAATGTTTGGTAATGGCAGACTGCAATTTCTAAGGAAAAGGTTTCTCAGAAGGCCTATGCTGTTCTGCGGGGAGGGGTTACCTGGCTGTGTCTTTGAAAATGCCATATACTTCAAATACTACACCTTAGAAGTCTTTAGATGAATACTCTTGTTCTGTATCTTCCACAGCTGGCCAAGAACATTGGAAACAATAGTTTTAATGAAATTATGGAGGGGAATTTACCAAGTCCCTCTCCAAAACCTACTCCATCAAGTGATATGTAAGTCATGGGGAAAAGTATTGTATGTGGACAAAATTAATATACGTCTTGTTTCATGGACCTAGCGAGACTCTGATAAAGCAAAGCCAATACATTAATTTTCTTAACAAGCAGCAAATGTTGAGCAACTTTTCAGATGGCGTTTTTCACAAAATTGACTCCCCCCCCCCAGCTGATATTCATGTTGCTTACTTTTTTTTAAAAAAAGACATAATAAGCAGAAGCAACATGTGTTTGGTGTTCATACTTTCATAAGGCATTTTTAATTTGGAAAGACAGGATTAAGTATTGTAATAAATACCAATGGTATCATGAAAGAAAAGCACCAGTAGTAATGTGAAAAATTGGTGGGAAAACCTGTGGATTGCCTCTTGTACCAGGTCTTGCTTGGACCACAAAAATTATAGTGAACAAAAAAACAATGTTCAGAGCTAGGGCAGAGATTACTTTTCCCACAATAAAATTTTGTCCCATTTCTGCATGCACACTGAAAATAAAAGACTTTTTTTGATTCTGAGCTTGCTAGTAGAGGTGCAGTTTTCACATGGCTGACAGACCTTTTTGCTACCAGTTGAGACATCGCAGGTTTGCAAACAAATGATTGAATTTGCTCTTAGATGCTTTAAGCTAATGCTTTTATTGTCCTTTAGTGCACCTAGTTCCGGCAAAGGCAAACTCGGCCCTCCAGATGTTTTGGGACTACAGTTCCCATCATCCCTTGCTAACGGGACCAGTGGTCAGGGATTATGGGAATTGTAGTCTCAAAACAACTGGAGGGCCGAGTTTGCCTATGCCTGATCTAGTTCCATCTCTTAATAGTTTAATGCATTTTTCTCAACAAATTGCAGTGAATTTCTAAAGTTTTGTTCATGTTCCCAACCCAGTGGTTCTGGGGAAAAATTGTTGCACAGCTAGTCTTGTTATTGTTGTTCGATTATTTTGAGTGATTTGTGAAAAGAAAAGAAAAGATCAAACTTTCATGCAAGATTTACAAGCTGACATTTTTATTAGCCTGCTGGTAAAAATCTAATAATACACACTTTCTGAATGATATCTTATGATGACAAAATGCAGCAAATTACGTCACTTTTTGTTTACTTCCTGAGCTGCATTTCTGCCTACAGCACCACTTCAGGCCCATGTAATTGGATTTTTTTTAAAAAAAGAGTGCCATTGTGTGGCTACCTCCTATTCTCCAGCCACTCACTTAACCAATTCTGATCCTCTTCTGCCCTTAATGATTCCATGCTCTTTCATTCTTTAGTATTACTTCCCTCTTTCAACTTTTTGCTCATTCCCTCCTGCAGTTTCAAGCTATCACTTTCTGTTTGGCGTTTGGATAATTATATATGCTTACCTGCTATAATCTGACCTTGAAAGAGGAATGTTACATGGATTTAGGAGTACCTGTGGACCAGTCACATTTGCCTCACTGGCTCAATTTAGGAAATGTTGCCTAGGACACTCCATGAAATCGTCTTAAGATGTTCTTCATAGTTTTGAGGGTTTGAAAATCTCAGAATTTTAACAAATAGCCTGCTTACACAAAAAATACTTTTAGTTAGCATTTCTAGACCGAACTGGAATTGGACATTTATAATACATAGGATTTGGTGTGGGGGGGCAATTTTTGATTTAGAGGGCTTTGTGGTAAAAGCATCGAGCAAACTATAGTCTCTATAGAGAATAATAGGTGAACAAGTTACTGTTAAATTGTTCAGATAAGGAATATCTTTAAAATGAATTTGTGGCCTTAAATACAAAATTAAATTTCATTTTTTTTTTAAAAAAAGCATTCTTCTAATTCCTATGGGACTTCTAGTAATATTTCCCCTATTTTCAGGACTGCACGTAAAGAATTTATTACTGCTAAGTATGTGGATCATAAGTTCTCCAGAAAGACTTGTGCATCTGCAGCAGCTAAACTGAATAAACTACTTGAGGCTGTTAAATCCAGGGATTTACTTGCACTACTCCAAGTCTATGCAGAAGGGGTCGAACTAATGGAGCCACTACTAGAGACTGGACAGGTAAGATACTAGTTGAAATATGAAAGGTATGAGCATTATAACAACACACAACACTATACAGTGGTACCTTGGTTTGCATACGTCTTGGTTTGCATACGTTCTGGATTACAAACACATCAAACCCGGGAGTGTGTGTCCTGGTTTGCAACCTTTTTTTGGATCACAACCCATTTTGGGGGGATTACGAACAAAAAAATTTTGGAGGCAGCATTGGCAAAAGCACGCCTTGTATTACAACCTGTTTTGGTTTACAAATGGACCTCCGGAACAGATTATGGTTGTAAACCAAGGTACCACTGTAAATAGATAACATGCAGCAGAACAATAGCTGATAAGGATCAGCTATGCAACTCACCTTGGCACATGTTTCCATTATACTGTGTATTATTTTGTCCAGAGGAAAATTTACATTAAATTTTAACAAATTCTTGTGCACACATGAGATTAGTAGCTCGTTGAATCTACTCCACTTTTGATGTAGTAATTCTGTGAATGGCTTTAATGTGTTCTGGCTGGGAGAAATAACTTGTGTCATAACATTTTTACCCAGTTGGAATGAACCTGAGAATCTTTAATCCTGCAACCATTTTTCCCCCTATCCTTAGGAGCCGGGTGAAACAGCCCTCCATTTAGCAGTCCGGACTGCTGACCAGACCTCACTCCACCTGGTTGACTTCCTGGTACAAAACTGGTAAAGGCCACCTACTTGCCTCTTAGCTGCAAACATAAAAATCAGTTTCCACCAGACTTTGAAATGCTAATTACGCCTGATACTCCAGTTAAGAAAAGTCGTGCATTTATCACACCAAGGGTTAACTACACTTAAAACGGGCAACTCGCTTTTTCTTCTTTTTACAAAAAGCAGCTATACAGGGGCCCATCTTCCCAGCGTTGTTTTCCTGCAATAAAACACCCCAGGTTGCCCCCCGAAGTTATTTTCAATCAGCAGAAATGCCAGCATTTCGGGGGGTTCTGGTGGGAAAATAGTATGGAAAGGACTAGGCCAGCCCACTTTTCTTGTGCTGCAGGCACACTCAACGCATTTGTGGGTTTTTTGTTTGTGTGTGTGAGAGAGAGGGAGAGTGAAATGATGATGATTAATGAATGTTGCAGTACTTTAAATTTGGCCCTCTATTTGATATTTTAATGGAGCTATCTAGCACAGCTCCAAAACAAACTGTTCACCACCAGTTCAGAATGTATCGATGTAAAGTTGGAATTTATTTTCTTTTGCTCCATCACGCATCACACATTCTGCCACATGCACTCGTCACCACCTCTCTCTCTCTCTTTTGGGCTCTGACATGGCCTCAAATCTCCACCTTCCTGCTCTTGTAACAATTTCTGAATACAGTCATACCTTGGTTCTTTTATGTCTTGGTATGTGTACATTTTGGCTCCCGAACACAGAAAACCTGGAAGTACGTGTTCAGGTTTTCAAACGTTCTTTGGAAGCTGAATGTCTGAAGCGGATGGCACAGCTTCTGATTGAGTGCAGGAAGCTCCTGCAGCCAATCGGAAGCTGCGACTTGTTTTTCGAATAGTTCTGGGAGTCGAATGGACTCTCGGAATGGATTAAGTTCGACAACCAAGGTACCATTGTATGAGCAACCTTGACTGCTTATCCTGCCACCACAAGGTTTAGCTTAACCTTTTTCTAGCAGCTGCCACAAGTTGTTTTTGTTTTTGTATTTGTGGAGGGGAATAGCAATACACCCAAGTCTGTCAAATTTGGGGCAGGGTGTGGGGGCAAAAATATTGCTTATCATAGTATTTCACATTATAGAAAACTTGCATGCTAGATATATATTACAGATGAGTTGGGGGAACAGGACGGCTTCTATTATTGAAGAACTTCAATATTGGAGTACCTTTGAGTACCCCCAAAGGGTACTCCAAGTGCTGAAAGGGTCCGAAAATCTATCACTATTTCCCCCCTTGTTAAATGCTTTTGTCAATATAGAATAATATACATTCATGTGTGTGCACTTGCATGCGTAGCACACAACAAACACAATATGAATTATTTGTTATAAAGCACTAATGTTTTTTCCCTTTGCTTTTTAGTGGAAACCTGGATAAACAGACAGCATTGGGGAATACGGTTCTGCACTACTGCAGTATATATAATAAGCCTGAATGTTTGAAATTGCTTTTGAAGGGGAAGCCAACTATAGATATAGGTGAGCAAGTCTGTAGCTTCAGAATATTTTCAATATTCCATACAGAAAGGTTTTAAAGGATAAAATCTTTAAACAGGGGTGTGAAGAGTTCACTACCCAAGAAAAAGTGTAGCTGACCAAGAAGGAAATTGTTTAACTTAGACACAGATTTGAAGTAATTAAAAAAATCTTCCTCACGTAATTAAAAAAAAAAAAGCCCTTGGTGCAAATCTCTTGGTAGTTCCTGATTTGCATTTTTCTCATATTTCAAATGCACCTTTGATCATTTGACTCAGTTATATTGCCTTTGATGTTAACTTGTTAAAATGAGATACTGCTTTGCTCCTGCTTTCCCAGATAGTGAAAATTCAGAGTAACATTTACAATGTCAGCTTCCATTTTTTAAAGTGTTCCTTCTGAGCCTTTGGACTCTCTGAAGATTCATAACTATACAGCTTTACAATTGAGAAGTAATAGTTGGGGTGTCATTGTAGTACTCCCAAAATAAAGAGCATTTCCAGGATCCAGCGAGAATAGAGCACTCCAGGATCCCCATATCATTCTTTTGCTTCTAGTACCTAGCTCTCAGCTGCTAACCACTGCACATCAACATTGCTTGCAGAAGAAAGGCAATAAATCCCCTTTCATTCTGTACAACATTCTAGCTAAAGCTGAATTCCTTAGTTCTGAACTGTGGTAATTTCATAAGCTTGAATTGTTCCCATTGTTCAGTGGGTTCTGCTGTTCTCCAAGATCATTCTTGTTGTGCATATCAATAGCTTGGTTTTCATATTCTATTTTTTTAAATATAGAGTCCTGGATTTTATTATATTTTTTGCAGCACTCTTTGACTATTTAATATCATATTTCAATTTTCTAGTAAACCAAACTGGAGAGACTGCTCTGGACACAGCAAAGAGATTGAAATCTATCCAGTGTGAAGACTTGGTAAGGGGCTGGGGGGAATGCTATGTTACACAAATGGAAATGAGAGGGGGAAGGGTCTGAAAATTTCTCTAATCGTTCAGTAGAATGGTTCCATAGATCCTATTAGTGAAGTTCTGCTCATGGGAGAGCAGGGTGGTTTTCACCAGTTCCTCCTGTGCATGCTTCATCTGCTACAGTGAGTTGGAGAACGCTCTGTACAGCATGGGAGGAAATAGGGTGTCAGCAGAAGTTACCTCCTTGTCTCCCTTTTGTGAGTGGCAGCCTCTGCTGGCCTTCCAGACCAACTCCACTCGCAGAAGTGTGACTCTGTAACCAAGCCTGTAGGCCTAGTCAAAATCACAGTGTCAGGGAACTGCCATCGGCTCACAGGTGAGAAACAGAAGGGCAGTTGTGTTACAGGGAGCCTCCGAAAATTTTGCAAAGCAGTTCCTCTTTCAGAGAGGAGGAAAGCCCCACCTCTAGTGGTGAAAAGGTGCAAGGACCAGAGTGAGAGCCTTAAGGCCGCTCCTGAGCAAGCCAGAGAGGGGGGAAGCAAGCCCTTGCCATCGCCCATCCTGCACAGTAGTCTGGGGCGCAGGGAGGGGTGGAAACGGTTGGGGGTAACGAAACTTTTATGTTGGGGGAGGTACAAAAAAAGACCACTCCTGGATTCTGCTAGTGATTGAGCCAGACATGAGCCTTGGGGCTCCTCACTGTAAATAGTCTGCACCAAAATAAAACCTGTAAAACACAGGTCAGAGTCCTGTCTGCTTACTCTCAAGCAACCGCAACAGCACCTGACACACAGGGTTCTGGGTCTTTTATTTTTTAAACTCTGAAAACAAGAACTTAGAGTTTTCTGCTTGCTATTGATAGTCTATAGCTTGTATAAGTCAAGTCATGGTAAAGGACACAATTAGTCTTTCTTTAAAGAGGTAAGATTAACATTTCCAAAATGCATGTCTTTTCAGCTTTCTCAGGCCAAAGCAGGAAAGCTAAATCCACATGTACACGTAGAGTATGAGTGGAATCTTCGGCAGGAAGAAATGGATGAAAGCGATGATGACTTGGATGACAAGGTAAGGAATAGTCTTGGATCAAATTATTACGCATTGAATTTTGGGGGTGACTGCACTCTTAGTGCACCCATCATTCCTCCCTGGTCTCTGAAGTCTGAAGCTCAGTAAGAGCTGTTGCTTTGATCTAATAATTTCTCTCCGTATATTGTTTTTAAGAGTTCTACTTGTTCCTCTTCTACTTTCATTAATATTGAATCACTGTTCTAATCAATTGTTCTTTACATATATAAGTAGACTGCACGTAGGCATTTGTGTGAGAGTCTTAATGTGCTTGTCTGGGAATAGATGGTTCGTGCTGCATGGAGGAGTGCAGAAGGAGGAAGTTTAGAAGCCGAGTTTGAGTCCAAAAACATTGCTGAAGGAATGCTAAGCTTATCCAGGAGCTGTGGAGAACGATCAACACATTAGAAAAGAGTAGCTATAATTGCATTAAACCAGTGTTGTGTAATCTGTGGATTAGTAACTGATCTTAATCTCACAAATAGATATTTTCAGTAATTTGTAAATCAGTGGTGGGGAACCTCCAGCCTGCCAGGCTTCTCTATTTGACCTACAGCATGGTGTGACCCAAACTATGCTCACCTCTTCCATTACATGACATCATATTGTCAAGGAAGATTCAAGAGTACATTCTAAGGCTGCTCCTGATTCTTCCTTTGTAAGCTGCAGGTTCAAAGTTGAACAACCTGACGTCACACAACATCAGGTGCTGGTTTGGCCATAAAGAAGCTTTTAATTAGTGGGCCATGGAAGGTTTCAGACCTACAAGCCAACCGTTATTATTATTATTATTATTATTATTATTATTATTATTATTATTATTATTATTATTACCCTGCCCATCTGACTGGGTTTCCCCAGCCACTCTGTGTGGCTGTTTAATTCATTTATAAGAACATTTATAGAACCATCTGATTAAGAAACAAATCAAGATAGTGTACAATAAAACCATTAAGCCATCACAAAATCATAAAATATAGAACAAATGACTAACACAAAATGGGGAAATTCTCAAGCACTTGAGAGGTCTGTAGACATATTGAAGATATCAGAGATCTAAGGACTGGAAGAGACTAAAACATTTACCTAGCATTCAAAGAATCATATAAAATTTGTTCTCAGATACAGAATAACTATTTAACTAAAACTGTCAACAAGTTACTGGGACTTAGAAGCAAGCTACACAATGTGCAGACATACATAATAGAATCCTGCTGTACACTTTCCCCCTTTTATTTCTTTTTTGAAATAATGGAATGAACAAACTTTGGATCCAACCCTCAGAGCAGAGAAGTGGGAGGGGAGTGCTTAACCCTCCTTGTACTTGTAAATTTTCTCCTCCCAATTGCTCCCTCTCCGCATGAGGATCTAAACCTACAATTTGAAACCTGCAGTAGTGGTACACAATTTGGAGTAGAAACAGCATCTCCCCTATAGGGTTCAAAATACACATTTTTCTATGGACGTTAAGCACTATATCTCATTAGCTGCTTCTCTGACAAATTCCTCCACCAAAAGCTCTTTCTCAGCTTTTAAGAAATGTTCAGGCTCTATTGTACATGTCGGAAAGCTGTGTACAAACAAACAGAACCACATAGTTCATAAACAGCTATATTTTGTCCAAGTTCAAACATTATGCTACAACTGCTTTCGCCAAGTGGTTTTAGAGAATTACTTTTATTTTCTGCTATTGGGAGAAGGTTTGCGCAGATAATGGAAAGTGTACTGCAAAGCTGTGTGTGCACAGTTAACACTGACATTCTTAAGTACACAGGAGATCAATTTATACTGTGGTACATCGGGCTACAGACGCTTCTGGTTACAGACTCCGCTAACCCAGAAATAGTACCTCGGGTTAAGAACTTTGCTTCAGAATGAAAGCAGAAATCGTGCTCCGGCGGCGCAGCAGCAGCAGGAGGCCCCATTAGCTAAAATGGTGCTTCAGGTTAAGAACAGTTTCAGCTTAAGAACGGACCTCGGGAACGAATTAAGTACTTAACCCGAAGTGCCACTGTATATCGTTGGGTTGCATGAACTTTTTTCAATTTCTTCCTTGGCAACTTTTTGCATCTATGTTAACAGTATAGTGGTACCTCTGGTTACAAACTTAATTCGTTCCGGATGTCCGTTCTTAACCTGAAACTGTTTTTAACCTGAGGTACCACTTTACCTGAGGGACGCGGGTGGTGCTGTGGGTAAAACCTCAGCGCCTAGGACTTGCTGATCGTCAGGTCGGCGGTTCGAATCCCCGCGGCAGGGTGAGCTCCCGTTGCTCGGTCCCAGCGCCTGCCAACCTAGCAGTTCGAAAGCACCCTCGGGTGCAAGTAGATAAATAGTGACCGCTTACTAGTGGGGAGGTAAATGGTGTTTCCGTGTGCTGCGCTGGCTCGCCAGATGCAGCTTGTCACGCTGGCCACGTGACCCGGAAGTGTCTTCGGACAGCGCTGGCCCCCGGTCTCTTAAGCGAGATGGGCGCGCAACCCCAGAGTCGGACATGACTGGCCCGTACGGGCAGGGGTACTTACCTTACCACTTTAGCTAATGGGGCCTCCCGCTGCCACTGGTATGTGATTTCTGTTCTCATCCTGAGGTAAACTTCTTAACCCAAGGTACTACTTCTGGGTTAGCGGAGTCTGTAACCCGAGGTGTTTGTAACCCGAGGTACTACTGTATTCATATATTTCTAAAACAGACAAACAAAGAAAGAACCATATTGGTCCTTATGAAAAAACCCAAAATCCACATTAGGGACCAACCAAAAGGACATAAAATAATGAGCAGGCTTTCTGGCACTCCAGAATTCTTCATCAGGTTGGATATTACAAAAAGCAGGAGGTGGGAAGATGAGTGAGGGGGTGCCCAGAAGTATAAAAAGTACAAAATAAGGCTGAATGTTGTGACCATGAGGTCTGCATTTAGTCACCTAATTGAGATTGGGAACTGATTGAATTAATCTCTGCTAGGTGCCGAAGGTATCAGGTTACACCTTATATTCTGGGATAAAGAAGCAGTGGCAGATCCCCCTTTCTTCTTTTTTCTTTTTGAACAGATCACCATTTTTGAAAACATAAAGGCCTACTGTTACCCACATCTGTCTCAGGCCTTAAGCGAAAGACAGTTTCCTGGTTAGACAGAAAGCCCGAAGTAAAGAGAAACATGGCAGTCCGTATATTAGTGAAGCTGGAGATTGATTTTGGGTTGTCTGCTAGGTAAGAGTCAACTGAAGCCAAATTGTATAGTGCTGCCTACTGGTCAGAGGGATTGCAAAGTCTGAGAAGCACATATGTTTGTGTAATAGTTATTTTTCTTTCATCAGCATTAGCCTTTAAAAAAACAAACAACTGGATGGTGCACAATTATAATGAGTCCATTAAATTTTCCCACAGCCTAGTCCAATAAAGAAGGAGCGTTCCCCAAGACCCCAGAGCTTTTGTCACTCCTCCAGTACTTCTCCCCAAGACAAAATGGCTCTTCCTGGTCTTAGCACTCCAAGGGACAAACAGCGACTCTCCTATGGAGCCTTCCCCAATCAGATTTTTGTCTCCGCAAGCATAGACTCCGCAACTTCTCCGACAGGAGTAGATGCCCCTCCACTCCCTCCCAGAAATGCTGGTAAAGGTATGTTATTCAATACCAAACACTTGTTGTAAAACTTTTGTGGTTAACTGGGATTTTCCTTTTTTGAAATGTTTTCAGGGCTCAAATGGAAGGTTTATCATTTTCTTTCATAAATGGACAATAATACTTTGAAGGCTATTATAAACCTCTTTTGTTAAAGCACCAAGTATCCAGCAGTGCTCAGTTGCCTGAGTAAGGTTTGGTTAATGCTCATTCTGCTCACAGTTCTAAAGCTAAATTGACTAAGTCTTGACGAGATAAGTACATCAGACTCTCCATCAGATCACCCCACCTAATCCAGACCATGGTGGAAACAATCAAGTAAAATATTCTATTTCTAATAGAGCAGTGATGAGCAGGCAACCAAGCGATTCTCCAGAAAGTTAGAACAAAACTAGGACTGAACTGAAAGGGAGAAGGTGACTTTTTGCAAACTGCTTTAGCTAAATTAAAGCTTTCCTTGCCCATGGCGCTCCGTCGCTACATTCTGGTGGTTTTTCAGTGCTTTGAAGGGGGGTGGGGTATGCAGGAATTAACCTATTTCAGGATTGCCTTCAATGACATTAGTGGATATTCAGATCTCCTTGGCTATGTAATATTGAGGCATCATTCTTTCTACTACATAACCCTCAGTTGGCTGGGATCAGCAATGTGACTGATTCAGAGCACACTTTTGCATAGCAAAGAGTTTCTTCACTAGCTATGTTCCTGAGTTTGGAGAAATATCACCCACTGGAGCCTGTATCTACCAAAGCAGATGCTTTGCTGCTTTAAGTTGTCAAACATCTTTGGAGCTATGGCACCAAACCAGTTGGCATGGTTTGACTAAAGCTGCAATCGTATACACAGTTAGCTTGAAGAGAGCCCCATTAACCTCTGTTGGGCTTCATCCAGTGTCATTTTGCATAGAAGTATTACAGGGCATGTAAGAAGGTTTATATGAATTATTGTTGCAATGTTCATCCACCTCTACTTGTGTAGACATTTGATTCTATGTTGTTTTGTGTGTTGCGCTATTTATTCAAGCTAAATTTGACTTCAGTGTTCCCCTAATTGAAATTTGAATCTGCTGTGGTACCCATGGCGTGCACTTGCCTCCTAAATGTGTATGCAGCTGTCTAGTTTGCAGTGTAATTTAATGAGCAGCTCGTGTTTGCGATAAATATTAGGTTTGTCTAACTGTACTTGCACCTGTTTTCTCTGGATAATGATAGACCCTTAGACTGTTATAATAGATTTCCCCATTCTTTCTAAGGTGGCGCAACTTTTAAAACGAATATTTGCCCATCATCACTCTTTAACCAGGTAGATAATGAGATAAACAATAATACAGTGGTACCTCGCAAGACGAACGCCTCGCAAGACGGAAAACCCGCTAGACGAAAGGGTTTTCCGTTTTGGAGGCGCTTCGCAAGACGAATTTCCCTATGGGCTTGCTTCGCAAGACGACAGCCCATAGGGAAATATCCGGAACAGCGGGGAAGCGCAGCGCGTCTTTCCCACTGTCCAGGACC
The DNA here is from genome assembly GCF_964188305.1 of Podarcis bocagei. NCBI lineage: Eukaryota > Metazoa > Chordata > Lepidosauria > Squamata > Lacertidae > Podarcis > Podarcis bocagei. The sequence goes on along the minus strand of NC_138133.1, from coordinate 81,128,701 downwards.
TCTTCTGAAGGCTGGCGGGGGGCAAAAGTCTTTGTCCCCCCTGCCTGCCTTCCCAGGGGCTTTTAAATCGCCCCGGACAGCGGAAAATTCCTCCGCTGTCCCGGGGTGATTTTAAAATGCCGCCCGCCAGCATTTTAAGATCACCCGGACAGCGGAGAAGTCCTCCACTGTCCCGGGGTTTTTTAAAATGCTGGGGGTGGGAAGAAAAGCCCTTGTCCGTCCCCCCCAGCCTTCAGAAGAGGTCCGGGGACAGACTGTCCCCGGACCTGGTCTGAAGGCGGTTTCCCTAGGAACGTATTAATTGATTTTCAATGCATTCCTATGGGAAACCGTGCATCGCAAGACGAAAAACTCGCAAGACGAAGAGACTTGCGGAACGAATTAATTTCGTCTTGCAAGGCACCACTGTATAAGCCAGTGTTTCCCAACCACTGTTCCGCGGCACACTAGTGTGCCGCGAGATGTTGCCTGGTGTGCCGCGAGATGTTGCCTGGAGGGAGGCGGGCGAGTCGGGCGGCGAGAGGCGGGGCAGCGGCGGCGAGGAGAGGCCGCCCAGCGCGGGGCTCTCGCCGTCTGCCTGCCTGGCTGCCTGCGAGCTCGGCGGGCAGCGCCTCCGTCCGCAGCGCCCGCCTCGCGGCTCTCATTCCCTGCCCCTGCCAAAGCTCACCCAGCCAAGCCGCGCTCTCCTTCATGCCTCGCTTTGCTGCCTCCTCCCCCCCCCCCACCCACAAAGCTTGGAGGTTCCCCGGCAAGGGGGAGGAAAAAAAATTGAAACTTACACTTTTGTGCGTCCCTCCCGGTGTGCCGCTGCGCGCTGACGTCACGGGGCTGTAATGGTGGTGTGCCTCGAGATTTTTTTCATCAAACAAGTGTGCCTTTGCCCAAAAAAGATTGGGAAACACTGGTATAAGCAATACAGAATCAGAACAATGACTAACATAATATACCTTTGCAATGATAATCCCTGACCTTATGCAGGATGTCACAGTGCAGTGGAACCTCGGTTTTCGAACGTAATCAGTTCCGGAAGACCGTTCAACTTCCAAAATGTTCGAAAATCAAAGATCAATGGGCAGCCAGCAAAATCCATTGAAAAAAATGAAAAAACACACAGCGGAAGCCGATCAACTTCCAAGGCACATTTGAAAACAGAAGCAATTACTTCCAGATTTTTGGCATTCTGGTTCCAAATCATTCAGCTTCTGAGACGCTCAAAAACCGAGGTTCCACTGTGTTGTTACATAGTCAAGTGTCTGCATCTTGTTTGTTTTGATTCAAAACAAGCTAAAACATGGTGTACTTTTCATAAAAGCCATCTTCTAATTTCTTCTAAGATTCAGTGCACTTATTTGTATCATCTACTTTGTATTCAAAGGTATGTTTTGTAGTAGTAATAGTAGTATGCGTTTCACTTTATTTCACATTTACCAGTGAGAATTTTTACTCAACCAAGGCGATTTTTGTATCTCAGAATTTCAGCATCTTTTACTGCCAATCTGTCATTAGAGCATAACATCCACGTCATTTCTTATATGGCATTGATCTTATATGACAGTATAACGAGGCAGTAGAGTCTCTCTCTTTTTAATGTTTTAATGACAAATTGCATTTGTGTAATGTTAAGCACTTCATAGTGTTACTGTAATCTATAAAACAATCTAGTACATTTGCTATTATCCGTATTATCACCAAATTAGTCTTTTAGCTATGTTTCTTATTTATTTGTTATGGTGTCTATATAGGACACCCAATAAAACTTAAGTTTAACATGTTTTTAAGGTTTAAATGTTAAAATAAATGGAAGCAAAATTACTGTAATTTAGATATGCACGTTTGAACCATGATCTCTTTTATGTATGAATGACTAAAGACACAATGCATTAGCAATGGTAGGATCTGCTGTACAGAAAGCCACCAAAGACAGTACAGTAAGCATGCAACTTACACACATTTAACTTGTGTGCATTCAGCTTTACATGCATGGCAAAAGAAATAAAAAAAGATTAAAAAGGGGCAGAAAGTAGGCCGAATTCCTCTTCAACCAGGCCTTTGGCTTATCAATATTCTACAACCTTCTAAGTGTATTGGGTGGGGGCCTATTGTTTTGTTCAGTTTTAACTACCGTATTTTTCGCCCTATAGGATGCACTTTTCCCCCTCCTAAAATGAAGGGGAAATGTGTGTGCGTCCTATGGGGCGAATGCAGGCTTTCCCGGGCTTCCTGCAGCTCTGCGCCACCCTCCGGATCCCGGCGCAAAGCCGCACGGGGCTCCGGAGGGTGGCGCAGAGCTGCCTGCACTCCAGGGCTTCCTGCAGCTCTGCACCACCCTCCCGATCCCGGCGCGAAGCCGCACAGGGCTCCGGAGGGTGGCGCAGAGCTGCCTGCGGTCCAGGGCTTCCTGCAGCTCTGCGCCACCTTCCCGATCCCGGCGCAAAGCCATGCGGGGCTCCGGAGGGTGGCGCGGAGCTGCCTGGGCTCCAGGGCTTCTTGCAGCTCCGCACCACCCTCCGAATCCCGGCGCGGAGCTGCCTGCGCTCCAGGGCTTCCTGCAGCTCTGCGCCACCCTCCGGATCCCGGCGCGAAGCCGCGCGGGGCTCCGAAGGGTGGCGCAGAGCTGCCTGCGCTACAGGGCTTCCTGCAGCTCTGCGCCACCCTCTAGATCCTGGTGCAAAGCCACGCGGGGCTCCGGAGGGTAGCGCAGAGCTGCCTGCATTCCGAAGTCTGGTGCGCGCTGAAGAGCGCCCCCGGGCTTCGCGCACCTCTCCACAAGCCTGGAGAGACCGGCGCGGCTCCCCAGGCTTGCAGATAGCAGGCTGTTCTGGGGGCTGGGGTCGGGGGAAGCTCGGGCTTCCCCCGCGCCTGCCCCATGCCTGGGGACGGGAAAAAAAATTTCTTTATTCCTCCCAAAAAAAATTAGGTGCATCCTATGGGGCGAAAAATACGGTATTTATTTTGTTCTTTTATACAGTATTTTTATCTTGTAAACTGCCCTCAGATCCTCGGGTGAAGGGCAGTATATAAATTTAATTTAAAAAAGAATAAAATTACTTTGGCAAGCCCACCTGCCATTGAACCCAGTGGGTATTAACCATTTGCAATTTTGGCTTTAGGCTCAATCCCTGGAATGTACCCCTTGCCTAGGTTGTTGGCTTACTGTATCTGCTTTCAGTGGTGCATGCTTTAGCCGAAAGTACCTTCCAATCCACATCTGTTCCTTTCCTCCCTCATTTATTTTAAAATAGATAATAATTTAAAATAGATAATAATAGATTTATTTTAAAATAGATAATAATTAAGTAATTTAAGCACTGTCTGCTGTGACTAAATATTAAACTGAAATTCCTTTAGGGTGCTTCCTCTCTGATATGCCAAATGTGTGTGTGTACGTGTACGTGTACCGTTCCAGTCAAAATACTTACATAGCCAGAAAGGCTAAGAGTGTAATTAGAGTGTTGTTAAAGTTTGGAATTGCTTATTGTTGCTTTTCAGTCCTTTGCTTTAATGTGGTCTGGTGCTTTTTTGTTTTGTTTTGTTGTTTTTTGGTAGTTCCTTTTGTGCTGCTTTAGTGCTAACCCTTCTGTGTGTCGGTAAAAGGCTGTTTGTTTGATTTTACAGGTCCACCTGGCCCTCCTTCAACCCTTCCTTTAAGCACTCAAACCACTAGTGGCAGCTCCACTCTGTCTAAGAAGAGGCCCCCTCCCCCACCCCCTGGACACAAAAGAACCCTCTCTGACCCACCAAGCCCACTACCTCATGGACCCCAGAATAAGGGCCAAATTCCTTGGGGTGAGTTTTAAAGCACTTAAGACAACACTCGGGTGAGAGGGAGATGCTCACAGTGGCTCAGTTCAGACATCATATCAAACCTTGGTTCAGGAAGGCTATCCAAGATTCAATAGAATCGGGGGGGGGGGGACGGACATAATTTACAATTGGCCGGCAAAATTGGTTCTTAGAGGGTTAGTGCAAAACCATGGCTGACTGTGATGCATGAATTGAACCAGTCGCTGCTAATTATAAATGAATCTCTCCAGCTGATAAGCTTTCTGTGACTTTTCCTGTGTCGTTCCAAAGGCTTATAGCTGCCTTTAAAAGGTAAAGGTAAAGGAACCCTTGACCATTAGGTCCAGTCGTGGCCGACCCTGGGGTTGCGGCGCTCATCTCACTTTATTGGCCAGCATGACTAAGCCGCTTCTGGCGAACCAGAGCAGCGCATGGAAACGCTGTTTACCTTCCCGCCGGAGCGGTACCTATTCATCTACCTGCACTTTGACGTGCTTTTAAACTGCTAGGTTGGCAGGAGCAGGGACCGAGCACTGGGACCTCACCACGTCGCGAGGATTCAAACCGCCAACCTTCTGATAGGCAAGCGCTAGGCTCTGTGGTTTAACCTACAGCGCCACCCGCGTCCCCATAGCTACCTTGTTTCTATTGGCGACAATGTGCAGAAGTAGCTAACGCAGTTACCAAACATGTTGAGCTGCGTTCAGCTAAACTGTTGTGCTATTGGGAACCCACTCAACAAGTCTCCCTAGCTCAATGGGGCTTATCTCTCCCCGCCCCGCCCCAGGTGCCCCTACAGAATTGCCACTGTGGATCAGGAGACACCCACCCACCAACCATGAATTGCATGTAGGGGGAATAGAGAGAGAAGATAATTCCATCTGGCATCCGCTGATGGAACATTCATAATAGGGCAGTTAATTATTTCCAATATTTGTTAGCACAGTTCTGTTTAGATTGATAGGAAGGTCCTCTGGGGCCAGAGAGTGGGAAATCAAACCAGTTCATGCAGAGCTTAAGGTGTTTGCTTGAAACTACAAAAACACACCCTTCATAAGATTTTAAAGCTGCTGCTGTCCCTAGGCTACCATGTTGCCTTGTACAGTGGTGCCCCGCAAGACGAACGCCTCGCGAGACGAAAAACTCGCAAGACGAAAGGTTTTTTCGTTTTCGAGTTGCTTCGCAAGACGAATTTCCCTATGGGCTTGCTTCGCAAAACGAAGCTTGCCCCCGCACCCCGGACCTCTTTTGAAGCAAGGGGCGGCAACGGGGAGAAGATCGCTTCTCCCCGTTGCCAGCCCCGCAATCTCCGGGGACAGAGGGGAAGGCGCACGCGCGCCTTCCCCTCTGTCCCCGGACCCCTTTTGAACCAAGGGGCGGCAACGGAGAGAAGCAATCTTCTCCCCTCCGCCCCTTGCTTCAAAAGAGGGGACAGAGGGGAAGGCGCGCGTGCGCCTTCCCCTCTGTCCCCGGATCCCTTTTGAACCAAGGGGCGGCAACGGAGAGAAGTGATCTTCTCCCCTCCGCCCCTTGCTTCAAAAGAGGGGACAGAGGGGAAGGCGCGCGTGCCTTCCCCTCTCTCCCCGGACCCCTTTTGAACCAAGGGGCAGCAACGGGGAGAAGCGATTCTCCCCGCTGCCCCTTCCCTTGCTTTAAAACAGGTCCAGGGACAGAGGGGAAGGCCCGCGGCGCTTCCCCTCTGTCCCCGGACGGTCTCCATAGGAACGCATTGATTGATTTTCAATGCATTCCTATGGGAAACCGTGCTTCGCAAGACGAAAAACTCGCAAGAAGAAAAAACTTGCGGAACGAATTAATTTCGTCTTGTGAGGCACCACTGTACTCTGCTGAAAACATTTTAGCCTCCATAGTCTGCTAAATGCAATAACTAAAGCAGAATTATTTGTGTGTGTGTGTCTGGCCAAGTAAATTTCAGGTTTTTGTAAGATTCTCCTTTACTATTGTGCAGTCCTGTACATGTCTACTCAAAAGTAAGTCCCATTGAGTGCTTACCCCCAGGTAAGTGTGTATAGGATTGCAGTGTGTATAGGATTGCACTGGCTTTGTTTGCATATCATAGTAAGCCACAGTCAGTAGCTTACTGTGAGCATACAGATGGCTCTGCTCCTCCCATAGTGGGGCCAGCACAGCACAATCCCTAACTTGGCATTGTGCTTTATTTTGCACCAGATAAACTACAGTGTGAAGCCAATGCTACATTTTAGCTTGCCAGTTGTGGTTCTGGTGTGATGCTATGTCAGGGATCATGGGTTGTTGCTTCCCTAGGGAAAGAGCGAAGCAAGAGTGGTTTCATTTTCCTGGCAAACCATTAACTATGGTTTACCATGATGCACAAACTGGTCTTGTGTGACATTTCTGTACATCAGGTTTGCCTGACAAGTCTATTTTCAAAGCCCTCGACTTTACTTCTGAAAGTGTTCTAAGGAATTACTTGACCTATATTTTCAAATATGATGATGGGTTTTGACTGCAATGGCAAAAAGCTTTAACCTGAAAAAGTCTACAATTTGATTTGTACTCAGCCTTTAGGGAAAAAATATGAGATTTGTACGGTTTTCTTTGGGACTTGATTTATGCCCCCCCCCCAAAAAAACCAATCCAAGAACAGTTGAATAAGCGGGAAATAGGTGTGTCAGTTTATAGATCAAAATTCCCTTCAACTGTAAGTGGGTGAGCATTGTTACAGGGTTGTTACAAGTCACAGTGACTTGTCATTTTAGGAAGTGAAACTTTATTTTTGCACATTTCTTCAGTGAGGAGGTTTTTCTATGCAATTTTACATGCAATTGACTTACCCAGCTAAACTAAACTACATTAATTTAATCTTTTTAGCTCCCCTGATTTTTGGAATTTGAAAGTCGAAAAATTCAGCAGGCCCTGCCACGTCCATGTAAACAAGTGAAATTCAGGAATAGGGGGAAATGTTTCTGGACATACAAAATAGCATTTTGTAAAGGTGTCCATACAGTGCTTTTCCTCAGACAAACTATAAGCTGTAACAAGCTTTGTGCAATGGTTTGTCTGGAGAAAGCTAAACCATGAGCCCAGACGATCCTTCAGTTCAGCACAGTAGCAGAACAGCTGGTGAGGAGCAAGGCAGCTGTGATCTCCTCTTTGGGAGTCCACATGCTTGTTCACTCTAAGCCACAGTTTGGCTTAGTGTTACATGCAAACAAGGACTGTGGCAGAGCTAACAACAAATGTATTATTCTCTGGGGCTCCCTTTCTAGCTGGCATAGCCAGTAATGGATTGTGCACTTGTTTTTTGTGTTGAAAAGTTAATTAACTGTTGCATGACAAATGGAAGGCCTATGCTTAGTTAATGACCCTTTATTCACTAAATTTATGTGTTTGCATCCATGTGCTGCTTGTAACTATAAATCTTTGGCTTGCATCTCTGGCTTGTGTCACCTCCAGACTGAGACAACAAAGATTCTTGTGACACCTTAAATACTAACAAATGTATTGTGGCAGAAAACCATCCTGATTTCGTTTAAGTGGTTTTGTTGTTGTTGTTGTTGCAACAGTCTATAACATTCTCTGAAATTTCTAAATAAAACAAGAGATGGCAACTGTTGATTAAACTATAACAGAACTATAATTGTTGGGAAATAACTGGGCAACACATAACTTGGCAACAGATGAGCCGAGTAAGTGAGGTGCTGGGCTTTGAGAAGGAAGTGTGAGGGCTCTGACAGGGTCCTATATTCCTCTCGCCTCCTTTCCAAAGCTTAGCTAGTGGTTTCCCAGTTGTGGAAGGGAGGTAGGAGGACTCTAGGACCTGCCACAACCTCACACCTCCTTCCCCAAGCCTGGTGCCTTGCTTATCTTGGCCTACCTGCCCCCACCCCACCCCAGCGACAAGGCAGTGTGCGGTCCACAGGTTCCGTGTCGAAGTACACTTGCAGGCCCATCTGGTATGAAAAGTTAGGCCGCCTTGATCTAGAACAGGCATAGGCAAACTTCCATCCAGATGTTTTGGGACTACAATTCCCATCATCCCTGGTCCTGCTAGCTAGGGATCATGGGAGTTGTTGGCCAAAAACATCTGGAGGGCTGAGTTTGCCTATGCCTGATCTAGAACAGTAAGAACCCTTCTAGCAATAAAAAGCCTTGGAGTTGACTGCACTCCCAGTAGAGGGTAGACAAGAACAGGATAATCAAAACAAGGCTTCTTAAACTAGAGGGGATGGGTGGGGACAAAGGAACAAGAGTTACTGCTAAGTGAGGGCCTTGCCCCACTTATTGCAACATACCCTTATCCTCTCCATGGGGCACGGAGAGGCTCGTACCTTCCTCTTGAATCTCCAGATTTCCAGAACTTTTGGCTTTTCTCCTTGCTTGGGTGGCCACTAAAGGTGGTCTGTTGTCTTCTGCTCCTCCTCACTGTGAAGCAAACCGCATGCTAAATCACATTTTGGCTGCCCCCATCCAACCTTTGCTTGCTGTTCTGGCCAAAGGTTTTGATCTCTCAGCTGGGAAGAGAGTTGGCTCAAAGAAGAGTTCTTTCCTTGGACTGCCTGAGGCAACAGGGCATCTAGAATGAGGCACAATTCAGGCGGCAACTCATTCACCCATCATACCAGCCCTTTTCTTTGCCAAGAATGTGGTTTCCTTTTATACTATCAATTTAACTCTCTGAGGACCAGTTCACACACAAACTCTGTGCCTCCATTCTAAGCGATTGCCATTTGTGTGAATAGGGCCTTAAACGTATTAAATTCTTCACTTGGGTTCTTAGGGCTGAATTGCACACATCTTCAGAAAGGTTATTTGCATTTCTTCATTCGCATCACTAGATTAATTGTTATCAACAAATTCAACCTCTCTGGGAGAAATTAATTTCCAGTTTGTGGTGAAAGAAGGTGATAAAATTAAAAGTTCTCATAGAAACAGGATGTGTTTTTAGTATCAGAATGTGAAACCTCAGCAATATAGCTATTGCCCTACAATAGTAAATTAGAGTTCTACCTTCAGCTTCCTAGCACATTTTGGTGTAAACAGTTGGGTGAGGTTTTTTAAAAAAACAAATATTACAGATATAGGAAGTTCTATATAAGGACTGAAGTGTTAACAATTTTTCAAAAGAGAAAATGCCTCAGATCACAAAGTTTTAACTCTTGCCTAACTTCTTTCATAGCACCTTGGCCACAAACACATGCATAACGCACAAACACAGTACAATGCACTTCCTGTACAAACATGCTATTATAGTATAATTCTTTTAAATACTTTCCCTTACTAGCAGACGGACTTAAATTGCTTAAAATCAACATTGCATAGGAGGCCATATTCTAGATTATAAATGCCTTTTCTGGCCTTAAATCACTATGCATAAAAAAAGGTAGCGGTGAGATCCTATAGCTTCTACTTGAAAAGTCTTTACATTATTTATGATATCTGCTACTTCATCCAATTTAAAATTTTAAAAAAACTTATTTAACGTTTTAATCCATAGGTAATGATTTGGGTCCTCCAGCCACAAAGACTGCAAACAAGTTTGAGGGGATGTCTCAACAATCAGGGTAAGATATTTTTTATATTTCCTGTTCGTTCACTGAGGCCAAACAATGATATTAATCCAGATTTTTGTGAGTCAGTAGAAAATTGTTCCTTTAAAAAACAACAAACATATTTATAGTTGAACTCAACTTGTTTACATTTCACCTTCTCTTTTCTTTTTAATCGCTTTTGCTAGGAATACCTAGCAGGGTTTGTAATGTAAAAGTCAGTATCATGTTTTCTTCAGACAAATCTGTGATACAGCCCCACGTGCATTGCAGTTCTAGCCACTCTTATCTAAAAGAAGAAGAAGAGGATGTTAACAGAGCTAGAAAAGCTGTCAATAGAAGGAGGCCTGATTTCAGAAAGGACCCTGTTGACATCACGAAAAGCCTTTTCTGGCACATGTTTACACGGCTTTCCTGACCCATGATATAAAATTCTGAAGCACCAGTGAACTTGGAGGTTTTCAGCTTTAAAAAAATCTTTTTTAAAAAGCTGTTGCAGCACTAGCTTTGAGGAAATAGGCTATGCAGACATCTCCTCTCCTCTCCACTCCAGAAAAAGGCAATGCAGTGCTTTCATGTGCTTAAACTAGCACTGTTTCAAAACCTTTGGAGCAAATTTCAAATGTCCCATTTAGTAGGAAATAAGTCCTGGAAATGTGGCAATCAGTGCAAATCTTCAAACATGTCAGGTACAAGAGATCATAATGTGGCATATATATATTCTTAGTTTTTAATAATATCCTTGAGTTGATCATCCAGTGCTGAAATAATTCAGAATTCAAAGAACCAACATCTCCCCTGCCCCAGTTCATGATTCTTTTTCCGTTCTGTTTTGACTTCTGATTTCTGTTCCAGTGGTGTCCTATTTGAACAGGTCAATATCCATACTCTTTCAGTAGCCTATTTCAAAAACAAGCTTAGAATAATAGGATCCTTATATACAAACATTGTTATATTTGAGTAAAGGAAGCCCACAGTCAACACCCCTGTGAGGTATTGAGTCTGTTCTATGGAAAGTGTTTGTGCTGCTAACGTTGATGCCTGGTACTCTAAAAAGGAGGCATTTGGGTATTTCATTATAGAGATGTAAACCATTATGTGTTTGTTCATCAGCACTGGGACTGCTAAGACTGCACTGGGTCCAAGAGTTCTTCCAAAACTACCTCAAAAAGGTAAGTATATCTCTGAGCATGAATGCATACAGAGCTATGTTATACTAAATCAGATCATTGAACCACTACTGTTCTGGTCTACTGTTGACTGGCTGGGGTCTCTGAAATCTCAAGTATAGATTTTCCCCAGGTCGGTCTCTTCCTCTCTTGCCTTACTCACAGCATGTTTGTATTTATATTGTGAAGAGTTGTTTGAACAAGATAAAGTTTCAGCATAAGAAACCTGCCTAATCCTGGGATGCTTTGTAGGTTTCAAGACATAGGAGTGGCAAGAACTAAGAATATAGTTGCTGCAGTACTCTGTTTTACAAATGTCTCTTAGACTATAACAGGGATGGGGATTTCAGGCTCAGGGCCAAGTTCACACTTCCACATCTCTCTGTTTTATTTATTTAATTCCATTTATGAATCCCCACAGAATGTCTCAAAGGAATTTCATGGTAAAAACAACAACAAAGATAATGAAAAATAAATGCATATATGCAAATGGAAACTATTTCATATGTGAAAACAGTTTGAAGGCAGACTGGGATCAATATATCCACTTAAGAGGCTGGTTGAAAAAGGAAGGCCTTCAACAGGTGCCAGAAAGGCAATAGAGATTGTGCCTGTCTGATAAGTAGAGCGAGGCATTTCCGAAGGGTTAATGCTAAAATTCCTATATAGTGCAGAACACAATCAGGTGTTATCCTCAGGGAGCTTTCTCCTGTTGAGCACAGTGATTGCGTATAAAGGTATAGGACCTTGTATACCGGAGCATATGGGACTTTTATCTGTTGCAAATGGAGAAATATCAACCCATTCTGAAATTAATTCCATTGTGTTTCCTTTCTGTTTCAGTGGCACTAAGAAAAATAGAGACGATTCACCTTCCTTCAATAGACAAGCCCAGTCAACAATTGGAAACCTTTCAGAAGTCCATTTCACTTTGTATTGATCTGCCACAGAAACCACAACCTGGAGATTTGCCCCCAAAGCCTCAACCCATGGAACTACCCCAGAAACCTCAGATTGGAGATTTGCCCCCCAAGCCAGGAGAATTGCCCCCCAAGCCCCAGTTGGGAGACCTGCCACCAAAACCACAGCTCTCAGACTTGCCTCCGAAGCCGCACATGAAGGACCTTCCTCCCAAGCCTCAGCTAGGAGATGCTTTGGCGAAAACTCCTGTTGGAGAAATGTCACCGAAGCCTCAGCCCTCGGAGGCAAATCAAAAGTCTCATTCTGTGGATCTTTCTCCCAAGGTACAATCGAAAGAAGCCGTCCAAAAGCAAGCATCTGAAGACTCCAATGATGTAACCCATGCACTGCCAGAGACCCCAGTGCCGCTTCCTAGAAAAATTAACGTGGTGAGTAGATAGATGGTTTGTTCTCTATTAAGGCAGCGAGGGTTTGTTGATTCTGCCAACCCTGCTTTGGGGTGTGCAGAGCTCTGTGCAGAAAACAACACCGGGGGGATTTGAGGTAGACAGCGAAGCTGCTTGAAGGAAACTGCTTTCCTGGTGCATTTTGCGCCCCATGCCAATACCTTTCTGTTGCTTCTTGGCTGACTTTAATCACTTGCTGCACAGTCACAATCATGTATTTCAAAATAGCCTAGCTGCTAAACCATGACTAACACAGGCAATTTGAGGACAAAAAATTGCTCTCTTCTCATGACTACTTGAATGCCATTGTTGGGACATGTGCAAATGAGGTGTCCAGTGCCCCAGCAAATCCTGTTTTGTGGGATCAGCCTGATTATGTGGACAAGGTGCTTGCAGTAGTTTAACCACGTGCTCTTTATCCTTGCCCATCAAGGCTGCTTCAAGCTAGCCAAGGGGATTTGACTGAGCATGGTCCAGGCTATGATCAGTGTGTCGCAGAGCAAGCAAGTGGCGCTTACTGCCCTTAAAGGGATGATAAGTGTGTCCCTTCCTTGACCTTGAGGTTTACAATAGCTGCCACTCAGTCGCAGATACTTGGAGAGTATCAGAAGGCACCATTGGAGGTTAACAGTTGTCTAAACTAGGGAAAGGATACCTTTTTCAGTTTGAAGGCTGCAGTCCTTATATGCAACCTTCTGGAGAATACATAGCATACATAGCAGCATGGGCGGGGTCAGAGGCAAAAGCAGATGGAGCATTGAATGTAAAATTGACCCTTGTACAGTAAGCTGGTATCTGCATATCTCCCTCTATCTCCCATCTTAAAATCAGAGTGCAGGGAGATGTACCAACCTGACAAAACAGTCAGGAAGGGTGTAAGTAAAGCTGGAGAGTCACAGCAATATTATTACATTGTTGTTGTTGTTGTTGTTGTTTGTTTATACCCTGCCCATCTGGGTGGGTTTCCCCAGCCACTCTGGGCAGCTTCCAACAAAAGATTAACAATACATTAAAACATCAGTCATTAAAAACTTTCCTAAACAGGGCTGCCTTCAGATGTCTTCTAAATGTCAAATAGTTGTTTATTTCTTTGACATCTGATAGGAGACCACTACTGAGAAGGCCCTCTGCCTGGTTCCCTGTAACCTCACTTCTCGCAGGAAGGGAACCACCAGAAGGCCCTCGGAGCTGGATCTCAGTGTCCAGGCTGAACGATGGGGGTGGAGACACTCCTTCAGGTATACTGGGCTGAGGCCGTTTAGGGCTTTAAAGGTCAGCACCAACACTTTGGATTGTGCTCGGAAACTGGGAGCCAATGTAAGTCTTTCAAGACCGGTGTTATGTGGTCTCGGCGGCCACTCCCAGTCACCTGTCTAGCTGCCGCATTCTGGATTAGTAGCCAGGCAGACAGGTTGGAGGACTGTGAAAATTGAAAAATAAATTTCATCTAAGTTTCCAAAGTGTAAAGAAAGTACTGGGAGATAAACCTGGCTCCTTTATCCCTATAAAAATGCAACGCAGGCGGTTACCATTTTTGGTGCGTCCAGTTGATGGACAACCGCCAATGCGCGGGTCCTTTTGGAGCCAGAAGAGGGAGGAGTGGGGGCAGGACAGGGGGCGGGGCAGATTTTTGCATGCTCCACCAATGCGTGCTTTGACCAGAAATGCAACCCCCGTAGAAACGGGGAGCTGCCTGTCTAGAAGAACATGGACTAATATTGCAATTGAGCCACTTTCACAAAGGCAAACTCTCAAGTGCCAAGGTTGCCTGGTAAATTGTCTTTATATAACTGCCAGTGGCAAAGCATTGAAAATGTTCCCTTTTATCTAGGAATATAGAATGCTGCTAGATACATTTTGTTGCCCTTACTATGTTCTGGCTTTCTGGGGCTATTTTTTTGCGTGTCTTGAGATGTGTTAGTTTTTATTTAGGGTGAGATCCAATGAGCACCAACGGGTGTCTGTTTCTGCAATAGGGCTTCTTCTTCCTCTCCTGCCCATATATGGAGCAGATTTTGTGTGGTGTGTGGGAGGCTGGAGGGCAGAGAAAAGAATCCCCCAGTTCCATTGTGCAAGTGGATTTTCTCTTGTGCAGAAAAGCGGTTATCATTGGATTTGGCAGGAGTTGTTTTAATGGTTGGGCTGTTGTGAGTGAGGGTTATTCCTTTTGTTTTTCCCCAAATCGTTCATGATTCGTGAGCAGATCAGTTGAAGGGAGAAAGTGAGATAGAAATTTCAGTGTAAATAAAATCTATATATGCAACTGGGTTGGCCAACGTCTTCAGCCTGGCAGCCCTCTGCTTGCTGCCACAACATTATGATAGTGAGCTACTCAGCCAGAAAATAAGAAATTGGTCCTAAATCTCTTAATAGGCTCCCTGGATAATGGCCATAAAGGTTTTAGTTGATATTTATTATAGACTCTCTATCCTCTTGCTCTGACAACTGCAAGGGTAATGTATCTACACATCTTGGTGAGCTGCACATGTCAGGAAGGGGACATTAGGAATAAATACTGTTGGCTGGGATCCAAGTGGCATGGCATGTTTTTGCACCAGATCCTCTCTTCCATTTGTTTTCTGTCTTTTAGAATGTAAGCCTGGTGGCAGGGGCTGCCTCCTTTGTAAGCTGTTCTGGGAGCCTTTTCAGGTGAAGAGTAGGGTATAAAAATACCCCCCAAAAAGTAACAAAAAATAATCCCCACCCAATCACATATGTATGCATTGTGCATCCCATGGATGTTGCCCATGGATGTTGCTGGAGCACAGCTTCCATCGCCCCTGATCACTGACTATGCTGGCTGAGGCTGACTGGAGTTTGAGTCCAGCAGCACCTGGAGGGTCACAAGTTCTACATCCCTTCAGAAACATCTGGGGAATAAAAATGCATTCACCTATTGCCTCCAAGACAAATGGTGTATTCCCTACTGCAGCCTTGCTGAGTACACTTGCGTCATCTTCTGTAATTCACTGTACGTCAGGACTTTCGTTTCTTAAATGTTCTTTTTTTAAAAAGTTTTTTTAAAAAATTGAAAACGTTAAATTACTCAACACATACTTGGAAATTTTTGAGGGCTTTAGGCCTCTGTTGGTTTAAAGTATTTGAAATGTTTAAACGTATTGTAGCATTCAAGACAATGAAATATTTTTAGAATGTGTTATTATTTGATTGTTTATTTGATTGTTGTTAGCCGCCCTGAGCCCGGCTTGGCTGGGGAGGGCGGGATATAAATAAAATTTATTATTATTATTATTATTATTATTATTATTATTATTATTATTCAGTGTTTTTGCTGTTACGTTAACATTTTGTTCTGTTGTTGGTATTTTCCCGCCTTTTAGCTATAATGTGATTTACATTTTAGGGAAAGAACAAAGTTAGGCGAGTGAAGACAATCTATGATTGCCAGGCAGATAATGATGATGAGCTTACATTTGTTGAAGGAGAAGTTATCATTGTGACGGGTGAAGAGGACCAAGAGTGGTGGGTATGTACCTTCCTGCTTTGAAAAACCGAATCCAGTTCCATTAAGTGGTTACAGGTCTGTGAAAAGCAAAATGACACCAAGATCATATGGTTTCCAACATTAAATTAAATTAATCCTCCACCACACAACTCAGGCATTGCCTAACACTTCTTTTAATGGTACGGCAATATAGTTTTAGCATGCATTGTGTTACTAATTGCGTTTTAAACCTTGCTTATAACTGCTAGTCTTTTTTATGTAATTAAAGTATCAAGTGCAGTTCCGTTAAAGAAGAGTGTGCATTTTGCCACAGATTTAAGTGGGGAATGGACTGAACCCAAGTGATCTGATCCTATACAGGCTGCATAAGTCAGAAAGTGGGTTCGGTTCAGGTACAAGATTCCTTGCAGCAGAGCAGCTGCATAGGTCATGGTGTTATCCTACTAGCAGGGGGGTAGTCAACATGGTGCCCTCCTGATCTTGTTGGACTGCAGCTCCCATCAGTCCCCAGCAGAGTGACCAATGGCCATGGATAATGGAAGTTGTGGTTAAACAACATATGGAGGGCACTAGGTTGGCTACCCCCATCTCACTGAAGCAGACCATTGCATCAGAGCAGCGGTTGATGACTGCGAGAACAAAAGAGGCCTTGCACAGAAAAAAAGATATTAACCCTATCCCTATCTTAACAGCTAGGAGCCCACTGTGTGCTTGCAGACCTGCACATTTAGGCCAAACTAAAAAGACAACAACCAATTTCATCATCCACTGGTGCTTTTGGGTGTGCATTCCTAGCATGGCATGTCTGCTTGGCCAACTGGGTTTTGAAACTCATCAGATGGCTGTAAAGCCCTGCTCAAAAACCTTTAGTGAGGGAGGTTGTTGTTTAGTCGTGTCCGACTCTTCGTGACTCCATGGACCAGAGCACGCCAGGCACTCCTGTCTTCCACTGCCTCCCGCAGTTTGGTCAAACTCATGCTGCTAGCTTTGAGAACACTGTCCAACCATCTCATCCTCTGTCGTCCCTTCTCCTTGTGCCCTCCATCTTTCCCAACATCAGGGTCTTTTCCAGGGAAGTGAGGGAGGACCCCCCCCCCCCAAAAAAACACACACCAATGTAACCGCATAACTGTTACCCACATAAGGATCATGGCTGAAATATTTGGTGTTTCCCAGATTTCAGGTATCTATTAATTAGACTTTCTTCCATATAAAAGTGGCCAAGTTCAGAGTGAGGATATCGAAGCATAAAACTACCGACTATCAAGCACATAATACACATTATTGCTCCATGTGGGATAGCAAATGCAGAGGTTTGAGGGCGGGGGGCCGATGTCTTCTGAGCCAACATTGTTTCTTCTTCTTCTCTGCAGATTGGCCACATTGAAGGCAAGCCAGAGAGAAAAGGGGTCTTCCCAGTATCCTTCGTCCATATTTTGTCAGACTGAGTCGAATCGGAAACTTGAGCATTGCACATCCTTCCTGCAAGACGGGCTTTTAGCACGAAGCAAACAGCTGCTCCCTCCCTGTAATTCTGTGCACAACTGTGGATATATATGTATATATAACTGCTGTTACAGAACAAGAACTCATTTACGGCTCACCCAGCAAGGTGACTTATACTTGTATTGTACATAACGGTGTTACTCTGCCTTTGCCAGTATTACGGTAGCCTTGGGACCTGGCATGCCTTATTGGGTTTGCTCAAGCCATCCTTGGCATCAAGCACTTACATCTCTTTGTCTGTGTGTATGAACTACCAGCTCCCTAAATGTGGTTGGTCTCATCCGGTCCTGTTTAACTACAGAAATTACCATCTCTAATAAATCAGTATTCCTAAAATAGATAACTAGCAGAGAGTTAGATTCAGTTTTCGAAATGAACTGCTTTGGCTCATTTACATCCCTGTTTACAGCTACCAATGTACACACTTTACAGCTTGCGAAATCTACTTCCTTGGTATTGTCAAAGAAAGTGTTCAATGTACACATCAAACAAAAGAAATATTCACTGATGCTACAGATTAACCAGTAGTCTTTTGTGGTGTGTTTGTGTGAACAGGCATTTTATGTTTGTATTATGTCGTTGGTGTTTCTCCCTCTGATATTTACCTCACCTAACACCATCTGAAAGTCTTCAGTTAAAATTGCTCGTGTCTAATGAAGGAACACTTATGGGACTTTTGGCTGGAGGTTTCTTTTCACGGCACCAGGGTCTTTAAAAGAAAAGCAGCCCATCCCCATCTGCTTACTAGCATATTCTACTCCCTACAACCTCTGTTTATGCAGAAACATTACAAGTGTCTGTCAGCTTTTTCAGGTTTTCACGCAGTGCACTCCTGTTACAATCTGGTTGCCACACAGACTTGAAAGATGAGTTTACTTGAGCACTAGTGTGTGCTAACTAATTGGCTCATTTAGAAGACACCTTTGCTGTTGGGGGATTTGAGCCTTCGACCCACTGGAGCTATTAAGTCGTAATGCTCTCTTAGTTCTGTCGCCTGGAGAAATAATAATTAAAAAACAAAACCCTGCCATCAAAACGAGAGAAAGATGACCTTTCATGCAAATTATCACCTGTTAAATAATGACACCAGGCTGTAACATCTGGGATTAAATTTGCTTTTGTGGAATCCTAATTATGGCTCGAGGTTGAACTTTCAGAATCTGCCAACAATCCTGAAACCACTGAGCTGAACTTAGGAAGGATATGTTTTGATCTGACACTCCATTACTTGCATCTAAAACGCCTTCTTTATTCTGATCAATGTATTAAGGATATATGCTCATTTTGGATATGGTGTTTCATTTATTTATTTGTTGATCTTTGTTATAATATGCAAAGCAGAATGTTCTTGTTTTGCTTATGATTCACGGAACGTTTTACAGTGTGGCTCCATGTGGTTTCCGGGGTTCGCCTGGCTTAAAGCAGGGCTAGCTAACCTGTGTCTGCCCCGATGTTGCTAGGCTACAGTCATCCCTGATCACTGGCTATGCTGGCTGGACCCAATTCGAACTGGAGATAGACAAATCTGCAAAGCCACTAATTAGCCACCCCGGCTTTAAACAACTGCTTTTGCAACAGCCCAATTTTCTTTTTCCTTCACAGCAGATTCTCGTGACTCCCTGTCAAAAGGTTTCCATTTCACGAAAAGCACAAGTTCACATTAATCACTCCGAGGCTTTCGCTTTTGATGTTTTACAAACCTGTAGTCAGTGAATATTTATTTTTATTTAAATGGTTAACATACAGAACATAATCAACTTAAGAAATCTTGCATGAAGAAGAGCAAAATATTTATCAGCTATTATTGGAAAGTGGTTTTTAAACTATTGCTTCATCTGTGTCATGACACATTCTGTTAAAAAAGATATAAGCTTTCAAGTGAGTGACTGAGCCTACTGGCATCGACTCTGCAGTGTTACCGATTTCAGTGTTTTCTCAGACTCATGCTGTTTATATGAAAGCCAGAACAAAAAATGACTTTGCATTCCATATTGCTCATCAATGCAGTGTGCTTCAGATGCATTAAAGAACAAAACTGATCTACCTTTTTTGTCAAGTATATTTTAAAATGATCTCGAAATCCACTGGTTGAAAGAGAGAGAGAGAGAAAGTGCAACCCATATAAAGGAGATCCAGATGTGTAAAATGATGTAGAGTCAAAATGTCTATTATTTTGTATGCTTTATTGAAGTAGTATAATAATGAATTTTTTAAAAAATAAAATGAGTTCCATCAGGAACAAGAGTTGACTATTCTGGGTGATTTGAGAGTCCATAGGAGAATTAAAATACCATGTATGATATATAGGTTGGGTTTTAAGTACAATATTGTATTTAAACTCAGAGCCACTATCTGCAATTTTGTACATGACATATTTGGGAAGTCTTGTTTGTTTTGGGTTTTTTTTCCCCTGGGGAGAGGGAAGTATGTTCTGCGAATGGTGTGTTATTTTACTGTTGAACAGCAATTGCTATTTATTTTTTTATGACATAGTGCATCAACATGTATAGAAAGCAGATCTGGTTAGAGCCACTAGTTGGAAACTGAAGTCTCATTTGAATGTTACAATCATAATACATCAGTACACTTGTCTCCTCACGTGTTTAATGTGACAGTTTGAGTACTGTATGTGTTAATTTCTACTTTTTTAATATTTAAAATTGCTTTGAAATAAATGTATTCAGTTGATCCCAGGCATCTGAATGTCCTTTTATCAACTGGAGTCTGCTATAGGAGGAAAAAGTAGATCTCATTCACATACAATTATAGAGCATGTGTTTTTTCTGATGCTCACGTTAGTTTCTATTCAGTAAAGAGATAAGAGCACCAGAAAAACATATACATTCATTCTGGTGTTAATACAGATTTGCGCACAGATTTTTTGGGGGTGGGGGTGGGATCTGGATGCACTGAAATGCTTCTCTTTTGGTCTCTTACTACATTGTTTGCAGGTAAAGGTAAAAGGACCCCTGACCATTAGGTCCGGTCGTGACCGACTCTGGGGTTGCGGCGCTCATCTCACTTAAATGGCCGAGGGAGCCGGCGTACATGTGGCCAGCATGACTAAGCTGCTTCTGGCGATCCAGAGCAGCGCACGGAAACACCATTTACCTTACCTATTTATCTACTTGCACTTTGATGTGCTTTCGAACTGCTAGGTTGGCAGGAGCAGGGACCGAGCAACGCGGGGATTCAAACAGCCGACCTTCTGATCAGCAAGCCCTAGGTTCTGTGTTTTAACCCACAGCGCCACCCGCGTCCCAGGTAGTTTATAGTAAACTGTCTCTCTTCTGGTCCTAATATGCAGCTCCCAAGTGTTAAATGCTAAGACTTCGTTGCTAGTACAAAAAGCGTTGCTTTTCAATAGCACCTTTAACTTTTCCACCTGTGTGCACATGCCATGAGGTAACGAATTGGGGGTGGATAGATCTGTGGTCACCTTCATTAGTCCTTTTATTTCCACTCTGTTTAACCCTCATTTTTAAAAGATTTCTGTGCAACTACAGCTGTTACGCTTTAAGGTTGAGCAGCTGCCAGATTTGTGTACATATTGCCTTTATTGTACAAGCTGCCCAACTCTTAAACAGAGGCAGGCTACTTTGGTGGGAGAGGCCCAAGGGCCGCAGAGTCCCTTCAGGAAGTCGCAGAGAGCCACATCCCAAAGATAATGGGCAGGACTAAAGCAAAATATGGGGAGGGACACACACAAGTTCTCTCATGTATTTACATACTCATTCACTAATCCAATCATTTTCCATGGCAGGGTAGGGGTCCTGTACAGAAAAAGCTCACCTGTGAACATGCTATAGCTCTGGCATATCGGGCCTGCCCCTCAATTATCTAATCCTACCTCAGGTTCCCTTATTACATTTAAAGAATAGATGGTAACCTCGCCCCATTAGTTTCTTGGCTAGGTAAAGGTAAAGGGACCCCTGACCATTAGGTCCAGTTGTGACCGACTCTGGGGTTGCACGCTCATCTCACTCTATATGCCGAGGGAGCCGGCGTTTGTCTGCAGACAGCTTCCAGTTCATGTGGCCAGCATGACTAAGCCACTTCTGGCAAACCAGAGCAGCACACGGAAACGCTGTTTACCTTCCCGCTGGAGCGGTACCTATTTATCTACTTGCACTTTGATGTGCTTTCGAACTGCTAGGTTGGCAGGAGCAGGGACCGAACAATGGGAGCTCACCCCATCACAGGGATTCGAACCGCCAACCTTCTGATCGGCAAGTCCTAGGCTCCGTGGTTTAACCCACAGCGCCACCCGTGTCCCAGTTTCTTGGCTAGGCGTACACCAAATGTCTGGATTTCTGGTACCTTTTATACCAAGCAGGGTTGCTATTTCGGGACGCATCCTTGGAAGTGTCTTTTAAAGTGAGCAGCTTAAAGCAGTGATGACAGGATAAACATTGCCTACTTTTCAGGTGCATTTTTGCATCTGCTTATTTTCATAGGCTAAGGGTTTTGTTGATTTGCTACATCCTACATTTGGCCTGGAAATCATCCCAGACATTTTCTTAGGAAACATAGCTATTAACCTTGCAGAATTGCAGTTTCATGTAGAATAATGTGTTTGCTGATGTTTTAAGCAAAAGAAAGGCATCCTATATGCTTCCTCTTGAGTACCATTCAACCTCAGTGATGTCAGAGAACCAAAGGAGCAGGCATTGCACCGAATTCTTAGATTCAGACAACAAAAATAGCAGATATTAAGTGCTTTGTTACACAGATTGCAGTTTTTCAAAGAAAAGTTTTACAGGACTCTGGTTTTTAGTTTGCACTGTTTGTTCACTGCCTTATGTCCTCATGGGCTAGATTTTCAGTAAAGCCAGGGAAACCATAGCATTTTCACTAAAACCACCGGGTTGCAGCATGGACAGGAATCTCTGTGATGACTGCTCTCCATGTGCCAAGAGCTTGTAAACACACAAAGCCATTTTTAACTGCTCCTATGGTTTGCACACTCACAGCTCCTTGACTCTGCAATTCTACACTGAGTTGGATTTGTGCGCATGCGCAACCCACCACCACTTCTGGATCTCGTGCATCTTGGATCTCAAACCTTTAGGGTCCCTGCTCTGTTTCTCTCCTGCCTCCCTCAGGTTCTCTAGCCCAGTGTTTCCCAACCGGTGTTCCGCGGCACACTAGTGTGCCGCGAGACGTTGCCTGGTGTGCCGTGGGAGGGAGGCGGGCGAGTCGGGCGGCGAGAGGCGGGGCGGCGGCGGCGAGGAGAGGCCGCCCAGCGTGGGGCTCTCGCCGTCTGCCTGCCTGGCTGCCTGCGTGGCGCTGACGTCACGGGGCTGTAACGTGCCCCACATAGGCACGCTTAGACCCTGGCTAGGAAGCGCCTTTGCCCTTGCCTTTTGCTCTCCTTACTTCCAGAAAGCTGGGCTGGTCGCCCACTCCTCTCGGCGGCGGGAAGTGGTGCCGCTGGGAGCTCCGGGAGGCGGCGGAGGGGGCGCCGTGGGCCGGGAAGCCCCTCTCCGCCGGGGCCGGCAGGCGGCTGCCGCTGCTGCTGCAGGTGCTGTACAGCCTGGTGCTGGCGATGCCTTCGGAGCCGCCGCCTCCGCTGCTGCGCGGGAACTCCTTGAGCGAGCGGCTCAGCTGCTTGCCTTTGCTGCGGAAAACCTCGCGCTTGTAGGTGCCGCTGGCTTGCGGCGTCGGCGCCGCACTCTTGGGCAGCGGCTGCAGCGTGCGCTCCGTCCTGCCGGGCTCGTTGGTGAAGTGGACGGGCCTCAGGAAGCAGATGTCGATGCTGGACTCGGACAAGGCCGGCGAGCACGCTTCGAAGGCGGGCAGGTTCCGCAGCGGCTCCACCTCCTCGTAAGGGTCGCCCCGGTACTCGAAGCCCTCGTAGTCCGGCGCGAAGCCGGAGCTGTCCTGCAGGAGGTCCGCCACCGAGGCCCGCCGACGGGGCCGCTCGCGGTTGCCGTCGGGGCCCGTCGAAGGAGGCGCGCTGCTGCCGCCGTACTCCAGGTCCGGGAGGGCGTGCAGGGAGGTGGCCAGAGCTTTCAGGTCGTGCTCGCTGAGCTGAGAGGGCGCCAGGTCGTGCTCGGGCCGCCGCCCGTCCGTTTCCCACTCGCAAGGGGAAGCGCCTTGCAGGCCGTCGAGGCCTTGCTGGGGGCTCGCTTTCATGTGGGACCTCGAGTGCCTTGGAAGGGAGACCAATCAGTGTCGGATTTAGGTATAAGCTAAACAAGCTATAGCTTACCATTACCTTCTATGCTGTTACTATTTTTTTATTTTTTTTTTACATAGGTAAAAAGTGACCTTTCCCCATCTGGCATGGTGGTGTGCCTCGAGATTTTTTTCATGAAACAAGTGTGCCTTTGCCCAAAAAAGGTTGGGAAACACTGCTCTAGCCTACCACCTTGTCGAGAATGAAGCTCTCTTCCTGGTCTATCCATTGGCTCTGTTACACCATGCCACTGCTGCCATGTTGCAGCCAGGATCTTGCTCAAAAAGACGTGGGCGTCCTGCATGCGTGACCTGCTGCATTTGACTGTAAGGAAAGTCTGCCTTGTTGACCAACACAATGAAATCCCTTCTTTAGAATTGGGTACTGGCTGTACCCTTTCATGGGAGACCGCAGCCTCAGATTCTCCAGCAACACTTGAAAGCCACAGACCTACTATGATGTACCAGCAAGTTTCAAGGACACAAAGGTGGGTGTGGCCTCCCTTTTTGGGCTTCCAATGTCCATCAGTCCCAGCCCTCATGGCCAATGGAGGAGGTCTAGTCCAGCAACATCTGGAAGACTGCAGGATAGCCAATCCTGCATTAAGAACCAGTCATCTAAATAAAATCTTGCTCCCTGCCTTTCTTGTTCTAAAAAAGATTGTGTACCCACCAACCTTGGGCAGCAATAATGAAGTAAGTTCCAACAGAAGAGTTAAAGTTACAAGCTGGTAACACACACTGGCTAAGGAGATCCTTTGCTGTCTTCCTTCCTTGAGGAGGAGACATAATAATAATTTATTAACGATGGGGGTGGAGACGCTCCTTCAGGTATATAGGACCAAGGCCGTTTAGGGCTTTAGAGGTCAGCACCAACACTGAATTGGGCTCGGAAACGTACTGGGAGCCAATGCAGAGCTCTCAGGACCGGTGTTATGTGTTCCTGGCGGCCACTCCCAGTCACCAGTCTAGCTGCCACATTCTGGATTAATTGCAGTTTCCGGGTCACCTTCAAAGGTAGCCCCACGTAGAGCGCATTGCAGTAGTCCAAGCGGGAGATAACCAGGGCATGCACCACTCCGGCGAGACAGTCTGCGGGCAGGTAGGGTCTTAGCCTGTGCACGAGGTGGAGCTGGTAGACAGCCACCCTGGACACAGAATTACGGTAACCTGCGCCTCCATGGACAGCTGTGAGTCCAAAATGACTCCCAGGCTGCGCACCTGGGCCCACTAGGCTGTCTCACCTAGACACCTCCTAATATGTCCTGCCTTATCTAGTTGCTCAATTTATATCCCTCCCCCTCCCCAAAGGAGCCCAGCGGGGTCTTAAACCCATTAAGCCTATTTACAGCAGAGGAAGCTCTCTAGCCACCAGTTGTGAAGTAAGATTCAGCTGCAGCTTTTGCAAGTTAGCCACAACCCTTGACATCATTGCGCTTTCATCTTACGTGACTCTCAATGGCAAGCAACCCTTGCAAAGGAAGTGCCGTTTCTCAGTTCTGCTTCCTCACTACACCCTGCCAGATGGAAAACAAGTCAGTGCTACAACTTGCTAGGGGTTACATCCCATTTGTGTGTGTGTTTTCAGTCAATCTAGGGTTTCCCAAACCTGAGTTTCAAGCTGCTTTCGGACTACAACTCCCATCACCCCTAGCTAGAAGGATGATGGGAATTGTAGTCCAAAAACTGCTGGAAACCCAAGCTTGACTTAATCAGAGCTACTCAGGCTTTAACTGCTCCATGTCAAGTAGAAATTGGTTAAGATTGTATTGGCCCGGGGCAGGGGGGGGGAGGGATGATGATAAGAAAAAGCTTCACGTGGTGTCTTTCAACTTTTGACAGCTGTGAAAGGCATCCTAAGCTGTAGGAAAGGGCAGCTCTATCCTGCTCGTCTTCAAGGCAGCAAGATCCTGGCCCATAGCCAGTGCCAGATTTATGTATAAGCTAAACAAGCTATAGCCTAGGGCCCCACTCTCTTGGGGGCCCCATAAAAAATTAAAGAAAAAAAATGATGTACATTTCCAAAATATAAGATAAAAAACTAATAAAATAAAACCTACATACAACAACAGTGTTTTGTGTTGTGTAGGCTCCTATGATGTAAGTAATGGGCCCCGCCTGCTAGCCTGCTCCCTAAAATATCACTGGTTTGCTCATTTCTATATACAGTGGTATCTCAGGTTAAGTACTTAATTCGTTCCGGAGGTCTGTTCTTAAACTGTAACTGTTCTTAACCTGAAGCACCACTTTAGCCAATGGGGCCTCCCGCTGCTGCCTGCCGCCGGAACACAATTTCTGTTCTCATCCTGAAGCAAAGTTCTTAACCCGAAGCACTATTTCTGGGTTAGTGGAGTCTGTATCCTGAAGTGTCTGTAACCTGAAGCATATGTAACCCAAGGTACCACTGTACAGGGTGCCTACATTCTGTATGTGCAAATTTGGTCTATAAGTTACCATATAGCATATATTCAACACAAAAAACAGTGACAATTTGTTGTTGACAAAGGACAGCTGGACATATAAAGGGCCCCATTACCTTCAGTAGCTTAGGGCCTCATCAAACCTAAATCTGGCCCTGCCCATGGCTATGGACCTCAGTATGACGCCACACACCCTTTGAAACTCCCTCCTGTTACATATCAGACACGTGGCATCTCTACTAGTCTTCTCCACACAGAGCATCCTGAGAAGCTGCCTTATACCAAGTCAGTCCGTTGGCCCACCTAGCTCATTGGCCCTCCAGATGTTGCTCAACTACAACTCCTCATCATCCCCAGTGCATTGGCCATGCTTGATGGGGCTGATGGGATATGTAGTTGAGCCCATATGGAGGGCCACACCTGGCCCAAACTGACTCTCAGTGGCTCTCCAAGGTACTTGGATTTCTCTGGGCCTGGGATCAAGCTGTAGGCTGGGCTTCTGTCTCTGACCTGCCAGCAATAAACGGAGCCTAGGTCAAACGATGGTTGTCCAGTATTGCAGTCAAGCAACTTTAGGTAAAGGGACCCCTGACCATTAGGTCCAGTTGTGACCGACTCTGGGGTTGCGGCGCTCATCTTGCTTTATTGGCCGAGGGAGCCGGCGTACAGCTTTCGGGTCATGTGGCCAGCATGACTAAGCCGCTTCTGGCGAACCAGAGCAGCGCACGGAAACACCATTTACCTTCCCGCCAGAGCGGTACCTATTTATCTACTTGCACTGGCATGCTTTCGAACTGCTAGGTTAGCAGGAGCTGGTACCGAGCAATGGGAGCTCACTCCGTCACGGGGATTCAAACCGCCAACCTTCTGATCGGCAAGCCCTAGGCTCTGTGGTTTAACCCACAGCGCCACCCGCATCCCCTAGCAACTTTAGACTTAGGTCTAAATTACCCCAAATGCTAATGTACATTATTTCACATCAAAATGTGACAAGGCAGTCCTGGTAAGCTGTGGGGAGATGCCTGCACACTCTGCTGAGCGGAGCCCTGGACTTCCCCCATCTCTGGCAGCAGCAAGGGACCTGAATCACCTTCTTAAGTCAAAGATGCTCGTCCTGGGCACTTTTATTCTGGAGACAAAGCACCATTCTTGACATCTGTCTGTCTCGAGGGACAATGGAGTGCACCTGTGGGGGTGAAGTCATTGGAAGGGACCTCCACAGGGCCAAGCCTGAGCAGGGTGTGTGGACGTCCCGGGCCACACAGTCGACAACACACACACACCCCATCTCGGCCTCGCTGATGTGCACTAATAACGGAACGATATGTGGACAGCCTAGGCCATGGGTAGGCAAACTAAGGCCTGGGGGCCGGATCCCACCTAATCACCTTCGAAATCCGGCCCGCGGACGGTCCGGGAATATGCGTGTTTCTACATGAGTATAATAATAATAATAATAATAATAATAATAATTATTATTATTATTATTATTATTATTATTATTATTATTATTATTATTTATTATTTATACCCTGCCCATCTGGCTGGGCTTCCCCAGCCACTCTGGGCAGCTTCCAACAAAATATTAAAATACAGTAATCCATCAAACATTAAAAGCTTTCTTAAACAGGGCTGCCTTCAGATGGCTTCTAAAAGTCTGGTAGTTGTTTTTCTCTTTGACATCTGGTGGGAGGGCGTTCCACAGGGCGGGCGCCACCACTGAGAAGGCCCTCTGCCTGGTTCCCTGTAACTTGGCTTCTCGCAGCGAGGGAACCGCCAGAAGGCCCTCGGCGCTGGACCTCAGTGTCCAGGCAGAATGATGGGGGTGGAGATGCTCCTTCAGGGGTGTGTGCTTTTATTTAAAATGCATCTCTGGGTTATTGGTGGGGCATAGGAATTCATTCCTTTTCCCCCTTCAAAATATAGTCTGGACCCCCACAAGGTCTGAGGGACAGTGGACCTGCCTCCTGCTGAAAAAGTTTGCTGGCCCCTGGCCTAGTGTAAATCCACCCCCAATTCACTGCTATTGCATCAGTGTCTGAAAGTTGGTGGGCATGACTACCTCTGGTGGAAAGGAATCCCATAGTTTAGATATCAAATCTCGTAGGGGCCTCTAGGTGCTTCTCCTCCAGAAAGCGGCCAGGTTCAAAGCATAGGTGTCTGTAGACACCTGGCAAATGTTGCAAGTTTTTCTGTGTGTGTGGTTTGGGAGCTGCACGGTCAGGAGAAAAACAATGCTGTCCAGGGTTGTAAAGACTGCGGAGAGAATAATTGGGCGCACTCTTCCCACCTTGGATCAAATCTATGCTTCCAGGTGCCATAAGAAAGATGCAGAGATAGCGCAGGAATGATCTCTTTCAGCTTATGCCTTCTGAAAGAAGGTACAGGGTTATAAAGACTAGGACTAGCCCCCTGAGAAAGAGTTTCTATCCAAATGTGATTTTGGTTTTAAACGCAGTGTAAGGAGTCTCTATAGGAGTATATTGTATTTAATTATGGGGTATCAGAATTTTTAGGGGCTTAACCAGGCTGGGATAGCTGGGATAGCAGGCTTGTTGGTTTTTGAATGTCTGATGTAGATTTTTTCTATTTCGTTGTTCTGTATGGGACAATGACAATAAAGATTATCATATCATATCGTATCATTTCTCAGATGAAAATAGGGACATTCTATTCTACATCAGGAAGCTGCTCCTGCGTTTGGTCTCGCTGCACACACATATGTCAAATACACATATACGTCAGTCACTTTGAGCCAATTGCAACCTTTGCACAGAACCCTCGCAGGGTTGTTGCAAAGAAAAAATGTGCAAGGAAAGGGATCCTGTACCTTCCACAGGTAAATGGAACAAAATAAAATTACAGCTGTAAGCTCCACTTACAATAAAGGAATAAACGCTCCTAAGAAATGGCTGGCTGCTGAAGTATTTAAAGAGTTTAAAGAGGATTTGTGACCTTTTCCTTGAGAATTATAAGGGCTTCCTTTATTTGCTGCAGGTATTTTATTTTCAGTATACACACACACACACACACACACACACACACACACACAACTTTTAATTGTTCTCCGAGAAAAATAGAAAACCGGACATCTCGGGGGTCAAATCAGAAACCGGGATGGCTTCTGTAACTCAGGTCTTTCCCTGGGATATCGGGATGCTCGGAGCGCATGAGGGGCTGTCAATGGCTACTACTAGCCACGACGGCTTATGTTTATGTTCACAGTTGTTGGCTTCTGAAAACCAACTCCTGGAAACATCAGGAGGGGGAGAGGAGAGCTCTTGTGGTCGAATCCTGCTCGAAGGTTTCCCACAGGTATCTGGATGGCCCCTGTGACGGATGCCCCTGGCCTGATCCTGCAGGGCTGTTTTTACGCAGATCCTTTTTCCAAACGCATGGCACAAAGCTAGGGAAAGCTTTGCTCGCGCTCTGCCGACTGTGTGTCCAAAATCAACCTTTACTCCCAGGTAGATGCTTTCAGGATCGGGGCACGGATCGAGCATCTCGGAGTTAAACAGGGCTCCCTCCTCCTCCTCCTCCCCCCTGACGGGTCCCTTCCTTTTATAGCTATCTTTTTTGTCTCCCGCACGCAGCTTGCCGCCTCCTCTTCCTTGCAAACCTGTAGCAGTGACGTTGAGACTGACCAACCCGGAAGCTCCGTTGCCTTTTGCAAAAGAGGCTGCAGAAATCTGGTTCCTTCTCCTGGCCGCCACCCGTTGCAATTCGGCGGATCGCTTTTGCACCCACCCCGCTCCCTCGGATCCGCGCGCGGCGGAAACGGTGAGTGTGACCTGGTTATTCATATTATTCTTATTCTTGCATTATCATTTATTTGGCATTGCATTGCGTTGATTTGCAACACCGTCGCGCCTTCCCATCGCTTGATCGCCCCTCTCCCCGTCTTTTAAGTCATTCAAACCGGTTTCAGCGCAAAGCAAAGGCGGTCGAGCATCACCGTGGGGAAGGGATCGAGGGATCGGGTGGGGAGCAGCGGAGCGTTGCGGCTTCCAGGCTGCCTCATTTATAAGGGGGAAGCAAAATGGGGAATGGGGGAGCCGCCTCTTCCAATGAATGGGGGGTGACAAAGCAACGCAGCTCCCCCCCCCCCTATTGGCATGGCCTTTCTCAGGCCCCGATCCCCACGCTGATGTGCGGTCGTCGGGGCCCGATCCTCCGCGTGCGGATTCCTCGGCAGGAAGTGTCCCTCAGTGGGTGCTCTTTACTCCCGCGGAAGCCTGCGTGGGGTAGTGGCCTCGATCCTTGGCGTTGTGTGAAGGGGGTGGAAACTGCATGCATGCTTTTGTGCGGCCCGATCCTCTGCCTGGTGACTCCGGGAGGATGCATTTATATTGCTAGGGAAGCGAGCGCAGGGTTGCAGCCTCGCTCCTTGCGTACGTGCGACCCGATCCTCCGCGGTGTGGCTCAATGGGGGGTTGACACCGTGGGTGCAACTCCTGACAGCGTAGATCTACTCGGAAGTAAGCCCTGTTGACTTCAGTGGGGCTTACTTCCAGGTAAGGGGGGTTCGGATTGCATCCTTCCTTGCCTTGCAGGGTGCAGAATTCGATCGGTTTGCATAGGTAGCCTTTTCTTGATTACCTCCTAGCAGGGGCAGAATAGAGGAAGAGCAAAATATTATGGCTGTTTCTTCTTCTTCCTCCTCTTTTGACGCTGGTGGAGGCGGGGAGAGGGAAGTTGAGCTCGGTGTTGGAGCATCTGCTTGGCTGCTAGAAGGCCCCCAGATGCGGTCCTTGGTATCTCCAGGTGAGGCTCCTACCTGAAACTCCGGAGAGCTGCTGCCAACCCGTGTAGACAAGATTGAGCTGGATGGATCAATGGCCTGCTCAGTATTGTAGGGGGACGATAGCTAAATGGCAAGGCACCTGCACTGCATGCAGAAGGACCAGGGTTCAATTCAAGGCATCCTCAGGTGAGCTTCTTACCTGAAACTCTGGAGAGCTGCTGCCAATCCGTGTAGGCAATATTGAACTGGATGGATCAAGGGCCTGCTCAGTATTGTAGGGGGATGATAGCTAAATGGCAAGGCACCTGCACTGCATGCAGAAGGACCAGGGTTCAATCCAAGGCATCTCCAGGTGAGGCTCCTACCTGAAACTCTGGAGAGCTGCTGCCAACCCGTGTAGGCAATATTGAACTGGATGGATCAATGGCCTGCTCAGTATTGTAGGGGGACGATAGCTAAATGGCAGGGCATCTGCACTGCATGCAGAAGGACCAGGGTCCAATCCAAGGTATCTCCAGAAGGGGAACTCTGTGGAGAGCCACTGCCAGCCTGTGTAGGCAATACTGGGGTACGTGAACCTAGTGATCTGACTCTGTATAAGATAACCCCCTTAGGCCAGTTTCAAATGTGGCTCAGAAGATGCAAACTGTCCCAGATTTGTAGGAGGATGTAACTGCAGCTGCTTTTTCCGTCCCTTTGTGGTGTATTGGTTAGAGCGTTGGGCTAGGACCCAGGAGAGGAGGGTTCGAATCCCCACTCAGCCACGAAGCTCGCTGGGTGGCCTTGGGCGACTCACCATCTCTCTGTCCAAGCTACCTCGCAAGGTTGTTGTGAGGATGGAAATGGAGAGGAGAACTGTGTATAGCACCTTAAGCTCCTTCAAAGATAAAGGCAATTAAGTAAATTATTCAATGCATTCATCCTGGGATCTTCATTTTAGAAGACATCTGAAGGCAGCTCTGTACAGTATAGGGAAGTTTTTAATGTTTAATTTTGTTTTTGTATATGCTGGAAACTGCCCAGAGTGGCTGAGGCAACCCAGTCAGATGGGCGGAGGCTAATAATAATAATAATAATAATAATAATAGAAAAGGGAAATAATTTATTTGAATTATTATCAGTTTGTATTGAACTGCACTAACTGCTCATTTAAATTTTTGGCATTATGGTTTGATTACATTAATGGAAATGTTTGAGTTCCTAAATGCAAAATGGCTTTGTTGTTACAGTGGTACCTTGGTTCTCAAAAGTATCTACAATACAGTCTTATTTATTTTATAGTACAGTGGTACCTCGGGTTAAATACTTAATTCGTTCCAGAAGTCCGTACTTAACCTGAAACTGTTCTTAACCTGAAGCACCACTTTTGCTAATGGGGCCCCCTCCTGCTGCTGCGCCGCCAGAGCACGATTTCTGTTCTCATCGTGAAGCAAAGTTCTTAACCTGAAGCACTATTTCTGGGTTAGCGGAGTCTTTAACCTGAAGCATATGTAACCTGAAGCATATGTAACCCGAGGTATCACTGTACAGTGTATTGATTATTGCTTTCATTTTATGGATCAATGGCCTCGTTAGATAGTAAAATTCATGTTAGATTGCTGTTTTAGGGGTTGCTTTTAAAAGTCTGGAACGGATTAATCCATTTTGCATTACTTTCTATGGGAAACGCTTTGGTTTTGGAACAGACTTCCAGAACGGATTAAGTTTGAGAACTAAGGTACCACTGTATAGTCAGCTGCTCAGTGTGGAGCTCACTTTTGTCGGGAAAGCGCCATACAAAGATTAGATCAATTCTTTTAATGGGACTTTAGACCCCACACAGTTATCCCTACAATCACTGAATTGCAGAGTTCGAAGGGACCACCGGGGTTATCAAGTCTACCCCCCTGCAATCTTTCCCAACACGGGGCTCGAACTCTCAACCCTGAGATTAAGAATCTCATGCCCTCCTAGTAGCTGGCATTGCTCAGGAACTCCCAAGGAGCCAAAAGTTCCGAGCGCTTTTGAAATCAGCCGTGAAAACTGTTGGAAGCTTGAAAAATGGTACCAAAAAAGAGACAGAGACCTGCTCCTCGATTTCACGTGAACAATCTCTTAAGTGCTGTTCGTATGTACAGTGAACAAACAACTTTCCAAAGCACAAAGCAGTTTATGCGTACAGTGGTACCTTGGTACTCAAATGCCTTGGCTCTCAAACACCGAAAACCCGGAAGTAAGTGTTTCGGTTTCCAAATGTTTTTTGGAAGCTGAATGTCCGCTGTGGCTGTCGGCTATTGTTTCCGGGGTACCTGCACCAATTGGAAGCTGTGCTTTGGTTTTCGAACATTTCGGAAGTCAAACGGACTTCTGGAACGGATTAAGTTTGGCGCTTTTGTTTTTGCTATTTATTTTGCATTTTTGTTTTTGAGGCTTTTTCGGTTCATTTGTTTTTGTGACTGTGTGGAACCCAGTTCAGCTACTGATTGATTGATTGATTGTGTGACTGTGGCAATGGATCAGAGGCCGCCCCCCCCCAAACAATAACTATCATAAGTGCAAATAAGAAAAAATAATAATTTTAATCATCTACAATACTGTCTTATTTATTTTACAGTACAGTACATTGATTATTGCTTTCATTTTAGTGGTCTCGTTAGATAGTAAAATTCATGTTAAATTGCCATTTTAGGTGTTGTTTTTAAAAGTCTGGAACGGATTAATCCGTTTTGCATTACTTTCCATGGGAAAGCGCACCTTGGTTTTGGAACGCTTTGGTTTTGGAATGGACTTCCGGAAAAGATTAAGTTTGAAAACCAAGGTACCACTGTACTGGATGTTGTAGGGCTTTCAATGTGTGTGTGTCTAAAGGAGGAAAGCAACCATCACAAATGGTTGTAGTTTGTGGTGTAGTAGCTTGGGTGTAGCTTTCTGATGGTTTTGAATCACATGGTTTTCATTAGGGTTATGTCCCTTTACCTTTACTTCTCAAAAATTAGAGCATAAAAATTTTTAAGCAGAAGTTGGATGGCCATCAGTCATGGATGCTTTTGTGTTTGTGAGGCTGACATGTTTGCAATAGTTGAACAGCCTTGGCCAGAAATTCCACAGGCCCTTTGCACTTCCTTCCTGCCGTAAAGACATGATGAGTGTCCCTGGAAAACAACAACTGGGGAACGCAAATCAGCATTTCCACGTTGCAAGGCAAACGGAACTTCAAAGTTGTTGTGATATCCACTAGGGATGGCATCTAACTTGAGTTCTGATTTAGAATACAAACACACCAGAAATGCGTTCAGGACTAAGAAGTGCTGAGCACATGGGAGTTAAGCCACTGGGGAGACAGAACTGGCCAGCCACCACCCATCCCCCTAAATGGATATGATTCAGACTGCAGAAAACTATTACAGTACAGAATGTGCCCACAGTAGCATGGCTCCAGCATGACTCAGGGAAGTGATGGAGCCTTGGGATGGGCACTGGAAAGGAGATCTGGTTGAGATCTTGCCTTGGGACCATGGAAAGTGAACTGCTTTGCCTTGAAACACTTTGGGTGTGACCCACTTCAGCTGGGATCTGATGCCTAACTCTTGGAAAAACTGAGGCTTCTTTAGCATTGGGGATCCCACCCCCGGTTGTCAGAAATGGGCAAAAATGGGGTGAAATTAGCCACCCCTTCTGGGAAGCCTGCCAAATGTCAGACAAGTAGGTTCAGGGGCTTCTGTGCTTGGTGCCTGTAAAACTTGCTGCTTCTTCTTCCTTGTTGTTGTTTAGTAGTTTAGTCGTGTCCGACTCTTCGTGACCCCATGGACCAGAGCACGCCAGGCACTCCTGTCTTCCACTGCCTTCCGCAGTTTGGTCAAACTCATGCTGGTAGCTTTGAGAACACTGTCCAACCATCGCGTCCTCTGTCGTCCCCTTCTCCTTGTGCCCTCCATCTTTCCCAGCATCAGGGTCTTTTCCAGGGAGTCTTCTCATGAGGTGGCCAAAGTATTGGAGCCTCAGCTTCAGGATCTGTCCTTCCAGTGAGCACTCAGGGCTGATTTCCTTCAGAATGGATAGGTTTGATCTTCTTGCAGTCCATGGGACTCTCAAGAGTCTCCTCCAGCACCATAATTCAAAAGCATCAATTCTTCAGCAATCAGCCTTCTTTATGGTCCAGCTCTCACTTCCATACATCACTACTGGGAAACTTTTCTCATTTCTTTGCAGAAGTGGATGAAATTTGCAGGCAACCACTTTTGCCTTTTCGTTGATAGTCAATAGGGCCAAATGAAGAGTTAGATTTCCTGGGGTGAGATGAGGCTTTGGGTCTGAGTTGAAGCAGGATGAGCCTAATGGGATGAACTGAGATCTGTGCTGCATTTTAATTTTGATGTGACAGCTTATAGCCAAGTCACTAGTCCTCATCCTCCCTTCACGTCCAGTGTGATATGAGAATAACAGTGTGGTCCAGTTTGAAGGGAACATCAAATAACGTGGGGGACACACACATCCAAATGTGTCCATCCATTTGCACAACAGGACTTTCCCCTTTTCCCACCCCCTTGCATGCCTCCACTCCTGAGCAGATTTGGGAAACTTCAGGAAGTGAGGGGAAATCCTAGTCTTGCAATGTTGGGTTTTTATGCAAACTTTAGAAAGTGCTTTTCAAATTTAAAAGCCCCATAGAAACCAGGAGCGCTAGCTAACAGTTGTTCCTCTTTTTATAGGTGGAAGCCCGAAAATAATTATGTGGCTGCCCTGGGGATTTTAATCTAAATCTGCCGGGTCTTCCATAATAGCTGGTTATGTGCTACACTATTCATGATACACAACACCCCAGGTTATATCAGCTACTAAACTTCGTTAAGCTGTGTGGAGTTGTTTCACAGTGGCTGTAGGGTTTGCAGCCCAAACACTGATCCCCCTCTCTCTTTTTAATGTGTTTCTGGTTGTAATTATCCATGTGTTAGCATCCACCACATGCTAGGCTACTTATCGTAGGTTGAGCTGGTTAGATTACATTTGGACAAAAGCAGATTATCGCCTTATGTCACAGCAGATGCCAGGCTCCAAGACTTCCCAGTCTTCCCTGTTTGCATTTCCAGATTCCTACATCTGTTGCCGAGATCCAACAGCCTCGGTTCTCTGTTAAACATGGGTCAGGCTGGCCTGTAAGTGGACATGGACTTGGGCTTTAGAGCAGGGTTAGAAACTCAGATATATAAGCTAATCGCCAAAGGAACACCCCTAACCCTCATGGAATCCTAGAGTTGGAAGGGACCCAAGGGTCATCTAGCAATATAACCTGCACTGCAGTCGCCACAACGGGAATACAGTCATACCTCGGGTTAAAGTCACTTCAGGTTGAGCGTTTTCAGGTTGCGCTCCGCGGCCACCCGGAAGTAATGGAACGGGTTACTTCTGAGTTTCGCCACTTGCCAGTGGCGTAGCGTGGGTTGTCAGCACCCGGGGCAAGGCAAGTAATTTGCGCCCCCTAACCCATGGATTTGCGCCCCCTAACCCATGGATTTGCGC
Organism: Podarcis bocagei; assembly: GCF_964188305.1. Taxonomy (NCBI): domain Eukaryota; kingdom Metazoa; phylum Chordata; class Lepidosauria; order Squamata; family Lacertidae; genus Podarcis; species Podarcis bocagei. The sequence goes on along the minus strand of NC_138133.1, from coordinate 81,093,039 downwards.
CCCCTAACCCTAACCCCCAGATGTTGTGCCCGGTGCGGCCGGGCCCCCCTGCACCCCCCACGCTACGCCACTGCCACTTGCGCATGCGCAGACGCTCAGAATGATGTCACACGCAGAAGCGGCAAATCATGATGTGGGAACCATGTGTGAAAACAGTAAAGATCTAAGGATCCCCAGGTATTCATCTTCCACAACTTTGATGCTCGCCCTTTTTGGTAACCTGTCTTTAGGTTCCCATGTTGCTGCATCAAAATAGTCTCCCCATCAGACTGAAACTCTTGAGAAGCCTCTCATGGCTTTTGCGCCAACCATTTTCAAGGTGGTCAACACCATTGCAGTAAGTTCCCTTTGTGGTGTGGTGTGTAGCATAGCAAGAATTCAGCTTCATTTCCCCTCTCTTGGGTGTAGTTTTCTGATGGTTGTGTCATAAAACCAGAAGTGGAATATTGACAGTTTGGACATCAGTTATTCCTTCCTCTTGGGCCTTTCCACTTTATCCTTACAACAGCCCTGTGGTGTAGGGCAGTGTTAAAAATTACCCATGTGCCAGGCACATTTTGCAACTGGCGCAGGTCCATCAGATGTCAAGGGAATAAACAACTATCTGACTTTTAGAAGACACCTGGAGGCATGTCTAGGGAAGTTTTTAAATGTTTGATGTTTTATTGTGTTTTTCATATTCTGTTGGGAGCCACCCAGAGTGGCTGGGGAAACCCAGCCAGATGGGCGGGGTATAAATAATAACAACAACAACAACATGAGATCTCTGGATGCCAGATGGCAACTGGAGAAAGCAAAATGTCCCTTAGAGAATGATCTGCAATACTTTCCTTGAAGCTTGAATTTGTTTTATTCTGGATGCTTTTATCTGATGTTTTAATGTGTTGCCAACCGCTTTGAGGGTTGTTCTTTAAAATATAAATCGGCACAGAAATGAAATTAATAATAATGACAACAGCAGCAAGCTTCAGTGAGGAAAAAATGGCGACAATTGTGGCGACAATAAACTAGGTTTAAAGTGCCATTTGGCGATTATATTATATCAATCAAGATCCTTTATTAGGCATAGCAAACAACACATTATCAAACAGACACCGTATACAAACTGTGCAAAATATGAACTCAACATAACAAGGTTTGTCCCAGTCATATCTTTGACTCCAGAGAAAATCAGTTTGGATTATATCTGAGTTTCTAACACTGGACTGTAAGGTCAGCCGGTGAGTTTCACGGCCAAGTGAGCTAGGTTAAGAGCTTTGAGAATTTAAAGGAGAAAAGTCTAGGGACACATATATATTGACCCATTCCGACATTCATAACGTGAGAATATTTTTTACAGCGGTGAGCAAGGCAGCCAGGTAGGGTAAGTGAAGACAAGCAACAACAATGAGCTATAACGTCGTTCACCACTCCTGCTCAGGCTGCTCAGAAAATGCATTTTGGTTCCTGAAATTCATTCCAATTGTGCGGACGAAGTAGAATGGATAGAATTCCACACGATGGGGCATTAGTGCGTGGAAAGAATCCAGATCCAAGCATGTACCTCCAGATGGTGCTGATGCGTCACTCATCTCGTTTTATTGGCCGAGGGAGCCGGCGTACAGCTTCCGGGTCATGTGGACAGCATGACTAAGCCGCTTCTGGCGGACCAGAGCCTTGCACGGAAACGCTGTTTACGTTCCCGGCAGAGTGGTACCTATTTATCTACTTGCACTTTGACGTGCTTTTGAACTGCTAGGTTGGCAGGAGCAGGGACCGAGCAACGGGAGCTCACCCGTTGCAGGGATTCGAACCGCCAACCTTCTAACTGGCAAGTCCTTGTTGTTGTTTAGTCGTTTAGTCGTGTCCGACTCTTCGTGACCCCATGGACCAGAGCACGCCTGGCACTCCTGTCTTCCACTGCCTCCTGCAGTTTGATCATGTTTGTAGCTTTGAGAACACTGTCCAACCATCTTGTCCTCTGTCGTCATCTTCTCCTTGTGCCCTCAATCTTTCCCAACATCAGGGTCTTTTCCAGGGAGTCTTCTCTTCTCATGAGGTGGCCAAAGTATTGGAGCCTCAGCTTCAGGATCTGTCCTTCCAGTGAGCACTCAGGGCTGATTTCCTTCAGAATGGATAGGTTTGATCTTCTTGCAGTCCATGGGACTCTCAAGAGTCTCCTCCAGCACCATAATTCAAAAGCATCAATTCTTTGGCAATCAGCCTTCTTTATGGTCCAGCTCTCACTTCCATACATCACTACTGAGAAAACCATGGCTTTAACTATACGGACCTTTGTTGGCAAAGGTCCTTTGTCCTAGGCCTGGCTAATTTCAAACACTGCCTAGGAGGCAATGGAAGCTGTGCTGGTGCCTGCAGATAGCAGGTGTTGGCAACCCCTGTGCTAAAGAGCAGGAGCCATTGGGGAACAGGCAAGCCCGAGTTACGAGTTTCTGACGCAACAGGTGCAATGTTTATGCAGTTAGGTACTTGTGCGAATGTAAACCAGGTAAATATAGCAACAGCATTGCATTTTCCCACCCCATGCAAATAGCTGCAGGGGGGGGGGCACCTGGATCAAGACTCTGGCAGCACTGGCAGAGGAAGAGGAGTGTGGGGGGAGTGCACTGCCCTAGCAGTGCGATCCCAGCAGAGTGCCATAGCAGCGGCCCCCTCCTCCATGCTGAGCGCCCCGCCCCCAGGACGCACACCAGCCCCACCCCCGCCTGCTCTCCGCCCCCCCAGTGCCGGAGCATGAAACTTCACCACTGTCTTGCACATCTGAAGTAGTAGTAGTAATAATAATAATAATAATAATAATAATAATAATAGTAATAATAAATTATTATTTATACCCCGCCCATCTGGCTGGGTTTCCCCAGCCACTCTGGGTGGCTTCCAACAAAACACTAAAATACAATAACCTATTAAACATTAAAAGCTTCCCTAAACAGGGCTGCCTTCAGATGTCTTCTAAAAGTTTGGTAGTTATTTTTCTCTTTGACATCTGGTGGGAGGGCGTTCCACAGGGCGGGTGCCACCACCAAGAAGGCCCTCTGCCTGGTTCCCTGTAGCTTGGCTTCTCGCAGCGAGAAAACTGCCAGAAGGCCCTCGGCGCTGGACCTCAGTGTCTGGGCAGAACGATGGAGGTGGAGACACTCCTTCAGGTATACAGGACCAAGGCCGTTTAGGGCTTTAAAGGTCAGCACCAACACTTTGAATTGTGCTCGGAAACATACTGAGAGCCAGTGTAGGTCTTTCAAGACTGGGGTTATATGGTTTCGGCGGCCACTCCCAGTCACCAGTCACCTACCCTTCTACGTAGAGCTTCTTATCTGGATTTGCAGTGCGTGTGCCACGGCTGCTATTTTCTTAAAAAGGAATACAGCCTTTAGCATTTGCATGAGTAATGTTGCTTCTCTGGCTAGGAGTAAAGGGCAGGAACTTGTGGGCTGCGGATTGTTCTAGGCTTGGGCTTTTGGTAGACCTGCCATTCTTTTAAGGTCTGAACCTGCCAAGCGTTGGGCGCCCTGGAAGTATTCTGGGTTCCTCCAGTCAATCGGAGACGGCAATCCGTTTTGCTTTCCAGCAAGGCAATAGATTAGCATGTTGCTCTTGAGCCAAGTGAAGCTAAAAGAGGGTTATTCATGCAGAGATGAATGCCTAGAGCACCCAAATGGCAGCAATACAGACACACTGGCAGAAACAGAAGCCACTGGGGGGGGGGGCAGGAAAAGCGAAAATAAAACCCCGATTGCTTCGTGTGGGAGGTGAAGAGGGGAGGTCACAGTCTGGATGGCGAGACCCTGCGGGTGACACATTCCCCCCAGCCTAGTCCTGAAGGATTGTGCAGCAAAACCACTCATATATTTACTAAGGTAATGTTGCCTTAAGTCTGGGCGAAAGGCCTGCGAATAAAATAAATGATATGGCAATTATGCTTTGTGATGTAGTACAGCTGGGAGCTGCGTTCGAATTAAACGCTGCTGAGCCGTGAATTTCACTGAGGGACCTTGGGCCAACATCTCTTCGCTTATCCTTCCTCGCAGGGATGTTGTGAGGACAGATGGAGGGGCTTCGTGAAGGACAGATGGGGCACCTGTGTGATTAATTCTACAAACTTGCTTTTTCCTTCAAACTGTTATTTACAGAGAAGACCCCCTTTTCCTGAATGCACAGGAAGCTGTCGCCTGCGGAGTCAGGTCTTTAGCCCATCTAGCTCAGTAATGTCCACACGGACCGGTAGTGACTCTCCGGGGTTTGGGGCAAGGGTGTTTCTGAGCCCTACCAAGCAATGCCAGGGATGGAACTGTGGACCTTTGCTTTAGCATGCAACACAGCCCTTCCCCAAAGCACAGCTTACACCGAAGGAGGAGGAAACAGCGACAGGAAAGTAGTGCAGACAAAACAACTCTGCCAAGGTCAAAATGAGCTCACATCTAGCTGGGTATCTCTCGGGTTTTTCTTGATAACTGTGGTGCCAAAGAACTGAGAACAGAAAAGGGGTCCAGTGCTGAAGTCAGATTTACTCCAAAGGGCCCTTCAATGTACAGTGGTGCCCCGCAAGACGAATGCCTCGCAAGACGGAAAACTCGCTAGACGAAAGACTTTTCCGTTTTGGAGGTGCTTCGCAAAACGAATTTCCTATGGGCTTGCTTCGCAAGACGACAATGTCTTGCGAGTTCCTGCTGGTTTTTCCCCCTCCCCCCCTTTTTCTAAGCCGCTAAGCCGCTTATCAGCTGATCCGATCAGCAGATAAGCCGCTAAAAGCCGCTAATAGCGCTAATCCGTCAATGGGCTTGCTTCGCAAGACGAAAAAACCGCTAGACGAAGAGAATCACAGAACGGATTCTTTTCGTCTTGCAAGGCACCACTGTAACTCTTTCCTCCTGTGGTTTCCAGAAGCAAACTGCCTTGTGGGAGAAGAAAAGGCTAACTCTACGCAAATTTGGAGTGGAGACGGTTGGATGGCGCCTTGTATGCCTCCTTCCTGCAACTCCTGCAGCCAAGCTGGTGCCAAACGTCTTGCTCTGCTTTCCTCTGGACCACATCAGTGAGGCCGAGAGGGGGGTCTTGTTGTCTGGGCAGCCCAGGACCTCCAGGTACACTGCCCAAGCTTGCGCCCCAGAGGCTTGTTGACTTCACCCCAGGAGGCACACTCCATTGTCGCTCGAGACAGATGGATGCCAACAAAATTGGAACACATCCACCGGGTTTCGTAGCCATTCATAGCCTGGTCCTCCTTGAATCTGCCCAGTCTTCTTTTAAAGCCGTCCAAGGTGGCGCCGCTGCATCTTGTAGGATTAAATCCCATAGTTTTATTTGGAAGTGCTTCCTTTTCTCTGGCTTGTATCTCCTACTACAGTCACAAAAGGTAAAGGGACCCCACCCCTGACCATTAGGTCCAGTTGTGGCTGACTCTGGGGTTGTGGCGCTCATCCCTCTTTATTGGCTGAGGGAGCCAGCGTACAGCTTCCGGGTCATGTGGCCAGCATGACTAAGCCACTTCTGGCGAACTAGAGCAGCGCACGGAAACGCTGATTACCTTCCCGCCAGAGCGGTACCTATTTATCTACTTGCAATTTGATGTGCTTTCAAACTGCTAGGTTGGCAGGGGCAGGGACCGAGCAACGGGAACTTACCCTGTCGCGGGGATTCGAACCGCCAACCTTCTAATCGGCGAGTCCTAGGTTCTGTGGTTTAACCCACAGTGCCACCCGCGTCCCTATACTACAGTCATACCTCGGGTTAAATATGCTTCGGGATGAATATTTTCGGGTTGCGCTCCGTGGCAACCCAGAAGTTGGTTGCGGGTTGCATTCGCTTCAGGATGTGAACAGGGCTCCAGAACGGATCTCATTCGCATCCAGAGGTACCATGTATTCTTCTTCATTGGATAACCTCGGGTTGTACTATTATCCGAGACAGAAAAATGTCCATCTTACCATTTTTTTAAAAAACAAACCGAACAAGCAAGCAAGCAAGCAAACAAACAAGAAAGTCACCCAAACTTTCCTTTTAAGGGACTTGATCCAGCCTTGATCGTTTTGGTTGCCCACTTTTGAGATATATACTACAACCCTCGTTGTCCCAGACCATTGCGCATGCTGACCGGGGCGGAGGCTGATGAGAGTTGGAGCCCAATGACACCTGGAGGGCCACAGGTCACCCACACCTGGTTTAGAAATGTCAAGCTCAGCTCCTCGGATTGTGCCACGCCACTGGTAAGCTGAACAGTCTGGTTTCCGGACACCGTTGGATGGGTTTCATCATCGTGACCTAGTTGTAGCTTCTGCAAACTGGCTGCACATGGAGAGTAAGGGCTGAGGGGACCAAGGCTTGGCCTTGAGGACATCTTGCAAGTTCATGGCTGGGGTGAAATTTGAAGGGGGGGGGGAGGGATTCAATGCCCTTGAGTTAGCATCTCTGCTGCACCAGCTCTCTCATTAAGTGCAGAAAAGCTCCAGAAGGCAGCCCAAGCCCCAATGGGACTACTTTCCTAATGCCATATATGTCGGAGACAAGAGCGAACTTACAGAGATCAAAGAGACTGACTAATCAAACCTTGGAGGTATCCAAAAATAAAATGAAACGAAATAATGCTGAGCCTGTCAGCTGCTTCTGCATAGTAGATTTCCTTCCTTTCTTTCTAGAACAGGTGCGTTTCCTCACTTTTAAGTTCTTGCAGTCATAAAGCTCAATTTACCTCTCTGTCTCTCCCTTTTATAACAACCAGTAATGTTTATAACAATTGGGATGCGGGTGGCGCTGTGGGTAAAACCTCAGCGCCTAGGACTTGCCGATCGCATGGTCGGCGGTCCGAATCCCCGCGGCGGGGTGCGCTCCCGTCATTCGGTCCCAGCGCCTGCCAACCTAGCAGTTCGAAAGCACCTCCGGGTGCAAGTAGATAAATAGGGACCGCTTACCAGCGGGAAGGTAAACGGCATTCTGTGTGCTGCGCTGGCTCGCCAGATGCAGCTTGTCACGCTGGCCACGTGACCCGGAAGTGTCTGCGGATAGCGCTGGCCCCCGGCCTATAGAGTGAGATGAGCGCACATCCCTAGAGTCTGGCAAGACTGGCCCGTAAGGGCAGGGGTACATTTACCTTTACCTAATGTTTATAACAGTCAACAAGTTTCCTCTGTTCCCTTTTACTTAGGCATTGGGGATGATGGGAGGGTCCCCATTAACCACTGTCCAGGCACAACAATATGCCAGATTTGCAATTGCTCTGTAATAATAATAATAATAATAATAATAATAATAATTTATTATTTATACCCCGCCCATCTGGCTGAGTTTCCCCAACCACTCTGGGCAGCTCCCAATCGAGTGTTAAAAACAATACAACATTGAATATTAAAAATTTCCCTAAACAGGGCTGCCTTCAGATGTCTTTTGAAGATAAGGTAGCTGCTTATTTCCTTCACATCTGAAGGGAGGACGTTCCACAGGGCGGGCGCCACTACCGAGAAGGCCCTCTGCCTGGTTCCCTGTAACCTCACTTCTCGCAATGAGGGAACCACCAGAAGGCCATCAGAGCTGGACCTCAGTGTCCGGGCTGAACGATGGGGATGGAGACGCTCCTTCAGGTATACAGGACCGAGGCCGTTTAGGGCTTTAAAGGTCAGCACCAACACTTTGAATTGTGCTCGGAAATGTACTGGGAACCAATGCAGATCTCTCAGGACCAGTGTTACGTGGTTCCGGTGGCTATGTAGAAAATATGGATCAGCCTCCCATATACTCACACATAATATCTCCTTATGCCGTGTTTATTTTTGCGGTGCTCCTGGTTGCTGTTCCTTAAGCCAGTGGTATGAAGCCTATGGCCCTCCAGATATTATTGGACTACAGTTATCATCATGCCTGGTCGTTTGACATGCTGGTTGGGGCTGATGGGGATTGGAATCTAACATTTGGAGGGTCACAAGGTCCCTGCCTGTGCCTTTTAACTGCTTTTCAGTTGGAGGGTGGGTTACAGTGATATATTGCAATTGGTGCCTAGGCCTCCTCTCTCTCTGACCCCGTTTCCAAGTACCGTTGGTGAATTCAGGTCGGAAATATCAAATATGCAGTTTGAGCCGGGGGAATCTTTCTGATTGAAAATTGTAGAACTACAAGCTTTCTTGGTGCTGCACCCAGAGAAATCTCCCCGTCTGAAGATAATGAGGTTGCTGGGTCAGTGAAACTATTATCGCCTGCCATTGGTGCGATACTGCACCAGCCATTTGGGATTTGCAAGTTATTAACTGAAGGAGATACAAACCTAGACAGCATCTTAAAAAACAGAGACATCACCTTGTCAACAAAGGTCCATATAGTTAAAGCTATGGTTTTCCCAGTAGTGGAAGTGAGAGCTGGACCATAAAGAAGGCTGATCGCCGAAGAATTGATGCTTTTGAATTATGATGCTGGAGGAGACTCTTGAGAGTCCCATGGACTGCAAGAAGATCAAACCTATCCATTCTGAAGGAAATCAGCCCTGAGTGCTCACTGGAAGGACAGATCCTGAAGCTGAGGCTCCAATACTTTGGCCACCTCATGAGAAGAGAAGGCTCCCTGGAAAAGACCCTGATGCTGGGAAAGAATGAGGGCACAAGGAGAAGGGGATGACAGAGGATGAGATGGTTGGACAGTGTTCTCGAAGCTACCAGCATGAGTTTGACCAAACTGCGGGAGGCAGTGGAAGACAGGAGTGCCTGGTGTGCTCTGGTCCATGGGGTCATAAAGAGTCGGGCACAACTAAACAACAACAACAATAACTGCAGAAGATGCTTGAGATGCCAGCGGAGGATTGCCACAGTTTGACTCCTCCGTGACAGAGCTCCTGTGCTGTTATCAGTAGCTAGGCAGGTGGAAATTAAACAGGTGAAGCAATGCTCAGCCTGGCGTTGAAGACATCACCTGTTTGATTTTCCGCCAAGCTCACCTGTCAAAGAAACAGCAGGGATGTGGCAATCCTAAATCAGCCAATGATGCCCTGATTTATTATGTATTCTTGAGATTTATTATTCACCAAAAGGTCCAATAACATCCAGAGGGCCACCCTATCCTTGGGCTAAAACCAGAGGCTGCTTAATACTGTACCCAACATGCAGATGTGTGGAATAGAGCCCTGGTGCCATTTGATTAAATGAAAAGCTGTTTGGGAGAGGAGAAGGCTGTTTTAAGTTTTGCCAACTGGGCAAGCCTGTGGCTACTACTGGCACAAATAGCTGTTCAGTTGTGCAGCTGGTGCTCTGGGCAACTGCTTGTGCCTGGATTCAGACAACCAAAGACCCCTCTAACCTGGAGTTGGTCCTAGGGAAGGGATTTAGCTTTTGCCTATCTCTACACCCCCCCCCCCGGCTTCTATGTTTGGGGATTCCACCACTCCAAAGCATTAGCCCCGGTTCACCTCGTCAGTGAGGACTAGCCCCTTGAAAGACCTACACTGGCTCCCAGTACGTTTCCGAGCACAATTCAAAGTGTTGGTGTTGACCTTTAAAGCCCTAAACGGCCTCGGTCTAGTATACCTGAAGGAGCATCTCCACCCCCATCACTCAGCCCGGACACTGAGGTCCAGCGCCGAGGGCCTTCTGGTGGTTCCCTCGCTGCGAGAAGCCAAGTTACAGGGAACCAGGCATAGGGCCTTCTCGGTAGTGGCGCCCTCCCTGTGGAACGCCCTCCCACCAGATGCCAAAGAGAACAAGAACTACCAGACTTTTAGAAGACATCTGAAGGCAATCTTGTTTAGGGAAGCTTTTAATGTTTGATGCATTGCTGTATTATAATACTTTGTTGGAAGCCGCCCAGAGTGGCTGGGGAAGCCCAGCCAGATGGGCGGAGTATAAATAATAAATTATTATTATTATTTGTTGGGGTTAGTCTTGTGTCTCGCAGGTGGCAAAAGGCGCAATAAATCTTCAAGTGGATAGACAGCTGCCCAGAAGAAGTTTAGCTGGGGAAGTTGTTTTGTTTTGTTTTTCCACGTTACCTCCTTTTCCAAAACTAAACCAATCATCGCTAGCATGGAACATGCCATGAATGAGGCTCGTGGCTGGAAGATGCTGTGCCAGTTTTTGCCATGTGCTCTCTGCACAGGCACAGGAACACACGTGCGTGCTCTCCAAACCGTTTGGAAAGAGGGAAAATTGAAGCTTATAAATGCAAGATATAGATACAAAGATTTACCCACACGCACAGTTTTAATCCTATTAATGTTTCAACGTTTTTTTAAAAATGATTTTTTTTAGGGAAAAATATTTTAGCTGTTCTTTAGGCAGTGCATAAATAAATATGAAATATTATTAATTTTAACCATATCGTTCAAACCTTCTCCGTTTTAATCAGGTGTTGGGTGTTTGTGTGTGTACGTGGAAAGCCTCACGCGATTCCCTCCCGAAATCATCCCGAGATTTAAGCGCTTTTAAGAGAAAACGGATTAGAGGGACTAATCCCGCCCGCCCGCCGGCGCCGAGAAACATAAAGATCACCTGCGGGCGCGTTTCTTTTTTATGTTTTAGGTTGCCGCGCCGAGCGAGCATGCGCAGTAGCGTCGGCCGCCGCCGGCGACCCGTTGCTGCCGCCGCCTCCACAGCGAGCCCGCCCTGCCTAGCCCGGTACATCCGGGTCACTGCGCGGAGTGGGCGGGGGGGGGGGCGCGCACGCGCGTGACGCACGCCCGGCGGCGGTTGTCGTCTCCTCAGCCGCCTCCTCAGCCTGGTCCCTGCGGGCGCTGCCGCTGCTGTCGCCGCCCCACATCGGTCCCTCCCCTCAGCTTCGGGGGAGGGGGGCAGCGCGGTGAGTATTATCGGTTAAACCTGCGGCGGGGGGAGGAAAGTGGGGGGGGGAGACCCTTCCCTCACAACCGCCCCCCCCCCGCCGCGCGCGCAACCAACCGCCACCCCCCCTCAGTGTATGAGCTGCGCTCGCTCCTGATTGGCTCGCTTCTCAGGGAACGCTGCGTCCCGCCCCCTCGGCACATGGGCTGGCCCCGCCCACCTTCCCTCCCTGCGCCGATCGCGCGCCTCTTCCTCTGTCTCCATGGAAACCGCCTCCTCGCCTCTCTCCCGCCCTCTCGCTTTCCACGTGGGTCTGTTTCGGATTTTTTCCCCCCCGCCTCGTGGCTCCGCTCCTCTTCCTTTTCCTCCCCCCCCCCCCGACTTCCAATCCCTGATTTTCTCCTACGCGCTTTCTGCGTTACTACATCCCTTGGCGGGCATTTCTCCAGCGCACTTGTTCTTAGGTTTCCCTTCTAATGGAGGATACTGGAATAAGTTAGTAGAACCTCTGCAAAAGAAAGAGAGTCTTGGAAGCCCAGCCTTCTCCCCCGATAGCTTTTTAAAAATGATGGTTCACTAGGTTTGTGTCAGAGGATCTGAAAGATAAAGGAGGCAAGTGCATAACTGGAATGTGACATCCAATGCTCTTTTAAAATGTGGGTTTTTTGGGGGGAGGGGTGTTATTGAGTTGTATTCATTTTCCTTTTGATTATGTATTTAGTGTTTCTATATCATTATTTCTTCGTGTGAACTGCCCTGAGACCTGCAGGTATTGGGCGGTATACAAATCTATAATAATAATAATAATACTGTAATGATAATAACAGCCTGCCCATTCCCTAACTTTTGACAGAACCCTTCCTCCTAGTCTTCTTATCTTTTTTATCTTTATCTAAATAGTTATCTATTTAGGATAACTGCATAGAACCCCCCCCCCGTCTCATTTTCCTAAGGTCCCTATACACTTCCTCCTTCTCCATATCATTTTTCCTCCTCTCCTCCTGTTACTATTAGGATGTAACCCCTTATCAATTTACTAGCAAATAAGTCCCACTGAATAAATTGGAGATTACTTCAAAGTAGACATGCTTTGACTGCATGCTCCCTCCCTCCAGGTAGATCTGATCCCATTTGCCCTCTGCATTCTCCCTATTTTCCAATGCAAAACAATTTCTTACCTCCCTCTAAAACCCCACACACTCCTTTGCATAGATTAAGGCGACAGTATGTACTTTTCCCTCCCAAAATTCAGGTTGTTTCTCCTTCTTTCCCTGTCTCTTGTAGTTGTGTGGCCTGTCTGTATTTCATTTGATTCCCTTCCCTTCCTCCAATAACTGTAGGTGGATCTGACTTTCAACCCCTCTCCTCCTTGTACCCTGCCACACCTGTCATGAAGAGAAATAAGCCAGAAACGATAAAGCACTTTGCATACTGGAATGTGTTGTTAGAAATCAATGGTCCCAATAGATCCGTCTTCACCCCAGTACTTTAACCCCAGTTTAATGCCAGCAGTTGGCTGTTCAGTGTTGTTAAGAATCTAGGACTCTGAAATGCCTCACCATGTGCCCTCTATTAATTGCCACATGATTTTATGACTACTAGCTTAGAAGGCTATTAAAGAAGAAGATTAGATAGCTTTACCAGCAGCTATTAGGGGTTGTATAATTCTGTCAGAGGATGAGTGCAAACAGGGAGCGGCTCTTTCCACATCCTTGGGAGAGGCAGCTGGTAGACTTATTGAGAGTGGTAGACTTGATAGACTTCTTGTCTGATCCAGAAAGGATATTCCTATGCTCTTACATAGGCACTACTTGTATAATAAAAGTAATACACTAATTATATTGTAAAAAGAGCTCAGAAAAACCTGGGTGCACAGCTTGAGCACATAGAAGTATCTAAAAATTGAATGCCAGTAATATTGACCCCCCCATGTAGTTGTTGTTTAGTTGCTTAGTCGTGTCCGACTCTTTGTGACCCCATGGACCAGAGCACGCCAGGACATCCCGCATTTGGTCAAACTCATGTTAGTAGCCCCCATGTAGTACAAGCATCTAACTTTGTACTGTATTACCATTTTAAATGATAACTTTAAAATAGAAATTCAAGTTGTCACTTACATCTAGACTTCTGTAATGCTTTCTGGGTCTGCTTGTTATGTCTGTTAAGCTTTTCTGTTGTTTTGTCTAGAGGCCTTCCCTGAAACTTAACTCTTTCCTATCCACTTAGGATTCTGTGTCTCCTACCTGTGGGTTCTGAATTCATTCTCTTCTTTTGGGGCCAAATTCCCACAAACAGAATTGAGTAAATGCATTGCTTTCTTCCCATATGAACTACTTCAGTTTTCTAATTACTTTTTGCTCTTTGCGTGTTCAACCTCTTGTGGCCACTCTGAAGAAATATTTCACAAAAAAGAATAAATGTATGGTTAACTGTCTTGATAACAGAAAAGTCCAGATTTCCTTTTGCCAACAGTGAAGAGCTAATACGAATTCATTACTTCTGTACTGTTTTGAAAGAAGCTAATAAGATATGTGGAGCCACAGGACAGAGAGGATCTGAAAGCCACACAACTCAGCCTCCTGCCCTTGAAAGGGTTTCCCATATCTTAGTCCCATGGCAGATTAACTTTCATCATTTTAAGACTGCTAGGAGTCCAAGCTTTGCAAGGAAGGGTGGGTTCCATGTTTCAAAATAGATGGCCTGAAAGAAGTAGAATCCCCTACCCCCAATATCTATTCTGATATACAAAGGTAATGTTTATTTAGCGCAGTCAGTCAGACAAATGACACTTTTCAAACCTGATTCCTTCTTAACTTCATGAAGCTGGTGAGACTTGGGCAGAGGGCCTTCTTCAATTGCAAAACCCTGCATATGGTTTCAACGTATTATCTGATTGGTTTTAATTGTGGTGTATTCTTTCTTACCAATTTTTAATTTTCTTAGGAGTTGTGAATAGGTGGCATACCGAGACTATTAAAAAGTTGCTCTTAGCACAAAAACACAACTTTGTAACAGTAACCCTTCCTAGGAGTGGTTTTCCTATGTCCTGACTAGTGCAGCAGCTCTACAGACCACCTGATCAGACAGTCCATGGTGCTTTGGGGAAAGTATTTAGTTCACCTATTGCTTTTTGATGTGTACCAGAGGTAGCTGTTAATTTTGTGTTCTGTATCTGATCTCTGTCCAGAGAGCAGGAGAGGATAAAGTGAGGCAAGGGGTGGTGAACTGGTAGGAGGGAGACTTTGCAGACATAGTAAGAATATTTATTTGAAGGTAGAAAAGCCAGTGTGTTGCCAGATGCGGGAGGAGAACATAGCACAAAGGCAGGTGTGAGAGGGTAGGACACAGTATGAGGGCTAATTGGTTGGCAAGGTGGAGGAAGTGAATTAGGCAGAGGTGAAGATTTGGAGATCTAGGAGTTTGAAGTTTTACAAGAAGACCAATGAAGAACTAGCATGGGTATTAAAAGAGGGACCCATTACTAGTTAAAATGAACTCTTCTGCAGTTGTTTCCGCTTACTTTGATATGTTAAGTTGCTGTGTTTTCTGGTGAAAACTCAGCTTCGCGTCACAAAGTTGGGTTAGTGTCATGAAGTCAGTGAATCACAAATGGCTATTTACATGTCTTCTCTACACAAAAACAATCTTTTCTAGCACCGAAATCATGAGTTGTCCACTTCTGTTCAAAGACATTTAATAGAGGGTTTCTAAAAACCTGGCTTTAATATTTTAATTCTATATGCAAACTCCTGGTACCTTTCTGTTCCCCTCTCTGACTGTCCCACCCTCCCTTTGGTCTTGTCCTCTTTGTATTGGTTTGGACCATTCCCTTGTTTCAACAACCTTTCCTAGGAACCTCCATAGCCTACATTTTTCTAATTCCTGCCTTTTCCATTCCTAGGCTTAGTCTGTCTTTGTTGTGTCCTGACTGCCTATGTTATTAAGGTTTATTATCTGAGCACCTAAGCAGGATCACAGCAGCTGATCCAGTAGCAACCCAGAAGCCCCTCTGACTGCCCAACCACAGCTAATCAATCCCCCTATGCTTCATCATAATGAATGCCACATTAAAATGTTAGTACATTATTGTATATTTTTATCTTCTGGACACTTTGTTTTTTCAACATTGGGCTTCTACCTGTGAGACCTGGGAACAGATCCCTGCTGAATCATTAACTCAGAATTGATTTGCCAGCAAATAATTCAATTTTGCCCTCATTTCCCTTCCATTGCTGAAATGGGGATATGATTAGGGAGGAGCAAAAATTGTGAAGAATGTAAGAGGGACGGTGAAAATGTAAATGATGATAACTAGTAAGCAGCAGAACTTGAGTAAGCTGTTCATTTTATTTTGTCACATATTTATGTTGCTTACTGCTCAGGAGACCACAGTCATATTGGAGGTAATTCAGATGGCTTGTATACCTCACACTTAAGGCCAGTTCAGTCTCCAGGAGCTTTTTTGCAGTAGCCCTAGGTCTTTAAATGGATACTGCTTGCAAATTCCATGGGGGATGTGGATGATCTGTTCAGCCCTAAAAATGTATGGATGTTCTCAGCAGTTTAACTCTATTGCAAGACAAGATATCACAGCATGTAATTGCATACTCCATTAAAGATGCAAAGGAACCTGACTCCACTGCTGCTCAGGAACTGCTCTCCTTAACTTGAAGTGTTAGTTAACTTAATTCCTCAAGCACAGTGTGCTATTTCTGCTGCAAGCTGCTAACATTTCTGCATCAGGGTCTTTAATTTTTTTTGTCAGGGTTACAGCACTGTGTTGTCTATACCTGCAGAGAGTAAAAGGACCTGATTGCACCGAGTATAATTTTACCTATTCTGTAAATGTAAATTCACCTGGTTGTGTATGGCATGTAAGAATCTCCTACATCTCTTAGCCCAGAGATGGAAGGAAGACAAAATCCCTGCCAGAGAAGAATGGTAGACTAAGCTGACAGACTATGCAGAGATGGCGAAAATGACTGGGAAAATCAGAAACTGGGAGGACCAAAATTTCAATAAAGAATGAGGGAAATTTATAGTTTATCTAGGAGACCACTGTAAGCAGTTGAACTCTTTGGCAGGATTTTAAAAACACTTGTAATGTAACAAGAACGATGGATATAGTGGAGTATTTAAAAAAATGGAGTGACTTAAAATATGCAGAGGAAAAGGATTAGTAACGGAACCCATGGAGAGGTGGAGGGAAGTCCAAAGATTTGGGGGAATCTTTGTGTATTTCTCTTTATTTCTGGTTATGAATGTAAATTTTAATTTGTAAAATCAAATAAATAAATTATATATAAAAAAGACATAATAGCAGCTGGGGGGGGGGGCCTCCAAGTGACCGTGCTTGTCAGTGTGCATGCTAGGTGTTCGGATTCTTCTGTCTAGTAGGTAGTCCAAATTCCCAGTCACAAGCGACAGCCCAATGAAGATTGTCTACCTTACTGACATGGTTTGCTAGAAATGTGACTTGCCCTGTGTAATCATCATCATCATCATCATCATCATTATTTATTTGTACCCTGCCCATCTGACTGGGTTGCTTCTATGTGCAATAAAGCTTTTTGCGAAGGCATGTTGTTGCTGGTTCCAGAAGAAACAATTTGGTTGTCCTTTGCGTAGCCCCATGGCCCTTCTGTAGCCCAAGTATTTGGAAGTGAGATCTACCAAAACAAGTGAGACATATTCCCAATGTAAACATGATAAGCTTCAGGACAGAAGTCCATCTTGAACTTTCATTTATTAACTGCCCTGATTTGAGCTGTTGATAATTTGGTTTGTAGGGCCATGCGGTTATCTTGCAGCAAAACCCGTCAGTCTCCAAATTGTAATCTCTTAGGTAAACAGCGGGTTATTCAGAATCCACAATAAATTAAAGGCAAAACCCATTGATGATTAAGGGATTTTATTAATCTGATTCTCCAGTCCTGAATAATTACCACTGTCAACAGTGAAAACATATCCACATAACGTTGTTGGCATTCACTTATTTTGTTTTTACTGGCTGCACAAAGGGGATTTGAAAGTGAAATTACTTTTACTTCCTTCATTTAAGTCACAGTTCTGCCTCCCTTGCTTGCTCCGGATACAGCGATAAAACATATTAGTGTCCCACTAGTGTCCCACTTCACAAATGAGGAAACACTTGCTCCTCACAAACACACTTCAGGATATCAGCAGAAAGTTTCTGATATCCTCCCCCACCCCCTGCTCAATCATCTCCTGATGTAATGTACTTCTGTGTCTTTTTTTAAAAAAAAGTTGCTGATACCATCATGTTTGTGCCTGTCTGTTTTTCTAGATTTCACACACCCCCTTTCCTCATATAAAGCAGCAGGGCTGTGGGTGGTGCTGTGGTCTAAACCACTGAGGCTCTTGGGCTTGCCAATCAGAAGGTTAGCAGTTTGAATCTGCGGTACAGGGTAAGCTCCCATTGCTTTGTCCCAGCTCCTGCCAGTCTGGCAGTTTGAAAGCATACCAGCATGAGTAGATAAATAGGTACTGCTGCGGCGGGAAGGTAAATGGTGTTTCCGTGCTCTCTGGCACTCATGACAGTCCTGAGCTGGTTATGGCATAGCAGTTCGTCATTCAGGTCAGGCATAAGGGCACATGAGTGTGCTGAGTGAGGAGATGCTCAGCGTGTTGCTTCTGTTTGAGAAGAGCAGTTTGCTTGCTGCTAGCAAGAACAGATAATTTTAAAGAAAGGGTAGACTTCAGTCTTATGGAAAGCTACTGTGAGCTAGAAGGCAACAAACCCTTCACATTTCTCTGTATCTCTCTCTCTTAATGTGGATAACAGTTACAGTAAAAAGGTTGGCTACCAAACTGCTGTTGCAGCAGAGACCATGCCTTGTCAGCTGCATCTTGCAGCCAGCTGGAGTCACCCAGAGGCAAAGTTTAGTATGCCTTGTCTCATTCTTTAAAACGGCACTGAGTCTTTCAAACAAACCACTGCCCTCTTGATTTTTTAATCTTAAAAATGCTAGTAAAATTCTGGCAAAGGCAATGCTACTTCCCTTGGTTCTGCCTGCATCCATCTCACTTGGTTGTGTTCATCAAGTGAGTCCAATGATTTATTGGGGCGTGGCGAAACAACCTTCAGTAGATGAGATGTATCACCATCATCATGAGCCTCGTCCAGAAACCTGGTTCAGTGTACTTATGGAATTTCTGGAGAACAAGTACCGTAATTTAGGAATTTGCAGATTGCTTTGCTTGGTCATACCTAATCTAGTCAGGGCCAGTCACAAACCTCTGAGAGCTCAGAAGCAGAACATAAAGTAGAGGGAGCTTTCCCCTATTGTCTGTTCTCTACTACCTGGTATTCAGCAGAATACTGCCCAAGTATATGGAAGCTCCATATATCTATCATGGCAAATAATTACTGATAGTAATTTGTCCATGAGTTTGTCTGATGCTTTTAAAAAAATGACATCCAAGCTAAATGACAACCCTTCTTTGTTCAAGGTCCAGTCCCTGGCATATCCATGCAAGACTGGGAAAGATGCCAACCTGAAACCCTGGAGAGATATTGCCAGTCAGTAGCATGGTTTTCACATAATACTAAGTCTTGTTTTGTTTAGTCTAACTGTGATTTATTTGAATCAAGCCTGCACACTACCCATGGTTTGCTTTCTGCCAACAAACTACAGTGCGAAGCCCCTGTTGGTTTGCTTGTCTGTGAACTGACTTGTGGTTTGTTGAAGAAACCATGGTTAAAAAAAACCATAACTTAATGAACACAGCCAATGTAGACATAACTAAGCTAGATGGACCAATGATACAACCTGATCTAAAGCGGCTTCCTTTGTCCTTTCTCTCTCTCTTTCTGTCAGCAGCCTATCAGTGCTTGAATTAAGTTCCAGAGATGCTACTGCTTTTGTGGGATCTTCCATATGTAGGGACCTCCTAGATCAGAGTGACATTACTCTTGTTATGTAAATATCCTTTTATTAAATCATTTGAAAGCTGCTGGTGGTGTACAGTATTATTTCCCCCTCTTAAAATTGGAGTTTAAACTCTACAGCAAATGCTGGCAAGACTCCCACACTCTTTGGCAAGGTTTCCCTCCCACAACTATTCCAGGCGCATTTTATAACTTCATAGCCTTGCTGTGTTGGAAGGCACACTGAAGTAACAGCAGGGACTTCGTTCTGAAAGATTTGCCCTCCCTGCTGTGGGTTTTCAGCAGGTGTAGGCAATTGGTGGTTGGAAACCAGCATTAAGGCTAAATCTGTGCAGCATGGCCTTGTGGATATGATTAGCAGGGTGAGCATCCTAAATATAGGAGTATTTCCAATGAGCAAGAATTGTATTTATAAAAGATTCTGTTTATACAGTAAATTGCAAGGGAACACAGTGAATTTTGACATATTTCACTTTTTGATCAAGAGTCAGAAAACAGGGTTATTTGTTTTCATTTAACGAATGTAATTGAATGGATTAAAACTGATAGTGATTATCATCATACAGTGCAAAGAGAGAAAAAGCGTGGCAACTTGGTTGTTTGGTATAGCTAGCATTTAAAATGCCATAAGCAAGCTGTTGATGCGTCTGCAAAATTATTAGGCTGATATCTACCTAGCCATGAGGGCTGACTTTTGACACCAGGAAGTTTGTAAAGCTCAACATCAATTCTGAAATCAAATTTCTAGATAACTGGCCAAGAAGAGGGTAAAAATTTAAGTGATGAATCAAGGTAGTTCTGGCCTTTGAAGTTGCCCTGGTGGGAGTCTGCATTAGAACCTATGTAAACTGCTGTGCGCTTCCTTTTAGAGAGCTCAGAGTAGTCGTGTGGTCAGAAATAAAGTTACATGCAATGGAATCACCAAGGGAACTGGAGAAAATGCTGCTTTTTTCCAAATTGCAGAAGGTATTGATGGTACTTAAAATGGCCTTGCTGAATTGGACCAAAGTCCATCAATACCAGCATTCTTTTTCCAGCAGTCGCCAGTGTCTGGGAGCTCACAAGCAGCACAGTGATCATGTTCTGTTTGCCACCAGCATCCAACATACAAGTACGCTCTGAACATGTAAGTTCTATTTAGCTCTGAACATGTAAGTTCTATTTAGCTGCCAATGGAAATACCTATTTTCAAACTCGTGTCTGCTGGAGATGGCTGCCACATCTTTTGGTTGTGGATTCCAAAACTGCTTCTGTGAAGAAGACCCTCTTCTTCCTGTTAGTGGACAGCCTCATGTGGACTGGGAATCTGTAGAAGTTGAGTAGTTCCTCAGGTGCCATTCTTTTAAAGTGTTGTGCTTAGATTCTTGGTGAGTGTTCTGTGCAACTTCCACTTCTTTGATACTTTGGGTGAATTTTCTTTGAGGGTTTTTTTAACTACAATGCAAGGAAAGGTAGTATAACTTGTTTGAGAGGGGGATTAAAATGTGCATGTTAAAACACCACACTGGGCACAAGGTGGGTGTAGTTGGCATTAGGAGTGAAAGAGAAGCCTGTCACGCTTAAGCAAATTTATTTCCCTTTGAATTCTGTAGAAACAGTAGACTTCTGAAAGGGGCTGTGGGGCTTACTGTCCTTTTTGTCAGCTGCAGCCCCACCTGACAGTGATTCTCATGCCAGGTCTTGAACAGAAAAATAA
Source organism: Podarcis bocagei (assembly GCF_964188305.1). Lineage (NCBI taxonomy): Eukaryota > Metazoa > Chordata > Lepidosauria > Squamata > Lacertidae > Podarcis > Podarcis bocagei. Next base: position 81,072,686 of record NC_138133.1, on the reverse strand, counting down.
ATGAATCTCTGTTACTTAGTATTTCTGTAGGTCCTCTATAGAATGCTTGGAGTAGCAATGTGCCGCATATAACATTTGCACAGTTACAGTCTTAAGACATGGAAAGAAAGGGAGTAGAAGGGAAATGGCAGGTGAGTTTGGGAATTCCAAAACTAAGAGATGGTTTATTAAACAGGTATTTCAACAGGCCAGTGGACTCCGGGAGGGATAAGAGTTCCAGGTCACTGCATTTCATTCTTGTTCTTTTTGCTAGGAAGCCAAAACGGACGCTTAACCATGCCTAATGAATCTCCACCTGGCTTCCCCTATTTCCTTTGTTGGAAGGAAGCAAAATAAAAAAAATTCCTTCCAGTAGCACCTTAGAGACCAACTAAGTTTGTTATTGGTATGAGCTTTCGTGTGCATGCACACTTCTTCAGATACACAGGAAACAGTTCACATACACAGAGGAATGCTTGTTTGGAATGGACGCTCCATTGAGGTGGATGGGGCATCTCTTACAAGCATGAGTGACATAGATGGGACTCTCCGTTCTGACAACTGTATCCAGAGTATCTCGCTTTTTTCTTTCTGTTTGTTAATGCATTGTCTTCATCCAATTAAAGGAGCTTCCATGAATAGTAGAGGCTGAATTGCTAAGGCCAGTTTCATTTTCACATCAAAAGGATATATACTGTGGAAGGGTGTGCAGTCATTCATCATGAATTCTATACTAAATGTATGCGGTTTCATTAAATTCACAGTTGGAGTTGCATTTCTTTCAGCATGGCGGAAGGTGGGTTCGTAATTCTGACCCAAGTAGTTTATATGCTGTTACTTCTTCTTGGCCCAGCCTTCCCAGAAAGCAGATACAGAATGCCTTTCCTTCAGCCGCCTTGCTAAATTGCAAGCTGTCATCGCCTTTCATCTGGGATTGGACTGTGCACAGGCATGCATGTGTATCTCTGTGCTGAACTGTTATTCTGTGGGAGCACCGAAAAAGCACAAAATAGAAATATGTGCAGTATTCAGTTCACAGATAGCCCCCACTAAAAACCATGTGTCTGCCCATTTGGACTGCAAAAGATATGCTTAAAAGTTTGTAGGCAATGCCTATCAAAATCTTACAAACCAGGGAACTAGCCTGATTCGCAGTGGTCTGGAATGGGGCTTTTATGCCCTGCATAGTTCTTTGTCTCTCTCCCATAACTAACAACAGCAGAATAATGTGTGCAAAATGAGAAATTATGCACAGTTTCTGAAGGTACATAATTTGTACAAGGTGCAGTATTCAGGGTGTTTTTTGGAGCAAATCTTTATCATCACTATTTTGAAGTGAAGAGTATACACGGCACTGTCTACGGATTGTGGATTCAGCGACTACTTAGGATTTTTTTTACCATCGTTTGAGAAAGCTGAGTATTTGTACAAAGAGTTTGGCAGGCGAAGCAAATTGCTTTCCCATTATTGGGGTCAGAATTGTAAGCAGTGTGCCAAGAACCAGAAAAGGGGGAGGAGCAGGTGAAGGGGCAAATTGAATGAATGAATTTTGTGAGCCCAGCAGGGCAGCCTTCGGTCTTTTCTAGTGATACAGAGAAAAATGGAAGAGCATGGAGCTCCCAAGAGCATCCTTGTGGGAGGGGTGCCTCTTTGGGGTGGCATTTTCTTTGAAGCTGAATGGAAGTGACCTCTCTTATCCCCTTTCAAATTTAACCATTTGAACCCCAAGGATGGATGGCATTTTGGCTGGGTTCCCAGTATACCTGTAATCCTCCCCAGGCCCACATCTAGTTCCGGCCTCCCCCCTCTAGGATAGGGCTTGGCAGACTTGAGTACCCTTCCAGCTGCCTACCCTGTTCAGTGATGACTGAGCTTGCTTACTATTCAAATTCTTGTATGAACAAAATTCCCCCGTTCTTTCTTTAACGGGAAGTACAAAGATGAATATGATCAGAATGCCAGTTTGCTTCCCAATTATACTCTTCTAAAAATGGAACATTTAATATAGTACTTCATAGAAGAGTGTCTGAGTATAGCCCTTAAAAATAGGATTGTTTGAAGAAATGAGCACACAATTCTCACTTCCTCATACAAAGCACACTAATAAGAAACCGGTCTGGCTAAAAAATATATATGTTGCAAAGTCCTTTAAAATGATCATTTGTGTCGCTGCTGTGTTCTCTCTCTAATGCTGGGTGATCCTGATTATCATAATTTGCATTTCTGTGCAAAGCTGTGTGGCAACTTAAGTTAAAATTGTAGCTGTGACTGTCTCCCCACCCCACTTTTTAGCAATGCGGAAGACATTACAGAAAGCTCCAGTGTTCGTTTGGTGAATCTTTTGGGACATGTGTAGAAACTTTATCCTCCACTGTAAGCTTCTAGTCATGTTCTCCTATGCCAGCCTTTCCCAACCTGGTGCCCTTCTGATATTTTGGACTGCAACTCCCCTCAGTCCCAGAAAGCATGGCCAGTGGTCAGGGCAACATTTAGTTAAACCCACTGAATCAGGAATGGGCTTTTTCTCTCCTGAGAGTTTTTTTTAGCATGCTTGGGGCAACAATAGTTAGCAGCAGTCTGGAAAGCCGTTGTAGGACACTGATAAAGAGCATGAGCTGTGCGCCGGAAGGTGCAGTTCAAATTTCAGTCATGAAATCAAGATTTCTCTATTACAGGGATGATAATAATGTGAGTCTTGTCTTTTGGAATAGTGCAGTGATAGTTGTGGTAACTTACATGAAGCAGCGAGGAAGCGGCCATCTCCCATATAAATGTATGCAGAATTGCAGCCCTTGCCTCTTAACATAGCCTAGTTTCTTTTAAAAAAGGGAAACAAACTGGAGGATGTGACTCAACCCAGTAGAAGGAAGGAAACATTAACTGAATGCAGGCAGAACTTGTGACAAGCCTATTGCGGTGTGCAGTTGCTTCTGAACATAGCTTGTTGCTTACAGGACCAAAATCTTTCACTTGCCAGCAGTGTTCAAGATGGTTGTTTAGTGCAGCGGTAGGTAACCTTTCCCAGCCCTGCAAGCCGTATTGAAAATACCTTACGATCTGCTCTTGCAGCCAACTTGCTTCTTTCAGTTGTGTGATTGGCCTAGCTTGTAACTGATAAGACATCACACTTTCAGGGTGTTCTTATTCTAGAAAGGTTAGCCTCAATACAACACATGAGGCAGAGCTTGGGAGATCTTGGAATCTTGATTTGTACATTGTTGCAAACTAGTTAAGTGGAGTTTTATTTCCTCTTTGTGCTTGATCCGTTAGTATTTGTAGCATCCTATTTTTAATCCTCTGTGCAACATGAAGTTTAGAAACGTGCAGATGTGTGCCTTCGTCTTAAAATTTACATGCAACCATCCAGCGCTTTGGATCATAGAATCTTAGAATTGGAAGGGACCCCAAGAGTCATTGTATAGCTATATTGTAAAGATGTGTCTTTTTCCTCGGGCTGTCCCTTGACCGTTGTGGTTGGGCCTTGCTTTATTTGCTTTTTTATGCTTTCCCACACTTTTATATTACTGTGCTGCTGGTTTTAGGTTGTATTTGTTTTAATGATACTGATTGCTTTTTTATATTATATGCTGCTTAGAGATTTTTTAAAATATTAAGTTGTTTATAAATGCTTTTCAATATATAAATGAAATGGGGACTTCTGGAATGCTAATGTTTACCTGTAAGCCTAAGCAAATTAGCTTTGGGCTTCACTTTTCATTGCTCTTTGAGTCCTTTGTTTTGTGTTGTTTGCATGTTTTGGTTCCTAAGCATGTGGACTTGTCACCAAAGAACCTATTATCCAGAGATGCGGTCAGACAAAGTGCAAGCTGTTGTTTAATGAACTGTGAGACTGTATGTATAGTGAGTGCACTCTTAAAAATGCTGGGATATGCTGACGCTGAAGGGTAGTATCTTTTTCCGTGCCGACTAGTTTTCTACTACGTAGAACAGCATGGTTTTGCTACGCTTAGCTTTTCACAGTTGACTGGAGGCAATGTAAGTGCATGAGAGAAAGAAAGGATAGTGTGTTCTTAACATTTCAAGATCCATCTCAGTTTGTGATTCATACTGGTATTTCTATATAATTTTCCATTGCTCACCATATTTATGATATTCTCTTGTGGGTCTTTGATAGAATGAAATCACGAGGCCCTGTCCTATGATCATTATTAGTCCAGTATCATGATGGATTATATTATTATTTTTCATACTGTGATTTCATCTCATTGCTGTTATTATTTACCTGAGTGCACCACAGACTATTGCTTGCCTTTCTCCATAGCTGGCTTTTTACCTAGCGATGGCCCCTGGAAGCAAATCTACAAAGCAATAGTTTAGTAAGAGGAATACGTCTGTTGCCTGCTGTCCATCAATAGTAGGTAGCTCAAACCAAACACATGAAGCCATCTGGGATCCAGATAGCTGCACACTATGCCACTTCCTACCACAGCCTTTGTGTCTCTCAAAAATCAGCTTCTCAGAGTTAGAGACCTGCCAGAAGGGCATTTGATGCAGCACAAGGCATTCTAGTCGGAAGAGGAAACCGCAGAGATTTTTGTGCACATATGAATGCATACATGGAAATTTAAATATTGCTGTTCTGAGATATGGGGCTGGTTCATTAGGTGCACCAAACCTTGTCTTCCAGGCCCGACAAAGAATATATTGGCTGTTGAAGCTTGTCATATTCTGTTGGGCTATCTGTTTCCTTGTCTTAACCTAGGATTTGCCAGCATCTGGTTTGTGTGGCTTGTCATGTCATCCAAACCAAGAATCTCCAAGCAAACCACAAGCAGTTACCAAGATTTGGTGATAATAAACCATGAGCCTGGATTTGGAGAAAACTGTATGCCAGACACACTGAGTGACAAGTACCAGGGGTTTGTAGTTTCAGGCACAACCAGTCAGTGGCAATAAAAATATAAAGTGGGTTTCCATTCCTTTTTATCAATGTGCTATTAATTGGTAGAAATATATAATTGTTGAAATATTGACTGTTATATTCAAAAGTGGGAAAGGAATCTTAGCACACCATTGTCACCTTACAGCAAAATGGAAACCCGACCAAACAAAGCTTACAGGAGAAGGTATTGAGGGCGGGATGCACTTTCTGTGAGAGTGTTAGTCTAAAATTGGAACAAGCTAGGGAGGAGGTAGAGTATTTGCAGTGGCATTCAGGAATGTGGTTGCAGAATATAAGGCTGCATTTACTCTGTGTATTCTTCCTGCCTGCCTCCAAAATTTCCATCTCTCATCGATGGCTGTATAAAGGGAAAACTCCACACCCTTGCATTCCACCGCATGTGTGGCCAGGCTTGATCTTTGAGGAGAGTTGGTAGCTATTATAAGGCAGGCAGCAGTTTGCTAGAAGAAAACATATTTCATTTTTAGGAAACGGGATGTCTTGGATTACACATACTACAAATCTCAGTTTTTTCCTCCCTTATGAAGGTTTCCTAACAATTTTGATATCTCTGTGGGTCAGCCAGTCAGGGGGACTCAAACATTATTATGTTAAATGTATATTTTTGTTTGTGATGGCTAGTATATCTCAACTTTGAAAATTGAAAGATAAATGGATGTGAGGTGGAAAATAAGGGTTGTGCAAACAAAGTCCCCATACCATTTCCTTGTGTGATTCTTTTCTTCTGTAGTTGATCATGCCCGAAGCTGTGGGTCTTAACACATCCTTCATCAACTTTCCCAGGGCAGCACCTGTGGTTTTCTAAATATGACAGGGTTTACTTTGATTGAGAGGCCTCTCATTTTCCTATCTTGATATTTCTTGCTTGAGTTGTCCAAGACCAAATTCTACTTGGAAAGCATTTTTAGTGCTCCTATAAAGTTCTGATGCTGACTCAGTATTCAGACTATAGGAAAGAGCTCTTACATTTTGCAGGTGTGCCAAAGAGCAATTGAACTGGTTTGCAGTTAAGCAATACAGCAAGTCTTGCACATAATCCACTGCAGTGGTTTCATTTACTTTCCTTGCTACTTCCTCTAATTTTTTTAGGTTCCTTTAAAGTACTCATCTGTGTACAAAAAAAAGTTTTATCTTTGTGTCCTTCTGAAAGTGAGTTATTTCTTGCAGTAGTATGGATTTCTGCAAATGTGGCTGCTGTTGATGATCATTAACTTCTTCTGGCAACCATCGACTTGATTCCATTATGACAAGATGCCTCCCCGTGCCTAATTTGTCAGGCACAATTCTATGGGAGCAATCTTCTATTTTGTACTAAGTGGGAGAGGGACACATCACCCTTCCTGATCTCATGCGTACAAAGAGGAAGAAAACTTTTGAATACCAGCTGCTGGGAATCGCAAGAGGGGAGAACACTGTTGCATTTAGATCCTGCTTTGGGGCTTCCCATAGGCATCGCATTGGCCACTGTGAAAACAGGATTCTGAACTAGATGAGCCTTTGGGCTAATCCAGCAGATCTTCTGTTGTGTTCTTGTAATGGAGTGGCGTCTGGGGTGTGTTTGTGTGTCTCCTTTTCATTTGGCATCCAAGCTTTTCTGGGGTTTTTTATGACAGCAACACACACACACAGTCTCTGATTCTAATTGCCTTCAAAATTTGGTGTGAATTAATTGACTTCTTGTGCTCAACTCTTTGAAGGCATTATTAGAGTGTCTGCAGCATGGGAGACTGACCTCTCCCCTCTCCCAAGTCCTTCATGTGTGCTGGATTATTTTGAAGGGGGCAAACTTGTGACCAGTTACAAATAATGATTGACTACAGAGGTCAGTCAATATTTGTGGGCTCCTAGTCATTTGCATCAATCTTCTTCCAAGGAACTCAAGAGTTGTCAACATATGGTTCCTGGTTCGTCTTCAATCCAGGTAACGTACAAGACCAATCTTGCTTAACTTCAGTAATAGAATGACATCAAGTGTGGCTATAGACCATTTTGCTGATCTGCAAAGCAGTTAGGCAAATTTACTAGTTAGGGAAAAATCTCGTCTCCGTAATGGGGTGCTAAAGAAAAATGATTTGTGAGCCAGTGAGTTTTTGTGGTGTTGATTGTTCTTTGATTTAAAATACATTCGTTGCTAACATAATGTGCAGTGCTATCCTAGGGCATTCCATCTTGTATGGAGTTTCCAGACGGCTGGCAACAAAATCGACTTTCAGAAAGCGGATGTTGCACCAAGCCATCTTTGAAACTGCCACACATTTATTTCAAGTCTGATGAGAAAACTGATTAATGTGAGGGGTTTTTTTTCTTCCTATTTTTGCAGCCATCTACATAGCACATCATGATGTTAGTAATGTGTTGTTGGAGGAGCATGCTGGGAAATAGCCATTGCCCAGGCAGTGTTGTAATGTTTTGAAGCTAAGGCATGAAACTAAGATCTCAAGGACTGCCACTCCCCATATGAACTGACCCTGTGATCATCATCTGAGGCCCTTCTTTCATGAGAGGTCCAGAGGGTGACAATGCTAGAATGGGCTTTTTCTGGGTAGTGTATCAATATGATGTGTTGCGAATCACGATGTGCATGCGCACTATGTTGAAAATCACGATGTGGGGAAAACCGTGAAGCAAGCCACTGCTTCTCTCGTGATTCCTGCTGCCTCTCAGCTCTCCCTGCCTTTTGCAGGGGCCAGTAAACCACAAGAGCAGATGCTGAAGAAAGCAACCTATCTGGGAACTTTCCTAAGTAATATAGACACCCACAAGCTCCTTGTTTTAAATGCAGGCACCAGGCTGGTTGGCAGCTGAGAGAGATGCTAGTCTGAATTTCTTGCTAGGAGCACCTTTCCCCCTTCCATTCTCTTTGGGCTCTCTCTGCTGGCACGACCCTCCCATGGGTGCCTCCTGATACCCCAGCTCCTCCTGAGACCCAAACCCCACCGGGGTCCCCTCAAGACCAGAAAGCCCTTTCCACCTTGCCTACCAAAAGCCCCATGTTGCTGCCCTGTTGTTTAAAAAAAGCAACCTTGCCCTGTTGTTTAAACCTCTTTCCTCCCTTCTCCTTTCTTTTTTTCCTTCAATTTTTTTTATTGATTGCCCACATTTATAACAGATATAACATATAAAACACACAAAGAAAAAGACAACACAATACTAAAAAAAGAAAGAAACAAAAATATAAACACATATTACTTCTAAGACCCCCATTAATTTTCATTGTTAACTGACTTCCTCGAATCCCCCCTATCTGAGTTTCATTGAATTACCTTGTAACAGTTCTCCAAGATCTTCTTTCTAATAAAATTAACTCCTTCACTTTACTATCTTCTTCTCTTTTCATACTAATCTAAATCCATAATGTTTCACAGTTCATTCTTTCCTCCCTTCTCCTTTCTCTCTCTCTCTGTGTCCGTGTCTCCCTCATTTCTATATCTCCCTTCTCGCTTCTCTCCTTCTCTGTGTTTGTGTCTGTGTGCTGTTTCCACAGAGCCAAATACCCGGCCAACTCCATTAAAAGAAAAAGGGTTGGCCAAAAAAAATAAAAAAAAGATTTAGAGGAAGAAGAGGGCCCGGCAGGTGATGGATTAGCACCACTGTCTGTACTGGAAGCACTATATGGCTATGCGAAGAGTGAATTTTGATGCATTCCCTCTGATGTGGTGAAAGGGACAAGAGGCATCCTTCCCAGTGTTGAAGGCGCTTGTAAAGAGGTTTTTAGCTATCCCAGGAACAAGTGTGCCATGTGAAAGTGTTTTCAGCATGGCTGGCAACGTTCTTAAAAAGCAAAGGGTGTTTCTCTTACTAGAGAATGCTGAAATGCAAATTTTTCTGGCATTTTTTTTAAAAATTGTCTAAGAATTTTTTTGTTCCGTAAATTTTTATCCATTCTTTCTAGTTTGGCCTGGTATAGAAAATTGACAATCAGTCAAAAGAACTGGTGGTGTGGGATGTATACGTGTAGTCAACTAAGACCCCATAGTGAATTATATTTGAATATCTAAACGTGTGGCACAGAATTGGCTTTTTTCTTGTTTAGTAATGTAATTAAATTTTTAGAAAACATTCTCTCACCTTACCTTGGATATCTACAGCTTTTAATTTTAGAGAAAATGTGCTAATTTAAAAATGATCTGTACGTTAAAATAACAGTTGTAGCAATATGTTAAAGATAATTAAAACTTTGTCATTTTTAGTTCCCTAAGTAGTAGCAGTTGCCAGGACATTGTCCCGTTCTTCTCTGCATAGTTCCATCCTCATTCCATACATTGTGATATACAGTGGTACCTTGGGTTAAGTACTTAATTCGTTCCGGAGGTCTGTACTTAACCTGAAACTGTTCTTAACCTGAAGCACCAGCTAATGGGGCCTCCTGCTGCTGCTGCCCCGCCGGAGCACGATTTCTGTTCTCATCCTGAAGCAAAGTTCTTAACCCGAGGTACTATTTCTGGGTTAGCAGAGGGTCTGTAACCTGAAGCATATGTAACCTGAAGCATATGTAACCTGAAGCATATGTAACCTGAAGCGTATGTAACCTGAGGTACCACTGTATTGGTGTATCACAATATTTACCTGGTGATATATCTCCATGTTGAAAACCAGACATCACCCACCCTACGGCGGTGGTTCTACATTTGTGGAATGCTCTCCCCAGGAAGACTAGCCTGGTACTTTCGTTACATATCTTTGGGTGCCAGGCAAAAAGATTCCTGTTCTCTCAGGCCTTTGGCTAATTAAAACAAATTGTTGGTCTTTTAAATGGCGTGTGTGTGTGGGGGGGTGTTGTTATTTATTACTATACTATGCATTTTTGTGTTTTCATATTGTACACTGGCCTGTGATAACCTCAGCTGAATGGCGGTATAGAAATTTTATTATTATTATTAATAATAATAATAATGATGATGATGATGATGTACTGGGACAGACTGACCACCTCCTTCTCTCCTTCAAGACATAATGATTTGGGATGGGAAGGGCCTTAGCATCTGTTGTGCCCAGTGCCCATGCCTCTAAAAGAAATCTGCTTTTCAAGCATTCCCAGGTTGCTTACAGACAAATAAATATAGAAAATTGGTAATGTGATATCCTTCTGTAGAAGGATCACGTTCCCTTGGTGCAAGACAATGCAAATTGTCAGTTTATACAAAGCTCTTCATGCAGGAGGACAGAATGTCAGTAGACGTCAGATCTGAAATGTCAACATGCTTGATGGAGTCACTAAGCAGTTATTCTGTGGTTTCCTGGGATAGTGGGTAGAGGGGGGGGGGAATACAGTTCACTTCCTTGTTCATTTCAGACATTCAAAGTAGTGCTAGTTTGAATGTCTGTATGAAGGCTCTGATGTCCTCCCACCCCTTTATTTTGCATTATTTATCTTTAATGAGGAACAGGGATTTCTTGGTTGTGACTCTGGGACTGCAGAATAACTTCAAGTGGTGTGGTTTTGTACCCCAGTCATGGCCTTTTGGGCAGCTAAACGAAGACCCATTTGCACAGGGAGGCCTTTGAGTAACAAATGATGAAGACTTTTTCTGAGCTGCTTATGATCTAGAATTTGCTTTATGACTATTTTAACGTACTGCAGATACTATTTTAGTTGGCTTTATTGTTCTTGGGATACTTGATTTTTTTTTAAAAAAACACACCCTATGGGAATGGAGTTTTCCAGTTGTGGTGATGGGGAGCGGCAGCTTTGGTTGTTGAATTGCAATATAGGATTGAGTCAGGGCTAGGAAGTCCGTACTAGAAACTGTGCAGAGATCAGGCCCACCTCTGACCAGAGGCAGCTGTTATCAGAAATCTGCTGCTGAATCTTTAGCAGACGGGTTCAAACTTTAGTTCCGTTGGCGAAAAGGGTAATTAAGTTCCAGTTGATGTAGTTGCTGTTTTCCCTTGGGGTAACCCCAGAAATCTCTGTTAATAACTGGCTGATGTAATCACAGGACTGCTACAAATGGCAATGTACATTCTACCTGTGTTGATTTTGGTTTGACTGGTACCTGTTTGTTTCTTTCAAGCCAAGCATTACTAAAGCAGCATAAAAATTTACTGATTATGGGAGAAGCTTTTGTGGACTATACTTTTTAAGGTGCCCCAAGACTCTTTACTGATATACAGTGATATACAATGTATATCCAGTGGTACCTCTGGATGCGAACGGGATCTGTTCCGGAGCCCTGTTCGCATCCTGAAGCGAACGCAACCCATGTCTGTGAGGGCGCGGGTCACGATTTGCCGCTTCTGCACATGTGCTTGACGTCATTTTGAGCGTCTGCACATGCACGAGCGACAAAACCCGGAAGTACCGTGTTCTGTTACTTCTGGGTTTCCGCGGAGCGTAACTTGAAAATGCTCAACCTGGAGCATATTTAACCAAAGGTATGACTGTACTGATATACAATGTTAGTCATACTGGCAGTATGTAAGATCTATTGGCATCAGCTGACTTGACCCATTGAAATGAATGGGCCTGCTCTGTGACTTAGTTGATTATCACCCTTTGTTGCTTTGCTGTAAGAGACTAACATAGAAACCATGCAACCTGACTTCCAGGCTTTCTTATAAGATTGGTGCCATCTTCTTGTAGGAACTGCAAAGGATGGTGCTTGGGCACTACTTACAAAATTCAAAGAGGAGTGTCCACAATTTAATCTTTTTTATATCTTACAGCTTGATCCCCCACCTCTGGTCCTATACAAATTAAACTATATTCAGACTTTGACTACAACTCCAGATTTGCTCAGCCTCCAGAGGCTGAATTAAATGCTTTTCTAGGTTATGCCTGGCTCATGTATCTGTACTTGGCCATCCTTGTAAGCAAGTTAAATAATCTTGGGACAGGTGGGCTGTCCTCATGAATCAAATAGTAGGTAGTTAATTTCTCCTGTTACTCTGTTACCTTTTGATGTTTTGTGCCCTTTTCTCTCTCATTTGCACACTGCTTTTTGAATAAATAAACTGATGGCCATGCTTTTTATAATATGTTAAGGAACTCCCTGACCTTACTTTTTAAAAACCAGAGTAGAGAAACTATGATCTAATATGGATGGGCCCATTATGGGTACAGTAGAGCAACATATTTTAATTACTCATTTTTTCCTGATCATAAAATAGATAAACTAGCACATAGTGTGTTTAATCTCTGCTGGTTGTGGGAATTGTACTCTGTGTTTGTGTATCTATTTAAATTTGGGATATCCAACATCACATTAAGACTTCTCCTCTCAATCTCCCTGTGCCCCCATCTGCTGTGGAGGGTTCCCTAACACTGCAAAACAGATTTTGGGAAGGGGAAATCTGTTGTGCAAGAGGGCTGACAATGCTTTATGTCACCCATATATTTCAATATTTTATTAGATTTGGTCACCTGGAATTGGTTATACTTACTTCTCTAGAGTGACAAATACCAGTATGTTTTAGGCTGGGTTGTCTATTTTTCATATGTTCTATTCTTTCATCTTTTCAGGTTTCACAGATAAGCTGCTACGCCTGCCTTTTAAGGAGTGAGAGTCTACAGAAGTTTCAAGACAATATTGTCACCTGGTAAGCGTTTGTTAGATGTTCTTGCCTATAAATATCTTTTTCCCACTCTTTGTGAGAGACTTTGATTTTTACTGTTCAAAGCTACACATAAGCTTGCTACCTTACTTGCAGCCATTCCTTCTATGTGGGAGCTGGATTACTGTTTCCTAAAAGGAAAAAAAGCACGATATATCTTATGCCTAGAATTTAAAGGTATATCTGCCTTCATGCCAATTTAAGAAGCAGGGATTCTTACAAAGAATTCTGGGAAATTAAGGTTGGTGATAATGTAGATTCTGCCTTCCACAAATTTTTAGAGTTGTGTCAGAAGCTGTATGTGTGGATTTCTGCACATGCAAGAGGACTTTCCTCTTGTCTCCCTGCACGCCCCCCAAATCTGCTCCAGGGAGTTCTTAAGACTAGATTTTTAGGATAAGTTGAAGGAGAGAAGGGGGATGTTCTGTAGCATGAATAGAAGTAGTGTGCTAGCGGAATGACTAATGTTGCATACAATACTTTATTTCCAGGGTTCCTTGGTGAGAGGATGGACTATTAATTTAGCAATCCTGTTTTGACAGCAGATACAAACCATGGTTTGCTCTGTTCGGATGTAATGACAAACTGGTTTCTGTGAAATAGATTACCTACTGGTGAGCTTTCAGACCACCCTCTGGAATCGTGATACAGCCCAAAGACCATTTTGTAAAATAGCCAAACTGTGGCAAGTAGCCTTGCCTGTGGCAAGTTAAGATTCCCTTTGAGCAGCTGAGCAAGAAAGCTCTTGAAAAAATGGAAGAATACACTTTCTTTTTTCTTTCAGGCTATTGGTAATGCCACAGATTACCAACATAGGTTTGTTTGGGCATGCAGACTCGTGCATATTCTTATGGGCTAGGAATTTTTGTAGACCTGTTTGTCAAGTGTGATTAAGAATGGGCACACTCATTCCTCCAAATGTTACAGTTTCCAAACATATTTCCTGGTGATTTGGGAGGTTGGTTTTTTACTCTCAAGTTTCAGCTGCTCAGGTAAGCAGGCCAGCTCCCAGCTTGTTCAGGATTGGCAGTCTCTTTGCCCAGAAAGCAAAACAGTAGCTGTCCAAGGAAACCAGAGCAGTCTTTGGGTTTTCTGGCACAGCAAAACAGCCCCCTGCCAGTCTTTCCACAAATGAAATGAAAAAACACCGAAATACATGTTGTAGTAGAACATGGTCATCTTCTGTGGTTTAGCATTCACAGTGGCTGTTCTCAAGAAATACTAATGATGGCAATTGTTTACAGTCGACATGTCCAAATAGGTTGCTGCTTTTCTGACTTAATGATGGGTTTCTGATTGGGCCCACATCACTGAACAGTGGTGAACTGTGAGGTTGTCTTTCCCCCCCTTGCATGTTCAGTTACTTGTGATAAGGTATTTGTTACCTTGTAATACTGAATTTTATGTTAAAACCTCACAAGCTAAGATGAAGCATCAGATATGTCAGTCCCTTAGTCAACAAATTACCATATTTGTTGCTCTATAGGACGCACTTTTCCCCCTCCAAAAATTAAGGGGAAATGTGTGTGCATCCTATGGAGCGAATGCAGGCTCCCTGGCTTCAGCGATAGCAACGCGAAGCGCAGGCTTCGGAGGCTTCGCGTTGCTTTCGCTGAAGCCAGGAGAGTCTGGTCTTTGAGGCTGGCGGTGGGGGAAAGCAGTGCTTCCCCCCACCGCCAGCCCCACAAGCTCGGTCGAAAAGCCCGCAGGAGCCGCGCAGCCTTTAAAGAACGTGCCGCTCTTGGGGGCTTTTCCCCAAGGAGGGAGAAGGGACTGACTGGCCGAGTCAGTCCCTTCTCCCTCCTGTGGGCTTTTGTGGGAGATGGGGGAATTCCCCCACCTCCTGCGATAGCAGGGAGAAGGTCTGGGAGAAGCGCACAGGCTGTGTGCAACCTGTCCACTGCTCCCAGAGCTGGGGGTGTGTGTGTGTCATATTTTTTCCCTTCATTTCCCCCTCTGAAAACTAGGTGCGCCCTATGGTCAGGTGCGCCCAATAGAGCGAAAAATACGGTGCTTGTAATAGGGCCTCTGATTCCAATTGAGAGGACTTGAAGGTTTGGTAACATTGGCTCCACCTGCTGACTCACACAAGGTGCTGTTAGGCGGCTCCTGTTAACATACACTCTCTCTCTCTCTCTCTCTCTCTCTCTCTCTCTCACACACACACACACACACACACACACACACACACAAAACGCTATCTGAATAGCAACTGTGGCGTTAGCAGAATTCTTGCCATATGCATTGCAGCTGCTCCCACTTGTTGCATATGTGTTTTGGATTCTACCCAGGAGCGAGCAGCTGAAGTGCATAGTAAGAAGAGAACTCCGTTGGAGCCTCTGTTGCAGTTCATTTTGGAAGGGACAGGGTCAATGAGCCCATCGCCTATAGGTTGTTTCTGTGCGATCAAGCACTTCATATGCACAAAGCCCTCACCTCCTTGGGACCTGGGACTTTGATCCTCTGGGGTCTGAATTTGGCTACCAGGCCCCACATTTCTTATGCTTATTTGGTGTGTAAGAGAGATACTCAGAAAGTGTTCAGGGGCATTAAGGTTGTTCTCTGCTCTTTACTCGGGAGCATTTAGTCACTGGGAAGTGTTTGATTAGGAACTGGTTATATTGATACTTTCAAACTATTTCCCCCCCTTAATTTTTTAAAATAAAGAGATATGGATACTAGTGAAAGTAGGCTGGTATTTAAGCAGGGGCTTAAATACACTACAGTGGTACCTCAGGTTACAGGCGCTTCAGGTTACAGACACTTTAGGTTACAGACTCCACTAACCCACAAATAGTACCTCGGGTTAAGAACTTTGCTTCAGGATGAGAACAGAAAACGCACGGCGGCAGCACAGCAGCAGCGGGAGGCCCCATTAGCTAAAGTGGTACCTCAGGTTAAGAGCAGTTTCAGGTTTAGAACGGACCTCCGGAATGAATTAAGTTCTTAACCCGAGGCACCACTGTACTTGCTTTCTTTAAGAGCTCTTAAGGATCTTCAATGCACAATTCAGTATTGTAGTAGCCTCTTCGACCTCTCAGTGGCTTTTGATACCATTGACCATGGTATCCTTCTGGAGTGGCTGTTGCTTGGATGGTTATTTCTGGAGGGTGACGCTGGAGGAGTCTTCTTCAGCTCTGTGGAACCTTCAAGGTGCTGTTTCTTCAGATCTTCTCCCTCTTTCTTTAGAGGTGCTTGCATGGGTCTATACCCCCCCCAAGTTGAGAGAGAAGATGCATGAACTGTGATGTGCAATTTTACTGGAGATGGTTTCACATGTTCTTCTTTTATGTTTTTAGATTGGGAACAAAAACAGAGAAGCACTGGCTATAGGTGAGAATTTCATTCTCTCTCTCTCTCTGTGTGTGTGTGTGTGTGTGTCGCACCCAGGTTTTGGCTAAGGCAGCCTTCTCCATCAGGATGCCCTTCAAATGTTGTTGGGCTACAACATCTGTGACCATTGACCGACCATGCTAACTGGGGGCTGGTGACAGTTGTCATCCAAAACATGGAGGGCCCCAGGTCCCAAGACTGGCCTAAGGGAACTAAATCACTGTGTATGTTGTTCACAAGTCACTGCTATGCATAATGCTAACACACATTAGAAATCCTTTGGATAGAAAGGCAGGATATAAGCACTGCCTTCTCCTTTTCAGGAGTATTGGCACAGGTGTTCACGTTTTAGTGCTTCGAAGGTATCATCTTAAAGGGCACACAAATATTTGGTCTGCACAAAAATATTCTCTTCCTAAATATTGATACAAGTTTCACATGAGCTGCAGTCATCTGTGTGTGCAAGTGTCCGCTTTTTGTTATAGTTTTCTAATGAAGTTTATCACCTAAGAAACCATCTTGGTTTTGGTAGTACCCATAAACTGGTATGAGAGAACTTTATAGGATGTCCCTAGTGAAAGAAAGTTTCCCCCCCCCCCCCTGAGATACTAGACAAGAATACTAAAATGCTCTCATTTATTTCATGTCCTTTTCTTCTTTTTCTGTAACGTGCTTTTGAATAACAAAAGTGACCACCCCAATGTAATAGGCCTTACTCTTCAGAAGTTGTGTATAGGATTATTCTGTTCATCAGTCACATACTTTATAAGACAAGCAGTCTAAATACTGGGTTCGATAAATATCCCGATGCTGCAGTTATTGCTGAAGCTAAGCGACTGTGGGGTGTAATCAGTTCCTGGATTGGAGACCCTGGGGAGACCCAGAAAAAATGGGTTAGGAGTATAGTAATATTTAGTATCTATTTAAATACAGTTTAGATCAGAGCTTTCCAAACTTTTCATGTTGGTGACACACTTTTTAGACATGCATCATTTTGAGACAGAGTAATTCAGTTTTACAGTGGTACCTCAGGTTACAAACACCTCGGGTTACAAACACTTCAGGTTACAGATTCCGCTAACCCGGAAGTAGTACCTCGGGTTAAGAACTTTACCTCAGGATTAGAACAGAAATTGCATGGCAGCGGCGGGAGGCCCCATTAGCTAAAATGGTACCTCATGTTAAGAATGGTTTCATGTTAAGAACGGACCTCCGGAACGAATTAAGTTTGTAAGCAGAGGTACCACTGTACTTGCAAACTGGGGGTTAAACTAGCCCCTTTCCAGTCCCAGAAGGAGTGCAGGCAGTGTTCCTGCGACACACCTATACACTGCAACAGACACACTAACATGTTGCAATACACAATTTGGAAAGCTCTGGCTTGTATGCCCATAAGCCCTTTCCCTGCTTAGTTTTGCCTTGAGTCCCCCCCCCCCCCCCAGCTGCTTTCATTATTATAAATATTGCACAACATGTTGATATCAATTTCTCCTCACTGTGAAGAGTTTCTAAAATGCATTCACTTTTGACAGCTTTTCAGAGAGAACCATTAAGAAGTATTATTCTATTTGCAGCCTGACCTCTTAAATTATGTATTACTTTGGGCAACATGAGCTGGCATACTTAAAATCGACCACTAGATGTCAGCAGTACAAAAGAGAATGCTGAATGATGGGGTAGGAATGACAAACATGACTCGGAAGAAAATTCATAAAATATTTTTTCATGCTCACAATAAATGTATAATTACGGCAGTCACGTTCTTTCCAGTCTTGTACGTGTGTAGAAGTTAATTTCAGTATCTCCTAAAATCTGTTTCTTATGTCGTCTCTGGTTACGTTGACTTTAGAAAAGAGAATCTCAGTCTCCTGAAAAAAAGTGTATCTATAAAATTTTGCATTGCCAAAGCAGAGGGGTGGATTAGATTATCCTCATGGCCCCTTCCAACTAAGTGATCCTATGAAAAGATCTCCTTTATCAATATGCATTAATAGATAGTCGTACCTCTGCTTATGTATTACTCTGGATATGTAAACTTCGGGATGCAAACGTGGCAAATCCGGAAGTATTTTGCCGGGTTTCCCCCCATGCGCATGCGCAGAAGCACTAAACTGCACCATGCGCAGAAGCGGTCCTCTGGTTGCGAATTCCTCGGAATGTGGCCAGACCTCCGGAATGGATCCCGTTCGCAGCTGGAGGTGGTACTGTATATGGAGATTGCTAAACTCAGCTCTATGAATAGGAAAGGGAAAGGAAAACAGGTTATCTTCAGGTGTCCAGTCTTTTCTGCTGTTACATAATGCTCAGTGCCAGAGAAGCTTCTGGGAAGGGAGGAGGCAAACAGTGGTTTGGTCCCAGCAAGGCTCCTGTAGGAGGCCTCACTGTCGCTAAGAGCTCTAGTGGAATGGTGACTGATAGAGTTGTATGTTATGGCTTGAGTAGACCTCTCCAGATCCAAGCTGTGGCATGCCCCTTAGTTTAGCAGAGGCAAAACAGCAGTAGACTAGAATCGGATGTTATTAACTAATGTGACCCAAAATTTGAAGCATGAGGAGAGAAAAGCAATGCAATTCTAGAACCAGCATGGCATAATGGTTGTAGTATCCGACTGGGACCAGAGACACACAGTTTTAAGTCTCCACTCAGCGATGACGCTCTCTAGCTGACAGTAACTAACTCTCTGGTGAACCTATTTCAAAGTGTGACTGTAAAGATTATTATGACTATTATTATATATTGAATTTATATACTGTCCTATACCTGGAGGTCTCAGGGCAGTTCACAGAACAAAATCTAAATATAAAACGACAAAATATATGATCAAAATAAAAACAACTCAATACTCCCACCCCAACCCCCCCCCCACATTTTCAAAGGGCATAGGATGTTAATCAAATCAACCAAAGGCCTAGTTAAAAAGGAATGTTTTTACAGTGGTGCCCCGCAAGACGAATGCCTCGCAAGACGGAAAACTTGCTAGACGAAAGAGTTTTCTGTTTTGGAGGTGCTTCGCAAAACGAATTTCCTATGGGCTTGCTTCGCAAGACGACAATGTCTTGCGAGTTCCTGCTGGTTTTTTTTTCTTCCCCCCCTTTTTCTAAGCCGCTAAGCCGCTTATCAGCTGATCCGATCAGCAGATAAGCCGCTAAAAGCCGCTAATAGCGCTAATCCGCTAATCCGTCAATGGGCTTGCTTCGCAAGACGAAAAAACCGCTAGACAAAGAGAATCACAGAACGGATTCTTTTCGTCTTGCGAGGCACCACTGTACCTGGTGCCTAAAGGTGTGTAATGAAGATGCTAGGTGAACTTCCCTGGGGAGAGCATTCCACAGACGGGGAGCCACTGCAGAAAAGGCCCTTTCTCAAGTTGCCACCCTCCGGACCTCTCGAGGAGGAAGCACGTGAAGAAGGGCCTCAGAAGATGATCTCGGGGTCTGGGAAGGTTCATAAGGAGAGAGGTGGTCCTGGGCCGTTTAAGGCTTTATAGGTCAAAGCCAGCACTTTGAATTGGGCCCAGAAACTATTTGGTAGCCAGTGCAGTCGGACCAGGATCGGTGTAAAATGCTCAAACAGTCTTGCTCCAGTGAGCAATCTGGCCGCTGAATTCTGTACTAGCAGAAGTTTCTGAACCATCTTCAGAGGCAGCCCTACGTATAACGCATTGCAGTAATCTAACCTTGAGGTTACCAGAGCATAGACACTAGTAGTTAGGCTATCCCTGCCCAGATAGGGGCGTAGCTGGGCCACCATCCGAAGCTGATGGAAGGCACTTGAATGTACAGGAGGAGAACCATGTGCACAGACTTGGGAACCTTTGGAGGAAATGTGGCGTTAAAATAAAATAATTGTGGTGCATTCTTTGGATTTGACTTACGACATGGTAGTGAAAAGGAAAACCAAAGCCTACTCACCACTGACTACTGTGGCCCCTGATTCCTAACATTTTCAGGCATTAATCCAACTACAGTACTTCCCAGTCAGCAGAATAAAATAATGCGCACAGTAAGGAGCAAACCAGATGTGACAGGGCCATAGTGATGTATCTTCCCTATTTGCTTATTATTATTAATGTATGTCTATCTTCGTCTTCCTCCTGAAGGAGCCTAGGGCAGCCACACAACATCTCCGTTTTATTTTATTTTTTTATTGTCTCTCTCTGTGTGTGTTTCAGTCTGCTTTCTTTATCTGAAAAGCAGCACTGGGTGCGAGAACAAACCTCCATTGTCATCTCTTATTGCACTCTTCTGCTTTTTAAGCTCATTTTCTCCAGCGCATTTCCAATACTGAGTTGAGGAGGCGAAAAATGACTTAAAAGTTCCCCAGTCAAGCTTGCAAAAATCTATCATCTGCCCAATAATAAATGTTGGAAATGTAAAGAAACTGAAGGTACATTCTTTCACCTTTGGTGGACGTGCCCAAGGATTAAGGCTTTCTGGGAGACGATATATAATGAATTGAAAAAGGTATTTAAATATACCTTTTAGCTTCATTCCATTTTAGCTTCAACCCCTTAGCTTCATTCCAACATCATTCTAACATTCATTAATTGTACAATATTTCTGTAAATAGTCTTTAAATTTCTTCCAATCTTCCACCACCAACTCTTCTCCCTGGTCTCGGATTCTGCCAGTCATTTCCGCCAGTTCCATATAGTCCATCACCTTCATCTGCCATTCTTCCAGGGTGGGTAGATCTTGTGTCTTCCAGTACTTTGCAATAAGAATTCTTGCTGCTGTTGTGGCATACATAAAGAAAGTTCTATCCTTCCTTGGCACCAATTGGCCGACTATGCCCAGGAGAAAGGCCTCTGGTTTCTTCAGGAAGGTATATTTAAATACCTTTTTCATTTCATTATAGATCATCTCCCAGAAAGCCTTAATCCTTGGGCACGTCCACCAAAGGTGAAAGAATGTACCCTCAGTTTCTTTGCATTTCCAACATTTATTATCGGGCAAATGATAAATTTTTGCAAGCTTGACTGGGGTCATGTACCACCTGTATATCATTTTCATAATATTCTCTCTTAAGGCATTACATGCCGTAAACTTCATACCTGTGGTCCATAACTGTTCCCAGTCAGCCATCATAATGTTATGTCCAACATCTTGTGCCCCCCTCCCCCTTTTGTATAAGCGTGGAGCAGGCATTGTATAAAAACACACATGGCTTGCCCTATCACATCCAGTTTGGCCTGGAGATGATGTTTTAGTGCTTTTAGAAGTAATTGTGAGTTTTTATATTCTCTTTGCTATTAGATTCAGCTTCATCCTCTCCAAATGATTTTTTTTTAATCCGGATCTCTTGCTGGAAAAGGAGAGCACTAGTAGCTCACTTCGCAAGACTGCTTTCTATGCATTGCTTTCATAAGTAGCATGCTTGGATATATAAAGAGAACCAGTTGGCTGCTCAGTTTAGGATGTTGCCTGTTGCTAAGGGCCATTTTACCTGACTAATCTTATCCGTGTTAAGAATCTCTTCTTAGCCTGCAGCTCAGAGTTGTGGCATGCTAAGAGAGGATGTTACCAAATCCTGTTCCCCTTAGATGCCCGGCAATCAGTCCTTTTTATTTCAGTATTCAGATTGACTTGCTTGTCTAATGTTCCTGGACCTTTCAATGTCATGCAGCCAGCGCCTTGGAATTTTGTGCTAAAAATATGCATATTTTAAGGAATGCATTATGCAAGTCAAGCAGGTTTGCACAAATTAAGTTTGCATGCAGTCACTGCCATGTTGTTTCCAGTAGGAGTAAATACTAATCAGTTAATTATTTAGAACTGGAAAAACTGAGTGATACTTGTTGTATGTTTGAAGTTATATATCACCATTCTAACTTGTCAGAGCTGTGTAGCTTGAAAGCTACTGAACTCTGGAGCTTGTGTATTGTTAGAACAGAGCTTTATTCCATTTTCACAGATTGTAAGATCATGGAATTATAGAGTTGGAAGGGGCACAGTGGTCATCTAGTCCAGCCCCCTGCAGTGCAGGAATCTTTTGTCCATTGGTACTCAAACCCATAGCCCTGAGATTAAGAGTCTCATGCTCTACCGACTGAAAGGAAGAGGAAACCACAATAGTGGTGTGTTACCTACGGCCAAACAGTTTTATTCCGCTTTAAAAAAATATACTCAAAACAGCTAATACAGGTGGCAATAAAAACATGACAAATGACTAAAAATAACTTTAAAAGCTCCTTGCAACCAAAGCACATCAGTTTAATGAACATCCTCAAACTACTTTTCTTAAAACACAGCATTAGGTGCAAATGGTTGGGTCCATAACTCTCTTATGATGAGAACTGGATCAGGGCCTTAGTTGCTTTTTTGCAGGGAGGGGAGAATTTCTGTGTGATTCCGGTTTATTCTGTACAAGTTTTAACAGGATTATCTCCAAACAGACATCTGCTGGCCCAGTGGGAGTTCAGCTCCCTCTCCCCGCCTTGCAACCCCCACGAGCCTCCAAACTCTGCGCTGGAGGTTGGGGTACCCTCAAACAAATACCGGGGGGCTGATGTGGAAGGAGAGAAAGGGGAAATCTGCTTTCATAGCATTGGATTTCACTATTTAGCTTAAGTCTCTTGAAACTCTGTTCCTTTGAGAATTAATAAGAAAAAGGCACATTGTAGAAGTCATGCCTCCTTCTGCGGCCAGAGAATTAGCTCTAAAATCATGCTATCTTTTCTGGTCTGATTTATCGGGATGTTCTTTTATTGACGTTGATCTTCTGCATTGTTTTTTCCCAAGCAAAAAAGCACAACGCCCCCCCCCCCAAAAAAAAAACCTCGCCAGTTCTTGGCGGTGAGGAATTCTGTATCTCTGCTTGTCCCTCCATAAATATTGAAAACGAGGGAGCGAGGTTACCACTCACTGAGCCGCGAGTCTTGTTCACCAGTTGGGAACAAAATAGTTATTAACCTACTCTTACCCCTGAGCGGAGTCATCTCTGGTCTTGGGAATTTCTATTACATCCCGTAATTCTCTTTCGTTTTATCTTGACGGAGCCCAAGCTGAAATGTGCCTGGGATGTTTTCAGAATGAAGGCCATGCGTGCCAGTGTTGTTTTGAAAATATGCCTGGGCTTTCCGCCTGTCTGAATTTGACATGGCACTCTGCATCAGACAACCCCATAAGGCTGTAATGGGCAGAGTCATTGTAATCAGATGTGGCATCCCGTATGTCTTATTCTGCGAAAGTAGGTCAAGTTGGAAGCAGCCTTTCTCCGTGATTCCCACAACCTGGTTCCACAGGGCCTGAGAGAGCTGTTTGCTGATACCATAGAAACCGCTGGGAGGGATTAGGAGACGCTAAGCAAGGGCAGTCAAGAGTCTTTAGTACACAACCACTAGAAACCGAAGCTGGCAAAAAGCATTTAAATTTGATGCATTATTTTTAGGCCCTGGAAGGGATCCTCGGTGTAATAATCTGCTCTGACTAGTGGTGTGGCTTCACACGGCTGCAGGCGTTAAACAGGCTGCAGTTCCTCTATAGAATAGCATCAGATATTGAAAGTGAGCCCAAAGAAATAGACAAAAGCTAAGGATTAAAGTTAAGTAGATACATGTGTTTTGAGCTTAAGGGGAGGGGGGAAGAATAAGCAAACCTTTTTTGATTTTTTTTACAAACTGGAATTATTTACAATCCGTAGAAACTATTCTTCAATATGTGGCATTCACATATTTCCCCCCTCTGTTACTGAACACCAGCAAAGGACTGTTCAAGTTGATGAGATATGAAAAGATGTCCCTGTTCATTCTAATTGATTTCTCAAGTGGCATCAAAAAAGGATGATACAGTTCATTGCAATTATTTGTACCAGTGCACTGTTTGGTTCCCGCGGTTTCTTGCTTTGTGTGTATGTATGTCTTATGGCCAGAACAAATTGACTTGATAAGCAGAGCAATCCAAGCCCCCTTCTCCTAGCTCTCCTGGCTGAACCGACCTGGGACCCGCTAGATTCCAAGATGGTGCTACTGCCATTGCACACCATCATCTGGGGCAGTATGTGGTACTAGCGGCAATAATGACAGAAACGATCATAAAACAATAGAATCTCGAGTCACATAGCAAGAATTGCTGGTTGTTCAAATTAAATATGACAGGTACATTGAATAGCTTTTTAAACTCTAAGAAGCCACCAGACACAAGAAGACATCCCCTTCCTCTCCTGCTTTTGCAGCCCGCCATGCCTGTCCCACCTCCTCAAAATCTGGAGATTCATTCTGCAAGGAAGCTGACCCCATTGGATGTTATTCAAGAGCATTTGCTGGCAGGAGATGAAGTGACTGGTATATTGTGTTAGTGAGGCTCTTCCCTGCTTTCCGTCCCCCCACTTCAAATAAAGCAGTATTCTTGGGTAGACTGCCTCGCATCTAACAGGCATCAGCTGAACTTTAATTTTGCTTCCAAAGAGAACTCATGGGAAGCAGGCTTAGAAAGCAAAATTCTTATAGCTGGATACGAAAATGAATTAAATTGTCATTGCCAGATTATTTTATTTATTAAATTTGTATGCCACCCTTCATCTGAAGATCTCAGGACGATTCACAGCATAAAAATACAGGATAAAAACACAAAATGCATCCTAAAAGCAAAATGAAGAAGAGAACAAACCAATAACCCTCCTCCCCTCCCAGACAATTCAGGTGTGGACTCTGTTGAATTGGTGGAGGGGAAAAATTGGTGATGCTGTGATGTATTTGGGGAATAAATCTATCTCGGTATGGTATGGCAGTCTTTGTATTGCAGGGCCTTCTGAAATACAAACTTCTGCTGTAAAAACATCCAAGCTTACAGCCTTGCCAGTTTTATTGAGGGCCAAGTACTTTATCCTTCACACACCAGTAAATTGCTTTTTGAACAGACGATTTCATGCACCGTTCAAGCTACACTCTGCTGGCTTTCCAAGAATATCTTTCTTTTCAACGTGATACCTTGGAGCACAGACTTGACATCTTGTTAAACTGTCAGTACTTGAGATTCTTAGATCTAAAACGAGGCGTTTCTGCGGTGCCATCCATCTTAATGGACCTGTAGCCCTTTTCAAAACGTAATAACATGCTTGCACAAAAATGGACGCCGACCGTTGCGTGGTTGAAGCAGAGCAATTTTTGTAGCAAAGTGTCCAGACTAGATACAGCAGAAAACTATGTTTTATCCCATATGTCTCAGGAAATATGAATAAACCCCTAGTGTTTAGTTTCCTACATGGAAGGAATCCTTTGTCAAAAGAAGAGTTTGGTCACGTGGCGCTCGACTTGCATTGTGAAGAGTGCAATCTAGATATGTCTTTACTCCCTCGGTGAGAACTAGATCTGGGTTTTGTGCTGCCATGAATGACCGGAACTTTTGCAATTCTACTCTTGGTATATTGTTGTGCTGCGGAGTTCATATGTCTGTGTGGCAGTTACTTTGTGTTCATTGGTTTGCATTCTGCCTCTGCGTTTCAAACCACTCAGCTACATTAGGAGTACCGACCATTGCCCTCAAGAAACATTTTATTGGCTATAATAAAAGCGCAAACAATCAAATAACAATAGACGTGACCCACCTTTCCCTACCCAGCACAATTTTTTTTTTTTTGGGGGGGGGAGGGAGTTCTAGGGAAGCAGAACAGGTAGCTGCATATACCAGGGGTCTGCAAGGCTTACCGGGCATGGGCTTGATCACTCCCGTGGAGATCCTCCACGGGCCGGTGCAGTGCGACGCCGGGAATTATGTCTGTGGCGTTGAAAATCGCTTCTGCACATGCCCAGATGCTGAAAATCGCGCCTGCACAGAAGCGATTTCCGGTGTCTGAGCATGCGCAGAAGCGATTGCGGAACCGCAGAAGAGAGGTACAACGCTGCGTTGCGCCGGTTTAGTGCAGCGCACGGGGACTCACTGAGCGGGCGGCTCGGTTCAAGGGTGGCTCACAGGCCGGTTAAGCGACCCTCATAGGCCACTTCCGGCCCATGGGCCTTAGGTTGCCGACCTCTGGCATATACCAAGAGAAGAGAAGACTGAGTATAGAAGTGAAACGGAAAATGCTTTTTAGTTATTGTTGAGTATCTGAAATGTTCTTATAGACTAGAAATGGGGAACCTGCAGCCTCCAGGTGTCTCTGAACTACAACTCGCACAATTGCTGACCATTGGCCATGCCGGCTGGCTGGAGTCCAGCAACATCTGAAGGGCCACAGGTTTCTTACTCCCATTTTGGACTGGGAGTATTGAGTCCATTATAACAAAGCAGAAAAGGCTGTCAAACTTTGCTATCATCCATAGATATTCTGAAGTGAAACAGTGTGAGAAGAGGGTGCCTGCAAAATACAGCCATCTACTACAGAATTGGGTATTTTGAAATTCTAATTTAAGAACAGTGTATTATGGGCATCTGACTTCTATGAGTACAATTGGGGAGCTACATGGTGTGAGATTTTCTCTTGCTTTCTGATGAATGTTCTTCTGTCTGCTATTGGGTAACCCACTTTTCAGCTGTTGGATGTGTCGGGAAGTTGGAAACAATACTCCATTTCTTACATCATACCAGGAACTGAAAATACAGGAATACCTGGAAAGTTAATGCATTTTCCCCCTGTTAATCTTCTATTCTTTTTAAAAAGAAATATTCTTTGTCTTTTCTCTCAACAGGTACCTTAGCATGGGGAACCTTCTTAAAGTTTTGACGTGCACAGACCTTGAGCAGGGACCAAATTTTTTCCTTGACTTTGAAAGTGAGAACATTTTAAAAAAACATGTATCTTTTATCTTGTGCCCTAACTATAGTCCAAAGAGAGTCTACCAGTTGGACTCACTTTTGCATGTACTTTTATTTGTGTGCATGTTGCTGCCTCTTTGTAAACACAGCATCAAGTAGCATGTGAATGAAGGGGGTCTAAGTAGTTGTTTATATAATTTACAATGTTTAATATCAATTTATATTTACTGCTGTGAAAATCAGATGTGCTTCTGGGCCTCCTTTGATGAAGCCAAAAAATAATCTGCCTGTTGCCTTATGCCTTTTGCATCTTAACACCCAGTTCAGAAGATGAGAAGATATCTCATCTTAATAAGCCAAGGGATTCAAAAGCCTTTTGTCTCAGCTGTAGCTCCTTCGTGGCACACCTGGGGGAGCCAGAAAGTCTATAATTAACCACAGTTTCCCCTTTCATCTGAGTGGGGAAACTATGGCTAGCAGCTTCAGAACAAGCCAAGGTCTTAAACCACAGCTTAAACTTTAAGACCCTGACTTGCCCCCAAGCTACTTCTGAGTTCAGATGAAATTGGAAACTGTGATGATTTATAAGGGGGCGTTTGAAGGGTCTGTGTGTTCAGGCAAAAGGCCTGCGAATATCATTGGAAATTAAACAAAGCAGCAAACGTTTGATTGCAGTCTGTGAGTTTCTAGCTCACACTCAGTTGCATGTAGCTTCAACATTGCTTATTTTAAATGGTCATTAATATCTGTTTAGAATTGCCTTTCCTTAAAGGAGGTATCCTAATGCCACATGTATTCAATGATGGAACTGTTTTAAAATGTTATCCGACTTAAGTCAGGACTCTGAGCTAGATCTACTGAAGCTAACTTAATTTGATTTCATATGCATTTTATTTCATGATTGCGTGAGCTATCTTGTTAGGGCTATGCCCTAAGAAATGGCCTTTTTATAAGGATGCAATAACAGCAACAACAGCTTTTCCCACCGAAAACGTCTCCCTTGTAGTAGCAAGTATAATTTTGCTGTTAAATAGAGAAATTTTCTAGAATGGCATGTGAATTCCAGATCTTAAATAAGAGTTGGTATTCAACTAGATTTTACTCAAGAGTAGACTCACTGAAATTAAAATTAGCTTAACCCAAGGGTCTTGTAAAACTTAGCTGAATACCACCCAAGGAATTTTTAATAGAACAGATGCTGTACCAACATGGATTTGAACAGTATTAGTATCTAATTTTGTATTCTACTTCTAAATGTGTGCAGCTTTTATTCAGCTAGGCACCTTCTGTTTTTTATCTGGAGCAATGATTAATAGCCCAGTGCCCAGGACTCAAGCCCTGTACACAAATGCCACACAGTCCACATACCTGTTGGTATTATTTCATAGGAGCAAATGAGCCTGCCTTCTGCTGAGCTAGGCCTTTGGTCAATCTAGCTGAGTATTCTGTACCCTGACTGACAGCAGCTCTCTAGCATCTAAGGGTCTTCCCCATCATCTGATGCCTGGGATCCTTTTAATGGAAGATGCCAGAGATTAAACATCAGGCCTTCTGTGCGCAAAGCATTTGCTCTGATCTGTGGCGCTTCCCTTCTTGTGTATTGCATGTCAAGGTTGATTAAAATTGTAGGTGCCTATTTATTGATTTTGGATATTAGAAAAGATTACTTAGCTTACTGATTCTGTGCTTCATGTTTTCACACAAAATCAGTATACAGCTGATAAGGAGGTTCCTCACTTGCCCACAGCTGTGGTATTAATATCCACATTCTGTGAGCTCTTGCTTCATTTGCGCCTCTTCCCAAAGCTAGTAAGCCTATGCTAAGGTTGCCATATTTCAAAAACTGAAAATCCGGACACAAAAGTTTTAGGAAATCAACGCTTCTGACATGGGTTCCCATACACTCGGGTTTTCCCGGACATTTCCCCAATTTTTTGAAAATTCTGCCCGGACTCTTATTTTCGGTGGGTGAATCCCGGATATGTCAGCCCTAACCTATGTGTTTCTCTAACCTAGAAGGCTTTTACCATGTGGATTGTGAAAGGCTGAACTGACCAAAGCTGTTTTGACAAACAAGGCTTCTAGACATTCCAGTTGCATTTAGACATAATGCGCAGATTGCAAGTATATTTTGATAGGAAGAAGAAACCCAAACCATGTATACATATTTAAACACTATTTTCAGGAGTATATTAAAATACATTCAAGATGTTTATATTTGAAAATTGCGTAACTACAAATATGACTTAATATGCTGTGCTGTTGTTTAGATGCTCAACCTACAGAATCAGAAAAAGAAATTTATAATCAGGTAAATGTAGTGTTAAAGGATGCAGAAGGAATCCTGGAAGACTTGCAGTCATACAGAGGAGCCGGTCATGAAATACGAGAGGTAAAAAGCATAATTGGATGGAGTATTTTGTAATCAATTTAGTGATGCTACGTATCATACTTTGCATTAGTGATTATGACTTTAATAAAGGTAAAGGGACCCCTGACCATTAGGTCCAGTCATAACCGACTCTGGGGTTGTAGCGCTCATCTTGCTTTATTGGCTGAGGGAGCCGGCATACAGCTTCCGGGTCACGTGGACAGCATGACTAAGCCGCTTCTGGCGAACCAGAGCACCGCACAGAAATGGCGTTTACCTTCCCGCCAGAGTGGTACCTATTTATCTACTTGCACTTTGACGTGCTTTTGAACTGCTAGGAGGGCAGGAGCAGGGACCGAGCAACGGGAGCTCACCCCGTCGCGGGGATTCGAACCACTGACCTTCTGATCGGCAAGTCCTAGGCTCTGTGGTTTAACCCACAGCGCCACCATCCCACCTTAATACAGATCAGTTAAAGGTTCAGTTTTTGCCAGAGTCTCTATAACTTTTAATAGCATGCTCTATGTGCAAGTAATTTTTACTATCTTGTTTTAACTGCCCTCTCGGCAGCCCTGAAACAGAGGTCATTTTGGACCCTTTCCGGATAATCAGATTTATATTGCAAACATGCAGCGTGAATGTTTCTCACTTGTTGTACCAACACCCACATTTTCTTTCCTTGGCGCCGCAATTCTATTCTATTTCAGGGTATCTCATTTCCCCTACCTTTTAACCACATGTAATATTTAGTTGCTGGGGGAATCCGCCACCCAGATAGTGCCTGACATTCTTCAGATATTGTTGCATGACATGTAGTCGTGCAGGTAGCTTGGGCTGCACCATTGCTCAGCAGTGGAACATGATGACTGCATACAGAAGGCTCCAGATTCAGCCCTTGGCATCTCATGTTAAAAGGATATCAGGCACCATGTCTGGGAGAGACCTCTGCCCTGAGACCTTGGGGAGCAGCTGCCAGTTGGTGGAAGAATGATTTGACAATAGTACGAGTCTCATTAATCAGCAGTGCAATTTCCCTTCTCTCCCCCCCCCCCCGCTTTTGCGTTTGCAATGAGGTGATCCTTGTTCTCCACGCTGCAGGCTATTGACATGAGAGTGAGACTTGTGTACCGTGAGAGCTTCATCTAGGCTTTTTCCCCCTCCCCGAGCTCCTCTAGGGATTGTGCATGGTCACACAGAACAATGTCGCTGTTTTGTGGTCTTATGGCTTGGTTGTCCCATGCTTTTATATGATTTAAATGTAGAGAAAACTATACTGTAAAGCAAACATTATTATAAAGCAAACATCCTTGCTCGTGTTTAATTGTTCCAGGCAATACAGCATCCCACTGATGAGAGGCTCCAGGAGAAGGCATGGGGTGCGGTTGTCCCTCTAGTGGGCAAACTAAAGAAATTCTATGAATTTTCTCAAAGACTTGGTAAGTGTCAGTAGTAACTGATTGATTGATTGATTTGCTCCATAATATTGTATGATCTACCATGTAATTAAGGCCAGGATCCCACGGTGTTAACTATTTTAGCATGGTCAAATTTGTTGATATTCGTGCTAATGACTTGTATTGCTAATTTACTACCTACACAGAAATGTTGACATTTACTGCTAATTTGGTGGGTTTGTTTTTTGTTGTTTGTAATTTCTAGTCTAATGTATCTTGGCACCGATACAAACTGCTTTTGAGGAAGGTTGAAGGACTCTCCTTTTTTTAGGGCAGTCTACTGGCACCTAGGATTTTATAACACCTCGATTGTGGCCTGCTTTTGTAATCATCCCGAACGACAGGACGTTCAACACATTCACACTCTTTTACGTAACTGTCCCCCTTGTTCTTGCGTGCAGAAGCTGCATTGCGAGGTCTTCTTGGGGCTCTGACAAGCACTCCATATTCTCCCACGCAGCACCTGGAGCGAGAGCAGGCTCTTGCCAAACAGTTTGCGGAAATCCTTCATTTCACACTTCGTTTTGATGAGCTGAAGGTAAGTTCAGAATGATCCCCGCATAGCACTTGTCCAAACGGGATGGTCACAAAGCAGCTGTGATCCGTGTTACAGCGTTGCACAGTGCTTGTTTGTCCATCGATCCGATGTTGCTGTAAACAAATATGGAAATCCCTTTCCATTTTTGCTCCTGGATGGCAGCCAAGGACTGTTAACCCTGGTCTTACTGATTGTTCAAGCTCGTCACATCACTAAGGACATAAGAAGAACACTACTGGACCAGAACAGAGGAGCATCTTAGTCCAATTACCCATTCCTCATACTGGCACAAAATGCTGGAGGTTCTCCATGCAGGGACAGTACGGCCTTGCCTATAAGCATCCAGGCAGAGCTATCTGTCCTGCTAACAGCGGCAACTAATGCTTGCCCCATTCGGCTGCTACCTATTCCATATTACTGTATTAGGCAACATACAAGAAATCACATGTGTTCCGTAGTATTCTGGATATTTAATAGCCTAGTTATGCAGGATTCTGCCTTGACAAAATAATATTTAGGATCCTGCCCTAGACCACCACTTCAGTGCAGGATCTCAAGATGCTGGCCTCATTTCCCAGGTCTTCACAGAACTGAAATCCCTGGCCCCTTCAGAACGAGTTAGGGTATGATGTGCACTTGTCACCAATACATCCTCTCCCCCCGCCCCCCTTTCTAGATGACGAATCCCGCAATTCAGAATGACTTCAGCTACTACAGAAGAACCTTGAGTCGTATGAGGATCAATAATGTTCCAGTAAGTACCCTTCTGTAGAAGTGAAGAAGGTATTTCTTTGTGACCCTTGTACCACTTACTCTGTTTATTCAAAACCAGTGAAGATTGTGATTTTTTTAAATTTTATACTTTGGTAGGCAGAAGGAGAAAATGAAGTAAATAACGAATTGGCCAACAGAATGTCTTTATTTTATGCCGAAGCAACGCCAATGTTGAAAACCTTAAGCGATGCCACGACAAAATTCGTTTCAGAGGTATGTGCATGAATAGACCTCCTTGTTAGGTGAACTGTGGAAAATACAAGTTTGTTGCGTAAAACTAGCTTGCGCTGCTGACAAGACTCCGTGTTACAGACTCTTGGGTGCATCTCAATGTTGAATTTCACGTGCCAGCAGTGTGATTTGAAGGTGTTAAGGGCTGTAGAATTGATTTAGTTACAGGAGAGAGGCTTTGGAATTTTATTCAGTAAATCTTGTGACTCGTCATAGATGGCAGCATCTCAGTGCAACTCAGTAATGCGCAGCTAAAGTCTGCTCCCTCCCTACCCCAAAACAGCTTGTCTGCCTTTTGCACTTGGCTCCTAAAACTTGTCACTGAAGCTTCTCCACCAAGGGGAAGAATATTACTCTCAACATGATCAGTGTTTCTCCAGCTTGGGTCCCCAGCTGTTGTTGGACTACAACTCCCATCATCCCTACCTAGCAGGACCAGCGGCCAGGGATGATGGGA
Source organism: Podarcis bocagei (assembly GCF_964188305.1). Classification (NCBI taxonomy): domain Eukaryota; kingdom Metazoa; phylum Chordata; class Lepidosauria; order Squamata; family Lacertidae; genus Podarcis; species Podarcis bocagei. The sequence continues at coordinate 81,040,380 of NC_138133.1, read as the reverse complement.
GTTGTAGTCCAGCAAGTTTGAGAAACACTGGTCTACGCCAGTAGGTAGTGGTTCTCCAGGGTTTTGAACGGGAGACGTTCTCAGTCCTACTTGGAAAAATGGGTTGCTTGCTTGTATTACAGTAACTATGTATTTCTTATGCCAATTACAGAACAAAAATTTGCCTATAGAGAACACCACAGACTGCTTAAGCACCATGGCCAGCGTTTGCCGAGTTATGCTGGAAACCCCGTAAGTACCGAGGCTACTTCAGACATAACTTTTGATCAAAACACCATTTTATTTATTTGACAAATGTGGGCATCTCCCTAAGCAAAGCCTCTTTGTTATTTACTGAGAAGTTTCAAACACTAAGAAGGATTCATACTCTGATCACGATAAGCCATAGATAGTAAGTCTCAAATTCAGAGTTAATTTGCTGAAGGTATAAACAATTTGAGGAAAACCAGAACCTAGAATTAAGGCAGAATAAGATAAGAACTTGGTAGTTCCTTTCTGGTACGTACCCAGGTGCAGGACTGCAGTCGTATTGAACTAGTAAGAAACTTTTGTAATATGGCAGATAGAGGAGGGAAGGGGGTGGAGAGTCTTGGTCATTGTAGACCATGCATTATACAGAGCAAGGAGTGGGGCCAAGCCTGGTTTTCTGAATTGAACCATGCCATTTTCCTGGCTGAACACATCTGACCCAGATGTTATGGTCCGGTTAGGGTCAGGGAAGGAGCCTGTGCCCCACAGGGTGGGCTGTGCAGAGGCGATTCCTTCTGTAACAGTCTCCCAAGTGCATTTTACTTTCTTCCACAGAAGTGGCTGCTATTGATAGTGCTCCTTGGAGATGACAGATAGGCTGCTCTCTCTGAGAGGTCTCGACACTTCCAGTTTTGTAGTGCCTTTTTCAGATTAAGCTGGGCGTGTGCCAGATTGCTAGTTCTTGCGGGAACAGTTCTTTTTAATATTTCAACACCGGAATGTATCGGAAGGCATCTGTACGCTTTGGGAAATGGTTTGATCTCATGCATAAATCAGGAAGATAAAAGAACCTGGAGCGTACTTTGCTTGCATCTTGAGCCTTTTTTCCAGGGTTGACCCCCAGTGCTTGATCACCCTAACCTGCCACAAATGGTTATTGTGCAGCCAGATATCTCGGGTGGTTTTAGCAAGGCGTGTTGCGCTGTTAGAGAAAGGTAGGAATGAAACCCCAGCACCAGGCTTCAGGATTTGCAGTTGGGAAGGAAGAAACTTTACCCTGAGAAGGCTGTTACTTTTGGGGATGGCATTCTGCTGAGACACTTGCTCTAGTTATCTCTCTCTTGGACTACTGCAATGCGCTCTACGTGGGGCTACCTTTGAAGGTGACCCGGAAACTGCAATTAATCCAGAATGCGGCAGCTAGACTGGTGACTGGGAGTGGCCGCCGAGACCATATAACACTGGTCCTGAAAGACCTACACTGGTTCCCAGTACGTTTCCGAGCACAATTCAAAGTGTTGGTGGTGACCTTTAAAGCCCTAAACGGCCTCGGCCCAGTATGCCTGGAGGAGCGTCTCCACCCCCATCGTTCTGCCCAGACACTGAGGTCCAGTGCCGAGGGCCTTCTGGCGGTTCCCTCGCTGCGAGAAGCCAAGATACAGGGAACCAGGCAAAGGGCCTTCTCGGTAGTGGCACCTGCCCTGTGGAACGCCCTCCCTTCAGATGTCAAAGTGAAAAATAACTACCAAACTTTTAGAAGACATCTGAAGGCAGCCCTGTTTAGGGAAGCTTTTAATGTTTAATAGGTTATTGTATTTTAGTGTTTTGTTGGAAACTGCCCAGAGTGGCTGGGGAAACCCAGCCAGGTGGGTGGGGTATAAATAATAAATTATTATTATTATTATTATTATTATTATTATTATTATTATTATTATTATTATTATTATTATTATTATTTAATTAAAGTAATATTTATTGAAGTTTTAAAGACAATAAACAGTTTCAAAGTTTAAACATAAAAAATAAGAACAAAGAATAACCCTAATAGAAGAAAAAGGAACTACAAAGGTACAAAAACAAAACACATAAAAAATGCAAAATAGAAAACAGTTAGCAAAAAAAAGAAGAGGAAACCCCCCCCCCCCAAATATTTTCATATCTTGTACTTCATTTACTAGTTTCCTGACCTCCTCACACCTCCCTTTTTGTATTCCAGTTCAGATATTAAATTCAGCAAGTCCTTACCCTCTATCATTTATCCTTCCTCAACATCTTAACCTATTATAAATATGTATTTTCCACCATTATCAATCCATATTTACATATTCTTATTAATCTTTTTACCAATGCCGCTTATTTTCAATCCAACATCCCTTTAACATTCAATAATTTTACAGTATTTCTGCAAGTAGTCTTTAAATTTCTTCCAATCTTCTTCCACCACCTCTTCTCCCTGATCTCGAATTCTGCCAGTCATTTCTGCCAATTCCATGTAGTCCATTACCTTCATCTGCCATTCTTCCAGTGTGGGTAAATCTTGTGTCTTCCAATACTTTGCAATCAATATTCTTGCTGCTGTTGTTGCATACATAAAAAAAATTCTGTCCTTCTTTGACACCAATTGGCCAACTATGCCCAAGAGGAAGGCCTCTGGTTTCTTCAGAATGGTATATTTAAATACCTTTTTCATTTCATTATAGATCATTTCCCAGAAAGCCTTAATCTTTGGGCATGTCCACCAAAGGTGAAAGAATGTACCTTCGGTCTCTTTACATTTCCAACATTTATTATCGGGCAAATGATAAATAAATTATTATTATTATTATTATTATTATTATTATTATTATTATTATTATTATTATTTAGAATTCAGCTTTGGATAATCAAGTGTTTACTGCCGTGTCTTGTTAAAATCCCAGGGAATACAGAAGCAGGTTCACCAACGAGCAAACAGTATCGTTCTGTCTGAGGGTGATGGTGGGCGTCATCATTCTTTATGACCACGTGCATCCAGTAGGCGCGTTTGCTAAAACGTCAAAAATTGATGTAAGTTCTGGGGCTGAGTGAATTACGCTTCCTTGTGGTGGGCCAGCTGGGTGGGGTGGAGGCAAGAAGGAAACACAGAAGATACTCATTTTTAAAATATGTATTTTTTAGCATTTCTGCATGTCAGTAAAAATGATGTGGATGATTCAGTGCAAGTTCCCATATTATGCCAGCTAGGCTGCACTTGTGTGAAAATGCTATTTATATGAATCATGGGCGGTGTATCAATGGCTGCCTTGGCTTCCTTCGAGGGCTGTTGTTTTTAACGTTATTGCCGTTCCACTGATTGAGCTAATCGTATTGACATGAGGGGCTGGATCCTTTCTGAAAAGTGAAATTGCAGGTTGTGTCATGGTTACATCCAACGCCGGTTTGTTGTGAATTAACATGTGTGTCCTGTCCCCCCCAACCCTTTTGTATTGATTTCCAGATGAAAGGATGCATCAAAGTTCTCAAAGACCAGCCTCCAAACAGTGTAGAAGGCCTTCTAAATGCTCTCAGGTATCTAGCTTTTGAACGTGGAATCACTGTAAGTGCCAACTCTTCTTTCTTGGAAAACAGTGGTGAGCACTGGTAAATAAGGACCACTGGTACAGTGTGAAGGCAGGCACAGCATTTTAGAATTTTTCAAATGCCTACGTACACGGGGATTCAGCAGGAACACCCAGCCCAAAGCTTCCCTCCACTGCACTGCCCCAAGATTGCCCTCTTGTCCCCAAAATAGTCTTTTGTTAAGGATCAGACTGTCAGAGATGTACAAAGCCATAGAATCATAAGAGTCCAACCCCCTGCAATGCAGACATATGTGCATGGTTTTTACACACTTTTATTTTTCCTTTTTAGGTACACAACAAAACATTTGAATGATGAGACTACCTCGAAGCAAATTAAATCTATGTTGCAATAACAGTTACCTGGAAATTATGCTCTGCTGTAAACAGTATTCTGCAATGACGGAGATGCACAGATCTTTTTTTCCTTTTTTTAAGTGATTGCAACTACTATCTTGTTCAGTCTTGCTTTTGATTTTTCTCCTCTTCTTGTCTTCTCCATTAAAAAAAAAAATCACGTTCTTGTTCTTGAGTAAGCTGATAACTTCTTTTCTGTGCCAAAATCATCGAAAATTTTATCAACCCTGGGAGGTGATTTTTTTATTTTATTTTTTATTTAGCCTTTCAGAATGGCCATTCTGTGGCAGCTAATTCTGCATTGCGTTTTGGATTTCTCTGGACTGGAGAAAGTTCTGTGACTTGAACTAAATATTTTTAAACGTGGGTTTTTTTTCTTTTTTTTGAAAAACTAATATTTAATATTGCTTCTTGTGCATGGCGAAACTGCCTATTTCTGCTATTTAAAAAGAAAGAAAGAAACTCTCAGTGACTTCATTTTGTATTGCAGCTTTTTTATGTGCAACCATGAGGAAACTTAAGAGCAGATTTGTTTAAATTAACTGTGTTTGTACAAATGGTACCCAACACACAAAGGTTTTTTTTAAGAAAAAAAATAAATAAATGAGTAAAACTGTTTGTTTTAAAAAGTTAAGTTTGCATTTTGACTCATTTTTGTAAGGATGTCTGTTGTATGTTTAATAACTAACGTTTAAAAAGAAAAGTGGTGTGTGCGTAGCCAAATTACGTATGCATGTTCGTGTCAAATGATTGGCTGTGGAGACAACAATAAAAAACGGCTTTCATTTTTCTAAGTGTGATTTGTTTTACCACTGTTGTTGAGAGGCCTGTGGTCAGTAGCTTTTTGCTAGGTTCCTGAACTTTAAAAGTGAACCCCCATGGAACTGGGTCCTGTGGCGTGTTTTCTCAGAAATAAGTGTTGATGTATTGGATGCTACTTACTCCCAGGTAAGCAGGTAAGCGCTGCTCTGTTCCAGAGAAAGTTAGTCATAACAAAGTCCCCTTGAAACCAAAGCAGCACGTTAGACGTTCTTAATTGCTTTCTATGGAACTTGGTTATGGATAGTTCAGCTGGTTACAGCATGGTGCTGATAACACCAAGGTTGCAGGTTCGATCCCTGCAAGGGACAGCTGCATATTCTTGCATTTCAGGGGGTTGGACTGGATGATCCTCAGGGTCCTTTCCAACTTGTATGATCCTATGATTACCACCTTTAATAAATCTTTGTGCCTGGGCTTATTTCACTGTATAAATTGCCTCGAGGTTTTCATCCTTGATATGACAATGAGATTTTCTATCCACTCGATTGCAAAGCTTCGAAAAGCTGTTTGCAAACATTTATACCTTGGGTGGTTAGCAAAGGTTGCTTTAGTACGTTGGGGAATCCATCCTTCAGCTGGTTAGCTCCTAAACTTCTATCTGAACACCTCTCTTTCTTTTTCTCTCTCTTAAAAAGGTATTTTCTTTCCTAAACTTAGTCTCCTAGAATATTGCCAGCCTACCATAAGGTAAAAGGAAAAGGTGAAGGACCCTTGGACAGTTAAGTCCAGTCAAAGGAGACTATGGGGTTGTGGCGCTCATCTCACTTTCAGGCCGAGGGAGCTGGCGTTTGTCCACAGACAGCTTTCCAGGTCATGTTGCCAGCATGACCAAAGCACTTCTGGTGATTGTGATGGAAGCCAGAGCGCGCGGAAACACTGTTTACCTTCCCGCCGCAGTGGTACCTATTTATCTACTTGCACTGGCATACTTTTGAACTGCTAGGTTGGCAGGAGCTGGGACAGAGCAACAGGAGCTCACTCCGTCGTGGGGATTTGAACCGCCGACCTTCCAATCAGCAAGCCCAAAAGGGTCAGTGGTTTAGACCAGGGGTCAGCAACGTTTATCTTGCCTGGGCCGGATCGGTCCCATGGAGATCCCTTCGTGGGCTGGATTGCTATTTTTGGCACCATGGAAGCGAGTCCCTGCGCTACACTACACTCGAAGGAAGCCAAGGCAGTCAAATGACCTCTACAGGCCGCTTCTGGCCCATGGGTCTTAGGTTGCTGACCCCTGGTTTAGACCACAGCGTCACCCATGTCCCTGTTCAGCCTACCATAGGGAGCCTGTGGCTCCCATATGCCATTGGACTCCAGCTCCCATCATCCTTGACTGTTGGGGGTGATGAGCAGTGGAGTTCAGCAACATCCAGGGAGCTCATGGTTCTCCATCCCTGCCCTAAGTGGTTTGCAAGTTTGCATCTCTATAGTTGGACCATCCCTCTTTGTATAGCAACTGATAGTCGCTGCTACGGGAGGGTGTGTTTCTTCCTGGAGCCATCCTGGGCCTGGCTTCTTGTAACTGGTGCCCTGGAGTTGAACTCTGTTAAACTACCCCACGCAACAAATTGTCTTCCTTCAGACCCATTGTTTCAGCCAAAGATAAGTCCCCCATAGTCATGCAGCTCTTTGAAAGGCAATAATCTTTGCAAGACAGAAGGGGCCATCCACTTTTTATTCAGGGCTGTTGCTGTGTCAAGGTTGCTTGCTCCCCGCATCTCGTCTCTTTGGAAGGAGCAGGGCTCTTAAGCCATTGACAGCTTCTCATTGACTGGTAGGATGGTTCTAGCGACAACTTTTCGGGTGGCTACATGGATGTGCCATATTCCAGGGCAGTAAACACCTGAATATCAATTGCTGGTGGGCACCCATATCTGAGGGCTGTGGCGGGCAAGGTATGGTGTATCTTTGGCTGAATCGGGGTTAGGTATTGACTGCCGGCTAAGCCAGGAACTGGCTGAATGGGCCTGAGATGCACTGCATCCTAAACTGCTCATCCTGGTGGATTGCTTCCTGACACATTAACTATAACAACACAGCAGATAAAAGCACCAAGAGCACAGATTCACAGCGATTAAAGTGCCTGGGTAAATAAAAATATTTTTGTCTGGTTCTGATGGCACGTTTGGCCGGCTTGTGGCAATGACAGGCATTCGTCATGAAAATAATAGCGTGTTGGAGAGCTCAGCCTCTGAGATGACCTATATATGTTTGTCTGGATTTTAATTTGCTGCTCGGCACACAAAGACTCCTTCTACTGCCACGTGGTTTGTCATCCTTTGCATTTGGGATAACTGGGTACCTTCCATATCGCTGCACATGTTGAAGTTACCAGTTCAGGACTGCAAGCAAAACTGCCTGCAAAGCACTGGACGAAACTCCCTTTGGGATATTCTCTCTCCTGAACAAACGGTTTCTTATCACAGTGTCGAGCCAGCAATGCTGATAGAAGACCCTTTACTCCTTTCTCTGAAAATGCCTACGCAAAATGCCTGTTAGGGCCACACCTTCTTCCCCAGCGTGCCTGTTCTGTGAATTAACCACTTGGCTGAGTTATCTCCTTCAGCCCAGGACTCTTCTGGGCTGAAGGAAACGGGGCTGACAAGCAGGGCTGTGGCTCGGCAGTAGAGCATTGGCCGTGCATGCGGAAAGCCGCAGGTTCAATTCCCGGCACCTCCTGGTAAGGCGGGGAATTTGTTCTGCCTGAAACCCTGGAGAGCTGCTGTCGGTCGCTGTAGATTATACAGATAAGATGTCCAAGGTGGCTTCCAGGTGGTGTGAAGGCTGTTAAGGTAAAGGTACCCCTGCCCGTACGGGCCAGTCGTGACCAACTCTGGGGTTGCGTGCTCATCTCGCTTAAGAGGCCGGGAGCTGGCGCTGTCTGAAGACACTTCCGGGTCACGTGGCCAGTGTGACGAAGCTGCGTCTGGCGAGCCAGCACCAGCGCCGCACACGGAAACGCCGTTACCTTCCTGCTATAAAGCGGTCCCTATTTATCTACTTGCACTTAAGGGTGCTTTCGAACTGCTAGGTTGGCAGGAGCCGGGACTGAACGACAGGAGCTCACCCCGCCGCGGGGATTTGAACTGCCGACCTTACAATCGGCAAGTCCTAGGCAGTGAGGTTTTACCCACAGCGCCACCCGCGTCCCCCATGAGGGCTGTTAGCACTGCGCAAATTATTTGAGCACAAGATGAACCCTGTTGGATCAAACTTAAGGATCCATACACACTACATCTTGGGTAACATTGTTGTTGTTTAGTCGTGTCCAGCTCTTTGTGACCCCACAGACCATAGCACGCCAGACACTCCTGTCTTCCACTGCCTCCCACAGCTTGGTCAAACTCACGTTGGTAGCTTTGAGAACACTGTCCAACCATCTCGTCCTCTGTCGTCCCATTCTCCTTGTACCCTCCATTTTTCCCAACATCAGGGTCTTTTCCAAGGAGTCTTCTCATGAGGTGGCCAAAGTATTGGAGCCTCAGCTTCACGATCTGTCCTTCCAGTGAGCACTCAGGGCTGATTTACTTCAGAATGGACAGGTTTGCTCTTCTTGCAGTCCATGGGACTCTCTTGAGTAACATACATTACACCACTCTAAACCATCATGGCTTCCCAGGGTAACGGTTTCAACTGGCCGGCTAAACCAGGTAAAGGGTAGCCGCCAAGGGGTCTCAAAACCTGGGTGAGTTAGGGACTTCCTCTGCATGCAGACAGGCCCTGGGGAATTGAGCGGATGAGACCAACAGTGGGTCCAGCGACCCAGAAGGCAGTTTCTGCACCTGCTGTATTGAGGGTCAGGTGGTTCTCATCCACCTGGAAAGGTAGCCCATCTAGGAGAAAGAAAACTGGTTCTAAACCTCTGATGCCTTGTAGGACATCTTCAGAAGGAGAAAAGGCTAAGGAGTAAACCCTACACAAATCCAGGGTGGGGACCCAAAGATGACTGGATGATGCCAGGGAGCATTGTAAAGGGTGCTGAGAGTTGGTAAAGGTAAAGGGACCCCTGACCATTAGGTCCAGTCGTGGCCGACTCTGGGGTTGCGGTGCTCATCTCGCTTTATTGGCCGAGGCGTACAGCTTCCGGGTCATGTGCCCAGCATGACTAAGCTGCTTCTGGCGAACCAGAGCAGCGCATGGAAACTGGGACGCAGGTGGCGCTGTAGGTTAAACCACAGTGCCTAGGACTTGCTGATCAGAAGGCTGGCGGTTCAAATCCCCGTGACGGGGTGAGCTCCCGTTGCTCGGTCCCTGCTCCTACCAACCTATCAGTTCAAAAGCATGTCAAAGTGCAAGTAGATAAATAGGTACCATTCCGGCGGGAAGGTAAACGGCTGAGAGTTGGTAGGAGACCCCTTTTTTCTCTCGCAGAGCTGCAACACACAGAATCCCCTGGGAAGAGTAATTGCTTGCAAAACCACTCTTGTGAGAGCAATTACAGTGGTACCTCTAGTTATGTACTTAATTCGTTCCGGAGGTGCGTTCTTAACCTGAAATTGTTCTTAACCTGAAGCACCACTTTAGCTAATGGGGCCTCCCACTGCTGCCGCGCCGCCGGAGCACGATTTCTGTTCTCATCCTGAAGCAAAGTTCTTAACCCGAGACACTATATCTGGGTTAGTGGAGTCTGTAACCTATGCCAACCTGTTTTCAGTCAAGGCCCTTCTTCATGCGAAGAAAATCTAGGTTTGAATCCCCCGCTCTGCCGTGAAACTCGGGTGACCTTGGGCAGTTCACAGTCTTTTGGGCTAGCCTTCCTCACAGGGTTGTGTTGAGGATAAAATGGGGAGGGAGAGGAACATGCATGAACTCCTTGGAGGCAAGGGGAGGTGGCAATGTAATGAATAAACGGCTTGATTGATCTTTTAAAATGAAGGGAAACAATACGAAATAGCTACTAACTGAATGAGTAGGTGACACGATGCACACAACAAAATTAGTAGATGCGTTTTCCGCAGAAAAAATGTTTCAGCAGTTTTTTCTTTATCCTTTGCACTCGCATTCTGTAGCCCCAGCTTTGCCAGGTTTCAATAGCATGGAAACAAACATTTATTCTTCCTTGGACACATGGTTCCACCTCCCTGGGAGATTTCTTAAAATAAAAAAAATCTACAGGCGTTTGGGTTTCAGAGGGCACTTGCAAGAGGCTGGAATGCCAAATCTGCAGGGAGCCAGCCCTAACTTTTATAGGCTCCTCCTCTCCGTGACTAATTCCACCTTCCTGTGATGCGATCAGCTTGCTGAAAGGGATTTTGGAGCTCCTGTTGGGTTTTACATTCTATACTGCTTAGGGCAGAATTCACACGACCTCGGAAGAGGAATAAGAGCCGGGGATGGAGATGGTGAGACCAAGATGCAAGCTGGGACCCAGGTGCACAAGAGGACATGCAAAGAGTGTTACGGAGAGTGTGTCGGTATTTTAGGGGTGCTGCATCAATAATGTGGGGCGCAGCCTTAGAGATGAGCACCCAGGACCCTTTGCAATGCTTCAGGAATTTCTGGCTCCCAACTTTAGGGTCATATACAGCAAGCAATAGGTGAATACAGTGCTACCTCGGGTTAAGTACTTAATTCGTTCTGGAGGTCCGTTCTTAACCTGAAACTGTTCTTAACCTGAAGCACCACTTTAGCTAATGGGGCCTCCTGCTGCTGCTATGCCGCTGCTGCACGATTTCTGTTCTCATCCTGAAGCAAAGTTCTTAACCCGAGGTACTATTTCTGGGTTAGCGGAGTCTGTAACCTGAAGCGTATGCAACCTGAAGCGTATGCAACCTGAAGCGTATGTAACCCGACGTGCCACTGTATGTCCAATTCAGTTTATCATTTTTCTAATACTGGCTCATGACACTAGATGGTGAACACGTGATGGTTTTGGGCTACATTCCGACAGAACGTTGTTCAATTTTCCTGACATTTACTTGTCTGACATTTCCCACGTTGTAGGTGATCTTTCACGCAGCGTAAAAAGACACTTTCTGGGAGAGCAGTTCAGCTTCAGAGCTGATTGCTCAAAGAGGTGCTGGGCTTCCTTTTGCTTGAGGTCGTCTTGCTGAAGTTGGACAGTGATTTGTTGGGAATGCTGGAGTGGTACGGTAGGTCTCTTACACTGAGTGGGTTGGTGGTGATGGTGGTGGGGTTTGAATGGGACTGAGTGCCCCAGAACTCTATAGCTGTATTATTCTAAAGATGGACCATCCACATTAAATAAAGACAGTGATTGCAAGTTTACTGTGCATTCTGAGTGGCTAAAATCTTCATACTCGAAATAAAAAAATTCCTTCCAGTAGCACCTTAAAGACCAACTAAGTTAGTTCTTGGTATGAGCTTTCGTGTGCACGCACACTTCTTCAGATACACTGAAACAGAAGTTGCCAGATCCTTCTATATAGTGAGAAGGTGGGGAGGGGTATTACTCAGAAGGGTGGTGGGAATGGGAGATTGGCAGATAGCTGAGATGAGCCTGTTGACGACTCTTAATGACTGCAATAGGTCTTACAGGGAAAGGCAAGGGGTGAGAAGGTGAAAAATGGCTTAGTCATGTATAATGAGATAAGAATCCAATGTCTTTGTTCAGACCAGGTCTCTCCATGGTTTTAAGTTTGGTAATGAGTTGCAATTCAGCAGCTTCTCTTTCCAGTCTATTTCTGAAATTCCTTTGTAGTAAAACAGCTACTTTGAGATCTTGTATAGAATGTCCTGGGAGATTGAAGTGTTCTCCTACTGGTTTCTCTCTTTTGTGATTCTTGATGTCAGATTTATGTCCGTTTATTCTTTGGCGTAAGGTTTGGCCTGTTTGTCCAATATAGAGAGCTGAAGGAGCCCTCTTCATACTCGGTTCAAGTTTGCGGCCAAGGAAAACTTGTCTCAATCACACTGAGACTTATCAAGTCCAAGGCAGGAATCTCAGCTAAAGCATCCATGACAGATGACCATCCAACCTCTGCTTAAAAACCTCCACGGAAGGAGAGTCCGCAACCTGCCGAGGGAGACCGTTCCACTATCAAACAGCTCTTACTGCCACAAAGTTCTTGCTGATGTTTAGTCAGAATCTCCTTTAGTGTAACTCAGAGCCATCGGTCCGAGTCCTGTCCTCCGGAGGAGGAGAAAACAAGCTTGCCCCATCTTCTGTGTGCCAGCTTTTGAGATATTTGAAGATGGCTCAGCCAATGATTAAAGAATGGCTGGTTAATATTTGGAAAGCTGCAGAAATGCATACAGTTACAGAACCACTTTCGATTGCTCCCACTGATTGCACGTATGAAAAACAGATAATATGGGTGCTGACAAATATACAGTGGATGCTCAGGTTGCAAACGTGATCCGTGCGGGATGCACGTTTACAACCCTCAGCGGCACATCTGCGCACGTGCAGGTTGTGATCCAGCGTTTCTGCACATGCGCAAAGTGCGATTTAGAGCTTCTACGCATGCACGACCGCCAAAACTTGGAAGTAACCCATTCCGGTACTTCTGGGTTTAGGCAGTCCGTAACCCAAAAAAAAAACGCAACGTGAAGCGTCTGTAACCCGAGGTATGACTGTAATAGCTTCTCTGCCTGGTAAGGCTGTGAGAATTGCAATGATTATTGATTGTGAACACTCACAATTTATTTACGGCTTGCCTATTGACCCCAGGGTTGCTCTTTCAATGTATTATTTCCAGGGTTTCCCAAGGCCTATTCCGACACCTCTGATCACTGCACCATGCTGACTCACATACATGTGCAAAATTGTTTTATATGGCTTGCTTTCGACTAGCATTTACTCAGTGCAAACTCACTGAAACTGATGTCCTAAGTCAGCGGTTCTCAAACTTTTTTCTCTGAGCCACACGTTCAGAATAAAAATTTGTTTGTGCCACACAGAAATTTTCATCAATATGAAATACAGAGGAAAACATGGGCTGTTGGGGGGGGGGGTTCTTTCCTCCACAAGTCAATTTGGATGGGCGGGGGTGTGTGTTATGAACAGGGAGGAAAGTGGGGGAAAGCCCCATTGCACTAGCAAAAATCCTTTGTGGGCTTCTGCTAGCAGGACCTGTTAGCTGAATCCTGCCCTGAAATTGCTTCGAAAATCTCATACAAGGTGATTGCTAAATTCATATTTATAGTACAGTGGTGCCCCGCAAGACGAACGCCTCGCAAGACGGAAAACCCGCTAGACGAAAGGGTTTTCCATTTTGGAGGCGCTTCGCAAAACGAATTTCCCTATGGTCTTCCTTCGCAAGACGAAAGCCCATAGGGAAATCTCTGGGACAGCGGGGAAGCGCAGCGCGTCTTCCCCACTGTCCTCGGACCTCCTCCGAAGGCTGGCGGTGGGGCGGAAAGCCCTTCTCCCCGCGCCAGCCTTCGGAAGGCTCCTCCGAAGGCTGGCGGTGGGGAGAAAAGCCCTTCTCCCCGCGCCAGCCTTCGGGAGGCTCCTCTGAAGGCTGGCGGTGGGGCGGAAAGCCCTTCTCCCCGCGCCAGCCTTCGGGAGGCTCCTCCGAAGGCTGGCGGTGGGGAGAAAAGCCCTTCTCCCCGCGCCAGCCTTCGGAAGGCTGCTCCAAAGGCTGGCGGTGGGGCGGAAAGCCCTTCTCCCCGCGCCAGCCTTCGGAAGGCTCCTCTGAAGGCTGGCGGTGGGGAGAAAAGCCCTTCTCCCCGCGCCAGCCTTCGGATGGCTTTCCTGAAGACTAGCGGTGGGAGGAGGGTTTTCCTTCCCACCGCCAACATTCAGAATGCTGTTCTGAATGTTGGCGGTGGGGAGGAAAAACCCTCCTCCCACCGCAAGCCCCGGGAACAGAGGAGAAGCGCTGCGCCCCTTCCCCTCTGTTCCCGTACCTGTCCTGAAGGCTTGTGGTGGGGAGAAAAGCCCTTCTCCGCACCGCCAGCCTGGCAAGCGGTTTCCATAGGAACGCATTAATTGATTTTCAATGCATTCCTATGGGAAACCGTGCTTCGCAAGACGAAAAACTCGCAAGAAGAAAAAACTTGCGGAACGAATTAATTTCGTCTTGCGAGGCACCACTGTAATCTATACACATAGTGAAATTCAGTATTAATATCCATTGATTTTTTTAAGTACAGTGGTACCTCAGCTTAAGAACTTATTTCATTCTGGAGGTCCGTTCTTAACCTGAAACTGTTCTTAAGCTGAGGTACCATTTTTGCTAAGGGGACCTCCCGCCGCCGCCGTGCGATTTCTGTTTTCATCCTGAAGCAAAGTTCTTAACCTGAGGTACTATTTCTGGGTTAGTGGAGTCTGTAACCTGAAGCGTCTGTAACCTGAGGTACCACAGTACAGTAGAACCTCGGTTCTCAAATGCCGAAAACCTGGAAGTAAATGCTTCCATTTTTTAATGTGCCTCAGAAGTAAAATGGCTTCCACTGTGTTTCTCAATTTTCTCTATTGAATTTGCTGACTGCCTATTGTGCCTCGGTTTTCAAATGTTTCAGAAGTCGAATGGTCTTTCAGAATATACTACGTTTGAAAACTGAGGTTCCACTGTATACAGAATATTAAAGGTAAAGGGACCCCTGACCATTAGGTCCAGTTGCGGACGACTCTGGGGTTGCGGCGCTCATCTCGCTTTACTGGCCGAGGGTGCCAGCGTACAGCTCCTGGGTCATGTGGCCAGCATGACTAAGCCGCTTCTGGAGAACCAGAGCAGCGCACAGAAACGCCGTTTACCTTCCCGCCAGAGTGGTACCTATTTATCTACTTGCACTTTGACGTGCTTTCGAACTGCTAGGTTGGCAGGAGCAGGGACCGAGCAATGGGAGCTCACCCCGTCGTAGGGATTCAAACCACCGACCTTCTGACTGGCAAGTCCTAGGCTCTGCGGTTTAACCCACAGTGCCATGGACTTACTATTTGATGTTTTGAAATTATGATTTTGGGGTTGTTGTTTTTGGTTTGTTTAAAGAAGGTCATTGCTAAAGGTCATTGTTGAAACATCTCCATCATTCATGGAGGAGTGGACTATTGATGGCTACTAGCCATGTTGGCTGTACTCTGACCCCATAGCTAGAGGCAGGCATGCTTTCTTATGTTCTTAACTCTTCTGCTTTGCTCATGGTGGGATCTGCTTCCATCCCACACATTCCATCAGCCAGAGCGGACATGATTTCCCCGAGAAGCCGGTGAGGCGGTAGATGGCAGCAGAGGCCCATGAATCTGGGTGGCCTGGAAGAGCTAAGCTGATCTCATCCTCTTGCCTTTCTCGGACAAGCTACACACTGGGAACTGCTCCAGTCTCCAAGCAAAGCAGCTGCTGTTGCCTGATGAGGCCTCAGGGGAGGTTAAGTTTAAGGAAGCTCCGTGCATTTGTGTGTGTGAAAGAAGTGGCTGCAGCGACTCCGACTTTGCTTCTCAGGGAATCGCATGGCGGGATATTAGAATCGAGGAGGGGAGCAGACAGACTGCATCGCCAGCAGGTGTGCACCTAGTCTGTAACTTTTAAAAACAAAATCCAATCGAATATCACGAACACAATGCCAAGAGAAGGTTAATTTTGCAGCCTGTTCACATTATGCAATTAAGGAAAAACTGCATGCATTTGATCATGTATTCCATGGAGAGGAGTAAAGAGATAGTGAACAGGAAATCTTGGTTACATGCTTTCCCCATAATCTTACTTAGACTGAAGCATGTTTAAGTTCAGTGAAATCAATCAGCTTAAGTGCACCTTGCTCTGAATTGAACTCATCAGAGACATGAGATCTAGGAAACTTACTTTCTTTAAAACAACAACAACTACTACTACTACTACTACAACAACTATAAACGTGCAATTTTAAGAATGCTGAATTCTGCAACTCCTATCATATTCCATGCTGATATGTCACCGCTGAAGTTTTAACTTTAGATTGCACCCTGGGTTGTATGGATTCTGCACGCTCAGAATTACACTTGGGCAAATGTTCTCCTCCACCCCCAGCCACCTTTATTAAAAATCTAGCCAAAAAGACTAGAAAATTATTTACTAGCCCCGGTGGCTGCAAATGTGCTCTTGAAGAAAATATGCATCAGTAGATTCTTGGGGGAAAGACTTGTTAATAGATGCATCTGCTCTTCGGCTCTGAATCAGCTGCAGCTGCTTAATAAATTGATTTGAAGGTTTATATTTGAACCCTCCATGCAGATTCAAGGAGGGGAACCAGAACTCAGTCAGTGGCAGAGCACCAGTAAGCTTGTTTTCTGCTGCTCTGGAGGGTAGGTCCCCAACCAATGTATTACAAATTACAAAATAAAAAATGGAGATTCCAACTTAACATTAGGAATAACTTTCTGCCAGAAAGAGCTATTTGACAGTGGAATGGCTTGTTTCAGAAGGTGGTGGAGGTATTTAGACAGAGGTTGGACGGTCATTTGGGATGCTTTAGCTGTGATTCCTGCATTGCAGGAGATTGGACTAGATGAGTCTTTGGGTCTCTTCCAACGTTACAACTCTATGATTCTCTGAGCTGACTGGGCACATTTTTTTTAATGTCAGCAGTAGTGACGCACATCTTAAAACTGGCCAACAGGTCTAAAAATAAGTCAACTGAACTTTATTCACCCTCTTTTCTTGGAAAGCATACTTTCTGCATTTCTTTTTACACCTTTTAAAAATCTCCCTCTCTCTCTCTCTCTCTCTCTCTCTCTCTCTCTCTCTCTCTCTCTCTCTCTCTCATATATCTATCTCTATCATCTATCTATCTATCATCTATCTATCATCTATCTATCTATCTAACATCGTCTCTATCATCTATCAATCTATCTGTCTATTTATCTAGCTATCTAATCTGTTTTTGTTTAGTCGTTTAGTCATGTCCGACTCTTCGTGACTCCATGGACCAGAGTACGCCAGGCACTCCTGTCTTCCACTGCCTCCTGCAGTTTGGTCAAACTCATGTTCCTAGCTTCGAGAACACTGTCCAACCATCTCGTCCTCTGTTGTCCCCTTCTCCTTTGGCCCTCAATCTTTCCCAACATCAGGGTCTTTTCTATCTCGATCTAAAAACTGAAGTCAGGAGAGATGACACACAACATTTACCTTCCACAAAGATGGGCCAAACACCATGTGCATCACCCACTTGAAGCAGAACTCTGGAGTTCCAAAACAGTTTCGTCAACATAAAGCCAGATCTCTCTGTGCACATCAGCCAACACTTGCATCTTTCAGATGATGGTAACGATTAGGATTGCAATGTTCAGACAAATAATCGTTGAGTGTAATCAAGCTTAAAATCTTTTGAGCCAAGGAGGGAGGTGCTTCTGATGAACTGGAAATCAGGTTTGTGATTTGTAATAATAATAAAAAAGCAATTTTAATATTTGTTTATTTAATATATATTTCAGTAACAGCAAGGCAGCTAGCATTAAGCACACAAACACACACAATAATAATAATGGTGTTGTGGTTAGAGTGTTGCACTAGGGCAGTATTTTCCAAAACTGGATCTCCAGCTGTTTGCAGACTACAGTTCCCATCATCCCTGAACACTGGTCCTGCTAGCTAGGGAAGATGGGAATTGTAGTCCAAAAACAACCGGAGGCTCAAGATTGAGAAACACTGTGCTAGGACCTAATGCCAGGATGGGCAGCTGAATCCAAGCTCTCGTTCTGGCTATTCAAACTCTCTTCAGGCCACATCCGCTCCCTGCGATGAACCACAGCCCCTGCATTGCACCCTCATTGAGTGTTTTAGCTGAGTCCTTGAACTCTGATCCTGGATGCAGGGCAGAGAGGGGGTGTCTCAAAGTGTGTAGAAACTAGCCAAGTAGCAACCTCCCTTGTAGATATTGGAAATGTTTAAATATTGTACGTGTAGGAATTGGCAAGTGGATAGCTGGTGGTTAAGGATAATACATGGAAAGCAACAAAGAATTATTGTAATGCGAGGTTAATTGCAAGGAATGGAATGTGAATTAGAAATACAGTCGTACCTTGGGTCTTGAACGCCCTGGAACTCAGACGTTTTGGCTCCTGAATGCCGCAAACCTGGAAGTGATTGTTCTGGTTTGTAAACATTCTTTTGGAACCCAAATGTCCGATGGGGCTTCTGTGGTTTCTGATTGGCTGCAGGAGCTTCCTGCAGCCAATCGGAAGCCGTGTCTTGGTTTTCGAGCATTTTGGAAGTCGATCGAACTTCTGGAATGGATTGTGTTCAACTTCCAAGGTATGACTGTAGCTGGGAAAAGAATGCAGCAACGAGAGGAAAATATGGACACATGGAGGGCATAGGGCAGGAAGCCAATTTTGGGGAAAGATTGCACTAAATTTGCTTTAATTTGTGGTTGACCTGTTAAAATTTGGAAAATCAACGAAAATGATTTAGGCAAAGAGAGAAAGAAAGGAAAAAAGAAACCAGCCAAGTAGTCAAAGGCAAATTTTTACATTTCTTGGTCTGCCTGCTTTTGCCACCTACGACAGTGGCCTCCTGGGTGAACATGGTTCGGACATCCTTGCACTAGGGTTTCCGTAAGCAGGTTTAGCAGTGATACCGTTCCAGGTGCAAAAGGAGCGAGCGGCTGTTTCAACGGACTGGGTGAAAGGTGAAGGAGCAAGTGTGTGTTATTGGCAATGAAGCCCAAAAGGAGCAAAGAGGAAAGAGAGAGAGACATAAATTCTCCTGTCAGAGTTGCATCCTCCTGTGGCTTGGTCGTTGGTCACTTCCAAAACAATGTGTTCATTATATAATGCCTTAATGTGGAAACTGGGCGGAAAGAGGGGCTTCCTATTACATAACTGCTGGTGTGCGCCTGGCAGATCTCTGGATCCTGGGAGGAACAGAAAGTGCTGCAGCAACTCTTGCGGCCACAGCCAACGCTTCTCAGTAAACTCAGGGTGGGTATTTATTTCATTATTACGCAACCCCAATAAACTGGCACCCTGACCCCCTTCCTGCAAAGGAGGACACAGGCAGTGCAGCCCTAATAAGGAAAGCCAAGGCCATTGCCAATTCGTTTCACTTTCCTGGGTGCTCGCTCTTTCCCTGTCTTTGCGTTGACTTTTGTGACCCATTTGTGACCTCTTTGTGACCCAGGCCAGTGACCCAGCTACATCCCTTGCAACTGTCCGGTTTTAAGCGATACATAAAGGTAAAGGTAGAGGTAAAGGGACCCCTGACCGTTAGGTCCAGTTGTGGACGACTCTGGGGTTGCGGCGCTCATCTCGCTTTATTGGCCGAGGGAGCCGGCGTACAGCTTCCGGGTCATGTGGCCAGCATGACTAAGCCACTTCTGGCGAACCAGAGCAGCGCACGGAAATGCTGTTTACCTTCCCACCGGAGTGGTACCTATTTATCTACTTGTACTTTGACGTGCTTTTGAACTGCTAGGTTGGCAGGAACAGGGACCAAGGAACAGGAGCTCACCCCATCGCGGGGATTGGAACCGCTGACCTTCTGATCGACAAGTCCTAGGCTCTGTGGTTTAACCCATAGCACCACCTGCATCACAAAAAGCCAATCTTGGCTTCTGTTTGGATCCCACAATGTCCCGTTAGGACTGACCCTGCTGACAAGCACCAGGGTGCCTTCCGGGATCGCTTTGGCGGTCATCAATGGTTTGCGTCAAAGTCATGTTGAGAGTTGCGGAAGCCGTGGTAGCGGCAGAAGAGGCAGAGGCCACGGAGGAGGATGCAGAGGGTGAAGGAGCAAGGGGGAAAGCGAGGGAGAGAGTGAGCAGGCAGATGAGAGGGTCTAGTGGGTCAACCCTAACCCTGAGGATCCAGCACAGGTGAAGACCCTTCAGGCTCAGGCCCCAACCCCAGCTCAGCTGGTCCTGGAGGCCGGGAATCCTGTGCAGGCTGGGATCCCTCAAGTTCAGCATCCGAGTCCGAATCCCAGGCCATCGCAGGATGTGAGCGGGCCTCTCTGCTTCTTTCCCTTCTCCTCTGGCTCTGTGGACCAGCATTGTGTCCTTCTCTCTGCTGGTTTAAAGAGCGGAAGGCTGTTTTCTTAGGTTCCCACCCAAAGCATTCGTGGAATGCCAAATATCACAATGAAATAGAGATGCTAGAAGCCGTGGAACCCAAACTGGCAGAAACAAGCGCATCTTTGGTCTCTAAGCCCCATCTCTCTCTCTCTCTCTCTCTCTCTCTCTCACACACACACACACACACACACACACACACACACACACGGATTTGCACATTCTCCCACAGTCCCAAGACAAAATATGGACTTTGGGCAGCCCACAAGGGCTACGTCTCGCTGTATCAGGTTCATAGTCGCCAGCTGGACAACTGTAAGGGCAGATATGCTTATTGCCTTATTGAGAACGGCAAGCCTTTTCAACCTTTTGTGCTTTCTTTCATATATGGTAGGCAAATTCTTGGGGTCATGTTTCTGCGGATTTGAGGAAGGAAATCTCGCATGGTGGATTTCCAGTGTTCTGCACTCTGCATGGGAATGTTGCTAACAGTTGTTCCTATGGGAGCTCCGTTGGTTAGAGCGTGGTGCTGATAATGCCAAGGTTGCAGGTTCGATCCTTGTATGGGGCAGCTGTATATTCCTGCCTTTCAAGGGGTTGGACTAGATGATCCTCAGGGTCCCTTCCAACTCTATGATTCTATGAAAGGAGAGAGTGAGAGGGGCAGGCATTTGGTCAAGAAGGCTTCCACTTGTCCCCTAGTCCACTTGGCAGAGATGATTCCACCATGAAGTAATGTGTGGCAGCAATAATAATATTATAATAATTTATTTCTTATACCCCACCCATCTGATTGGGATGCCCCAGCTACTCTGGGCAACATCCAACAAAATATAGAGGAGGGGAGAAAATACGTCAAACACGTAAAGCAGGGGTAGGAAACTTAAGGCTCGTGGGCCACAAGTGGCCCACAAGGGTTATTTAACCGGCCCCTGAGCTGCCCCCGAACCGAGCCACCTGCTTAGCGAGTCCCCCCATGCTACGCTAAACTGGCGCAGTGCGGAGCAGGGACTTGCTTCTGCGGTGTCAGAAATCACGTCTGCACATGCGCAGACGCCGAAAAACACATCTGCACAGATGCAGACGCCGGAAATCACACATGCAATCCGCCCCATGGAGGGATCTCCACTGGACTGAACCGGCCCAGGTGAGGTAAACCTTGCCAACCCCTGACGTAAAGCTTACCCAAACAAGGCTGTCTTCAGAAAACACATACAGTTGTTCAACTCGTTGACATCTGATGGGAAGGCAAGTAGTTCAATTGCAAAATCATCTGCACCAGGTGTTGGAAGTCTAGCAGCAGGGATCATTCAGTTTACATCTTAAGGGTTAATTCTGTTCTCAACTAGCCAAGAGGGGAACAGGTGGAGGTGTTGCTTAGCAACCAGGCAGAGTCGTGTGTTCTTTGCTGAGGTATCACATGCTCTGATTGACTGCGTTGTTCTGTGGGAGTTTTTCCTCTGTATGTTTGGTTGAATGTCTCCCTGCTATGTTAGGCCTGGACTAAGAATGACAAAACCTCTTTGTTCATTTCTCCTCAAATTAGGTTCTGTTGTTGTTATTTTTCCACAGTGTTATCAGGACTTATTTTCTCTCTGGAAACAGCAAAGACACTTAAGTAACACAGACAAGTGCCATGAAGGGCCAAAGCAGACACTGTACATCCCATGATGCAGTGCTAAACTGATGAACAGATATGCTGTTCTATTTCAGTGTTTCTTCATTGTACAGCACTACAAAGCCCATGATCCTGTGTGAGTTTGATATGGACAACAAAACACACACATGTAAGAGAATGAATGTGGCAATGTGTGTTTCCCAGAGGAACCCCATGCTTCGGTCCCAGAAACTTGTGAGGAACGGCTAAGGGAGCTGGGCATGTTTAGCCTGGAGAAGAGGAGGTTAAGGGGTGATATGATAGCCATGTTCAAATATATAAAAGGATGTCACATAGAGGAGGGAGAAAGGTTGTTTTCTGCTGCTCCAGAGAAGCGGACACGGAGCAATGGATCCAAACTACAAGAAAGAAGATTCCACCTAAACATTAGGAAGAACTTCCTGACAGTAAGAGCTGTTCGACAGTGGAATTTGCTGCCAAGGAGTGTGGTGGCGTCTCCTACTTTGGAGGTCTTTAAGCAGAGGCTTGACAACCATATGTCAGAAGTGCTCTGATGGTGTTTCCTGCTTGGCAGGGGGGTTGGACTCAGTGGCCCTTGTGGTCTCTTCCAACTCTATGATTCTATGATTCTATGATTTATTTGGGACAATGTGGAACATTGCTCTATTTCTGCTACAACCTAGAAAAAGTAGGAGCACAACATCTTTTTGAATTTAACAAGCTCTCCATGAATTCCATCTGTGATTATTCAATCAATGTCTGTGTGGGTAGCAAAGTGTATTTTATTACCGCGACGATTGTTTGCGTTCTTTAGAAGATGCACAAACCAGATACGTTTTGTCTCCCCCATGTGATGAATCCACATTCAGTCATCGAGCAAAATCTCTCCAAGCCGGCTTGAGGATGTTTAATTCATTAGATGATAAAGTGCAACATCGTGAAAGAATCAAAAATCTGGAATGCTGGGTGATTTGGGGGGGGGGGAGAAATCTTTTTGCGTTCCAAAACCATTTCAAAGACAAGCATAGGGAACCTGTGGGACCCCCTGCCGAATGTTGATGGACTACAACTCCCATCGTCCCTGGCCATTGGCCATGCTGGCGGGGGCTGATGGGAGCTGGAGTCTTACCAACATCTGACTAGCCTCCCTGCTGCTCCAGATCCACCTCACAAAAGTCCGATGCAAACACCCAAATTTGCAATTTGCAGAACAGTCCTAAATGCACTTCAGCCGCGACGTCATAACTCAAATATTCAGGACCAATGCCCCATCGGACCAATTTATATCCCACCTGTACTCCAAGGAGTACAATTTTCCTCCCCACCCCATTTTATCCTCACAACAAGGTGAGAGGCAGTGACGGGCCCAAGGTCACCCACTGAGCTTAAGGACCGGAGAGGGGATTTGAACCCAGGCCTCCAGGTCCTGGCCCAACTTTCTCACCACTACACCACACAGGCTCTCTCCATATTCCCTGTTGTGGAATTTCTTAGACTGGCTCCCTCTTGGTTCTCCTGGCAGGCTAAGACCTTGGGAAACTAGTGAAAATCAGCGACCCTTACTTCCAATTAAACATGTATAGGATTGGGTTATTGGTTTGTGGCTTGTTGTTCTTGTTCTTATTAAAACCTAAAAGCACCTTAAACAACTTGGGGCCGCAATACCTCCAGGACCACCTCTCTCTTAACTTTTGGCTCCTCCTAAACTCACCCCCCCCCCGGTTTACTATCCCTAGTACTTCAAGACTTCCATAAAACTGCCTGGCTTAAAACTGTCTATCAAAAACTTCACTTTTGTGGCCTATCCCCACAACACCTACTCACTATGGGCCCCACTAAAGTAAACAGTCTAATTGGTCAACGTCTAAAAGATATGAGTACCAGAACAACCTGGCCACTATAAGGAAGTTCTGCCCTTGGTGTGTTCATTTTCCACCTCTCCATTTTGATTCTCTGGCCCCATATCTGCACAAACTTATCATCCCAAAATACAGACGTGCTTTAACACTTGCAAGACTGGATGTTTTGCCATCTGCGGGACTTGAGGGCCGGGCCGATTCCAGAAGATCCCGCCTGAGAAACGTCTTTGCCCCTGTGGAGATGGTAGCACCGAAACAGCGGCACACGTCCTCCTGTCTTGTACTCTCTACAAAGACCTGAGGGACGAGATCATCACCCCACTCGTACTAACCATCCCAGGGCGCTCAACCACTGCCACGATGTCCTGTCTTCTATCAGATCAAAATGAGCAGATAACAGCTGTCAGGGAACTGCCATCAGAGGGAAGAGGAGAGGAAAGTCGCTCCAGTGATGCAGGGGAGGGAACTAGCAAGGAGAGAGAGAGGGTTCCCACGGGGGAAAGAAATCCAGGGGACACCAGGGAGAAAGGGGAAGCCGAGAGCAAGGC
Source organism: Podarcis bocagei (assembly GCF_964188305.1). Taxonomy (NCBI): domain Eukaryota; kingdom Metazoa; phylum Chordata; class Lepidosauria; order Squamata; family Lacertidae; genus Podarcis; species Podarcis bocagei. The sequence goes on along the minus strand of NC_138133.1, from coordinate 81,016,721 downwards.
GGAGGGGAGGCTCAGAGACTCTTCCAGTGAAATCAGCGGAGAGAGCACAGGACCTCCGCTTGGCACGCCCACGCTGCGCAGAAGGCTTCCACGCAGGGAATCTAGGAGGAGACTTGGAGTCAAACAACTCCTATGTTGGCGCAAATTTAGGTCCCTCCCACTGACGGATTCTGCCAGTGACTAAGACAGAGGTGTTTCAAGGGCTGTCAACCGGGGAAAGTTTTAGCTACACGGCTAGCTTGGAGCAGTTTGCAGTTTACGCACAAGGAACCCCAATTCCCATTACAACAGCAAAGGTTGCTTGGTTCATAGCAGGGACAATCAGAATAAGGGCCACTAACTGACTGCTGATTCAGGACTTTAAATTGTGCTCTTATATCAAATTTCCTTTTCTGCGTATACTGTAATGTTTTACTGTTGCTATGGCCATTGGCTAATGAGAATAAAGTTTTATCTTATCTATCTATCTCTCCATATGAACTGGCCTGGACCCTGAGATCATCTTCCAAGGCCCATCTTATTGTCCCTCTTCCCCCAGACGTCCAGAGGGTGGCAACATGAGGAAGGGCCTTTTCTGCAGTGGCTCCCCGTCTGTGGAATGCTTTCCCTAGGGAGGTTCGCCTGGCTCCTTCATTGCATATCTCTAGGCTCCAGGCGAAAATGTCCCTCTTCAGCCAGGCCTTGGGTTGATCGACATTCGATGCCCCTTTAAATGATGATCTTAGGGGCTGGATTGGTTCATATGGAGAGAGACGTTCTTTGACATATTATGGACGTGGGATGGGTTATTGGTTTGTTCTTGTTCCTATTCTTATTATATATTTTGCGTTTTTCATATTGTAATTGTATGTTGTGACCCACCCTGAGATCTATGGTTATAGGACGGTATACAAACGTTATAAATAACAAAAACCTGAAGAATATTATGCTGTCACTGAAATACGAAGAACAGGGGAAAAAGTCTACTGAGTGCAAGATCAAATTAAAAGCAATAAAACCCTTAAATGAAAAAAACACTATAATTACGTATTTTGTGTTTGTTGTGATTTTTTTTTGGTGTTTTTATCTTGCAGCATTATGTTGCGAACTACCCTGGGATAGACAAATTTAATAAAAAATTGTATAAAGAAAATAGTAAGGCGTACAGATTTGTGCTTTATAAAAGGTGGTTTTGGTGTTTGGGTGTTTTTATCTTGCGAAGATATGTTGCCAACCACCCTGGGATATGCATATTTAATAAAAATTTGTATAAAGAAAATAGTAAGGCTTACAAATTTGTGCCTTATAAAAAGAAGCAGATGGGAAGAAATGAATGAAGCGACCCCGGAATATGAATGAAGGGGTCCTAATATGAACAAAGGGTTCCTAATTTTTAGGGGAGGAGGAAGGGAAAGCCCGATTCGCACCAGTCCTGTTGAGGAGAAACTCGAACAACAAAGCCAGTGTATTTTGGAGGAAATAAAAATACTCAGATTACCTTTCTGGCCTGAGCGCGGATGCCTTTGCTGAGGGGTGTGTTAAAAGGGGAGGGGGGGAGAGAGAATTACGGCATGATGGATTTCTGCGCTGGACGAAATACCAGACACAGCTGTTCATTTGTGATGCTTACCAGAGAGAGAGAGAGAGAGAGAGGAAGCCGGACAGATGTTGCTCATTTCCTCTGTTGCTGTGTGGCCAACTCTTTGTTGTGCCGGAGGAAGAGGAGAGTGCCCCTCTCACTAAATTATACAACGCAATTCCAGTGTGGGAATGCCGGGCGAAGGAGGAATGCGAGGCTAGCTTAAAGGGACGTACATAATACCGAGACAGGCTGTGGTGTGTCGTTTCTTCCCTGCTCCCCAGCCTGAATCAGCAGCTTACACATAATATTCACGGGCAACTGGTGTGAGGTTGCACCAAGGACCGCCAGCTTCAGAAATTAGGGATAGGCCAAACCTGTCGATTTTTCTTTTTAATTATTTTTCAATTTTTATTTTGTTTTGTGTGCGGACAAACAAACATAACACACAGACATACATTATATGACAAATAAAAATGGAAAAATAAATAGAAAAAACAGAAAAGAAATAATATTTTTAAAAAGAGCCATGACAAAAATAAAAGCATACCTAAAAAATACTCTAATGGGCGGTATATTTTAACCAAATCTCAGATCCATTTTCTTTGATGACTTCCTTCATCCTCTACGCGGGTCTGTTGTCAACCATAATAATCTGCTTCCTTTTATCTTCTTATTAATTCTCTATATTTCTATTTAAATATTTTATTCTAACCATAAATCCATTAGCGAAAGTTAATTAAAACAAGTCCAAGTAGTAATTTGCGGGCATTGCTTTTTCTGGCAATCGCTATATTTCTTCCAATCTTTCTGAAATTTTTGTTTGCCATAACCTCTGATCGCATCTGTCAATCTTGCCAATGCAACATAACTAAATACCGTAATTTATCTTGCCATTCTTGTTTTGTTGGAATTATTTCTTTTTTCCAATTTTTCGCAAACCCATCGATTTTTCAGCCCCCCTGCCCTGATTCCTCATTTTTCCGGCCCGAAATTCAGTTCTCTGAATCTTGCGATTTTTTTACCCTTTAGACCCCCCCCACCATGAAAATACATATAAGCATGTTGCTGTGCATTTCTCCCGAAACATTTTTGGTATGCAGCTCTGAGAAATGTGCACATTTTTTGGAAGCACTTTCCCGCAGTGGAAGGCCTTTTTGTTAGCTGTTTACACTAACATGTGCGTTTTGCACAACCTCGCTCCGTAATACATCCGTCTGTCTATGCACTGGTTGGAGGACCACATCACGAAAACCAGAGAACTGAGAATTTTGAAGAGCAAGGGGCACGATCTGCTGGGATGAGCAACTAAAGGTGAGGCACATCTATGGCTTAGCCAGCATTAAGTTAGCCAAAGATATAATAATAATAATAATAATAATAATAATAATAATAATAATAATAATAATAATAATAGTAATAGTAATTTTTTATTTATACCCCGCCCTTCCCGATTCAAAAACCGGGCTCAGGGCGGCTAATGACAAATTGAAAACACTTTATTATAAAAGCAGCATAAAATACAGTATAAAAACATGAATAATAATAAAATTCAAAAATCAATTAGATAATCCCCAGGGCTAGCTGGCTGAATTGGTCCTACTTGGGCCAGCGAGGAGGCCAGGGGAGAATTAGCGGTGGGGTCCCAGAGTGGGTAATCTTCATAAAAAGGGGAGGGGGGAAGGAAGGGGACCCCTGCTTGGCAGGGGGTTGGACTCGATGGCCCTTGTGGTCTCTTCCAACTCTATGATTCTATTCTATTCTATTCTATTCTATTCTATTCTATTCTATTCTAAAAGATCAGGCTAAGTTCAAATTGAAAGCCAGGTGGAATAGCTCTGTCTTACAGGCCCAACGGAAGGAGGTTAAATCCTGCAGGGCCCTGGTCTCATGGGACAGAGCATTCCACCAGGTCGGAGCCATCACTGAGAAGGCCCTGGCCCTGGTGGAGGATAATCTGACTTCCTTAGGGCCCGGGGCCTCTAAACTATGGTTATTCATGGACCTTAAGGTCCTCTGCGGGGCATACCAGGAGAGGCGGTCCCGTAAATACGAGGGCCCTAAGCCACAAAGGGCTTTAAAGGTCAAGACCAGCACCTTAAACCTGACCCAATACTCCACTGGGAGCCAGTGCAACTGGTAAAGCACTGGGTGAATATGCTCCCATGGCAGGGACCCTGTGAGGAGCCTCGTTGCAGCATTCTGCACCTGCTAGAGTTTGTGGGACAGTTTCAATATGCTAGTACAAGTCCCTCAGAAGGAGCGTTCCATGGACAGGGGACCAGAGAGGGTGGACTTGGGCTGGATCCTAAGTCTGTTCAGCTTGTTATTGTTGTTGTTTAGTCGTTTAGTCCGACTCTTCGTGACCCCATGGACCAGAGCACGCCAAGCACTCCTGTCTTCCACTGCCTCCCGCAGTTTGGTCAAACTCGTGCTGGTAGCTTCAAGAGCACTGTCCCACCATCTCGTCCTCTGTCGTCCCCTTCTCCTTGTGCCCTCCATCTTTCCCAACATCAGGGTCTTTTCCAGGCAGTCTTCTCCTCTCATGAGGTGGCCAAAGTATTGGAGCCTCAGCTTCAGGATCTGTCCTTCCAGTGAGCACTCAGGGCTGATTTCCTTCAGAATGGATAGGTTTGATCTTCTTGCAGTCCATGGGACTCTCAAGAGTCTCCTCCTCCTGTTCAGCTTAGGATCACATAATATGGCAACCTGACATGGAACATTGTTTTAAAGCGGGTGGAAATAGGACATGACCCGCAACACACTGAGGCAAAAAACTGGGACACACGTCTTCTGGGGTCGTGCACGAGAGCATGGCACCTAAAAAGTGTGTTTCGGGGTGCTGTGCCAGATTGATATGAAGAACCACTGTAGAGTTGTCGGCTAGCCTGCTCGTTCTTTTTTTTAAAAAAAAGGTCTCACAAGGCTTTGAGGTGGGGGCCGTGCATATGCAAATACCGTGGCTCTTTATTAATAGCTGTGGGATTTGCAGCTAGGCAGGAATCCCCAGAGGCTCCCGTTTTGCACACGGAGGAAAAGAAGAAAATGGAACAGCTTCCTTCCTCTCTGTTCTACGATCGTCGTAACTGGGTAGGCCTGTCCCCCCCCCCAACAGAGCGATAGAAGCCGCCTTTTCTTGTCCTTTAATACAAAATGTGAAAAATGCAAGCTTGTTTGCAAGAGATAATTCTATCCAAGTGCACTCAGAATACGCCGCTCAAGGAAGCAATTAAATAAATTTCACAAGGAATACACCAGTCCTCCATAAGCACCCTGACCCAAAGACACTCCAAGTGCCCCTATTTTCCAGGGACAGTCCCTGATTTAGAGAAGCCATCCCGGTTTCTGATTTGATCCCGGAATGACCTGCTTTCCCTTAGGTCACCCCTGTTTTCAATGCAGAAACCTTGGCGGGTAAGGAGTTATGCGACACCCCAAACCAAGGAGATAAGTAACAACCAAACCTTTAGAAGACATCTTAAGTCAGCCCTGTATGGGGAAGTTTTTTTTTAAAATGTTTTCTTGTGTTTTCATATACCGTATTTTTCGCCCCATAAGACGCACCTGACCATTAGATGCACCTAGTTTTTAGAGGAGGAGAACAAGAAAAAAAAAATTCTGAACAAAACAGTGGATGTATGATTTTTGTGGTTCATGCTGTGGCCACAGACATGTGATTTGACGGTGAGTTTGGGGTAGCCCAATGCAAAAATCCTGTGGATCCATGTGGATCCGTGCTTTGTAACCACATTTTTGTGCCATTACAGCCCCAGGAAACAGTGGATGCGTGATTTATTTGGTGCAGGCTATAGCCATGGACATGCTATGTGATCTGATGGTGAATTTGGGGTGACCCAACGCAAAAATCCTGAAGATCCATGGGCTTTTACCTTCCCCCTCCCAGACAGCCTCCTTTATCGCGTCCCTTATCTCCCTCCTGATCACTTGCCAATCAGCTGCTCAGTGGCTTTGTTTCAACACCCCCTTCCCTCTTTCTAAAAAAAAAAAAGCACAATCTGCTTTTTGCCCCTGGGCAATTCGGCTCCAGGGACCACACATTCGCTCCATAAGATGCACAGACATTTCCCCTTACTTTTTAGGAAGAAAAACTGAGTCTTATGGAGCGAAAAATACGGTATGTTGGAGGCTGCCCAGAGTGGTTGGGGCAACCCAATCAAGAAGGGTGGGGAATAAAAAATGAAGAGAAGGGATCTCCCGCCTCAGCCTGAGATCTGCTGGATCCTATGCTGCTCATGTGCACGGATCTTGGTACAGGATTCTGCCCTCTGTCGATTCCTCAGATATTCTAGATCAGCGAGGGCTGAATAACTGAGACTGAGTTGGAGGGCCCTGGGCTCTCCCAGAACAAGCTGGCTGTAGAGGAGGGTTGGACAAATTCATGGAGGAGAGGACTATAGAAGGCTGCTGGCCACAATGGCAGGCATCTGGTTGGCCACAGTGAGAATAGGATGCTGGAAAGCAAATATGCTGAGCAGGCTGAAAGCAAAGAATAAGGTTACCGTAACTTCCGTCACAGAGCTTGAGTATGCTGATGACAACATAGTGTGTGCACACTCAGGGGATGACCCTAAATATATTTGCAGAAGCTTACGAAAAGCTTGGCCTATCGCTCAACATCCCAATTACCAAAGTGCTGCCCCAACAAGCACAAAACAACCCCTTTGCAGCGCCACAATTCCAACTCAATGGTGCAATGTCGACCACTTCTCCTACTTGGGCACTGCAGTTATCTTTCTACAAGGGCCGACAAAGATGTCCCCACTGTGGAAGGATGTGTGGATCCAGAATCGGCCTCCACAGTCACTTACGGACTCACTGTTAAGACCGTGCTCATGGAAGACAATCTTACTCGGCTATGAGTGATCGCCAAAGAAGAACTCAAATAGCACCACAAAGGTCTTATCAGGCCGTGAGCCTGATCCACCAGAGCTCTTCTTATAATACATAAATCTGTACACTAGACAGTTTTCCCTAAACTATGGGAACGTGCGGGAGGTGATATGCTCAATCGACCTGGATTACAGAGATAAGGCTTGCTGCCTTGCCACTTGCAATGCCACCCACAACACACCTCTCTCTCTCTCTCTCTCTCTCTCTCTCTCTCTCTCTCTCTCTCTCTCTCTGCACCTGTTTCATCAAAGACCCCAAAGTGGGAAGTCTTCTCACGGTGCCCAATTTTTAGCAGACTCCTCATTGCCATTGCGGCGTCCGGGAGAATGAGGCGTAGTTTGAGGTTACAGTTAAGAGATTACACAGGCTGTGTGTGTGTGAAAGGATGTGTGCAGCTGCCACACTCTGGACAAAAAGTGGGTTCTGCGGATGTGAAACCCGAGAGAAACTTGCATAAGAGACCTGCTCGGCTGTGGAGCGTTGGTTGGTTAGGTCCACGAGGCAGCTGCGTAAAAGTGCCGGGTGGGGTGGGGGCATTTTCTTCTTCGCGCCCCCCATCTTATTTCTGTAATGGCCTTCTGGAACCCCATGCTTGGGGAATTGCAGCTGTGTGCTCCCGAGGGCCCTGGTGGGTTTGCGTCTCGATTTGCGCAATCTATCTTTAGAGAATTGCATGTTCATTTCTGAGAAGGGGTATCGGCGCTCGACCAGGGGCTGCCAAACCACTTCCTCCGAGCGTTAACTGAACTGGGAGGACATCGCCCCCCGCCCTTCCTCGCTCCGAGTGCCCTCCTAGTCCTCTCCACCATCAGCCTCCCAAGCTTGGCATTGTAAGAACAAACTGGGACAGGCTGAAGGCCAAACGAGAACTATAGAATCATAGAAAGTTGGAGGGGACCCCTAGGGTCATCTAGTCCAGCCCCCTGCAATGCCGGAATCTCAACTAAAGCACCCATGACAGATGGCCACCCAACCTCTGCTTAAAAACCTCCAAGGAAGGAGAGTCCGCCATTTCCCGAGGGAGCCCATTCCGCAGTCAAACAGCTCTCACTGTCAGAAAGTTCTTCCCCATATTTAGTCCGAATCTTCTTTCTTGCAGCTTGAAGCCATCGATTCGAGTCCTACCCCCGAGAGCAGGAGAAAACAAGCTTGTTCCCTCTTCCATGTGACAGCCCTTGAGATATTTGAGATATCTCTTCTCAAGTCTCCTCTTTTTCCAGGCTAATCACACCTGGCTCCAAATTCTGTCAAATTCACAGAAGATAAGACTCTCGCTGGTGGGTACAGGCCCAGACAGAGGGGGGGGGTGGCATATGGGCCACTTGGCCTGGGCCTCCGATTCCAAAGGGGGCCTTGTTCAGCATATTCACAATCACAGGGGATGCACTGGGGCGAACGCGGAGGCGCAAAGGCGGCGGCGATGGTGGGCGGATTCCCTGGGGCCATGGCTGGCAGCACGAGAGAAAACTTCCCCAGCGTCCGGGGCGGGGCCTGTGATTTGTCTTTATATGCAGATACTGTTCAAGCCTTGAAATAAAATTATTTGTCAGCATAACTTTTGTGAAAATTATTTATATACTTACTTATTTATCAGTTATCCCCAGGGTAAAAAAAAGGGGGGTCACATTATCTACCTGACCCGGGCCTCTGCCTGGCTCTGCAAGGCCCTAGGTGGGTATGTGAGGAGAATAAGAACTTACAGGGTTAAACAGTTCAAGTTTTTCCTATCAGCACAGGCGTCCATCGGCCCAGGGGAAGTGTGCCGGGCGCCATCATATCTCAGCAGGGTAGGCCACTCTAGGATACAACATGATTCTGAATACCAGTTGCTAGAAACTGGGGTGGTGGCATCCTGCTTTTGGGCTGCCCACGGGTTCACTGTGACTAAAGGATGCTGGGTGAGCTGGGCCCCTGGCCTGATCCACCAGGCTCTTCTACGAAAGACAATGGAGTGTGCCTACAGGGGCAAAGTCAAACCACATTGTTTAGCGGCACCAATGGGCACAAGCCTGGGCAATGTGTCTAGAGGCCCTGGGCTCCCCAGATGACAAGGCCCCCTCTCGGCCTCTCTGATGTGGTCGAGCAAGATGTTTAGTTCTAGCTTGGCTGCAGGAGTTGCAGGAAGAAGGCGCACAAGGCACCATTCAACCATCTTAGGGACTCAACTCTGGATTTGTGTAGAGTTTCCCCCTTAGCCTTTTCTGCTCCTGAAGATATTCCCACAATGCAGTGGAGGTTTAGGGTCAAAGTTTTCATTCTCCTAGATGAGCTACATTCCCAGGTTGATGAGCCCAACCAGCCCCATGCAGCCTCTTCTTCGGTTCTTAATAACTGACTCCCCACTACAGTGAGATTTGTTGTTGTTGTTTAGTCATTTAGTCGTGTTCGACTCTTCGTGACCCCATGGACCAGAGCACGCCAGGCACTCCTGTCTTCCACCGCCTCCCGCAGTTTGGTCAAACTCATGCTGGTAGCTTCGAGAACACTGTCCAACCATCTTGTCCTCTGTCGTCCCCTTCTCCTTGTGCCCTCAATCTTTCCCAACATCAGGGTCTTTTCCAGGGAGTCTTCTCTTCTCATGAGGTGGCCAAAGTATTGGAGCCTCAGCTTCATGATCTGTCCTTCTCAGGGCTGATTTCCTTCAGAATGGAGAGGTTTGATCTTCTTGCAGTCCATGGGACTCTTAAGAGTCTCCTCCAGCACCATAATTCAAAAGCATCAATTCTTTGGCAATCAGCCTTCTTTATGGTCCAGCTCTCACTTCCATACATCACTACTGGGAAAACCATAGATTTACCTATACGGACCTTCGTTGGCAAGGTATCAAATCATAGCAATTACAGTGCTACCTCTGGATGCGAACAGGATCCGTTCCAGAGCCCCGTTCTTATCATGAGCAGAACGCAACCTGTGTCTGCGCGTGCACGGGTCATGATTCGCATCTGCGCATGCGCGTGACGCCATTCTGAGCGTCTGCGCATGCGTGAGCGGCGAAACCCGGAAGTAACCCGTTCCTTTACTTCCGGGTCACCACGGGACGCAACCTAAAAAGATTTAACCTGAAGCATCTATAACCTGAGGTATGACTGTATTCCTAAATTTGAATCTCTATGTATTAACTAGCATATGAACTTCTTATGCAGTTGTATGCGAACTGGTGCTGACGTTTGTCTTGTGATAAGTTTCCTCTTGCAGGAGAAGGTGTCCATTCTTGTCCGGAGGTGGTGTCGTACTCCTACAAAACTCTGCCTGATGATCTGAACTAGGAGTGGAAATTGGTGGCACCCATGGGAAGCAAAGTCTTATGTCTTTATCTCATGTTATGGTCCACACAAGGACTCCTTCATGGTAGAGAGCTTCAGGGACAAGTAGGAGCCTGAAACCCACAAGCTAAAGCTATCTCATCTTTCCCGTACTCATAGCGACCAGACCTTGCTAGTTGGTCCATTCCAGGCCTGGCGATTTTCCTCTGTGGGCCCCATTGTTTACTGAAATGAGCCAACTGTTTGCCCGAGTACACCGCAATCCTCCCACCCTCCAGCTATCTGTGGTCCCAGAGCAAATAAACATTGAGTTTCAGAGGAGGACACTGGATAAGATCCCTTGGTGTGATGCACAAACATCGCTGGTAGGAGCCGGCACTCGTCCCCCACTCCCTTATCTGTTTTGTCCACTCCAGAAAAGACTCCCTGCCTCCTTTTATTATGCAGTCCCTCCTTTCCTAATCTTCCCAACCCAGATGGTATCAGGGATAATGGGGGTTTCTCTGGGAGGCTGGCCTATAGCTGCTCCTTAGGTTAGCAGAAAGTCCATTTGTTTCTCAGGAAAGCTCGCTTCCCAAACATTGGGTTGGGTGAGTGAACAGAAAGTCTCTTCTGATAATATTTTGCACGGTATGTGGGCTGCGGTACTCTATACAACCCACTCACATGGGAGAAAGACCCGTTGAATTCAGTATCTGCCAAATTCTGGGCAGATCTAAGAAAGTAAGAACAGTCTGTTCTCATAGAGGCTGTTCTCACCTGGAGTACTGTGTCCAGTTCTGGGCACCACAGTTCAAGAAGGACACTGACAAACTGGAACGTGTCCAGAGGAGGGCAACCAAAATGGTCAAAGGCCTGGAAACGATGCCTTATGAGGAATGGCTAAGGGAGCTGGGCATGTTTAGCCTGGAGAAGAGGAGGTTAAGGGGTGATATGATAGCCATGTTCAAATATATAAAAGGATGTCACATAGAGGAGGGAGAAAGGTTGTTTTCTGCTGCTCCAGAGAAGCGGACACGGAGCAATGGATCCAAACTACAAGAAAGAAGATTCCACCTAAACATTAGGAAGAACTTCCTGGCAGTAAGAGCTGTTCGACAGTGGAATTTGCTGCCAAGGAGTGTGGTGGAGTCTCCTTCTTTGGAGGTCTTTAAGCAGAGACTTGACAACCATATGTCAGGAGTGCTCTGATGGTGTTTCCTGCTTGGCAGGGGGTTGGACTCGATGGCCCTTGTGGTCTCTTCCAACTCTATGATTCTATGATTCTAGGCCATGCGGATGCCCTAAACTTAAAGGGAAGCCTGGAAGAAGGATGCAAGAAAAAAGCACACCAAGAACTCAGGCTAAAGTTTCAATAGTGGGAGTGGTCCCTACTCGCAAATCAATAGTCAATTTTAACAAAGACGGATCCATTCAATTTTGACTATTGATTTGTGAGTAGGGACCACTCTGACTATCGAAACTTTGGCCTGAGTTCTTGGTGTGCTTCTTTCTTGGTATATTTAATAACAAGAACTCCAACTTATTTAATGCAAGAAGGATGCAAGCACAACAGCAATCTCCGTACAGTCATACCTTGGGTTAAAGTAGCTTCAGGATGAGTATTTTTGGGTTGTGCGCTGCAGCGACCTGGAAGTAATGGAGCATGTTACTTCCGGGTTTCGCTGCTCGCGCATGTGCAGACGGTAAAAATGGCGTCACTCGCATGCACGGAAGCCTCGAATCGTGACCTGTGCACATGCAGATGTGCAAACGTGGGCTGCGTTTGCTTCAGGATGCGAACGGGGCTCTGGAATGGATCCTGTTTGCATCCAGAGGTACCACTGTACTTGTGACTCATTCAGTATGAGGCTCTTAATCTCAGGGATGTGAGTTTGAGCCCCATGTTGGACAAAAGATTGCTCCATTGCAGGGGGTTGGACTAGATAACCCTCCATGTCCCTTCCAACTCTACGATTCTTTGAAGACTCCCCGCTACTGGTATTCAGAACACTATTGCCTCTGACAGTGGAGGAACAGTAGCTTTCGATAAGTCTTGTCCTCCGTGAATTTGTCTAATCCTCTTTGAAAGCGACCTGAGCTGACAAGCTGCAGCTGAGCAAGCCCTGTCCCACATTCCAGCCAAACGCAGCCCAGTCTGGAGAGCTATTTATCGACCTCCAATATTGGAGGCAGCACATCTCTAAGCCATCCTAGTTGCTGGGGAGCAGAAGTGGGGAGAAAGTCATTGAGCGCATGCAGAAGTGGGGTGCATTCCATTGTGTTCATGTCCTGCTTGGGAGCTTCCCATAGGTCAGGTTTTTTGGGAGACAAGAAGCTGGACTAGAGGAGACCTTTGGATTTACCCAGCAGGGCACTTCCTACCTTGTGGAGGGATGAAAGGGAGAACCTCTCCAGGACATCTTAGCATGTGGACAGGCTCACACGGGAGAAGATGGTCCTTGTGTCTTCTTGCTCCCAAGCCATTTAGTTCCTCAGTGGACATAACTAGCAGTGCAGGGATGCGGGTGGCGCTGTGGTCTAAACCACTGAGCCTCTTGGGCTTGCCGATCATAAGGTCGGCGGTTCAAATCCCTGCAATGGAGTGAGCTCCCATTACTCTGTCCCAGCTCCTGCCATCCTAGCAGTTTGAAAGCACACCAGCACAAGTAGATAAATAGGTACCGCTGTGTCGGGAAGGTAAACGGTGTTTCCGTGTGCTGCTCTGGCTTCCGTCATGGTGTTCCGTTGCACCAGAAGCAGTTTAGTCATGCTGGCCACATGACCTGGAAAGTTGTCTGTGGACAAATGTCGGCTCCCTCGGCCTGAAAGCGAGATGAGCGCCACAACCCCACAGTCGCCTTTGACTGGACTTAACTGTCCAGGGGTCCTTCACCTTACCTATAACTATCAGTCTGAATTGGACCCAGAAGCAGAAGGGCATACAGGGAAGCCATTGCAATGCTCCAAATAACGTCTCCCGTCGACAGCTAGGTGCATTTTGGCACCAGAGACAAGAGTCCCAAATGCTGCCTCTACATCTTCCCCACCAGGGAAGAAGCGGGTCAGGGAAGATCTCTATCAGGAGCAAAGGGGAGAAAGATTGACAATGGGATCTGATGGATCCTGCTGCCTGAGGCGGTCGTCTCACCTCACCTCACCAGAGCTGGCTGGCCCTGGCTAGGCTGCAGCATTCTGGACCAGCTGAAGCTTCTGAGCATTTTCCAAAGACAGCCCCATGCAGAGTGCACAGTGGCAGCCCAGCATTGAGGCAACTGACCCTTGGTTTCTTAAGCATGCGGTAGGGACATGGGTGGCGCTGTGGGTTAAACCACAGAGCCTAGGACTTGCCGATCAGAAGGTCGGCGGTTTGAATCCCCGCAACGGGGTGAGCTCCCGTTGCTCAGTCCCTGCTCCTGCCAACCTAGCAGTTCGAAAGCACATCAAAGTGCAAGTAGATAAATAGGTACCACGCCGGCGGGATAAATAGGTACCACTCCGCGACTGGACCTAATGGTCAGGGGTCCCTTTACCTTTACCATGGCCAACTCTGTCCTTTAGCAACACACATGCAGGACGAAGTAGTTCAAGAAGATCCCTGGGAGATGAGCTCCCTGCTCAAAAACTTCCCTCTGATGCATACAGCAGATTAGGTCCAGATTCCCACCCCCATGTTTACCCGGCTCCTCTAGCTATGATAGATTGTTCTAGCAGATGCTTCCCTGTAACCGATACACTGACAGAGATGGATTGTCGCCTTGCTTGTTGTCAAGTAATTCATGGCTGGTTGCTACTGAGCGCATCCCTCTCCTGTACACCTTCCCCATAAACATGCTCATTGCACATGGGTAGTTTAATTACATGCACAGGGATGCTGGGGCAGGCGGAGGATGGTCATGCTTCTGGAAAGGTTCAGAAAAAGGCCACCGAAATTATCAAGGGGGATGAAGTGGCCCCTCTACGAAGACAGCCTGCAGCGTTTGGGACTTCTTAGCTTAGAGAAAAGGCAAGGGAGAGGTGCCAGGAGTTTATAAAACCACTATCTGATCCCTTAGGGGGATCTAGATTGGTGACTGGGAGTGGCCGCAGACACCACATAACACCGGTCCTGAAAGACCTTCATTGGCTCCCAGTACGTTTCTGAGCACGATACAAAGTGTTGGTGATGATATTTAAAGCCCTCGATGGTCTTGGCCCAGTACAGTCATACCTCGGGTTAAATATGCTTCTGGATGAATATTTTCGGGTTGCACTCCACGGCGACCTGGAAGTAACGGAGTGCGTTACTTCTGGGTTTCGCCACTCGCGCATGCACAGACACTCAAAATGACGTCATGCACATACGCAGAAGTGGCGGATCACGACCCGCGCACGTGCAGATGCACGGATGCCGGTTGCGTTCACTTCAGGATGTGAACGGGGCTCCAGAATGGATCCCGTTTGCATCCAGAGGTACCACTATATACCTGAAGGAGCGTCTCCACCCCCATCGTTCAGCTCAGACACTGAGGTCCAGCTCTGATGGCCTTTTGGCGGTTCCCTCACTGCGAGAAGCGAGGTTACAGGGAACCAGGCAGAGGGCCTTCTCAGTGGTGACACCCGCCCAGTGGAACGCCCTCCCACCAGATGTCAAGGAAATAAACAACTATCTGACTTTTAGAAGACATCTGAAGGCAGCCCTGTTTAGGGAAGTTTATAATGTTTGATGTTTTATCTCGTTGTTGTTGTTTGTTTGTTTGTTTGTTTGTTTGTTTGTTGGGAGCCACCTAGATTGGCTGGGGAAACCCAGCCAGATGGACGAGGTTAAATAAATAAATAAATAAATAAATAAATAAATAAATAAATAAATAAATAAATAAGGAAGGCTCTTATGTGGGAACAAAGGAACTCAGAAAGGTACCTTATCCTGAGTCAGGCCATTGGCCCATTTAGCTCAGTATTGCCTACACGGACTGGCAGCAGCTCTCCAGAGTTTCAAACCAGGAACCCTGCCTGGATCTGCCAAGGGTTGAACCTAGGATCTTCTGCTTTCAAAGCAGATTCTCTCCCCCTGAGCTCAGGCCCAAATCTGAATTTTCATGTTGTGTCCTCTAGCCTGAACATTTTGGCCTAGCTATTTTATTATTACATTTGTCCACCATCTTTGTTCTCCAAGGATCTCAAGGTATTGTACATGGTTCTCCTCCTGCCCGTCTCAGCCTCATGACAACCCTGTGAGGTAGGTTAGGCTGAGAGGATGTCACTGGCCCAAGGTCACCGAGTGAACTTTATGGCTGACTTGAACCCGGCTCTCCCAGGTCCTAGTCCAACACTCAAACTGTTACATCACACTTAGGCTGCAATCCTGATCCATTTACCTGGGAGTGAGCCCCCACTGAATTCAATAGGACGTACTTCTGAGTAGACAGGAGGACTTTCCCTCCCCACGAAACGAAACTGAAGGCTAGCAGCACGATCCTGCACAAGTCTATGGAAAAGTAGGTGCCATTGAGTTCAAGGGGGATTTCCCCCAGGTAAGTGAGCACTGAATTGCAGCCTAAGGGAAATCAACGAAACGATTCCAAATAGCAAATGTTGCAGAATAAACTAATGCACAAAATTAGACGGATGAATCCTGTAATTTATACAAGTGGCAGAACGCACGTTTACAATGGCACAATGTTTTCGTTTCATTTGGCACAGAGTACAAAAGAGCCCCGACTGCAGCCTGGAAGGGGAGCCGAGCTGGGGAGATTGATGTGACTAATATTACAAAGAGAATCGCAAGATCTTGGAAAAGACGCAAATGAGCCAGAGGTTTTGGATCAGAGTTTTCTTTCTCCTAGATGGGCTTCCTTCCCAGGCTGCTGAGCCCCACCTGCCCCCTCCCCAGGCACATGCCCCCAATGCTTGGCAATATCCAAGAGTCCTGTGGCAAAAAATTATTTGGGATTCTTCAGCAAACAAGTTGGTGGGGAAAGAGTTCTGAGAAGGTAGGGTTTGAAAACCACTCTTCTTTATCAGTTGGGTCTGGATGTGTGGCAAACCAGGGAGAAAGGGTGTTCTGCTCACCCCCTATTACACACACAAACACACACACCTCTTTTTCTAGGAATCATTAACAAAAAGGCCTCAGAGAAAGTCCTGTGGTTACCAACGGAAAGAAACAAGTTCCTTCCAATCTCCCAGTGCACCTTGTGCATTGTGGTGAGAATTACTGTAAGAGGTTTATCCAAGGAGCTCAGCAACCACAAGCTTACACACAGCAGTTTTGTGAATGAAAGATCGAGAGAGAGGGACGCCGGGTAGCATTTTTTTAAAAGAATAATTACGTTTCGTAAGCCGGCTTGTGTAATCCTTATGGGAAATTGCACAGGTATGTTCTCAGGCGAAAATGAGTCAGATATGAAAAAGTCTGCCTGGGCAAAGTCATGGCCATTCTGTGAGGAGGTAAAAGGAAGTCCTTCAGTACAGTCATACCTCATGTTACGTTTGCTTCAGGTTGCGTGTTTTCAGGTTGCGTCCTGCGGCGACCCGGAAGTATCGGAAAGGGTTACTTCAGAGTTTTGCCGCTCATGCATGCACAAATGCGCAAAATGACATCATGCGCATGCGCAGAAGCGGCGAATTGTGACCTGCGCAGACGCAGACGCACAGATGCGGGTTGCGTTCTTTTCAGGTTGCGAACGGGCCTCTGGAACAGATCCCATTCGCAACCAGAGGTACCACTGTACTATTAGAGCATCACCATGAAGTCTTTCATCCACTGAAAAAGACAGTATCACCATCAAGTTGTTCTTATTGCCACAACTTTAATCATTATCTCCATCGTCTTACATTTTTCAACAACCAAAAAAGGGGCTTAATTTTTAAATTAAAAAACTGCACCCAAAACATACAATCCCCCCCCCCCCACTGTCAAGATACAAACGGAGTCCAGAAACAATGCAAACAAATAATTCCGGGACAAAAAGAATCCCAAAGCAGAGAAGAGGAGGAGGCTGAAATTCTGCACACCAACTTCCATCAACCCCAGACAGTATGGCCAGGGGTCAGGGATGATGGGAGCTGGAGACTAACAACATCTGCAGGGTCAAATGTTACTCATCCTTACTCTGCTGTAACTAAGCCTAAGGATGTACAACCATGACCAGTGGCCTCACACGTCTTCAAAATTTGTGATGCGCCCGTCCTACCCAATAACGTGTACAAAAAATGAAGGTGAAACGTGTGAAAATGCTCATGTTAATGAAAATAACACAGGGAAATGCATTAGTCCAGGGGAAATGGTTTGCCAAAATTGTGTATAGTAGTCAAAACGTTTGCTAATTTGCTGGTGAATTTTCACGAGGACAGGGTTGAAAATGTGCTCAGGTGGCTTCAGCGGCCCAGAGTGCCTTCCATCAGCTTCAGCTGGTGGCCCAACTATGCCCCTATCTGGACCGGGATAGCCTAACTACTGTTGTCTATGCTCTGGTAACCACTAGGTTAGATTACTGCAATGCGATATACTTAGGGCTGCCTTTGAAAATGTTTCGGAAACTGTGAATGGTGCAAAATTCATTTGCTCACTGGGGCAAGATGGTGTGAGCATATTACACTGATCCTGGTCCGACTGCACCAACTGCCAATTAGTTTCTGGGTCCAATTCAAAGTGCTGGTTTTGAGCTATACATCCTTAAATGGCTCTGGACCACAATACCTCAAGGACTGCCTCTCATCCATATGAACCGACCTGGACTTTGTGACCATCATCTGAGGCCCTTCTTCATGTTCCTGCTCCAGGAGAGGTCTGGAGGGTGGCAAAACAAGAACAGGCCTTTTCTGCTGTGGCTCCCTGTTTGTGGAATGCTCCTCCCATGGATGCTTGCCTGACGCCTTTATTACATGTCTTGAGGTACCAGTCAAAAACATTCCTCTTCCAGGCCTTTCAAACTGTGTGTGTGAGGTAGCATTGTTTTCTTTGCCATTATGTTAGGCATTTCCCTTTTGTTTTTATATTGTTCAGCTGCCCCCTGTGATTCTTGGATGAAGGGCGGATGTAGAAATTTAATAAACAATACATAACGCTTATCTTGGGACGGCAGGTGGCGCTGTGGGTTAAACCACAGAGCCTAGGACTTGCCGATCAGAAGGTTGGCGGTTCGAATCCCAGCGACGGGGTGAGCTCCCATTGTTCGGTCCCTGCTCCTGCCAACCTAGCAGTTCGAAAGCACGTCAAAGTGCAAGTAGATAAATAGGTACCGCTCCGACGGGAAGGTAAACGGCGTTTCCGTGTGCTACTCTGGTTCACCAGAAGTGGCTTAGTCATGCTGGCCACATGACCCGGAAGCTGTACTCCGGCTCCCTCGGCCAATACAGCGAGATGAGCGCCGCAACCCCAGAGTCGGTCACGACTGGACCTAATGGTTGGGGTCCCTTTACCTTTACCTAACACTTATCATCTAAGATTGGGAAAATGAGAAACCCCAAATGACATATATGTTGTTCCCTAACAGTGTGCTGCTCTGAGACTGTATTTGCAAGTGGGATTTGTGCAAACCACTATTTCGAATAATGCTTTTTTTGTAGGGGACTGGGCACTGGGGACAAAGTTCGTGGAACCAATGGGGACGGGTGGTCCGGAAAAAGTTTGGGAATCACTGATTTGCACCTTGAGAGCAGGCTCGTGCCAGTGGATACCTCGATTGCTGCAGAGGTCTCCTCCAGCTGCGGAAATTCGGCCTGCCATTTGCTGAATGAGCTAACCCTGCCCTGCAATCTGACTTGGTTTCCTTTACACGCTCGCCCCTTTGTTTACTCCCACATTCCTCCTTCCCCACTTGAAGGCTGGCTCCTTGCTTTCAGAGGCCCGAAGCCTTTGATACTCCAATCATCACAGCCGGGGGTCTTCCTTGCAGTGCCATTTGATAAGGCAGGTTTGAGTTTCACTGCAGCATTGAAACAATCTGAGGCATTTGTTCTCAGTGACAGCAGAAACTCTTGGGGACTTGTCTGAATTAGGGGTTTTCTTGGGTCCTGGGCCGATTCTCACTTTCCCTCAGCTAGGAGTGGATGAAGTGTCCCAGGAAAGGAAGGCAGCAGTGCTCTCCTCTTGATGCGCTGTTGCAAAGTACGTGGAAAGAAGGACCTCTGCGTATACGAACATGAGAAATGTCTGCTACATCAGGCCCAGTTTGTCTCTACAGTGGTGCCTCGCAAGACGAAAAGAATCCGTTCTGTGATTCTCTTCGTCTAGCGGTTTTTTCGTCTTGCGAAGCAAGCCCATTGACGGATTAGTGGATTAGCGCTATTAGCGGCTTTTAGCGGCTTATCAGCTTATCAGGTCAGCTGATAAGCGGCTTAGCGGCTTAAAAAAAGGGGGGAGGAAAAAACCCCGCAGGAACTCGCAAGACATTTTCGTCTTGCGAAGCAAGCCCATCAGAGATTCGTTTTGCGAAACACCTCCAAAACGGAAAACTCTTTCATCTAGCAAGTTTTCTGTCTTGCGAGGCATTCGTCTTGCGGGGCACCACTGTATTTTCATGGTGCTCAACTGGATGCCCCTGCAAGGAGAACGTGAGCACAACTGACACCCTCCCCACATGTGATTTCCAGCATTGGTTTATATTCTACTATGTGGGTCAGACAGAACCAGTATGATCCAACATGCCTTAAGTTATGAGGCACCAACCCAGCCAAATGTGTGGCCAAATTCTAGGGGAGAATATAATGTTTGTTTGTTTGTTTGTTTAATATACTGCCTTTCTTCCAGGGGTCCCAGGGTGGTTCACAATATAAAAACACAAAAATACAGAACATAGTATAAAAATAACCCATTTAAAAGGCCATAGTGTTGTTGTTGTTTTTTAAAAATAAATATTGTTAAAATGCTTTTTTCCAGAAATATACCCAGCGTTTACTGCACAAAATCATGCAGATGAGAATTTATCATGAAATCGATGGTCTTCACTAGGGGTCAACAAACTTTTTCAGCAGGGGGCCGGTCCACTGTCCCTCAAACCTTGTGGGGGGGGCCTCTCTCTCTCTCTCTCTCTCTCTCTCTCTCTCTCTCTCTCTCTCTCTCTCTAAAAGAACAAATTCCTATGCCCCACAAATAACCCAGAGATGCATTTTAAATAAAAGGACACGTTCTACTCATGTAAAAACACCAGGCAGGCCCCACAAAAAACCCAGAGGTGCATTTTAAATAAAAGGACACATTCTACTCATGTAAAAACACACTGATTCCCGGACCATCCATGGGCCGGATTTAGAAGGCGATTAGGCCAGATCTGGCCCCCGGGCCTTAGGTTGCCTAGCCATGGTCTTCACCTACGGTCTCCTCCCGCCTCCCAGTGTCCCTACAACATTGTTGTCATCAAAACAGCAGCCCACATTTTTGCCCCAGTTCGTCCTGGGTGTGTGGGATTTTTTTGCCGAGAATGTCAATTTGGGGTTGTCTGGTAGAAACCGAAACTTTGACAGAAACTGCAGGGGTCAGTCTTGTTCAAGGGAAGCTTCTGTCTTCAGATTTGGTCCGGTTTTCCATTAGGGCTTGAAATGTGCCAGCCTGGGAGCTATCAGGGTTTCTTGGTAAGCCTGATCTTTCTTAGTTAGATTTCAGCTGGTGATGTGGCACCAGGCAGGACATTTATGCAAACCTCTCTCTCTCTCTTCCCCCTACCCAGGCCTCCACCCTGAGACCGAGATAACATTTTTGAAAAACAAAGTGTTGAAAGATGAATATAACAAGAGATCAGTTAATCAAGCATCTCTCTCTCTCTTTGCTGCTGTGATATTTCTTTGCTTCAGAAACCTGGACCTGTATTAAGGGTCAGTTTTAAAACAAGCTTCTCTCCCTGCAAGCTAGAATTTGTGTGCCTGTGTTTGTTAAGAAGAGGGAAATTGCATGGTTTCATGTCTATGTTATGCATGCAAGACCTCCTTCCTCCGCAAAAGGTTAATTTAGATCTGCACGCCAAATGCAAATAATTCCAAGGATTATTAGAGGCGTTGTGGTTCCAGATCTACCTAGTAGTCAGGTTGAAAGGTAGGAGAGGGCCGACTGAACACAGCAGAACCACTGAGGGATAAGGCAAGCAATCTTGCCTTACGGCGAGTTGATTTGGATCTCTTCTGCAATATATGCTAACTCCTGCAGACTTTTTGTGGTGAGTGAAGTGAGAGGGAACTGTACTGGGACATGTGAGGCAACACTTGCTTGAGCCAGAAAGATAACATCTCTGCAAAATAATTGAGAATGAATGTTCCAACAAATGGCGGACATTGCCTAACCTTATAGAGAGTTAGACCTTCCAATTCTATAATTCTGTGATCCGTGCAAAACGATCGGAATGAATGATTCTGTGATTCCGTGAATGCTCAGTGAACAGGGGTCAGATCTACACTCAGGGTTTATAACGTTAAGGAAGGGTTAAGGAATGGTTTTCATAGCATAGATGGATGCATGGTGTCCTAGAGAGCCAGTGTGGTGTAGTGGTTAAGAGCGGTAGTCTCGTAATCTGGGGAACTGGGTTCGCGTCTCCGCTCCTCCACATGCAGCTGCTGGGTGACCTTGGGCCAGTCACACTTCTCTGAAGTCTCTCAGCCCCACTCACCTCACAGAGTGTTTGTTGTGGGGGAGGAAGGGAAAGGAGAATGTTAACCGCTTTGAGACTCCTTAAAGGGAGTGAAAGGTGGGATATCAAATCCAAACTCTTCTTCTTCTAGTGTTAACGTTCATAATGCGTTATTAAAATGTGACAGACGGTGCTGCAGAGCAACTGGCGACCGGCAGCAGGGAAACAGCGTTTTGACAATTTACAAGTCCAGACCCTCCAAGTGCCCCTATTTTCCGGAGACATCCCCAGTGCCAAATTTACGTATAAGCTAAACAAGCTGTAGCTTAGGGCTCTACTCTCTTGGCCCCCCTCCCCAAATTGAATGAAAATAAAAACTGGATGTACATTTCCAAAATATAAGATAGAAACAAATAAAATAAAACCTACATACAGCAACAGTGTTTTGTGTTGTGTAGGCTCCTATGATGTAAGTAATGGGCCCTGCCTGCTAGCCTGCTCCCTAAGATATCACTGGTTCGCTCATTTCTATATATAGGGTGCCTACATTCTGCATGGACTGGTTGCATGGCAACATGCGCAAACGGCTTGAGATACCTATGAGGTCCATAAATTACCATATAGCATAGATTCAACACAAAATACGACAATTTGTTGATGACAAAGGACAGCTGGACATATAAAGGGCCCCATTACCTTCAGTAGCTTAGGGCCTCATCAAACCTAAATCTGACCCTGGATATCCCTAACTTAGAGAAGCCGTCCCAGTTTCTGATTTGATCCTGGAATATCCCACTTTTCCTTAGGATGTCCGTATTTTCATTGGGGAAATCTTGCATGGCATGGAGTTATCTGACCGTCTGAAGGCAACCCTGTACAGGGAAGTGGTTTTTTTTTTTAATTAAAAAATGTTTAATGTTTTATTATGTTTTTAAATATGTTGGAAGACACCCAGAATGGCTGGGGCAACCCAGTAAGATGTGTGGAATATACTGTAAATAGTAAAACTATCATTATGGAATGGGACGTCCCTATTTTCATGGGAGAAATGTTGGAGAATATGAAGTGTGGCCTGTGACATTTTAGAATGATATATTTAATATTGTTCTAATGTTAAGCAGGTCAGTGTAGATCCAGCCGGGATGTCTGGAGGTGACCAGGGAGAGCAAACCAGCAACTACTACAGAGGCAGAAGATTTAAAGTTCCATGTCAGAGTGCCCCATTTTCCTTTTCCTTTTGCTCCATAGCTTTCCCCATGAAAACCCACTCTCTGAAGCTCATTGGGAACAAACAGCACTACATGGGAAACCCAAATTGACATTTGCTCTGATTGAGCAATTGGACAGAGAATATGAAAGCGGTATGTACCTCTGTCTGGAGAGAGCAGGGCAAAAGATAAGTGTGGATAAGCTCTCACCTGAAGGAGGTGGCATGCAAAAATTGGCCCCACTCCCACTCCCACCCCCGCACCTGCCCAGCAGCGGAGGAGGAGGTTGGGCTGGCATGGCAGGTTTTGTTTACCCTCTGCGCCCAGCCCCTGGTCCCGCCTTGACCCTACACGCCAGGAAAGGACGTAACGCATCCTCCAGAGAATCCGTGGAACTGTAGTTTTCCCTTCACAGGGTTACAATTCCCAGCACCCTTAAAAAACTACAGTTCCCATGATTCTTTGAAAGAAAGTCATGCACTTTAAATATGCGTGGAGCATGTTTTAAAAGTATGGTGTGTGCCTGCACCTGCTCTCCCCGATAGGTCTGCGAAGAGGAGCTAAAGGTTTCTAAAACAGGCACCCTCAGCAAACTACAATTCCCAAGATTCACTGGGGGAAGGCACAGTAGATGCAATGGTATTCAACCAATCTGTGTTCGTAGTGCAGATTATGCCCTGGCTGTCAAGAGTTCTGCCACCGGGCGAGATCCACATGACCCTTTCGCCATTCATTATGCCGATGGTGCTTAACTTACATGGTGCTTTGGCCCACAAGCAAAAGGGACAGGTCACTGCCCCAAGGAACTTGCAGTCAACAACGCTTGACCATGTTGGCAAAACGCGAGAGAATGGAAAAGCAACGGTATGAAGAGATGGATGCAAGGGAGTGTAATTACACAGACTCTGCTGGGCTAAGTAAAGGCTTCGTGGGAGAAGTAAGTTTTGAGGAAGGATTTCAAAGGAGACAGTAAGTGCCGTCTTTGCACGTAGACCCAGGCCCCGTAATTGCCACCTTCACTCTGAAAAGGGCAAGAGGGCATTGTCTGGGAGTTACCATACAGGAAAGGATCTTTTGTTCTCCTATTTTTGTAACTCAGGACAAATACGCAAAACAGGGAGGCAAACTGAGGTAAATCCTCCTCCTCCAGAAATTTCACCGGAGGCAGGAAAACGAAAGTGGTGGGCTGTAAGGGAATTAATTCAAACAGTTGTTCCTTTATGTCAGAGGAGAAGGGAGCTAGAGCTGTGATTCTTGCATTGACGTGGGTTGGACTAGATGACCCTCAGGGTCGCTTCCAACTCTACGATATGCTAGATTTCGATCTCGATTGTGGGCCTGGCTGCTAAAAAAGAAAATGAAACGCCGACCGCTCGATGAGTTTCAGTGTCCTTTAATTATTGCAGGAAATGTAAAAGCAACAAACACTGAATGATCCCCTCACTCATCTTGTCAACCGGCGCATCTTCCCCTCCCGCCGCCCCAATCTGTTTTGTCTTGCTCATGTAAATCAGCTCTAACATCCACGGCACATTTTTGCAATCCATCTGAATTCTCCGGAGAAAGGCTTCGTTCCCAGAGGATGCCCAGGAGCCTTGATTCGAACAAATAAAGAGCAGCCGTTTGCTAATAATCATATTAACTGCCATAACCGTATTCTGGAAGATTGGAGAAATTTGCTCCGCTTCAGGGGAAAAAAACGAAAAAAACCCCCCAGATTCGGCATCCATCCTCAGAACAGAATTCTTCCTATTTGAAGCCCCCAGATCCTGAAAGGCCCAGGCAAGCGATATATGTCTGTCGTTAGGACTGGTAGGACTGTACCCGAGGTTGTGCCTTTTTAGCAGGGCCAGCACAGGAGAAATTGGCACCTGAGGAGGACCCCAAAATGGCGGCCTTCCTTCCCCGCCAGGATCAAGGGGTGGAGAAAGATTGACATCAAGATCTGCTGCTCCGGAGAATCGTGCTGCCTGAGGTGGTTGTCTCGCCTTGCCTCATGGGTGGGGTAGGCCAGCCCTGAATGAAGACTGACATCAGGGTCTGTTGTCCCTGTGGTTCCTGCTACCTGAGGCAGTCACCACGCCATGCCTCATGGGTGGGCCGGCCCTGAATAAAGATGATAATAATAATAATAATAATAATAATAATAATAATAATACATTTTTATTTATACCCCGACATTCGCAGTTCAAAAACCGGGCTCAGGGCGGCTAACAACAAATTTAAAACACTTTAAAACACTTAATTATAATTCTTCAGGATCCCTTGTCCCAGTGGTTCCTGCCGCCTGAGGCAGTCGCCTCGCCATGCCTCATGGGTGGGCTGGCCCTGGATAAAGCTCTTCTTCAGGATCTGTTGCCCCAGTGATTTCTGCCACCTGAGGCAGTCGCCTTGTCATGCCTCATGGGTGGGCCGGCCCTGGATAAAGCTCTTCTTCAGGATCTGTTGCCCCAGTGATTCCTGCCGCCTGAGGCAGTCACCTCACCATGCCTCATGGGTGGGTTGGCCCTGAATAAACTCTTCTTCAGGATCTGTTGCCCCAGTGGTTCCTGCCGCCTGAGGCAGTCGCCTCGCCATGCCTCATGGGTGGGTCGGCCCTGAATAAAGATCTACATTGGGAATTGCTGACCCTGTGGATTCTGCTGCCTGAGGTGGTCACCATGCCTTACCTCATGGGTGGGTCTGCCCCTAGCCTTCTTAGAATCATACAACTGCAGGGGCCTTATCTATTCCATGTGTGGTGACACATTGGCCCTCCAGACTTTGCTGAACTACAACTCCCATGACCCCTAGCCAGTGAATATGCTTGCTGGGCTGCTGGGAGCTGCAATTCAGCAACATCTGGGCAGGTGTGTTTGTGGCACAGGTTCCCCAGCCCTGCTCTAGTCCAACACCCACCTGGTTTCTGGCCAACGGAGATATCCAAGAGGATATCTGGATGCAAGCTAGCAAAGGGTGCATGGCCCGTCTTCTAGGGAGCTGTGAGCACATGCATATAAAAAGCAGCAGTCTCATTCTGAGAAGACCGTTTCTGTTTTTGACTCACGGTGTGTGTGTGTGTGCATGGCTGCGAAGTAACCTTCACACACAGTGGGGAAGGCTTCAAGTCATTTTGAAATAAAGCGCTCCACCAGCCTCCCACCAAGCCATAAGCCGCTGAATGACAGGCACCCCATCATCTGTTTCTTTTCCTCAATGAAAACGAGAAGATGAATGAAAACCATAAGCCAATGATAGCCATTCATTCATGCATTCATTCATTCCGTTGCTGTTGTAACACAATAAGACAACAGCGTTTATGCAGCGGCAACCTCCAGGATCTGGGAAGTTTGTGATGCACAGAAACACGTCAGTGGCTGAGTTAATCTCCAGAGTGTTGCTGCTATTTCAGCATTCCACAAATTCCCATTACTGGAGTCTCGACATGTGTGAAGCTTGCCACAGGAATTCTGTTTTTGGTTATATCTCCCTAAGCCACAGATGAAGATCTCTATATAGAACACCCATCTGTCTATGTGAATTTCAGTTGGTTCTTTCCTCTCTGCCGTTCCTTCCATTTTCCTTCATAGGGTCAAGCTGAGCTGTGTGTGGTTCACTCGCCAACACAGGGCATCATGTGCTTTGTGGTCTTAAGGCTGAATAAGGTGCAGTTATTTGGTGCATTCGCAGGCAAACGGCTCTCACATACAAGTGTTTTGCTGACACTGCACCCGAGAATCGGAGTACGTAACCCAGGTTTCACTATGAATTATCAGAATTCTCCCCAGCTCGGTTTCCTCCAGTTCAAGCTACCCCTGCACTTTGTGGCGGACAGATATCCAATGCGTGTTAAGTTCACATGGCCAAACAGTACAAAAGTGCATCCTTCAACACACTGAAGCCAATGTGGTGCCATCGTCCTGGGTGTCCCATTTTTTTTAATGACAAGTGCATGGCAGCTATTTTCATTGCCATGATTTTGTGCGATTTCACGATGCAGTTCCTTCCCAAAAACCGTGCCGCGAAATTGCGCGAGATCACGGCAACCAAAATGGCCACCGTTCTCTCACTGTGAAAAATTGGATTCCCACCATTTTATATTTCCCACGGTGCCTTTGGGAATCCACAGAAGTAAAATTAAAAGGGAAACAAAATATGGTCAGCATGTATTAATAATAACAACATCTTAGGCTTTTTGAAGGAAAAAGAAATGAATGATTCTGAGACACCTTGACTTAAAATAAATATAGTTTAACAGAAAGTGGAGAAGATGGTTGTTTGCCTAGACCGAAGCTTTTAAATAATCATATTTTCTTTTTCTATGTAACTGGCAGATGGAAAATTGGAAGTTCTTCTTTTATATCTTAGAAGACATTTAAAGGCAGCCCTATTTAGGGAAGTTTTTAATGTTTGATGTTTTATTGTATTTTTAATATTTTGTTGGAAGCCACCCAGAGTAGCCAGATGGGCGGGGTATAAATGATAAGTTGTTGTTGTTTCTCTTTGCTTTCCTTAATTTATTCTCTCTTTCTCTTTCCCCTTTACTTCTGTTGTCCCTTTCTTCCCCTTTTCTGTTTCTCTGCTTTGCTTTTTCCCCTTTTGTACTTATAATTTTACTGTATTTTGAGAAAAAAGCATAATAGTAATAAAAAAAACCTTACACTGAAACCTTCACAACTTGGGCATGTGACCTGGCAACCTTAGCACAGAACAGAACTGGAGGCAGCGATGCTTCTGAGTACCAGTTGCTGGAAAAACCACAGGAGGGGAGAGGGCTCTTGAGTTCGAATTCTGCTTGCAGGTTTCCCCCAGGCATCTGGTTGGCCACTGTGAGAACAGGATGCTGGACTCAATGGACCACTGGCCTGATCCTGCACGCTTTCCTTGCGGTCTTAATGACCGCTCCCCACTTAAAATGGGGGGCGCCCTTTGCGTGGACGCGTGCAGCCCCTAGATCTCCGCCTACCTCAGTCAGTTGTCCAATCCAACCTGGGGGAAGCGTTGCCAAGGAGACCAGGCCAGGTAGGGGAGGGATTACCTGCCCACACAATAGAGGGAGGATCTTACCTAGGAATCCTCACTTTGCTCCAGAGCTTCTCCCACCCTACCCACCCTCAGTTAATGTCTTATTTTGCAGGTTAACTTTTCTTCACAGGTATGCGGGCGCTGCTACGTTAAGGTCGCTGTTAAAGGGCCGGAAAGGAATTTCCCTGCATTGGCAGGTTTCGCCTTTCCCGTAGCAAAACGTCACAACTTTGGCGGTATCAGGCCTTGGGCGGAATCCTTTTGTCCATCTTCCTCTTGCGGCGGCGATATCAGTGTTCCCCGTTAAAGGGGTTTTCTGAAGGGAGGCTTTGGCCGTACACCGAAAGGTCGTCATTGCTCTCTCCTGCGGCGGCGGCATTACGGGGGCGGCCATCTCTGCTTGAACATATGTTCTCCAGAGCCGGCCCATCCCCCCCCACACACTGGATAACCCTGATGCTCCCTAGGTCCCTGGCTGGGGACCGGGGAGGGAGAACGCCCAATGCCTGAGCCAAGGTCTACCCACATTTGAAATTTAATAAAGTTGTGGCCAATTTAATCCCATAGCATGTTGTCTTGAGTCATTATTCCACATGATGGGGGGACCGTGCAGGATCTGGGGACTCCGCCTGTCCACGCAAAGGCTTGTTTTCCCTCTGCCAACCTTAGGCAGATCAGCGGCAGTAGCCCTGTCGCTGAATGCGGTTTGGATGCGGCTTCACTTTACGCCTGCTTAATTTATACTTGCATGCTTTACGCCAGCTTCTTGTGCCTGGGATTTTTCTCTTGCAAAGGCCAGTTTTAATCATTGACGTGGGCTTTCAAAATAAAGGCACCCTGCTTTAAGTGTGTGGGGTTTTTTTTTTTGGCTCTGGCATGTTGCTGTAACAGCGAGAAAAGGAGCTGTTTAATACTTCGCTTCTAACATCAAGCTAAAAGTTTTGTTTATTACAACAACAGTCTTTATTATGGCCCAGAGACCCAACAAATCACTACAAAGCAATACACAATTCATACAGCCTACCTCCAGGTTAAACAAGCATTTTGTTCAGAATATAGGGATCATTGGTTCTTGCAACCACCGATAAAAACTGCCACTGCTAATGTTCTAGCATTTGTCCGGTCTTCCAGTAGGAACCTGACATAGTGAGCCTCTGATTTTCCTGGGAAAGGTACCAGCAAGGGTAGTATCAGTTCAGCCCTGGCTTGCTCATATTTTGCACAGTGCAACAAAATATGTTTTATAGAATCGATGTCTTGAGCACAAGAGCAAAGTCTGTCCTGGTAGGGAACTCCTCTTAACCTGCCATCCAACACTGCAGAAGGAAAGACGTTTAGTCTGGCTTTGCTGAAAAGCCTTCGATAGTTTATTAAATTGCACCCTATTGAAAACCTCCTTCGAAGCTGCACCTATATCGAGGTGTCGGCAGTGTGCAAGTACATTTGAACAGAAGCAGGTAACTCAAAAGGCTCTCCCTGGCTTGACAGCCTTGCAGGAAGGTGATGACAGGCAGCTTGAAAGACATTTCCGGCGTAAAACCAAACCGTGTTTTCTTTCATTGCCCCTCGCCCCACTTCAATTTGTCACGGCTCCTAGTTTTTCTAAGGATGTCTGTGGCAGGTAAGAACATAGGAAGCACTTATAGGCAGATAACAGACTTGGCAGCCATTAGAGTTTGTCAAGTATGAAGGACAAGCACACACTGCCCTTTGCAGAAGTGCAACGTTGACCATCCGTGAGCCACACGGGCCAATGGCTGTTTGCACAACTTTTTGTGTGTGTGAATTAACTGCTCCCCCTTTTCTGAATGAATTAAGTTTGCAGAGAGAGCCAGACAGAAAGGGAAGCTGGAACCTGGCTTTATGAGTGGATCTTCCTCCTAGGGTGAAGGTTTCATTTGCTGAGGCGGATTTTTTTTAAAAAAAGCAACTTGGAAGAGGGTTCAAGCCACCATTGGCGGATGTTTCAGTCTCACGGGAAATTGCAAAAGCTGAACAGAAAGTATATTCTGGAAGTTTCATTTTAAAACAAAACAAAAAAACAACAACCAGCAAGTCCCCAAACGACAGGAAACCCACATGAGAGAATGAGTATGAATGAATGAGAGCAGGACTTTTCTTGAAGCTCTTTCAAAAACATTTTTTTTTCCACTTTCCTGATCTAATGACTGATCGTTTCCTTTGGAACTGCATGTACCGGAAAGAGAGACCATCTATCAACAGTTATTATTGGCTTTTCATATTGATATTTTATAAACTTACAGTAAAGAAATTCAAAATAACCAGCGCGCATCAGACCAGTTTTACCACTCCTCTTGTTCAAACACACAGTTTCCCTGATACCTCTGGGTCATAGCTGTCAACGTTTTCCTTTTTTTTAAGGGAAATTCCCTTATTCCAAATAGGATTCCTCGCAAGAAAAGGGGAAAGTTGACAGCTATGCTCTGGGTACACCGGCAGTCGTGCTCTTGGCAGCAGTGTGAACAGGAATGCCATGCAGGTCAAATCTTCCCACACTGATGAGATTATTTGCCCAGGCTTTTCCTGACCTGTAAAATCGGATCCTGTTTAATACGTCTGAATTCCCAGAATCCCTGTTTCACTTGGAATACAATTGTAGAACTGGAAGGGACCACAAAGACCATCTAGTCCAATCCCCTGCCTTTTGCCCCACATGGGGCCCCAACCCAAGACCCAGAGTTTAGGAGTCTCATGCTCTACTGACTGAGCTATTCCAGCCATTTTTATATGTTTCAAATATGCTTCTATACCGCTGCTTTATTGATTTTATATTGCATATTTGGTTTAATGATATTGCCTCTTTCGATATTGCTCAGCTTGGGATTCTTTAAATATTCAAAATAATTACAGTAATTATATCTCATCTATACATATAAAATTAGCATGGGCAAATTTTAAGCAAATCGTTGCCCTTTTTCTTTATTTCTGATGTGTTTCCTCTTTTGGGGTGATGTGTAAGGATTTTTATCCTTGTATTTTTATGATGTGCATGCACACGAAAGCTCATACCATTAACAAACTTAGTTGGTCTCTAAGGTGCTACTGGAAGGAATTTTGTTTGTTTGTTTTGACTACTGCAGACCAACACGGCTACCTACCTGTAAATAGATGAAGGGCATTATACAAATTTAATTCTTCTTCTGGTTTTCCCAGTAGTGATGTATGGAAGTGAGAGCTGGACCATCAAGAAGGCTGATTGCCGAAGAATTGATGCTTTTGAATTATGGTGCTGGAGGAGACTCTTGAGAGTCCCATGGACTGCAAGAAGATCAAACCTATCCATTCTTAAGGAAATCAGCCCTGAGTGCTCACTGGAAGGACAGATTGTGAAGCTGAGGCTCCAATACTTTGGCCACCTCATGAGAAGAGAAGACTCCCTGGAAAAGACCCTGATGTTGGGAAAGATGGAGGGCACAAGGAGAAGGGGACGACAGAGGATGAGATGGTTGGACAGTGTTATTGAAGCTACCAGCATGAGTTTGACCAAACTGTGGGAGGCAGTGGAAGACAGGAGTGCTTGGCGTGCTCTGGTCCATGGGGTCACGAAGGGTTGGACACGACTAAACGACTAAACAACAACAATTCTTCTTCTTCATCATCATTATCACCAGCAGCAACCTTTGTGCTATTGCTGCTGCTTCAATGTCTTCTCTGGCTTGGGATACATCTTAGGAACTTGATTGACAAGCTTCTAACACTTTCTTTCTTATTTAGAACTTGAACCCTATTCTTCAGACCCAAAGGCTCCCAGAGCATCTTACATACAGTAAATTAAAACAAGGCAGTGCCTGCTTGCAGACTTCTAATCTACAAGAGCCGACTCACAAAGACAAAAGGGACAGGAATGGAAGAGCTGGGGGGAAGCAAACTTCAGTGCCGATCCTTAAAATTTGCATTATGAAGTAGTTGCAATGTGAACAGCTCAGAAGGAGGCAGCCATCTGACGGCTTTTCAGCAGATCTAACTTCTCATCTCTCCTACTGGGAATGTTGCTACCAGGTGACACCATGGATCTCAGAGCAGACTGGGCCAGTTGTGTGAGTAAAGAACAAAACAAAACACCTCTATAGTGACTGGCCCTCTGTGAGGCAGCTCTACCTTAAGGCCCAGAACTGATAGTCAAAAAATTCCATGGGGTCGGCACCACCACTGAAAAGTCTCTGTTCCCTTGCCAGCCTTGTCTCTCAAGGCCTCAAAGCAAAGCCTCATCTGAGGGTCAGATCTGCCCCCTCATTCATCAGTGCAGAATTTGCACCACTGCAGAGACACACATTATTTGCTGGTTTCAGCCACCTGCCTGGTCACCAAATGTCTTGATAGCAGAGGAGATTCCTGGCTGCCCACCATGGTTTTCCAACTCCCACCACCATTTTTGAGCAAACAGAGGCAAAGGTACTGTGGGTGAGGTGACTGAGTTGCGCAGCTGCAACGGTGCAAATCCAACGTTTTCCTTTTCCCTTTTAAAGAAAAATGGGATCCAGTCCTGGAAGCAGAAAGGCTGGGAAACTCACAGGAATGGAATGCAATGCAGCCAGCGGTCTGGGCTGGGTGTGCTGCAGTCTGCAATTAGTTCAAAACTGGACCTTTTCTTAAGACTGAAGAGTCCAATTCTCCTCCTAGACCTCTAGGTGGTGCCTTTTGCTCAATTTTGGATCTTTCCCAGCCTCCCAGAGCTGCTGTTTCTATTTTATTATATAGTTTACCTCCAGCACACATTCTAGACTCTCTTCAACCAAGGATGAAAACATGGAGCACTCTGAAGGCCAAGACCAGGAGTAAGGACCAAAAGGCTTTTTTTCCTGATCCCTTACATGCCACCTCGATCACCTGAGATCCTCTGGTGGGCCTCTTCTGGTGGTTCAATATCCCCTTGAGGGTCAGCTGGCCTTCACTAGGGACTGAACTACTTGTAGAGGCTTGGCAGGAAACACCCCTGCCTTTCCCCCACCCTTGCGTCTTCTGAAAACTGCACTGTTTTGACAGGTCTTTGCATCATGAATTTTGCTTTAAACCAACCCATTTAAATGATGTTTTTCAAATTCTTTCTTTCTTTCTTTCTTTCTTTCTTTCTTTCTTTCTTTCTTTCTTTCTTTCTCTCTCTCTCCCTCTCTCCCTCCCCCCCTCCCCGCAGAATAATTTTTATAAGCTTCCATTATGGAAGAGTGGATTATAAATTTTAAAAGAAAGAAAGAAAAATTGTTCAAATAAAATTCAAAAAGAGGCTCACAGTGCTGAGAATGTAAAGGTAAAGATAAAGGTAAAGGGACCCCTGACATTAGGTCCAGTCGTGGCCGACTCTGGGGTTGCGGCGCTCATCTCGCTTTATTGGCCGAGGGAGCCGGCGTACAGCTTCTGGGTCATGTGGCCAGCATGACTAAGCCGCTTCTGGCGAACCAGAGCAGCACACGGAAACGCCGTTTACCTTTCCACCGGAGCGGTACCTATTTATCTACTTGCACTTTGATGTGCTTTTGAACTGCTAGGTTGGCAGGAGCAGGGACCGAGCAACGGGAGCTCACCCCGTTGCGGGGATTCGAACCGCTGACCTTCTGATCAGCAAGTCCTAGGCTTTGTGGTTTAACCTACAGCGCCACCCACGTCCCTGTGAATGTAGGGTTGCCATATTCCCCAAAGTGAAAATCTGGACAAAGTTGTTGACCTTTTCTGGGCTTTTTTGAAAAAAGAATTTTAACAGCGTTTTTCTTTAAAAATTGCCCTAGTTGCCATCAGTGGTGGAGCATATGTCCGCACTGCCCAGGGCGGGCGTGGTCCCAAGGGGGGCAGGGCATGGAGGGTGCCCTCCCAGGTGTGGGATAGCTGCTCAGCTGCATGGAGCGGCACGTGCGCCCTGCAGCCGGGGGCGGAGCAAGCTTCCCACGAGGGTGGAGCGAGCCGGTGA
Organism: Podarcis bocagei; assembly: GCF_964188305.1. Classification (NCBI taxonomy): domain Eukaryota; kingdom Metazoa; phylum Chordata; class Lepidosauria; order Squamata; family Lacertidae; genus Podarcis; species Podarcis bocagei. The sequence continues at coordinate 80,983,338 of NC_138133.1, read as the reverse complement.
TAGCGGACATTTGGCGCACTGCCCACCCGCGTCTCCCAAATGTCACCCCCTCAGCAAAGACACCCGGGGCAGTCCGCCCCCACCGCACCCCCTTCCTCTGCCCCTGGTTGCTGTACGTCTAGGTTTGCCGATTTGGCGAAAATCCTCCCAGAGGCCATTTTGGCAGTCCAATTCCTGGACGTGTCTAGGGAAACCCCGGACGTATGGCAGCCCTAGGTACTCTGAGATCTCTTTTCAATGTGTAACTGCTCGGTAGTATAGCCATCGCCTGCCCAATTTTGCTTGACTCCCAGCTCCCATCGTCCTTGACAACTGATCATGTGGACTGAAGCTGATGGGAGTTAGAGTCTAAGAACCTCGGGAGGGTGAGAGGGAGTCAGTGTGGTGTAGCGGTTAAGAGCGGTAGACTCGTAATCTGGTGAATCGGGTTCACTTCCCTGCTCCTCCACATGCAGCTGCTGGGTGACCTTGGGCTAGTCACACTTCTCTGAAGTCTCTCAGCCCCACTCACCTCACAGAGTGTTTGTTGTGGGGGAGGAAGGGAAAGGAGATTGTTAGCCTCTTTTAGACTCCTTTGGGTAGTGATAAAGCCGGATATCAAATCCAAAGTACTCCTCCTCCTCCTCCTCCTCCTCCTCCTCCTCCTCCTCCTCCTCCTCCTCCTCCTCCTCTTCTTCTTCTTCTTCTTCTTCTTCTTCTTCTTCTTCTTCTCCTCCTCCTCCTCCTCCTCCTCCTCCTCCTCCTCCTCCTCCTCCTCCTTCTCCTCCTCCTTCTTCTCCTCCTCCTTCTCCTCCTCCTCCTTCTCCTTCTCCTTCTCCTTCTCCTTCTCCTTCTCCTCCTCCTCCTCCTCCTCCTCCATCCACATGGCAGGCCACCTCCACTTCCATTTCCTTCCCCTCCTCCTGTTGGAGAAATGAAGCACCTCAGAGTCAGTTCTCTGCAGGAGCTGAAACTTGGATGAAACTTGGCTTCCCAAGTTGCCAGAGCAGCCTCCTAGCTGCTGCTCTCTCCCCTTCCAGCCAGTCTCAAGGAAAAGGCTGCAGGAAGTTGCGTTCTCCAACAGGAAGAGGAGGCACTTGTGAAATTACAAGTGGTTTTACATAATCCGCCTGGATTATGTTGATTAAGCAGTATATAAACCTGGTTAAACAAATGAATAGCCCAGTTTAAATTCCCTGCAGCAAAGTGCTTCCTCTCACCTGCCCATGTTTGTTTTCCACTGTCAGGACTGGGGAGAAAGCTTTTTGACTGGCGAACAATTAAGAAAAGGCACACAGAAATGTAAGATGAACATTAGAAGAGCTTGCTGGATCATGCCACGACCCATGGCCTCCTCTGAGAAAGGATATGGCTGAATTGGCGTTTCTCCACAGACAGCTTTCTGGGTCATGTGGCTAGCATGATTAAACCGCTTCTGGAGCAACAGGACACTGTGACGGAAACCAGAGTGCACAGAAATGCCATGTACCTTCCCGCCACGGTGGTACCTATTTATCTACTTTCACTGGTGTGCTTTCGAACTGCTAGGTTGGCAGGAACTGGGACAGAGCAACGGGAGCTCACACCGTCATGGGGATTCGAACCACCAACCTTCTGATTGGCAAGCCCAAGAGGCTCAGACTCTTCATTGCTCTTATCTATTCCAGCATCCTGTTCTCACAGTGGCCAACGTTATGCCTATGGGAAGCCTGAAAGCAAGACCTGAGCATCACCAAATTTCCCCCACATGTGATTCCCAGGGATTCAAAGTCCTGATGCCTCCGAGAGTGGAGGCCGAGAGTAGCCATTGTGTCTAGTAGCTACTGATAAACTTATCCTCCCACCCTAGTGTGTAAGACGAGAAGACAAGAACTAAGGCCTGTAAGACATCCAAGCAACTATTCTCCACAAAGAAGCCATCTCTTCAAATTATGGTCAATGCAGACTTGCCCATGCACATTCATCTCTTTCTGTCTTACACTGAGGACTAGAGACTCGCTTTTAAAAAGGAAGCTGCAATGTTCTGTTGTCGAATTCAGACTTACGTTACACCATTTCCACTCCGGTTATGCCTGCATCTGGATTCCGTCTGAGCTTTTGAAACTTTCCCAGAAAGCTCAACAACTTTCTTTGGGCGATTTTTCCCAAAACAAAAAAGCTGAACAACTTTCCCCCCCAAAAAGCTTTTCGTTTCCAGATTTTTACTTTTTGAAATGGCAGCCCTATGTGATGTATTCCCGTATCCACTGGCAGAGGAACAGGGGTGCGGGGGGAGCGCACCGCCCCTGGCGGCACGATCCCGGAAGGGTGTCATTGTGGCTGCCCCCCTGTGCTGTGGGTGGTGCCCCCCCGGATGTGCGCCAGCCACACCCCGCCTGCTCTCCGTCCCCCCGCCAGAGCTTAAAGCTCCACCACTGCCTGTATCCTTGAGTGGCTCATTAAATTCACACTAATCATTATTCTTCCCACAACAGAAAAACCCACCCCATCGAATCCATATATTTCCATGTTAGCATTACCCTTTTGGTCGCAGGGAATTAGCAGTCTTGATCCCCAGCCGACTCATTTTGAAACAGCAGCATGTCTTGCCAGCGCTGACGTTTATGCGCATGTGGACTCCCGCGTCCAATTAATCACCCATGTCAAACCATGCAGAGTGACCTTCTTGGAGTCAAATCTGCTGGCTTGCAGTTATTGATTCCAGATAGGTGGGTGTATGTATGGGGGGGGGGAAACCGTGGGTGGTGATGGTGGAAATCCAGTCATTCCCACCGTTTGCAGTTCGCCACTGCCCCTCGCTAGCGGCAGCAGTCTGAGCATTCGTGGCAAACCATTAGCCATGACTTACCACAAAATGTGGCTACAGCTAGTGAGTTCATGGCTAAACTGAGATCTCCCCAGTTCACTGCTCATGCAGTTAACTGTCACGGTACTGCTGCCCTTTGTAAAGGTGTGTGTGTGTGTGTGTGTGTGTGATTTACCACAAGATTCCAGTCCAAGTTTAGAAAACATTTGAAAAACTTGAAAGCAAGCCATCTTTAGGCTGTGCTATTTTTCAAAGCTGTAAAAATATATACTTTTTTTGCAAGTTAGGTATGTACCCCTTTCATTAGTCCACTAGGACTTATCTATCCTTGGGTTAATGTATCTTTATATGTATGCTGTTTTGTATTTTTATGTTGTCAACTGCTCTGTGTTCTTTGGATGAAGGGCGATATATAAATTTTAATAATAATAATAGTTGAATTCTGTTCTCCCCCATGCATGCACACTAGTTCACTTTCCTGAATTAGTTATATGCTTGCCTGGCTACCGGTAATCACTGGTAATACTGGGATGAGGTCACAGGACACATTGTTCTACTTCTTTGACACGGGTGGCACTGTGGCGTAAACCACTGAGCCTCTTGGGTTTGCCAATCAGCAGGTCAGTGGTTCGAATCCTGCAACGGGGTGAGTTCCCATTGCTCTGTTCCCGGCCTGACAACCTAGCAGTTCGGAAGCATGCCAGTGCAAGTAGATAAATAGGTACTGCTGCGGTGGGAAGGTAGACAGTGTTTCCATGCACTCTGGTTTCTGTCATGCTGGAAGTTTCAGCAAGGAAAAATGGCAGGCGCCACGGCAGTGGGCAGCTCCTGAAGCCAGCCAGAGCCAACTGTGCTACCAGGCTGGCTCCAGACTGCTGAGGCTGTCACTGCCACGTTTCCCGGGGACAGATTTGCAAATCTGGGGACATTCTGGGGACAGAATTTGTTCGGGGACAGATTTGCAAATCCGGGGACTGTCCCCGGGAACTGGGGACATCAGGTTACCCTACCTTACAACAACCCTGTGAGGTAAGTTAGGAGGAGAGGTTGCAATTGGCTCAAGGTGGCAGATGTCAATATGTGCAGCGAGATCAGATGCGGGAGAAGCAAACCGATGCAGAACAGAACGTCCCTAATTTTATCTGAGAAATGTTGGAAGCGATGCAAGAATCTAGCAATGCAAGAATCTTTTGTCCAATGTGGAGCTCAAATACGGTTGCCATACTCCCAGAAGTAAAAATCCAGACAAAGGTGTTGTTTGTTTGTTTGTTTGTTTTGCTCAAGGTTGCATCTCACCCCAAAATATGAGTTTTTGGACTTTTTTTTTAATACAGTGGAATCTTGGGTTACATATGCTTCAGGTTACAGATGCTTCAGGTTACAGACTCCAAAAACCCAGAAATAGTACCTTGGGTTAAGAACTTTGCTTCAGGATGAGAACAGAAATCGCACGGCGGCAGTGGGAGGTCCCATTAGCTAAAGTGGTACCTCAGGTTAAGAACAGTTTCAGGTTAAGAACAGACCTCCGGGACGAATTAAGTTCTTAACCTGAGGTACCACTGTATATATATTTACACACACACACACACACCTTGCAATACCTGGACATTATGCCAATTCACCGAAAATACTCCCGGATGATATTTTCCTGCCCAATTCCCGACCACACCCCTAGGCTCAAAACCCATGGCCCTTAGATTGATCATTTCATTATTCTTTTATTATTTATACCCTGCTCATCTCATGCTGTATCAGCTGAGCAAATCCTGCAGGCGCCATTTATGCTGCTTGGTTGCAAAAACAGCCACCACCTCAAAGCGGTTTACACAAGTTAAATAATTTGAAAGTGTGTGTGAGAGAGAAAGAGAAAGAGAGAGAGAGAGATAGAGAGAGAGAAGAGAGAGAAGAGAGAGAAGAGAGAGAGATATTTGGGACATTCAGTTTGATCACAGATATTCTGCACCACATTATTTTGGTCCTTCAGAGTGTTTAACTTTGTCAACGTTAAGAGTGTGCATCATGGGGCATGATATTGGGAAAGTACAATTAGAATGGTGTGTGTGCTTAACTTTGGATAGATGGTGCTTAATTACAGTTTAAAAGATTGTGTAGCCTTATGCTGGCTGATAAGGCACTAAGGCTGGGATCACCCTCTTGGCATTTCCTTTGCCTTTTGACCTCCTTTGATGCAGAGGCTCCTCAGATTCCCCCCAAACGGAGCTTTCCTTTAGTGGTGGGTCATTCTCTGCAATGTCTGGTGTGTGTAACGTAACACCTAAGGAAATGGGGCCTTTGGTCATTAAAAATGAGGGGCTGGCTATGCTATTGGTGAAACCCTGCCTGGGTGGAAGCTGCTGTTTGTTTGTTGATTAAGTGTGGTCAAGTAGCTGCAAAATGAAAGGCAAATGCTTGCCCCATAACAACTCCCCCCATCCATAAGAAGACAGAGCAAGGCCCTTGATTTTACCAGTCTTCTCCCCTTGGGGAGATGCATTGCAGTTATCTATAAATTTGCATCAATACATACAGTACAGTAGTACCTCTGGTTGCAAACGGGATCTGTTCCAGAGGCCCGTTTGCAACATGAAAAGCCCGAAACCTGAAGCGCCGTATCTGCGCAGGTGCACGGCACGATTTAGCGCTTCTGCGCATGTGCGAGCGGTGAAACCCAGATGTAACCCTCTCTATGGTTAGAGAGCAGTGATGTCATGACTGGGAGGGGCAACCCTGAAATGCTGAGGAAGAACTGGCTTCCCAAACTGAAGAACATGGTCAGCCCTTCTGATAAGGAATCAGGACGACACTGGTTATATAATGAGGGCCTTAACAGGAATCTGGTGTCATTGAACCTCCATGTTGAATTTCCCACAGTGCTCTGGGGCTCAGTGGGGACATCAGTTTCATTTCCCAAGCAACGCTGCCTTGCACACATCACTAGGCCATTGTGGTGGCTTGTGTCCAATGCTGCTTTGACTGCCCACAGTTTGGGGCCAATTGTCAAAGAAGTGGGTCTATCGGGGGCACTTTGCTGAGCACCCCATCAAAAATGGAGCCAGTTCTTCTGGCTCTCAGCACCGTGTTCTGGAAACGAGTCCCTGAAGTAAATGTGTGAAGTGTTTTGAAGAGACGTCTGTCCACCGGCTTTAATGGGCAATCATAGGAACATAGAAATTCTGCCTTATTCTGAGTCAGACCATTCGTCCATCTACCTCAGTATTGTCTACACAGACTGGCAGCAGCTATCAGGGCTTCTAGAAATGGTTTTCTTCCTCTGGAGTTGTGTGATCGCGAGAGAGGGCGAAAAACTTCCCTTTCCTCCAGATGTTCCACAACTTTACAAACCTCCATCATGTCCCCAGTGTGGGAGGGAACCCAGCCAAGTTCAGCCGAGGTCTGCATTAGACGAAGAGCAAATTGCCTGTTTTGTCACGTATAATAGTTGATAATAAAGACAAGTTTAATTTGGCATTATTAAATGTGCTCTCGCCATCCCGTGAGGATCAGTAGCATGTCAGGGTTTGGTAATTCACTCTGCGCAGCACCACAAAGGGGGGGGGGAATAGATTGTATGTTTGATGAAGATTAACTGATCAAATCTAGTTTAATTTAATGCGCGCAGCGCTAGAATCGTCCAAAAAGCAGATGGGCTATATTGACCTGACAAGTATATAATCAGAGCATGAAAAGAGAGGGAGGGGAGAGAATTGGAATGCCAATGTTGCTGCTGAGATGGCAATCTAAGAGCTGCCTTTTCGTTGGTGGTGTTATAGATTTGGGAGGGGGAGTCCCCCCCCCAACCCTAGAAATCAATAAATGGCAGGATTTTGATTATTTGGGATGTGAAAGGAGAAACACAAGCTGCAGAGGAATTCTTGGGCTAGCCTATACAAAACGACCTGGACAGGCGAGGACTATTAAGAAACAATATAGATCTACTGAGAGACACTGGCAATGCAAGAGAATTGCCCCCCCCCCACTTTGCTCCAAGGTGTGAGCAGTGTCTGGGTGTGTGTGTGTGGAAAGCTGGCCAGGGTAACTGGGTGTGAGGTGACAGGAAAAGAGAGTTTTTAGCAAGGTGTTATGGGAAGGAGGAGGAGGAAGAAAGATTGGGATCCATCTTGGGCAGGCTGGCTGAAGGCTGGCTGGGAGAGATGCCTTTGGTTCTAGGGCTGCACTGCTTTTGGGGGACAGGCCCCTCTTGAAAGGACCATGCTGTAAGATGTGGACTCCCTCCATGCAGACTGGGAGAGATGCCTTGGAGTCCCTGACTGCACTGCTGTTGGGGGCCAGGCCCTGAAGGAGCATCTCCACCCCCATCATTCTGCCCGGACTCTGAGGTCCAGCGCTGAGGGCCTTCTGGCGGTTCCCTTGCTGTGAGAAGCCAAGTTACAGAGAACCAGGCAGAGGGCCTTCTCGGTAGTGGCCCCCGCCCTGTGGAACGCCCTCCCACCAGATGTCAAAAAGAAAAACAACTACCAGACTTTTAGAACACTTCAGAAGGCAGCTCTGTTTAGGGAAGCTTTTAATGTTTAATAGATTATTGTATTTTAATATTCTGTTGGGAGCCGCCCAGAGTGGCTGGGGAAATTCAGCCAGATGGGCGGGGTATAAATAATAAATTATGATTGTTGCTGCTGTTGTTGAAATGACCATGCTGTAAGATCTGGACTCCCTGCATGCCGACAGAAGGTGTATATAGGTGAATAAATCATATTTCTTAAAGCTACAGCCGTCTCCACCGTGTCTCGATTCTGCAAAGGACCACAGACCCTGAGTTAGTGCCTGGACCCGCAGGGGCTCTTGCCACCACTTGGCAGAGAAAGGAGGAATCCCGGGTCAGTCCCCGGCATCTCAAAGTAGAGTTGAGAGAGAACCCTGGGAGAGAAGCCTGAGACCCTGCCAGTCAGTGTAGACAATACTGAGTTAGATGACCTGATAGTCCTGACTTGGTATAGAGCAAGCATCCTGTGTTCCTACGCGCTCCCCATTGGTGGGACCTCTTGGCTGTGGACTTACATTGTGGTAGCAGTTGGGTCTAAGACAACACACAAAGCACAAGGTTCCCATAGTTACGGAACTTTTCGGTTGCTATGGTTGCATGTAGCAACTGGAACTGCCACAGAACTGGAAATAGGACACTTAAAGGGATGAAAGCAGATTTTTTTGGCTGGGGGTGGGGAGGGTGGCATGAGGTGGGGAGGGAAGTTCCATCGCACAGGCAGAAATGCATGCAGGGATGGGACGCTGTACTGAATATAGGCTGGCATTTCTAAAGCAAGGAGAATACTCCTTTTGTTTTCAGATGGTGCTACTCAGAGTTGTTGTCATTGGTATCCGTCTGTCTCGAGAGACAATGGAGCGCACCTCTGGAGGTGAAGGCAAATTCCTGATGATCACAGTGCCTGCTGTAGCTGCAGAGACCAGTAACTTGTTGCTGCTGCCTGCTGAGTTGTTTTTGTTGTCTTAGCACCACCAAAGTGGCCTCTATGGGGTAAAAGTGTAGGCAGTGTGTGTGGAGGTCCTGGCTGCTCAGACGACAAGACCCCTCCTCTCGGCCTCACTGATGCGGTCCATCAAAGCAATGCATTTGGCATCAACTTGGCTACAGGAGTTTCAGTAAGGAGAAATAGAATAGAATAGAATAGAATAGAATAGAATAGAATAGAATAGAATAGAATAGAATTTATAATTTATACCCCACCCATCTGGCTGGGTTTCCCCAGCCACTCTGGGCGGCTTCCAACAGACTACAGTGGTTCCCCGCAAGACGAATGCCTCGCAAGACGAAAAACTCGCTAGACAAAAGAGTTTTCCGTTTTTTGAGTCGTTCCGCAAGACGAATTTCCCTATGGGCTTGCTTCGCAAGACGAAACGTCTTGCGAGTTCTTGCGAGTTTGTTTCCTTTTTCTTAAAGCCGCTAAGCCGTTAATAGCCGCTAAGCCGCTAAGCTGCTGAGCCGTTAATAGCCGCTAAGCCGCTAAGCCGCTAATAGCCGTGCTTCGCAAGACGAAAAAACCGCAAGACGAAGAGACTCGTGGAACGGATTAATTTCGTCTTGCGAGGCAGCACTGTATTAAAATACAGTGGTCTGTTAAACATTAAAGGCTTCCTTAAACAGGGTTGCTTTCAGATGTCTTCTAAAAGTCTGGTAGTTGTTCTTCTCTTTGACATCTGGTGGGAGGGTGTTCCACAGGGTGGGCGCCACTACCGAGAAGGCCCTCTGTCTGTACACGACACCATCCAACTGTCTTAGGGACTCCTAAGAGAGCCAGTGTGGTTTAGTGTTTAAGAGCGATAGACTCGTAATCTGGGGAACCGGGTTCGGGTCTCTGCTCCTCCACATTCAGCTGCTGGGTGACCTTGGGCTAGTCACACTTTTCTGAAGTCTCTCAGCCCCACTCACCTCACAGAGTGTTTGTTGTGGGGGAGGAAGGGAAAGGAGATTGTTAGCCGCTTTGAGACTCCTTAGGGTAGTGATATCAAATCCAAACTCTTCTTCCTCTTCTTCTTCCAGATTTGTTTAGGGTTTACTCCTTAGTCCTTTCTCTTCCCAAAGATATCCTTCGAGGCAGCGGGTATGGAGTTTTCCTTGGGGTTTACTCCTGAAGCCGTTCTCATAGAATCATAGAACTGTAGAGCCAGAAGGGACCGTAAGGGTCTTCTCATCCCTGCAGTGGAGGAATCTTGGCTAAAGCATCCATGAGGTTTAGGATCAGAGTTTTCCTTCTCCTAGATGGGCTCCCTTCCCAGGTTGACAAGCTCTACCTGAGAAAAGGACCCACAAATTGAAGGAGAGGCATGAGCAGGAATTGGCAGTGGGCTGTGGTGTGGCCCTGGGGCCCTGATTTCTACCCAGCACAACACACACACACCCTTACAGGGCAGCTTAGCCTAAGGCCACTCTCATTCATAGCCTTCCTAATTTGTCCATGATAATCTCAAGTGAACAGGTTCAGAGAGAAGGAGAGAGAGGTTGCTTTGAGCTCTTCTTCTGTGCCTTCTAATTTTCTAGGCGGTTTCTTAAGGAACGCACATAATGATGGCTTTTTTCGGTCTCCTCTCCTTCCTTGGCTCCGGGAGGAGAGCGCGCCGAGTTCACGCTGACCACATGCCCGGAGAAATAGAGGCTGTTTGGTGGGAGTCTGAGATCTCAGCCGAAAGTCAGGACAGCCTGACTCCTGGCGAGAGAGGCTGTGCTGCGAGCGAGGCTGTAAAAGCCTGATTAGAGCAGGGAGACGATCTGTGGAGACAGGGAAATGGAGGACCAGGGAGGAGGGAGGGAGAGAAGGCAGGAGAGTCTGCTTGAGCTGATCCAACGTGACAGAAGCTGGTGGCACAGAGCAGATGCCTGGTTGCTTCAGCAGCCCCTCGCAAGACATGAGAGTCCTGCTTCTTTCCTATAATCCAGAATGCGGCAGCTAGACTGGTGACTGGGAGCGGCCACCGAGACCACATAACACCGGTCTTGAAAGACCTACACTGGCACCCAGTACGTTTCTGAGCACAATTCAAAGTGTTGGTGCTGACCTTTAAAGCCCTAAACGGCCTCGGTCCAGTATACCTGAAGGAGTGTCTCCACCCCCACCATTCTGCCCGGACGCTGAGGTCCAGCGCCGAGCACCTTCTGGTGGTTCCCTCACTATGAGAAGCCAAGTTACAGGGAACCAGGCAGAGGGCCTTCTCAGTAGTGGCACCCAGTAGTGGTTCTTCTCAAAGAGAAGAACAATTACCAGACTTTTAGAAGACATCTGAAGGCAGCCCTGTTTAGGGAATCTTTTAATGTTTAACAGACTACTGTATTTTAATACTTTGTTGGAAGCCTCCCAGAGTGGCTGGGGAAACCCAGCCAGATGGGCGGGGTATAAATAATAAATTCTATTCTATTCTATTCTATTCTATTCTATTCTATTCTATTCTATTCTATTCTATTCTATTCTATTCTATTCTATTCTATTCTATTCTCTCCAGATACATGAGTTGGGTGAGCAACTTTGGACCACATAAAGAGAAGCCTGGCAGGATCAGGCCAAGCGTCTGTCTAGGCCAGGGCTGGTGAACCATTTGTGCTCTGAGAGCCACATTCCCTCCTAGGCAAGCTTCCGAGGGCCAGGTGGCAGTGGTGGGCAGGGCCAGAGGCAGAGCAATGCATGTACATTTCACCTTTGTACAGAAGGCGAGTTTCTGCACACACAACCCTATCAATCCTCCATCCTGCTTCGTGGTACTGGCACCTTTTTTCCCCTAGAAGAAAAGCACTGTCTAGGACAATAGAAAAGTGGCAATCGTTAGACCGGATGTGAGATGCCCAGCAAAAGGCAGCTGTATGTGGGCTTCTCACCTTAACCCTTTCCTCTCTGAAAAGCAGCTCGGGGGGGGAGGGAGTGTTTTTTTAAGTGCAGAAGTTGCAAAGGGGAGGGAGATTGCAGTCTCCATGGCTGCATTAAAAAAAAGTCATCAGAAGGACAGGAGATGTGACTGAGCTTCCCATGCAGCTTGGCTTTTGGAAGGAGGATTGTGGTGGGAGTTTGTTGTTCGAAGTATTGGCAGAACATCACAAACAGAAGAGATGTGCTTTCTAACCCCTTCTGGTCTGCAAAATGAGTTTCCATGATTGTTCGAAGTGGGTTGGTGGGGGTGCGAGGGAGTCGGGCTGGCGTTGTAAAAACGCCGTCTGACTTTTAACAAGACCATTAATTGATACCACATCTTGTTGGAGCCCTCATTTAAATGCCAGTAAAATGCTAGAGCTTTCTTAGAAACATTAATAAAGAGGGCAATTAAACATGCCTGTTTCGGGAGTCTTGATAAATGAATAAATCTCGAGTTAATTAATGGGGCAGGACACTTAGATTTATCTGTCAACGCCCTGTAGTTAGTAAATTCCAACGAGGGATCTTATCACAGTTAATTTCAAGTAGTTCAGAATCTGTGACAATAGATAGCGAAAGGTGGAAAGCCAGCAAGGCAAGAGGAGCCCATTAAACTTCTTGATTTAATTCATTCCGTGTGCTCCATTTGCGGGGCTTCAAAAGAGCAGAGGCTGATTCACACATTACACGCTTGCCGACTGGAGTGATGACGACTTGCATGTGTGAACAGGCTATCCTATTTAATGTCGCAGGTGCACCTTTTGCATTCCTTCAGAATACAGTGTTTTCCAGTGGTAACCATCAGGAAGAGGGCTTTTTCTGGCTGGTGCCCAGTGCTTTCCCACCTCTGGTGGTACGGCAATGGCATAATTTAGGGTTGCCATATTTCAAAAAGTGGAATTTTGGGGGGACAAAGTTGTTGAGCTTTATTTTTTCTTTTTTAAAGGAAATTCACCAAAAAAATCAACACTTCCAACATGGATTGTCATACGCCTGGGTTTTCATGGATCTTTTAAATGATTTTCAGAAATTCCACCTGGACACTGTTTCTGACGGACGTATCCTGGATATGTCCAAGAAATTCCAGACGTATGTCAGCCCTAGCATAATTCAAGCCTCATATCTCAGCCATAGCATCTATACTGCAATTGGAGCTCAGGTGGAACAGCAACAGAATTTGCAAGAGGCAGAGACAGGGCTGAGTGTGTTTACAGACAGGTGTGCAGGAATTGTGTGACGTTTGTGTGTTTGTATGTGGAGGGACTACTGTCCCAAACGAAAAGAGGTTAGACGCAAACCCATTCAGCCAAGTGAAATTTTCCCCGCATGAAAATTTTTCGGCTTACAAAGTCTCAGTGTGTTTCGATTTTCAGAAACAAAAATAAATAAATATTGGGGGTTGCGCCTGTTCTTTGCCATCGTTAGATAACCTCATCTTGACTCCAAAGGCTCACATCAACATTGAGCAATATGTTTTGATACAATCCACCCTAGCTTGCTGTTCCTTGGAATACATTTGTGCTGATATTTGTGTTTCCAAAAGCATCTCAAAGGTGGTTAATGGATAGCATTAATGGCTATCAAGCAACGAGGAGTCATTCTTCACTTCCTTTTCACACACTTATTTTGCAGCTGTCCCGCTGGTTTTGAAATGGCCCCTTATCGTTATTCCAAAGCAGTTAAACCGGAGCCAAACCCGACAGCCAGATTAATTCTCCATCGTTTTCCCAGCTCAGAGTGAATGCAGACACGTAATACAACAGAGCACAGACTTTTTGGTGCTCGCGATGCGGGGACAGGTAGCATTTCTGTGTGCTCACAGTCTCGCCCTATAAATAGCCCGGCCACACCACCAGCAATCTCACATGACCTGCAAAGTGTTGGCATGTACCACTTCAGACTGCTGGGGGGGGGGGAGAGATTATACCTTCTCCAGATGAAGGGCAATCCTTTTGGATCAAGCAGGGGATTGGGTTTCAAGTAAGGTGTGTGGCTTGGAGCGAACTCTGTGGCCCAGATAGAGAGGCTTGGAGGGCCACATTCAGTGAAAATTTCCCAAGTCATGCAATGTATCCCAGCTGGTATAGCTCATTTGGTAGAGCATGAGACTCATAATCTCAGGGATGTAGGTTTGAGCTCCATGTTGGGGAAAAGATTCCTGCATTGCAGGAGGTTAGACTTGATGACCCTTGCAGTCCCTTCTACGATTCTACGATAGATCGTAAAACAATAGCACGCTTCCGCATGCTGACAGCTTCTAGGAGCCACTGGTGGGAACTGAGTGCAGGATGAAGACCAAAGATGGACAAACTGCCCCATAAGGTGCACCCCACCAGAGGTATTATTCTTTCTTCTTTGGCGATCACTCATAGCTGAGTAAGATTCTCTTCCATATACACGGTTTTAACAGCGGATCCGTAAGTGACTGTGGAGGCCAATTCTGAATCCACATGTCCTTCCATACTGGGGACATACGTAGGTCTCCAGGTGGGAATTGATCTGCTGAGGGTTTGTCAAACATGTCTTCCTCTTAGGACATTTCTCCCTTCTGAGTTCAAGCATCTTCAAAGCCCATGACACCTTTGGTCAAGGCTGTTCTCCAACTGAAGCACTTGCAGGCCATTGTTTCCCAGTTGTTGGCGTTTATACTACATTTTAAAAGATTTGCCTTGAGAGAGTCTTTAAACCTCTTTTGTTGACCACAAGCATTCCGCTTTCCATTTTTAAGTTGGGAATAGAGCAGTTGCTTTGGAAGACGGTAATCAGGCATCCGCACAACATGACCAGTCCAACAAAGTTGATGTTGGAGGAATCATCGCTTAGATAAACAGAAAATTCTTGGAAGTAACAAATAGGCTTAGGGGGTTGAATAAGGATATGTGGTAGTAAATATTAAGGATTAGAATATTAATAAAGGAGAAGAAGTTAGTAAATGAAAGGAGTTAATATTATTAGAAATATGAACTTGGAGAACTGTTATAAAGGTGAAATAATGAAATTCAGTTAGAGGGGATTCAAGGAAGTCAGTTATCAATGTGATGAAAGTTGCATATTTGAAGAGATAATAATTTTTTTTAAAGAAAAGAAAAGAATCATTGCTTTGATAGAGATACTACCCCTCCCTTAACACCCCATACACCCCATGGGGATGTAACATAATAGTGTTATTATAGTCAACAAATAGATCCAATGCAATGTGCAGGTTTTTGAGTCACACAGAACTCTTTCTCACAAGAACATACAAAGAGTCCCCCTGCAGCAGGCCTAAGGCCTATCTGAACCAGCATCCTGTTCTCACAGTGGCCAGCCAGATACCTGTGAGAAGCATATGAGCAGAACCTGCGTGTAACAGCGCTCTCCTAATTGGCACTCAGTGGCTTAATACACACTCTCTCAGAAATACGCAGACATCCATGCACGTTGCTTCAGAAACTGGAATGGTATTTTGCATGAATTTAACTCCCTAATTAGCCAATCTTCGGATTGCAATGGAGGAAAAGCCTGGATGGCTCATTAGGTGAGATTGGTCCCCGTGGCGTTTGCCCTCCTAGATGGGTCATAAGGAAAGGGTTAAATGAGTGTGAAGTGATTGGCCAGTGGGAACCCAAGGGGAGGAGTTAAGAGTTAGAGTTGGAGTTGTTTGTGAGTCAGTTGGGAGTTGGAGAAGGAAGAGGGAGGATAAGTCTGTGGGTCTAGTTTTAATGTGAGAGAGTGAGAGGAACTGTTAGGTGGAGTCAGATAGATAGTTGGGATAATCAGTTTGAAGTTGTTAGGAACTAAGATTAAGAAACTGTCAAGAGAAACTAACTGAAACCATAAGCTTGTTCCTGCATTTAAAAATAAACTTGATTATTTGTTAATGTTAACAACTGTCTGGACTCCGTGTGTCCCCGTGAGAAACGGGGTGGTGGCAGCGAGGAGGCAATCACAGTGGTGGCACAGGGATCAATAGACCGTCAAACATCTGGGGACCCTGTATGATCGTCACAGTCCCTTATGCAAAA
The DNA here is from genome assembly GCF_964188305.1 of Podarcis bocagei. Taxonomy (NCBI): domain Eukaryota; kingdom Metazoa; phylum Chordata; class Lepidosauria; order Squamata; family Lacertidae; genus Podarcis; species Podarcis bocagei. Next base: position 80,968,180 of record NC_138133.1, on the reverse strand, counting down.
GATCTTCTGGGGCATGCTGGGGCACAGAGAAACAAATGGAGAGCCTCACTTCAGAAACGCAATACCCAGCCATTTCCCAGATGTTAGTAGGAATGACAGGTCACCTGCATGTTCCATGACTCTCATAATACTGATATGTAGCCCTCTGGCTCTAGAAAGGCCACGTGTCCACAGATACCTATTCCCCCTGTCCCTTCCATCGTGCCAACATGTATTCCCCCCTCCCCCCAAAACCCCCCGCATAGCGCTAAGCAAAGGGCACCTGTCTAGATTTCTTACGGCTGAAGCATGGGCTGGGAAAATCAGAGCAGCTGCCCTTTCTCTTCCTGAAGTCTAACAAGTAGCTAGGCTCCCTGGAAACAAGAGTCTCAGGCTCCTTGACTTGATTCACGAATTGTGCAGGGGGAATTGAACTGCAGCTCAAACAAAGGCAGATCTTCTCAGCTGGCCTTGGAAATTCAGGCACCTGGATGTGCTCTCTGATGGACAGAGCTCCAGGATTTTTCTGTGGGGAGGGGGAATGGCATAGTAGCCTCTGAGTTGGGTCCACATCCCTAATGCCTTTAACACTGACCATACCCTGGGAATAAATCTATGACAGTCCAGGTGTTTAGTAAATTACAGACTGGGTTACGGCAATGCATTCTATGTAGGGTTTCTACTTATAGTTGCTCTGGAAGCTATAGCCAGTGCAGAATGGTGCAGTGAGGCTGTTGAAGAGGGTGCAGGTATTAGCTTTTCATGTGAGCCAAGTTTATGGCCTTGCTATTGGCATATAAGGACGCAGGTGGTGCTGTGGGTTAAACCACAGAGCCTAGGACTTGCTGATCAGAAGGTCGGCGGTTCGAATCCCTGCGACAGGGTGAGCTCCTGTTGCTCAGTCCCTGCTCCTGCCAACCTAGCAGTTCGAAAGCACGTCAAAGTGCAAGTAGATAAATAGGTACCGTTCTGGCGGGAAGGTAAATGGCATTTCCGTGCGCTGCTCTGGTTCGCCAGAAGAGGCTTAGTCATGCTGGCCACATGACCCGGAAGCTGTACACCGGCTCCCTTGACCAATAAAGCAAGATGAGCACCGCAACCCCAGAGTCGGCCACGACTGGACCTAATGGTCAGGGGTCCTGTAATGGTTCTAGGGGTTGCTCGTGCGTAAGCCGGTGCCAACACCTGGCTGGGTTGCCTGAGTGAACCTTTCCTGTCCGGACAGCCACTCACCTGTGGCTGTCTCAATCGCTGGCAGAATCTGTCAGTGGGCATTTCTTAAACTTCTTCCAACAAAGAAGTTCTTTCACACCCAGTCTCCTCCTACTCTCCCTGCGTGGAAGCCTTCTGCGCAAGGAGGGCATAGACAGTGGAGGACCCTTCCCCCCCCCCCGCTGGTTCCCGGCAAGGAGTCATGTGACTCCCTCTCAGATTCCCCCATCTGCCCCCCTTCTTCACTGGAGCTGAGCTGATTCCCTTCCCCAGAAGATCGGCTGCCTCTCCCAATCCCGGGACGCTCTCTGGGATCCCTCTGGAGCCCTCTCTCTCCCTCCGGCACTGATGGCAGTTCCCCGACAGTTCCCTGACAGGTCCCTTTACCTTTATTGGCATATAAAGCCCTGGGGAACTTCAAAAAAGGTTACATTCAGGAACATACCCCAGTCCTGTCATTTCGATCCCCAAGAACGACACTTTTCGCAATGCCCTGTGCTACTCAGGGTTGTCCAACATCCTCTAAGAGAGCCTTTCTCAACCTGTGGGTCCCCCCAGATGTTGTTGGACTACAACTCCCATCACCTCTATCTAGCAAGACCAGAGTGCAGGGATGATGGGAGTTGTAGTCCAACAACATCTGGGGACCCACAGGTTGAGAACTGCTGGTCTAAAAGGAGGACCTTCTGTGTGGTGGCCCCTTGGAATGTGCTTCGAAAGAACATTAGGCAAAATTGGCGTATAGGAACCTGCTTTCTGTCTGGTTTGTCAGCAGTGGTCAGTCAGATTATTCCAGGAATCCAAGGAGTATAAAGGTGTTGAACTTAGAAGACCTATTGTCCCTTCCAACTCTACAATTCTATGATTCTATAACTACCCCCCCTCATTGTTTGACCTCTAGCATCTGATATTCAGGGATATATGCCTCTAAAGCTGGAGGCTCCATTTAGCTCGCCTGGGCTTACTGATGTCATGTGACCTCTTCCGTAATGGGAATCTCACAAATTAACCCCCAAAGAGAGCCTTTTCTGGGGCGTTCTTGTGGATCTGCCCTTCCAGATAGGCCAGCAGAGGAATGGTTTTCATTGCAAGCGATTTGTCAGGAAGGAGATATCACCCTGTGCTAGCCACTTGCATTTTTATGATGCTTTATTTTTACAAGCGTAAACATCATTAAGGCTGTGCTTTGCTCTCAAGATAATACTGGCAAAGAGAGCTGCATATTACTGTGCGTTGCAAATCATCCATCCAATAAAAAATCTTTGCAATTACAAGTGGGGGGGGGGGAGGGAGGAATCCAAAGGGCAGTAAAGATATTTTCATTATTATTAAAATAAATAGGAATCGAACTACCTCTGCTCTGTTCTGCAAAGATTTGTGCTAAGTACTCAGCAGAATATGCTTAAAGATGAACCATTTCACGTGAACATAATGCTCACGAGGTCTTACGTATTCTTTGTGTCAGTGTCTGTCTGTCTGCCTGCCTGCCTGCCTATAATTTTTCAGCCAGAACTCAGTTCCAGCACCTCTCAGATGGGCACCATTGCCATTTTAAGAGAACAAGAGAGGCATTCATGATGAGTTCTGGCATCCCTTTTTCTAGAAAAACAGCACTGAATCTATGAATCTTCTGACTTTTAGAAGACACCTGAAGGCTATATGGAAGTTTTTAATGTTTGATGTTTTATTGTGTTTTTAATATTCTGTTGCGAACTGCCCAGAGTGTCTGGGGAAACCCAGTCAGATGGGTGGCATATAGATAATAAAATCATCATCATCATCATCTATCAATCATCTATCTATCTATCTATCTTTTTGTAAACTGGGATCACTTACAAGGGGGCTATAGGAATAGGGACAACCAGAATGATTGCAGAGGGGAATTGCGTTTCTCTCTCTTTCTCTCTCACCTATACAGTGGTACCTCGGGTTACAAACACTTCGGGTTACAGACTCCACTAACCCGGAAGTAGTACCTCGGGTTAAGAACTTTACCGCAGGATGAGAACAGAAATCGCGCGGTGCGGTAGCAATGGGAGGCCCCATTAGCTAAAGTGGTACTTCAGGTTAAGAACAGTTTCAGGTTAAGAACGGACCTCCGGAACGAATTAAGTACATAACCAGAGTTACCACTGTAATACTAGAATCATGTGTCATCCAATGAAACTGGAGAAAGAAGCTGGAGATTTGGGATCAGCTAAAAGGAAATACAGTGGTACTTCTGGTTATGTACTTAATTCGTTCTGGAGGTCTGTTCTTAACCTGAAAGGCCTTCCACTGCTGCCACGCCGCTGCCATGTGATTTCTGTTCTCATTCTGAAGCAAAGTTCTTAACCCGAGGTACTATTTCTGGGTTAGCGGAGTCTGTAACCTGAAGCGTCTGTAACCTGAGGTCTGTGAACACAATGGGAATCTTACCTGGCCATGAAGTTGTGAGGGTGATTACCCCTTCCATCTCTGAAAAGTACCCAGAGCTGAAGGAAGAGGTGGGAAAGCTCTATGCGTTTTTTTGAGGCTCCAGTTAATTCTACTGGATCCAACCTGGTCTCAGATCCCTTGGAAAAGTGAAGAGCTTTCTCTCTGTCTCTGTGATCAGAAGGGATGGTGCCCATAGAATTCACTCAAAACCCCATATGTGCCCACAGGATTAAAAAGGTCAGCGAGCCCCACATTATAGCAATGACATTGCACACATCCCTACTCTGAGACCTGCCATGGCTGCGTCTTGTATCTATAGTATCAGGGTGTGTGTTCAGGATCAATCCAAGCAACCCGGTTTCACAGCTTGGCGGATTGCAGCCCCAGCCACGTTTTAATCTAATTAAAAGCGAAAGCATGGCCTGTGATGATTTAAATTGCCCTGCTCCCATTTCAAATAAAAACTGCTGAATAAGGTTTGTTAAGCCCATAACTTGACGGAACATTATCGCCAATGACAGTTGTTCATTCGGCACACAAACATTTACATAATTATTACTGTTTGCGAACTGCTGCAATGCCAAATTATGTGCTGACAGCTGAGAACGATTGCCAAAAATGCTGCAATTACTATCATTGGTATTTCAAAAACAAAAATAAACATTATTTTTTTTAAAAAAATAATAATCTACTACATGGAACCAAGGCATTAGTCCTATGTCATACAGGGGACAGTCTTCTCTTTCCAGAGACCAAAAAAGACAGCTCCATGCTTGCAGTGTCCAACTGGGTTTAAACGGAGAATAGAAAGCCAAGCTCTCTGGAATGAACTTGTAGAGTGAGCTTTAGCACAGGGGCAAAGCAAGAAGTCTCATCAGAGAAAAATGAGGTTGAATACAGTGAAGTCATAGCGCAAGTGAAACAACGTTCATGGACAAAACAAAACATTCCCTTCCTCTTGTCACTCTGAGCACTCCATAAGCACCCACTGCACCCACAGATTTGGGGGGAAGTAGGGGCACAGCATAGGAGGGACGTGGGTGGCTCTGTGGTCTAAACCACAGAGCCTAGGGTCTTGCCGATCAGAAGGTCGGCGGTTTGAATCCCCGCAACAGGGTGAGCTCCCGTTGCTCGGTCCCAGCTCCTGCCCACCTAGCAGTTTGAAAGCACGTCAAAGTGCAAGTAGATAAATAGGTACCACTGTGGTGGGAAGGTAAACGGCATTTCTGTGTCCAGCTCTGGTTCGCCAGAAGCGGCTTAATCATGCTGGCCACATGTACACTGGCTCCCTTGGCCAGTAAAGTGAGATGAGCGCCACAACCCCAGAGTTGTCCGTGACTGGACCTAATGGTCAGGTGTCCCTTTACCTTTACCTAGGGGCACAGCATGGGAGGAGAGAGAGGGGAAGTCATGCTTGGGGACCTCATGGAGTGACATTGCTGCATTAATCTCTGTATCTGTAAAGGACTGAGCTAGACTTCCACATGTTTTCAAAACTGTGCATGCATCTCTACAGTTTTATCACATATAAAGGTAAAGGTACCCCTGGCCATTAGGTCCAGTCGCGGATGACTCTGTGGTTGTGCGCTCATCTCGTTCTATAGGCCAAGGGAGCTGGTGTTTGTCCGCAGACAGCTCCTGGCTCATGTGGCCAGCATGACTAAGCAGCTTCTGACGAACCAGAGCAGCGCACGGAAATGCCGTTTACTTTCCCACCGGAGCGGTACCTATTTATCTACTTGCACTTGACCTGCTTTCGAACTGCTAAGTTGGCAGAAGCTGGGACAGAGCAATGGGAACTCACCCCCTTGCAGGGATTCGAACTGCTGACTTTCCGATTGGCAAGCCCAAGAGGCTCAGTGGTTTAGACCAGTGTTTCCCAAACGTTTTGGGGCAACGGCACACCTGTTTATCGGAAAAAAATCTCGCGGCACACCACCATTAAAGCCCCGCCCCGTGACGTCAGCGCGCAGCGTCACGCCGGGAGGGACGCACAAAAGTGAGTTTTTTCCCTCCCCCTTGCCGGGGTGGGAGGAGGCAGCAGAGCGAGGGACTGAGGGGCGGCGGCAGCTGAGGCGGCGGCGGCTGCGATAGCGGGCGGAGGAGGGGGCGGCGGCGGGGCTTGAGATCATTGTTGTTGTTATGGCTGCTGCTGCTGCTGCTGCTGCTAGGGGACCCGGGGACGTGAGCAGGCCTGGCCCGACCCGGGTTGAAGGAGGACAAGCCGGCAGCGCGCCAAGTGAGTTCGGTTGCGCGCGACGGCCCCCGCTCCCCCCACCCCCGCCGGATCCTCGCCGCCGCCGCCTCTCGCCCGCTTCCCTCCCACGGCACACCAGCCGATGTCTCACGGCACAGTAGTGTGCCGCGGAACACCGGTTGGGAAACACTGGTTTAGACCACAGCGCCACCTGCGTCCATAGTACAGGTAAGTCACAAGTGTCTCCTGACGGCATATTTTGCGACCACAAAGGCTTCGAGAAGCTACAATTCCCAGAGTGGTTTAACAATCAATCCCTCTTCCCAGTGATTTCTGGGAACAGTACAGGCAACTGTTTTGATGGAGGTTGTGTTCCAGGTCACCCCCAACCCATTCTGCCCCAACCTGCCCCCATCCAGGGTCGAAAACAACATGTGCATCAATTGGACGTGCACAAAATGGTTGCCACCTGTAGTTCTGTGATGGGAATAGATGTCTCCTAACAACTCTCGCAACCATAGCTATAGTTCCCATGATCCTTTGGGGGAAGCCCTGACTTTTAATGTGGCATAATATTGCTTTAAATGTGTAGTGTGAATGTGGCCAAAATTAATCATACATCGAAGTAGTGGTTCTACCCTCATACACTCTGAATGTAAAGTGTTGTGGGGTTTTTTCACTGCCTCCAGAGTATTAAATTGTGTGAAGTCTCAGCTTACCAAGAGTTTTGGGGGAAACTGTCCTACTTCGGTCTCCTGTTGCCCGACTGTTGATTATAATGTTAAATAACAATATATCACCATCTGCAACACATCACAAAGAACCCCATGGAACCTTTAAAACAAACAGGGAGATGTGCATGATTTGCCTACGTTTAATTAAGATGACAAGCAACGGTGAGACTTGATAGGTTTCCGTCAGAGAGAATGATGGCATCTGTTAAGGAAGCCTCAAACCTGTGTTTTCCCAAGGAAAAAAGCACACCGGTAATTCCAGCCAATAAGTGAGCCAGGAAACTGTGATATGCCACTGAGAAACCAGGAGCCATTTATCATGCAATACTGCTGTGAAATGACGTGAGGCAGGCATATTCGGAGAGAAATAAAGAGGCAAAAATGGACAGGAGGGAATTAGCTACCTACTGAAGCCTTCGGTCAGGCTGCAAAAGCAGACTCTTGTTCCCATACACCTTGCGGAGTTGCATTTTTGTTTGTGATCTCCCTGGATTTCAAGAGGGCATCAACTTACGCAATGCTCATGTGTTTTTAAAAGTTGCAAAAAGCCCTACTTCAGGGATCAGCGACATGAGCCTTGCAACTCAGTTCGATAAAGTGTGGTGCTAATAATGCCAAGGTTGCAGGTTCGATCCCTGTATGGGACAGCAGCGTATTCCTACATTGCAGGGGGTTGGATTAGATGATCCTCAGGGTTACGTACTCTACGACTCTATTATTCTATGTTTGTGGACACAGTGTGCCCTTGATGGCTTCCCGAGATAATCACAAAGTCTCCAAGAGCCAGTGTGGTGTAGTGGTTAAGAGCGGTAGTCTCGTAATCTGGTGAACCGGGTTCGTATCTCTGCTCCTCCACATGCAGCTGCTGGGTGACCTTAGGCTAGTCACACTTCTCTGAAGTCTCTCAGCCCCACTCACCTCACAGAGTGTTTGTTGTGGGGGAGGAAGGGAAAGGAGAATGTTAGTCGCTTTGAGACTCCTTCGGGTAGTGATAAAGTGGGATATCAAATCCAAACTACTCCTCCTCCTCCTCCTCCTCCTCTTCTTCTTCTTCCTCCTCCTCTTCCTCTTCTTCCAAGTCCTCCTTCTCTTAATAATGCCCTCTTGGTCATGAGATGTACTTCTCCCTTGAAAAGTACACAGAGCTGAAGGAGGAAGTTGGAAGAGTGACGTTCCTTCCCACTTCCTCTTTTATCTCTATGTGCTTTTCAAGGCTCAGATTATTTCTACTGGATCTGGGTTTTACACAGATCTTCTGGGAAAGTGAAGGGTGCATGCAAACATTTTGTCTCAGTCTCGTGGGAGAGCTGATCTGGGGGAGTGAAGTGACCAGATTGGGCACCCCCTCAAAACTCCCAATGTGCTCATGGTCTTAGGAAAATTGGTGACCCCTGCCTTTTTTGCTGGCTTTGCAAAAATATCTGGCGAGGTGCTGTTGGCAAAAAGTTGATGCACTAGATCAGGCTTCCTCAAAGTCGGCCCTCCAGATGTTTTAGGCCTACAACTCCCATGATCCCTAGCTAGCAGGGCCAGTGGTCAGGGATGATGGGAATCGTAGTCTCAAAACATCTGGATGGCCGACTTTGAGGAAGCTGCACTTGATGGATATCTGATCAGATCTACCAAAGTTCATTTTATGTTTTCTGACCTAGCTAGCATGGCCAGTGGTCAGGGATGATGGGAGTTGTAGTCCAAAACACCTGGAAGGTCTCTCTCTTTCACTTAATGGTCTTATAGAGATTTGTATTTTATTGTTGTGGGTTGCATTTAATGTCACTCTTTTAGCAGCACAAGGATTTCTGCCTGCATAGTAGGACTCCCCCCCCCTTCTGCTCATTCTTTCTAAACATGTTCTAGGGATTTCCCCAACCCTCTGGAGTAGAACTGGAGAGGGTGCAGAGCACACACTGGGGAGGAAACTCCCATTGAACAAGTGAAAATTATTGTGCTAAAATTATTATGCAATAGTTGGATACTGCCCAATGTGTATTGTTTTGCTTCATGGTAGACCAGCCATGCTCAGTGTGAGGGTGTTTAATGAGCACAAAATGTGATGCTAGTATGCACTGAAGTCAAAACTTATGTAAACGTTTGCATTAGCAAAACAAAGTAGTTTTCATTAAGCAAGAGGTTTCACTCTAGGTGAGAGCGGAAGGCTGGTGCTTTTCCATTTTGGAGGGTTTAGGCTACCTGATGACTCATCTGAAATCTGAGCAAGTCCCTCATCAAACCTGAGAAGCCAGCTGTGTTGTGGGAAGCCAGCACAGAAATCACCAGCTCAGTCTGTTGGGAGAAGGAGCTTCCAGCATAATGGAGTCTCTCTCTGGGATCAGAGATAGAAAATATTGGACTGTATTAAAGGATTTAAAGGACTGAACCATATTGACTGCTACTTGAGTGCAATGTGTTACTTGGTATTTTTGCTCCTTGTAACATTTGTATGTAACTAGTTTTAAGACTGTTCTGTAGTAATACTTTGAAACACATTCTTGGGGTGGAAAGCTCATTTATTTCTACACAAGCTTCTAATCAGGGATTGTGCTGAACAACTTTAAGGGGGGGGGGATGTCCTCCTGCTCATTTTGCTAAGTAGGCCTATGGGCATTTGCCTCCAGAATCCTGCCCTTGACAGTACCACTGAGTGCCAACTGCTGAGGACAAACAGCACAGGATGCCCACCACCTCTGCGCCCCTGCTGATGAGCTCCCAGCAGAGTTTTCTGGCTTGGTAGGTAGTGGGACTCAACACTGCTGAGCTTGACAAAGGATGCTGTTTCATTGGCAAATCGTTTCACAAAGGATGTTCCCTGCGGAGAAAGCTGCATTCCAGCAGCAAGCTGGCAATTCCAGGCTTATCAATTAAACACTGTACTGTTTTAAAAGGCACTAAAAATAAAAATAAAAATGGAATGGAACAACAGAATGGGTAGGGAATCTTTTTTTTAAAAAAAACAACAGGTGAAATTACACTCCTTTTTTATTATTATTTCAAGCCTCTTCCATTTTAATGCCTTTTATGGGCACACAAGTACACAAAGTATATAGGTTCCAGAATGGGTGGGATCTAATTCATTCATTATGCCAGAGCAGGAGGAATAATAGATTTTACAGGCACCAGCTGTTGGCAATCATTCTTCCTGGGGCTCTCAACAGACACCGACCATAAGAATCGGCAGATAACTTGCATTGGAGGAAATTCAGGGAGTGGGTCAATCGTGTATGGCACTGAATCGGCATATAATGAAGCAGTCAGGAAATTTCCTCTTCCAGAATCAGGATACAAGAAAATATTTTCATTTTTCATTTAAAAATCACAACATCTATGTATTGCTCATGGAAGGGGGTGGTTTCTGGGGTAGAGTGTATACTTTGTGGAGTGAGGAAGGCATTTGAATCAGTTCACATTTAAAGGCAAATCTGCCTCATTTGTGCTTTCCGAAATTTGTACTTTCCATTGTTCGGAACTCTCATTTCTCTGAATTTTGCAGTGTGGTTAGCCAGCCAAGGGATGGACGCAGAATTATGGAATCGTATAACTGGAGAGTTGGAAGAAACCATGAGGCTCAACTAATCCAACCCTCTGCAATGTGGGAATCTTTTGCCAAACGTGGGGCTTGAACTCACAAACCTGAGATTAAGAGTCTTATGGGCTACCAGCCGAGCTATGTGTAAAGTGTGCATATAAATACATAGGTTGGTGAAAATGCAAAAGGCATTTAAGTCAGGCTGTGATGGCCTGGGAATTGGATTCAGAGGCTGAACCTGAGGAATCCCAGCCTGCACAGGAGTCCCCACCTCCAGGGCCGGCTGAGCTGGGGTTGGGGCCTGAGCCTGAAGGGTCCTCACCTGTGCTGGATCCTCAGGTGCAGGCACCAGCTGAGTCTGCTCTGGCTCCGGAGGTGATGGAGGACCCATTGCCTGCAGGTGCTCCACTCTCAGCCCCGTCAGGGGAAGAGGAGGTTGCCTCTGGGTCCAGTAACCCTCCAGCCTCTCCTGAGCTGCAGAGGCTCAGGGCAGAGAGGCGGAGGGAACTAAGTTCTCGCAGGAGGAGTGTTCACCTCCAGGCCAGGGGAGGCGAGTCACCTGTGGACCGGGACCGCCCTCTGCCTCAGGGCAGATAAAAGCCAGCCAGTCCAGTCCCAGGTTGTGGGAGCAACATTGTTGGTAACCTGTTCCTGCCTGCACCCTGTCCTGTTCTTCTGCCAGGGTTCCTGACCACACCCGACTCCTTGCCTTGGACCCCACTTCAGCCTTGACAGACAGCCTCCATACCACACCCTCGACCTTGAACTGGACTCAGACCATGCCTCACGGTAACCCCCCGGGACCAGCACACAGGCAAAATATGAATGCTGGGCAAAATATGCTGTGCAGAGATGTGTATACTAGGCAAAGAATTGTGTACAGAAATATGCATATTAGGAGGAACTGGTTCCAAAATGCTGATGACGTTTCATGAGGGCAATCGACAAAAACAAATGAACTGCAAGCTGGTGTGGAACTGTGCAGAACAGAATGGCCTTGGTCCAGTATATCTGAAGGAGCGTCTCCACCCCTATCGTTCTACCCGGACACTGAGGTCCAGCACCGAGGGCCTTCTGGTGGTTCCCTCACTGCGAGAAGCCAAGTTACAGGGAACCAGGCAGAGGGCCTTCTCGGTAGTGGCGCCTTCCCTGTGGAACAAACTCCCACCAGATGTCAAAGAGAACAACAACTACCAGGCTTTTAGAAGACATCTGAAGGCAGCCCTGTTTCGGGAAGCTTTTAATGTTTGATGTATTATAGTATTTTAATATTCTTTTGGAAGCCGCCCAGAGTGGCTGGGGAAGCCCAGCCAGATGGGCGGGGTATAAATAATAATAATAATAATAATAATAATAATAATAATAATAATAATAATAATAATTATAACTTAAGTTTAGGAAAATGAGGAATAGGGGAACCAGAACGGAAGGGTTCACCTGACCCTAAAGCTTTGTACATTTGGTTGGCATCTGTCTGTCTCAGGAGACAATGGACTGAATGTGTCACTGGGGGTGAAGTCAAACCATTGGAGATTTACAGCACCTGCTGTGGCTGTAGAGACTGATATGGGAGGGACATGTTTTGTTGCAGCTCGGGCAGATGAAGGCATCTGGTTGTGCTGCTGCAAATGCACCATGGCCTTTCTTCTCTCTGATTTCCTCCTCTGGTCACTGCTGTGGATGCACAGCCTGTCTGTCTGTATCCAGGCAATGTGGTTTTCTGCGACGGAAAGGCCCTGAAAGGGCTGCTCTCAGCTGTCCAGCTCTACAGCTGCTCATTGAGGCAGGAGGCTTCCCAGCAGAAACCCCTTTGCCTCGTTGTTGTTATTTAGTCATTTAGTCGTGTCCGACTCTTCGTGACCCCATAGACCAGAGCATGCCAGGCACTCCTGTCTTCCACTGCCTCCCGCAGTTTGGTCAAACTCATGCTGGTAGCTTCGAGAACACTGTCCAACCATCTCGTCCTCTGTCGTCCCCTTCTCCTTGTGCCCTCCATCTTTCCCAACATCAGGGTCTTTTCCAGGGAGTCTTCTCTTCTCATGAGGTGGCCAAAGTATTGGAGCCTCAGCTTCAGGATCTGTCCTTCCAGTGAGCACTCAGGGTTGATTTCCTTCAGAATGGATACGTTTCATCTTCTTGCAGTCCATGGGACTCTCAAGAGTCTCCTCCAGCACCATAATTCAAAAGCATCAATTCTGAGGAGACAATGGAGGAGTACGTCATTGGGGGTGAAGTCAAACCATTGGAAATTTACAGGACCTGCTGTGGCTGTAGAGACTGATACGGGAGGGACATTGAAATATACTCGGAGTCGAGTGTGGATTTCATGCTCTTTATTCAGCTCATAGTGGTGAGGAGGAATGGAAGTTTCCCCAGAATGTCTGCTTTATATACATTTTACACAATGGCCCCCATGTGATTGGCTAATTCTGGGATTCTCCTGTAGGCCAATCAGGTTGCGGACTCATTTCCACCTGGAGCTGGATTGGGTGGCTCCTGTGGACCAATCAGACTGCTGCATTCTGGATCCTATAGCTCTAGGGCCAATCAGACTGCTGCATTCTGAATCCTATTGTTCTAGGACCAATCAAACTGCTGCATTTTGGGTCCTATTCAACTCAGTACATAACAGATATGTTTTGTTGCAGCTGGGGCAGATGAAGGCATCTGGTTGTGCTGCTGCAGATGCACCAAGGCCTTTATTCTCTCTGCTTTCCTCCTCTGGTCACTGCTGTGGATGCACAGCCTGTCTGTCTGCCTGTCTCCAGGCAATGCGGTTGTCTGCGAGGAAAAGGCATTGAAAGGGCTGCTCTCAGCTGTCCAGCACTACAGCTCCTCATTGAGGCTTCCCAACAGAAACCTCTTTGCCTCAGCCCCCCTCAAAACCAGGACCAATCCTTTTTCTGATGCAGTTTCCCCACAGCAACAACAAGACGTATACAGTCATAGGTAAAGGTAAAGGGGCCCCTGACCATTAGGTCCAGTTGTGGCCGACTCTGGGGTTGCAGTGCTCATCTTGCTTTATTGGCCAAGGGAGACGGCGTACAGCTTCTGGGTTATGTGGCCAGCATGACTAAGCCGCTTCTGGTGAACCGGAGCAGCGCACGGAAACACCGTTTACCTTCCTGCTGGAGCGGTACCTATTTATCTACTTGCACTTTGACGTGCTTTTGAACTGCTAGGTTGGCAGGAGCAGGGACCGAGCAACAGGAGCTCATCCTGTCGTGGGGATTCGAACCCCCAACCTTTTGATTGGCAAGTCCTAGGCTCTGTGGTTTAACCCAGAGCGCCACCCGTGTCCCGTATACAGCCATACCTCGGGTTAAATATGCTTCAGGTTGAGCATTTTCAGGTTACGCTCTGCGCATGCGCAGAAGCTTAAAATGATGTCAAGCGCATGCACAGACATGGCACATCACGACCCACGCATCCGCAGACACGCAGACGCAGGTTGCATTTGCTTCAGGATGCGAACGAGGCTCCGGAATGGAACCCATTCGCATCCAGAGGTACCACTGTACAAATATGCATATATTTGGAGAAAGTGTGCATTCTAAAAATAAAAAAGCATCTGTTGCTAGTGAAAATGGCACACAAATGTATTTGGGGAAATAGCTTGCAAAAATGTGTATATTTGAGATGCGCACACTAAAAGACAGGTGAATTTTCGCGAAGACGTAAAAAAATTGGCAAAAAACAGATAGATGCAGAAGTGAACTACGGATATGAAGAAGAAATTAAGGGAAACTAAAATTGACAGGTGTCCATCCCTAACCTAAACAGAATGAACGAAACACAGTATTCAAAGTGGGAGCACGACATAGATTTATATCCAAGCATCACAGCATTGCATATTTCACTTTCTGGCCCCTTCCTAAGCAAATCATTTCCATTGCTGAGTTCAATGGCTTTTCAAAGCTGCAGCACATTGAAAGAGGAAATAAGGATGGTAGATCACACACCCACCCCTGAAATTTCAGGTTCTAACTATGCAAAACCGCCTTCCTTTGGATCTGTAATTTATTCTGAGCTGGGCTTCTGGGACTAGGCATAACATATGGTGTTCACAGAGTCCTAACATGAAGTTAAACCTACTGATGCATCTCTGATTGGAAATGGCGATAACGTAATGGAGAACACAAGAGCCCTCCAAGCCTTTCCCCATAAACCCTTGCCCTGCTTTTTGGAGTGAGATCAGAGAGTCTTTATACGCAACAGCAGAGTTTGGAGGAGGCTGAAGGGAAGACAATCCCATCTCACATGCTGGCAGAATTTTGCGCATTTGTTTTCTTAAAAAAGAAAACCGGAATTCTCTGCCAAGCAAAGCTGAATTCCTTAGCCGTCACAAGTTATGCAGATTCAATTTGCAGGATTTCTCTAATGTTACATATTTTATACTGCTACTTGGCATAATTTATTCTGCCTCTGCTTTTCATGGGGAAGGGCAAGAGCTGTACAGAGTGCCAGATCTCCACTTCTGGGATGGGGAACATCTGTCCTTCCAGATGTTGTTGGACTCCAACTCCCATCATTCCTCACCTTTGCCTTTGGGGTTGACAGAATGATGGAAATTGGAGTCCAACAGCATATTGAGGGCCATGGATTCCTGTTCTAACATCCATCTATAGCAGCCTTTCTCAACCTGTGAGTCCCCAGATGTTGTTGAACTACAACTCCCATCACCCCTAGCTAGCAAGGCCAGAGCTCAGGGATGATGGGAGCTGTAGTCCAACAACATCTGGGGACCCACAGGTTGAGAACCACTGATCTATAGGAATCAATCGAACCTTGCTCAGACTTTTGACTCTCAGCAGGTGTTGCTCACAAACTCTGAAGCTTATCTTTGCAACCTTATGGTCCAGAAACTTAATTCCAACAACAATCCAGAAAACTTATTTTTTTACTCATGTACATATTGTGTGGTTGTTTTTCCTTTTCCTGCAGAGAATTGTGATATAATCAGAGCACTGTTTGCTAAGGCCTTTCACAGATCAATTTAAAAGCAGTTGAACATAGCTGCTCACGTTGCCTTAGGATTGTCACATCTGAAGCGATGCTACAACAGGGTTTTGTTGCCACCTTCTTTGGGGCCAAATGACCACAGTAAGTGAATCTGGGCCAACAACACTTATTCATGCAGCCAAGTAATGAATCCATCTGAGATGACTTTAACGCAAGCTGTCCAATCTACGACCAGAGGAAATGAGTCGGAATTCCTGGCCAAAAGGAAGCTGACTCAGCAACTTCCAGGAAGCCGAGTCACCAATTTCCGGAAAAGAAACCTGGGTGAGCAAGGGAATCCCAGCACGTCCCCTCACTTCTTTTGGGTTGCCTGAGAAAAGTATGTTTCAAGGGGAATTACTGAAGGATTATTATTTTTTTAAAAAAGTAAGAAAAAGTCTCAGCCAGTTCATTTTTACAGGTAAGTCCTCCCCTTCCCCCGAAAATTATTAAAATTCATCTGTGGGCTTAAAAATCACAGGAGATGAATGGTCCCATGAAAGAGGGGTAGATATAAATGTATGCTATGTGTTCAGTGTTTTTCACATAATAGATCTCCCTGGACTACTGGGAAGATTGGCTTCTACCATTCAATGGATCTAAATTTAGCAATTTTTAAAAAATAATGAACTATGATTGATGCTTGTTTTTCTTAACACTTGCAAAACTGTGGTGGAAAGACTAGATGAGGGGAAGGCGCATCATGGTTTTTCTCCTTGGTCAAAGAAAAGTCAATTATTTATTGCTGGAGTAGAAGAATTCACAAGAGCTAGTGACAGCCAGCAGGATGGCTTCAAAAGATTAGATGAATTCATGGAGGGCAGGGCTAAAAATGACTACTAGCTATGATGGCTATGCTCTCTCTCTCTCCACTGCTGCCTTCAAATTCCACTTTCTGGAAATTTGCAGGTGGGGAGAAGGATGTTGCCCAGAGGTCTTGCTTGTGGGTTTCCCATAGAATCGTTGAGTTGGAAGGGACCATGAGAGTCACCTCGTTCAATCCCCTGCAACACATGAATATGCAGCTCTCCCTTACAGGGATTGAACCTGCAACCTTGCCAAGATATACCGAAAGAGGACTATATTCATGTATGCCACTACAGCAGCAAGAATGTTGATTGCACAAAACTGGAAGACTGGAGAAATACCAACTAAAGAATAATGGCAAGAGAAGCTGATGAACTATGCAGAACTGGCAAAAATGACAGACAGATTTAGAGAAAAAAAGACAACAGTGACTTTGAAAAAGAATGGGAACCATTTATATTATACTTGCAGAAACAAAGAAAGTCTATAGACTTGATGGCAGGATTGAAAGAAACATTCACATTGTTAGTATTAGAAAATGTGTAGAAGATAGAGAAATAATAAGGTGTATTCATTGTTATCTTTTATGTTTTTAGGTTTGATGTTATTGTATAAATATGTTATTAGTAACTTTTTATTTTAGGAGGCAGCAAAGTGGGTGAAAGGAGAAACAAACCAGGAGTGGAAGTTGGGGGAAACCTAGGAGGGGAGGAAGGAAGGAAGGAATGCATAGCAAATGTTATGAATATGAGATGTGTGTAATGAATGAAAAAGAAAAAATGAATAAATTTTTATTTTTAAAGAACCTGCAACCTTGACGTTCTCATCACACTCTAGCTGATTTGCCACTGTACGAACAAGGTACTGTACTCAATGGACCACTGGCCTGTTCCAGCTCTTCTTGGGTTCCTGAGGCCAATTCCTGCCCCTTCCATTGTTGAGGAACCCTGAGACTGCGACTTGGACAACGGTAGGTTTGTGTCTGATGTGACTTCTGTCTAGGGTTGCCACCTTTGTTGTGGCAAAATACAGGTGATGTGGTTGGAGGGCGATTCCCCTGCCCCAACCTATCTGGTGCTAATGTGACTTCAAAGCAACCCATAACAATCTATTGCAGCCTAACAGGGTGGCTCTTCTGGAATTTGTTGCACATGCACATTCACACATACGCACAAATATGTGGATCTGTGTATACTTAGCTACGCAGAGCTTAAATACATGACCTTTCACACACCCTTCCAACACATGCATTTTGAGGGGATCTCTAACTTGGCAGGGAGAGAGAGAGAGAGAGAGAGAGAGAGAGAGAGAGAGAGAGAGAGAGAGAGAAGTCCTGAAATACAGGACAAAACTATATCAATAAAGGACATAGCATTTTGCATTGAAATACAGGACAATCCTGTATTATACAACCCTTCTTCTGCACAACAGCCAAATTTCCGGAAAATGGGAAGTCTTTTCTTGGGTTTTCCTTGTGTTTCCTTTGGGGCTCTGAATGTGCCTTAAAGTACCTCCCCTTTCCAGTTGTCTCTTTCATTGTGCATCCAATTAAAACCAGCCGTGTAAAAAACAAAACAACCCCCCCTAAAATAAGTGGATGCTGTTTGCACCATCAGCACATTGTTATGCAATCCAGATGAGAACGCAAGTGTGAAGTTATGGGACACATTCCATGGCAACCGCCATAGATGTTGAAAACAGTGCTTCAGCATCTGGTTTAGGGATAGTCTGACATGCTGCTTATGTGGGTCTATATCCAGGATTTTTAAAATCCAGGATTTTATTTTAAAAATGAAGGCCGGGTGGGGGGTGGGGGTGGAGAAAGATTTGCCGCTACTTCTCCCTGTTGGCTTGCTTGGAGTGCTTATTTTTCAACAGCTTCGTTATTATGAAATGTGAATCTGCAACGGGGTGGCCTGTCACATTTTGCTGCCTGGGGTGAAATGAGAATGTGCTTTCCCCTCCTCCACCTACTACCATTGCCAGAACGCCCCTTTTTCTCACCACACTTGGTAAGCGCCATGGGGCTCCTCAAAGTGTTGCCACTCATCTTCTCTGTCCAGGGTGGAGGAGATGAGTGGCAGAAATGCCTTGCCTCTCGCTGAACCTGGAGAGAGCTGGCACGCTCCTCAAGGCATTGCCACTCATCTTCACTGCCCTTAGTTGCTGGGCAGAGACTCACCACCTGGGTCTTTGCTCCACTGGTTTCAGGTGATGGCCTGGTACTTAATTGGCTTCAGGGGGTGAGTCCTGTGCTCTCAATCTTGCAGTTCTTCTTCCCAGCCATTCCAGCTGTTCTGTCCTCCTAATCCTCTTCTTGGCTCTTGGAGACAGGGCGGGAGTGTCATGTTCCTCAAGGTTCCTAGCTCCCTCTGTGCTGGAGGGCTGTGTGATCTCTTCTTTCCGGTGCTCCTGTGTCATGGACTGGTTGTACACAGAGGAAGGGTGGGAGGAACCAGCAGTGGAGCCCACAAGGGAAGAAGGCTCAGAGCCCAGGGAGTGGTGGTGGGACAATGGTGAGTGGTCAGAGGGAGAAGACAGGGAGGAGGAGGTGTTGGAAGCTAAAGAGATAACAGGGCTAAGTGAGCAGGGAGAGTCCACGGTAAAGAGAAGTCCAGAATTAGAGACAGAAACTGAAGCAGGAGAGGAGGGAGGCTGAGAGACAGAGATGAGTCTGGCTGGTGAAGAGTCACTGGTGTCTCCCCCTCCTGCTGTGACAAGCTCCTCTCCCCCACTTATTTCCCAGAATCTGAAGAGAGCTGAAATGGGCAGAGCAGTGGCAAACTGCATGCAGGCGCAGTCTCCAATTGCTTGGAAAAAGCCCTGGAGAGGAGGGGACTTAAACAGGGGTGGTGAGGCGAGGACAACTGAGTCATGGGGCCAGAGCTACAGAAGACATTCCAAAAACAAGAACCAAACAGGCCTATAAGGTTTATATTTTTAAACCCTCTGGTCTCACAAAACTGTACCTGTTTCTGGACTGTACCGCTTCAGGTAGGAGCTCACAAGATTTTATGCGCCTGATTAAAAAACGACAACACAACCAATACACTTCACATGGAAAAGTAGCATGTCAGGGTCAAGGGTTCTAGTTTAGCTTTCTCTCCAGAGAGAGCCAGTGTGGTGTAATGGTTAAAAGCGGCAGACTCGTAATCTGGGGAATCGGGTTCGCGTCTCCGCTTCTCCACATGCAGCTGCTGGGTGACCTTGGGCTAGTCACACTTCTCTGAAGTCTCTCAGCCCCACTCACCTCACAGAGTGTTTGTTTTGGGGGAGGAAGGGAAAGGATAATGTTAGCCGCTTCGAGACTCCTTCGGGTAGTGATAAAGCGGGATATCAAATCCAAACTCCTCCTCCTCCTCCTCCTCCTCCTCCTCCTCCTCCTCCTCCTCCTCTTCTTCTTCTTCTTCCAGCGTGCTACCTTTCTACACACGGGGAAGATTTTCATGCAGAAGCATTCAACACTGTGCCATTTCCCAGCTGTAACCTGAAGTTGTACAGTACATAAACAGATCTACTCCTTCCTCTGCTCTTTGTGAGAACTGGGATTAAGTGTGAGAATTGGCTAAGCACAGGGGAAAACCTGTGAGTTTCGGCTTCATGGGGAAGAATTCCTCCCAGCCCCCACAGCCCGAGCCAATCTTTGAGTAAGCGATCAAGATCGTATTTATGAAATTGGTGACCTACGTGAATTGGTGTCATATGCTTCCCTTTTAACAGACTGTATATTATCATTCTCAATGAAATATGACAATGGAGAGCTCTGTTTCACTCGTTAGTCATCTCCAGCTGCTATGAAAATAATATGTTTGGTATAATTCATTTGAGATCTGATGGGTTTAAGGCTCCTCTGACAAGATATAATCAGCTCATTATGGAGAAACAGAAGCCGTCCTTGTTGCAGATAAATTGCTCAGAGTTGTGATTAAATTACGGTATGTTCGGCAAACTGGGGGTGGCTGGGCTTCCAGCACATACAGATGTTTCATTATCGCCAGACCTGCGTGATAAATGTTGAATGGATTCACTTTGTGCTTTTGAATGAATGTGTGTGTGCACGGCCTCTTGGACAATTTGATCAATGGCTGGATTAACCATCCCAAACCCACAAATTAGCGAACTCTCCTTACTCTCACTGCCTACATTTTTGCTCCTGTTTATAGATTTTTATTATTTTTTAAAAATTAAAATATTCCATTCCTTTCTCTCATGTTAGATTTCAGAATCAACACTGACTTATATAGATATTTTAATTTGCATCTGACTCAGTTTTGCATGCAGACATCATAGAAGCAGGGTCAATTCAATTTGCTGGGGTTTGGGCAGTTGAAATGCTGAAATGAGATTCCTTGGGTGTTGACATTGTTATAATGTTTCTTAAGCATTCATGCATTTAAAGCAGGGATGTTCAAAACAGGCCTTGGTTACAAGCCACTTTTAATATTTCTAATGGACTTGTTACCTTGGTTACAAGTCACCGTTAACTTTTCTAACTAGCAGGAAGTCTTCCTTATTTCCTCTTCCTCAGTTCTAGCTGTTGCCCTCTAGTGGCTCCTTGGAGCATTGCCAGATCTTCACCAACACTGAAGATTAAGCTAGTTTCACCCCACTGTTAGTTTTGATTTTGTATTAGATTGCCCCCACTCAATATCCGGATGGGCAAATTACTCAAACTGGTTTCTTCCGTTTCTCACTTTCCCAATTGTAAATTCAGTTTTCCACATCAGCTTGTGAATTTGCTAAAACAAACAAACAAACAAACCAACAAACCAAAACTCGTGAAAATTCACCATCCGGTAAATTGATCCCAAAATTCACATTTTTAAAAAATGTAGTTTTGCCTAATATACATATTTATGCAGGGCAATTTCCCCCAATATAGTACATTTTTTAACCTGTCGCTTGGCTGGGAGAATCAACATTCCAAAAGTCTGAGAAGTACAAATTTTGAGGGATGGCTACTTTTGGGTTCGTGTATCGTTTCAGAAAGTGTGAATTGGATGAGTTGGTTTGTAAATGTGAACTGAATTCTATCCCATAGGACTGTTTATTACGGATCATACATTTTGTAGTATGTGATTTTGCCTCATGCACATCTGTCTCCAGGAAGAGCTAGCCAGCGAAGTGGAGCAGAAGTGGAAAACTTTCCGGATAAAAGGTGTCAAGGTGATCTCTAGTATTAGGAGCATGGGGAACTCCTTTGTACTGAGCGAGCCCATTAGTCCATCTAGCTCAGAATTGTCTATACATGCTCTCAGATGTATTTGGAGATGCTGGAGATTGAACCCAAGACCTTCTGCATGCTAGGCTGAAGCTCTGCCACTGAGCCATGGACATCCCTGAAAGTGTTACTGTCTGGTATTACTGGAAAGAAATACCAGAAAAGCAATGACAAACCTAGACAGCATCTTAAAAAGCAGAGACATCACCTTGCCACCAAAGGTCCGTATAGTTAAAGCTATGGTTTTCCCAGTAGTGATGTATGGAAGTGAGAGCTGGACCATAAAGAAGGCTAATCGCCAAAGAATGGATGCTTTTGAATTATGGTGCTGGAGGAGACTCTGGAGAGTCCCATGGACTGCAAGAAGATCAAACGTATCCATTCTGAAGGAAATCAGCCCTGAGTGCTCACTGGAAGGACAGATCCTGAATCTGAGGCTCCAATACTTTGGCCACCTCATGAGAAGAGAAGACTCCCTGGAAAAGACCCTGGATGTTGGGAAAGATGGAGGGCACAAGGAGAAGGGGACGACGGAGGACGAGATGGTTTGACAGTCTTCTCGAAGCTACCAGTTTGACCAAACTGCGGGAGGCAGTGGAAGACAGGAGTGCCTTGCATGGGGTCCATGGGGTCACGAAGAGTCGGACATGACTAAATGACTAAACAACAACAACAAAGAGGCAAAGGGGAGAAGGGGATGACAGAGGACGAGATGGTTGGATTGTGTTTTTGAGGCTACCAGCATGAGTTTGACCAAGCTGCGCAAAAGACAGGAGTGCCTGGTCCATGGGGTCAAGAAGAGTCGGACACGACTAAACAACTACTAAACAACAACAACGTTACTGGAAAAGGAAAGGGAGACTTGAGACTGCTGGTTTTGGTGGCAGCTATGAATTTGCTGCCACATCTAGTCCTGAGCTTCTTTGATGTCGAGACAATCAGCTCAAGTCCTCTGAATCTTGGCTAAGCAAACACTGCAAGTGTTGACAGAGTTGTCTGCGTTTTCAAACGCTGGCAGCAGATTAGACTTGCTGAACTGTAACAGTCTGCCTCGGAGTTGTTCGTGGCAAAACCATCTGCCTGGTGCAAGCTTTCCTTTTTTCCTTGGTTACCATGGGGACAGAAGCAGTAGATTCCCGTAGCCAATCGGAGCGAGTCCACCTGAAAGCATTATATGAGAGGATGTTTGCTCAGCTTCTTGATTTGAGCTATCAGGAACATTAATCTATTTATCTGGCGAGAGCTCAAAAGGCAGTGGAGGGTGGGTGGGGAGGGAAGACTAAGTACTTTTGAAGGAGGGGGGCGGGAAATCACTTGATACCGCCATTTAGAAGATGGGATTTAACGAAGTCTGCGCATTTTCAGACCTGGCTGGTGGTTTCGCAGCACTGCAGCTGCCTGTTAAAAACCCAGATCACAAACGAAAGGAAACAAGTCTAATAAATTGGGATTGGTTTCTTTTTTCTTTTTAACCGCGCCGAAATAAAATCCATCGTATAGACAGCGCACTGTCAATACCAGAGCCATTGCCTCCCGCCAGCAATAAAGAGGTAATTAAAGATCAGTTTATAGAACCAATACAATCATTTATACAATCATTATGAACGTACTAAACAATGCTCCGG
This sequence comes from Podarcis bocagei, assembly GCF_964188305.1. Lineage (NCBI taxonomy): Eukaryota > Metazoa > Chordata > Lepidosauria > Squamata > Lacertidae > Podarcis > Podarcis bocagei. The sequence continues at coordinate 80,945,463 of NC_138133.1, read as the reverse complement.
CTGCGTTTAGGCACAGTGGATTATGATTAATTTAGTGCTCTTGATTTAAAAAGCATCGGATTCCCTTGCTATGGGCACGGCAGTGTTTGCTGATCATAAATAATTACTCGAGAATTATTATGGAGTAGCGTTTCGGTTTGTAAGGCTGAGTCAGGAGGCGCTACGCTGCAGGGAGTTTATACCCCTGCATATACCCCTTTTGGTGATGGGAGTGTGAGCATCTCTGCTGCGGCCAAAACTAGGTCAAGGAATCTCAAAAGTGGCCAAGGGAGCAGGCTGATCTGAGCGGAGTAGTACAGCAATACCTCTGGTTACATACCGTCCTCCTTGAGAAAGTTTCAGGTAACTAGCTCTGCTAACCCGGAAATCCACTCCACTTCCAAGTGGGGAGGAGTTGCGGTGGACCATGTGGTCACCCAGGGGATCCTGGCCATATCAAAGCCCGGCCAGCCAATCCACTGGCCGGGGGGGGGGCGTGGCCAGGTCCCTTTAAGCAGAGGTGCGAGCTGGAGGGCTTCCTCTTTGGCTCGCTTCCTCAATCATCCGCCCTCCCTCCTTATTTGCAGGTTTTAGACACTGGCCTTGCTATGGACCTTGGTTGGTCGCCGTCGAGGGGCCTGGTAGGAATTTTTCCACTTGGCAAAATTGGCACCGGCCATTTGGTTTTCGCCTACCTCGTAGCAATCATCACAACTTTGTTAGGGTTGCGGTTAGGCATTGTTTGACCTTGTGATGAGGGAGGTGAGGTGTTACCTGCCCCTCCAAGCTTAAGGGCATTCCGTTAAAGGAATCCGGGGGTGTTGATCTTGTCTGAAGCCCGGGTCGGGGGCTAGGGCCATGACACAACCCCGATGGGAACACCAGGGGGAGCTCGAGGTGGTATGCATCGACAGGACTCCCCCTTCCGGTGGTTTACCCTTACCGGACTTCCTGCGCATTGGGCAGGAGTCAGATATAGTCGGGTCCATTCAATGCCTAAGCCAATACCACTCACATTCTATAATCAATAAAGTTGTGGCAAATTTGCCCAATAACATTAACCTAATATCCATGTCCTTGTGTATGTTATTTCCCAATGGGGGGGTGGCTACGGGGTCTTGACACGCAAGTAGATGCTCCTGGAAGCAAACTTTGCCCCGGCATGCGAGCGGAAGTTGTGTGCCGGAGGCGCATGCAGCGGGAGGCCCCATTAGCGAAAGCGCGCCTCATGTTAAGAACAGTTTCAGGATGAGAACGGACCTTCAGAATGAATTAAGCTCGTAACTGGAGGTACCACTGTAGTGGTTCTAAAATTACAGCTCAACTTTCTCCTTCTCTGCCTTTTCTATGGATCATTTCTCCTAGCCATAACCAAACAACCATCTGGGAATCATGGCTTGGGAAAAGAGTTGGATGAGCACATTCATGAGAGTCATTTCCTGCCGGGGTCCATGCGAAATGCAATTTCCCCTTCCTCCTCACCCCGTTGGGAAGCACAAGAAACTGCACCTCCCATGTACCCAGGCAGGAAATTATTCCGTCTGAGGATGATGAGGAGCGTCCAGGCTACTTAAGCCCTCTAATCTCTAGTGAGTCCTCCCTGTCCTCACCTCTCCTTCCAAGGGTAAGTTTGCTTGGAAGGTGGAAGACTGGGAAGCGAGGCTTAGCGACAAGCTCCTCTCTTCTTTGTTTTGCCAAGCTTCCTTAGAAATATGTGCAAAGGATCCCCAACTCTAGGGGGCCTTGGATGCCTGGGCCCCCACAATTTTGTGTTTGTGGGGGGGGGGGCTCAACACCCACACAACCTTCCAGGCAACATCTGAGGCCTTATGAAGCCTCCGACATGACTTTCAGTAGAAAACCGGAAGTCACGTCAGAGGTCTTGCACGGTCCCGGACATGACCTCCGAGGCCCCAAGTGGCCTTGGAAGCAATGTCCAAAGCCCTATCAGGCCTCCAACGCAACTTCTGGTAGAAACCAGAAGTCGTGTTGGAGGCCTCCTGAGACCTCCGATGTGATCTCTGAGGCCCTGTGAGGCTTTGGAAGCACCAATGTAACATGACATCATAATGTCATGGGTGCCATTGGGCACCCATAATCTGGGGCCCAAGTTGGCATCTGTCAGGTGTGTGTGCAGGAGCCCGACCCTGTGACCAATAGGACTTTGCAGGACTGGGGCCTTCCTAAGTTTGTTCTGAAGAGGAAAGGCGCAGCCGCACAGGTGAGGCCGATTGGTAACTCACAGCACCTGGTGGCAAGAGCTGGGAAGGGATATGAGGTCAGCATTTCCCTTTGGCTCTTTGCCACAGCAACACGTTCCCTGCCTTGCAGTGTTTGGCTCCTTGACTCCTTGCTTCTTGATCCTCGGATCCTTGATGTTGTGACTCCTTGCTTCTTGATCCTCGGACCCTCAATGTTGTGACTCCTTGCTTCCTGACCCTTGGACCCTTGGCTTCTTGACTCCCAGCTCTCTGACCCGTGGACTTTTGGCTTCCTGACTCCTGGCTTCTGGACTCCTGTTCCTGCTCCCACCCCACCATCTTGCCGCTGGTCCAGACGTCCCCAGTGACAGCGTCCCTGTCAGGAATCAGAATCCTAGCTGTAGGTTGACCCGGGTATTTGCCGACTTTCCTTTAAATGTGAACATTTAAAGTGGGATTTTTTATGCGGTACAGAATTCTGACATGGTAACAAGGTTAGGTATGGGTTTCATACGTAGTTCAGTCTAAATGGGTGGAGGAATGTAGATCTGTATTTACATTAGTTGGCACATCAATTGCACAGACAATGTATTGACAAAGCGTTCCATTCTGATTTTCCTCCGCTTCTCCTTTTTTTATCAGAACTCCTCAAGAGGGTTGGGGAAAACCCCAGGGCAGATGTGCAGGGTGTGGAGGAAGAGAAGGCAGCAAGAGTCTCATGGTGCAAACTGGAATCCTTACGTGCTACATTGGATATGAGACTGTATTTTTAATTTGCTTCCGCTGGCACTTGATTTCAGAGGCAGATTTAGGGGAGCGCAGCCGGTTCGGTCATACTGGGTGAGGAGCCTCAGAGACAGCACAGGGGGCACCGCAACGGTGATGTAGAATGGAAAGCAAGACGGACCTGGGGGAGATTTTTGCACAGTTGCACAGGGTGCCACTGAAATTTGAGACCCTAAGGTCCGCCACTGTTGATCTGTGGATGATTTGTGATTATTTTTGTTATGTACAGTGGTGCCCCGCAAGACGGAAAACTCGCTAGACGAAAGAGTTTTCCGTTTTGGAGGTGCTTTGCAAAACGAATTTCCTATGGGCTTGCTTCGCAAGACGACAATGTCTTGCGAGTTCCTGCTGGTTTTTCCCCCCTTCCCCCCCTTTTTCTAAGCCGCTAAGCCGCTTATCAGCTGATCCAATCAGCAGATAAGCCGCTAAAAGCCGCTAATAGCGCTAATAGCGCTAATCCGCTAATCCTTCAATGGGCTTGCTTTGCAAGACGAAAAAACCGCTAGACGAAGAGAATCACAGAACGGATTCTTTTCGTCTTGCGAGGCACCACTGTATTCAGTGGTCTGTGTCTGCCTGAGCTTGAGTCTGGACTAAGGATTCTGCACATCTGTGCTCTGATTCAATAAATGATATCACATAATATTTCAGGATTTGGGCATCTGCCATTGGCCCTTAAGCTCTGAGTTATGATTTGCAGCTTGGAAATTTAGAAAGCCAATCACGTTGGGAGTGGGAGTGGCCCAAGCCTTCAGCAATGTATATAAGCAGTTGCTTTGCCCCTGTTGTCCAGTTCTGTGAATTTAATAACGGTTCTTGCTATTATCACTGTGTGTTGCCTTCAATTTTTGTATTGTATAGTCATATTTTATAATGTTTGTTGAACCCTGCCCCAGGACCCTGAGGTGAAGAGCAAGCTATAAATATTTGGAATACAGTGGTACCTCTGGTTATGAACTTAATTCGTTCTGGAGGTCCGTTCTTAACCTGAAAACGTTCTTAACCTGAGGTACCACTTTACCTAATGGGGCCTCCCGCTGCTGCCGCACTGCTGCCATGCGATTTCTGTTCTCATCCTGAAGCAAAGTTCTTAACCCGAGGTACTATTTCTGGGTTAGCGGAGTCTGTAACCTGAAGCATCTGTAACCCGAGGTACAACTATAAATAAACAATGTATGTGTTTTAGTGCACACTCTCCCCTAATATACACACCTGGGTACATGCTGTTTGGGTGGAGAATTGTACTGCAAAGTTTAGAGACGGCCGGCTGTGTTCTGTTCAGTCTCTTTTGCGAAGTTCAGACAGAGTAGCTTGAGGCCAGGTTCACATTACAATGCAAAACAAACTGAATTCCACCTCCCCTCTCAATACACAACAAGGATGGCATAACTGAAAAGGCTCCGCATAGCTGGAAAGGATCTGTGCGCAGTGAAATGAAATTGGCTGTTACCAAACAGCTGTGTTTTGTTTTTCAGAGATGCAATCTTACCCGTAGAGTGCTGAGTCATGGTAAGCACGAAGAATTTTGTCTTGCACATGTGATTTTTCCTCCTCCTTTTTTTAGTATGCCTAAGGTAACATGATTTTTTTTTGTCTGTGCTTAAGCCATCCTTCCTTGATATAGTGAGGTCCAGCTCCGTGGGCCTTCTGGTAGTTCCCTCACTGCGAGAAGCGAGGTTACAGGGAACCAGGCAGAGGGCCTTCTCGGTGATGGCGCCCGCCCTATGGAACGCCCTCCTATCAGATGTCAAGGAAATAAACAACTACCTAACTTTTAGAAGGCATCTGAAGGCAGCCCTATTTAGGGAAGTTTTTAATGTTTGATGTTTTATTCTGTTTTTAGTGTTCTGTTGGGAGTCACCCGGAGTGGCTGGGGAAACTCAGCCAGAGGGGCAGGGAATGTATGTATGTATGTATGTATGTATGTATGTATGTATGTATAAATAAATAAATAAATAAATAAATACATACATACATACATACATACATACATACATACATACATACAGTGGTACTTTGGGTTAAGAACTTAATTTGTTCTGGAGGTCTGTTCTTAACCTGAAACTGTTCTTAACCTGAAGCACCACTTTAGCTAATGGGGATTCCTGCTGCCACCACGCCGCCGCTGCACGATTTCTGTTCTCATCCTGAAGCAAAGTTCTTAACCCGAGGTACTATTTCTGGGTTAGTGGAGTCTGTAACCTGAAGTGTATGTAACCTGAAGTGTATGTAACCCGAGGTACCACTGTAATAATAATAATTCTCTCCAGATAATCTGGACTCCAGTTGCCATCATCCCCAGCCAGTATGGCCCACAGCCAGGGATGATGGGATATGTAGTCTAACAACCTCCAGAGGACATCAGGTTGGGAAAAGCTGATCTAAACCAAATGAGATGTCTTTGAGGTTATTCCTCTTTTTGACAGATGCTGCAAGAAGCAAAGCTGTAGCACTAATCAGCAGACAGCACATGAACCGGACATATCATTAGATTGGAGGTGTATTTTATGCCTCTCCCTTTCTCCATTGAAGATGTGATTCTTCCAATAAACCCTTATCCCCCTGGGCCAGGCATACACATTTGCAGGCTCCTAGCCTGGAATGTCTACGTAGCTGACTTCTGTGTGCATTTCCACAAAGCCTGATCCCAAAGAGGCTTGGTTAGAAATTTCTACCCTGAAGGAATTCAGCCGACTATGAAAAGCCGAAATGCAGAGGGACGCCCTATCTCAGATCCCAACATCTCTACGTGCATCAGTGTTGTCTACTCTGACTGGCATTGGCTTTCCAGTGTTTCAGGCAGGAACCTCTTCCAGGCTGGATCTACGCTGATCTTCTAAATGCTATTAAATATAACATTCTATAACGCTTAATGGCTGTTTTCCATTGCCAGTGGCTCGCTGCTCAACAGCGCCCTCTGGTGTCACGTTTTAATAACACATTTTTAACGTTGTAAATGACGAGTGTAGATCCTCCCCTAGTCTTACCTGCAAATGCCGGGGATTGAATTTGGGATCTTCTGCATACAAGACAGGTGCTTTACCACTGATGCTCTATATGAGCCAAATCGGACACTACAATGCTTTCAATGGTGCCACCAGGAATACAATGGGATCTAATCCGTCCTGGTTAGCTTCCAACGCTCTCCATCTCTAGCCTCCCTGCAAGATCTCATCTCCTACTACTTAAGTACAGCTTGTTGCTCCAGCAGGGTCAGCGATGAAGCAGAGCGAATAAGGTCCCTGTGGCCATCCAATTGTTCTTAGACTCCCACTGCCACCAGCTCCAGACACTGCCAGATTTACACACCAGTTCAGTATGTTACAGCTTAGGGCCTCGGACTGCGATTCTGGGGTGGGGAACTATATATCAAGTTTAGAAAATAATGAAAGGACACACACACAGAGTACAGGTTGTACTGCACCCTCCACTAAGTAAGTGTTGCGTGTAATGGTTCTTGCGATGCTGAACATGAAAGTTTTCCAGACATGTTAAGTAAGAAATCGTAAATTGTTTTCGTGGAAAGGCATTTCAAAAGCAAACGGGCTTATGGCCACATGTGCGTTCTAGTTACATGGTCAGGTTTTTTTAGTCACATCCTTGCCTATGTACTGGTACATTTGCAAATTATGAAAGTTTATTACAGTGGTACCTCGGGTTACAGACGCTTCAGGTTACAGACGCTTCAGGTTACAGAGTCTGCTAACCCAGAAGTAGTACCTCCAGGATGAGAACAGAAATCACGTGTGGCAGCGGGAGGCCCCATTAGCTAAAGTGGTGCTTCAGGTTAAGAACAGTTTCAGGTTAAGAATGGACCTAAGGAACGAATTAAGTACTTAACCCGAGGTACCACTGTACTGTTTTGAGGGGACAGGGGGTGGGCAGGTGTGGTCCTGAATGCGGTAACTGTGCCCCTGAAGGACCAGGTGTGCAGCCTGGGAGTCATTTTGGACTCACAGCTGCCCATGGAGGCGCAGGTCAATTCTGTGTCCAGGGCAGCTGTCTTAACCCGAGGTTCCACTGTATTTCTGTTTTCGTTGTCCTTTCCTTTAGAAGAATACTTACATTCTTGTAATGCTGCGGGTCCTTTCCAGCTTGACACAGGTAAGGCACTCAGCATGTCTTAATCCAGTCCTGCCCAGCCAGCACAGCCAATGGTTAGAGATGATGGGATCTGGTGTCTAGCAACATCTGGACCTCCAAAGGTTCCTGGAGGATAAGATTGCTAACTCGGATGGTTATGTTTCTGCTTCTGAATACCAGTTGCTGGAAACCACAGGAGGGGAGAGAGCAAATGTGCTCAAGTCCTGCTTGCAATCTTCCCATGGGTATGTGGTTGGCCAATGTGAGAGCAGGATGGTGGAGTAGAATCATACAGTTGGGAGGGACCTAGAGGGCAATCTAGTCCAACCCCCTGCAATGCAGAAATCTTTTGCCCGATGTGGGGCTCGAACCCACAGCCTTAGAGTCTCATGCTCTCTTGAGTGAGCTGTCCCGGTAGATGGGCTCTTAGCCTGATCCTGTAGTGCTCTTCTTATGTTCATTCCCAGAGTAAGGAAGAGAGGGCTCTTTCACAATTCCTTCCAGTGACCACACAGCCTTGCCCAAGGAAGGGTTTAGAGGTGGGCAACTGAATGAGTTGGAAAGAAGACCTGATTTCAATGCAGAATAACACTAGAGCCAGAGAAGAGCTCACCTTACATCTGAGACAACCATCTCAAGCTGCTGAAATCCACACTTCTGAGCCGAGAAGTAAGAATCTCAGCAGCAACATAACTAATGAAAAAGTATATCGCTCGTGAAAAGGATCCCTGTGCCCGTTTCACTTCCTTAACGCTTTTCACAGAAATATGCTGCCCTTTTAGCGGGTGGGGTGGGGGGCATCGTTTGACTCTGGGGAGGATTGTTCCAGGATTTCCAGGGTTAATTTCCAACAATTTCCCAAAGCCTTTAATCCCCTCAAACATATTATAACCCAGCGGTGCCCAGTGTGATGAGGCAAAGAGAGACGTATCGATCTTGGGGCCTCATTACAAGTTGTACATCGTGAACTTAGCATCCCTGGTCATGCCATTAGTGCAATTATCTTATTTCATTAGGGAAAGTGCCACTTTGCATTAGAGCATGTTGGTTCACTTTAAAAAGAAATGATGTTTTCCAGCAAAGGGAAGACATTCATTAATTTCGGAGGAGGCACCCGATCTTTTTGCCAGCTGCTTCAGAAACGTAACTCAAGGAGTCAATATCTTGGCTAGCTGATCACCACAATCATGGGTAACTCCTTTGAAAAGTTTCAAAACAATATTGTGGAGCAGAATTCAACGTAATTAATGGCTAAGGGAGCAAACACTACTCATATACAGAGTGCAGCTCCTACAATGGTTGGTTGGTGCCTTTTCTGTCTCCTTCTGGCAATTCCTGCAGCTAAGCTGGTGTCAAACACATTGCTCTGCTTTCCTTTGTTTTTATATATATAATCTTTATTAAAAGAAATTCTGTTACATATTTCTTCTTCTTCTTTGGCGATCACTTGTAGCTGAGTAAAATTGTCTTCCATGAACACGGTCTTAACAATGAGTCCATAAGTGATCATGGAGGCCAATTCTGGATCCACACATCATTCCACAGTGGGGACATAGGTTTCCAGGTGGGAGCTGATCACAGTGAGGGTTTACCAAGCGTGCCTTCCTCTTAGCGCTTTTCTCCATTTTGTCCTGAGTTTGAGCATCTTCAAAGCCCATGACACCTCTGGTAAAGGCTGTTCTCCAATTGGAGCGCTTGCAGGCCAGTGTTTCCCAGTTGTTGTTGTTTACACTACATTTTTTAAGATTTGACTTGAGAGAGTCTTTGAACCTCTTTTGTTGACCACCAGCATTACGCTTTCCATTTTTAAGTTTGGAATAGAGTAGCTGCTTTGGAAAGGGACGCGGGTGGCGCTGTGGGTAAAACCTCAGTGCCTAGGACTTGCCGATCATATGGTCGGCGGTTTGAATCCCCGCAGCGGGGTGAGCTCCCGTCTTTCGGTCCCAGCTCCTGCCCACCTTGCAGTTCGAAAGCACCCTTAAGTGTAAGTAGATAAATAGGTACCGCTTTATAGCGGGAAGGTAAACAGCGTTTCTGTGTGCTGCGCTGGTGTAGGCTCGCCAGAGCAGCTTCGTCACGCTGGCCACATGACCCAGAAGTGTCTCCGGACAGTGCTGGCCCCTGGCCTCTTAAGTGAGATGAGCGCACAACCCTAGAGTCGGACACGACTGGCCCGCACGGGCAGGGGTACCTTTACCTTTACCTTAGTTGCTTTGGAAGACGATTATCAGGCATCCGCACAACGAGACCAGTCCAAAGAAGTTGATGTTGAAGGGTCATTGCTTTGACAATTGATACAATAACCAATTGCTTTGACAATTGATACAATAACCAATAAAACAATACATCAGTCACTGACTTCCCTTCCTCTCCTTCCAAGGTTCCTTTTAGTTTCCCACTATTACTGCATATATTATTGTTATTAATAATATTAATAATTATTAGTAATTATTAATAATAATAATAATAATAATTTTTATACCTCGCCCATCTAGCTGAGTTTCCCCAGCCACTCTGGGCGTCTCCCAATCGAGTGTTAAAAACAATACAGCATTAAATATTAAAAACCTCCCTAAACAGGGCTGCCTTCAGATGTCTTTTAAAGATAAGATAGCTGCTTATTTCCTTCACATCTGAAAGGAGGGCGTTCCACAGGGCGGGTGCCACTACTGAGAAGGCCCTCTGTCTGGTTCCCTGTAACCTCACTTCTTGCAGTGAGGGAACCACCAGAAGGCCCTCGGTGCTGGATCTTAGTGTCTGGGCTGAACGATAGGGGTGGAGACTCTCCTTCAGGTATACTGGGCTGAGGCCGTTTAGGGCTTTAAAGGTCAGCAACAACACTTATAATCAAACCATCTAATTCCCCCCTTTATCATACCTGCTTTTCTTTGGATCACATCAGCAAGGCCAAGAGGGAGGTCTTGGTGTCTGGGGAGCTCAAGACTGTCATACACACTGCCAGGTTGCATCCCAGGGAGGTCACTTCAGTGCTGCTAACGCAGCAGTTTGACTTCACCTCTGGAGTGAGGGATTCTGTCTCACCCAGGAGCTAGTGGGGTGTGGCTTTGTTAAGTATCAGTCTAATGTTGATACCTCCTCATCCAGCAGTGAGGATGTTAGTGAACATTCCATGTTGACATGGTGGGTTAGCCAATGGCAGGAAGAGGGGATGAGATGGGAAGCTCATCGTTTTTTCTGCTGTTATGTGCCTGGGTGAGGGGCAGGCAAGGGTGCCAACTTGAATAAAATATGGGGGGAGGGCAGTTAAGCCCCACCCTGCATAATCAGTCACATGATGCAGCAGGCACACAACATTTGAATGATAATGCCTATTCATTTTTCAGGGGTCCAGTTTCCTCAAATATTTTATGGGGGCGGCGGTGAAGGGACTTGGCCACTAGGACTTGGCTTTTAGGGGTGCAGGCAAAAGTAATATCTCTCCTTCCTTCCTTCCTTCCTCCCTCCCTCCCTCCCTCCCTCTCTCCCTCCCTCCCCCCTCTCTCTCTCTGGAGAAGTAGACAATCTCAACCCCGTTTCTTCAATTTCAGTTGCTGCTTTGAAAGATGAACATCCCCCAAGAGGATCTAACAATATATCCTGATCCCATGAATCTTCAATAATAAGCTTCTTTCTAGCACTTTCAAATGTTCATGGCATTTCCCATACATCCTTAAGAACTGATCTGCTAGGTAGACTTACGCAGTGCAAAAGGGAGGGCTGAGATTAGGAGAACAGCGGCTTCCCTAAAGCCATATCGAGAGATAGTAGCAGAGGCAAGATTCGAATCATGAAACGTACAGCTCAGTCCTTTAGCCATTTCCATCATCACTGTGCATGGGAAACTTTGCAGAGAAACAAAGAAATTGAGTCCCTGTCCCCAAAAGCTTACAAACCTGAGTTTGATCATTGGAACAGGTAGGTGAGGAAAAGCAGTAGGACATGATGTGTTCATCTCAACTGCATATACTTTGGCTTTGTTTCACTAGGGATGGGAGAGTATCAGACTAATACGATCTGGAAAACCAGGGTTCAAATCCCCACTTGGTCGTGATGCTCTCTGGGTGACCTTGGGCCAATCAGTCTCTTCGCCTAACCTACCTCACAGGCTTGTTGTGGGAATTAAACAACACCAGTGTGGTGTAGTGGTTAAGAGCGGTAGTCTCGTAATCTGGGGAACCGGGTTCGCGTCTCCGCTCCTCCACATGCAGCTGCTGGGCGACCTTGGGCTAGTCACACTTCTTTGAAGCCTCTCAGCCCCACTCACCTCACAGAGTGTTTGTTGTGGGGGAGGAAGGGAAAGGAGAATGTTAGCCGCTCTGAGACTCCTTAAAGGGAGTGAAAGGCAGGATATCAAATCCAAACTCTTCTTCTTCTTCACCTCGAGCTCCTTAGAGGAAGACGCAAGGTATAAATGCAATAAATGAATGCAATAAACGAATAAATGAAATGAACAACACAGTACACTCCACTCACTTTCACGAATCACAAATTATTATTTTTTGCCCATTTTACAGAAGGAAAACTGAAGTTTAGGTGATGTCTTGGGAGGGATCACCTAAGCCCGCATTGCCATCCTCAGTACCCCGCTTGCAAGTGCGTGTACGTACTCACAGGTGCACAAAGACAGCTGTGGCACAATCCCACCTTTTTTTCGGAGAAAATGGGACTTAATTGCTTCCCTCCACCCTCTGACCCGGTGATTTTATGCACTGTGAAGAATGGCGTTTTCGATTTTACGTTACAGGGAGTTGCGTCAGTAAACAAATAGCTTCTTTTTCATGCTCTGATTTCGGCCCAGCAGCTCCGGAGAGAGAATAATAGGATCATGGTGTTTACTGCGAAGTCAGGGTAGTGGAAGTGGCATTCTGGCTACAATCTATGTTAAGTAACTAATCTGCTATGGAACAGCTGTTTCCTTCAAGATCTCTGGTATCAGATGTGCGTATCCATCCCCCCCCCACTAATCTCCTTTTTCATGCTTCTCTCCCTGTTGCATTTTCGCCTCCCTCCCTCCCTGCAAAAACCCAAGGCTCTGGCTGTTTTTCTTGTAAAACTATTCTCAGGGAACACTTCATAATTATCTGATCTCGGAAACAGATACAAACTCGCCATGACCGCAGAACGAAAATATAGGACTTACCCAGTAGGGAAGAACAGCCGACAATATCACTGGGTATATTCGCATCACTTTCCGGGTAGGGAATGCATTAAGGATAATTGCAGGAATGAAGAAAAGGGTTGGAAGCAAAGCAAATCGTCGAAAGCTTTTGCACATCAAGTGCTTGGTCTGAAATAAAAAAAGTTTTGTAATAAGGGTTGCCCATTCTGTCATCTGGACCGGAGAATGAGTTTGGGTCATTTAAATGTTAGTTCAAGGGAGACATTTGTGGAAAAGCAGTTCTAAAGATGGCTACAGTTGAAGAATGGAAGCCTTTTTCAGCCTATTTAAATATTATATAGTGGACGCTCAGGTTGCGAATGTGATCCGTGCAGGATACACATTCGCAACCAGCAGCGTTCGCAACCCACGTCTGAGATCCGGCGCTTCTGTGCATGCGCAAAGCATGATTTAGTGCTTCTGCGCATGTGCAATCACTGAAACCTGGAAGTAACCCATTCTGTTACTTCTGGGTTTCGGCGGCCCGCAACCCGAAAAAACGCAACCTGAAGCAGCTGTAACTCAAGGTATGACTGTAGTATGATGAATTCACGAGCCGGATTTGAACTATGAGCAACAGAAGGAATTAGAGATTAATGTGTTATTGTCATGATACAAGAGAGAGAAGATAGGGTGCAGCAAGGGGGGGGGGATAAAAAAGCACCATTGATAATGGGATGGGAAGTCATCAAAACAAAACAAAAACCCACTATGTATTGGAATGTATATGCAAAATTTTTGAACATTTAATAAAATATAACCAAAAATAACAGTAAAGATGGCTACAGTTCTGCTTGAATTCCCAAGGAGAAGCTTAGCTCAGTGGCACGTATGCTTCAATCAGGTTCAGTCCCCAGAATATCCATGTTGGAGCAGACTCCTCTGAAACCTTGGAGAGGCTCTGCCCATCACTGATAACAATACTGGTTGGATGCAGAGGTGGGAGGAACCAGCTGGGGAGCACCCAAGGGAAGAAAGCTCAGAGCCTGGGGATTGGTGGTGGGATGACAATGGATGGTCAGAGGGAGAAGAGGGAGAAGACTCATAGAATCATAGAGTTGGAAGAGACCACAAGGGCCATCGAGTCCAACCCCCTGCCAAGCAGGAAACACCACCAGAGCACTCCTGACATATGGTTGTCAAGCCTCTGCTTAAAGACCTCCAAAGAAGGAGACTCCACCACACTCCTTGGCAGCAAATTCCACTGTCAAACAGCTCTTACTGTCAGGAAGTTCTTCCTAGAGTTTAGGTGGAAGACTGGGAGGGGAGGTGTCAGAAGCTAAAGAGGTAACAGGCAGGGTCGTAGGAAGGGGGGGCCTAGGGCCTTCTGGCAGCTCCCTCATTGCGAGAAGGGAAGTTACAGGGAACCAGGCAGAGGGCCTTCTCGGTAGTGGCGCTCGCCCTGTGGAATGTCAAAGAAATAAAGAATACACAAATTTTTCTTACAAGGTTAAAAAACCAAATCAGATTGGTTTTTTACACACTGGCATTTCTAATCATCTGGGTAGGCTTGTGTAAACAAGAATGTTTTTAAGCAAGTGCTGGAAAGAATACAGCAAGGGTGCCAGCTTGCTTTCAATAGGCGGGGAGTTCCAAACACAATAAAACATCAAACATTTAAAACTTCCCTAAACAGAGCTGCCTTCAGATGTCTTCTAGAAGTCAGATAATTTCCTTGACATCTGGCGGGAGGGCGTTCCACAGGGCAGGCACCACTACTGAGAAGGCCCTCTGCCTGGTTCCCTGTAACCCTACATCAGTGACATGTTGCTGAATATATCAGCAAAAGAACTACCACTCGTATGTGCTGCCTCTGTTTTAATTTGCCCTAAATAAAATCAATTAAGGTTGAACAGATCGGTCTATTTCTAGCCTGTGCCGTTTTCTAATATGTTCCGTCACAGATCTGTCTGCCCCATTTCTGCATTAATCTGTGTTTCGAAAAAGAGCACTGTGTGGCAAAAATGTATTTAAATGCATATTCAAATGCTCTGTTTTATGCATTTAAGCATGCATTTTATCTCAATGCACCTCTTTCTTGACACATTGCACTTGACGCAATGCCTTTAAAAACACATTGCTTTTTCTATGGGCCAGAAACGTCCAAAATCCAGAGGCTAATTATGGTTCCAATCTGCACGTTAGTCTGGGAGGTGCGGATCGGATAATTTCAGATTCTTCAAGCATCACTGTCCGAGCCAGCTAGCTGACTGATGCTTTCATCCTTAAGTGTGCCAAGTACAGAAAAATATTCAAGAAGAGCCTTCCATGACCCTCTTTGGAGGAGGTGGGAGGATAGAGAGGTCAGCCAGTTGAAGGATATGAATGGTTAATGGGGCGTCTTCTCCTGCTGAACACAGACAGAACTGCAGTGCCGTATCAATAATTCAGTTTTCACTCGTCTGAGCCAGTCTGGCACTGGTCTTATATGGGTCACAATCACTCCGCTATTTAACAAATCCACGCTTTGCGATGCTAAAGTACGGAAATCTCGCTGCTCACTATAACGTTCTCCTATCGTTCCTGCTACAGTAATTGGGCTAGGAGACTGAAGTGCCATCTGGCCGCTATATTTAGCAAATTACACATGGATGGATGGTAGATATCGAGACATGGGTCTGATAACCTACAGAGATGGAGATAACCCATTGGCGAACTCAGGAGGTGACTCCTTTGACCAGAGCTTTCCAAACTTGTTTTTGGACTACAATTCCCATCATCCCTGTCCACTGGCCCTGGTACCTAGGGATGATGGGTGTTGTAGGAAACCCTGCCCTAGATGTTATCGGACAACAGCTCTCATCATACCCAGACAGCAAGGTCAAGGGTCAGGGATGATGGGAGTCCAACAACATCTGGGGCATAAAATATTAGACAAATGGTTATCTCCATATCTGCAGCTTATGACACTCATCTCCCATTGTAAGTTCGACCATCTGACAACATCTGGCTACTCTGTTGCTAGCTAGCAAGGTGCCAATCATTGTGGCAGGTGGAAGGATCCATAATTGCAGAGATCTTTGGGGAGAGAGCCGAGTGTACCTATTTATTTGTTGCATTTGTATCCACCTTTTCCTCCTAGGAGCTCCAGGTGGCATGCATGCCCCCTCCTTCTCCTCATTGAATCCTGCAAGCTAGGTCATGCTGAGAAGCACTGACTGGCCCAAGATCAGCCAGTGAACTTCATGGCCGAGTGGAGATTTGAACCCTGGTCTCCCAGGGCCTAGTCCGGCACTCTATCCACCTAGCTCTCAAAGTACATACACAGCAGCTCTCATGATCTCATAGAATTGTACAGTTGGAAGGGACTCTGAGGGATGTCTAATCTAAGGTTACCAGATTTTTTTTCAAAGAATCCACTTTTTTTTTGAAAAGAGAATTTATTTTTTTATAAAAAGAGAAGTAATATCTTCTCTTCTGTGGTCTCCTCTGTTGCGCAGCATTTCTCTGGGCCCTGGCCTGCTCTCTTGGAGTGCTAGCCGCCGTGGAGAAGGCTCGGGTTGGGCGTGGGCTCAGCCATGTGTCCTTGCCCTCCCGGTGCTCTCCTACCTCTTCTCCTCAGTGGCAGCAGCGCGGCAAGGTAGGGGCTCCCCTCTTTTTTCTCCTTCCTCTTTTTCTCTCTCTTCCTTTTCCTTCTCCTCTCCTCCTTCTCCCTGTGTCGGCTCTGGGTTTTTTCCTGGCCCCAGAGCACTGCTGGGCAGTCGGCTGGCTGGCCAGGCACTCTCACTCCCAGGGTCGTGGGGTGGGGAGGGGTCAGTGGTTTCCCCAGTTGATGCACAGTTCCCCTGTGGCAGTGGTGGTAGTCTCAGCAGCCCTGAGCCAGCCTGGTAGAGCAGTTTGCTCTGGCTGGCTTCAGGAGCTGTTCGCTGCCATGGCGCCTGCCATTTTGCCACACCGGAAATCCCCATATGATGTGTCTTATGCTGTTGAACCAATCACACAACATTCATTCAACTAATAAATCTGCAACACTTAAAATATAAATCCGGGGACAGTAAATGAAATCCGGGGACATTCCGGGGACGGATTTTGTCCGGGGACAGATTTGTAAATCCGGGGACTGTTCCCTGGAAAACGGGGACGTCTGACAACCATAGTCTAATCCAACCCCCTGCAATGCAGAAATCTCAGTAAGATCATAAATGACAACCTCTGCTCGAAAACCTCCAAGGAAGCAGAGTCCACCAGCCAGGGTAACCTAGGATCATTTTTATGCATTTTTATACATTTGGGGCAAAGAATGGGGTGTGTGAGAGAGTTTGGCATAGGGGAAAACAGATCTATGTTCTGCAAGTGGGTCACAGGAGAAGCTTTAGATGCCTTCAAATGCATACATGCTGTTTGTTTTGGAGAGGAACCAGGTGTGGCATCTCCGGGTGCTTGTCTGTTCTTCCATGCTCAACATGTACATTTTTATGAACCTTATCTCAAATGGGGGCAGAAAATGTTCGACCCTGCAGAGTAAGGGTGAGCTGAGTTTTTAGGTTGGGGAAATGACAAATTAGGTTGGGAAAACGACAAACTGACAAATTAGGTTGGAAAAACGACAGACAGTTTCAGCCATCCCTCCCGATGCATCCGTAACGGCACTAATCCTATTTCGATTTATTCTTCTTATAGTTAAGGGGGTGGGGTGGGGAAGTTGTGCCAAATGTTGTGCAAGTTAGCTTCTTTCAGTATTTCAGCATCCGGAATCTCTTCATGGGCTGCCAGCTTCAAGAAATCATGTGTGCTTGTCTCTGTATTAGGTATTTCGAATGCTGGAAGATTGTTTGCACCTGATTTTTTTTTGGTAAATATTCTCTGTTCTTCCTGCCCTCTTTTCCTCTCACTTGCTAAGTAGGTTGTTTCCACATGAGTGTTTTAACATTGCTCCTCACCAATTTACCTGAAAAAGCAGCATCCTGGTTTTCAAAATATTATTTTGAAGCTAGTAAGAAAAAGTTTTATGCTATTTGATCCTCGATGCACTGGCTTGGCAAAGTGCAGCTGAAATGAAGATGGTTCAGGTTCTGTTTTGTGATCTCCTTGCTCATTAAGATACTGAATTTTCAGGATTCTGTTTCCCGCCCACCCCCCCTTCAGCACCGCAATTGACAATTAAAACGACTTGATGAAGTGTAACGCTTTATGGACCTCAAGAGCATTGAAAAGTGCTTTGGGAACACACCGCAATCTTCATCTCTGTTAAACAGAACCAACCAGTGGTTTCATTAGGCAGTTATGGGGCTGTGACAAATGCCCCTTAGCAGAATTTACAATTCAAAGGACGGGAGGATGGTTTTAACTGGCTAAAAGAGAACCAAGCATTTATCCTAGGAAAAGCAGCCGCGAGGCTTTTAAATGCAAAGGCCTTAATGCGTTTCGGTGCTGTGAACAGTTTTTTTTTTGCACAAAAGTTTTGTAGAATGGTTTCCCCCCCCTTCTTCAGACCGATCCCCCACTTTTGAAAATGGGGACTACAGTGGTACCTCAGGTTACATACACTTCAGGTTACATACGCTTCAGGTTACACACTCCACTAAGCCAGAAATAGTGCTTCAGGTTAAGAACTTTGCTACAGGATAAGAACAGAAATCGGGCTCCGGCGGCGCGGAGGCAGCAGGAGGCCCCATTAGCTAAAGTTGTGCTTCAGGTTAAGAACAGTTTCAGGTTAAGTACGGACCTCCGGAACGAATTAAGTACTTAACCCGAGGTACCACTGTATTGGGGGGAAAGGGTTGTATAAGGATCATGACTGAAAATGTTGTCACATGAAAAGATTCTCCCTGTACAATGACAGAGACAGGCAATCATCTGTCTGCCAAGCATCACCTTTCCTTGGGGTAGTCTTTTTGGGGGTGCGTGCTGCCAGTAGGCAGGGCCAAAGCCAGAAGTGGAGTGGGAGGTAGAACAACAATAGGAAAAAACCAAATCCTCCCTTTTGCCTCTTTCTGACACCCCTGTCAGGAGGGAGACAGATAATTCTTGAAAGAATGCTGAATCAAGTGCTTGTAGACAGGAATGAGGGAGAAATTTGACTCAGTACTCATTCAAAGCCTCTCTATCAAATTTTATGAAGCTGGCAGTTTCCAATGCAATGTGGGAATCGAAGCACAGCCACCCTTCAAAATCTGCACTTACCTGAATTACGCAACGCAGTTCTCCAACCCAACAATGTCTGCTTGGACAGGCGGAGTCCCCCAAACCCTGGGCGGCCCTGTGTGGAATAACGACTGAAGACAACGTGCTATGGGATTAAAATCGGCTACAACTTTTATTATGTTTCAGATGTGGGTAGACCTTGGCTCAGGCATTGGGCGTTTATCCTTCTCAGTCCCCCACCGGGGATCTGGGGAACATCAGGGTTATCCAGTGTGTGTGGGGGGATGGGCCGGCTCTGGAGAACATATGTTCAAGCAGAGAGAGCCCGCCCCCCATTACGCCGCTGTCGCAGGGAAGAGCAATGATGACCTCTAGGCATATAGCCAAAGCCTCCTCTCAAAACAACCCTGGTATCGCCGCCGCGAAGAGGAAGGGGGCGTGGGTCACCGCTCCATGCCCCCCCCCATTCAGGGAAGATAGACTAAATGATTCCGCCCAAGGCCTGATACCGCCAAAGTTGTGACTTTTGCTACGGGAAAAGCAAACCTGCCAATGCAGGAAAATTCCTTTCCAGCCCTTCAACAGCCACCTTGACGTAGCAGCGGCCACGTACCTGTGGAGAAACGGTTAACCTGCAAAAGAAGTCTTAACTGAGGGTGCGTAGGGCGGGAGAAGCTCTAGAGCCAACTGATGATTCCTAGGTGAGTTCCTCCCCCTATGGTGTGGGCAGGGTGGTCCCTCCCCCTACCTGGCCTGATCACCTTGGCAACGCTTCCCCAGGTGGGATTGGGCAATTGGCTGAGGTAGGCGGAGACCTCCAGGTATCCCACCTGGGGAAGGCAAAGCCAAGCCTGTGCTAATGGTGCTGTATAGGGTCCAGGGGGCTGTGCGCAACCACACAAAGGGCGCCCCCATTTAATGTGGGGAGCGGTCATTATGAAATTGCATATACTGCGGGGCAGGGGGAATGTGGATGAAATTAAAATGGTATACAGCAATGCACTGTATTCGGAGAAACTGCTCCAGAATTGTGCTCCTTAGGGGAAATTTGCAACAAAATGCAAATTGGCTGCAGAAGTGTGGATAACCAAGTTTAAGATTGGGATAATGAGAAAGGGACAGGACCCAAATGGGCAGATCCGTCTATCCCTACTTGCAGGTCTCTTTTGAAACTGATCTGAAGCCCACACTTTTCTTACTGCAACTGCAAGAATTCACTCTGCCTCTCTGTTTCCTTAGCAAAAGATTTTTTGAAAGACTGGGAACTCTTCATGTTCTACTTACAGAAATACGGTAAAGAAAGGGAATCACTAGCAGGGTTTGTTTAAAACTAAGAAAACAAGCTGAAAGGTTAAGAAACAATAATATGAAATGTAATTGAGTGTAAGATGTAATTATGAAAGAAAATCTGGGATAAAATTGATAAGAAAATAAGCGCATTTAAGTATAAGATCATAAAAAATAAGACAATTAAGCAGAAGTAGTAAATATTTTAAGAAGTTGAGGGAAGGCATGGGGAAGGGGGAGATTTTTATTTCTATATGATAAATGTTATATCTTGTTATGTGGCTGAATATTAAATTGCACAATTCAATAAAAACTTTTTTTAAAAAAGAAAAGCTGCAATAATAATAATAAAACTCTCATTCATGTTAAGGTAGTGCTGTACTTTGCTGTACTTGACTACTGCATCCTTCTTATCCCTGGCCTTCCTTTCTGTCCTTTGAAATCTGTAACAAAACAGTTGCCAAAATCATTTTCTATTTATTGATTCACTAGCAGCCTCATAGCCGGCATTTTTTGGGAATTCCAAGAAACCAAAAGATCAGTGCAGTTTTGAAAGGTTCAGTCGGCCATATTGATTCAAAATGGTGTCCAGCTGTATTCCAACATTGATGGAAAATTGCTTCTTGATCCCAAAGCAAAAGACAATGCATCTCCAGATGCTTAGAAATAAAATAGATTTTATTTTCAAAGCAGCCAAACACATTTCAGCCAATATTTGTTTAAAGGCCTTCGTATATATACTCACTTTTGGGGGGCGGGGGCAGGGACTGAATTGGGTGAAATGGGAAAACAGTCTACAGGGATCTCTGCTAGCTATATCTGCAATTAATAGCAACCTGGGGACTGAAATTGTTATCCGAAGGCAAGAATTGTACACAGGTGTTGTTAATATGCGATAAAAAGTCAAGGTCTTTCTCTTGTAAGCACCACAGGCCAAGAAAAGCTCAAGGGAGCCTCTACAAATAAAATATCGCTTACCACTTTACTCAGTTACTTTATGGAACAAAATAAATCTGCAACAGGTCTGAAGATTTGGGCTGTGGAAAAGCGATATACAGATGATGATAAGATCTTGTTAAGGAAAGCAAGTGGAGCAGATATTGAGGTTAAAAACTTTGCTCCCATGTGGGATTAATGGTGTGTTGGGTCTTCTTTCTCTGTAGAGAGAGAGAACATTTGTTGATGCCCCTATAATTCTGTTTCTTCACTGTCCTGTTCACAAGTGGAAGTCATTGGTTTTTAAAAAAAATATTATTATCATCCTATATTAACAACACCTGTGCATGATTCTTTGGGGGGCGAAACATAATTCTTTAGGGGGGAAACATATGTAAACATGTGCACTCTAGGAATGTTGTTGTGATGGTCTGGGAATTGGATTCAGAGGCTGAACCTGAGGAATCCCAGCCTGCACAGGAGTCCCCGCCTCCAAGGCCAGCTGAGCTGGGGCAGGGGCTTGAACCTGAAGGGTCCTCACCTGTGCCGGATCCTCAGGAGCAGACACCAGCTGAATCCGCTCTGGCTCCGGAGGTGATGGAGGACCCATTGCCTGCAGGTGCTCCTCTCCCAGCCCTGTCAGGAGAAGGTGAGGTTGCCTCGGGGTCCAGTATCCCTCCAGCTTCTCTGGAGCTGCAGAGGCTCAGGGCAGAGAGGCGGAGGGAACTAAGATCTCGCAGGAGGAGTGCTCACCTTAAGGCCAGGAGAGGCGAGTCACCTGTGGGCCGGGACCGCCCTATGCCTCAGAGGAGATAAAGGCCAGTCAGCCCAGTCCCAGGTTGCGGGAGCAACATCGTTGGTAACCTGCTCCTGCCAGCACCCTGTCCTGCTCTTCCAGAGTTCCTGACCAGCTCTTTGCCTTGGACCCCACTTCGCCCTTGACGGACAGCCTCCATACCCTTGACCTTGGACAGGGCTCTGACCACGCCACACGGTAACCCCTGTGGGAATGTTCTGGGGTGCAGGAGAGGATATATTGACTAATTATATCCTTGTCCAACTTGTGCTAACAAGTTCCCAAAATATCAGCAGAGTTTATATACATTCCCCTTTAAGTTCGCAACGGTAACGTGTGCACAGGTTCGCTAGAACCTCTATGATAATTACTCTGGTAATTTCCCCTTTGTTCCCTCTTAAAATACAAGACACAACACAGTCTTTATAAAAGTATAAAAGAGTTTACTCACGATCTGTTCACAATATGATCCCAGATGGCAGACAGGCTTAAAAAGGTAAAATACACTTAGAATCTATCTTGTAGGAAGATAGGCCTCTCCTCTCTTGGCTGAGAGCCAAGAGGGCATCCTGCTTCTTCGAAAGGTGATGGCAGAGAGAGAGAGAGATGGCTGCCTGCCCTGTGCTTTTGTCATTTACCTGCACAGGTGAGGCCACACCCACCTCTGGTCACATGTGGAGGAAGTCCGTCCCCAGGAAGTTTACCTGCTTGCTGGACAGACATCCCTCTCCATGTTTCTAACATGTACACTCTAGGAATGTTGTCATTGACTGCTCCTGTGTTTACATCCCACATACCCCTTCTCAGGCAATACAACATATACAAAACATAAACAACTTTATTCAACCACCCAGAGTCCCAGCTTGACACGTAGATTCTGGAAACACTCTCTTTGTAGGGGTTTCGTCAGGATGTCAGCAGTCATCTCTTGGGTGCTGCAGTAGGATAGCTCCACAAGTCCATCCTGGATCATCTGGCGTATGTAGTGGTATTTAACCCAATGTGTTTTGTTCTGGCCAGGAACTTCTCACTCTGCGTCAGCTTCAGGCAACTTTGATTGTCCTCTAGCAAGCTGACAGGCCCTTTTCTCACCAACCCAAAGTCCTTTATGAGTTGATCAAGCCAGGCGATCTCTCTGCAGGCTTCTGTTGCTGCAACGTATTCTGATTCTGTGGAAGATAATGCTACACAGCTCTGTTTATAACTGCCCCATGCAACAGGTCCATCCCCAAACATGAAAACATGACCACTTGTTGATTTATAATCAGCATTATCCCCAGCCCAATCCGCATCAGTATACCCAACCAACTTAGGGTCTCTGACGGCTGGTAACCTTAATTTACAATTCATGGTACCCTTCAAATATCGCACCACCCTCTTTACACCTGCCCAATCATGCTCAGTGGGAGAATTCACTTTTCTGCTAAGAATCCCCACAGCATTTGCTAAGTCAGGTCTACATGTGGTAACTAAATACAAAAGTTTACCAATCGCCGACCTGTAGTCATTGTTGTCTGGCAACTGCTTTGAATCCTGCTGATTCTTCAGGAAGTCAGTAGCCATCGGTGTAGCAACTGGATGTGCGTCTTGCATCTGCATGTGCTCAACTAGCTCGTGGATCTTCTGTCTTTGGCTGAGAAGAAATGAGCCGTCCTCTTCTCTTTCCACCTGGATCCCGAGGTAGTACTGGACATCTCCTAGCTCCTTGACCTCCACCTCCTTGCTAAGGTGTTTTACTATCTGTGTATAGTCTTTCTCACTTGCTGTGGCAATAATCAGGTCATCAACAAATGCTAGGATATATGAGAATTGTCCATTATTTGACTTACTGTACAAGCACTTGTCAGCGTCGCCTTGCTTGTACCCAAGTTGCGTCAACATTTTATGCAACTTCTGGTTCCAGGCTCTGGCAGCCTGTTTAAGTCCATAAAGTCCTTTCTGCAGTTTGCACACTAGATGTGCCTCATGTGGTTTTACAAAACCTTTAGGCTGTTTCATATAAATTTCCTCTGAAATCTGCCCATGTAGAAAAGCTGTAGCAATGTCAATGTGTTTCACCCTCATTTTCTTGGAGGCTGCAATGCTTAAAAGCATTCTTACGCTGCTGTACCTCACAGTTGGTGCAAAAACTTCATCATAGTCTTCACCAAAACGCTGTGAAAATCCCTGTGCCACAAGTCTAGCTTTGTAGCGCTGCACTTCTCCTTCTGACCCCTTCTTAACCTTGAAAACCCATTTACTGCCGATGGCCTTCTTACCGGGAGGCAGCTCAGTGAGTGTCCAGGTCTTGTTCTGATGCAGTGCATCCATCTCCTCCTGCGCGGCCTTCCTCCAGAGACTGGCTTCTGCAGCTGGCATCTCCTGTATCTCTTCCCAAGTGGAAGGTTCCTGTGGAAACGCCGACCCTGCAAGGTAGGACAACCGTACTGGTGGGACACCTTTGTTGGTTCTGGATGAGATCCTGACTTCTGGTTCTGCGACCGCATCAGCTTCCTCATCCTCCTCCAACGCGGGCATGTCCCCATCTGAGTCCTCATCTTCGTCTCTGGTGCTGCCAGGGTTCTGGTCCTCTGCGTCTTCTGGTGCATCGCCTGTAGGGGGCGCTGTAACACTCGAAGGCAGATAATTACTTTGTGGGGTCTCAAAAGGGAAATATACAAACTCTTGAGTCCTTTCCGACTCATCTGAAGAATCCACAACAGTGTTCTTAGTGTCTACTTTTCCATATTCATCAAAATAAACCGCATGGTATGCATTTGTCTTACCAGTTTGTAAGTCCATAATTCTGTATCCTTTGCCTCCAGAAGCATATCCCACAAGGATACCTGCTTTTGCCCTGGAGTCAAGCTTGTGTCTGTGTTCCTTGGGCACGTGGAAGTAACACGGACTTCCAAACACACGTATGTGCGACAGATTGGGAGCTTTCCCATGCCAAAGTTCAAATGGTGTGCGCTCTGCACCTTTAGTTGGCAGTCTATTCTGCAAATAGACTGATGTGTACACTCCTTCGGCCCACAGCTTTTGTGGCAAACGTGCATCCTTTAGCATGCACCTTGTCATGTCCATAATGGACCTAAACTTTCTCTCAGCTAT
This sequence comes from Podarcis bocagei, assembly GCF_964188305.1. Classification (NCBI taxonomy): domain Eukaryota; kingdom Metazoa; phylum Chordata; class Lepidosauria; order Squamata; family Lacertidae; genus Podarcis; species Podarcis bocagei. The sequence continues at coordinate 80,921,060 of NC_138133.1, read as the reverse complement.
GGCATTCTGCTGTGGTGTGTAAGGAATTGTGGTTACGTGTGCAATTCCTTCTTTGGCCAGGAGAGCCTGCATTTCATTTGAGCAGTACTCACCTCCATTGTCGCTCATTAACACAGCTGGAGCTCTCTGGAATTTGTTCTTGACCATGGCAATGTATTCCTGGAGCTTCTCCACTGTTTCACTCTTCTCTTTGAGGAAATATACAACACAAAATCTTGAAAAGTCATCCAGAAATATTAAAATATATCTATTCTTTCCCAGTGAGGGAACATTCATGGGTCCACATATGTCAGTGTGCACTATGTCAATCACTTTGTTGCTTCTTTGTTCTGCACAACGTGGAAATGAAGGTTTTATAGCCTTCTCAGTAATACAGCTTATGCACTTTGCTGGAGCTTTGTTGCTCTGCTTTACCTGCAAACCTCTTACAAGATTTCTTTTCTGTAGATCCAGAATGAGGCTGGCGTCCCTGTGTCCTAGCCTTCTGTGCCATAAGTCCAGATCTGCTTCATCCTTCTGGCTGGAATGTGCCACTTTTGCAGACTGGTTCTCTGAAAGATCAAGCTCATATACACCATTTATTAGCTTTGCTTGAGCAAACACTTTGCCATTTCTAGTCACTTTACATTCTCCATTTCCAAATGTGACCTGGAAACCTTTCTTGTCCAAAGTGGACACGCTGATTAAATTGCAGCTCAGCTCTGGAACGTACAAAACTCTAGAGATTGTGTTCTCAATGCATTCATTGTTTATATTGCATTTCAGGCTCATGGAACCTACACCTTTTGCTTTAACAATGTTGCCATCTGCAATCTCAATTTCAGATCCTTCTTCATCATTTATCTCATTAATCTCATTAAAATAGTCCTTTTTATATGAAAAATGCGAACTCGCTCCTGAATCTAAAATCCATTTGTTACGTTTATTTTCACGATTCTGGACAGCTAAGTTCCTTTCTTGCAGTAACCATGTGCATTCACATTTCCCCTTCTTTTCCCCTTTTGGCTGAAAGGGGTGGGGTTTCTTGGCTTTAGGAGCTCTGCAGTTCTTTGCAATGTGTCCTTCTTTGTTACAATTAAAGCAAATCACTTTCTTAGGCATCTCTTTGGACTTTGTACATTGCCTAGATGCATAACTGCTGTCCTTGCTTCTAGCATTTCTCACTGGAGATTCAGCTCTATCTCTGCATTCTTCCTTTAAATAACCAATCAAGTCTTTAAAAGTCAGACCTTGTCTATGAGCCATCAAACTTACAAATGCGCTAAAACGTGGTCCAAGTGATGATAACAAAAATGCTATCTTTGTATCCTCATCAAAAGCTTTGGGAGTCAGATCAATTCTTTGAATAATCTCAGTAAACTTGTTGATGTGCTCTGTGAATTCCTCTTTTGAATTCATCCTCAATCTGGTTAATTTACACACCAAGTTTCTGAAGCTGTTTATGCTAGATTCTCCATACACGCGCTCAATATCTCTTAAGATTTGAGATGCATCATCTGTGCTATTTATTAATGATAGCTGCTCATCACGAAGTCCACTCAAAATTATGTGTCTAGCTTCGCTGTTCATGCGTTTCCAAGCACTTATCTTGGCTAAATCCTCCTCAGACGATCCTGTAGGCTGAGGCTCTAAAGCTTCCAAAATATGCTTATAATCTAAACATGCTATCAAGCGCTGCTTCCAGTGCATGAAATTGTACTCATTCAGCACAGGCATTCCTAGCTTTGCATCACTATCAAAAGCTGCTCTAGCCATCTTAAAATCCAAAATTTGAAAATTCTTCAAAATTTCAAAATTTCTCAAAATTTTAAAATCAAAATCTCAAAATACAAAACAATTCTTCACTGCCTTGGGTCACTGTGAACTCTGAGGGAAGGGGGGGCTGCTTAATCCCCACTGCACAATGGAACAAAGGACCATGTGCTTACCAGGAAGTTAACTCAGAAAAATTCTACTCAACTCAAAATCACAATCCAATGCAATCCTTCAAAAATACGCAGAAATATGCAATACTGGGCCCATAACCCTTTTTGTGGGAATGTTCTGGGGTGCAGGAGAGGATATATTGACTAATTATATCCTTGTCCAACTTGTGCTAACAAGTTCCCAAAATATCAGCAGAGTTTATATACATTCCCCTTTAAGTTCGCAACGGTAACGTGTGCACAGGTTCGCTAGAACCTCTATGATAATTACTCTGGTAATTTCCCCTTTGTTCCCTCTTAAAATACAAGACACAACACAGTCTTTATAAAAGTATAAAAGAGTTTACTCACGATCTGTTCACAATATGATCCCAGATGGCAGACAGGCTTAAAAAGGTAAAATACACTTAGAATCTATCTTGTAGGAAGATAGGCCTCTCCTCTCTTGGCTGAGAGCCAAGAGGGCATCCTGCTTCTTCGAAAGGTGATGGCAGAGAGAGAGAGATGGCTGCCTACCCTGTGCTTTTGTCATTTACCTGCACAGGTGAGGCCACACCCACCTCTGGTCACATGTGGAGGAAGTCCGTCCCCAGGAAGTTTACCTGCTTGCTGGACAGACATCCCTCTCCATGTTTCTAACATGTACACTCTAGGAATGTTGTCATTGACTGCTCCTGTGTTTACATCCCACAACCCCCCCCCCGGGACCAGCACAGTTGTACTTGACTGCTCTTGTGTTTCACATCCCACAAAAGAGGGACATTTGGAGGATCTGCACTGACTGACAGCAGCTCCCCAAGATTTCAAACGGGGGGTGTTCCAAGCCCCACCTGGAGATGCATGCAAATATGATGCTCTCCTTGAAAGCTATGGCGCTTCTCACAAGCTCCAGCCCTTCCCTTCTTTGCTATGAAAATTGTTCTTCAAATATTTGAGAAATCTATTTGTTGCCGCTGCGAGTTTCTTTTGCAAAAAAGGAGTGGATTATGAGGTGGCCTGGATGTTCCTAATAGCCAGCAGTTTCTTACGACTGAACAGTGAGCGCATTCAAATTTGCAGTCTCTAGCAGCGAGGACATCAAATATTCATCGGAACATGTGTGTAAATGTTGCTTCTTTCTCACTTGAGTTGACATCAGGGTTAGGAGAAGTGGTCTGGAAAAAAATTAGAAGTGACCTCAAACTTCACCCGCCATCCGAACAAGAACTAAAACCATTAGTTTAAAAAAGAAGAAGAAAAAAAACCTGCATAAAGTCAACACTATAGAATAATTCATACCCAAGCTCAAGATTTCCAAAGTGTGCTTAGTTCTCCTCTAATAAGCAGAGACATCACCTTGCCAACAAAGGTCCATATAGTTAAAGCTATGGTTTTGCCTGTAGTGATGTATGGAAGTGAGAGCTGGACCATAAAGAAGGCTGATCACCAAAAAATTGATGCTTTTGAATTCTGGTGCTGGAGGAGACTCTTGAGAGTCCCATGGACTGCAAGAAGATCAAACCGATCCATTCTGAAGGAAATCAGCCCTGAGTGCTCACTGGAAGGACAGATCCTGAAGCTGAGGCTCCAATACTTTGGCCAGCTCATGAGAAGAGAAGACTCCCTGGAAAAGACCCTGATGTTGGGAAAGATGGAGGGCACAAGGAGAAGGGGATGACAGAGGACGAGATGGTTGGACAGTGTTCTCGAAGCTACCAGCATGAGTTTGACCAAACTGTGGGAGGCAGTGGAAGACAGAAGTGCCTGGCGTGCTCTGGTCCATGGGGTCACGAAGAGTCGGACACGACTAAATGACTAAAACGACTAAACGAAAACAACAACAAATATAGATGGGTTGGCGGGAAATTAAGTACAAGAGTGCAATGTGTGGAAGCAGCTAACAAGGAACCAGTGAAGGCTGCTATTTTTACTGCCCGGTTCTGTTCCTTTGTCTTTAATGAAAGGCTTCGTACACCGCAATTTAGCAAGTGAAGCTTGTTTTTCCTGGAATAAAGTATTAATTGATTGCATTTCTATTCTGTGTGTCTATCAAGATGTTCTTCCCCTGCATTTTATGATCATAATATGTGAGATTGTAACTAAAAACAATTCTAGCTTTAAGGAAAATAAGAGACAGCATAAAGAAATGTCAGCAGTGATTGCCCTTTTCTGAACCTTTTCCAGGCTGTACAATATCCTTTTTTTCATATTAAAAGGAAATGTTTAGGGAAGTTTTTAATGTTTAATGCTGTACTGTGTTTTTAAGATTCGGTTGGAAGCTGTCCAGAGTGGCTTTGGAAACCCAGCCAGATGGGTGGGGTATAAATAATAAATAATAAATAAATAATAATAATAATAATAATAATAATAATAATAATAATAATAATAATTATTATTATTATTATTATTACAGTGGTACCTCTGGTTGAGAATGGGATCTGTTCTGGAGCCCCGTTCACAACATGAGCAGAACGCAACCCGCACCTGCGCTTCTGCGCAGGTGCAGGCTGTAATTCGCTGCTTCTGCGCATGTGTGTGATGTCATTTTGAGCGTCTGCGCATGCGCGAGTGGTGAAACCCGGAAGTAACCCTTTCTGGTACTTCCGGGTCTCCGCGGGAAGCAACCTGTAAACGCTCAACCTGAAGCAAATGCAACACGAGGTATGACTGTATCATCATCATCACCATCATTTTCATATTAATATCTTTTTCATATTATTTTTACTAAAGACAGATCTCTGGGTGCCAGGTTCGCTGCTTGACACCTCCATCTTTCTTGAGCAGTTAAGCAGAAGAGTTCATTTACTGCATTTATTTCCCACCTTTTTCTGCAAGGAGTCCATGGTTCACCCCCTCCTCAGTTAATTCCTACAACAACCCTTTGAGGTGGGGAAAAGCTTGCCACTGACTCCCAGGTCACCCAGTGAGCTTCATGTCTGAACCCTGATCTTCCTAGTCTGACACTCTCAACCACTTGGCCATACTGCCATCCTAGAGTTCTTCTGTTATGGGGCTGCTCTATGAATTAAGTAGGGAAATAAATATGGGGAAAGCAAGATGTCTCTTAGTGAAGCATCTGAAATATTTTCCTTGATGCTTGAAGTTGTTTTATTCTGGATTGTTTTACATGTTTTCATGTGTTGTAAATCACTTTGAGATTTTTTCCCTTTCAAAATATAAAGCAGTATAGAAATGGAATTAATAATAATAATAATAATAATAATAATAATAATAATAATAATAATAAATTTATGTGTTAAAAAGGTTTTTAAAGGCACCTAGACATTCCATTATGGTGACCGTAACCTAGGTTTAGGGTGCTGTTTGGTGATTAGCTTATATATCTGAGTTTCTAACACTGGGCTGCCCCACATATTATGGAGTGGGTGAACTTGACAGAGGACTCCCATTTATGGTAGCAGCCCTGCATTTATTGCAGTGTCTGCTTCCACCCCACGAAGCTGGGAATCATTGATATCTTAAGGATGTAAAAATGAGTACTTTAAATGGTAAAACAGAAAATTTAATAAGATATATTATATTCAGATTTCCCTGACTTGTCCTGGGCATTTAATCTGAATTTCTTTTCAAACTCTATTCCCTGCCCCCCCCCCGCCCCTGTAACTCACACCAAATTATCTCAGCAGCTGGTAGACTTTCCTTTCTTGGAGATTTGAATGTCCCTCCATCAGGGATTCTGTAGTTGTGATTCCTGCATCCCAGGGGGTTGGACTAGATGTCCCTTGGGGTCCCTTCTAACACTGCAATCCTATGACCCTAAAAGCCCAGTGACTAAAAGAAATAAAAAGACCATGGAGGATCCCTACCAGCACATCCCATATCTTTGCCTTCTTTCAGTTCATTATGATAAAGTAATAGAATCGATCCGCCCAGTTGTTTCTCCCACCCACCTGGGGGGGGGGGGGACAAATGGAGAATCTTTTTTTGTGTGATGTCCCCACGATTGCTAGATTAATTAAACCATCCTGTTTGCTGTCTTTCTCCTCCTATTCTCTGAGCGCGGCCGGAAAAGTCAGCAAAGCTGAACTTCTCCAATTGAAACCCGTTCATGGGCACCGTTCCTCCGTCGGCTGCGGGTCTTGGACGGTAATTGTTTGCTCGGCGGAGAAATTAATCTCCTTGGAGCAAGGCAAACCTAATTACCAATCCCAGTGGAAATGGCTGGCCCTGCTCTCGCTTGCTCAGATGCCCAGCTGGAGGGAAAAGGACAGGGACGCCATTCAATTAATCCTTTTGGGAAATGGTTGAAATCTGCTTCATATCACAGCCAGTGACAGACCTATTTTAGCATCTGGCGTCTGAACATGGCTTAAACGCCTATCAAGAGAAGAAGTGGTCTTAAGCCTTCCTGCCTGCCCCCCATGCCGTGGTCCCCAAAGGAACATCCCTCCAGCCAGGAACCTACAGCAGAGGCACTGCCTAACCAAGAAGAAGAAGAAGAAGAGGAGTTTGGATTTGATATCCCGCTTTATCACTACCCAAAGGAGTCTCAAAGCGGCTCACATTCTCCTTTCCCTTCCTCCCCCACAACAAACACTCTGTGAGGTGAGTGGGGCTGAGAGGCTTCAAAGAAGTGTGACTAGCCTAAGGTCCCCCAGCAGCTGCACGTGGAGGAGCGGAGACGCGAACCCGGTTCACCAGATTACGAGTCCACCGCTCTTAACCACTACACCACACTGGCTCTCCTCAATTTGCCCTCAGATCACCTCCCTCCTGAACAGCCAGTCCAGGGGGTGGCACTTGCTGAGAGCATCCTTCTCCCTACTTTTAGGTTTGCCCTTGTATAACTCGGCAGGGAGGAGGATGAACGACATAAGAAAATCAGAAGAGTCTGCTGGTTCAGAGGCCCATCTAGTCTGGGATCTGTGGGATGTAATCCTCTGGAGCAGTCAAGTACAACATTTCCTGTTTGCCTAGAGAGAACGTGCATGAGGAATGTTGGTCCAGCCAGTTGAACTTCCTGTTACACCTGGCTGGAGCATCTTCCCTTTGCATGTGACTAGTAGGTGGGCGTGTCCTTTCCAGACCTGGTAAAAGGCCAAGTCACGTAGCCACCTCCTTCTCTCTCCCTTCTTTTTCATTTTGCCTGCTTCCTGCTTTACCTGGACTGCACTGCTGGCTGTTAGCCAGCAGTCCCTAGGTTATCTCCCATATGGGGCAAACCTGTTTGTACATACAGTGGACGCTCGGGTTGCGAACGTGATCCATGCGGGATGCACGTTCACAACCCGCAGCGTTCGCAACCTGCAGCTGTGCATCTCCGCATGCATGGGTTGCGATTTGGTGCTTCTGTGCATGTGTGACCACCGAAACCCAGAAGTAACCCGTTCCGGTACTTCCAGGATTATGCATATCTCTTGTATGAATGTTGTCCAGAAGAGTTGGATTTGGGGACATTTCCACCACAAATGGAGGTAAGTGCCTGTGGAGGTGCATCTTCTCCAGCATTTTGGTGAGGGTCCTGGGCATATTAGCGCTAGTTTCCATGCTGTTAGGTACCATAGGGGCATAGACTGTTTAATCAACCCAAGGCCTGATTGAAGCTGAATGTTTTCGCCTGGTGCATAAAAATATTGCTACAAGCCACCCCAATCTCTGAGCAGTGCAAGATTGTGTTTACCTAAGGTCCTTGTTTCCTTTTGGGATTGAGGCACAGAGGAGAATGTGGTCTTTATGATATAGGGTTTATTTGCAACCTGAGCCCACAATGGAGAAGATTCTCTTGCACTCCAAGAAGATCTTGTTTCTCCTGTAGCTGCAACTTAGGTTCTAAGCAGATATCAGGCATTGTGCCTTTGCCTTTCTGCCTCCCCCAAGCTTCTAACTCACATTGCATTTTCCGTGAAGTAAAAGGGGCCCCACCCGTTTGGCGTATCTCACAGCATGCCTTTGATGCTCTATTCTCTTCTTAATGGCCCATCTCCAGGCTATCACCCCATGAGGAATTTAGCCTTGCTGAATTAGCCCTTAACACATGCTAGTTCCAGAGGATCAAAAGTGTCTAGCGTAATTAGCTTTTAATACTTGTTGATTACAGAATTTAGATGTGTCTAATACACAGCATAATATGCACAGTTCTGTCCTAATGCACGTGAGTCTAATACACATAGGTCTGGCTATCTTTTAACGATCTAAGCCTTAATTAAATTCTAGCACCTACTGAACCCGGTAATTTAGGGGAGTCTAGCATTCACAAACTCATAACACTATGTAATGAAGGCGCTAGGCAAGCCTTTCTAGGGATAGGATTCCACAAACAGGGGGGCCACCACAGAAAAAGCCCATTCTCATGTTGCCACCCTCCTGACTTCACACGGAGGCGGCACATGAAAAAAATCAAATCGTTGTATGAATTTTCATTTTGTGTAAGTATAAAGGGTCTGTTTACAATGGTCAGCAGTCTTAACTAAAGTTCTTTTTTGCGGTTTCTCAGAACTCTTGAACAACCCTGGGTCTGCGACTGCAATGCCTCTCCTCCTAACAAAGGGGAGGGGTTGTGAGCGGGAGCTGGTTCCCCCATCGGCAGGGGGGCGTATTTGGCCCCCTGCGTCAGCTTACCTGGCTGCTGCACCGCGCCCATAGGCCAGCCAATAGGGCTGGCTTGTGGGCAGGGTTTAGCCGCAATCAAGTGGCCACGGTAGCTCCATCTTCTCATTCTGCACCCCTTTGCCGTCGGGTATTGGGAGTTAGGCATTGGAATATGTGTCGTGTGTTGGAGGGCAGGTGTGGCCATCACCTACCTTGTTGGGTATTCTGTTAAAGGAATCTGGCGGTCGTGGATCCTGTCCAATGCCCTGCTGGTGGCTAGGGCCATGGCACGACCCCCGGTAACATCAGGGGAAGCTTCAGTTGTATTTGCATCAACAAGCTCCTCCCTCTGGTTGTTAACCCTCAAATGACTCCCCGCTCAGCGGGGTGGAGTCATGTATAGACTGTTTGATCCAATGCCTAAAGCCAATACCACTTACCGTATTTTTTGCTCTATAAGAATCACTTTTTCCCTCCCAAAAAGTAAGGGGAAATGTGTGTGCGTCTTATGGAGCGAATGCAGGCTGCACAGCTATCCCAGAAGCCAGAACAGCAAGAGGGATCATTGCTTTCACTGCACAGCGATCCCTCTTGCTGTTCTGGCTTCTGAGATTCAGATTTTTTTTCTTCTTGTTTTCCTCCTCCAAAAACTAGGTGCGTCTTGTGGTCTGGTGCGTCTTATAGAGCGAAAAAATACGGGTACATGCTGTAACCAATAAAGTTGTGGCCTTCTTTAGCCCATTAGCCTTAAATTCATGTGTTCCTGTGTCTTATTTATCCCTAAGCAGGTGGCGGGTCCTTGACTCACAAGTAAATAATACACTTGATGTGTTCTATTGTTGTATACTTTTCTCATTGTAAGTTTTTATCACGTTGCAAGTTTAAACGGTTGCGAGAAGCGCACGAGCACTAGACAGGGAGGCTGCTTTTCTTTCTTTCTTCCTTTTTACCACAAATAAATAAACTTGCTGCTGCTTTCTCTTTATTTATTTTAAAAGAGAACAGGTTCACTTTGGCTGAGAAATTGCTGATGGAAAGGCTTACGAAAAAAGGGGGTCTGAAAAAGCTTGCAATTCGTGTTTGCTTCCCTGGGGACATGGGAGGGGAGCGGGGGAGGAAATTCCGCAGTAATCCATATTATAGAAAATGCTTGAACACATGTAATGCCAATTATTGCCACCTGCTCAATCTTGTCTCTGTTATAACACTCCCGGGACAAGAGCACTTATGGGGCTTGTCAAAAGAAATGTCAGTTTTACTCCTTTCACCAGATACAATCATTTTCTCTCTCCCTCCCCTCCCTCTGGCCTCCCCTCCAATGATCCGCCCAGAATCCCATGTGAAAATACCTTTAAGCCTTTGGGAATGGGGTGGCTTGAACGGCAGCCCTAAGATGTCAAATTGACATGGTAGCTTTTTATGAGTGCTGCACAGCTTTGCTGTAATGCGCTCTCTCCCCCCCCCCTCCTGCCACATTTCTCAAAGAAAATAGGAGAATCGTATCACTTTCTCTGCTATTTAGGCTTAAACCTTTGATTGGATCATATGCTTTCTTTTAATTAGAGCTGCGTGGGTGGTCTCTCTGTCTCTCCTGCTCTTGGGTGCTCCTGTGCAGTTCGTGAGAATGCAAGAGGGACAGAGGCGCATGGCAGACAGAGTTTGTGCACATCACCCATTACTCCGGCTTCAGTACGTTTACACTCCTGTTTGAATCCATGTAGCACTGCGGTCTAAACCACTGAGTCTCTTGGGCTTGCCGATCAGAAGGTCGGCGGTTCGAATACCCACGGTGGGGTGAGCTCTGTCTCAGCTCCTGCCAACCTAGCAGTTCGAAAGCACCCCAGTGCAAGTAGATAAATAGGTACTGCTGCAGCGGGAAGGTAAACGGGATTTCCGTGCGCTCTAGTTTCCATCATGGTGTTCTGTCGCACCAGAAGCGGTTTAGTCATGCTGGCCACATGCCCCGGAAAGCTGTCAGTGGGCAAATGCCGGCTCCCTCGGCCTGAAAGTGAGATGAGCACCGCAACCCCTTAGTCGCCTTTGACTGGACTTAACAGGCCATGGGTCCTTTGCCTTTTTTAAACCTTAGACATGATTACCCACAATCCACTGAATAGTCAATGTCAGGATTTGGGATTCTGTGCCAGGTTAGTTCCAGCTGGGGGTGCTAAGGGCTTAGCCTGACTCTGAGAGGGAGGGTGAGTAAGGGGAGGTTGGGATAGATGGGTAGATTTGCAGGCCTTACAGCCTTCAAGCAAATGAGTAGATACTGGGCACCTGCTTATCTCTCCAATTAGCCTATTCAAGGCTAACTTGAGACTCTAGTAATTGCCACAATTCGATTCAGCTGCAGAGGCAACAATATCATTCAGCTGTGGAGGCAGAAGACTCCGTTTTCTTCTTCTGAGCTGGTTGAAAAAACAAAGATACCCACAAGAAGCCTTGGATTTGCTGGTGCAAATAGGGAGAACCATATATGTACTCCTCCAATGACTCACTCTTTATTGTGGTTGGGCTCCTGGCCGGATTTAGGTTTGATGAGGCCCTAAGCTACTGGAGGTAACTGGGCCCTTTATATGTCCAGCTGTCCTTTGTCAACAACAAATTGTCGCTGTTTTTGTGTTGAATATATGCTTTATGGTAATTTATGGACCTAATGGGTATCTAAAACCATTTGCCGATGTTGCCATGCAACCAGTCCATGTAGAATGTAGTCACCCTATATATAGAAATGAGCAAACCAGTGATATTTTAGGGAGCAGGCTAGCAGGCAGGGCCCATTACTTACATCATAGGAGCCTACACAACCCAAAACACTGTTGCTGTATGTAGGTTTTATTTCATTTGTTTTTTATCTTATATTTTGGAAATGTACATCCAGGTTTTTCCCTCTTTACATTTTTTTTTGGGGGGCAAGAGAGTGGGGCCCTAAGCTATAGCTAATTTAGCTTATACATAAATCTGGCACATGATTTATACTCATGTAAAAATCTTGGCTCAATGTAACTGCATCTCTGTAATTCGTATTTTATACTGAATATACTGCATGCATGGTTCTGTTATGGTTATGTGCTATTTTGCACAGATGTTTATATTTAAATTTAAAAAAGAATATTTTAAATAAGAAGAGCCTGCTGGGTCTGCAGCTGCTTTGGGACTACAAATCTCATCATCCCTATCTAGCAAGACCAGTGGTCAGGGATGATGGGAATTGTAGTCCCAAAACACCTGGAGACCCAAGTTTGGGAAGTACTGGGCTAGATCAGTAGTTCTCAACCTGTGGGTCCCCAGATGTTGTTGGACTACAACTCCCATCCCTGAGCTCTGGCCTTGCTAGCCAGGGATGATGGGAGTTGTAGTCCAACAACATCTGGGGACCCACAGGTTGAGAACCGCTGGGCTAGATGATCCTTGGGTTTCGCTTCCAACACTACAGTTCTTTGACCCCTGTCCTGACAGGTGAGTCCTCCCATCCCTAATTCCATTTGTGAAGCAGCGTCTGCCCTTGACATCTTTCCAGACTCAACTCAGTTCAGATGGGGATCATGCTCTCTGCCCTGTGTATATATCTGCCGCAAACAAGCTCAGTTGGTTTTGCCTTCCCTGTAAAAATAGCACAGCAGAGTGACAGCCAGTCTCTCACTCACAATCCATCAAAAGGGCACTTGTAGCTCCGAGACAGAAAACAAGGCGAGGCGAGCTCGGGTGGGGTGGAGAGAGAAGCAGCAATCCTTGCCAGATATGATATGAAAGGAAATCTGTTGAAATTTCCCTATCTGGATATGATCAGGCTACTGGAGCATAGCAGAACCCCAGCTGATCAAGCCCGAAGGCTTTTCCACTTCAAGGATATTTTTTTTTTGCACCAACAGTTGTAACCAGAGACCATTAAGTAAGTCTACTTGGGGGCTCAGAAGGCGCCTGCGGAGAAAACAGAAACAAAGGAAAAGGAAACTATTTATTGGTGAACCAAGGTCTTTGCAAAAATATCAGAGCTTAAAGAAGCAGACACGGATTCTGATGGGGACGGGCAAAGGAAGAAGGGGGCGTGGCTGCATGCCTTTTCATCTTCTCCTCAGACCTGATTGGCTAATAGGCCAGGGAGCAGCGGCTCTAAATGTAGCTCCTCCTCCTTTTTTAAACCCAATTAGAACTTATTTTTCTAGGGCTGTGAAGGGCTGACTTCATCTGCTGGGGAAATCCCACGCATAAATATCATTTGGCATCCACAATTATTCATCTGTTAATGTCCAGTCTTTGGGAGTCTCCAGAATTGTATATATTTTTTTTTAAAGTGCAGGTGTCTTCTGTAGCAGGCTCTTGACAAATCAACAGTGCATTGGTTGGGCAAACTGGCCTCCTTGAATATATATTGTATAAACAAAAAGTATCTAAAAGGCCAAGCTTGAATGGCCATTTCCCCCCCATACATATTACAATTTTACTTTTTATACAAATAGTGAGGCACATAGTCGTTCAGTGCCACCATTATCTGCAAATGTCTGGGTCATTTAAGACTATATAGAACCTTCATTCTCAATAATAATGGCCCTTAAAGGTAAAGATAAAGGGAACCCTGACTGTTAGGTCCAGTCGCGGACAACTCTGGGGTTGCGGCGCTCATCTCGCTTTAGTGGCCGAGGGAGCTGGCGTACAGCTTCCGGGTCATGTGGCCAGTATGACTAAGCAGCTTCTGGCGAACCAGAGCAGTGCACAGAAACACCGTTTACCTTCCCGCCAGAGCGGTACCTATTTATCTACTTGCACTTTGACGTGCTTTTGAACTGCTAGGTTGGCAGGAGCAGGGACCAAGCAATGGGAGCTCCCCCCGTCGCGGGGATTCAAACCGCCGACCTTCTGATCGGCAAGTCCTAGGCTCAGTGGTTTAACCCACAGCACCACCTGAGTCCCAATAATGGCACTTACAGGTAGATAATACTTTTATTTTTTGTATAAATATTATTTGTAAGGGATTTTTTTTAGTGCGAGCTCATATTTTATTATCCCTTTGGAGCTATGCTGTATCTTTGTAGTTTTGTCCTTTGAGGATGTGACACTTTTGATTTTAGATTCTCCTTTTCTCCCTCCCCGCTTTGCTATGTTTGGCTTTTCGTTTGCTAATTAAAAAGAAAAAGAAAAATGAAAATAATCTCTAGATTCCATTAGATTCCCAGAAGTGGATTTTGTGGTCCTGTGAAAAACTATGAAAAACATGAACATAAACTGGCCTGGAAATAATGGGAAGAAGGAATAAAGTGCAGTCTGAACACAGCCAAAACTTTAAACTGGAATATTTGTGGTATAAAAAGCTACCGGATTTGAGCTGGAGGTTACAGGAGATGTGCTGATTGGAAATGACTGCTCCCAAACATTTGAAGATACAGATATGGTTGAAAGTGTATAACCTCTCCGATATCACAATGAGCAAAACTATAATGAATTCACAATTGAAGGGATATTTGAAAGGGCCGCTGAAACAATTTATGGAATAGAATTGGGGTGTGATGCAATTTTATGAATTGGCAAGAGAACAAATAGTCATCAATGACACATAGGCAATTTAAAAACAAGAAGAACATGCATTTGCTATGGATCAACTTGCAATTTCAACTAATTTTAAAATTTCCCTTCGGCTTTTTAAAATATTAAGAAATAAGGGAGGAAAGGAAGGAAGGAAGGAAAGACGCAGGGATCTTTGGCATCAGACTAAGAACTCGGATGGGTTACCTAGAGCTTCCTGGGTATAATCTGTCACCTTCCAGGACATTAGCAATGTTGAATTCTAAACAGAAGTGATGGGAGGTATTCCCACTAATTGCCACTTGTGAAAAGATAATTATATTCCGTGTCTCAGATAATGTACTGTGGCATTTGCAACTAGCTAAGCACAGCCCGTTGTGACCTTTCCTGTTTGTCAATTCAAGGCTGAGCGGTGCGGGAAAAAACAAAGATAATTGAACCGTGGCAAGAATGAATACAGGGCCTTAAAACGTAATTCATTTGGGCATGAAGAACTGGTTGAGAGTAGACATAACATTATGTCAGCTGACTGGGAATGGTTATGGAACACCGGTATAAAATTTACGGCATGTAATGCCTTAAAGGAAAACATTATGAAAATGGTATACAGGTGGTACATGACCCCAGTCAAGCTGGCAAAAATCTATCATTTGCCCGATAACAAATGTTGGAAGTGTAAAGAGACTGAAGGTACCTTTTATCACCTTTGGTGGACATGCCCGAAGATTAAGGCCTTCTGGGAGATGATCTATAATGAAATGAAAAAGGTACTTAAATGTACCTTCTCAAAAAAACCAGAGGCCTTCCTCTTGGGCATTGTCGGCCAATTGGTGACAAAGAAAGATAGAGCTTTTTTCATGTATGCCACAGCAGCAGCAAGAATACTTATCGCAAAGTATTGGAAGACACAAGATCTACCCACTTTGGAAGAATGGCAGATGAAAGTGATGGACTACATGACACTGGCTGAGATGACAGGCAGAATCCGTGACCAACGAAAAGAGACGGTGGAAGAAGAATGGAGAAAATTTAAAAGCTATCTTAAGGACTACTATAAACTTAATGAATGCTAAAATGTCGTGGTTTCCAGAAATAAAGGGGTACAGGGATATAAGGTTAGAGTGTAAGAGAGGACTAAGATGATAAAGATTGGAAATTAACAATTGGGAGTTGCTAGTTGAACTATGGACATTGGGATGCAGAGAGGGGGGGTATGGGGAAGTCCTAGAAAAGAGGTCTATGAAAATATGTTTGAAACTATACGTGTATGTTTGTCATTTTTAGTGTTTGTCTGTTTTTTTTCTTAAAAATGTTGTAAAACCAATAAAAATTTTATAAAAAAAAAAAAAAGAGAGTAACTCAACCAGTCGAAGAAGAGTATACTCAGGAATAAGAGACAAAAATGGAGCCAGGTCATGGTTTTTTTGTTTTACCTCGGAAGCAAAGGGTTCAAGCACACGTTCCCCAACTTGAGGATGTGTTTTCTTTAGTTGTACACTTTAGATGCTAAAGGTATTGCTCTTCTGCTGTTTTTTGAATTCCAACCAGCCCCCCCCACTGCATTCCTGCATTGCAGGGGGTTGGACTAGAACAGCCTTTCTCAACCTGTGGGTCCCCAGATGTTGTTGAACTACAACTCCCATCACCCCCAGCTAGCAAGGCCAGAGCTCAGGGATGATGGGAGTTGTAGTCCAACAACATCTGGGGACCAACAGGTTGAGAACCACTGGACTAGAAGAACCTAGGGGTACCATCAAACTCTACACTTCTATGGGGCTGCCTATAATTTAGGGGTCACTAGACTTGTGGGAAGATGGAATTGAGAGAGAGAGCGCCTACCATTTTCTCCAGATCCACCCACTCTTGACCCCATTTACTCCCCCCCCCGTCCCGTCATATCTTCTTTCTTGTAAAGGGTCCCCTATACCTGTCTTGGCTGTATAGATGGATGACTTGTGCACTGGGCTCTGCTGCAGGAAACCCGCCTGCCACCAAAAATTGGGCTCTTTGCTGATCAAAAAAGAAATGCTAGACATTGTCCCTGGCAGTAGAGACTGTTAGAATTCCTGCTCCGTGATTGCAGTCATGGGATTGTTGTCTATCACATGACAGTGTATGTTTTGACTCCACAGAGTGGGAAGTGGTGGAGACAGGATGTTTGTGTTACTGTGTTCCGTAAAGTGGTACCATTGTCCTTTGTCCTTTTTCTCTTTGCTGTGTGATGCTAGAGAGAGAGGGAGCCATGTTGCAGTGCTGCATGTGTGTTTATATGTAAAAAAAGTAGATTAGCCAAAATGCTGAGTTGCTGAGGTCTGTTACGCTAACTGCGAACACTCTGCGGATCCCTAAGTGTGCCGGTGTCTTTTGGCATCGGTCGCTGTGATGTTCGGGAGCAAGAAAGCTTTTGAAGCTCCCGAACGATCACCCAGGAGGCAGAGAACATGCCAGTCGGGCATGTGTCTCTGCCAGGGTCCTACTCGAGTGTAGGAAGAGCTGCTGACAGAGATTTCCACCTCCAGGAGCTTTCCATGAGCTTTCTTTCCTCATTATTCCAAGAGTTGACCTGGCGGACTGAGAAGGTCCTACACTGATATCTACTTAACACATACTGGGACACAGTCTAAACAGCCACACTTCCTGGATAGTGGTCTTGGCTGGGTAATAAAGACTTCATGACTTCTGGGCAGTGGTTACAGATGCTTGCTGAGACTGGTCGGTGGAAGGCAGGGAGACCAACAAGCTCTGCCAATGACAGGAAGACCTTGTGGTGATAATATGGGGAGGAGAAGATCCATGTTCCTGACTTGGAGCATCTTTGGAGGAAAGGCAAATCATAGAATCATAGAATTGTAGATTTCGAATGGACGCAAGGGTCATCTAGTCCAACTCCCTGCAATGCAGCAATCTCAACTAAAGCATCCATGACAGGTGGCCATCCAACCTCTGCTTATAAGCCTCCAAGGAAGGAGAGTCCACAACCTTCCAAGGGAGACCATTCCACTGTCGAAGAGCTCTTACTGCAGAAGTTTTTCCTGATGTTTAGTCGGAATCTCCTTTCTTGTAACTTGAAGCCATTGGTTTGGGTCCCACCCTCTGGAGCGGGAGAAAACAAGCTTGCTCCATCTTCCATGTGACAACCCTTGAGATATTTGAAGATGGCTGTTGTATCTCCTCTCATTATCCTCTTTTCCAGGCTTAACATACCCATCTCCTTCAACCATTCCTCATCAGGCTTGGTTTCCAGACCGGTGGAAAATAATGATTGCAGACAGCTATTAGATCACTTGTTTTATCTAAGCATTTCTTCATGTCAGTTAACCGTGTTGCTTTATTCACTGCTATATCTAACGTTTGCATCATAATTAATGTCAAATTCAACATGTGAGACTCATTTCAGTCTCTCTCTCTCTCTCTCTCTCTCTCTCTCTCTCTCTCTCTCTCTCTCTTTAAAAATGGGAGGCAGCTTTCTGTACTTCCCCAGCTCCCATAGCCCGCTGTTCTGGATTTCAGAAACCAGTAGATTCCTGAGAAACCAAACGGGAAGACGGCATGAGTCAGCAACTTAGCTGCTTCCCCTCAGCTGACTGCTGCTGTTCTTTTCTTGAATAGGGACTGCTTCCAGCTGGACCTGGCTTTACCTCTGAGTTAACAAATCGGGAATCTGTGGGTGGGACCTCATACCATTGGCCCATGGTTTATAAGAGATGAGCCAGAGTGGAAAGAAACCACTTCAAGCAAGACTAGCACGGCGACTAAGTGAAATCAGATGGGTGCTGACTCAAGTTTGGTCATGGGGGCGGGGGAAGGGGGAAAAACCCCCAAATGCAAACCCTCTTAGGAAGATTTAAGAGCGTTTTCCCCACCCTGCTGTCATATTGGGTAATTATAAGGCTCTTGCAGCTGCACAGCTATTTTCTAAAGCCAGAAGCATATCCAATATGTTCCTATCAGCAGCTGAAGTGAGAGGTGCCCTTTACTGCAGCAATGCAGATTGCGGTGTGTGTGTGTGCTACGTGCAAAGTCCCTTGATAGCTGTTCTGAATCTCCAGCTAGTACAGAACGCTGCATCCCACCTTCTCCCTGCTTGGGTCACTGAAAGAACAGCGTGATCAGAGGAGTTTTCTGGCTAATTGAGCCGGTGTCTGGACTTAAATGCTCTCGGCAAACCTAAGCCGTGAAAGGCAGGATCGTTAGGTGGGAAATCAGTTCTATGTGGCTGGCTAAGGGAAGGAGCTACAAGGCAAGGAGCCCTGTATAAGGTCCGGACACATGTCACCCCAATCTCTGAGTGGTGAGAGAACCCAGGGTTCTGTTTCTTTGGAATGAAAGTTAGCAGAAACTCTGGTGTATTTAGGACATAGTTATTTTATTTCCATGTATATACAACCTGAGCAGAAGATGGAGAGGCTCACAGCCATAACAAGCCAACACATCTTGCTTATCCAGTAGTCACAGCTATGGATCCATCACTGATCAACCATGTATTTCTTCAGCTTCCAGCCTGTACCAGCTAGGCTCTCTCTCCCACCTCTGGCTATTGTTCTCCTACAGAATAGCTAGGGTGGGGTGGAGGAAAGGCCCACCCATTGGCCTGGAGGGCAACCATTACTTAGTTGTAGCTCTTTGGACCTTGCTAATTTTGGGGGGACACTGATGAGGACATTCAGGTGGGCAGCATAGGCCATGAGATCTTATAAAGAAGTTTGTCTGACCAGTTCAGCAACTTCCTCTGTTAGATCTTAACCCTCACTGGGTATGGGATGCAAAGAATTAAAAATAAGCAGAAACGTGATTCGTCTCCAGAACCAGATGCATGCACTTTATTATAATGTAGCTGCAGATCATTCAGAAGATGTAAAATGTAACTCCAATAGACTCAACAGTTATCAGTCTCTGTTGAGTTAGCTGGTCCACTAACCAATTTCAGTGGATGCATCCTTTGATGGTTGCCAGATATAGACTGCATGTTTGGAGTTACTTGTTGTCGTGCTTCCACAGTGGCGGATGTTACCTTTGTGGGACATTGCATTGGCTCGCAGTGGGTCACTCCTTCTCCTCCTTGGGTCGCTTAGGAAACACAAGAGAGGCAGAGGAAGTGGAGCTCGACAAAGAGAGCTGGCAAGCTTCGCTCCCGATTCTGGCAGCTTGGAAGGCTACCGGTGCCAAGAACATGGAGCCAGCCCCACTTTTAGCAGCAACAAAAGTTATTAATGAGTTTGCTAACCCTTAGTAACTAGGGTAGTGAGCTGAGTCTTAAAACTGATTGGATTTAATGAGTGACAGGCAAGGGATCAGCTTGAGGGAAGATGCTAAGAGCAAAAAAGAGGATGCTATGATGGCTCTTGATGGGATACGGGTGGTGCTGTGGTCTAAACCACAGAGCCTAGGGCTTGCTGATCAGAAGATCGGCGGTTTGAATCCCCGCGACGGGGTGAGCTCCCATTGCTTGGTCTCTGCTCCTGCCAACCTAGCAGTTCGAAAACATGTCAAAGTGCAAATAGTAAATAGGTATCGCTCCGGTGGGAAGGTAAACGGTGTTTCCATGCACTGCTCTGGTTCACCAGAAGCAGCTTAGTCATGCTGGCCACATGACCCAGAAGCTATACGCCGGCTCCCTTGGCAAGTAAAGTGAGATGAACGCCGCAACTCCAGAGTGGTCTGCGACTGGACTTAACGGTCAGGGGTCCCTTTACCTTTACCTTTATGATGGCTCTCATTTTAAATACCCCTACTATATCTAGCCTAAAGATGTTGCGATATATTGTTGAGGAGGGCATCAGAAGAGGAGAGGAAAGCAAGTCTTCAACCACCAGTCATGTCTATCAGGGCCGTCTTTACCTGGGGGTGCAAGGGGTGTGGAGCACACAGGCGCCAAATTCTGGGGGTTGCCAGGTGCCCGCCACAGAAGCCGCCTAAGCTCTTCACTATCTACCTGTTATGAAATAATAAATAATTTTGATCAAGCGAGAAAAACAAAATACATATATACCTAGGCATTACCAAAACATATACCTACTGTTTGACTAAAGGACTTTTGACTTTGTGCGCTCATTTACCAAAGACCTGCTGCGCCAGTGGCAGTGCTAGTCATTCACAATGGCGGCGCTTATCATTCTCGACGGCGCTGTGCACGCGAAAATAACTAAATTTGGGGGCACTGGGCAGATCTTTGCATATGCTAAAGATGGCCCTGATGTCTATGTCTCATCGAGAAAGTATAGCCAGAAACATTTTGGCAAATTTAAAAATTCCACCCAGACAGAAAAATTTCACCCCTGAAAAAGAGGGTGTGTCTGGGAAAAAGAGGACACATGGTTGTCAGGAGCTTGTCCTACACTCGAGTAGGACCCTGGTAGATACACACGCCTGACTGGCATGTTCTCTCCCTCCTGAGCGATCGTTTGGGAGCTTCAAAAGCTTTCTTCTGCATGAACATCACAGCAACCAATGCCAACAGACATCGGCACACTTAGGGATCCACAGAGTCTTTGCAGTTGCGTAACAGACCTCAGCAACTCAACATTTTGGCTAATCTAGTTTATTTACATATAAACACACACGGAGCACTGCAACATGGCTCCCTCTCTCTCTAGCATCAGACAGCAAAAAGAAAAAGAACAAAGGACAATAGTCCCACTTCACGGAACACAGTAACACAAACATCCTGTTTCCGTCACTTCCCACTCTGTGGAGTCGAAACATATACCGTCATGTGATAGACAACAATCCCATGACTGCAATCACAGAGCAGGAATTCTAGCAATGGCAACCCTAGATTATCCTCAGCTGGCTCCCAACCCACCTGTCATTGGCAGAGCCTGTTGGTCTCCCTGCCTTCCACTGACCAGTCTCAGCAAGCATCTGCAAACACTGCCCAGAAGCCATATAACCTAGCCAATGTCACTATCCAGGAAGTGTGTCCCAGTACGCACTAAGTGGATATCAGTGCAGGGCCTTCTCAGTGGTGGCACCATGTTCATGGACTTCAACAGTTGAAACGACTGTATCGGGCACACTGTGTCCCACTAAACCATGACTACTCAACTTCCCTGACACCGAAATCAGGTCAGGGTTGCTAAGACAGAGTGGGAATGGCAGCGGAAGATGCCAGGATAACCCTGGGAAACACAGTTCTTACAAGTTACTACCTCATTTCTTCTTCTTTTTTAATGGTTAAATCTCATCCCTACAGTAATGGGAGCTGCTGCTTTTGGGTATCGGGAAAGGGTGTCTGAACTCCATTTCCATACTTACAAGACTCCAGTTGCCACTAAATCTGTTACTGTAATTTATAACCCTGCCTTGTTTGTATCTCCTCCCGGTAATCTTCTTGGTGCTGTCTGAAATGGTGATATATGGGAATCAATTATGAACTGAAGAAGCCAGGATAACAAAACCTGAGGAGATGTATCATCTGGGACAGGGAGGTGAGTTTCTTGGAATCTAACCTGTGAAGAAACAATAAAAATAGTAATAGTCGTAGCATTAGTAGTAGTAATAATAATAAATCCATGGAAAATATCAGGATGAACATGTTGAAAAGTTCACACACCCCCAGGCCATATATACTACACTGTTGCCATCACTTCTGAATAAATAACAAGATGAAAGTTTTTTTTAAATGTTTATCTCAGATTTTGACAGTTAAATGAATCCTGTCCAACATTTAACATTGTTCTGGATTAATAGCGTTCCTGGTTCAAATCCCTTTGAAGCCATGGAGGTTGCTAACCAGCATTGAGAGAGTCACTATTTCTCAACCTAATTTACATCTAGGAACAGACAGATCTCTCTGTTTTGGTTTCTACTAATCTTAACTTCAATTTGCCACACCAGTTTACTTTTAAAAAATCATTCTGAAAATTTATTGCTATATGCAAGTTGGCTTTAACTACACATTTTCACATACCCCTAATCGTAATGTACTTGTATGTGTTATTTTTCGCTAATATATGCATTTTAACACACTCTTTCCTCTCTCTCTCTCTCTCTCTCTCTCTCTCTCTCTCTCTCACACACACACACACACACACACACACACACGTGTTGGACAGCTGCATTGGAAAATGTGTATTTTCAAGAACAGCTGCAGTTCCATTCACATAATGTTTAGGGAAGTCAGAATTAGGTAAGCATTCAACAAATTTCCCTGTGTAGAGGGATCATTGTGAAACCTCTGTGGGAATGGCAACAGGAATCTCGTGAAAATTCTCAGCGCCCTTAACAAAGTAAAGCTCCCAAAAATTATTAGGGGGAAGCCATAACTGTTCAAAGTGGTATCATAGTGCTTTGACTCTATCATGTGACTGCAGCCCAAGTTAGGACAATTGCCTCCGTGAGCTGCTTGTGAGCTTCCTGGTGGTATCTGCTGTGGGAAACAAAACACTCAACTAGACGGTCCTTTGGTTTAATACAGCAAGGCTCTCCTTATGTTCTAATGGTCACACTAGTGCCCCGACTAATATACTCCAGATGTTTTCGGAAAGGATCCATAACCTGCCCTTGCGCAGCACATGGGGCTCTGGCCCAGATGTTCATGAAGATGTAAACTTGTGCCACCCACTGATAAGCAATCAATCTTTTCCCTTGTACATCGGTTGCATAGTTAATCCTCATCCCTTGCATGCTCAGAGGCACTCTCCACTTCAGCATCACTGCAGATGTTCTAAAATGGAGCTACAACACAGCCTTCAAAACAGATCACAAGTCTTGTTGATCAGACAAGGAAGCAAGACACATTGGTTTTTCTGGACTACTGCAATGTGCTCTATATGGGGAAACTACAATTAATCCAGAAAAATGGCTGCCAGACTGGTGACTGGGAGCAGCTGCCAGGATCATATAACACTGGTCCTAAAAGATCTACATTGACTCCAGGTACTCTTCCAAGCCTTGGCCCTGTATACCTGAAGGAGTGTCTTCACCTCCATCGTCCAGCCCGGACGCTGAGGTCCAGCGCCGAGGGCCTTCTAGTGGTTCCCTTACTGTGAGACATGAAGCTACAGGGAGCCAGGCAGAGGGCCTTCTCGGTAGTGGCACCCACCCTGTGGGACGCCCTCCCATTAGATGTCAAGGAAATAAACAATTATACCACTTTCAGAAGACATCTGAAGGTAGGTCTGTATCAGGAAGTTTTAAATCCTTGATGTTTCATTATATTTTTTTATATTCTGCTGGAAGCAGTGCTTTTTTTCCTGGGGGGACGGAGGGGTATGCATACGCCTAAACGTTTTGTGAATCTTTGTACTTTTGTCCATTTACTGTATTTATTTTTCCCGATTTGAACTATAAAATGGTGATTTTCTTGAGTCAAAATGAGAGTACCCCAAAACATTTTAGAGGAAAAAAAGCACTGGTTGGAAGCCATCCAGAGTGATTGGGGCAATTGAGTCAGATGAGTGAGGTATAAATAAAAAAGTATTATTAATATTTATGTACAAATGAAGGGAGATGCTCATGAGGGCTGTCGTAGATTGGTAGAATCCTGTGCATGCTGATGTTGCCTCCATCTAAGCCGTTCCTGGTTGATTCAGCTTCTGATTTCACCTCTTTCTCAGTAGCATGTTCCCAGGAGAGAGAGAGAGAGATGAAAGAGAATTTTCTTTGTGGGCAAACCCCTTCTGCAGATTATTGGTTTCCCCTCTTCCTTCTTCCTCAGAAAACACCTCACCACAAGAGAGCCCCTTTCCTCCACTTGCTGCGGCAGATGCTACCAAATTTTGCACACCTGCCTCTGCTGCGCGGCATTTCCTTGCGAGAGTCAGTCGAGCAAACGGTGAGAATTAACCATAAGGACGTTTCTCTCCCCCACCGCTCGGCAAATCCTTCTATCTATTATCCTGACACAATTGGTGCGTTCTGGGCACTTAACCCAGGAGATTAAATCTTTATGCACCAGTGCAGAAAGATCATATCTCTGTAATTTTTCATATCTATAATTTTCCAGCCACCTTGTTTTAAACCTGTCACATTTATGGCACAACTGTAATTTAGGGGCACGTTTTCGAATGCCATTCTCAGAAGACATTTCTCTCTCGGGGTGCTACGAAAAAGGAAGGCTACTTTTAAGCAAGCACTCAGTTGGTTCTATTTCTCAGGCTATGACTTCTGAGGCTTGGTGTACAAGATGAGGAACATGTAGCTAGAAGTCCTCTTCCAGTTGTTTGAAACGTTGAAGACTTCCTTTCCAGCAGCACTTAGAATGGATGGCCGAAGCAGTAAAGACTCCCATGGGGGCTGGTCCTATCATTAGGCGCAGTCAGGCTGCCTCAGGCAAATGAGTTTGGCAGGAAATTCTACAGAAGGGTCAGACTATTTCTGTCCTCTGTAAGTTTTACATGCATTCAGTCCCAAGTAAGGATGAACAAATCTGTCAATGTTGGCTTCTCTCAGTTTCTCATTTGACACTCTTAAATTCAGTTCTCTGCAAAGCTGCTTCAATTTGAAATTGCTCCCCCCCCCATTTTTTAAAGGTCCCCATGAAAATTCGCCAGCATTTTATAGAACCATGGAATTGTAGAGTTGGAAAGGATCTTGACGGTCATCGACTCCAACTCCCTGCAATGCAGGAATCTCAACTAAAGCCATCCAACACACACTCACACAAAGCCCTTTTAATGGTTCTCCAAGACCTGTGTGGGGAGGAAAAAGAAAAACCGGGACATTCCAGGATCAAATCAGAAACTGGGATGGCTTTCATAATTCCAGGACTGTTCCTGGAAAAATTGGAGCATTTGGAGGATATGCATTGGGCATAGAGCTGGATTTTACTGCTACATGTAAAGGTAAAAGGACCCCTGACCATTAGGTCCAGTGGCAGAGGACTCTGGGGTTGCGGCGCTCATCTCGCTTTACTGGCCGAGGGAGCCAGCGTACAGCTTCTGGGTCATGTGGCCAGCATGACTAAGCAGCTTCTGGCGAACCAGAGCAGTGCATGGAAACGTTGTTTACTTTCCCACTTGAGTGGTACCTATTTATCTACTTGCACTTTGAAGTGTTTTCGAACTGCTAGGTGGGCAGGAGCAGTGACCGAGCAACGGGAGCTCTCTCCGTCATGGGGATTTGAACCACCAACCTTCTGATCAGCAAGCTCTAGGCTCTGTGGTTTAACCCACAGTGCCACCCGCCTCCCATGTAGTAAGCACATATTCCTCAGTTGTATAATAAACGATTGCAG
This sequence comes from Podarcis bocagei, assembly GCF_964188305.1. Lineage (NCBI taxonomy): Eukaryota > Metazoa > Chordata > Lepidosauria > Squamata > Lacertidae > Podarcis > Podarcis bocagei. Next base: position 80,895,911 of record NC_138133.1, on the reverse strand, counting down.
ATCTCCAAGGAAGAATACCCAGTTTTGTGTTTTCATTCTCCTGTTCATGTTCAGCACCTCAAAATCTATCAGAAATGGCTACTTCTATCCCAGAGGCATGGCTTTTGTCAAAATTAGTTGGGCAGTGTTATGTCTCTCTCCCCGCCGCACCTTAATCTGTGATTTTGTTGATTTCCATTTTTTTTTTCTGCTGTACTAATTCTGCCAGCAAGGTAAACAGTCATTCCAAAACAGCTTTCTATTTTACCCCCTTCAGTTATTCCGTACAAATTCTCTTTGGATCAAATGGGATACAGTAGCACCTCGGGTTAAGAACTTAATTCGTTCTGGAGGTCCGTTCTTAATCTGAAACTGTTCTTAACCTGAGGTACCACTTTAGCTAATAGGGCCTCCTGCTGCCACCGTGCTGCCAGAGCATGATTTCTGTTCTCATCCTGAAGCAAAGTTCTTAACCTGAAGCACTATTTCTCGGTTAGCAGAGTCTGTAACCTGAAGCGTCTGTAACCTGAGGTACCACTGTAATTGAAGGGCAGCTCTTAAGGAAAATGCCATACTGGTGCCAAGGCCTTGCAGGAGAGGAGGGAGGAAGTGGTTTAAAATCCAGCTTTGAGCCTGATCTCCTCTCTCCTTCCCATCACTGAGCTTTCCTTCTTGGCTTTCCCCCCTCTTCTTCTTCTGCTTCTTCTTCTTTGTGAACCAAGAAATTACATAGTTTCCCTGGGCTCTGAGCAACACAACCTCAAAAGACAGGCACCTCTAAACAGTTGTGCAATGCAAGCAAACAACAGCCAGCACATACTGCATTTCTGACGGCACATTACTGATTTATGGAATTCTTTGGGGTTTGGATGTCAATGGCGATTTTGAAAAATGCTGGTATTTCCAAGAACACCGGCGGTCCAGAAAGAGCAGGTCCTTTCAGAGAAGGAGGGGATGTGTGCCACATCACACTAACCGATCTGACCACTCTTGGCATCCTCCTTGCTAGGCTTGGAAAACAGCCTGGATTCAGAACCAGCTCAAAGTGATGGTTCACAGAAGTCCCCCCCCCCCGAAAAAAAGGATGGGTGGTTGTTAAGGGAGAGATGCAAGATTAATCCCAGGGTCCTATCCCTTCTTGAGCGATGGTTGGGGCACAAGTTAAGGTTCCTGATTCTTTTGTGGTTGGGTTTTTTTTTAAAAAAAGTTAAATTGTATTCTTTATTGAAAGATTTTTTAAAAAACCATGTAATTACAAGTGCACAGAGTAAGACACAAAAAGAAAAAGAAAGAAAAGAAATAGTACCCATGTAGAAAACAAAACAGAATAACAACAATAAAAAGTTTCTGTATTTGTTATTGTAGTTAACCAGACCTTAACCTAACACAGTATTTCTGAAAATGAATTCCAAATATCATTGCATTTATCCATGGCAAGTCTACTTTTTGTATGCAATTTGTTTATGTGTTGTGAGTTTGTACATGCCTTCGATCCAATCATTAAGGGGAGACCAATTTTTGTTTTTCCAGTTCATCGATACCTGTCTTTTTGCCATCGTTAGTGAATGGCTTGTTTTCCTTAAGTACAGTGGTACCTCGGGTTAAGTACTTAATTTGTTCCGAAGGGTCATTCTTAACCTGAAACTGTTCTTAACCTGAAGCACCACTTTAGCTAATGGGGCCTCCCGCTGCTGCTGCGCCACCGGAGCACGATTTCTGTTCTCATCCTGAAGCAAAGTTCTTAACCTGAGGTAATATTTCTGGGTTAGCGGAGTCTGTAACCTGAAGCATCTGTAACCTGAAGCGTATGTAACCCGAGGTACCACTGTATTCAGATGACCTGATTATTGAGCTTTCATGGCTTGCACAAACCTTATGAGGAGATTAGATTGCGTCTGGTCTCTGGCTGCATTCGCATGACAGTTTATTCCGTTTTCACTATGTTTCCCTAACCGTTCATTCCCACATTATATCTGAGCTTTCGCATGATGTAAAAGCCACATGTAACACTTCCATATTCCAAGTAGAGTGGAATATAGCACCAGTTTAGCACTCATTTCCATATTATTTGCAAACGGACTTCCCTCCCAGAAGCAAATAACATGGAAATGTTCACTGAACCTATGCTGTACTCCACTAGATTTCCAGATGTGGCTTTTATACTGTGCAAAAGCTCAAATATAATGTGGGACCTAACAGTCTGGGAAAAGTAACAAAAACAGAATAAGCTGCCATGTGAATGCAGCTTTTATTGAATATTTGTTCTGCTTTATTTGTTGGGAGGTCGTACGACAACGAGCATTCATTCTGCATTCATCTGGATTTGCTTGCAGTTTGTTTTAACGTCTTCTATTTCTTAATCATTCATTTGTTCCACACTTTTCTTTATTTATATATATATATATAAATTTTTATTAATTTTAACATATAAATTATAAAGTGTACCACAAAACTTGTCACTTATACAATCTTTTTAGACTTCCATCAGCACCTCTGATGATCCACCGTTTTAACCACTTCTTATGCATTTCTAAACTTTATATTGCCTTTACATCTCTTAACAGATCATCCTCCCACTTATCTATTTTTGCAATAATTCCATTAATACTCCTCACAAAACTTCTTGCAAACCTACAAACATCGTGTGCTCTTCACAAATACTTTTCAGATAGTCCGCAAATTTACTCCAGCCTTCCGTGAATTTCTGGTCCCGCCGGTTTTGAATCCTTCCTGTTAGTTTATCTAGTTCTCCATTAACTTCATCCTCCATTCCTCAGTCGTAGTTCTGGGCACCACAATTCAAGAAGGACACTGACAAACTGGAACGTGTCAAGAGAAGGGCAACCAAAATGGTCAAAGGCCTGGAAACGATGCCTTATGAGGAACGGCTAAGGGAGCTGGGCATGTTTAGCCTGGAGAAGAGGAGGTTAAGGGGTGATATGATAGCCATGTTCAAATATATAAAAGGATGTCACATAGAGGAGGGTGAAAGGTTGTTTTCTGCTGCTCCAGAGAAGCGGACACGGAGCAATGGATCCAAACTACAAGAAAGAAGATTCCACCTAAACATTAGGAAGAACTTCCTGACAGTAAGAGCTGTTTGACAGTGGAATTTTCTGCAAAGGAGTGTGGTGGAGTCTCCTACTTTGGAGGTCTTTAAGCAGAGGCTTGACAACCATATGTCAGGAGTGCTCTGATGGTGTTTCCTGCTTGGCAGGGGGTTGGACTCGATGGCCCTTGTGGTCTCTTCCAACTCTATGATTCTATGATTCTAGGTAATTCTTCCTGCTTCCATTTTTGGGCCAATAATATTCTTGCTGCTGTTATTGCATATAAGAAAAGCTTGCATTCCTTTCTATTTATATCCCTCCCAACAATGCCAAGTAAAAATGCTTCTGGCATTTGTTCCACACTTTTCAATGCAATTCACTGCCACTTTCCTAACCCACAATCAATCACTTTCCCAGGGAATTATGGGAGTTGTCAAACCACAGTTCCCAGGATCCTTTGGGAGAAGCCATGGCTATTTAATGCGGTGTGAGATTGCTTTAAGTGTACAATGCAGAGGGGGCTATAGGTCAGCTCTACTCTCCTGCGCCCTGTTTTAGACGTAAGACTCAGACAAAATATGGCCCCATTATACATGACCAGGGCAGATGCAGAGAGGACAAACCTCCTATCGTCTGCTGTTGAGCCCTGGGTGACTGCCATTTTGTTCCCTGGTCTTGGCAGAGCTGTTTCCTTGCTCTTCATCTGTGGCACAGACTTTTAGACCTCACAGAGGCTGCCCCAGAGTCAGCGAGAGCATGGCTGAGGGATTCTCTTCCCATATTAATCATTCATCCGAAAGCTCAAATAGACGGTGCAAAAGGCAACAGATCAGTCAAGCCATAGATCTGGCTGAAGTGCATAGCAACATAACCGCCTCCCGCTGCATTCCACCTTGTCTGGATAAGACTTGTTTATAATTGTTTACAGATATTGCTGGGCTTGCAAGTTCACTCTAGGCAACATTTAAATGCACCATGATTTTCGTGCCTTTTTTTTTTTTTTAAGAAAACCCTAATCAGCTTTAATTGCTTTTCATGGGGCAAACATGAACTTGATTTCCCCCCCAACTGAAATCAATAGGATTTTTATTTCTTTTTTGCAAGACACCAGGCATCTTGAAGAAGGGACTCCTGCAGGACTCTTTACTCCCACCACCACTCTCGTCGATTATCAGAAGGTGTAATGATGGACAACCCCTTGGGGTGACTTTATAGGAGATTAGAAAAATTCCTGGTGAATTGGCCTAACAGTGGCTACTAATCTCAATGGCTATTATGTTCTCTTTCCACTTTTCTATATATAACCATCATTTATATACAGTCTTTTGTGGCATAGTCCACTCAGGCTGGCTTACAACATTAAATAATATTTTTATTTATCTATTTTTAAGTATTTATGGGTAGCCTTTCCGGGCAAATGGCTGCCCAAGGGAATTGGCAACAATGCAGACCAACAATTAACATTTGCTGTTGTTGTTGTTTAGTCGTTTAGTCGTGTCCGACTCTTCGTGACCCCATGGACCAGAGCACGACAGGCACTCCTGTCTTCCACTGCCTCCCGCAGTTTGGTCAAACTCATGTTTGTAGCTTTGAGAACACTATCCAACCATCTCGTCCTCTGTTGTCCCCTTCTCCTTGTGCCCTCCATCTTTCCCAACATCAGGGTCTTTTCCAGGGAGTCTTCTCTTCTCATGAGGTGGCCAAAGTCTTGGAGCCTCAGCTTCAGGATCTGTCTTTCCAGTGAGCACTCAGGGCTGATTTCCTTCAGAATGGATCGGTTTGATCTTCTTGCAGACCATGGGACTCTCAAGAGTCTCCTCCAGCACCATAATTCAAAAGCATTAATTCTTCAGCAATCAGCCTTCTTTATGGTCCAGCTCTCACTTCCATACATCACTACTGGGAAAACCATGGCTATACGGACCTTTGTTGGCAAGGTGATGTCTCTGCTTTTTAAGATGCAACTAACATTATCAGAGTTCAAAGACACATTCCAGACAGGCAAAAACAGTCAAGGAGGATGCAAGGCCGGGAAGGCGAGGAACGTGGCACAGGGAGAGTGGGTGTGGCCTGGGAGAGTCCCAAGAGCCTGATGGAGTGGCCTGATTCAGCCCCTGGGACACAGGTTCCCCATCCCTGCATCAAAGTCCTTCAAAACATTTCAAGCATACTGTAGATCTAGTGACAAGGAGTTCCAAAGCCATGGGGCCACCACAGAGAAGGCTGTCAGCTTTGTAGCCCCTGACCTAACTGATATGGGTGGCAGACACTCTAGGATACAAAGAGGACTATACAACGAAGAACAGCAAAAGCAGGAACGGAACAATCCATTTGAAACAATTTGACGCTTAAGACCGGTTAAGACAAATAAAGCAGTATACATGAAAGCAGTCTGAAAACACTGCCTTCAGGGCCGACTCCTAAAAGGTCTTTTGCTAAAAGCAGCCGGAAAAGAAAAGCACTTTCATCGCATGCCAGCTATCATATATCTATGTAGTACCGATGTAAAGCGATGCTTGCGTTGTCAAAGACATCCCACCCACCCACAAAAGGGGCATGGCTGTAAGATACCGAAACACCGGTGGCAAAATGTGAAACATCGGTTTCCACATTCGGCTTTGACGTTTGGCACCGAATATTATCTGTTGTCAAATGCAGATACTGTGGTACCTCTGGTTGCGAACGGGATCCGTTCCAGAGGCCCGTCTGCAACATCAAAAGAGCGCAACCCGCAGCGGCGTGGGTTGTGATTCACTGCTTCCGCACATGTGCGTGACATCATTTTGTGCTTCTGCGCATGTGTGAGCGGTGAAACCCGGAAGTAATGCTTTCTGGTACTTCTGGGTCGCTGTGGGACATAACCTGAAAGAACGTAACATGAGGTATGACTGTATAAGAATATCTGGGAAATACTTGACATAAAACCCCCCCGAAAACCTCATGAAGAGAGGAATTCAGAGATGGTATCTTGGGAGCAGAACTGCATATACCATTATGAAATGTACATGTATGGAAAAGTACTCTTGGGCAGGGGCATATCTTGGGGGGCCAGCAGGGCCCTAAGCCCAGGTGCACAATTTTCAGGGTGCGTGAACCAGATGCCCCTACGACGGAATCCTTGTCCCATCCTGCCTGCCGCCAGGGGTCTCTGGGCCCCTGAGCTTGGCCTGGCCTGGCCTCACCACTGCCTCTCTGGTCCCCTCACTGAATGGCCAGCATCGGGAGAATATGCCCGCAACGAGTTGCGCGGCTGGGCTCCCACCTGCCCCGGCGAGCAGGCAGTACAGAATGGTCCTGTGAGCCCTCTGTGACCCACTGTTGTTGTCTGCGAGGGCTGGGCTGCTGCAGCGGGTTTTGTTCACACTCTGCTCCCTACCTCCAGTGCCCTGGGTTCTGGTAAATGCTGCAATGCCGCTGCGCTTGGGGATTGTCCTCCATCTCTAGCCCTCTTTCCTTCCATCAATTTGGAAGGAGCGTCTCCACCCCCATCGTTCTACCCGGACACTGAGGTCCAGCACCAAGGGCCTTCTGGCGGTTCCCTCACTGTGAGAAGCCAAGTTACAGGGAACCAGGCAGAGGGCCTTCTCGGTGGTGGCGCCCTCCCTGTGGAACGCCTTCCCATCAGATGTCAAAGAGAACAACTACCAGACTTTTAGAAGACACCTGAAGGCAGCCCTCTTTAGGGAAGCATCTAATGTTTGATGTATTATAGTAATTTAATGTTTTTTTGGAAGCCGCCCAGAGTGACTGGGGAGGCCCAGCCAGATGGGCGGGGTATAAATAATAAAATTATTATTATTAAAAATCTGAGCTTAAGGACAGCTTCCTCTCTTAGGATTCAGTTCCATGGGTCCTGCTGAGCCAAGCTCTCAAGTTTGTGAAAGGAGAGCCCAGCAGACCCAAGCATTTGCTGAAGAATTCGTCAGCACCCGTTGTTTCTTAAAAAAATATTATTATTATTATTGTTATTCCAGCCTGCCGGTATTGCCTGATGTGTGAATCCCTTTGACTGCTGACAACGAACGCGTTATCAAAGCCTCGCTTTCTTGAAGCAATTCTGGGGACATCAAAAGCATTCCTTCATAATCAGGTCAAGTCATCACAAAGCAGAGCATTCCCTGTGGCGGATGTTTGGCGCTCCTTCGAGTGCTTTTTTTCCTTTTCATGAAACACCCCGCAACATGCACAATCAATCCCAATGCCCTGCTTAATTAACTACACCTTGAGAGGTCCAAAAGAAATGAGGTCAGGCAAGGTAAATGCTTGAAAGCACCTCTCCTAAATACTTGGGTTTAAACAGTGGCGTAGCATGGGTTGTCAGCACCCGGGGCAAGGCAAATAATTTGCGCCCCCTAACCCGTGGATTTGCGCCCCCTAACCTGTGGATTTGTGCCCCCTAACCCCCAGATGTTGCGCCCGGTGCGGCTGGCCCCCCCTGCACCCCCCACGCTACGCCACTGGGTTTAAATGCAGAGTGTGTGGCTGAAGCAAAGCTCTGAATGTTATCACTAACTAATATTTCACCTCCCGCCTTGCCTGCATAGTTTTGGTTCAGGCTTTCGTTTACAGCGATGGCAATTGCCAATAGAAAGGCTTCTCACACTTCTTTTTAGCACTAATCGCCATCCAAGGAAGGTGAGGGGTTGTCCTGAGATTGCAGACAGAGAAGGAAGACTACAACCTCCCTTCCTCATTGCTGTGGTGCAGATGACAATCCCATTCTCTCTGCCTGGCACTTAATTTTCAAAAGCTTGCGATGTGATTGCTGATGGCACCATGAGCTTAATGTTTCGACAGGCGGCTTGCAAAGTTACATTTCATAGAATCATAGAATTGTCGAGCTGAAAAGGGACTCCGGGGGTAATCAAGTCAAAGGTCTGGAAACCAAGCCTGATGAGGAATGGTTGAAGGAGCTACGTATGTTTAGCATGGAAAAGAGGAGGTTGAGAGGAGATATGGTAGCCATCTTCAACTATCTTAAGGGCTGTCACATGGAAGAAGAGAAGAGTTGGGATTTGATATCCCGCTTTATCACTATCCGAAGGAGTCTCAAAGTGGTTAACATTCTCCTTTCCCTTCCTCCCCCACAACAAATACTCTGTGAGGTGTGTGGGGCTGAGAGACTTCAGAGAAGTGTGACTAGCCCAAAGTCACCCAGCAGCTGCATGTGGAGGAGCGGAGACGCGAACCCCATTCCCCAGATTACGAGACTACCGCTCTTAACCACTACACCACACAGGCTCTGGAAGAGGGAGCAAGCTTGTCTTCTCCTGTACAGAGGGTAGGACTCGAACCAACAGCTTTAAGTTACAAGAAAGGAGATTCCGACTAAACATCAGGAAGAACTTTCTGAGCTGCTTGATAATGGAACAGGCTTCCTCAGGAGGTTGTGGACTCTACTTCCTTGGAGGTTTTTAAGCAGAGGTTGGATGGCCATCTGTCATGGATGCTTTAGCTGATATTCCTGCATTGTTGGGGGCTGGACTAGATGACCCCCCGGTCCCTTCCGACTCTACAATTCTATGATTCTATAGTTCTAGGTATCTGGCTGTCCACTGTGAGAACAGGATGCTGGACTAGATGGGTCATTGGCCTGACCCAGCAGGCTGCTCTTACGTTCTTAAGAAAAACACATTTCCACATTAGTTACCTGATCTCACATTTTCATCTTTTCTAATGTATGGTTTTATGCGCCATTGTTGTAAACCACTCTGATTTCTTTTGTAGAAATATTTTTATAAAACAAACAGACAAATAACCCCACAACCACTGTCGCCCAAATCCCAAATATTTTCTAGGGAGTAACCCTGTACCCTTAGCCAGTATCCCCCCCCAAAAAAATGTTTAGGGGTACTCTCATTTTGACTCAAGAAAATCACCGGGAAAGGAAAGGAAGCCACTATCGGAGGTGGTAGCAATGAAACTGACCAATCACTGTGCTAGATTCCAATTCCTACTTCACACATTAAACGCTCGCTTCCGTCTGAGATTCAGGAAACACCGTGACAGGAAACGAGGCCGCCATCGGGGGTAGCAACAGAACTGACGATTCACCATGCAAGAGAAGAAAGCACCGTATTTTTCCGTCTATAAGACGCCCCCATGTATAAGATGGCCCTATTTTTGGAGACTCCGTTTTTTAAAAATGGGGGGAGATCTATCCATGTATAAGATGCCCCCAAATTTTGGACATTAATTTTTAGGGGGGAAACTCAGTCTTATACACAGAAAAATATGGCAATTTTTTATAAAAAAAAACACATTTGTTTTCCCCATCAGATTCACAAAATGTTTAGGGGTATGCGTACCCCTGCGTCCTCCCAGAAAAAAGCACTGCCCTTAGCTGTAAAAGCATGGTGCAGTTGTGTAACTGGCAGCTGGGTAATCCCCGCTCCATGCGCCTGGCTGTCAATAGACTCCCCATCAAAGAAAATGTTTCGAAGTTGGGATCTCAATGGGTGGAAATGCCGTGATGCTGCGCGAGGCAGTCCTAATGGTTTAAAATAAATTGATTCCAGATTTATTTTTGAAGCGCCAAGTCTGGAACACCTGAAGCTGGAGAGATTGGCAGTGAAATGTCAAGTGGTACCCTGGGGGCTGTTCAGAGCTCGCTCGTAAAAGCAGAATAGGTAATTAAATATTTAAAGAACAACTGGAAAAAAACGTTTCAAAGAGTTTGCTAAGCAGTAAGGAAATTATCTTTTCTCTTTTTTCTTTTTGCAAAGAACAAACACTGTATGTCTGGCAATCCTTTTCTCAACATGATTTCTTATAATAAATACAAGAACATTGATATACGATGCAACTGGCAGTTGTCAATGGGACTGGTGGAGCAATCCAAAGTATCTCTGCTCAGAACTGAAAGCAAGTCCCCATTGAGATCAAAGGGAATTAACACTGAATCAACTTTGTCTAGGGCTAAAGTTAGTGTACTTTGGCCACCTCATGAGAAGAGAAGACTCCCTGGAAAAGACCCTGATGTTGGGAAAGATTGAGGGCAGAAGGAGAAAGGGACGACAAAGGACGAGATGGTTGGACAGTGTTCTCGAAGCTACCAGCATGAGTCTGACCAAACTGCGGGAGGCAGTGGAAGACAGGAGTGCCTTGCGTGCTCTGGTCCATGGGGTCACAAAGAGTTGGACACGCCGAAACAACAACAACAACAACAAAGTTGGTGTACACGGCATTAGGGTCTTAAGCGGTTGAAACAGGTTCAGGATTGCAACCATAATTCATTGCCGTGGGCATAATTGCAGGGAAAGAGAGAAGGGCTGACCTTTTGGAATTGTGGTGAGTTCTGTGAAAATGTCAACTCTGTGCAAAGCAGCAGTGAAAAAGTTAGAAATTAAAGGATCCACTCTGACCTGGACTCTCAGACCTGGAAGTAGCTAAGAGATTCCTGGTACAGATCTCACCTCAGCCATGAACTTGCTATGAACCATGAACCTTAGGCAAATCGCCTCAGAAGCGTTGCATCATAATAGCAACATTTGCCTAACAGACTGTTGTTACGATTACTAAAAGAATGTACAAAAAGAAGAAATAGTAGTATTGTTCCCTATACTGCCACTATATAAAGAGTTGCAAGACTATTGGGACAAAGGGAAAAGAAAAAAGACAAAAAAAGAAACAGATTATGCTCATTTTCATTGATTATGTGGGACACCCACCATCCCTGAACGTTGGCCATGCTGACTGAGGCTGATGGGAGTTGGAGTCCAGCCACACCTGGAAGGCCACAGTTAGCTGCCTCTGCTCTAAAGGAAACAAATGCTGCACTGTTTATGTGTATTATAATCAAGCCATATGCAGCCCATCAAAGCTATCATGATGGACCAGGGAAGAGAATGGCAGGGTTCTGTTCAGCATGTTGGCAGCCCACCAGGGTCTCTTGTGCCCCCCCCAGCTTGAACTGGAAAACTGGGAGTGTTGTGTGTGCATCTGTCAATGTCAGTTTCTTTCTCCTTTTTCCAGCTTTAAGGCTAGTCTTCCACATTTCCACATGTGGGTTTTTGTTTGTTTTCCAAAGTCCTCCTGGAAATTCAGCAACACTTCAACGTGATTTTTTTGCGTGGCGGGATATGCAATTTCACCCAGTACACACATTTCTGCTAGCAATCCCCCTAAACATAATGCATTTTAAATATGGTTTTCACTGATTTGTTTTTCTTTTACACACTTATGCATTTTTGTACACATCACTTGGTTGGAGAACTCCACTGCAAAATTCAGAAAAGTGTGAATTTGTGTTTGTAGAAAAAGAAGAAACAGTATTATTCTTCCCTATTCTCCCACTATATAAAGATTTGCAAGATTTTCAAGGGGAAAAGAAAAAGAAACCTAGTATATACATGTTTGTACATGTTACTTGGTTGGAGGACTGCACTGCAAAATTCGGAGAAGCGTGAATTTGTGCTTCGTTTTTGCATATTGGTTTCCAAAAAGCCAATTCGGTGAGTTCGCCTTTAATTGCATACTGCATCAAATTCCTTCCCCACATCAAGTATCAGGCCACAAACACATAGCTGGTGGGTTGCATTCTGCTCGATGGGTCACAAATTGCGCCGACCCAGGATGCCTGGAGCACATCAGTGCATGATTTGAATGAAGAGTTGAATTTCACTTTGGAGCAGTGGAGCAAACAGCCCGTGGGCTTCCTTGACATCATGGCTTGATGAGAAGCAATGCAAGGAAATAGGAGCATTTAACAAATGACCCTTCTGTCTATGGGAATGCAAAACAATTTGACGTCCGAAACCATACATAATGGGGAGCTCAGTCCTTGCCATCATCCAACGTTCTTCCCACAGGGAATTTGGATGCTGAAGGGAATTGATCTCCATCATCTCTTTCCAAGTGCTGTCAAGATGGTCGGCTTAAACCCCTGCTACTGCAAGGAGAAGCCACTTCAACTCCCCTCCCCTGTTGGACAAGAGAATACTTTCTATTCCCACTACAGCAGATTAAATCCTCCATGAAGATAATGGCTGTAGGCTCCGTTTTACTTGGTCTCAGTCATGGTGTATATATTTATATAAAATAGTATATTTTCTCAGACTAACCGGAGGGAATGCTACCAACTGAGAAGAACATCTGCTGAAGGATGATGGCGTCTTTCTTGAAGCCCACCATGAACGGCGGAGTTGCGAAACAATGGCCACATTTTACACCTCCGGGACCATTCCCCTCAGAACACCTCAAAGCTTGTTATATGCACGTTCCAATGGAATTCTGCAACAATCCCACGGGTTGGGTATTATCCATGTTTCACAGAGGGCAGCGGGTCAAGTATCATTCACATAAAGTCACATAATGAATCTTGGAAAGAGCTGGGGAAGAGGGGAGGGAATCAGCCAGGATTTCTGGCTCACGGGAGCTGTGTTTTAATCATTACATCATGTGCCGGCCTCGGCGCTCCATGCCAAACCACCTATGTATATCTCTTTAAGATGTGCAGCTGTTAGAAATAATGCATTAATTGCTGGAACGAACGGTTCACCAGTAGCCAGAATGGACGCAGCAGATTAATAGTTGTTCCTAGGAGCAATAACATTTTGTGTGTGTGGTACGGAGGGCAAAGAGTGTCAGGAAATTGAAACCTTTACCTGGGGAGCCTGGAGAGCATTTTATTAGCAAGTTGGCTGAGGTCACTCATGATCACCACTTTTATTAGGCTGTAGTCACCTCTTTGATCTCGCTGCGCATTGGACATCCGATAGCCTTCTCCCGATCACAGTCAAGTTGTATATATGTATTTTAAAAAAACGAACAGAAGCACAGATGTGCAATTCTTTTTCTTCATGGCTCCGGATCAGATTTGTTTCTGAAGGTCAAGTCGTTTCCTTCTAGGAAATCTGATCTCCTGAGATTCTTTCTGGCTCCCTTTCTGCTGCACGAGGGGTTCCCAAATACTTCTCCACTAGCCCTCAATATTTCTAAGTCCTATTGCTGCAGTAGCACAGAGGTAGGGGGACTTTTGTCAATCTGAGGGCAGCATTCTCTTCATTTGCAGCCTTTTGAGGTTCACCTCCTAGTGGTGGGTGGTGTCCAAGCCAAGGGTTGTTGTTTAGTTGTTTAGTCGTGTCCGACTCTTTGTGACCCCATGGACCAGAGCACGCCAGACCCTCCTGTCTTCCACTGCCTTCCGCAGTTTGGTCAAACTCATGCTGGTAGCTTCGAGAACACTGTCCAACCATCTCGTCCTCTGTTGTCCCCTTCTCCTTGTGCCCTCAATCTTTCCCAACATCAGGGTCTTTTCCAGGGAGTCTTCTCTTCTCATGAGGTGGCCAAAGTACTGGAGTCTCAGCTTCACGATCTGTCCTTCCAGTGAGCACTCAGGGCTGATTTCCTTAAGAATCGATAGGTTTGAACTTCTTGCAGTCCATGGGACTCTCAAGAGTCTCCTCCAGCACCATAATTCAAAAGCATCAATTCTTCGGCGCTCAGCCAAAGGTAGGCGTGGCCAGAGGCATAGTTTGTGAAACAGGCTGCACTGCAGCCTTGCAAGTCAGAGGTTTCTCTAAACCAACACAGGTCCCTCCATCCAGGCAAGCAAGCCACATTATCACAGCTCAAGAACACATTGCAGCCAGTGCTATCCCCATCCACATGCTCATAACTCTAATGTCTACTAGATGGAGGAGCATCAGGGTACACAACAGCAGGGTGGGGTGATCACAGCCACAGAAATTTTCCCAGTTCAGGCACAACCTGCCATTCATTCATGTGAAAAGGATAACTGAACTCACTCCCTAATAACAGCCCATGGATGACTATTTAGAGAGATGATCTTTATCTGCCAGTACGTTTCTGAGCACAATTCAAAGTGTTCGTGCTGACCTTTAAAGCCCTAAACGGCCTCGATGCTCTACCTGAAGGAGCGTCTCCACCCCCATCGTTTTGCCCGGACATTGAGGTCCAGTGCTGAGGGCCTTCTGGCGGTTCCCTCCCTGCCAGAAGTAAGGTTACAGGGAACCAGGCTGAGGGCCTTCTTGGTAGTGGCACCTGCCCCGTGGAACGCCCTCCCATCAGATGTCAAAGAGAACAACTACCAGACTTTTAGAAAACATCTGAAGGCAGCCCTCTTTAGGGAAGCTTTTAATGTTTACTAGGTTATTGTATTTTAATATTCTGTTGGAAGCTGTCCAGAGTGGGGAAACCCAACCAGATGGGCGGGGTATAAATAATAATAATAATAATAATAATAATAATAATTATTATTATTATTATTATTATTATTATTATTATTATTATTGCAATGTTTTGGAATAACAAATGCCATAACAATATTCAGCCATACAGTTATTGTAACTGTGCTCATGTGTCCTAGGCTCCAGAGCAGGAGAAAACAAGCTTGTTCCCTCTTCCATTTGACAACCCTTGAGATATTTGAAGATGGCTATCATAACTCCTCTCAGTCTCCTCTTTTGCAGGCTAAACATACCCAGCTCTCTCAACCGCTCCTCATAAGGCTTGGTTTCCAGACCCTTGATCATCTTGGTTGCCCTCATCTGCACACGTTCCAGCTTGTCAACGTCCTTCTTAAATTGTGGCGCCCAGAACTGCACATTCCAGGTGTGGTCTTACCCATGCAGAACAGAGTGGTATCGTTACTTCCCTTGAGTGGAGCACAGTACTTCTGTTGATGTTTTAATATAAGAGAAAAAGGGGGAAGTTATAATATGGATGGCGGCTAACAGATTGAGGTTGAATCCTGACAAGACAGAAGTACTGTTTTGGGGGGACAGGAGCCAGGCGGGTGTGGAGGACTCCCTGGTCCTGAATGGGGTAACTCTGCCTCTGAAGGACCAGGTACGCAGCCTGGGAGTCATTTTGGACTCACAGCTGTCCATGGAGGTGCAGGTCAACTCTGTGTCCAGGGCAGCTGTTTACCAGCTCCATCTGGTACGCAGGCTGAGACCCTCCCTGCCCGCAGACTGTCTTGCCAGAGTGGTGCATGCTCTGGTTATCTCTCGCTTGGACTACTGCAATGCGCTCTATGTGGGGCTACCTTTGAAGGTGACCCGGAAACTACAACTAATCCAGAATGCGGCAGCTAGACTGGTGACTGGGAGCGGCCGCTGAGACCACATAACACCGATCTTGAAAGACCTACATTGGCTCCCAGTACGTTTCCAAGCACAATTCAAAGGGTTGGCCTTTAAAGCCCTAAACGGCCTCGGTCCAGTATATCTGAAGGAGCGTCTCCACCCCCATCATTCAGCCCGGACACTGAGGTCCAGTGCAGAGGGCCTTCTGGCAGTTCCCTCACTGCGAGAAGCCAAGTTACAGGGAACCAGGCAGAGGGCCTTCTTGGTAGTGGCACCTGCCCTGTGGAACACCCTCCCACCAGATGTCAAAGAGAACAACAACTACCAGACTTTTAGATGACATCTGATGGCAGCCCTGTTTAGGGAAGCTTTTAATGTTTGAGGCATTACTGTATTTTAATATTATGTTGGAAGCCACCCAGAGCGGCTGGGGACACCCAGCCAGATGGGCGGGGTATGTATGTATGTATGTATGTATAAATAAATAAATAAATTTTATTATTATTATTATTATTATTATTATTATTATTATTATTATTATTATTATTATTATTACACACGAATGTATGTTGGACTCATGAAGCTGGGAGACCTCCCAAACTCTTAGCTGGCTTTGAGTGAAATTGGACCACGTTATGAAAGTGACCCATTTGCTACCAAGATGGGTCTGTTTGTTGTTATGGGCCTTGAACGCTGGCATCTCGCTGACCCAGAGAACCCCCCTTCACTCTTCCCTCCTTGCAGCCGAAAGATTAGCCGAGAGCACGGGAGGTCAGATCCATCTCCATAAAAAGTCACAGAAAATGGCGTGAAATTAAAACAATTTCCTGCGAAAGCTGAGGGCATTCCTTCGTCAGACGACTTTCCTGTTTGAGGTCATGTGGCTTTTCTTTGGGAGTGCAAAAATAAAAGCATGGCCTGGTTTCCTGTGCCCTGAGGACTTTGAGACAAGACTCCTCACCAGTGTAGTTTTGAAGGGCGCATATGGAAAAGTGGATCTTTTTTTAAAAAAAGTCAGAATGGTGATTAGAGCAGCTGACAGAAGGCTTTTGCAGAAGTTTGCATTAAGCCACAGAAAGAGAGAAATATTCGTAAAATATTTGGGGTAATCAGCTCCACTAGAGGCAGAATGTTTGTGGGACAGGAGCAGAGCTTGGTGGTTCAATAACTTGCCAATAATAATAATAATAATAATAATAATAATAATAATAATTTATTATTTGTACCCCGCCCATCTGGCTGGGCTTCCCCAGCCACTCTGGGCGGCTTCCACAGAAACAAAAAATACACCAAAATATCACACGTTAAAAACTTCCCTGAACAGGGCTGCCTTAAGATGTCTTCTGAATGTCAGGTAGTTGTTTATCGCTTTGACATCTGATGGGAGGGCGTTCCACAGGGCGGGCGCCACTACCGAGAAGGTCCTCTGCCTGGTTCTCTAGTCTCCAGTTTAAAATAGGGGGTTCAATGCAACTGACTCAGTGCACTAGCAGAAGATAGTGCAAGGGGTGCAGCCTGTGCAGAACACACAAACCAGGACACTGGCAGTCAGAGATAGCTACTGGCCCCAACATAATCCAGAAAGCTTCAAGACCATGAACTGGTCTGTGACCCTGAGTGGGGTGACCTCAGCACTTGGTTCAGAAGCTGTAGCTGCTGCAAAATGCAGACTGTTGATGGGGACAGATAATAATAATATAATAATAATAATAATAACAAATTTTATTTATACCTCGCCCTCCCCGGCCAAAGCCGGGCTCAGGGCGGCTAACACCAGTAAAATTACAATGGAAACATAATAGGGGAAAGAAAAACACACACACACACCCAATTTAAAATACAGGTTAAAATGCAATTTAAAAAGCAGCCTCATTTTCAAAGTAGCCCATAAATCAAAACCGTAAGGGGAGGGAAGACATAAGGGTCAGACTGAGTCCAAACCAAAGGCCAGGTGGAACAGCTTTGTCTTGCAGGCCCTGCGGAAAGATGTCAAGTCCCGCAGGACCCTAGTCTCTTGTGACAGAGCGTTCCACCAAGTCGGGGCCAGTAGTGCAAAGGCCCTGGCCCTAGTTGAGACCAATCTAACCACCTTGCGACTTGGGACCTCCAAGGTGTCGTCATTTGTGGACCTTAAGGTCCTCTGCAGGGCATACCAGAAGAGGCGGTCCCGTAGGTATGTGGGTCCTAGGCCGCATAGGGCTTTAAAGGTCAAAACCAGCACCTTAAACCTGACCCGGTACTCCACCGGGAGCCAGTGTAGTTGCTAAAGCACTGGATGAATGTGACCCCGTAAGGAGCCTCGCTGCGGTGTTCTGCACCCGCTGGAGTTTCTGGGTCAGCTTCAAGGGCACAAGCACATAACTTTGGTGCTCAAAACTTGTATTGCCTGCCTACATGTTCATACCCTCCAACATTTCTCCAATGAAAATAGGGACATCAATAATAATAATAATAATAATTTTTATTATTTATACCCTGCCCATCTGCCTGGGTTTCCCCAGCCACAATGGACAGCTTCCAATATATATATAAACAAAACATTAAACATTAACAAACTTCCCTATACAAGGCTGCCTTCAGACATCTTCTGAAGTTTGTATAGTTACTTATCACCTTGGCTTGGGGGTCACATAACTCCATACCCTCCAACATTTCTCTGATGAAAATAGGGACGTCCCAAGGAAAACTGGGATATTCTGGGTTTAACTCAGAAACCGGGACTGCTTCTTTGAATCCGGGACGGTCCCTGGAAAATAGGGTCACTTGGAGGGTCTGCATGTTAATTATTATTATTATTATTATTATTATTATTATTATTATTATTATTATTATTATTTTGCCCATCTGACTGGGTTGCCCCAGCCAGTCTGGGTGGCTTCCAACAGGTATAAAAACATAGTAAAACATTTTGAAACTTCCCAAGAAGTTTAGATGTTTTCTAAAGATTGTATAATTACTTATCTGTTTGACATCTGATGGCAGGGTGTTCCACAGAACGGGTGCCACTACTGAGAAGGTCCTCTGCCTGGTTCCCTGTAACTTGGCTTCTCGCAGTGAGGGAACCGCCAGAAGGCCCTCGGCACTGGACCTCAGTGTCCGGGCAGAACAACAGAGGTGGAGATGCTCCTTCAGGAATACAGGACCAAGGCCATTTAGGGCTTTAAAGGTCAGCACCAACACTGGCTCAGGTTCAAAGTGTGTTGATTTACAAGGCCCTTAACACATGGGTGCATGCTAGCTGAAGGACTGCCTGGTCCCTAATATCTTTCAGGTCCTAGAATAATGGAATCAAAGAGTTGGGATTCCAGGAGTCATATATTCCACTCCCGTGCAATGCAGGAATCTTTTGCCCGACATGGGGCTTGAACGTGTGACCCTGAAATTAAAAATCTCATGCTGTACCAACTGAGCTATCCCAGGTTTTATTTCCAGGTATTTGGGGGAGCTGCTGTCGGTGGTCCCCCATGACCCAGATGCATAGCTTGTAGCTACCAGAAACCATACATTCAGTGCGGTGGGCCCAAACCTGTGGAACTGCCTCCCATGAGCTTAGATGGACATCCTCTTTGCTGAGCTTCAGGTGCATAACTAATAATTTATTGTTCCTGCAGAGATTTGAAGGTAGTGTTTGGTTTTGTGATAGTTCGCCTGGAGTCTCTGGGATTAGAAATTCATGGTAAGGTTTTCCTCTCGTTACAACTGTTCCCTTTTCTGTGCTTTTTATGTATGCCGCTTAGAAATGAGAATCATTAAGCAGCATATGCATATCTTAAATAAGTAAATAAATAATGTTGCCCAAAGCTGATGTTTGTGGGTTGTTGTTTTTAAATCAGTTACACTTATACTTTGGAAATTGTGGGAATTGTTATGCAATGTTTCCCAAGGCTTGAGATGGTGGGGAAGTGTATTTTAAAGGCACAACAAATCTTTAAGGATGGAGAACTTCCTCACCTCCATGGACCAGATCCTTATCGGGATCGGCCTCGTGGGTCAAATTTGACAGGTAGGTGAAAATGATGCAAACTGGTTTTGAATTGAAGCAAAAAGACTGGATTAAAATGATAAAAGGAGAGAGACCAAAACTGACCCATTTGACCATGCCTACTCAGATAATGATAAACCTAAACAGCATCTTAAAAAGCAAAGACATCACCTTGCCAACAAAGGTCCGTATAGCTAAAGCTATGGTTTTCCCAGTAGTGATGTATGGAAGTGAAAGCTGATCGCTGAAGAATTGATGCTTTTGAATTATGGTGCTGGAGGAGACTCTTGAGAGTCCCATGGACTGCAAGACGATCAATCCTATCAATTCTGAAGGAAATCAGCCCCGAATGCTCACTGGAAGGACAGATCGTGAAGCTGAGTCTCCAATACTTTGGCCACCTCATGAGAAGAGAAGACTCCCTGGAAAAGACCCTGATGTTGGGAAAGATTGAGGGCACAAGGAGAAGGGGACGACAGAGGACGAGACTGTTGGACAGTGTTCTCGAAGCTACCAGCATGAGTTTGACCAAACTGCGGGAGGCAGTGGAAGACAGGAGTGCCTGCATGCTCTGGTCCATGGGGTCATGAACAGTCGGACACAGCTAAACGACTAAACAACAACACTCAGATATCAGTCCCGTTGTAGTCAATGAGACCTTACATGTAGGTAAATGTAGGCAGCATTGCAGACTTCATAATCCCATGTGAGATTTTAGGCATACATTGGTTCAAAAAAGAATAAGCTCCAGCAAATTTTCACAGTGGTACTTAGTTTATTTAACACCACGGAATTTCAATGTGTTGATAATGGAAGTGCTCTACCAAGCTGGAAACGGCTTTCAAAGCTCGCTTCTTTTTCTCCTCCTCCTCCTTTTTTTTTTTTTTTTTAAAAAAAAGGGTGTTAAATGAGCTTCTGAAATCTGATGGTGTTGAAAGGCCGAAAATGTTGAGGAACACATTTGCAAAATAGCTGTCTCTAATGAGATGTTTAGACAGCTGGCTCAGACAGTAGGAAAAGCCAAAATGGTATTAACGGATACACCCAGGGTAGCGAGCCAACTCTGGGGCAGAGCAGCATTTCCACCACAAGATGTTAAAAGAGAATGTTTATAAATTCATATCTGCCGAAAATGAGGAGGAGGAGCTTAGCTGTTGACAGGCCTCCCATGGGAATCATTTGTGCATTTGAATAAGTCAGTAAGGAAATATAATTCTGATTTATTATGTGAAGCAGGGAACTCTCTGATCTGGAGGATAATTTGAAGCCAGGGTAGGTTCAGCTATCATTTGGTAGTGTTTCTTTCTCTTAGCTCATGTTCCTATAATAATAGTAATAATAATAATAATAATTTATTATTTATACCGCACCCATCTGGCTGGGCTTCCCCAGCCACTCTGGGCGGCTTCCCCAAAAAATAAAAAAATTAAAATTAAAATACTGTAATACATCAAACATTAAAAGCTTCCCTAAACAGGGCTGCCTTCAGATGTCTTCTAAAAGTCTGGTAGTTGTTGTTCTCTTTGACATCTGGTGGGAGGGCATTCCACAGGGAGGGCGCCACTACCGAGAAGGCCCTCTGCCTGGTTCTTTGTAACCTTGTTTCTCGCAGTGAGGGAACCGCCAGAAGGCCCTCGGTGCTGGACCTCAGTGTCTGGGTAGAACGATGGGGGTGGAGACGCTCCTTCAGATATACTGGACCGAGGACCTAGTCCTCAAAACTATTGACGCCCACTGTTCTGAAGAAGAGCCATGCGTGTGTGTTTTAAAGATAGTCTTCTTGTTCAGGGTCTACAACTAATGATGACAGAAAACATCCAGCCCCCTGCCCACCCGATAGTCTTCCATGCTGTTATTTCCATTGCGCGAACCAACAGAAAAAGGAGAAGGATATAAACCACGGGCGCTTTCAAAGAATAAAAAGCTTATGAATAATTGAAATGGGACCAGAAGGATTTGCAACTCCCCATAGACCCGCTGTACATTACCAAGTCTTTATAAATGCTTACATTATTGTTATTCTCTCTCTCTCTCAAAAAGAAAGAGCAGTAGCGGTAGGGAGAGTTTATATGCACAATTACTGGACTTCAGCCCAAATTGCGAACCAAATTTGTTAGACCTCGTTCCTCTTAAAGATAGAATCTGGTTGGAGTGCGACAGCAGGCATTTGGGCATGACTTTTAAATCATTATACACTTCTGCGATGGCTGCAGTTCATCTCTCTCTCTCTCTCTCTCTCTCTCTCTCTCTCTCTCACACACACACACACACACACACACACGTACCTTTGGGGAGAAGAATGGGGTAGAATCCAGTGAATGGAGTTTGTTCCAGCAGAGGCCTCTGTTAATGGAATAGGGGAGGCAATTTTCTCTTATTCTCTTATTCTCTCTTCCCCTGTGCACTCCCCCCCCCCACTGCCTTCCAAGCTGTTTGGGAGGGTCTTACAATTGTATAAAGCGAATTTTAGTGGGCACAGAGGAGTGGGGCAGGAAGGGAGAATGGACAAAATCTGCTCTTCCGTTAATGATGGAAGATCAAAATGGAATAGCAGCACTGGATTAAATGTAAGGTTTACTTAAAAAAAAATCTTGTTGAATCAAAGTGTAGGTCCATCTTTTTCTTTAATTTCCTTTTAATTTTTCTTGAAAATATTTCAGTTAAAAAAAGGTGGAGAAACAAATGAAAAAGAAAAAGAAACAATAGTGCATTGGAAAACCAAAACCAAAACCACACCCAAACACTTTAATTCTATACATATTTATTTAATACAATGGTATATAAGCCAATCAGAAGCCGTGCTTTGGTTTTTGAACATTTTGGAAGTTGAACGGACTTCCGGAATGGATTCCGTTCGACTTCCAAGGTATGACTGTATCTATACCCTTGTTGTTGTTGTTTACTCATTTAGTCGTGTCCGACTGTTCATGACCCCATGGACCAGTGCACGCCAGGCATTCCTGTCTTCCACTGCCTTCCGCAGTTTGGTCAAACTCATGCTGGTAGCTTCGAGAACACTGTCCAACCATCTCGTCCTCTGCCGTCCCCTTCTCCTTGTGCCCTCAATCTTTCCTAACATCAGGGTCTTTTCCAGGGAGTCTTCTCTTCTCATGAGGTGGCCAAAGTATTGGAGACTCAGCTTCACGATCTGTCCTTCCAGTGAGCACTCAGGGCTGATTTCCTTCAGAATGGATAGGTTTGATCTTCTTGCAGTCCATGGGACTCTCAAGAGTCTCCTCCAGCACCATAATTCAAAAGCATCAATTCTTCGGCGACCAGCCTTCTTTATGGTCCAGCTCTCACTTCCATACCTCTATAGCCTACTATATATAAATGTTGTCCAAATATCATATTTGTCCTTTTACAGTGGTAACTCGGGTTACAGACGCTTCAGGTTTCAGATTATTCTAACCCAGAAATAGTACCTCAGGTTAAGGACTTTGCTTCAGGATGAGAACAGAAATTGCGCGGCGGCAGTGGGAGGCCCCATTAGCTAAAGTGGTACCTCAGGTTAAGAACAGTTTCAGGTTAAGAACGGACCTCTGGAACGAATTAAGTTCTTAACCTGAGGTACCACTGTACAGTCTATGAGAGTAGCTCAGTTGGTAGAGCATCAGACTCTTAATCTCAGGGTTGTAGGTTTGAGCTCCACGTTGGCCAAAATATTCCTGCATTGCATGCTGAAGGAAACCATACTGAAGTGGGGGGGGGGGGAATGCAATGGAACCAACAAGTGGTGGCTTGTCTTCTTCGCAGCCACTGCTGCCATTGCTAACCATTGCCTATGAACTTCATTTAGCAACCTCTATTGAAACATCACCGCCAGAATGTGGATTTTTTTGCTTCATGCAAAAAATGGCATGCATCAACCTATAACTGTACCCCCCCCCCAAAGGGCAGGCAATTGTAGAATGCTGCCCCATGATTCTTTGTCTTTCCCTGGCAACATTTTTTTTTTTTTAAGAATGGCTGACTAGGTTAATCTGAGTCGACAGGCCTCCTTTATATTTTATATGCTCTTCAAATTCACGCCCTCGTACTTTCTGCTTACGCTGCTAATACAGGAGTTTCCTTCCCTCTTGCTGCCAAGTTAACAAAACAGCTTGCCATCTCCAGACTGCACAAGGCTAGGAATAAAGACATCCAGGACACAGGCTTGTTCCAATGGTCAAAGGGGGAAAGTTCACCAAGGTCAATCAGGTTATTATACTCACTGGCCTTCTTGCTTTTCAGTAGAGATGCCATCATGGTGCGCCGGGCCGAGATCCAGAAATGGGGTTGTTAGCACTTGTAGCAGAGGAGAAGCGAATGCTAGAATCCCCCAAATTCTTCTCTGCCTCACATTAAAATCCAAGCCAGAGAAGAATTCCCAATAAACATACAAGACGTAACTGGCTGTACATTTGAATAAATAAGGTATACTATTCATTGTATCAATTTGTAGATTTCAACAGAAGTCTCATAAAGTTCAACGGAAAAAGCAGAAGACCCAGTGGATCAGTTCATTCTCTAGTCAGTTCATGCATAAGGTCCATACATGTATAAGTATCTATTCCGCTTGTCTGTTCAAAGAGTCCAATAATCTACATGTAGGGTTGTTACAGTTCCACAGAATCCTTTCAGAGTCTCAGACGAGGATTTCCGGAATATTAACCTTGTTTTGCCATCGTAGGCTTCATCAGTAGAACACTTACTGCAACTACTACTATGCTGCAAGATCCTGTAATATTACATATGAGCCTGTTTTACTAATGAAGCCTAGGATGGTGAAACAAGGCTAATATTCTGGAAATCCTTGTCTGAGACTCTGTGAAAGAATTCTGTGGAACTGTAACAACCCTACATGTGGATTATTGGACTCTTTGAACATACAGGTGGAATAGATACTTATACATGAGTGGACCTTATACATGAACAAAATATAGAATGAACTGATCCACTGGGTCTTCTGCTTTTTTTGTTGAACTTTATGAGACTTCTGTTGAAATCTACAAATTGATACAATGAATAGGATGCCTTATTTATTCAAAAGTACAGCCGGTTACGTCTTGTGTGTTTAGAGTATGTTCCACGTAACCATAGGTTTGTTGTTGTTGTTTAGAAAAGAATTCCCGGCTTGCTCCTGCTTTTTGTGGAGCACCTGAGAAAACTGCTGCTAGGAAGCAAACATGTGCTTGTCAAGCCTGCCTTCAGAAAGAGACATATTCCTGCGTGGCAGGGGGTGAGACTAAGATGACTCTTAGGGTCCCTTCTAGCTGTATGATTCTACGGAAGGTTCTCCCTTGCAAATCTTCAGAAGGCAGGAGGATTATATTGGGAGGTGGTGTTCCCTTAAGTCAGCCTTTCTCAATTGTGGGTCCCCAGATTTTGTTGGACTACAACTCCCATCACCCCTAGCTAGCAAGTCCAGAGCTCAGGGATGATGGGAGTTGTAGTCCAACAACATCTGGGGACCCACAGGTTGAGAAAAGCTGCCTTAAGTGATGGTGATGTCTTCTTTCTGAAACACAGATGATCACTGTCTCAGAAAACCAGAGGAAGTTCAAAATCAATATATTGAACAAAAGAGGAGATAAAGAACCCAGGGTGAACTCAGTTTCGGGTTGTCCATCTATAAAAGGCAAAGAGATGAGAAAGAATGCGTTAGCTTTCAGGCACTAAGAGTGGGGATTTTGCTGTCAAAACACCCACAGCAAGGCTTGGCTGAATCAGAGAAAGAGTGAAATGTTCACTACGTCCCCAACACACACAGACACACACACACACACACACACACACACACACCGTAAATCTGTTGTGAGCAATCAATGACCTCTCTTTACTTGAAGGAAAAACTGAACGGAGGAGTAGAGGGTGGGAGGGTGGTTGGGGAGGCAATTAACTAATTTTAACCATAAAAATGGATCCCTGTTGGGAAGCCAGCTTATAAATAAACAATTCGGTTTGTTCACTGAACTAAACTGTCATGCGAGCTGAACTGCTGACTCAGACAGAGATAAATAATTTGGAACGTTGACATCAATGACTTTAAGGTGGGGCTTGTGGGGTGAGGGGAATTGCCCCTATCTTTAGCGCACAATGTGCAAAGAAACCAAAGAACAGCTAAGTAAATTGGTGGTGGGGGGGATCAAAAGTATTTCCCCCCCCCAAAAAAATAAACCCCCTGGATGCTGATCACAGATCAAGGCTAGGCCAGCTTTGGGTGCAAAGTGAGGCTGTTTGCAATGACATATATATCCTGCAGCAGATATAGCCTGGCAGTCCAGACGACATTTCAATGCATGAATGCCAGGGCCAAACGAGACGACGATTGTCTCTCCCTCGCTGCTTGCTCTCTCTTTGCTTATAAATAGCAGCCACAAAAGGGAAGAACTGTGATGCCGCTGGCCCTTAAATGGCGCTGTTTGTTGCAGCGACATCTTGGGGGATTTCTGGCAGGGCAATAGTGCTGCAGGAAAGGGTTGCAGCCCTGTCCCTGCGTGGCACAGTCCCAGTCTGGATTCCCCCCCTTCCTGTGACTTCTAGCTCTAAACAGAACAAAAGTGGGAGATAGGATAATATGTTAAATATAAGGTTGGGGAACACCAATTTCAAGGGCCAAATGCAGCCCTCAAGTCCTTCCTGAAGGACCAGGTGCGCAGCCTGTGGGTCATTTTGGACTCACAGCTGTCCATGGAGGCACAGGTCAATTCTCTGCCCAGGGCAGCTGTTTACCAGCTCCATCTGGTATGCAGGCGGAGACCCTATCTGCCCACGGACTGTCTCGCCAGAGTGGTGCATGCTCTGGTTATCTCACGCTTGGACTACTGCAATGCGCTCTATGTGGGGCTACCTTTGAAGGTGACCCGGAAACTATAACTAATCCAGAATGCGGCAGCTAGACTAGTGACTGGGAACGGCCACCGAGACCACATAACACCGGTCTTGAAAGACCTACATTGGCTCCCAGTACGTTCCCAAGCACAATTCAAAGTGTTGGTGCTGACCTTTAAAGCCCTAAACAGCGTCGATTCCCCAGCCACACTGGGCGGCTTCCAACCAAATATTAAAATACAGTAATGCAACTGTATTTTGGGTTTGCATGATGTATACAGGCTGCAGAGTCTTGGTTTTCTAGTCACATAATTACCGGGGTGCATAATTCAAATTGCTTCTTTATTAAAGCACAGAATGCACTCAGTTCTGAATAAGATCAGCTGTACTTCCAAACATAATTGAGGACGCATGGAAGAAAGGGTTCTTTTTTTCTTTTTTAACCAAACCCTCAAGTGGAGTCTGTCTACTACACAGTCTATTTGATTAAGGCACTTTATTTCCCGGTATGACATGTTATCATCAGGAAAAAGACAGGAGCTGGCTGCCACTGGAGGCTGCAGCAGAGGCAGGGGCGTGAATATATTTTTAAATGGATTATAAGCACTTCCTCTTTCCGACTGATACACTGCAAGAGATTAATCCATAACTGCTCATTAACCAATGCTCTGCATCACCGTTAAGTGTGCTGGTGGAGCTTAAGCTGAAGGTTCCCATTCGTAAGCCTTCCTGAGCAATTTTCAGATTTTCTCTTAAAGGGGTACCATCCCATGAAACAAGTCGTTCCTTCTGCTAAGAAATGTATTGCCTGCAGGATCTTTTCCTCCCAGCTCAGATGCCTCCCTCACACCTGTCCTGGTCTCATTTGCCATGTCTAAGACATTTTCTATCACTGCAGATGGTGGCAGCAGTCATGAAATTAAAAGACGCCTACTTCTTGGGAGAAAAGCAATGACAAACCTAGACAGCATCTTAAAAAGCAGAGACATCACCTTGCCAACAAAGGTCCGTATAGTTAAAGCTATGGCTTTCCCAGTAGTGATGTATGGAAGTGAGAGCTGGACCATAAAGAAGGCTGATCGCCAAAGAATTGATGCTTTTGAATTCTGGTGCTGGAGGAGACTCTTGAGAGTCCCATGGACTGCAAGAAGATCAAACCTATCCATTCTGAAGGAAATCAGCCCTGAGTGCTCACTGGAAGGACAGATCCTGAAGCTGAGGCTCCAAGACTTTGGCCACCTCCTGAGAAGAGAAGACTCCCTGGAAAAGACCTTGATGCTGGGAAAGATGGAGAAGGGGACGACAGTGGTTGGACAGTGTTCTCGAAGCTACCAACATGAGTTTGACCAAACTGTGGGAGGCAGTGGAAGACAGGAGTGCCTGGCGTGTGCTGGTCCATGGGGTCATGAAGAGTTGGACACGACTAAATGACTAAACAACAACAAGACATTTTCTGGGCAGGCTGGAAAAGTGATATAAACAAAGTGAAACATTGCTACCGTGTGCTATCGTGTAAAGCAGGGGTATGGGATCTCAGGCCCTGGGCCCAAATGCAGCCCTCTAAACCTTTATATCTGGACCTCTGGACTCTCCTCAAACTACAGCCCCTCTCCACATCAGCCTGGGGCTGTGTCACAGGTAGAAATCTTTCTTTTTCACTGGTCATGCTGCAGATTGAATCGGGGGCGTCCTGTATGCAATGCATGAACTTGCCCACTGAATAATGGCGTTTTGTTAAGACTGGGTAATCCAGTACTCCAAAGCCTAGGGAGAAATGTCATCATGGTGAGACTTTCAGAAGCAAAGCTAGCAATAGCCAGCAAGCTCTGGCAGTTCAGCAGAGACAGATGTATTACCAGGATCTATTCAAGGGGTTGGTGGTAGAAAAAAACCTGGACAAACTGGGACTTAGGTGGAGTGCCTTTCTTGAAATCATCGGCCTTGGGTTCTCAGATTGGCAGAGGGGGCCATTATTTTTGCACCACGGCTGAACGTTGCTCACTTCCTTGGTCATTCCTCTCAGCCTGTGGAACTCCCTTTCCTTTGATGCACAGATGGCCACATGGATGACGAGCTTCCGTTGCTTAATTACAACACCTCATTTTCCCCAGGTCTTTGGAGATCTTGGCTGGATCTGTTCCTGGATTTAGGTTTGGTTTGTCTGTTTTTCAAGTACAGTGCTACCTTGGTTCTCAACACTGCAAACCCAGAAGTAAGTGTTCCAGTTTGTGAACATTTTTTTTTTGAAGCCGAACGTGCTCTGTTTTGAGTGTTACGCTTCCGATTTGAGTGCGACACTTCCATTTTGAGTTTTTCCGTTTTGAGATGTTTCCCGGGCTATTCTGCCTCACATGTAAGACAAGAGTGGAAGGATATTCTAGGACTGGGGCTGGCAGTTTGCAGGGGAAGGAGCGTTCAATCTTTGTGGTGAGGTCTTCCCTTCAGGAATTTTCATGGTTGTTTAGCCCTGTGCCAGGAATGGTCAACCAGTGTTGCTGAACTACAGTTCCCATCAGCCCCTGCCAGCCTGGCCAATGACCAGGGATGGTGAGAGTTGTCGTTCAGCAAGATCTGGAGGGCCTGGATTGTGTTTTGGACCTCAACCAATTCTCTTTGCTTGACTTTGCCTTGTGGACTATGCAGCATCTTGAACTTCACTCTCTTGGGTTAGTGTTTTGGCAATGGGTCATTTGTTTTTTTGCCACTTGGCAAGGGATCTTATCCCGTGAGGACACCTGAAGAAGAAGAAGAAGAAGAAGAAGAAGAAGAAGAAGAAGAAGAAGAAGAAGAAGAAGATATTTATACCCTTCCATCTGGCTGGGTTTCCCCAGTCACTCTGGGCGGCTCCCAACAGAATATCAAAAACACGGCAAAACAACAAACATTAATAACTTCCCTAAACAGGGCTGCCTTCAGATGCCTTCTAAAAGTCAGATAGTTGTTTATTTCCTTGGCATCTGATGGGAGGGCATTCCACAGGGCGGGCGCCACTACCGAGAAGGCCCTCTTTGCTACTCGCAGTGAGGAAACCACCAGAAGGCCCTTGGAGCTGGACCTCAGTGTCTAGGCTAAACGATGGGGGTGGAGACGCTCCTTCAGGTATACTTGTCATGCTCCTTCAGCATGACAAGAGGCAATGAAGGTGAAACATAGCTTTGGATTGAACAGATCAGATCTAGACCAGGATAACAAATCAGATTGGAATGATTGTGGGAATGTTCAGGGATGCAGGAGAGGATATATTGTCTGATAATACCCTTTCCAACTTGTGTTAACAAGTTCACAATTTAGCAGAGTACCATTCCCCTTTTTTAAAACTTGCAGCGGATGTGTTTGCTCAGGCTTGCTAAAGCCTCTACAATAACTGTTCTGGTATTTCTCCCTTATTCCCTCATAAAAGATAAGACACGACAAAGTCTTCTATAAAAGTATAAAAAGAGTTTATTCACATTCTGTTCACAATCGGATCCCAGAAGGCAGACTTAGCTTAGAAAAGTAACATATACCTGGAAACTATCTCATAAGGAGACAGTCCCTTTGTCCTCTCTTGGCTGGAAGCCAAGAGGGCATCTTTGGCTAAGCAGATGTTGCTTCTTCGATGCATGTAGTCAAAGAGAGAGAGAGATGGTGGCCAGTCCTATGCATTTGTTACCTGCACAGGTGAGGCCACACCCACCTCTAGTCACATGCAGAGGAAGTCTGTCCCAGCCCAGAAGGAAACAGGAAGTTTACCTGCTGGCTGGACATTCCTCCCCATGTGTAAACATGTTCACTCTAGGAATGTTGCACTTGACTGCTCTTGTGTTTCACATCCCACAATGATGAATCTGCTTTCAAATGCTACAGATGCAGACAGAAGGCAAATATTGTGGTTGCTCCATAAACCTACTACATAGTCTTCTGGGGAGAGGTATGAGCAAAGCTTAGCCTCTACTCTACAGGGAATCTACTTAGAAATTTAAGGGGCTGTGCTGTTCATTGGTGATGGGATGCCTTCTGCAGTTCCTGGGCTTGGTAGGGCAGAAGAGGAGGGTTCTTTGGGGTTGCCAGTAATTCAGAGAAGCGATCGCTTGAATCCAAGGAGAAGGATGGCAAAGACACCTCCTCCGTTCCCAGAGATGGAAGTCTCACTGTCTGCCTGCTTTTGGAGCCCACACTCCTCTTAGCTTCTGGAAACACTGTAGGACATCAGCCCAGGGAGCCCTCCACTCTGAGACAACAGAAGGCTCATTTTAGGATAGACCTATTTCCCCAATATCTCTTCCCATGAATTCTAGGGGCAGACAAAGCTTGCACATATTATTCTTTGGCTCACACTTTGCCATCTGTCAGCTTCCTTCTACCGGACAGAAGGGAAAAGAAAACAGCTGCTTCCCAATTAAAGCTGGTGCCAATGGATCTTCAAGTATCTCCCTGATTGTGCTGAATAAGCCAGTTTTTTTTCTTCCTCTTCTTACTTTTGTATACTCCGGGTAGTCTGCCCGCACCAATACTCCAGTGTCCTTTGTTTCTGGAGAGGCTTCGTTGTTTTAATCCTGGTCTATGTTTTTGCAAAGGAATATTAAACAAAAGACATTTTGAAGGCATCATCTGGGCCGTAAGGTGGGATGCAGCATTCATGAAATGGGCCTCTAAAATTACAGCTTCTGGCCTCGAGAGTTCTGGTAGCACAAGGATGGAAAGCTGAATAAACCCCAACTAAAGAATCATGGCAAGAAAAATTGATGGACTATGCAGAACTGGCAAAACTGACATACAAGCTACGGGACAAGGATAACTGTGAGTTTAAGGATGAATGGGAACCCTTTACAAAGTATCTGAAGATGCAACAAAGCAAACTGGACTCCTTGGCAGGTTTTGAATAAACATTCACAAACTTTTTATTGATAATAATCAGCTAAATAGTTTGAGGATCTATACAACTTTGTAACATGCAGAAAACAGCATTCTTAGAGAAACCAAAGACTGGAACTGAGGGAAGTCGGGGTGGGGTGGGGTTTTGCGTGGGAGGGCGGGAGGGAGGAAAAATGTGGGGGGAAACAAGGATGATATGTTTTTGGATAATAGGTCTTGTTACAATTTTGAATAATTTTTTTTTTTAAAAAAAAAACAATACAGCTTCCAAGGTTTGCGAATTCCCAGCTCAACGGACAGGGTTGCTCATTCGAGGGTGTTCTTTGGGATGATCATAAAAAGGGAAGACATATTGCGGGAACTGTGCCTTTGTATATATTTTTTTGAAGTCAGCTGGGTCCCTGATCCTGAATATATTTCCACTGAAATAAGTCACACTGTTTTGAGTTGGATCTATTTCCAAGTAAGTTCCAAAATCAGTAGCTACTGAAATGGAGTGAATGGACTTTCCAGATGTCAGACCTCTGCTAAAACCAATTGTTGTCCCAGCAGGAAGAGGTCATCACTGTTTTTTCTTACCAAAAGCTGCTGGAGTCCTCAGGTCTGATCTATTTTGTTAACTGAATCATTGTTGGTGGTGTGGATCTTTGCAGTGGGAAATATCAGGGGTGCTGACAGACTTTCTGGACTGCATGTGTCCACACTGCATGTGGATTGTGACCATAGACAGACTCATAAAAGAGGACGCAGATTTGCATATGTGTCCTATGCCAATTTCTGTACCTTTTTGAAGTTGGAGTGGAGGGCCGATAAATAATTTGATGACCACACACATAATAAGGTATCTGACAGACAGAATGTAAACAGATGAAACGTTTTCCCCAGTTGTATTTCCATGCTAGAAAATATTTGACCAGTTGAATTTCTGTCTGCCACACAGCTGTTAAAGGCAGAAGAACTCTGTTTTTATGCCGTGCTTAACCCTAAACAAAAAGCTAGGTTGCCATTTTGTACCCAGGAAAAATCCTGTACTTAGGGTGGAAGGAAAGGAAACTAGGGAGATTCCTCGGATGAGAAAATGAGGAAAATGCACTGAAGGAGAGAGCAAAACAACATTCCTTTAGGACTTGAGGGATTCCTATTGCCTGGTGTCCAAGCAACACCTTCATGACCTATATGTTTAACTTCACTCATTGGCTAATAATGCTGACCGATTCCTGCAGTTCCTTTCTCTGATTCATGGCCCTGGTGGTGCAAGAAGTTCCAAACTGATGCCTTGACTCCCTCCTGGTCCAACCTTTGGAAAGGGCTCTGAAGGTGCCACAGACCAGCTGATCGTTGGTGGTGCCTGCAAGTCCCCTTTTGGCATAGCTGCATCTTTAACCTGCCTCAAAGCTGTAGAGCAGGTGGGCATGGCTTGGGCAAAATGTCCTCATTGGCCAACTGGGGAGGGCTGGTGGTTCTAATTAAGCCCATAGACCTAACTTCCCCACTGCTGATCCAGAGCATTAGGCTTGGATTAAAATCACTACATAGCTATGATGCTCACCAAATAACCTTGGGCTGGTCATGAACTCCCAGCCCCACTTACCCTACAGAGTTCTTGTGAGGAAACAATAATAACAACAACAACACAACAATAATAATACAGCGGTACCTCGGAAGTCGAACAGAATCCATCCCGGAAGTCCGTTCAATATCCAAAACGTTTGGAAACCAAGGCGTGGCTTCCGGTTTGCTGCAGGAAGCCAATCAGAAGCTGCGGAAGCCACATCAGACCTCGGGGTTCCAAAGAACGTTCGCAAGCCAGAACGCTCATTTCTGGGTTTGCGGCGTTCGGGAGCCAAAACGTTTGAGACACAAGGTGGTCGTCAACCAAGGTACGACTGTAATAATAATAATAATAATATGCTCCCCATTTGTGTGGCTCCCAACAAAATATTAAAAGCACAATAAAGCATCAACTATTAAAAACTTCCCTAAACAGG
This sequence comes from Podarcis bocagei, assembly GCF_964188305.1. Classification (NCBI taxonomy): domain Eukaryota; kingdom Metazoa; phylum Chordata; class Lepidosauria; order Squamata; family Lacertidae; genus Podarcis; species Podarcis bocagei. Next base: position 80,863,195 of record NC_138133.1, on the reverse strand, counting down.
GCTGCCTTCAGATGTCTTCTAAAAGTCAGATAGTTGTTCATTTCCTTGACATCCGATGGGAGGGCATTCCACAAGGCAGGTTCCACTACCGAGAAGGCCCTCTGTCTGGTTGCCTGTAACCTCACTTCTTGCAGTGAGGGAACCACCAGAAGGCCATCGGAGCTGGACCTCAGGGTCCGGGCTGAACTATGGTGGTGGAGACGCTCCTTCAGGTATACAGGGCTGAGACAGTTTAGAGCAACAACACCAACACTTGGAATTATGAATAGAATAATGCCATACATGAAGCTCTGAGCTCCTTGAACAAGCTCAGGATCCCAAACAGTGAAAGGTAGGATAATTATCCTCCTGAATCTTACTCTCCCCCCTTTTTTGTGTGCATTTCAGCCTGTGATCATGGAAACATGCCTTGTACAATTACTTCTCGGACCCTTTCATTTCGCGATCTAAAAAAAGAGCCGTGACGAAAGGCAGATCGGTTCCAATATTCCTTCTTGGAAAGTGTTAAATAAAGAGCTCACCCAGCTGCAAGATGTCAGTCAAGTCCAAAGTTCATCTCCGGCCATTGGCATGAAGGGAAAGGGGATGCCTGAAATGTTTGGGATAGCTGGGCAAAGGGAGAGGCTAATTCTGGAAACCCCGCTGCCAGTTTAAATGTAACGAGTGCTTCCCGAAGCCAGATTGGCCGCTCGGTGCTCCTGGCCCCAGCCTCTGCCTATGGCTCAGAATCAAAAGCTGAGTCAAGTGTTTGCTGGAGAGAATTCTTACAGCCTTCCGTCAGTGCCAAGTTCGTAGCCTGCTGCTTGCTTGGTGGCAGGAAAAGCTCTGCGTAGATTTGCTGGCTAACTAGGTACAAAGCTTTAAGTCACAGCTGGAAAATGTGCTGCTCCAGTAAAAGCACTAGTATCCTGCCCTTGTCCTAAGTTTGGCATGGGGTGGGGGCTTGGGGTGGGGGAAAGCAAGTAAGAGCAGCAGCTGCCTGATAAAGTGAGGGATGGAAGCAGCCTGAGCACCTACAGGTGAAACTCAGAAAATTAGAATATCGTGGAAAAGTTCATTTATTTCAGTAATTCAACTTAAAAGTTACAGATGGGTAGCCGTGTTGGTCTGCCATAGTCAAAATAAAAAAATTCCTTCCTGTAGCACCTTAAAGACCAACTAAGTTAGTTCTTGGTATGAGCTTTCGTGTGCATGCACACGAGTGTATCTGAAGAAGTGTGCATGCACACGAAAGCTCATACCAAGAACTAACTTAGTTGGTCTTTAAGGTGCTACAGGAAGGAATTTTTTTATTTCAACTTAAAAGGTGAAACTAATATATGAGATAGACTCATGACATGCAAAGCGTGGCATGGATGCTATCAGCCTGCTGAGGTGTGATGGAAGACCAGGAAGCTTCAATAGCAGCCTTCAGCTCTTCTGCATTGCTCGGTCTGATGTCTCTCATCTTTCTCTTGACAATGCCCCATAGAATCAACTCAATGCCACGCCGCATTGAGGCAGTAACTGATGCAAAAGGGGCCCAAACCAAGTACTGAGTACATGCACATGCTTCTACTTCTCAGAGGACCAATATTGCTCTATTTGCAGTCCTTGTTCTGCTGATTTCATTTAATATTCTAATTTTCTGAGATTGTTTATTTGGGGTTTTCATCAGCTGTACGCCATAAACATCACAATTATAACAAATAAAGGCTTGACATATCTTGCTTTGCATGTCATGAGTCTATCATATATTAGTTTCACCTTTTAAGCTGAATTACTGAAATAAATGAACTTTTCCACGATATTCTAATTTTCCAAGTTTCAACTGTACAGTATTTTATTGATTCTCTCTCTTGGCAAGAAAAAGCAAGGTGCTTCCATGAGGTTTAGTAGACGGCGACATCAGGGAGATCTTTCCTTGGCAAGATTTTTGTTGCAAGAAAGGAGCCTCTGCAGAAATAGGTGCCTGCATTGGCTACTGGAAATGGTCAGCCTCACAGGAGGTGGGAGACTTTTGTACACATTGAGAGGGTAATGTGCAACCCCAGCCTGAGTCCTATTGGGAATTGAACTAACTGCTACTAAGGCTCATCCTTGGGGGAAGTTGGAAAGCAACTTATTTTGGCTCAGCTGTGCACTCAAGGTTTAACACCGGTTCAGATCCTGGTCTTCCAGTTCAGAACTGATCTGGTCCCATTTCCTTGACCAGCTTGGATTTCCAGCTACTCCACACTGTATTTGAAATGAGTTTTCTTCTGCAAGTACAGTGGTACCTCGGGTTAAGAACTAAATTCGTTCTGGAGGTCTGTTCTTAACCTGAAACTGTTCTTAAGCTGAAGCACCACTTTAGCTAATGGGACCTCCTGCTGCCACCGCACTGCCGGAGAATGATTTCTGTTCTCATCCTGAAGCAAAGTTCTTAACCCGAGGTACTATTTCTGGGTTAGTGGAGTCTGTAACCTGAAGCGTCTGTAACCTGAAGTGTATGTAACCCAAGGTACCACTGTACATACAAATTAGAAAGATGGATTTCACCCCTTCATTTTTGTGAGACTCACATGATCTCAAGCTGATCTCACTTGTGGACACCAACTTTTATAGTCAAAACATCTGCCTCAGGTAAAGTGATGCTTCAGGTTAAGAATATTTTCAGGTTAAGAACAGACCTCCGAAACGAATTAAATACTTAACCCGAGGTACCACTGAACCTGTATTATATTTCATCTGTATTATCTGTATTTTTATCTGTATTTTTCTTATCTTTTATCTGTATTGTATTTTATTTCATCCGTGTTACAAAGATGTCTGAAAACATGGCATGAAAGCTGGCAAAATCAACCCTAGAGAAAGAATAAACTCTATGGTGCATTTGCCGCAGCACAATCGGACACCTTCCTCTGCCCCAACTGCAACAAAACATGTCTCTCCTTTATCAGTTTCTACAGCCACAGCAGGCGCTGCAATATCCCCACAGTTTTACTTCACCCCCAAAGGCATACTCCTCCATTGTCTCCCGAAACAGACCAGCATTAAGTTTGAATTGGTGTGAGCTTCTTTGTGAATATTTGTCTGAAAAGTGGGATTTGTCTGATACCATGGAACCTCGGAAGCCGAACGCCTGTAAACTCGAACATTTCGGCTCCCCAATGATCGAAAACCGGAAGTGTTTGTTCCAGTTTTTGAATTATTTTCGGAAGCCGAACATCCTCCGTGGCTTCTGATTGGCTGCAGGATGCTCCTGCAGCCAATTGGAAGCCGTACCTTGGAAGTTGAATGTTTTGGAAGTCAAACAGACTTCTGGAATGGATTCTGTTTGACTTCCAAGATACGACCTTATAATGCATGATTAGGAGGCTGTGCGGTTGGAGAAAAAATACATAAACAAATGGGTTACAGATTCCAATTCCAGGTGGCTAGTGCACCTTCTAAACTCCCTGTTGCAGTTGCAAAGTTCAGGCTGAGCACTTGAAAATGTTACCATTCCAAAATGTCACCCTTGAAAAACTGCTGCTGGCTGCTGCATCAGATTTCTCACCTTCTGAGAACAACTTATTTGCTTCTTAGAAACTACCGGTGCAACACCCTCTGCTGTCCTTTAGCTAATGAACAACATCTGTTTTCCAGAAAAGAAGACAAAGAGAGACTGGGAAGGTGCAGCTTAAACATGCTGGGGTTGTGGCGATAATACACATATACTGAAAAAAAGACACAATACATGAGATGTTTTGCTCCATTTTTTTTGTCCAGTCAGGTTATAAAACCAGCTTTTGGCCTGCACATGGGAAACATGAGAATGACGTGCTCAGTTCTAGAATGCTTGGCATGGAACTTCTGGAAATAGACTTGAGATATGATAACTGCATCTCGCTCATGAAGAAACCAGCGAGATTATGAGAAGAGGTGGTCTGGGTGCATGAGTTTACAGTAGAACTCTTGCCCTAGCTTTCATACAAACAGAGTTTTAGCAGGTGGGTGCAAAGAACAGGGGCCTTCCAGTTGCTCTGGCCCTCTAGAGAGATTCATATTACTGTATACAGGGGTAGCTGACGTAATAGGATGCCCTCCAGATGTTGTGGGACTGCAACTCCCATCAGTCCTAGCTAGCACAGCCAATGCTCAGGGATGATGGGAGTTGTTGTGTAAGCAACAACTTAGACAACTTCGAGGGCTGAGGAAAGAAAAGGGCTGGTTCAAGACATTTTTCTGCCTGAGACAAGAGGGCATTCTTTTCTCTTCCACACAATGAAGTCAAGTGTTTGTGCTGACCTTTAAAGCCCTAAACGGCCTCGGCCCAGTATACCTGAAGGACCGTCTCAACCCCTATTGTTCAGCCCGGACAAAGAGGTCAAGCTCCAAGGGCCTTCTGGCAGTTCCATCACTATGTGAAGTGAGGTTACAGGGAACCAGGCAGAGGGCCTCCTCGGGGGTGGCACCTGCCCTGTGGAACACCCTCCCATCAAATGTCAAGGAAATACTTTGGTACCTCAGGTTAAGTACTTAATTCGTTCTGGAGGTCTGTTCTTAACCTGAAACTGTTCTTAACCTGAAGCACCACTTTAGCTAATGGGGCCTCCTGCTGCTGCTGTGCCGCCAGAGCACAATTTCTGTTCTTATCCTGAAGCAAAGTTCCTAACCCGAGGTAATATTTCTGGGTTAGCAGAGTCTGTAACCTGAAGCGTCTGTAACCTGAAGCGTATGTAACCCGAGGTACCACTGTAAACAACTATCTGACTTAGAAGACATCTGAAGGCAGCCCTGTTTAGGGAAGCTTTTAATGTATAATAGACTATTGTATTTTAATATTCTGTTGGAAGCTGCCCAGAGTGGCTGGGGAAACCCAGCCAGATGGGTGGGGTATAAATAATAAATAATAAATTATTTATTAATTTATTATTATTATTATTATTATTATTATTATTATTATTATTATTATTATTATTATTATTATGGCTGAGTCTCAGTAGCCCTGGTGGAACAGCTTCCACTCCACAGGCCTGTTTAGGAAAAATTTTATAGTGGCTATAATACTGTAAGATACAGTGGTAACCAAATTCAGGACCAGGAAGTCCTCCACATCCTTGTCCCCCAAAAACAGTACTTCTGTCTTGTCAGGATTCAACCTCAATCTGTTAGCTGCCATCCATCCGCCAACAGATCATGCATCAAATAAGGTTGTTAAGTGTGTTAATCACTGCAAACACTTTAATAGCAGATTATATATCAATACTCAGCATGACATTTTACACAACAGCATCATACAATACTATAGAGTGGAACACTTGAAGGAGCTGGGTATGTTTAGCCTGGAAAAGAGGACACTGAGAGGAGATATGTCAGCCATCTTCAAATATCTCAAGGGCTGTCACATGGAAGATGGAACAAGCTTGTTTTCTCCTGCTCTGGAGAGTAGGGCCCGAACCAATGGCTTCAAGTTACAAGAAAGGAGATTCCGAGTAAACATCAGGAAAAACTTCTGACAGTAAGAGCTGTTCGGGGGTGGAAGAGTCTCCCTTGGGAGGTTGTGGACTCTCCTTCCTTGGAGGTTTGTAAGCAGAGGTTGGATGGACATCTGTCATGGATGCCTTAGCTGAGATTCCTGCATTTCAGGGGGCTGGACTAGATGACCCTATGAGTCTCTTCCAATTCTACACTTTTATGATTCTATGATAATGTTGTATTATGAAATAATACTATAAGATACAGTGGTACCTCGGGTTAAGAACTTAATTCGTTCTGGAGGTCCGTTCTTAACCTGAAACTGTTCTTAACCTGAGGTACCACTTTAGCTAATGGGGCCTCCTGCTGCTGCCGTGCGATTTCTGTTCTCATCCTGAAGCAAAGTTCTTAACCCGAGGTACTATTTCTAGGTTAGCGGAGTCTGTAACCTGAAGCATCTGTAACCTGAGGTACGTCTGTAATGTTATAGCCTGATATGGTTCATGTCAGAGCCCAAGCGTTCATCAAGTTCAAGTGAAGAAGTATTTTATTCATCCACACATTCATAACAATCTGAGCCCTATGTCTTTTGTGAATGAAGCAAGTTTAATAAAATCTCTGATAAAAACCAGTTTTTTAAAAATGTGCATAAAAAGAGCTGTCGCTGGGTTGTGAAGTGTGCTCGCCACATTCTTGCCAGACATCTCTAATACAGGATTAAATTCAAGGGTGGGCATGTTGCAGTCATGCACTGAGTGTGCACAGCACCGTTATGACACCACCAATATTTGTTTCTTGTTGTGAACGGACCTGAGGAACTTTGATTTCAGGAACCCTATTAAGTTACTGCAAGGGTGGCGCTGTGGGTTAAACCACAGAGCCTAGGACTTGCCGATCAGAAGGTTGGTGGTTCGAATCCCTGTGACGGGGTGAGCTCCCGCTGCTTGGTCCCAGCTCCTGCCAACCTAGCAGTTCGAAAGCACGTCAAAGTGCAAGTAGATAAATAGGTACCGCTCCAGCGGGAAGGTAAACGGTGTTTCTGTGCGCTGCTCTGGTTTGCCAGAAGCGGCTTAGTCATGCTGGGCACATGACCCGGAAGCTGTATGCCGGCTCACTTGGCCAATAAAGCGAGATGAGCACCGCAACCCCAGAGTCGGTCACGACTGGACCTAATGGTCAGGGGTCCCTTTACCTTTACCTTTATAAATTACTGCAATTAATTGGCTGGCTGGCTAATTGGCTGCTTGATTAAGCTCACTAATCAGTGCAGTTTTTCAGTTTTTTAAAAATTGGTTACACACACACATATGTAGCAACAAAGGAATGTTTGCACACATGCACACGCACCTCCATCATCACACTGGTGACAGTGTGCTCATGTTCCAGGATGAGGGAAGCATCAGAGACAGTGCTAGTGAGCTGGGCTTCCAGCAGTTGGGCATGTCAATTGAAAGGGGTGACGGGCAGCGGTTTGGTGTGGAGTCAGGAGGAGGGGGCTTTGGTGAGGGGAAATGAATAAGGGGAAGGGGCTTGGGAGGGCAGCTTTGGGGAGGGAGGTTGGGGCTGAGCTTGGCCAATGAAGCAAGCAGCAGCCCCAATATACAGAATTTTTGCAGGAACCCCTCCCCCAATCATTCAGTTTGTACAAACTCGACACACACACATACACACGCTACGCTTCTCTTATAAATTCATAGAAAATCAACCATACACCGGATCTGCACCGTTACACTTTTATTTTACTCCATGAAGGAAGGACTACAAAATGGGGAAGGTTTGATACAGGGCAGCCATAATCCCTTGAGCATACCAGCACGTACACAGGAGCCCTGCCCAGTTGCTATGCCAATCCTGATGGTCCTAGACAGAAGACCATCAAGGTCACAAAGAACTTGCATATGGGAGTGGATTCAGAACAGACTGGAACAAAGGACAATGATGAGCTCTTCCCTTTGGGGGCAGGAAACTGCAAACTCCCCTTTTGTCACCTGGAAAGTACTCATGGGGAGGGGGAAAGGGGGAACCAGCCAGGTGACAGGACACTCAGATTACCACCACAACTCCTCCCTCAACCCCTCTTTTTTGTGATGTATCAATGATGTAGTTGTGATGTAGTTTTAGGGGTGTAGTTTGGGGGATTAGTAACTAATAAGAGTTGGGGTCTTCTTTTGTTCTTGACTTCCATTTTGCTTCATCTTGTTGTGGGTAAGAGTCCTGTCGCAACAGTTTCCAATAAAGGCCAAGCCTACAGGCTGCTGTTTTGCTCCAAATTGTCCCTCGGATTCCTCCATTAACAGAATGAAACAAGTGATAGCCACTTGAAATGTGGGATGGGAGCAACGCGAATCATGGAAACAGCAATCAAACCCTGTTAAATTTTGTGCAATTGTTGAAGGAAGATTGACCGCCCCTCTGCCATACATGACATATCATCTATCAGTTGCTTCAGACGACTAGTAAAGTCATATCTTTTTGCCCAGGTCTTCCCTTACGCATGATTAGAGCCTGTCATTACAGAATTCCTGTTTTTATCTCTCTTTATAATCCTTTTTAATGCCGCATCACGATTTTTATGGCGTTGTTTCAACATTGCATTCTTGTTCACCACCGCTTAGAAGCTTTTTTTTTTTTGCTTTTAAAAAATATATATTAAGCAGTTTTGAAATGCTCTTAAACAAACAAAATAAACATAATCTTGGCAAGCACCCGAAGCTTTTAAGATCTCACCTCAGTTTGAATCTATCTGCTCAGGAATTCTTGGAAGGGAGGCTGGTGGTGGGTATGTGTGGAGGGGGACGGGCAATGCGGGTCTTAAAATGCACAAACTCTTCTGTTCTGGCTGCATTCCACGTTTAGTCATTAAACTCTAATTGGTACCACACTGAGCTTGGTATTGCCCTTTGACTACTCAGTGTTTCCTAGGTCATGTCTCTTCAAGATGTTCTCTGCCCCCCAGGCCCTTCTATGGCCTGCCCTTATGAACTCTTAATCCTATCCGACCCCCCTCCTCCCCCCAAAAGTATTAGCAGCTTGGATCGCTCTTGAAACTACTAGATTTTTTTCTTCTTCACGTGCTTAATTTCTCCCTTCCTTCCTTCCTCCTTTGGTGATCATTCAAGGTTGACTTCTGGGAACTTAATTGAAGGGCAGCAGGTCTAAGCCATGCATTTTGTGACGAAATTTCTGCCCTTGGTGAATGTTAGAAGAGCTCGTCTTCTGTCACGGTGGAGCCTCTCTCCCCCCCCCCTATCTGTCCCTTTCCTGGGAAAATAAAACCTTGGCTCCAATATTCGTACACACTTTGTCCTATGCGTATTCAAACAGCATTCATATCGGTACTGGAGTCTGTTAAATATTTCTTTATTGAAATGGCATTTGGCAGGGTGTTTATTGGGTACTAGAATAAGGTTACCAGATTCCACCCCCCCCCCCAATGAATCTAGGGACACTTTTCAACTTCCTACTAAATAGATGGATTTTGTGAGGGGTCTGATTTATAAATCTGGGGACTGTCCCCAGGAAACGGGGATGTCTGGTAACCTTATACTAGAAGCAAGTTCGCATGGTAGGAATTTTGAGTCTATTTTGAAATATACTCAGAGTCGAGAGTGGATTTCATGCTCTTTATTCAGCTCATAGCGGGAGGAGGAATGGAAGTTCCCCCAAAGTATCTGCTTTATATACATTATTTACACAATGGGCTGCACGTGATTGGCTAATTCTGGAATTCTCCTGTAGGCCAATCAGGTTGTGGATTCACTTCCACCTGGAGCTGGATTGGGTGGCTTCTGCAGACCAATCATACTGCTCCATTCTGAATCCTATTGTTCTAGGACCAATCAGACTGCTGCATTCTGAATCCTATTGTTCTAGGACCAATCAGACTGCTGCATTCTGAATCCTATTGTTCTAGGACCAATCAGACTGCTGCATTTTGGATCCTATTCAACTCAGTTCTTAACAATTTGAAACTGATGGGCAGAGTATTCTGGACGGGAGAAAAGAAGTCCCCTCCTACACAGTGCCTAGTAAACTGCCACAAGATATGGAGGGGCCACTTAGAACTTAAAGGATGATTAGACAATTGCAAGGTAGCTAGGCCTGTTAACAGTTGATAGTCATGTTGCTACCATTGCCTCTGTTTCCAGTGTTCAGCCTGGGAGCGCTGCTATTTATCTAGCCAAAAGAGCACCATTGCAACACTGCACAATAGAATTCAATTGTGATAGGTATCCCATGTTTTACAGTATGAAATTTCCCAGAGTGTTTTAACAATCAATCTAGGGCTGCCATATTCCCAGAATTTCCCAGACATCACCAGGATTTGGCTGCTGGAAACTGGGCAGATATCCCTTAAATGTCCGGGGAAATCTGGGCGTATGGCAGCCCTTGTTGGAAGTGTAGATTTTGGCAAATTCCCTTTAAAATAGCTCTAAAACTTCATTTCATCTCTCCCCCCCCCTTTTTTGTGATAAGAACTTTGGCCAAAAAAGCTCAACAACTTTTGTCTCCGGATTTTCACTTTTTGAAATATGGCAACCCGAGAACAATCCCCAGGGAACTTTGGGAATTGTAGTTCTGTGAGGGAAATAGGGATCTCCTAATAAGTATCAGCACCCTTAATGAACCAAGCTTCCCAGGTTTCTCTGGGAGAAGCCATGTTTGTTTAAAGTGGTATGATAGTCCTTTAAACATGTGTGCTTGTGGCCACAGTCGACTTAAGTGGATTGTGGCTTTGGCTGTAAATCATACATCATTTCTAACAGCAGCAGTTAGTGAACTGTTAAGTTGAGGGTGAACATATTAGACGACACAGCGATTCTTCAAACAGCTCTTGTTTATTCAGAGGCCAGAACAGAACTGAGCTGAAGGGCTCAGTCAGCCTGCTTATATAGAGCTCCAGTACAACATTATTGTAGCAACTTTCTAAAACTATCCAATCACTGAACGTCACTTTTGATCCTTCATTTGCATAACTATCTACAGTATCCCTCTGCTGGCCCAGGGTGAGAACTTCAGTACATAACATGAACCATTGCAGGAGGCAGCTCAGGTTCTGAACTGTACTCCATATCTGGCTGGCAACTCTCACTCCGAGGCCATAAGCAGCATGTTACCACTTGCACACATGAACTGACTCAGATGGTTGATGCTGGCAGGAGTGTGGGCATCCCTTTGGGTTTTCCTGTTAAGCTCTGGTCCAGCGCCGAGGGCCTTCTGGAGGTTCCCTCACCTGGCTCAACTATACAGTGGTACCTCGGGTTACAGACGCTTCAGGTTACAGATGCTTCAGGTTACAGACTCCGCTAACCCAGAAATAGTACATCAGGTTAAGAACTTTGCTTCAGGATGAGAACAGAAATCGTGCTCTGGTGGCAAGGCAGCAGTGGGAGGCCCCATTAGCTAAAGTGGTGCTTCAGGTTAAGAACAGTTTCAGGTTAAGAACGGACCTCTGGAACAAATTAAGTACTTAACCTGAGGTACCTGTGATGGCCTGGGAATCCGATTCAGAGGATGAACCAGAGGAATCCCAGCCTGCACAGGAGTCCCCGCCTCCAGGGCCGGCTGAACTGGGGCAGGGCCTTGGTTCTGAGGCGCCTACACCTGTGCCGGATCCTCAGGAGCAGGCACCAGGTGAATCCATTCTGGCTTCAGAGGTGGTTGAGGACTCAGTGCCTACAGGTGAGTCTCCCCCTGGGCCCAGTAACCCTTCAGCCTCTCCTGAACTGCAGAGGCTCAGGGCAGAGAGGCGAAGGGAACTGGTTTCTCCCAGGAGGAGTGCTCGCCTTAAGGCCAGGAGAGGCGGGTCTCCTGGGGGCCGGGACTGCCCCTGGCCTCAGAGAAGATAAAGGCCAGTCAGCCCGGTCCCAGGTTGCGGAAGCAACGTCGTCGTTGAGTACCTGCTCCTACCCGGACCCAGACCTGACCTTCCAGTGTTCCTGTCCCCGCCCGGCTTCCTGCTTCGGACCTCGCCTTGCTCCTTGTGAACTGTTTCCAGGCTAGTGACTCAGGACTGGACTTTGACTACGACAACGGTAACCTTCCCCCCGGGACTAGCACAGTACCACTGTATAATATTTTAATATTTTGTTGGAAGCCTCCCAGAGTGGCTGGGGGAATCCAGCCATATGAGCGGGGCATAAATAAATAAATAAATAAATAAATAAATAAATAAATAAATAAATATTTTATATCACTCATGTTGATGATATAATTGTACTAGTGCGCCATTTCTTAACCTGAATGCCTCCCAATGCTTTGGACTACAACTTCCATCAGTGTCAATGGGAGTTGTAGTCCCAAACATCTGGTAAGCACCAGATTGATGAAGGCTGTATGAGCAGAGACTCCAACAAAATGTTACAGTATGAAGTGCTTCTGTTCAGAACAACAGCAATGTAGAAAATACGCTGTAAGGGCCCTACGTATCAAACACAATCAGCAGTAGCACCCACAAATGTGAAAATACACTGGCAATGTACTTCAAATAACAAACACAGAAAACTAGGACAAGGGACAATAACACCACGGAACAATTGCTTGTAGATCCATTTTGATCATTAAAGTCTTTTTCAAATATGTCTCAATGTCCCAATTAGTTCTAAGTCCCTGGGGAAAGCTTTTCTAAGCAATCTTGTTTGTCCTCTAACATAAGGAATGGGTATAAAAGCTCTAAATGCTATAAAAGTGATAGCCTTTATATCAATTTTGTATGATGGAAAATATGTCTTTGCAGTGAACAGACTCTCAACGAAAAGGAAACTGCTGAGCTAAAAGGCTTCTCATCAGCCACGGATGTAGCAGAGGACTCACTGGCGACACATTCCCCAAATGAGATTTTTTACAGGTATATTACAAGTACAGTGATCTACCCACCTGGGAAGAATGGCAGATGAAGCTGATGGACTACATGGAATTGGCGGAAATGACTGGCAGAATCCGAGACCAGGGAGAAGAGTTGGTGGAAGAAGATTGGAAAAAATTCAAAGTATATTTACAGAAATATTGCAAAATTAATGAATGTTAGAAGGATGCTGGAATGAAGTTATATGGCTTTAGCAGAAATGTTATAAAGAATTAAGTAAAAATAGATTGTTAATGGGCCAAAGTGGAAAATTTAAGGTTAGATTGTGTTAAAATAAATTATAGAACAAAAATTGAGAAAGATGGAAAGGATTTGCTGAAATAGCTAATTGAACTAGAATACAAAAAAGGAGGTGTGAGGAGGTCAATGAAACAAGTAAATGAAAGGTAAAGATACAGAAATATTGGATGTGTTTTTAAATGTTTTTGTTTTTCTTGTTGTTTTGCTGTATTGTTTTTTGTTTTTCTTTTTATTTCTGATGTATTGTAAGGTATTGTTTTGTTTTGTTTAACTTTTTATTGTTTCTTTCTTCTTTTTTCTGTAACTATTAAACCTCTAATAAATATCTTTTTTAAAAAATAAAATAAGATACAAGTACAGTGGAACCTCAGTTTTTGAGCATCTTGGAAGCCGAAGGTTTCGGTTTTCGAACACGAAAAACCCAGAAGTAATTGTTTCCATTTTCGAACGCGTTTCAGAAGTCAAACGGCTTCTGCTGAGGTTTTTTCAATTTGCTCCATTGAAATTGCAAACCGCCCTTTGTGCCTTTGTTTTCAAGCATTTCGGAAGTCGAACGGTCTTCCGGAACGGATTATGTTCAGAAACTGAGGTTCCACTGTATGTTTTTATATTCAGGACTTCAGACAGCTAGAGCCCTTTTGTAGGATCTTCCATTCCACCTGCACAACAATAATCAGCATTAACTTTCTCAGTCTTCACTGAGCAATGGGGGGGGGAGAGAATGTTGTCCCCTTAATCTATTGATTAATTGGCACTTAGGATTCACTCAAGCCTGTTGATTACTCCCCATTGCGTGTGGAAGGCGCTGGGAGGTCCTGCATGACAGTTTTGCATGGGGCCAAGGAGAAAAGAAAGCAGGGCAACAGGTGTAACTCTCAGCTTTGTGGAACAGGCTGCACAGGGAAGATGTGCAACCCAGGTAAGGAAGGCTTCGGCAGGGGCAGTATGGCATAGACAGTCTGACAGCACTAGTTCAGTCTGAAGCTGAATAACTAGTCTGACAGCACTTTCCTGTTTTGCCTCAGGCGGCAAAATGGGATGATCCGCCCCAAGGCTGCTTTCCAACCATACAAAAAGTGAAGGTTTCTGCACATCTCCATCCATGCAAGTGAGAAGCATTATCACACTTCAAGGATGAGGGAGGAGAGACTCTTGTGTTGGCCACCAAGGGATGGCTTTTCTCACCTCCTTCTTCCTTTTCTTCTTCTTCTTCTTCTTCTTCTTCTTCTTCTTCTTCTTCTTCTTCTTCTTCTTCTTTAGCAATCACTCATAACTGAGTAAGATTGTCTTCCATGAATATGGTCTTAACAGTTTGTCCATAAGTGGCTGTGAAGGCCAGTTCTGGATCTGCACATCCTTCCACAGTGGGGACATATGTTTCCAGGTATGAGTTGATCACGGTGAGGTTTTGCCAACATGCCTTCCTCTTAGCTCATTTCTCCCTTTCATCTTGAGTCCATGCTTCTTCAAAATCCAGGAAGCCTTTCTTGAAGGCTGTTCTCCAATTGGAGCGCTCACAGGCCACTGATTCCTAGTCGTAAGTGTTTAAACTACATTTTTTAAAGATTTGCCTTGAGAGAGTCTTTAAACCTCTTTTGTTGTCCACCGGCATCACACTTCCCATTCTTAAATTGGGAATAGAGTAGTTGCTTTGTAAAATAATAATCCGGCATCCAAACAACATGACCTGTCCAGTGAAGTTGATGTTGAAGAATCATTGTTGCAACACTGGTGATCTTTCCTTTTTCCAGTAGACTTAGGAGCCTTCAGAAGGGAGCTGTTTCCAGAGGAAGAACTGTGATGGGGAGAGAGATTATGCAGCTGCCATCAGGAGATCATTGGTTTCACCTGTGTTTCCCCTCCCTCCAACACTCCTGATCTAGACAAATTAGCATGCTTTGCTTCACTCCATTAGCACTCTATCATAGTCTGAGTAGCACACAAATGACACATTAAATCCTCAAGAGTCGTCCAGGAAACCACTCTCTCCTTTTCATTTGTAATTCTGGAAATGCAGATCTCGCAGTATTATGTTCCACATTATTTAATCTGGAGAAAATCCCTTCCCCTAGACTTTCCTGGGCATTAAATCTGCTATAAAATTTTAGGGTGCACGCACACACTCCTCAGAAAACCAATCCTTCACCCTTTAGAATTTAGGAAATATTCCCTGAGAAAATTACACTTTGCTTTAGCACACATAACAATCCCCGAAACCTTCTCGGTTCTCCTAATAACTCTGAATGTTTCCTCTGCAGAAGGAAAGGTCTCGGGGAACCTTTCCCGATAATTCTCTCACTTACAAATCCTTCAAATCCCCTCTTAAGGGCAATAGGGTAGGTCTGTGGCCTGGGTTCAGGAACTAAAGTGTTGACCATCTCAAAAGAATGGCCACATTGGCCAGGTAATGCAATTAGTGACTGAATCAGGATTGAAGTTGTCACACACCAGCTGATATGTGGGGAGTTCATTGCTCATTTCTGCAAAGTTCGGGAATGCCAGCCAGTATCCCATCAGGAACTACCGTATTTTTCATCCCATAGGACGCGCCGTCCCATAGGACGCACCTAGTTTTTTTGGGGGGAAATAAAGGAATTCCCCCCCTTTATTCCCCCCCCCCCAAGCAGGTCGGGGAAACCGAACCAGGTCGAGGAACAGCGGGATGGCGGCGCTGCGCCTCCCTGTTGTCCCCCGAGCTTGTGGGGCTGGCTGATGTCTGTCCGGCATGCGGGGCGCTCTGCTTCAGGGCGCCCCGCCCGCCCGCCGGGCGGCAGGCTGCTATCCGCAGCGTGGGAAGCCCTGCGGGGACCTCCCGCAGGGCTGCCTAGGCTGTGGATGTGTTCCGAAGCGCCGGGCGCTCTGCTTTCAGGACACCCGGCGCTCCAGGAAGCAGGCTGTGGAGGTGTTCCCGGAGCGTCGGGCGCCCTGAAAGCAGAGGGGATGTAGAGGGGGTGGGTCAGCCCAGGCGGCACTTATCTTTGGGGGTGGCATGGTTCCCACCGCATCCCACTCAGCTTCCCTCCAGTTGGAGGGTGCCCGAGAAGGACGCAGTCACTCTGGTGGCATACCATGCCACCACGGCGTGCCCCACTCCCACTCGGTGCCACACGCACCCTGGGCATAGGTGGGTCACACTCCACCACTGAGTTTATGTGTGGGTATCCAATCCTGTGTACAGAGACAGTGGCAGCAGCGTAAGCACGATGCTCAACCCTCCCCTGGGTCACTCCGAGGAGGAGGAGAAGGTGTTGGACGATGAGGACAATGAGATGAGCCAAGGCGAATGCAGAGGCAGCGAGCTGGGCAGCAATGAGAGCACCGGCAGCAGACTCTCCTTGTTGGGTGGTGGTAAGTGGTGCTGCAGAGGCTCACAAGCAGCTCAACAACTTCCAGTGATCCTTTTGGGTTCAAAAAAAGAGAGAGGTTGTCTTATACAGTGGTACCTCGGGTTAAGTACTTAATTCATTCCGGAGGTCGGTTCTTAACCTGAAACTGTTCTTAACCTGGGGTTCCCCTTTAGCTAATGGGGCCTCCCGCCACCGCTGCACGATTTCTGTTCTCATCCTGAAGCAAAGTTCTTAACCCAAGGTACTATTTCTGGGTTAGCGGAGTCTGTAACCTGAAGCGTCTGTAACCTGAAGTGTCTGTAACCCGAGGTACCACTGTATAGTTGAGCCAGTCCTACCCAGAGGCAAAGTGAGTCTGCTTTACAGAGTACCCTATTTTTTGCTCTATAAGACTCACTTTTTCCCTCCTAAAAAGTAAGGGGAAATGTGTGTGCATCTTATGGAGCGAATGCAGGCTGCGCAGCTATCCCAGAAGCCAGAACAGCAAGAGGGATCGCTGCTTTCGCTGCGCAGCGATCCCTCTTGCTGTTCTGGCTTCTGGGATTCAGAATATTTTTTTCTTGTCTTCCTCCTCCAAAAACTAGGTGTGTCTTGTGGTCTGGTGCGTCTTATAGAGTGAAAAATACGGTCACTGAAACCAAACCAAACCAGGCCCTGCCCCAAGGAAATCGCAATCTAGGTTTTGATAAAGGAAGGGTAGCAGGAAGAGAAGGAAGTGGAAGATAAGAGGGGATGATTTATGTCTGGATATCATCATCATCATTGTCATCATTTTCTAGAGGATCGTTATTCTTTCAGAGAAAACATTTCTCCTTCTGAAATGGCAAATTTCAATGCTGGAGGTGGTGGGGATGAACTTTGTGAAAACCTGCCGCTTCCCTTTTTTAGAATTCCCCAGTACCAAATCTGAAAATAAAACTGGTCTAAGTATCTCCCACCATCAGCACTTTTGCAGGAACATTCATCTCCCACGAAAGTGGAAGGAGATAGAAGGATATTTATTTGCATCAACTACAAGCTGTTGGAATTTGGTTCAAGCGTATATCAGTGCAACTAAACAGATAAAATCGCCAAACTAAATTACAAAATCATACAACTTAAAACTCAGAGGGTGGCATCTTGGCCCTTGTTTTATTAGCGGTTGCTAGAAATGTGGTGCTCTTTGCAGCTACTAGCTTATCTTGATCAGAAAGGGGGAAAGCCACATAATAATCAGCTGAATGTCTTGCCTAAGATAATAATATTGTGGGAGAGACAGGAGAATTTAAAAAAGTGTGTTTGTGTGTGTGCAGTCTTAAAACATGAGTTGACTGAGGGGTATTCCCTCATTTCTTTTGAGTTATTTATTGTTTAATAAAATGTATACACCGTTTCCTTGTAAAAGAACCTCGGAGCAGTTTTCAAAAGATAAAACAGTAAAATCAAGGGGGGAATGTCCAATGTACACAAAAATGTTAAAGCACTTTAACAGATTAAAATTACTTCCACTTTCTAAGCATCTGCGTAGGCTTGTCTAACCGGGAATGTTTTTAGCAGGCGCGGAAATGAACACTTTGCCTCCTAACCCCTCCTGCTCTCTGCCCCCACCCCGGCAACAAAAGGCTTGACTTCTTTGTTGTGTCTCTTAAGACAAAATGCTCCTCTCCATCCCAGTAATGTGACAGGGCTGTTAAGCCTCATGGTGGAATGGGAACAGAAGCAAAACCATGTTATATTTTCAGACCCTACAAGTGTCCCTATTTTCCAGGGACAGTCTCTGATTTACTGAAGCCACACCAGTTTTTCATTTGATTCCAGAATGTCCTGCTTTTCTTTAGGATGTCCCTGTTTTCACCAGAGAAATAACAGAGGGTATGGAGTTGTCTGACCCCCAAGGCAAGGAGATAAGTAACTATACAAGCTTTAGAAGACATCTGAAGGCAGTCCTGTATAGCAAATTTTAAAAAAATGTTTGATGTTTTGTTATATTTATATATATATATATATTGGAAGCCAGCCAAAACTAGCAAAATTCAGCTGGGGCAGATATTTTGGCCCAGCACAGCTTGAAAACCACTTCTGCCGACCATTGCTTATAAACCATCACACCAAGGCCCATGAGGACATCTTGAACCAGCCACAACCACACCTCGGATGTCTCATAATCATAAGGTGTAGGAAAGGTAAAGATGTGATTGGGCCAAAAATGGGCTTTGAGGCAACCCAAGTCAGCTGATTAGTGGCTCCTTAAAAGCCCTGTGCATAATGCCTTGGGTGGCTCTTTCCAAGCCATGAAAATCAGCCGGTGGATTGGTGCTTGTAGAGAGCTGTGTGGTGTGCTTTGAAGCCCCGATATTAGCTTCAAAGCACCGCATGGGGTGAAAATGGCTACCCTGCCCACTGTCAAACGTGGCCCATAGGAGTGGATGGGTGGGGTATAAGAGTCTAACCCCCAACCGGATTCAATTTCCCGTGCCTGCAGTAATAAATGGTAACAACAAGAGCAGAATAATAATAATAATAATAATAATAATAATAATAATAATAATAATACCATAACACATCAAACATTAAAAGCTTCCCTAAACAGGGCTGCCTTCAGATGTCTTCTAAAAGTCTGGTAGTTGTTGTTCTCTTTGACATCTGGTGGGAAGGCGTTCCACTGGGCGCGCGCCACTACCGCAGCGAGAGAACCGCCAGAAGGCCCTCAGTGTCTCGGCTGAATGATGGGGGTGGAGACGCTCCTTCAGGTATACTGGACTAAGGCCGTTTAGGGCTTTAATGGTCAGCACCAACACTTTGAATTGTGCTCGGAAACGTACTGGGAGCCAATGTAGGTCTTTCAAGACCGGTGTTTTGTGGTCTCAGTGGTCCCAGTCACCAGTCTAGCTGCCGCATTCTGGATTAGTTGTAGTTTCCGGGTCACCTTCAAAGGTAGCCCCACGTAGAGCGCATTGCAGTAGTCCAAGTGGGAGATAACCAGAATGTTATGATAACATTATGATAACCGGAATCCATGTTCCATTCTGTTCCCTTTAAGCCACAGAGCAACTCTCCAGTTTAGATGCAAGTCTTAGCAGCATCTGGCCTCACACGTTGATCAGCAGGTGTCAGCAAAGGCAAGAGAGCCAGGGAGAGATCTGTCATTGCTGGCAAAGAGATCTCTGGTGGGGGAAGGGGAGAGAGAGAGAGAGAGAGAGAGAGAGAGAACAAAACACCCAGCAGCTTGACTTCAGGAGGAAATGCAAGAGACTTCGCCGTCTTCTCAATGGCTGGAAAGAGAACACAGCACTTTTGCTTTTGCAAATCAAAGATAACATCCTAGCATAATAACGCTGCCTGGACAAACGCTGGCAACTGCTGCCAAGAGGACCAGACAACTCTTCCTTTCTAGAAGTAAATTATCAGAGCGGCACTGTGCTTGGAAGTTCCGGAGCGAGGATTGTAGGGGAAAGTTCAATCCATCCCAGGCAGGTGGCCAAAAGCTCTGCTCAGACTCACACTTTTCCTCTCCCACATTTATTTCAATTTTATGCTTCTCCCCACCCCACCCCCCAGCAATACTCGGTCCTAGGACTTGCAAACAGGTTAAGAACACCCCCGTCTTGCAAATGCCCCAATGCACCCCTTCCTTTTTTCCCATTTTCTCCTCTAACCTCCCACAAGCCTTTCCATCAGTTTTAAGAACACAGATGCATTTTAAAATATAGATATATATTTTAAATATGCTCAAATCATTACCAACTGGGGGGGTTGTACTTGACACCCCAGTGCCAAACTCTCTCCTTATTCTCCTCTCTCTTCATCTCTGCTTAAAAAAAACACAAATAAAATAAAATAAATCAGGTGGACCATTGAGGGGAACAGGAGGAGAAATGTGTAGAGGGAACATTATACCTGATGAAGACATTCATCTTTCAACAAGTGAGATCTCTACCCCAATCTATAAATGCTTTGGATTTCGAATTTTTTTTACATATGGAATTGCCTTTAGATCTTTTTCTTTCTTTTTTTAAAAACATGGGAATTTTTTCTGTTTTCACATAGGAAATAGTTTTTAATTTTTTGAAAACAATATTGTAATTGTTTCTATATGAAATTGGGTAATGTTTTTTATCGTTGATATTTTTTTATTTTGATTTTGCTTCTAGGTATTTAATTAGGGTTGCCATAGCCATTATTCAGGCCTCTTAAGCAGCATCAGGGCGGAATTTGCTGAGATGTCTGGGAAAATCCAAAAGTATGGCAGCTCATGTCGGTAGTGTAGATTTTGGCGATAGTCATTAAAAAAAAAAAGATTCAACAACTTTGCCAAAATGCTCATTATGGCAACCCTATATTTAATGCAAAGCATTTAATATATAGAATTAATACATAGAATTACATGCCCTCCAACATTTATCCGATGAACATAGGGACCTCCCATTCCATAATGATAATTTCACTGTTTATACTCCACACATCTTACTGGGCTGCCCCAGCTACTCTGGGCGGCTTCCAACATATATAAAAACATAAGAAAACAATAAAAAATTATTTAAAAAACACTATACAGTGTTTAGTGTATAGTCCCTATATAGGATTGCCTTAGGCGGCTCAGGAGTCAGATAACTCCATACCCTCCAGCATTTCTCTGATGAAAAGAAGGACATCCTAAGAAAAAGTGGAACAGTCTGGGATCAAATCAGAAGCCAGGATGGCTTCTCTAAATCAGGGACGTCCTTGGAAAATAGAGAAACTTGGAGGGTCTGGAATTAAGCAGTAAACCAATCAATACAGAGGTAGAATGAGAAAGGACCAAAAGGCAATGTGGCTCCTTTGAAAATATTAGGAGGTCTTTTCTCCCTTTATTTGGGGTTGGGGGCATTGGAATCTTGAATATGACCAAGGGCAGAGACTTTGAATCATGCAGTCTCTCTCTCTCTCTCTCTCTCTCTCTCTCTCTCTCTCTCTCTCTCTCTTACACACACAAATTGTGTGTGAGCTGGGAGATGGGATGGGAACACCAACAATGGACACCTGTATGTGAGGCATTAAAGGGCCACAGGTTCCTGGGAAGGGCTGTCCTCAATGTAATCCACCTGACTGAGTTTGCCTTAAAGCAGGGGTGCAAAACCTAAGGATGCTCAGATATCATTGGACTCCCAAGTCCCACCAGCTCCATCCAACCTGGCCTATAATTTGGGTTGACAGGACTTGGAGGGCCCTGGGTCCTCCACCCTTTTCGTAAACGTAACAGCCTAAGAAGAACTTTCTGGATCAGGCCAGTTGCCCATCTAGTCCAGCACTCTGCTCTCACAGTGGCTAACCAGATGCATGTGGGAAGCCCACAAATGGAAGCTGAGTGCCACAACCCTCTCCCACGTATACAACTGGGATTCAGAGGCAAACTGCCTCAGACAGGGGAGGCAAAACGTGTTCGCTGTGATCTGTAACCACTGACAGCTTCATTCCCCCATGAGGGTACCTCTAGGACGCAGATGGAAACGGCCCATATTTGAGAAGACAAGACACAAAAGACTTTACAGAGCCTCTCCAAATGCAACGCTAATTGAAAGGTGGTTTGAAGCTTTTCTAAGGAAGGATAAAGTCACACCTTTCAGAGAGATGTGGTTTTTTTGTGTGTGAGAGAGAAGTTCCCCCTTTGACTGTCTGAGAAAACCAGATCTTTCTGTTTCATCCCCATCAAAGTTTGCTCAGAACGCCACACCGTAGGGAGCTCTTGCAGATGCCTTGCGTATTAATAGATGGCCAAACGGTTGCAACGGTGCTTCTTGCAAACACTGACAAACGAAACCTTCGGCCAGTGTGTTCTGAAAATTATAGAAAAGAGGATAGACGGAGATTAAAAACAAAACAAAACAATTTCCCACTTGTGAAGCCTCCTGTTGATCTGGCTAAGGGCAGAAATGCTTGGGAGTTTGTTGCAAGAAAAAGAACTACCAACCCCCCCTCTCTGCGCCTCGCTTGAAATTACAAATCTAAACGTCTTGAAGATGAAAGAGCCTTAGTTAATTTTAGACAGAGCTCTCCTATTTTGGTTGCGGACTGGAAGGAGAGAAAAGTAAAATGTTTACTTGGAGAACTAGAGAGCTGGGCTCGTGGCCTAAATACATCTCCCTGCCATCATTTGTTTTACCATATAAGATATGGCTCATTCCAGTGCAGCAGTACATATTTACAGCCACGACTGAGCTACGGATGTGCTCCCCAGAAACTGTATTATCCGTTTACCTGGGACAGAGCCCTGGGCCTATTGTAGAGCTGGGGAGTTTGTGACTCACCTCCAGATGGTGAACTCCAGATCCCATCAGCCCCTGTCAACGTAGCCAATAATCAGTGTTATGTACTGAGTTGAATAGGATCCAAAAGGCAGCAGTCTGATTGGTCCTAGAACAATAGGATTCAGAATGCAGCATTCTGATTGGTCCTAGTACAATAGGATTCAGAATGCAGCAGTCTGATTGGTCCACAGAAGCCACCCAATCCAGCTGCAGGTGGAAGTGAATCCGCAACCTGATTGGCCTACAGGTGAATCCTGGAATTAGCCAATCACCTGGGGCCCATTGTGTAAATAATGTATATAAAGCAGACATTCTGGGAGAACTTCCATTCCTCCTCGCCACTATGAGCTGAATAAAGAGCATGAAATCCACTCTCGACTCTGAGTATATTTCAGTCAGGGATCTTGTAGTCCAAGAACATCTAGAGAACTAAGGGCTGAAACTCAGAACCTCCAAGCGTCCCTGTTTTCTAGGGACAGTCCCAGATTTACAGATGCCATCCAGGTTTTTGATTTATACCTGGAATGTCCCACTGTTCCTTAGGGACATCCCTATTTTCAATGGAGAAATGTTGGAGGGTATGGAGTTATCCGACCCCTGAGCCATCTGAAGGCAGCCCTGTATAGGGAAGGGTTTTTTTTAAATGTTTATTATGTTTTATATTTGTTGGAAGCCATCCAGAGTGGCTGGGTCCACCCAGTCAGATGGTCAGGGTACAAATAGTAAAATTATGATGGAATAGGATGTCCCTATTTTCATTGGAGAAATGTTGGATAGTACAGAAACGGAGAGAATGGGCTAGAATCATAGAATCATAGAATCATAGAGTTGGAAGAGACCACAAGGGCCATCGAGTCCAACCCCCTGCCAAGCAGGAAACACCATCAGAGCACTCCTGACATATGGTTGTCAAGCCTCTGCTTAAAGACCTCCAAAGTAGGAGACTCCACCACACTCCTTGGCAGCAAATTCCACTGTCGAACAGCTCTTACTGTCAGGAAGTTCTTCCTAATGTTTAGGTGGAATCTTCTTTCTTGTAGTTTGGATCCATTGCTCTGTGTCCGCTTCTCTGGAGCAGCAGAAAACAACCTTTCTCCCTCCTCTATGTGACATCCTTTTATATATTTGAACATGGCTATCATATCACCCCTTAACCTCCTCTTCTCCAGGCTAAACATGCCCAGCTCCCTTAGCCGTTCCTCATAAGGCATCGTTTCCAGGCCTTTGACCATTTTGGTTGCCCTCCTCTGGACACGTTCCAGTTTGTCAGTGTCCTTCTTGAACTGTGGTGCCCAGAACTGGACACAGTACTCCAGGTGAGGTCTGACCAGAGCAGAATACAGTGGCACTATTACTTCCCTTGATCTAGATGCTATACTCCTATTGATGCAGCCCAGAATTGCATTGGCTTTTTTAGCTGCCGCGTCACACTGTTGGCTCATGTCAAGTTTGTGGTCAACCAAGACTCCTAGATCCTTTTCACATGTACTGCTCTCAAGCCAGGTGTCACCCATCTTGTATTTGTGCCTCTTGGTTTTTTTGCCCAAGTGCAATACTTTACATTTCTCCCTGTTAAAGTTCATCTTGTTTGTTTTGGCCCAGTTCTCTAATCTGTCAAGGTCGTTTTGAAGTGTGATCCTGTCCTCTGGGGTGTTAGCCACCCCTCTCAGTTTGGTGTCATCTGCAAATTTGATCAGGATGCCCTTGAGTCCATCATCCAAGTCGTTGATAAAGATGTTGAATCCTGGCTGAGGGCCAGGAAGTCGCTGAGTACAAATCTCACATAAAAGCAGCTGGGCGAGAGGGCAGTGAGTGAAGAAAGACTAGTGAGGGGAAGGGGCCCCTCTTCTTATCCTTTGGACCCTCTGGGAAAATCAACAAACCTGCTGTACCTGGAACTGGGTGCAGAGGGTGCCACCAAGTAGGACACAGTTGTGGGCAGCCTGAAGGAAATACCATCCACCATGGAAG